>NW_028274817.1:89949048-91239881 GCF_037043125.1 Eumetopias jubatus
ATGTAACTTAACAGACTGAATAGACAAGTGTAACTAGTCAAAAAGACTTCATTGACAAATCACACCTCAGGAAATTTGTTAAAACCCTCAGAAAGTTTAAAGCATGTGCCTAAATAAGATTACAGATCATTACAAATTTAATATTTATATTTAACCAAGGTGGCAATAAGCAATTCTACAGGAAGTTATATAGTTTTTAGCAAAACTTAGCTCCTTTAATATTGAGAAGTTTTAACTTTCTTAAGTAATCAAAGACCTGATAAAGACAAAACATAGAAGCTTTGGTTTTCTGGGCAAAGAATTAAAAAAAAAAACAAAACGCTTTGTTTACAATTTCTTACCAAGTGCAGATGAACAATCCAAGAAAACTTAGTCTCTTTAACAGAGAGAAGAGCAGAATTTCAATCATATACCAGTGTACTTTTAAAATCCACTCATTTCGGGGCACCTGGGTGGCTCAGCAGGTTAAGCAGTCGACTCTCAGTTTCAGCTCAGGTCATGATCTTAGGGTTGAGATCCAGCCTGAGTTGGGCTCCATGCGTGGAGCCTGCTTAAGAGTCTCTCCCTCTCCCTCTGTCCCCCCCCCTAAAAAATCCATTCATTTCAATTTTAGTTCTGACTGCACATACTTCTTAATGTATTCTCATTCCTCATACCTTTTTTTAATCAAAAACACATCTTACTTTCCTTTCATACAGTGTTGCTTCCCTTATTTCTATCAGTCTTAATTACATTTATCAGAATTTTTTAAAAAGATTTATTTATTTATTTGAGAGAGGGGGGCGGGGAGAGTGTGAATGGGGGGAGGGTCAGAGGGAGAGAATCTTTCAGGCTCAACGCTGAGCGTAGAGCCCGACGGGGGGGCTTGATCCCACGGCCCATGAGATCATGACCTGATCTAAAACCAAGAGTAGGATGCTTAACTGACTGAGCCACCCAGGCACCCCTATATTTAGCAGAATTTTAACTCTTAGAACCCTTAGTGTCCAATGAAAATTAGGTAGTAACCAATTGTGAACTGTTATATCGAATTTTTATCTGAAATCTACAAATACATTTCATGATTTCTAAAAACCTTTGTTTTTTCCATAGTACAGTCTTTCTTTTCTTTCCCCCATAGTACAATCTTTCAAGAAAGCACAAAGCATGTTTACTAATAGACACAAGTATCCTATTTCTCTGCAATAACAGGCCCAAAGCAGATAATCTACATTCAGTAATTAATACTTTAGTATTCTATCTTCTTTGAAAAATACTTAGATATCCAATGAATTCAAGCCAGTTATCATTTAACTTAGAACAGCTTCAAAGTTTCAGGTTACTGAAAGTTTTGAAAGCTATTTAAAAGTTTTACCTATAAACCTTTTTGTTTATTCATACTTGTTCTTAACAATTACCCATTAAAACTTTGAGACAGATAAAATTAACCATATTAAGTCATCTTTTTGCTGACAAGTTGCAACAGAGATAACACGAGCTTATTTGACATATAGTAAACCTTGGGAGAACAAAAGTTTTATATTTAAGGCTAATAACTCTAAAGACATGTTTATCTTAATGGAGCCAACACACTTAATTAGCTTTAATACAGAATATGTTGCATCTGTGTCCACCAAAAGTCAATTTGTTCCCCACTGTCAGTTGTACTTTGGGCTCCTGTGGGGAAATCTGAAGTGGATGGTTTTGAGTCCAGGGGAAACCTGGGGCCCCTTCATGCTGATTTGGGAGATGATTTAGTTTGAACCTCATAAACAGGTAGCCCAGCAGCTTGGGGTGTTGTTTTTTCCCCCTTGGTACTAAGGGTGGGAGGGACAGGAGCCAATGACACTGGAGGTATGGAGGATGGTATAGGAGCTGGTTATACAAGCCCTGCCCATTGTGGTGCCCAAATGGGAGGGGGAGGCAGAAGAGGTGAGGTGCCTCCTGCAAGGCTGGAGTCAGAGAACAGCCCAGAAGGCAGGGAAAGAGGACTCCCAGTCCTAAAGCTCCTCAGCTCTGACAAATGAACTGATCCATGTTTTCTTTCCAGCAACGAGTGAAAATAGGCAGTCCTTGTCAGGCCAGAGAAGACAGGGAACCTCTCCGAAACAAAAGGAGTTTTGGCAGCTGCTTGAGAATATTCCTTAAAATCCCCATCCTGAGGTAGACCAACCAGACAATTAGCTCCAAGTATCATAGCCATTAACCCGGGAAATGAGTGAGGGAGAAAGCCCCCCATACCACAAGAGTCAGGCAACGTTCATCCAGTCCTCTCAGGATATATTCCAGATCTGACACACAAAAGCAGAAGCAAACAAAGAGGAGACAAGTGACTCGGGGAAAAACAGAGGGAGGCATGTACACGATCTTGGCAGCAACTGTTTATGAGAGACAATGGGGGTGGCACATAGAGAACAGGATGGAACATAGGTAAGGGGGCAGATTAACAGAACAAAAGTAGAAATCACCTGAAGCAGGTGAGCCTATGGTGGATTGAGGGGTAGAGGGTGAGGAGAGGGGTGTCCTCAAGCCCTCTAAAGGGGTATGGACAAATCAGGGTTTTGGTATAGGGCCATAATGGTGTGACCGTGTGGGATTTGAGTCCATTTTCCAGAAGGGGTCAAGTTGTAATATGATGTTATAGTTAAGGCTACCATTTATTTATTTATTTTGTCAGGCATCCCTGTCCTCTAGCTCACGTTGAGGCCAACAGTGTTATAAGAGAAGTGGACTTGGGAAGGAAGCATACAAGGTGTCAGGGTCAAACTGGTTCCAGTTTCTCAAGATGCATCCTAAAGGACTGTCAGATGGGATTGAGGATTGGTTACCCATTTAGAGGAAAGATAGTGACAGTCTCCTGGGCTAGAGGTGTCCCTGCTGAACCCGAAGAGTGTCTCCTTGGATAGTCTGGACTCCAGGGACATCTCCCTGGAACCATCCAACTATCGTCCCTGGTTCAGGTGGGTGTCCCTGACCTGAAGACCTCTTCAGCCTAGCCTGCCTCCTGAAGGGGGAGCCCTTGCCCATCCTTCCTTTCAATCAACATGGGTTTCCTCCCCTGCCTTGAGATTGTATGTAAACCTGGTGAACCAGTGGTTTTTGTTTCCTTTTTTAGGCTCTTTAATGGGAGATGATCATAGTATCTCAAGATACACCTTAGGGGAGAATCTTTGGAGACAGAAGTGGAATTTTCCATTGTCTTCAGGGAGAGTAAAAAGGAGCAACTAAACCTGGGTTCACATTGTTCTCAAGAGAGGGCTCCAACTCTCTCCAAAGAAACTCGATAGAAGTCCAGGGTCCTATTATCCGGAGAAGAGCTGATTCTCTCCCAGGATCTTGATAGGACCTTAATTAGGAACTCTTTCTCGGAGAGTTCTTATGGCAAGTGGACCACGGGCACCCCCAGCCTGCTGTCCCTTCGCTCCGTCACCACAGCAATGGCTGGCAGGCTGTGGGATGACTTGGCTGACCCTGGCATCCCGTGGTTTACACCTCTTCCCAATGCTTGCAGTGCCAGGAATGTCAGCTTTCCTGAAGACCCAGATAGGGATGACAAGAACAGTGTCTGATACGTAACCCTGAAGTCCTGGGGCGGATTCCTTAGGAGTGGACCTTGTCATGAGTCCGAGATCGCTGAATAACTCATTCCCCTTGTTCTGATAGGCCTCTCAACAGTTGGTGGCAAACAGTGGCCCCCAGGGATGGGGGTCCCTTTAATGGTCTAAATATTTCTGGTCTGGACCTGCAGAAATCTTTTGATCCCTTCTACTTGGCAGTCAATACAGGTGGAATTAATCTCTATTTTCCAATTCTCTGAATCCCTGAATTGCTTGGGTTGAATGGCATTCAATTAAGTGGTGAATAAAGCAAACACGCAGGGAAAAGTCTCATTCGGTGGGGTCCCTCGCTAGGAAGTGAAATGGCTTATAGCTGATTTTATGATGACCCAGGCAAACACAACCACTGTTGTGTTTGAGTTATAGGATCTCTGTGATAGGTGGCAAAACATCTTGCAGGTCTCCTTTGCCCCACCACTGGTGGAGGAGAATGCGGAAGTAGATATGAGAGGAAGCATGGGAAGGGATCAGAGCATCCCATGACCCAGGAGACATGAAACCAATCTCCAGACACAGCTCAGCATAAAGGCAAGCCTCCCCCACTCTCAAGATCATCTCTTAAAGTGAACCCACTCAGAAATTGAAGTTTTACCTTCCCCTTAAGTAGTTCTTGTCATGCCATATAGATTTTTAAAATGTTAACCAAAGTAAAGAAAAATGTCCTTGAAAATGAGATTTCTATTTCTGCGTGTGATACTGTGATATGATGGAGCTGAAGCCTAGCTTGTTTTTCTTTCCTAGTTTCATGTTGGCTTATCTTAACAGGGCAAGGTCACATTTGTTGTAAGATGTGCTACATAACCTAATGTTAACTGTGTGGTCTAAAGTGTTTAGCTATCAAGTGGATTCTTTAGTAAGACCAATTTTTTTTGTCACTGAAGTGTTCTGCGTTTTTAAAAAAATACTGGTTAAAACAATTTTCACCTTCTGGGATCTACTTTATTTATTTATTTAAAAAATATTTTATTTATTTATTTGAGAGAGAGAGAGACAGAGATGGTGACTGAGAGCATGAGCGGGAAGGAGAGGGAGAAGCAGGCTCTGTGCCGAGCAGGGAGCCCAATGCGGGGCTCGATGTGGGGCTCAATCCCAGGACCCCGGGATCATGACCTGAGCCGAAGGCAGACGCCTAACCCACTGAGCCACCCAGGCACCCCTAGGATCTACTTTTTAAATCTTCTATCCCCTGTAGTTACCAACTGCATGTACCAGGCCTCTGGAAACTAGTATGTGAAACTGAACCGATTTGAACCAATTTAATAGGAGTAACTATCAATAGGGCTTGTTTTCCAAAGAAGAGCATTGTTGAGAGTAGCAAAATTATAAGGCTACCTAGGCGTGTTGTAAGGGTGTCCAAAAAGTAACTCAGTGAGTTTTGTGAGTAGAAATGTAATGCTCAAGTCACATTCTGCTTTAAAAGGTTGTAACAAATACAAATGAATTAGGGAAAAAAATAAGGCAAACCCGAATGCATTTGATCTGTCCAGTGCTGACTCTGAGTCGTCCCCCTTCCAGCTGTTGTCAGATGGAGCCAATGCAAAAGGGCTGAGAGGAGTGTCTGTAGTTAGTCAGAAAAGATGAGAGAAATAAGCACAACATGTTAACACAAAAGAAAGGACCAAAAGAAATATTTCTGATGAGATACAGACAGCCTGCGAATATTGGACATTCACCTAGCGATCGGTGTAATGGATCTCTCGGTGTGGTGCTTCTGGCTGTCACTTCCATGAGTGGCCACGAAGCAGTCTTGGTTTCTCCCGCTGCAAGTTCAAGACAACCAGGGGGGGCGGCTCAGAGCACTGGATGCTCAATTCTTACATGTGTGACCCCTGGCAGGCCAGAAATTAATTACCATGAAAGGGAGTTCCAGGGCGCCTGGGTGGCTCAATCAGTTAAGCATCTGACTCTTGATTTTGGCTCAGGTCAAGATCTCAGGGTCCTGGGATCAAGGCCCTCGTCAGCCTCCCTGCTCAGTGGGGAGCCTGCTTGAGATTCTCTCTCTCCCTCTGCCCCTCCCTCTACTCTCTCTCTCTCTCTCTCTCTCTCTCTCTCTCTGAAATAAATAAATAAATCTTTAAAAAAAGAAAAAGAAAGTAAGTTCCCTTTAGGACTGCTACACATCTCTAGGAATAACCTGAGACATTTCCCAAGGTCCTTAGTTGCCTAAGAACACATTTTGGCAGGAAATAACAAGTGTCCCTTTATTCTTTGGAGCTGAAAATCAGTGTCTCATAAACGCTACCAGACTATCCAGTTCCCAGGTAGATCAGAAAGAGAGAGTAGAACAAACAACAGTGACTAAGCAACTCTCCAGTGCAAGGAGGTGAGCGTTAGAGACTCACTGATGAAGAGGGTTGCCCAATCCTCTGTTACCTTTTCCCTTCGTGGTCACCAGAAAGATGTTGCCAAGTGAACTGGGGAGACCCCAGTCCCTGGGGCCTCCACCAGGCCAGATCCAAAGGAGTGTCCTAAGGTTCTTGGTCTTGTCATGAGAATGAATTCAAAGACAGACATGCAGCACAGCAGATGAGTAACACAAGCAGGAAAGTTTATTAAAGTGAAAACTACACTTTTGAGATATGAGAGCTGATGAGCTCAAAAGAGAGGGAGAGTGAGAGTGGGAAAGGGAGAGAGTGGGAGAGTGAAGGAGAAAGGGAGTGGGGGGAGAGAGAAAGAGAGAGAGAGGGCTAGCAAGCTAGCAAGCTGAGTGACCTGGGGGTTGGCTTTCTATCTTTTATTGACAGTTGTTAACTAGGGGGCAGAATATTTATTACTTGGGGCAGGAAGCAGGGTTTTGTGCTTTTTCTTCCTTATTTGGTCAGGGGTTTCCTGTCATGGCATCCGCCATCTTGGGCCTGTCTGGTTTGATCCAGCTTCTTGTGAACTGCTACCAGGTGAGGTCTCTGACCTTTCCCATAGCTGGCCATGACTCCTTGTTGCTGACCTCCGGGTATCCTGTTGGAGTCTGACTAACCACCTACTCTAACACCATGAGTACAGATTTCCAACAAATCTTATTGAAGATGCAAATTAAACTTTTTTTAACTGAACTTTTCTTGGTATAAAACAGTTCCACATGGATACACTTATTCTGAATCCCCAAGTGGCCTTTTTATTTTGCTCAAAGTACTTTTCAAAAGTCTAGTGGTTTTTCTTTATAGCCTCAGCTTTACAAAGGGAACTACAAGTTCTTTGAGTACTAAGATTTGAGATGGATTCTGTGTCAGAATCCAAATCTTCTAGTCCCAGAAATTGGGAATGTGAAAGTATTTCTGTTTCTCGTAGCTATATTTTGTTAGAGGTTGAATTAAGTTGTCTACATACAGTGGAGAGTGAGCTATGGAGAGAAAACCTCATGACAGGAAAGTTAATTGATTTTCCAAATGGTTTCTTTTCAGTGGCTGCCTGTGAGTCCTGATGGGTGCAGCTCAAACAGCCTTTGTAGGATTTAGATTGGTTTCAGATGACCTCCTCCACAGCTTAGCTCATTCACGTTGGGAATGTGGTGTTCTTGGGTCAGGACAGAACTCCATTTTCCCAGGAAGAACTTCCTTCCCAGGAAGGAGCTTGGGAACTGGCATGATGGTTGATTTTATGTGTCAACTTGGCTGGGCCATGGTGTCCAGGTATTTGGTCGAACATTTTTTTGTTGTTTTCATGATGTTTTTGGATGAAATTGACATTGAATTGGTGGACTTTGAGTAAAGCAGATTGCCTTCCATAATGTGGATGAGCCTCATCCAATCAGTTAAAGATTTTAATAGAACAAAGACTGACCTCTCCTGAGCAAGAAGGATACACACACACACAGGTCCTATTGCTTCTGTTTCTCTGGAGAACCCTGAAGAATACAATTAGTAAGAACTCAATGGAAAAGGAGCTGTTTCTTCTCTGAATTATTTTGTTTTAGTTTTTATGTGTAGACTGTGGGAGCTCAACCTTCTCCTGAGAGATTCACCCATGTTAAGAATCAATATAATACCATTTTTTACTTTTGTTTGCAACCAAGAGAAAACTGAGAGTGAATGCTATATTTAGCTAATCTTTCTGAGAAATATTGGTATGATTCCTTGTGTACTTTGTCTTTTATCATATCTGCTTTCTCTTGGAAGCCCTTTTTTATAGCTTCTCCTTCTCAGAGGTGGGGATTTTCCTGGGTCTGTGGAGTAATAGTAATCACCTGCTTCCTTTATTTGCCAGCCAATCTTGTTGAAATATACCATATTTATTAGTTTCCTCAATGTAAGCCAATTTGTACAATGCATTTTTGGCCTGTTACTAATATCTGTCCTTACCTCCTAATCACTATACAGATTATGCCTTATTTTTACATACTTTTGGTCATTTTAGTAGAATTTGTTGAGGAGGGGAAGTGTCTTAGTTTAGATTTCCAGAGCACAGACCAGAGACAAGGATTCAGGTACAATGAGTTTATTTGGGAAGTGACCAAGAAGGATAGTGAGGAAGTGAGTACTTGAGGCACACAACAGAGGAAGGTCAATAAAGTGTACTGTATCAGCTGCTATAACCAAGTTCCACAAATTTAGTGGCTTAAAACAACAAAATTTATTTTCTCATCGGTCTGGAGGTCAGAAATCCAACATGGTTTTTCTGGGATAAAATCAAGGTGTTGGCAGGGCTGGGTTCTCTCCTCGAGGCTCTGGGGACAGTCCATCTTCTGGCCTTTCCCAGTTTCTGAGGCCACCCACATTCCTTGACTCATGGCCCCCTTCCATCTTCAAAGCCAGCAAGGGCTGGTCAAGTGTTAACTACTTTGACACTGACTCTTCTCCTGCCTCTCACGTTCACTTTTGAGGAGCCTTGTGATAACATTAGGCCCACCTGGATAATCCAAAAGAATCTCACTATTTTCAGCTCAGCAGCTTAATAACTTAAATTCCATCCCTTTGCCATGTAATATAACATATCACATATTTTAGAGATTAGAATGTGGACATCTTTTGGGGTCCACTTTTCTGCTAACCACAGGTACATTAATGATTGAGTTACAACAGTGGACAATTGAGGCAACTGATTTAGAATATACTTGTGGCCTAACCTGACCAGAAACAAGAGAATGAATTCTGGGAAATGTAGTTAATCTAGCCTAATTAAGACATTACAAAGCTACCACAGTCCATTTTTGTTGACTTTGAACTCAAGTACATCTCTTTGAACCATACCTAATCTCCAAATAAAGATTATCCTACATAAAACAGAAAACATGCTACTCTTTTTCCCAGGAGAGGATAGAAAGTTTCTTTTGTGTCTTCGGGTGATAGATTCTTCTCCTTGTTGATTCATGATCCTGTCTTACGTCATGTAACTTAAAGATGATATAAAGTTAACAATTATTAATAGGTCCTATATTAGATGATAAGAAGATGACAGAGGAAAATAAATTAAATTATTAAATTATTAAATTATGTGTAAAAATTAAATTATTAAGTATAAATATTACAATAAAGAATAAATACTCATAACTACTATAGTCCTCATTTCTGCAATGGTCATGTGGGTATAGTAGGTATTTATAACTATTCCCTTTGTCCTTAGCAAGCACCTCATTTCCTTTGGATCTTTACCTGGTGGAGTGACCCAAAATTTCATTTCTGAAGGGTCTAAGCTTTTAGGAGCCCTGCCTGAATTAAGTTGTTGTAGTTTTCCACTAACTTTAACCATAGGATGTGGGAGCACCAAGAGGCAGACTTCTTTCTCATTCATTGTCCCCACTATACTATAGTAGTGACCCAATTTCCCCTTGGTTACCAGGATTAATCACCCCAATCAGAGTAACCGTCTTCTCTGCCTATTCATTCAGTGGCACAGGGCACTCAGATTGGCCAGACAGCAGTCTCAGCTTTCAATTTTGAGAAATCATGACTGGGTCTCTTGGTAGGAACATTCCTCTCTTTGGAACTAAGGCCTCTAGACCACTGGAGACTTCAATCACAGGTGTGGAAAGCAAAAATTCTGCTAGTGTATCACTTGGGGCAAGAGTGAGAGGTGCCACTCCCAATTCCACACCTTGATTCCTGGATTTATAGAAATTGACTAAGGTAGAAACAGCATCATATATTGGATGCTGATTTAGATCTTATGGAGCCTCCTGGAGAACTTTGCTCAGCTTTGCAAGGTACTGCTGCTTACCTGGTGCTGTACCTGAGTCTTCAAAAGGCCATTCTGCTATTCTATCAAGCCAGCTGCTTTAAGATGGTAAAGAACGTGGTTAGACCTGTGAATTCCATGAGCCTGGGCCCCCTGTCACCCTTTACTTGCTATGAAGTGAGCTCCTTGATTGGAAACAAGGCTGCATGCAAAACCATGACAGTGGATAAGGCATCCTCTAAGTCTATGGATGGTAGTTTTGCTAGAAGCATTTTGTTCAGAGAAGGAAAATCCACACCCAAATGAAATGTCTATTCCATTAAGAATAAAACACTGCCTCTTCCATGATGGAAGCAGTCCATTGTAATCAACCTGCCACCAGATAGCTAGCTGATCACCCTGGTGATCACTACACTCAGCAGTGGCTATAGCCAGGTCAGCCTTGGTGAGTGGAAGTCTGTGTTGCTGAGTTTATGCATAAACTTCACCCCTGCCACCATGGCCACTTTGTTCAAGAACTCATTGGGCAATGGCAGGAGTACCCAGGGAAGGAATCTAAAAATACACATTTTAGTTAGTTTATTATGGTTTGCCAAAATTTTCTTGGCTTCTGAGGACAAGTCAGTATACTGTAAATCATTGTATCATTTAGGAATTACATGTGGCTGCTCATGACAATGACTTTCAATAATAGTGACTTAAAAGAACAACAAGCTTATCTTTCCCTTTTATGAAAGAAGTCTAAAAATATCCAATGCAGCAGGGATATAGTGTCTTTCTCCCTTTTGCTATGGTATCCTTAGCAAATGGCTTCTATCCTCAATGTTGCCTTGTGATCCAAGATGGTGGCTAGATCTCTAATAATTTCATCAAATTCAAGATTAAAAATCAAGTGAAAAATACAAAAGGAATATTCACAAGCTGTCTCTTTCTCTTTGTAAGACTTTTTCCAAAATTTTCTCCCAACAACTCCATCTATATCTCATTAGGTAGATCTTAGTCACCTGACCAAACCTAGGAACACAATAGGCTGGGAGATATTTTTTTTTTTTTTGCTAGATCTATTATCTTCCCAAGTAAAATTGGCAATTTTTAACAAAGGGAGAAAGACAGAGTGGATATTATATTAGCAACCAGCAGTCTGACATAGCACAGCCAGCTGATTTTCCATACGCCAGCCTCCATTTGAGATGATGTGTGGTTCTAAGAATATGTGCTTTCATTGCTATGACAAAATTGAAGTGAATGATACCGCCTCTAGCTCCTCTATTCTAGTTACTCAATGGATACGCGAATCCAGGTACACAACCTATAAGATTTTATTTGTTCATATTTTCTCAAAGGAAAAGTGATAGCAAGTAATGAGATTTTTGTTTTAGCTTTTGGTTTTATTGTGTGTGTGTGTGTGTGTGTGTGTGTGTGTGTGTGTGTGTGTGTGTATGCCAGATTTGACACAAAAATACCCAGATTCTTCTCATCCCCCTAGAAACTTAATCTGCAAAAACGGAATGATAGAAATTAAATGCCAGCCATGTCAATAGATAATTCAAGGTGATAAAAGGAAATGACACCCCAATATCACTCTGACTCAGATGATATAGCAGGTTAAGTGCTGAGCCTTTCCCTGGGCATCTATACCAAGTCAGGCTGCTGTGAGGAGCCTTCGAAATTGCTAGCTCCAAATAAAGACAAATATCTGCCTTTGTTATGGGCTTTGTTCACATTTTCCACCTCTTTTCTTCATTCATTAATAATGATAAGCAAGCTATGATGGTGATGCTTTTTAAAGATAATGATTCATTTCCTTGTAGCTTCCTTTTTTATAAAGTCTGAGCTCTGAGCAGAGTCATCAGAAGACCTGCGTGGGTTGGGGGCAGTCATCAACTGAGTGTAATTCACAAGTGATCATAAAACCCATTACTACTTAAGAGTATTCACTCACAAGAAAATGGCTCATTTGGGTGATTTCAAAGCTCTTTAAAATAACCTCCCTAATAAGAAAACTTTTCTAATTTAGGCTATTAGTCATTTCTTAGCTGGATTATGAATTAATTACATCAGGTACTTTCTGCTTAACACCTAAATGAAAAGGTTAGTGTCAGGGCACAAGGTTTTGAATGGAGTGGTGGGTGAGCACTGGATAGGGAACAGGCAGGAAGGAGGCTCAGAGGGTTTTTGCAGGAAAAAGAGAGAAGTAGAAATGGTAGAGTTGGATTGGAGTCTACATTTGTAGGGCTGGGGGCATGGTAAATACTTCAGGCAGTTAAAAACAAGTAAATGTTTAGGAGATAAAAGACAAATCTTGGAGAAAAGAAAGAGAAACAAGTTAACCATGGAGTTCCTCTTAATAATTGCATTGACTTGACCCCCCCTTTTTCACCCCTCTCACCCCAGATGGTGTCTATCAGCAAATCTCATAATCTCTATTTAAAAATATACCCAGAATATCAACCACTTCTCCTTATTTCTATCACTATCCCCCTTTTCTCCTGGATGATTCCAATAGCCTCCTCCTCGATCTGTTTGTTTCCACCATTGTTCCTCACAAAGCAAACAGAAAGGTCCTTTTTAAAACAAAAGTCAGGTCATATCACTCTGTTTCAAACTCTTTGATGGCTTTCTTTTGTCTCTCAGTAGAAAATCCTAACCATGGTCTCTGAGGACTGGCCCCTGGGTCTCTCCTGATTTTATCTCCCAACTGGCTTCTTACTGGACCTCTACAACACCAACTGCTTCAATCTTCTGGGCCTTTGCATTTATGATTCTCTCTCCCTAGAATGCTCTTTCTCTAGAAACCTTCATTCATTCACTTCCTCACTTGATTCAGATCTCTACTTATAGGTTATCTTTTTAGTGGACTTTTCCTTGAATACCTGCTCTAAAAAGGCACTAGCACCTGACCTTATAACAATCCATCCTTTGATCCTGCAATATTTCCTCCCATAGCACTTATCACAACTAGATCTATCTGTTTGCTTATTGACTCACTGTCTACATCCTCTCACTGGAAGGCTTGTTGCTTAAGAGTGGATTCTTTGTCTATTTGATTCTCTGCTACATGGAAAGCACCTAGAAAAGTGGCTGGCACACAGCAGTGGCTCGATAAATGTTTGTTGGATGACTGTATGAATTGCTTGAGGCCTCAGGAAGATTCTGGGAAATCTTAGAGAAAAAGTGGAGCTATCCTTGCTACTAATGGAGTAAATGTTCAGCATCTTCTCCAATCTGATGCTGATCGCTTTTGCTCTGACACAAGAGGTGAGGTTGCTTTCCTGAATCTCTGAGATAAATGTCTTGGTGGCACATTTAAAACATTGACCATCAAAAAATAAAAAAAATAAATAAAATGCTGACTATTGAAGATTACTTGAAAAATACTTCCATTCAATTACCCCAAATCTTTCCTGGGACAATTATCAAATGTACTTGCTAACATTAAATTTATCTTTCTGTTAAACGTTTTGCTTTGGCTGAGATCTTTTTGAATATAAAAGGGATCATAAATTTGTGCCAGACAAATCCCTTTTCAACCTTATTAATAAAGAAAAACAATTTGTGCTCATACATGACATACTTTCAATTTGTGGACTTCTGAAGTTTCCTAGATATTTAATATGATTTTGACCCATTTTAGCTCATCATTTCTTTTATAGTTAGTCTTTGTAACTACAAATTCTCCCAGCTTGGTTATTACTGTCATTTGAATGTGTGCTTAGTTGGAATCCTGCTTTGAACAAACTATCTTGTGATGGTTTTGTAATGTGTCAACTAGCCTAGGCTGAACTACATTTCTCAGAATTCATTGCCTTCTTTGTTTCCAGTTAAGGTCAGCCGCACAGGAGATTCCTAGGAGATTTGGAGGCTGGAAGAGAAGGACTGGCCATTTTTTAGCTTACATGAGTTCCAGTTCTTCCTCATGGGACTCCAGCTCAGACTTGTTGGTTCCAGTCTGCTTGTGATCATCCCTTCCTCACTGCCTTCCCTGTGCATTTGAAACCCTATCATATGTGGAGAAACAGTCTTACAGAGACCCCTTAACCAGCTCCCATGATAATATAAGGCCAATTCCATATAACAAGTCTCTCTCAGATAAACAGATATATAGATATATATATATATATATGCAGATAAATATAGATACAGATAGAAATACCAGTATTTCTCAACTTGGGGCAATATTGCCCCTCAGAAAATTTGCCAATGTCTGGAGACATTTTTGGTTGTTATAATTTGGAGGGGGTGGTGGAATTGTACTATTGGCATCTAGTAGGTAGAGACCAGGGATGCTGCTGAATAAACTACAGTATACAGGACAGGCCCCCATCTCCCTACAGAAAATTATCCAGCTCAAAATTTCAATAGTGCCACTATTGAGAAACTCTGATATAAATACAGATATAGATAGATCCTAGTGGTTCTGCTTCTCCAGTTTAACTCCAACTGGTACAGATTTTGCTACCAAGAGTGATTCCAGAGGAATGAAATCTTCTGAAGGAAATTTAGATGGGGCTTTCAAAAGATGTTGAGGTTATGCTGAAAATTCAAGATACAGTGTCTTTATTTTTATTTATTTTTTTAAGTAAGCTCTACACCCAATGTGGGGTTTGAACTTATGACCCCAAGATCAAGAGTCACACGTCCTGCCAATTGAGCCAGCTGTCGCCTCTCTGGAGGAATGAAATCTTAAGGATGAGTTCTGTGAATTGGCTTTGAGTCTTCTGGAAATGGTTCTCTAATCTGATTAGATTTAAATGCACTAATGAATTGGGATGCCTGGGTGGCGCAGTCAGTTAAGTGTTTGACACTTGGTTTCAGCTCAGATCATGATCTCAAGTTTGTGGGATCAAGCGCCACATCAGGCTCTGTGCTCAGCATGGAGTCTGCTTAAGACTCTCTTTAAGCTACCCTATGACCCAGTAATTGCACTACTGGGTATTTACCCCAAAGACACAGATGTAGTGAAAAGAAGGGCCATATGCACCCCAATGTTCATAGCAGCAATGTCTACAATAGGCAAACTGTGGAAGGAGCCGAGATGTCCTTCAACAGACGAATGGATAAAGAAGATGTGGTCCATATATACAATGGAATATGACTCAGCCATCAGAAAGGATGACTACCCAACTTTTGCATCAACATGGATGGGAGTGGAGGAGATTATGCTAACTGAAATAAGTCAAGCAGAGAAAGACAATTGTCATATGGTTTCACTTATTTGTGGAACATAAGGAACAGCATGGAGGACATTAGAAGGAAGGGAAAAATGAAGGGGGAGGGCAATTGGAGGGGGAGACGAACCATGAGAGACTATGGACTCCGAGAAACAAACTGAGGGTTTTAGAGGGGAGGGGGGTGGGGGGATGGGTTAGCCCAGTGACAGGTATTAAGGAGGGCACATATTGCATGGAGCACTGGGTGTTATATGCAAACAGTGAATCATGGAACACTACATCAAAAACTAATGATGTACTGTATGGTGACAAACATAAAATAATAAAATAAAATTAAAAAAAGACTCTCTCCCTCCCCACAAAAAAAGACTTTCTTTCCGTATCCCTCTGCCCCTCCCTCTTAAAATAAATAAATAAATCTAAACAAATAATAAAAAAATAAATGCACTAATGAATCTATTTCCATTGGTAAGGAGGGTGGTTGCTAGTAGTCAACCGTATGTTGTGGCAATAGAAATACACAAAATATCACCATTGGATACTCTTAATCAAATACTTATAGAAGGCAAGATTCTAGATGACCATGTATTTGATGCATTAGAATATTTTCATGAAACTAAGGATAATGGAATTGGCTGGTGTTCCTAACTGTGCTTCACAAAGTACGGATAGGATGAGCTCAGAGATTGGAATTCCCAGCTCAGTGTTTACCTAAAGGACCAGAAAGCTTCTACATCTGGCCTGAAATAAATCCTTATTTTCTGTAGCCACAGGGCTGAGATTTCTGAAAACCAAACCCAGAGTTTCTCCCTACCAGTGGCTGAATTATGTAAACTGAATTCCCAACCTCGAGGCATCTCTATTAATAAAGTTAGGGCATTGATTAGGAAAGACTGAAATCCTGAAAAACTGGAATGGGGACCTATGGACAGATCCTGATAAAGCTGGGATCTCTAACCTTGAAGATCCACTGAACAGTTTTTTGTGGCCCTTGCCTGAGATGGATAGCCTTCCTTTGCCTGAAGAAATTGAAATGGCCTGCCCTGAGTTAGTTACTTTATAAGGCACTCTTGATCCTCTTCAGGACCTACCTCCACCACTCCTCTTTGCTTGCAGACCTATAACTAGACTCAAGTCCCAGCAGGCCCCAAAAAGTGAAGTAGAAAGCATGACGCATGAGGGCCTGCTGTGCACATCAAAAAAATTGCACGGTTTTGTCAGTTTACATAGTCAAAAACCTGGGTACTCTCTGTGTGAATCAATCTTAAAGATACGGGGTCAAGATGAAAGGAATATAAAGTTGGATCAGGTTGAATTTATTGATATAGTCCTGTATTACTTAGTTTGGGCTGCCATAACAAAATGCTAGACTGGGTGACTTAAACAACAGATATGTATTTTCTCACAGTTCTGGAGACTCAAAGTCCAAGATCAAGGTATCAGCAGGTTTGATTTCTGGTGAGACATCTCTTCCTGGTTTGCAGATGGCCATGTTCTTGCTGTGTTCTCATATGGCCTTTCCTGTATACACATGCAGAGAGAGAGGGGGAACTCTCTTGGTGTCCTTTCCTCTTCCTGTAAGGACACTAGTGCTACTGGATTAGGTCCCCACTCTCATGATTTCATTTAACTTTAATTATCACCTTAAAGGTCCTATCTAAAATACAGTTACCTTGGGGGTTATGGTTTCAACATATGCATTTGGGGTGGGGAGACACATAATTCAGTCCATAACAGGGCCCACTAAGCCAAGGTTCCATATTCATGTTTCAGTTTGAGGGGCATAAAATGGCTCTAACAGTTTGCTTGACCAGTTGGCTGAAACATGAACCCAAAGGTTATCTAAAGTAAATGAAACTGAAATGCCAGAATTGCCTTGGTAAACTGTAGAGGAAAGTATCCAAAAGCTTAGGGATACTGGAATGTCAAATTGGCTTTACCATATAACATCTGCTCACTTGCCCGGAGAGGGTTCTAAGAACACACACCTTTTACCCTGGCTGTGAGAAATAAATCTGTAAGGGGAGTCCCAGAATCCTCGATGAGCTTTGTGCTGGCTATTTACTATCGGTCAGAAATTATAGCAGAACAGCTACCATAGAATTGGAATCTCTACGTGCACTGAGAATGACAGAATGGGCCAAGTGGCAGCATTTAATTGCTATTGTAGGTTGAATTGTGTCCCCCTAAAATATATGTTAAAGTTCTAACCCCCCATACCTGTAAATGTAACTATTTGGAAATAGGGTCTTTGCAGATGTAATCAAGTTGAGATGAGGTCATACTGGATTAGAATGTACCCTGTCCAACCTCTTGATTGCATCCTTATGAGACCCTGAGCAGAGAAACTAGGTAAGCCAGGTCCAGATCCCTGAGGCACAGAAACTCTAAGATAATAAACGTGTGTTATTTTAAGCCACAATAGCAAATTAATACATAGTTATAGATGTTTGAAAATCCCAAACTGGGGTACCTGGGTGGGTCAGTCAGTTGAGCATCTGACTCTTGGTTTCAGCCCAAGTCATGATCTCATGGGTTCTAGGATGGAGCCCCACATCAGGCTCTGTGCTCAGTGGGAAGTCTGCTTGAAGATTCTCTCCCTGTGCTCCTCCCCCCACTCATTTTCTCTCTCTCTCTCTCAAATAAATAAATAAATCTTAAAAAAAGAAAATCCAAAACTGCCTTCTGAGCAAAATATCGTGAGAAACTGAGCAAAATATCTTGCCTAAAAAGAAAAAAGCTAAGGAAGTGGTGATGGCCAAGAAGCTGAAAAGCTGAGGAGAGCTTCTGGAAGTTTAATAGGCTTGGGGGAGAGATTAAAGTTCAGAGACTGTGAAGGAGGGACCCTGCTAAACACCACAACCTTTAAGTAGGGATTCCCAAAGACCTAGAATTTAAGAATGATGGTGAATGGCAAATAGTCCAGCCCTCAGAATGACTGAAATCCAGCTTTGAAACCACTCAGTACCTGATTGGTAAAGGTGATATGCCCCTACTATAATGGTCTTTCAGAAAGAAAGTCAAATCCTCACAGGAAGAAGAAAACATAATCCAGAGCTTCAAATTGCCTCTGTGGGTTTTCATACACAGGGAACAATATGCGGTAAAAGTAGGCAGGCAGATAGTCAAGGAGAAAAATTAAACAGTAGAAATAGGCCTTCAGTAGATCAAGCACAACATTAAGATAAATGTTGTTAATATATTCAGAGATTCCAGTAGAAAAATAGAAACTATAAATAAAAAGAGAATTCAATGGAAATTTTATAACAGAAAAGATACAATAACTAAAATTAAGAACACAACAGGTGCACTTAAGAGAAGATTAGATGTAGCTAATAAACAAATTGTAAAATTGAAAATTTAGTTTAGAATAAAATGCTTAGAAGTGAAGCATGAAGATACGAAAAGAAAATACCAAAAAAAAAAAAGTATAAGATCTATATGGTGCATAGTGAAAACGTCTAGCACATATAAAATTTGAAATCCAGAAGGAGAGGACATAGAAGCAAATTTAAAGAGATAATGGCTGAACATTTTCCAAAACGGATGAAATGTATCAACCTAGAAACTGGAGGAGTATTAGAAACCACAAGCAAAATACATGTAAAGAAAACGACATCTAAACACATCAGAGTGAAACTACTGAAAACCAAAGACAAAGAGAAAATCTTGACACTGACCAGAGGGAAAATATATTTACCTTCAAAGAAGAAATACTATAAATTTTAAAGGACATCTCAGCTATAATGATGGAAGCCAGAAAAGCAATGGGATCTTCAAAAGGATGAATCTTCAAAGTGAATGAAAATAACCGCTGACCTATAATTCTATAGTCACCAAAATATTCTTCAAAAGGAAAGCAAAAATAAAGACATTTCAGAAAAACAAAAACTAAAAAATAAAAGAGAGAGAGAGAAAAACTGATCACCCGCACACCCACCTACGGGGTATTACCATAGGGAGTTCATGCAGAAAGAAAATGATCCCAGATAAAGACACAGAGAGATCAGGAGGAATGAAGAGTTTAAAAAAAAGGGGGGGGGGACATGTAAGTCATTCTAAATAAATACAGACTGCCTAAAACTGTAATGATAAGGTCCAAGATGGTTTATATACATTTCAACAATACCGCAAAGGAAACTAAGAGATGATTTGGTCAGCATCCATAGGTTATGTGGCAGTAACAAACAATCCCCCAAATCTCAGTGAATGACACAATTGTTTTCATCTCAATACCAGCCAATAAGAGTAACCACTCTATGGGACATACTATTCTCATGGCAGAACAAAAAGAAAAATGGCAGAATTATCCAGTGGCTTTAAAGTTTCTGCTTGAATATCACAATCACTTCTACTTACACTCCATTGGCCAATGTAAGTCATATAGCCAAGCCTTATGTCAATGGATCAAGAAAATTTGCCACCGGGAGGTACTTCAAATCACGTGACAATGGGCATGATTATATAATCTTTTACAAAGAACATAGAAATCAAAACATATTTCTGAATCTGAAAAAAATACAACCTACTACAGAGTATAAATGAAATTAATGTGTTCTAAGGCCCTTATATTTTCTGGGATGTGGGAAAATATCTAATTTATATTATAAACTAATGAATAAGGGATTTATGTTTTAATCTCTAGAATAATCTTGAAGAGTAAGAGAATGTATAAGTAATATGCTAACAGGAGAACTTTAATAAAAAGAATATTTTGTCCATGGAAAGAAAGCAAGAAAGGAGAGAATAAACATAAAATATATACCATATGTAGAAAAGCAAGTATAATGAATATTTAAATGTAAATATATCAGTAGTTACATTAAGTATAAATTATGTAAATATTCTAGAGATTATCAGACTGAATAAAAAAAAACAAAGCCCAACTCTATTCTACTTATAAGATACATACATAAAATACAAGAATACGAGAACTGTGAAAGTAAAGGTTAGAAAAATATACATACAACAACTTACCACATGAAATCTGGTGTAGCTGGACTAATATCAGACAAGGTAAAGTTTTAGACAAAAAGCATTCCTAATAAAAGAGACAGTTTATTATGATATAAAGGTTAATCCACAAGAAAGATGTGACAATTCTAGATTAGTATATGTCTAATAACATACTCCCCAAACATATAAAGCAAAAGTTGACAAGACAAAATGAAGCCATAGCCAAATTTGAAAGAACTGTAGTAAATTTTAATTCACCTTCCTCAGTTACTGAAAAGCCAAGTTTATGAATCACATTACTCAAGTCTTTTGTAAACTTGTCAGCATATTTTCTAATTTTTCTACCATTTAATTTATGTTCAACATATTGAAGTATGGCATTTTTTTCCTTTCATGTATTTTATAATTTTGTATAGCTAATCCTATATGAACTAGGAAAAGTAATCAAAGCCTTATGATACAAATGTAATTTTCTCTATTTTTTCCTTACTTTTTTTTGTAGTTTCTGTTTCATGAATAATAATAAAGCGATATCTGGTAAACGAATATGTATAGATGTTCATCTCCGTTGTAAATTGAACATGTACTAATTAGAAATTATATTTGATTATGAGTAATAGAGACATCCTTCTAAATAGTTTAAGACTGATGAAAATTTTGGGGTGCCTGACTGGCTCAGTTGGTTAAATGTCCGACTCTTGATTTCAGCTCAGGTGATGATCTCAGGGCTGTGAAATTTAGCCCTGCCTCAGGCTCTATGCTCATCCAGGAGTCTGTTGGAGATTTTCTCTCCTTCTGCCCCTCCCCCCACCTCTCTCTCTCTCTCTCTCTCTCGGATAAATAAATAAATCTTTAAAAAAAAGACTGATGAAAGTTTTTTTTTCCCAAAGATTTTATTTATTCATTTGAGACACAGAGATACAGAGAGAGAGAGAGAGAGAGAGAGAGAGAAAGCATGAGCAGGGAGAGAGGCAGAGGGAGAGGGAGAAGCAGGCTCCTCGTTGAGCCAGGAGCCCGATGTGGGGCTTGATCCCAGGACCCTGGGATCATGACCTGAGCCGAAGGCAGATGCTTAACCATCTGAGCCACCCAGGCGCCCCGACTGATGTAAGTTTTATTCTTTCACATAAAAACATCTGGAGGCCAGGACTAGTAAGAGGGCTCTTTAAATTCATTAATAGCTGGTCCAATTAAAAAAAAAAACCTTACTTGACCCATGAGTAAAAATCACAAAATTACAAAACAAAGAGAGGAAAAACATAATCAAAAGCAAATGAATCACATATATTAAAATAAGCATGACTTAAAGGGCTAAGAGTTAAAGACAAATTATAATTTCAGAAAATGTACAGGCAGCACAATCTTGTTTAAAAAAAGACTTAAGAAGGAGCTGGAAAATAAGCTGCCAGTGAAAAGAACTATGAGAAATAAAAACAAATATTAGAAGTAAATGAAAATGTTTAAAGAGGTAAATGTCACATTGGATGCCACTAAAGCTAGAATAAACAATATTTGAACCCATAATCAGGGATGTGGGAGTCAAGCTTAAAAAATATCACAGGAAATGAATTATGAAGACATGAGATACAAAATTATTTAAAAAGGTGATAGACATGGAATAAAGATTAAAGAAAAGGGAACAGCTAAGATGAAAAAAGGGTATTCAAAGATTTAATAGTAGTTTTTTTAAAGATTTTATTTATTTACCTAGAGAGAGAGAGAGAACATGCGCGCATGTGCACATGGGAGGGGGGAGCAGAGGGAGAGTGAGAGAGAGAATCCCAAGTGGACTCCGCACTAAGCATGGAGCCCAATGCAGAGCTTGATCCCACGACCCTGAGATCATGACTTGAGCCAAAATCAGGAGTCATGCACTCAACCAACTGAGCCACCCAGGCGCCCCAACAGAAGTGTTTTTGAAATAAAAGTCTTCATTCTGATCAAATTAGGTTGACTGTGTCCTAGGAAAAGTTACTGGTGAAGTTACTTATATTCAGAGATGAAGAAAAAAATATCCTAAGGGAATCTTGGGAAAAAAACAATTAACTTACAAAAGGGCAAGTAATTGTGCTACTCTGAGATTTATCTACAGGATACTACTTACCAAGATAATTGGAGGAATTCAATGAAATAATGTAATTATACTAGTCTTTGGATTGGCATCAGGGCATTCATAAACTTACTGAAACTACATTCAAAATATTGTTTGTATACACATGCATAAATTTTCCAGGATGAGGACAAATGGCTTTTTACACAATTAACAAAGAGATGATAAATAAAAATTTTAAAATCATGGCTGTAGGGCATGTCTTCCCAGGGGAGGACCTGATCTTTGTAGCAGTTGCAGTTCCCTGAAAAAGTATTGTGTGTCCATGAGTTTATTACAATATTTTTTTAACATGAGAGAGTGTCCGTTCAAATTACATCTGACATTAGTAAGAACAGAATTGCTATATAATGTGTTTGATTACCTTATAATTGAGCATTATTTCAATGCACATTTGCCCTTGTGCTTAGGTGACCACTTTGCACAGAAGAATCGTGAAGTGAGTACATTTAAGTTCTCATATGCTAGTAAGCACATTCTTTGCTCTTATTCACCTTCCATAATGCTACAAATGAATTTTCTAACACCTACCATTGTGCAAATATTGATTTCCTTAAATAATTATGAGGGGGGGAACTAGACTCTTGCTGTAAAACAACATTAGTCTATGGGGTTATTCAGTTTTGGCTTAAGCTATTTATTAACATAAAAACCTCATGTGACATCCTGAAAACTACTGTGTGCTCTGGAGCACTATTCTACTTAAATTGTTTTGGGCTCATGGAAAGAGACAGAGGCAGAATTAACATGTGAATGGCCCATTCACATGATAAAAGGACTAAATGATATTCTAGAAACTAAAATAAAGGGCCTCAAAATTGTTTGAACAAAGAAAACAGGAGATATGACACACCATATTTGTATAAGTAGTATTAATTGTGAGCACTAGTTTGGCTTCCACAAAACATTCTCTTCTATGTAAAATTAATGTTGTGTATTTAAATTCTATTGGTTGTGTGATATGATGAATTCAACTTTTTTTTTTAAAGATTTTTTTATTTATTTTGACAGAGAGAGAGACGGCGAGAGAGGGAACACAAGCAGGGGGAGTGTGAGAGGGAGAAGCAGGCTTCCTGCCGAGCAGGGAGCCCGATGAGGGGCTGGATCCCAGGACCCCAGGATCATGACCTGAGCTGAAGGCAGATGCTTAATGATGAATTCAACTTTTAATTCCGATTTTATAATTGTATAAGAGATGGTAGCATAAGAAGTTTATTCCTAGGTTACATCTATACATATTTATAGGCCATTGTAATAAAATAAGAGTTTATGTCATCACTGTGGATCAGCAGAAATTTCCTTTTTGCTTTATAAGTAAAAAAATACCCACACGGAGCATAGCTCATACAAACTACTCATCATTTCCATCTCAGTATGGTTTTGCTGCAGGCAGGCCACCTTCCTTCTCTAGCTAGGTGACTCCACTCATCTAGCTCAAAGAATGGAAAATTGAGAGTTATGCCTCAGCAAGATAAGCTACAACATGCCCCAGCCAGTCAGGGTCATTCCCGAATAGGACTATTACCCATTTGTTGGCCAAAACTCAACACAAACAAATCCTCTAAGTCCATATTTACTTAGTAGAAATTAACAAATCCATGAAAAGTTACAGTCTTCCCTGTCTTGTTTTATCCTGAGTTTTCTAAAAAACAGAGCATGAAAGCATGATGCACAATTTACATGCTTGCTTTTGAGGTAGGGTGCAATCTTAGTGAACCAGGAATGAGGGAAAAGGGAATTTCAGTAAAGGAGGGAGCAAAAGCTAACACAAGGTGAAGTGGTACCAAGATGTTCACAGATGTACAAGAAAACTGGCCGATTGATTCCTCACGTAGGATATCTTCAGAAAGAATGTGTGGAACCACAGTTTTCTTGAACCATCCAGTTGTGTTGGGAAAAGATCCTTTCTATTTACTGTCTCATTGGTCAACGTTCATCTGTGGGGCAATAACACATCACCTGACCTCACTAGACAGTCACCTAAGAAGGCAGAACCAATGTTAGTCCAGGTGATCAGACCTGAGATTTAGAACCACTGTGGCTCCTTCTGGGGTAAACATGATGGTGGCCATGCTGAAGCCAAGTCCTTGCCCCCCAGAAGAAGGAAGGGGAGATGATCTATGATGTGAAGAGACGCCTGTGTCAGGGAGCCTGTGCTGAAACAGAACCTATATCCCCCATATCTGGGTACCATAGTACCCAGGGTTTAGATAGAGAAAGAAGCTACTTTTGTAATGGGAGGGAGAGTAGAAAAGAAGATGGAGAAGGAGGAGCTAAGGAGAGCTGAGTGTCAATTTTCCCATTTGTAATAAGAAATAATGACGCTGGAGTATGTTGATCAGGAAATTCTCAGCATGCCACATGAAAAACCAAATTAAATCAGAAGGTTGCATTTTGAGCTTGAAATCACAGCACGAAGATTCATTTGTACCTTTTTAAGCCTGAAGAACATCAGGCTCTGACTTCCATAATTAAACTTATTCTTGGGCCAGGATATCTCTATCCATGGAATCATATCCACTCTAGCATCTCTGACTCTCCCTTCTCTGAATTAGTGGTCCCCATCCTTTGGTCTTGGGATGATATTTGGCCAGTAGAATGTAGGTGAAATGATATGCCAATTATGAGCCTAGACCTCAAGAGGACTTGAATGCTTGGGCTTGACCTCTTAGAAATTGCCCAGAAGCCTGCTGCAAAATGAGAGACCACGCGGAGGAGAGATGAATTGTCCAATATGAGGTCATCCAAGAAAAGCCAGCCCGCAGCAGCTAACCACAAATGCATGAATGACCCAAAGAGAGACCAGAAGAACTCCTCAGATGAGCATAACCTAAACTGTCTACCCCCAAAATGGTTTGTTCAGTAAATGACTGCTGTTTTATTTTATTATTTTATTTTTTTAAAGATTTTATTTATTTATTTGACAGAGAGAGACAGCGAGAGCAGGAACACAAGCAGGGGGAGTGGGAGAGGGAGAAAGCAGGCTCCCCGCCGAGCAGGGAGCCCGACACGGGGCTCGATCCCAGGACCCTGGGATCATGACCTGAGCCGAAGGCAGACGCTTAACGACTGAGCCGCCCAGGCGCCCAATGGCTGCTGTTTTAAACCACCAAGCTTTTGGGTAGTTTGTTATATAGCAACAATTAACTGATATGTTTGGTATCTGAAATATCAAGTATTTTCCCTTTTTCAATTGATAATCACCTTTCAGCTTTATAATGTTAATTAAAATGTTGATTTCCCCTCAAAATAAATACAAGTAAGTTGAAGTAGTTTTGAAGGGAAGACCAGCTACCAGGAGTTTCAGCTGGCATTTTAATATGTTCTGTGACTATAGATAAAAATTTTTCTTCACAAATTATCCTTTTACTTTATAGCAGAAAAGACTTGCCTAATACACAAAAAATATTTTGAGAACACCAAGGGATTATAACTTCTACAAAACATAAGATCCCTTTCTCCTTCTTCCAACCTATGCAAGTGTTTTGGAGGGTTACAGAAAAGGAATTATTGAATTCTTTCCTTTTTTTAAGATTTTATTTATTTATTTAAGAGAGAGAGAGAGAGAGAGAGAGAGAGAGCACAAGCAGTGGGGAAGGGCAGAGGGAGAGGGAGAAGCAAACTCCCTGCTCAGCAGGGAGCCAGATGCAGGGCTCAATCCCAGGACTTATGACCTGAGTGGAAGGCAAATGCTTAACCGACTGAGCCACCCAGGTGCCCCGAATTGTTTTCAAAAGAAGAGAAAATATTACTGAATGATTGAAATGCCAACCATTAATCCTAATCTTCTGATCATACTCAGAGCCAGGAGCCTTGGAAGTTTTATATTCTTAGTCAAGTTGTTCCTGATCTGGGAAGTCCAATTGAATGAAGAGTCCCAGAAATGAAATAGCTAGTTCAAACCTGCTTTACTTACAGCTAATGTATTAACTGTAACTAACATATTACCCTGTCGGCAATGGAATCTTGGTTAAGTTCAGACCTGCCAATAGGGTTGAACTAACTCAGAAAGAAATGTTTTTCTGAGAAAACAACCTGAGAAAACTCAGGATGTTTTCTGCACTAACTGCCAGGTAACTACCTATTAGGGAACACGGAATTGGAAAAGACAGTTCTTTCCAACCCAACTCTGGAAATTCTGCATGGTGTCCTGGCAGCAACGGGATAGAATATCTGATTTGTGGGATTAACCTATCGCGCTTCATAGTGGAGCTCTAAAAATTGATGTTTATAAAGATTCATGGATTCAGAACTGAAAAGTACATGCCAGATAGGATGATTATGATTAGTCTGAAAGAAAATTATTATCTATGCTCCTTAGAAATAGGATCTACAAGAGCTTTTATTTCCAGTTGTATGAAGAACTAAGAATCTACAGATACCGAAAGGAGGCAGAGTAGTACTCGCTATAAATACACTTATTTATTGTCCTTTTGTTATTTGTCTTCTGGGTTAGCTTGAAGCCATGAGAATGATGATAACATACACCAAGGTGAAAAATGGGAAGAGTTAATGTCAGCTCATATTTTCCTTTATTCAATTGGTACCAAGCTTTCCATTTCAAAGCACATGTTCTCACAACTGGAAAGGGTTCAATTGTGCACCTTGAGATCAGTCTATTATATGCCAACTACAGTGAAAAAAAGGAATGGCTATCCTCTAGACAGAAAAAAAATCAATTAACTGAGCAGCTTGCAATTCTTAGCCATTACTAATCTTTCTACATAGTCTCAGCAGGATTCTTTTAGAAATGTGAACTTTTGCCAACCATTATCTCAACCTCCCCAGCAAATGACATCCAGTAGTGCAGTGAAAAAAAAATCAAGAAAGTAAAGATTTCTCTATACTCCAGCGGTTATTGATATTTTTTTCTGGAAGACAAAAGGGTAATCCTTTAGAAACAAACATCTCTTTCTAATAAGCGGCTATTACTATGAAACAAATGTTTTCTGCAATGTACATTGACTTTCAAAAACAGCTAGTTTAGCAGAATATATATGTGCATGTGTATGTGTAGATATAGATAGAGAAAGAGAAAGGGAGATCTTGTTTTTTTTTTTTTTCCTAGAGAGCTAAGTAAATATTCCGAAATATGTCAGTGGTAAATAGAGGTTATTAAAGTTCAAATATGCTTTCATCCAAATAATTTTGCATGCTAAAAAGCATGGCTTTTTTTTTTTTCAGAATAGATCTAGAAAGTTATTGTGATAGTGTAATCTTTTGCTAGATCCCTCAAAATCATCAAAAGAGCAAAAGCAGGAATGTAAACCCAAAGAACAGTTTAAGGAGTAATCTAAAGTTTTGCACATTAAATAACAATACATTAAAATTTTTGACTGGTAATCTTGTGAGGCTAAAGATATCTAGTCCATGGGGAGTGTAATTATTGAACAGTAGAAACCCTTGACATTTATTCAATGACTATTAGTGAACGACTGCTATGTACCAAGCACTTTTTTAGGCACTGAGCATATTGTGGGGACATAATAAAGCTCCTGCCCTATAGAGATTACATTCTAGAAGAGAAACAGGCAACAAGCAAGTAAACAAGTACATAAATTCCAGTGGGGATGAAGAAAAATACTACAGGGTAATGTGACAGCAATGAAAACAGGCTAGGGATGAGTGTTAGCTACTTGCATGCTAAGACAAAGCTGTGCAAAAAAACCAAAAAGACAAAACTGTGCTGAGAAGGTGACATTTGCTTTAAGGCCTGAATGATGAGAAAGGGGCAGCCATTTAAAAAAAATTGGTGCTGAGAGTTCTAGGTTGGGGGAATAACAACTTCAAGAAAGAGTGCAGTGTTTGGGATAAACTTACCATGATCAAAGTTCAGAAAGGCCAGTGTAGGCTGGGATTTGGTGAGCTGGGAGTAGTTTGTGTTGGGCCTTAGATAGCAGGAGGAGGAAGTGAGATTTTGTTTTAAGAACATTGGAAATTCATGAAAGGGTATTCAGCTGGAAAGAAACAATGTGACTTATGTTTTAAAAAATCAATCTGGAGCAGGCATGGAAGGACTGAGTCTAGTTGGGAGTTTGTTATAATAGAACAGAGGAAAGATGATGATGACTTGTTCCAGGGTAGTATCTGTGAAGGGCGTTTGTACTGGAAATGGAAAAAGTAGATAGATTTGGGGTATATTAAAGGGGTAGAGTCAGCGGGGCTAGGTGACAGATTTGATATGGGTGTCAAGGATGACTCTTGGATTTTTGGTTTGCACTGTACAATAGGAGAGGAGACACGGAAAGAGGATCAAATTTGGGGTCATAGCATTTGGAGATCATGAGTGCTTTGTTGAACTTGTTGAATTTGAGATAACTTCGCACCAAGGAAATGAAGAAGTTGAGTAGACAGTCAGACATGGGGGCCTGGGACTCAAAGAGGAAGTCTGGCTGAGAGAGCCTGGTAAGACTAGCTTTGTCCCATGGCCACAATACTGCCACCCACAGCAGTATTCAAGATAGGCCTAAGCAGCACCTGTTTCTGGTAGACTCCTCCCCTGGGCCTGGCTCCATTCTCTGTAGTCTATTAAGTAGGTCCGTAGGGCTCAGGGTGTTCCAGGGAAGACCCTATCTATGACGCAGCTTGACATTGTTAGGGCCATTGATAGCAACTATCCGTCTCAATAGAATGGAGGCCCTATTGAATCCCTTTCTCCTCCCAGCCTATGAACCTCCCTCCCATCCCTGTTTTCATCAGTTACTCCCAGAAATCCAAAGCTCTCAGGTCATCCGTCATCATCCAGACTTTCTTCCCATCCAGCTCTGTGTATGTGTAAGTCTAATCTCATTGCCCATGTTTCTCTACTCCTCAGTCCCATATCCTCTGAAACTCATGGCTTGTCATCAGCAAAATCTCCTGTATCTTCTACCTCATCTCTTGGTGTTGCCTTTATCTTCTTGTTCTAATCATAGTTTGACTGTTTCCTGAGGACAGTGCCTCCTTTGGAAACCTTTTAAATGTTACTCATAGGACCTTGAGGTAGGGTTCATGTCTTTGCTGCTTCCCTGTCATTTAATCTCTATTCTTTATCAAAAATCACAGGTATCTGGGGCATCTGGGTGGCTCAGTTGATTAAGTGTCTGCCTTTGGCTCAGATCATTATCCTGGAGTCCTGGGATTGAGCCCTGAGTCGGGGTCCCTGCTCAGTGGGAAGTCTGCTTCTCCCTCTGCCCCTCACCCCACTCATGCTCTCTCTCTCTTGTTTGCTCTCTCTCTCAAATAAAGAAATAAAATCTTTAAAAAAATCACAGGTCTTTGAATTGCATTACCTCAGATGTCACAACGCTTGGCTCATTCTTTTGTTTTTTCTTTTATTTTTTTTTGTACATGGGTATAGTTTTCATGTTTTAAAGTATACATTTAAATTTCATCATTAAATACCGAGCTGAAGTATATATTTGCCTTATGTCCAGATGTCTGAAAAGTAAAGTTAAAATGGATGGTTTTATATTAAGCAATTCAAGAATCTAGGGGGTGGGAAATTTTGTCTACACACTTACACATTTAGTGGCACAACTATACTCTATGGGGACAGGAAGATATGTAAAGCTTTGCATTGCAGTTGGAGGAGAAACCCGTTCAAGACTGAAGGGAGAAGTCCTTGGTTGCTGACAAGAATCTCCCCTTAGCTTCAGACTTTAGACAAACTAAGGAGTTTGTCAGTACACAAAACCACTGAATTGCACAAAATCTCCATTAGTCAAGAGAAACAGTATCGACAGGACAGTTGAAGAACTGGCTCATGCCAGCTTGAGTTGTCAGGGCTGGCCAGTTTGCAGTGAGCAGAGATGGCTGGGCTGGAAGTTGGAAACCCAGTTGGAGGCTACATCTGAAATCCACGATCTGTAGATTAGAACAGCAGGCTGGAAACAGGCTAGAAGCCAAGTGGTTAGTGCATTCCTCAAAAGTCCTTGCTTTCCAAGCAAGTTCCTAGGATGCTTTCCTCAATCAGGGTTGGCCCATTCTTTTAGAAGTCATCAGATAGAGTACTCCTGGTCCTCAGCCTAATTCATGATTAATTTCAAACATCACCAGCTCTCCACACAGCCTTCTATGTTTCCAGCTCACAAATCTATTACCCCCTTTCCAACTATTCTTACATCTTCTCAGGACTTCTAACCATTGACCAAGGGAGCCTCACTGATGCAGAGTGAACATGTTTCATCTTGCTTGTGAAGCTGCTATGATATTCTTCAAGATGTCTGTGTCGTACCTTTTTTTCCCTTCTCCAACCCTCCAACATATCCACATCCTTCTTTGTTCCCATTGAATCTATAACGTATTCTATCAGAACTGATGTTCTCTCTCTGCCACCTGTAAAAATAAATGAATACTAGTAACCTCTACACTTATATACCGTATCATACCCCTTCTCTTTACGACCTGAGATCTTTGCTCTGGAAATTATCCTCTCTCTACAGGATCATTCTCATCATCATATAAACTTCCATAAAATCTCCCCCCTTAGACATAATATTTACAATATTTAAAAAAATGATACCTGCCATTGTCTCATGTCTTTCTCCAGCTGTGATTCCATTTATCTCTTTCTTTTTATTGCAAAACTCTGCAGAGTGTTGTCTATACTTACTAGCTCAGATTCTTCATCTCCTTTTCTCCTCTTTAACCCACTCTAACCAAAATTGTTCTCTCTCCATTGCACAGAAACAACTCTTGTCATGGCAAACGGAGCCTCATGTCACCAAATCAAATGCTGAATTATTTGTTTTCCTTTTATGCAGGTATTCAACAGCATTTAACAGAGATGACCATTCTCCTCTTTTGAAAATACATTTTTCATTTGACAATTGAGTACATTCTCCTGGTTTTCCTCCTGCATCATTGGTTGCTTCTTCTTAATCTCCTTTAATGGCTTCTCCTCCTCTTTGCATCTTTCTATATTGGAGTCCCCAGGGCTCATCCCTCAGACTTCTTCTCTTCCTTATCTTCAGTGAATCCATCCAGTCCTGTGGCTTTGAACATCATTTATATGCTGATAATTTCCAAGTCAGTCTGCAGTCCAGAGTGACTGTTGGAACAGCAAACTTCTGTATCAGTATTCAACTACCTGTGTGACATCTCCATTTTGATGTCTAAAGACATATCAATCTTAACATATCAGAAACCAAACTTATGGTATTTGTTCCCAAACCTGCTCCTCATGCACTCTTGTTCATTTAAGGTAATAACACCTACATGTTTTCAGCTTCTCAAAGGGGTTTATCCTTGACTCTTTCCTGTCCTGATTCTTCACATCAATGCTTAGGCAGTTATTATCAGCTCTACTTTCTAAATACATCCTGATTCTGACCATCTCCCTGGCTGCTACCTTGGGCCAAACCACTAACATTCATTACTTAGCTTCCTACTGGGCTTCCTCTTTCTCCCCTTCTTTTGTTCTCTATAGAGCAGCCACAGTGATTTTTTTATTTTTAACTTTTTAAAAGATTTTTTTAAATTTATTTGGGAGAGAGTGAGAGAGAGAAAGAGAGAGCACGAGCAGGGTGAGACCCAGAGGGAGAAGCAGACTCCCCACCAACCAGGGAACCCGACGTGGGGCTCGATCCTGGGACTCCGGGATCATGACGTGAGTGAAAGACAGACACTTAACCGACTGAGCCACCCAGGCGCCCTGATAGTGATTTTTTTTAAAACTAAAATTCTCTAATGGTTCCCCATCACACTTAAAAAGCAATCAGAATTCCTACCTAGGACTGAAGAAATCTCTCCTACCTTTCTGTCCCTTACCTTCCAATCACTGGAACATGAACAATCCAAATACATTCTTGCCTCTGGGGCTGTTTGTTGTACTTGCAGTACTATTCCTCCACATAGTCTCCTTCTTGGTCTTCTTCAATCAGGTCTCTGTTCAGATGTCACCTCTGCAGATGGGCCTTCTCTGACCATCCTATTTAAAATAGCCATCACCGCCCCTGCTCCTACCCTGCCTACCTCACATTATTCTCTATCTCCTTACCCTGCTTGAAAGTCTTCGTAAAACTTTTACTAGCTGGAACTATTTTATTTATTTGTTGGTTTTCCATCTTTGTCTATCTCTTTCCTAGCATGGGACCCTCAGCAAGGAAGAGATTTTTGTCTTTTTTCACTTCTGCATTCTGAGAGTCTCAACAGTATCTGACATAGTAGGCACTCGTTAAACATTTGGTTTGTGAATAAATAAATTAATAAAATAGCTAGCAAATTGAAGGGATGAATGTAGTCATAAAAGTCTACAGAAGGAATATAATTTTGGAGACAGATAATTTTAATTTTGGACGAGTTGAGTTTGAGATGCTCGTGAAGCATCCAAGTAGAGATGTCTAGAAGATCACTGAAAAGTCTGTTCTAGAATTTGGAAGAATTTTAAGAGTGAGAAATAAAGAATTGAAAAGGTAATTATATTAGTTCCCTACTGCTGCTGTAATAAATCACCACAAACTTAGTGACTGAAAACAACATTAATTTATTATCTTACCATTTGGGAGGTCATAAGTCCTAAAATCAAGGTGTAGGCAGGACTGTAGTCCCTCCCGAGGATCCAGGGGAGAGTTCATGTCCATGCGTTTTCCAGTTTACAGATGCCACCTACTTTCCTTGGCTACCACCATCCTCAAAGCCAGCAGTGTACCATCCTCAAATCTCTCTCTCTCTCACTCTCTCTGGCCTCCACTTCCATCACCACATTGTCTGCTCTGACTCTGACCTTCCCGCCTCCTTTTTGTAAGGACCCCTCCGATTACATTGGACCCACCTAGATGACTCAGGAATAATCTCCTCATTTAAAGATTTTTAATGTCATCACATCTGAAAATTCCCCATGGCCACGTAAGTTAACATATTGACAGATTTGGAGGGATTAGGACGTGGACATCTTTGAGGGGCCAAAATTCTGTCTACCATGGAAGTTAATGAAATAAGTTCACGAATTAGCTAAGAGCCTGAAGAGCTTGACATTGAGTAGCCTTCAGATGGGCAAGCAGAATTCCAAAATATGCTATGGAAGCAAAGGGAATGGAGATTTTTAGGAAGAAAAGACCGGTCCACTTGGTCAAATGCTGGAGAAGCATTGCAAAAGACACGAGAGAAGGAAGTTTTAGCATTTGATAATTAGGGCATCATGGGTGGCTTTCCAGAAAACAATTTCTGTCAAGTTTTGGTTGGGGAAGCCAGATGTTAAGGAATGACAATGAGTGAGAAGTAAAAAGAAAAAGAAAAAGAGATATTAAACTTCTTCCCTTTAAGAAGAATGATTCGGTGACAGCTGTTACAGTAAGTAGAATTGGAAGAGATAGTCTGGGATCAGAAACAATGTCCTCCTCCTCATACAGCATTTTCTAAGGAGAACGAGGGTCAACCCTTCAGCCCTTCTTCCTGTATGAAGTAACAGGCAGGAACATAACTGACTCAGTGTCGTAAAGAGAGGCAGAGCAGAGCAAGAACACTGGTTTACACCTGCTTAAAAGGTCACTGCCATGTACGAGCATCCTGTTGGCATATTAGCTGTAAAGTCTACTCCTGATTCAGTGTAGCGGATTGTAAAGCCGATGCCTTGCCAAATTGATTTATAAGATGAATTGCTGCTGAAGCAGAGTTGAGCATTTGAGTCCGGGGTATAAATGGACAAAGAGCATCAGCACTTGTCTCCACCCTGATTCTGCTGCTCGCTCACCACCCTACCCTCTTCTCTTCCATTCTACAATCTCTAATTGCTCTGGAAGCACCTGGGATGGAAGGGTGTGAAGACAAATGAGACCAAAGAAGCAGAGAGGCAAAGATCTTTTTGTGATGAAAATACCACTGAATAAATGCACCAAACACAGTCTATTTTCAGCATAGTTAAAACAATAAGCTTTCACTTGGTCTGGTATTAAAGAAATGCAGATTATACCCGCTAACACAGTCATTCAGATAGCCTCTTACACTGACCAGCTGTATCGTCTTATGAGGGTTGCTTAACTTCTCTGAGCTTCATTTTCCTTATCTGGAAAGCTGGAGTAACAATAATAGTGAATTTAATCTTCACAGATGAGCTCACATGAAAAAAGCAACGTGATAAAAACAGGAACAGTTATTCAAGAATAACTGTCCCCGAGAAGGGTAAATATCAAACATTGCAATAAGCGCTTCATGTGTTATCAGCTTGTTTATTCTTACACCAATATCCTAAAGTGTGTGTTATTTTAATCCTCATTTTGCAGATGAGGGCTCTGAGGCATAGACAGGTAAATAGATGGCTAGTGAGTAGAAGAGCCAAATTCATGATATGTGGACAATAAATGACGAATAATAATGATAATAATGATGTTGATTTTAAAAATCAAATGCCCAGGCCTCGGGTAGTATGAGAATATCTATGTGAGAAAGTGATTGCTTTGAATCTCTTTAGTAAATAATTTTAGTTTCAGTGATACTCTCAATTTATGGGCACTCCACCTCTTACCAACAAAAGGGGTCACAGCTGGTGTTTTCTGTATTCCTTTGGTAAACTGTACTGTTTTCTTTGAGCATTTGTGCCAAATTGGTTGAGAAAAACTGCTCATGCTCATTTGCAAACAAAGCACCCCATAGCCTGAAAATGGCATTCGTCGGGGAAGGAACTTTCCAATCTATAAAACCCTGTCCTCAGTCCATCTTTACCATCACTTTCTCTTGTTTATAGAGGGAAGTATCATTATATACTTCACCTGAAGAAAATGAATATGTAGTCACTCAACGAAGCCACCTCATTTCTAAACAGGTCACATGAAGAACTAGCATCAACAAGGCTTTGGAAGGCAGACAAAGAGGATGAAAGAACCAAGTCCGTATTTCCATTTCTCACTGAGTAAATCTATTAATACGATAATGGGCTGAACTGAACCAGTCTGTCCAGAGAGTGAATCCATTGACTCCATGTCTTCATCAACTGGAAATTGACCCTATTTCCCCTATGAAGCCATTAATCCGTACCTGGATGACAGGTTGTGATTTCTTTCCTTGCCCTGGATCAACAAGTCTCAGTTGTTGCTCCACTTGCCTGATCTTCTTATTGCTTACATTCTTAGGAATGCAGGCACTTCATTTCCAAAGCTAAACATTTGTTTTTCCCTGTAGTTTGTTTATATTGTTCTTTTCTAAGTGAGTGCTGCCTCTCTTGGGTTATTTGTTCTCATGTTCCTGAGCACTTAATGCCTAACTTGGTCATCAATACACAAAGTGTTCAGAAGAAAATCCTATAAATGAAGCTGGGTTTCAGGATTGAGGAGGCAGGAGAGATAGCTCCTTCAGTATAAAATGCAGCAAACAGTGTAATTGCCAGAAACTCATTTTCTAGTTTTAGGGGGAAAATACCACACTGGTTTCACAATGATGATGATCATAACTGTAAGGATAATTATAAAAAATAATTATCAACAGGACGATACTTCAGTGTGAAATAAATTACATCAGAGTGAATATGTAAGGTTTGACTGGATGAAGTGGGAAGATAACCAACTAAGCAAGGTTAGGAAGAGAATATAGGCTGGAGTCAAAGGGAGTGAGAATATAATTTTGTGGGCAGGAAGAAAGCTTTATTCGGGGTTGACATGACCACAGGTCCATTGGATACTTAAGTCAGTGAGTTTGGACACAGAAAGACAGGAAGGGGGTGGGTAGAGCAAGGACTATTGGCAGAATTAGTAAAGAGGGAAATGGTCATTGGGGAGACACAAGAGACAAACAATGTGGTGAAGGAAGGGATAGCAAATATTCCTTTTGGACACAGCCCTGGAGAAGATAAAAGGCTTCAAGGCAACTTGAACCACAGGCCATGAGGCCCTCCCTTCTTCAGTACCAGGTAATTTGTGTGTGGGGTATGGAATGTAGCCAGGGGAGCATTTGGATTGGTTTCTGCCTCCCTTCTGTGAGAGCAAATCATGGTGAGCTGGGGATATGGAGATCATATAGACATGAGAGAAAAAAAGAAAAGGAGGGGAGGGCATTGAGTGCATATGCTACAGTGGTTGTCACTTAACTGGGCCAAAGTGAAATAAGAAAATGTTTTTTGGGGTTCCTGTGTGGCTCAGTCGGTTAAGCATCTGACTCTTGGTTTCGGCTCAGGTCATGATCTCCAGGTCTGAAGATGGAGCCCTGAGTTGGGCTCCCTGCTCAGCAGGGAGTCCGTTTCCCCTCTCCCTCTGCCCCTCCCCCTCTTGTGCTCACTCTCTCTCTCTCTCCCTCAAAGAAATAAATAGATCTGAAAATAAAAAGAAAGTTTTGATTTCTTGGACTTTGTCCCAAGTGAGTTATCCTTTATCTTGAGGACCTCAACCACTGAATGGGAAAGGGTAAAGGGACAGGGAAGGGAGAAGACAGAGAAATAGCAAGAAAACTGTAAAAACAAGGAAAATGGAAAATCGAAGTTCCAGAGCGAGACTTCAGTTTGGTGCACAGATTTGAAAGGTTGGCACTTAACTCAGAACAAGTGACGGAAAAAATAAGTTCCAATTAATAAACTTGGCGTCTGATTCTAAACTTAACTCACAAGATAGAAATGCTCCTGAGTAGGCCCATCATTTTCTTAATTTGAGAAAGCATCAAATTAGTGGGTTTTGAAGTAAATCTGATTGATGTGCTTAGGAATAACACAAAAGCTCTGGGTTTGTTCTTTTGATTTTCCACAGATTACACTGATGAGCTCTTCTCCAACAAGGAGAGGAATCACTCTTACATCCCACTCTAGCTAAGCCCCTGCTATGTGTAGAGGACATAGAGATGAAGGGATCTCAGTGCCCACACTTCCGGGACACTGTTTCCTGAGTGTGTCAATATCCTTGCTCGGTGCCCTGAGAGGTGGACCTGGGTTGACCATCAGCAATCTCCCTTGCCCTCTGGCTTCCCTTTGACTTCTGCTAGTTGCAGAGGGGGTTTTTAGGAGAGGCGGTGGGGAGGGTGAGGATTGAAGGAGAGTGGAGAGCAAGTTTGGGGATTTATTTTCTCAGTTTTCTTCCCACGGGGCCACAGCAAGCCATTTATGTCTTAGTGCGTGTCAACAGCTCTCCTCCTCCTAGGTCTCTAGGTCCTGGTAACAGCTCCCTCTCCAAGACCTCTGGGGCCAAGAGTAGGTTATGGATGATGGGCCCAGAGCCTTGTTACTAGCCCTAGGTCCTGCCATCACTTATGGCTTCCCTATACCCCACCCACATCTTTGTAAATAGACTTTCATTAAACTGTCCAGAAAATATTGTAACTTAAGCATGCCATCTGTTTCCTGATGGGACCCTGATACCATTAGAAAGACAGGCATGCATCATTTTCTGCCTTAGAATACCCATCATTAAGTTTAACTGAAGAAAGAATGAAACCAAATTTAAAATGCCGAATGAACATCATTAGCCATCAGGGAAATTCAAATCAAAACCACATTGAGATACCACCTTACACCAGTTAGAATGGCAAAAATGGACAGGGCAAGAAACGACAAATGTTGGAGAGGTTATGGAGAAAGGGGAACCCTCTTACACTGTTGGTGGGAATGCAAGTTGGTGCAGCCACTTTGGAACACAGTGTGGAGGTGCCTCAAAAATTTAAAAATAGAGCTACCCTATGACCCAGCAATTACACTACTGGGTATTTACCCCAAAGACACAGATGTAGTGAAAAGAAGGGCCATATGCACCCCAATGTTCATAGCAGCAATGTCTGCAATAGCCAAACTGTGGAAAGAGCTGAGATGCCCTTCAACAGATGAATGGATCAAGAAGATTTGGTCCATATATACAATGGAATATGACTCAGCCATCAGAAAGGATGACTACCCAACTTTTACATCCACATGGATGAGACTGGAGGAGATTATGCTAAGTGAAATAAGTCAAGCAGAGAAAGTCAATTATCATATGGTTTCACTTATTTGTGGAACATAAGGAACAGCATGGAGGACATTAGGAGAAGGAAGGGAAAAATGGGAGGGGGGAATTGGAGGGAGAGATGAACCATGGGAGACTATGGACTCTGAGAAACAAACAGGGTTCTAGAGGGGAGGGGGGAGGGGGAATTGGTTAGCCCGGTGATGGGTATTAAGGAGGGCACGTACTGCATGGAGCACTGGGTGTTATATGAAAACAATGGATAGTGGATCACCACATCAAAAACTAATGGTGTATTGTATGGTGACTAACATAACATAATAAAATTTAAAAAAAAAAGCCGAATGAAATTGAAAACTCCGTCTACCCTCAACAGATGTACATACCAGAAATCATCACTGCTTTAGGAAAAAATAACACACAGTTTAATTAATAGTTTAATTGAAAGCTATTTAATTAAAAGTTTAATTAAATAGACTTGAGAGAGGTAAAATTAGCTTGAAATAATAAAAAATTTAAACTATAGAATTATATATGTATTGTTCTTTACATGTATGGATGAATGGCTAGCATATTCTAAAACGGAAGTCTATATATATATACTTTTCAATTTCAGTGAACATTACTGCTTAATTCCACTGCTTTCAAACACATGTACACTGAGTCATTTTGTTTAATAGGATGAATACTTTCCCTGTATTCTTATTTCTATTATTCTTACAAACTGATACTCTATTTATAATTAACATCAACTTCAACAGAGCCACATATGATCAGGGATTTAAGAGGTTTGTGTTCGGTGCTGTTTTGATATTTTAAGGTTCCATTGGGAGGAACATTATCTTAAATGTGGGACTTTCAAAATGATTCGGTGATATTGATGAGAGTGCTTCGTGGAAGAGCCCCGTGTTCTGATCCTGTGTGGGGAGGCAGAAGGGCAGAAGGTTCTGAGAGCGCATGCTGACAAGGGTCATTTATTCCTGTACTTAGATCCCCGATCTCTCCAATGTCTAAGTTGTCTGACCTTGGTCAGGTGATTTAAGTTCCCAGATCCCAGTGTCCTCTTCTAGAAAACAAGGAGGATGTTAAGGGCTTACATCAAATGGTCGTTAGGAGGATAAACTAGATAACACATCTCTAACACTCATGTATTGGCTGCCCGACAGTAAGTGCTCAATAATGTTGAATGTTATTATGTGGAAATTTGATAAAGAATGATCTCCTGCTTCTACTTTATAACACAAGTAATTTCAGGGATCCCTCTTTATTTCAGTTCTTGTTATCTGTATTCTGTGAAAACCAAGCTGCTCTGCAATCATGTCATCTTCCAGTCCTGAGCAGGCACTGACACAGAACAGTTTTCTAAGCCTCTGAGCAGATTGTCTCACAGACAGCAATTCACAGTTCACCACTGTAATGGTGGCAACTCTCAACGTGCAGAGCTTTCTCTCCATCTTGATTGTGAAATGACATAGTCATTTAAGCACATTATGATGGCACTAGCTATCTTTACTTTATGTCACCTACATGGTTGCCCTTAACTTTGTTTTATTCATTATTGGGATTAGGAAGGGAGGAAAGGATAGTGTTGAGAGGGGCACAAACTTCTCCGGTTCTAGAAGGATAGAATGGCTAACTTGGCTGTTCAGTATTGAATTCTTCATTAAAATGGAAATAACCCTTGGCAGTGGTCCTTAGCTAGGTCCTCTGCTCATTCCCCTCATCGTATTTAAAAGGGAACTTTTAGTAGAGGTTCCTGTCTTTGGAGATTTTAACAAGAATGGGACCCAGCATGGGTGATAGAGAGGGGGGTGTTTTCAGAGTAGCCCGGATATGAATAGAGAATTTATGAGTCTGGTCATGGTCTCTCTTCACTATTAAGGTGAATTAAATCCAAATAAAATTTGTTAGGTGCAAATAAAAAAATGCAGGGGGTTTCATCCAATAGTGTAGTAAAGAATATACATATAAATATAGAGCAGATGTCATAATTTCATCAATTCTATTATAGAGATTACAAGATGCTGTCAGGGCTTTGCTCAGATGCCCTCAGGTCCCTTTTACTGTTTCTTTGAGTCCACACCCAGTTCCTGGATGGTTTTTCTTCTAATCGAACATGGCTTCCATGTTCTTACTAGAGAACTCCCTTTGGCGGTTAAAGCTACTTTGCCTTGACATACTGAAAGCCCAAAATGCCCCTGGGAGTTTTTATCTTCTACGGATGAGGGGCTTAACCAATGACTGGCAGATGAGGTGGGGATTTTAGGCCCCTTGCATTGGGTCAAGAGAAACTCTTGTAACTTACACTCCAGAGCTCCCCTGCAGGATCAGCCGGAAGCTGGGGCTTTGGCTGAAAGCCTCCCTGGGCTTGGATCCCTCCCCTTCCTTGTCCTGCTTCCGCACTCTCTTACCAGTTTCTCCTGGGAGTATTTCCTTCATAAATCACTTGCACACAAAACTTCATTTTCTGGTCTGCTTCTGGGAAAGCCGACCTAAGTCATAAAGGTATTTTTAAAATTTGATGAGAATACTGAGGAGACAGAATGGAATTTCGAGAGCAGACTGTTTCACAGAAGAAAAGACATTTGGGTTGTTCTTTGAGTAACAAGCAAGCTTTCAACAGACATGGAAGAGAGAGAGAGAGACTCTAGTCAAAGAACCAGAATTTCACTAAGGCACTGGGGACAGCAAGTTTAGGAATGAGAATATAACCTGGAGTCAGTCATCCTATATTTTAATCTGAGTCTTTCTTCTTATATTGGGGGTGATTTACTTGATCTCTCATGCCTCAGTTTTCTAATTTGTTTTTTGTTTTTTTTTTTAAGATTTTATTTATTTATTTGAGAGAGAGAATGAGATAGAGAGAGAGAGCATGAGGGGGGGAGGGTCCGAGGGAGAAGCAGACTCCCCGCTGAGCAGGGAGCCCGATGCGGGACTCGATCCCGGGACTCCAGGATCATGACCTGAGCCGAAAGCAGTCGCTCAACCAACTGAGCCACCCAGGCGCCCTCAGTTTTCTAATTTGTAAAATAGAGATTACAACTGTACTTGCTTCTTAAAAAAATTTTTATGATGGTTCAATGAAACAGCATTTGTAAATTACTTAGCACAATGCCTGGCACAAAGTAAGTACCATAAAACTATTATTCTTGTTGTTATTGTTTTCATTGATAAGAACAATGGGAGGGTATAGAATGTAAGCCCTCTGAAGAAGTAAACTATAGAGGCACATGAATGTCCTGATACAATGTTTGGAATTTATTATATTTTGTTTTATCTTATTTTGTTTTGGGTTACTAATAGTTCTTTTTTTTTTTTAGATTTTATTTATTTATTTGTCAGAGAGAGGGAGCACACAAGTAGGGGGGACAGCAGGCAGAGGGAGACGCAGCCTCCCCCCCACTGAGCAAGGAGCCCGATGCAGGACTTGATCCCAGGACCCCAGGATCATGATCTGAGCCAAAGGCAGATGCTTAACCAACTGAGCCACCCAGGCATCCTGGTTACTAATAGTTCTTTAAACATCTATGTTTGAGACATGCTGCAGGTTTTTGACACTTCTTTCTAGTCACTGGAGGAAAGGGATATGTCAGAGGTTCTGGTTACCATTCGCTCCTCCTCCTATCTGGGATTCTGTCCATTAAAGCAAACACACAATGGTTAAGACCAAATGGGGCCCAAATAGGATTTATTACTAGCTTGACAGGTGATCAAAAATAGCCACCAAGTACAGAGCTCTTAAGTAAGATCAGATTTAAGAATCTGATTTGGTCCTGAGGCTGAAAGGGAACTTTCTGGTCCTTAACCTAAATCTTGTCTTGGGACCTACCTGCTTAGGTGGCCTTCCAAAGACACGAACTGCCCTGCAGTGTGGACTTTAGGTCCATTTAATCCAACCAGCTATGTGGTCAAGGGCCCTAGAGCAGCCTCACACATCCAGTAGCAGAAGCTTAAAAAGGATCTGATTGATTTATTCATTTCAACGAAGCAAGAAGTTCAAGAATACCTATCAAGTTCCTGCCCAGAACTGAAAGCACAAGTAAAAACCAAACCAAAATTTTTTCTAATAATGCTTTAAATTTTCTGTGTCAGATTTTCGATACTAAGAACTCTTTCTTAATTTTACATTTTTTATTTTTTTTATTTATTTATTTTTTATTTTTTTTAAAAGATTTTATTTATTTATTCATGAGAGACAGAGAGAGAGAGAGAGAGAGAGAGAGAGGCAGAGGGAGAAGCAGGCTCCCAAGGAGCAGGGAGCCCGATGTGGGACTCGATCCCAGGACCCTGGGATCATGACCTGAGCCGAAGGCAGACGCTTAACCATCTGAGCCACCCAGGCGCCCCTTAATTTTACATTTTTTAATATAGGATTTTGTTCTGTTTCATGAGTGAAATATTTTTCACTCTTCTTTTTTCTTTTTAAAGATTTTATTTATTTGTTTGAGAGAGAGAGAGAGAGAGCATGAGCAGGGGTGGGGGGAGTGGCAGAAGGAGAGGGAGAAGCAGACTCCCTGCTGAGCAGGGCGTGAGATGCTGGGCTCAATCTCAGGACCCTGGGATCATGACCTGAGCTGAAGGCAGATGTTTAACCTACTGAGCCACCCAGGCGCCCCTTTTTTCACTCTTCTATTTGAGGATAATAATAATGGGTCTTTTCTTTCTCTTTTAAATTTTCTTCTACTTCCTGTATTGTCTCTGTTTCTTCTAAATTCCTTTTATTGCTGTTCATTTGTTTTCTTTCAATTTTTCAAATTACAGGGTTTCTTCAAATGTCTAGTGATATTGGTGGAGGTAAAAAAATCGAAGGAATCCATTAGTAATGGCAAACAGAAAGAGTAAGAAGAATATATAGATGAAATGCAGCAGAATGTGGTGAGACGGTGTGGGAGAAAGATGATGTCTTAGAGGAGAGTGGAAGATACGCAAATGTTGCTATCAGACTGAAGTATTTGGATAATAGGGTGGCAGATCCATTAGCGGTACAAATTGAACAGCAGGAGAAAGAAATTCTGGCTTGACAGGACTCTTGTTATAATGGGAATGGGCTCAAGCTTTAACATGTTATGGTGAACAGAAGAAGGCCACCAAGATAAAGTTGAGCTAATATCATTTCCAATGTTCCAAGTGTGGACTAGGGAACCTTACCCAAAGCCTGCAGAGCCTGGGATAAGAAGCTGGGCAGTTCATGGCATAGAGCTCAGGAGGTCTCACCTGGCAGATGGTACCTGGTAAAAGAAACTTCCAGACAAGTGGAAGACAATGACACAGAAGTCAGGCAGAATCATTGTAGAGGCTCTGTCTACTCTCATTGGTCTAATCAGTGACTGAGGAGGGGACCAAAGTCTTCAATGAAGGCAACTAGCAAAGGGAATGTCTCTATATAAGAGGTCTGAGGTCCCTACCTAAAAGGAAGTCTCAATATGAGCAGTTCTCCAAAGAGACCGCAGAAAAGGAATCAGCACAGAAGCACATTCTTACACACTGGGTCATGGCTGACTGGGGGGAGGCAGGGATTGCTCAACAACATCTCAAGTCTGGGTTAGGTTTAGGAAAGAAAATGTCCAGCCCAGCATGAGCTCACTCCCATTGTAAACTGGATCTCTTTGCTTGCTCAGATTTGACTCAGGAAATGGGCTGAGTCCAGGCCAAGAGATGAGGCTCATTGATAAATCTACCTGTAAGAGCTGAGAAAGGCAAAGGTAGATGAAATGAGACAGCAGACTAACATCAGAATCTTGAGGTCAGGGCCACACGAACCAATGATTCCTAAATTTCACTGTACATTACAATCCCTTGGGGAGCTTATAAAACGGTTGCCTAGACACTGCACCCAAAGATACAGATTTATCTGGGGTGAGATCCAAGAATATTTATCTATTTAATAACCTTTCTTCTTTTGGAACAGTTTTAGATTTATGGAGTTATTGCAAAAAATAATACAGAGAGTTCCTGTATACCCCTATTAACACCTTCCATTAGCACAGAACACTGGTGACAATGAACCGATACTGAAACATTATTATTAACTAATGCCTACATTTTATTCTGATTTCCTCAGTTGTGCCCTAATGTCCTTTTTCTGTATCAGGATCCCATCCAAGATACCACATTATATTTAGTTGTCATGTCTCCTGAGGTTCCTCTGAGTTGTGACAGTTTCTCACACTTCCCTTGTTTTGTGTGACCTTGACAATTCTGAGGATTACTGGTTAAGTATTTCGTAGAGGGTTTTTCAATTGAGATTGTGTTGATGTTTTTCTCATGATTAGACTGGGGTTATAGATTTTGGAGAGAAAGACCACAAAGGTAAACTGTCCTTTTCATCACATCATATCGGCGGTACATGCTGTCAACATGACTTATCACCGTTGATGTCCTTGAGCACCCGGCCGAGGTTTGTCAAGTTTCTCCATTATAAACTTCTGCCTTCTTCCTCCTTTCCATATTGTTTTCTTTGGAAGAAAGTTACTATGCACAGCCCACACTTAAGGAGTAGAGAGTTATGCTCCACCTCCTTGAAGGTAGAGGACTCACTACATCTTTTTTTATTATAGTAAAATCTACAACAATTTTTAGATGTTTAGATTTATTTTCTGAGCTTCTCAGTAATTCTAATGCATACCCAGGTTTGACAATCACTCTGACAGACACTGGAGGGAGGGAGGGAGGGGACAGTGGAGGCACACGGAAGTGTTTAGAATGCCACAGAACATCAGACCAGATGTTAACATCTTCAGTGGATCGTTTGGGGAGCCACATTTACCCTCCCAACCTTCCGCCCCTTCTTGCAGCTTCTGTAGGCTTCTCTGTGCAGATGGTTGCTGGGAGAAAGGACATCTTGGTCTAAGTGGGAACATGCAATAAATGGGTAGAGGAAAAAAACCTCATGTTCACAACTTTGTGTCTCCCCTAGTCTCAAACACAGTGGTTGGCACAGAATATTAGGCAGTTTACAAACCAAGGAAAACACTGGATTTATAACACAATGTCAGATTTCACAATGTGCTATAGGCGAACTTACTCCCATGATGTCCCAGGTACAGGTGACCCGTCGCAGAGCCATGATCTGTCTCAGATAATCCCCCCTTTGAATCCTATGCTCATCCTCTTCCCATTCCTCATTTCCTGCGAAGACGGGTCCGATCCTTATGACCATTTGGAGGAAAGTAGGAAAGGAGTTCCTTCTCTCTGTAAAACAAAAAATAAGTGGTCTTCACACTTCTCCAGAAGCCCGAGAATATGGACAAAAAGGGAGTCTCCTCCGGAAGCAACTTCTCAATAAATATTTCCTCACCTATCAATAAACACTTGTCAAAATAAGGCCCCAGATGTGATGATCAATGAAGACACTATTATAAGAGCTTAGAGATCCGACCAAGCACTTGGCTGTGATAATGGACAAACCTGAAACAGGTGTCAGCAGCAAATCGTGTTTACCTTTAATACGAAAAGAAACAGAAGAGAGGAAAGGGTCAAATATGACTCTAAGAGATTCTTGACAGCCAACTGAATTTTTATAGTGGTCATGTCTCCCATTGCGACAGAAAAGCTTAGGCATAGGGAGATGGTGTTGGGAGCAAAAAAAATGTAGGCTTTAGTCATCACTGCTGTGAAGAGCCACAGAAGCAGATATCAGTGCAATCCGCAGGGTAATGCAGAGCCCTGTGCCTGTGGCTTGCGGAGTGGAGCAGTGGGCAAGAACACCAGTGGAGAGAGCCATACAGGGGAGAGGAGAAACCATGCTGCCAGTCTCTCTCGTGTCGTGGAAGTGGATGGCAGAGCGGGACGAATGAGTGCAGACAAGAACACAGCCAGCCAGAGCCAGAACCTCTGCCGAGGAGAAACAGCTTTCCCCGCTGCAGAGCTGAGACGGGGTTTGCACAACAGGAAAGGAACTTCTGTAAACACAAATTCCAACAATTAACTGCAGCTCTTCGTGAGATCCTTTGTCCCTGCCTAATTTCCAGAGACAGCAACTGAAATTCAGTGTTCTGAAGATGGCGGCTTGATTTGGCCTGAGGTAGCAGGCAGCCTGGAAATGGTGAGATCTGAGAAGACTCTTACTCTCCCGAGCTATATCATTTGGTTGAAAATAAGCTAATCTTAGTGCTGCATTTTGATTGGCTGAGAGTCTCCTCTTCGGAAATAATTCAAAGCAATGTGCTCCCGAGCTTCTAAAAGGGAGAGGTGTAGCAAGAGCATTCCTCTCTTGGCCACGTTTCTGAATGAGCTCCCAAGTCTGCAGACAGCAGCAATGGGCAATACAGCAACCCCTCTGCCTAGCGCATCTAGGGATTCCATTCGTTTTCATTTCCGCTAATGAAAACAAACAGAGGCAGTCAGCTAAGGGGAAAAGAGACACTCTTGCTCTTATAAAGGACCAGGGTCTGCTCTTCCAGAAGGCTGCGATGGGCAATTCCATTAGCATGAAACATTTAAATAATTGGGAGAAACACCAGGAGAATTCACAGAAAGCACACTGGCCCGCGGCCGCTTAAATGCATCTATGTAACCTCTCCATCCCTGTGTAACACACGCACACCCACGTGTGCACGCACATGCACACAAGAAGACGTGTACTGAAAGAGACAACCAAGAACAATTTCTGCTTTCTCCTTCACCATTTGCCATGGTTATTGTCATGTATATTTCCATTTAAGAAAGGAAAAGAAGAGCAAATATTCTCCAGGTACTGGATAGCCTGCAAAATTGATATAGAGTGGTAAGAGATTTTCCCTAATCTTCAAGCGAGAGGAATTTGTAAGTACATGGTATCCATTTCGTGGGTAGTATATTTTCAAGGCATTCTCCACTTTAAAAACTATGGTTAAGAATACCTATGTTCTTGACAGCAGAAGCCACTCCTTCTAGCCTTTCCATCCACTAGATAAGGACTTTAGGAAAGGAACAGAGATGTCTAATGGGAACATGGTGTGCTCTTTGAAGATGGTGCAGTGACACCTGTCCTTTATGTGTCCATGAACAACTCAGAGGAAATATCCACTTCCAACATGTGTTGTAAGGTTAGTTCTGTTTTGGGGAACTCCTATGAAGGGCAGACTATGAATTCAAAGTGGGTGTAAGGTAAGAGCCGAGGAGCCAACTAAAATGTGAGCTACCCCCAAAATGCTTTTATTTCATTTGAGTTTCTGGATTTGCTTTTCTTAAAGGTTGTATTTACTCTTTTTATCTCTTGATAGCTACAGATTTGAGTGTAGATTACTTGCCTTCTTGAGGAACGAAGTAGGGGTTATTTCTAATATTGTCTTAGGCAGGTGCAAACAACAGAATGTAATTTAGTTTTTTTAAAGATTTTATTTATTTATTTCAGAGAGAGAGAGAGAGAGAGAGAACACAAGCATGAGCAGGGGAAGGGGCAGAGGGCAAAGCAGACTCTCTGCTGAGCAGGGAACCAGATGTGGGGCTCAACCCCAGCACCCCAATATCATGACCTGAGCCTAAGGCAGACTTAACCTACTGAGCCACTGAGGTGCCCCTGTAATTTAGGGGTTTTTTTGACTAAAAAAGATTTCAGATAAAGACAAAGGTGTTCTCCCAAATAATCATTTCCTAGAGAAATGGTCAAAATTGTATTCCAGAACTGGCCTGAGGAAAAACCACCTCTGCTGCCCCAGCTGAGCACTGAACACCAAGAATTTGATTTTCCCCAGCCATTACAGCCGCCAGTCATGATGCTGCTTCTGCATCAGGAACTCAAAATCTGTAGCACTAGAACCAGAACTAAAAATGCCCTCTCTATTATCTGTGCTGGCATGCACAGAACCTCCATACCAAGGTTGCTTCCTTTTTGCTTATTTTTACACTGAAGTCTCTTGTAGGTCTGTCTGACTCATGGAGCCTAAGTCACATGACTGCATGCTTGCTGCAAAGGATGCTGGGAATTTGAGTTCAGACTTCAACATTGTGGAGGCAGAACTCGTGAGGTGGGGGTTTCCTCAACTGCAGAAAAGCTTTTCAAAAGATGATGGGAAGATATGATTATAATAGATGTTTACTAAAACAGTGGATGATCCCTCTCTTTTCCGGCATTTCGATTTGTGTTCTAGTCACTTCTTTAGCCCACGATTCCATCACCTAAATTCCATACTGTATTTCCCAACATTTTTATACTTGAATATTTCCATATGTAAACTAACCGGCTTTAATTCCACAATCTGAGCTATCTTGGCTAGGTTAAAAGTTCACCGTTGAAAGCTCCAAACCTTCGGTTTTTAGTTAACCAGCAATACAACCTTATTCAAACACATAACAAACGATCTGTAACATTTTTATACCTTAGCCATCCTGTACGAAACTGCTGTTTTTTAAAGCTTTCTTTACCGCCACCAACCTCTTGCTCTTTATTTTGTTTAAGATTTTATTTATTTATTTGCGAGACAGAGTGCAGAGCGAGAGAGAGAGCATGAGCAGGGGGGAGGGGCAGAGGGAGAGAGAGAAGCAGACTCCCCACTGAGCAAGGAGCGCAGTGCGGGGCTCCATCCCAGGACCCTGGGATCCTGACCTGAGCCACTCAGGCGCCCCCCTTCTTGCTCTTTCTTAAGTGAGAATTATTTCCTGTGCCCACTGGCACCAAATTCATAGATTCTGGACCTAGGAGTTTCAGCTGTGGCATTACATGCCTCAAAGTCTATATTTCCTGGAAAACCTATGTATGAAAGGGATCATCTGTTTCAGAAGACCAGTGTTACAACATCAAAGCCAACAGCAAACCTGACTGTATCAAAGGGAAAAACAATATTCCACATCCCCCTGAGTACATTCACAATGTGATGAGCACTGAGTAGGAGGCTAGGAAGTGAAAGATCAATGATGGTCACTACTCTCCAGGGTGGTGAGACTATGTCTAGTGATGGAAGCAGACACATGCAGCGTGATGTCAGAGGAAGGAGCAACCAGGGAGCTGCCAGGGTCTGGCCCTGTAGCTGTGAGAGATTTTGCATGACAGGAGGCAGGGGCAATTTGGGGGGGGGGTGTCATAGTTTGCACATCTTAGAAGCATCTTGGGTTTCTGCCTGTGTCTTTCATTTAAGATCATTTGCATAGATAGAGCCAGTGTGGAGGAAAAGGTCACATGTGGACAGCTGGATGAAGGGTATACGGGATTCCTTGTGCTCTGCTAACCATGTTTCTGTAACTCTGAAATTATGTCGATGTACAAGTTAAAAACAGAATCGAAAGATTCTCTGCAATTATGACTTAATAAGCAGACGACACTTTGCTAATACTGTTTCTATATCTGGTGTGTAGGCAAGGAATCTATGTCTCTAGAAAGTTCCAGTCTACTAAGTATTTGACACATTCTTGACTTTTCTTACTGACAATGTCATATCTTCATGTAGAGGGAAATAGAACTCTTACTCTGGGCTTAATTCCCACCAACAAGAACAATAGAGTTCTTAAAATGAGTATGACAGGAACTTTGGAAGAAAGTGATCTTCTTGGAGCTTCAAAAAGTGAAATGTTGGCAACAGAAATAAAGGTAGGCCAGGGGCACCTGGGTGGCTTAGTCGTTAAGCGTCTGCCTTCTGCTCAGGTCATGATCCCAGGGTCCTGGGATCGAGCCCCACATCGGGCTCCCCGCTCAGTGGGAAGCCTGCTTCTCCCTCTCCCACTCCCCCTGCTTGTGTTCCCTCTCTCAATGTGTCTTTCTCTATCAAATAAATAAATAAAATCTTTAAAAAAAAGGTAGCCCAGGTTTTAGAACATTATATTCTTAAAAAGTCAGATAGAATGTGATTATAATCTATCTCAAAGTCAGGGTTTCTAAAAAGTATTCAAGAGAGATGAGAGGTTCTAGAAATTTTTATAATGGAATAAGAAATTAGACTAAAGAGAAATAAGAAGGAGGAGGAATCCCAAGACAGCAATGTGACTACACGGGGGTCCTCTGATGCACCCAAAAGATAAAAGGAGGAGGAAAAACGCAAAGGGAAAAACTGGAGCCAATTTAAGTTTTATTTCTACATTTCCTAATGCCTAGCACACAACACCATAGGATGGGAATAAGGCACAGAAAATTCAAAAGGCATCTACTCAGTCATCACAACAGGACAGTGATATAATTGACAGAAAGACACTAACAGATACTGTTGTTGAAGATGGAAAATTTCTTCAATGGTAAAAGACATAAAAACTTACAGAGATACCCTACAGAAACAGGAGCTAAGATACAGTGCTCCCTGCTGGATATAGAACGTCTCCGGTGTCCCAAAGTTCCCCACAGAAACATGGGGACCTCTCTTTGCCCAAGATCATAACCTCCTGGCCACCTACCGCTTGCCTGTGGAAAGTCTGGAAGCTACCTGGTGCAAAGAATTAGATAAAAATGCCAGGGCACACTTGAGTGTGTACAGCCACACCTGATAAAGCGGTCAGTTTCCCCAGACAATCCCCCAAAGACTCAGGCTTCAGGCCTGCCTGGGGTATACCCCTTAATCTGTACCCTGACATAAGATTAAATATTTTTGCAGTCTCAAATTACTATGTTTATGAGTGCAAGTGTGACCTAAGGTTGAATTTTTTGCAGTATCAAGTTGTATTTATGAGTGTGAGTGTGTAGATGTTTGACATCGCAGCCAGACTGCAATAGCTTCTTGAACTAGCCACTGAGAGGACAGTCTCCCACAATTAAATAATGAATTGATTTTAACTTTTTTCTTTAATCGAACAATTTATTAATCTCCCTCACTTTTGTGAAAGATGGAGTACCAATTAACTGAGTCACACGGGCTGGATTTTTCCTGTGGCATATTATGTTACAACCTCCTTTTCAGGATTATCCTAGACTTATGACTTTATTTAGCATTTCAGTTCACTGGACAAATTACTGTTTTTTTTTTTTTAATTAATTTGAGAGAGAGAGTGATCTAGAGAAAGAGAGAGAGAGAGAGAGAAAGTGCAAGCAGGAGAGGGGCAGAGGGAGAAGCAGACTCCCTGCTGAGCAGGGAGCCCGACACGGGACTCGATCCCAGGACCCTGGGACCATGACCTGAGCCGAGGGCAGACGCTTAACTGACTGAGCCACCCAGAGGCCCAAATTACTGTCGTTTTAACTGGATGCATGAATTGTCTTTATGAGGCCACCAGGAGCCCTCTGTTTAGGCCATTGGTTCTCAACATTGGCGATATCCGGCGACAACTTTTGGTTGTCAACACTTGCGGGGTAGACACTACTGGTATCTAGTGAGGAGAGGTCAGGGATGCTGCTAAACATCCTGCAATGCACAGGACAGCCGCCATCCCAAAGAGTTATCTAGTCCAAGATGTCGGCCATTGGAGAAACTGCTTGTCTTCTTTGATCTTCGAACAGGCAGTGGAAACACTTCTGCCTGAAGTGCGATCCTGCCTAGACCTTTTTCCTGTCACTTTCTTGAAGCAGCATGCTCTCCAGGTGGGTGGCCCGTGACACTTGAGCCTCAGGCTCAATTGGCGCTGGGACGGGAGAGGGGCCCAGCCCAGCCAGTTTGGCCTCTCAGCGGCTTCTTATCTAAGCTTGCTGACCCCCACCTGACTCTCAGGCTTCCTTATGCCTGATGGGTGGTGGGTAGGAAGAGGGGCTTCTGTTTTTCATAGCTCTGGGCTGGGCATGCACAGGGCCTGGGACACCTTACCCTGCCCTGCCCCCACGGTCTCCCAGTGAGGGCTGCTTCTCCACCTGCTGCTGTCTCGTGGGCCATGTTATAGACGGAATGTTTGTGTTGCCTGCTCCAAATTCATATATCGAAGCCCTAATCCCCTGTGTGGCTGTGTTTGGAGCTTTGAGGAGGTAATTGAGGTTAAATGTGGTAATGCGAGGGGCGGTGCCTGGGTGGCTCAGTGAGTTAAGCATCTGCTTTCGGCTCAGGTCATGACCCCAGGATCCTGGGATCGAGCCCCACGTTGGTCTCCCTGCTCACCGGGAAGCCTGCTTCTCCCTCTGCCTGCCACTCCCCCTGCTTGTGCTGTCTCTCACTCTCTCTCTCGCTCTGCTCTCTCTCTCAAATAAATAAATCAAATCTTAAAAAAAACTAAATGTGGTAGTAAGAGTAGGGGCCTAATCAGATAGGATTAGTGTCTTTATAAGAAGACCCCAGAGAGCTTGTGTTCCCTTTCCTGCCCCCACTCCCCTTCAGGAACACACTGAAGACAGACCGTGTGAGGACACAGAAGGTGGCTGTCAGCAGCCCAAGAAGAGCACTCTCTCCAGAAACCAAATCAGCCAGAACCTTGATCTTGAACTCCTAGCCTCCAGAACCATGAGAATGTCAATTTCTGGCTGAAGCCTCCCAGTCTGTGGTATTTTGTTATGGCAGCCCGAGCAGACTAAGATGGGCCGTCCGTGCCACAGCACCTGACCCTCTATTAGTTCACTGTGACATTTGTCTTTCTCACTAGTGTCTACTTATTCTTTAAGACCTTCCCTACCTTGGGCAACTTAAAAAGAACACTTTTAGAGTATTTCTTCATCTTTTACTAAAGTTTTTGGTGAGAGTAGATTTGTCAAATCCTTCTTTATTTCCTAGCTCTGAGATCGCTGAAAACATACATGTGTTTCCTTCTGCCAGCCCCAAGACTTGTCACTTTGGAGGGGCCAACCTCCTCCTTCTTGCAAAATCATATCTGTAATTATAAAGTCAATTATTTACCATTGTAGTTGCGTTGCCACAGTGCCGTTTCAATTGGTATCTGCAGTAACCGTGGGTTATCTCTAAAATGATGACTTGTAGAGATATCTATTTCTCAATCATATTTAAACAAGCACCTCCTGGCTAGCCTTTATGCAACCGAACATTTCTCTTTCAAACAGAAGTTCCAAGAAGAAATTGCTTCTTGTACACTTTAATCAATGGATGTTTTATACCTCATTGAGACACTTGTGATTTCTGCTTGAAGAGTGCCGGATCCAATGAGAAAATGATTTTTGAGTGGCTGTCTCAAAACACATTTTTAAAACCCCAGTTAGTTCACACACATAGCAGAGCTCCAAGGTCAGAGCTGACAATAAAGGAAAAGAGTTAGTACACAAAAGTTAAAGCATAATTATTTATAATTAAAACTCTAATGTGGACCCAGGTATTCCTTATCCACTTTTTCCTGTCAGGTCAATAAAGATAAAACTTGACTTCATTTTGTCATCATTACCTCCACTTCCTCCCACATTTATAACCTCTTATTTTGTAAATTCTTACTGTTTTGAAAAATCTGCTGCCTCTGACAAAATGTAAACTAAAAGGCAAAGGATGTTCTCTGGGGACGCCTGGGTGGCTCAGTCGGTTAAGCGTCTGCCTTCGGCTCAGGTCATGATCCCGGGGTCCTGGGATCGAGCCCCGTATCAGGCTCCCTGCTCAGCGGGGAGCCTGCTTCTCCCTCTGCCTGCCGCTCCCCGTGCTTGTGCTCTCTTTCTCTCTCTCTCTCTGACAAATATATAAATAAAATCTTAAAAAAAAATAAATCTTAAAAAAAAAAGGATTTTCTCTGATTAATTTTACTAACCCTCTACCTCCCTCGTTCACATCTAAAATGCCATCTACAAGAAAAGCCTTGGCCTCACTTTCCGTTATTACCCAAACTGGGTTTTGTGATTTCATTTTCTGCTATAATACCTCAGGTATCTCTCACCCTTTGGCTTGAAGCAACAGAAGCAACCAAGAAATTATAACTGCGACCACTTCCAATATTCAACCCAGGATGCCAAGCTTCAGGGAATCAAGGAGATAATTGACATACTTCACTGAAACCCTTCTTCTTTTATTCTTAGCCACACTTTTTTTTTTTTTTTTTCAACCAAGATGGTCCACTTGTTGCTAACATAGCATTCTGGTATTAAAGCCTTTGTGGTTTCTATAGTTCTAATCAACTTAGCTGTCAGAACCCAAGGGCTTGGCAGCAACTCCATTTAACAGTGAATCAGTGATATGATCCACAGAAAGACAACAAAAGACACATCTAGAAATGTAAAGTTTCTATCGAGATGGTTAAATGAAGTAGAAAGTCCACAATATACCTCCAGGTGAAGGTAGAGTCAGCTGAGGAGGACGCAACCAACGTGGACCAAGTATTGCACTAGGCACACGAATTTCCCCTTGCTATACTCACGGAGATTCAGAACCTTCTAAAAGTCCTCCACAACCCACATGGTTATTCTGGAAACTGTCTACCTTCCCACCACCTTCACAACAATCACAGCCCATTACTGAGCATTTGCTTCCGGTTTAGGTGAAGGGAGGGCAATTTTTAAAAAGCAGCATCCTGCAGTCCCAGGCTTTAAGCCTATCTGATATTCACCCTTGTGTCACCCAAATCAAACTTGTTATCTCACCCTGGAGCTCCCTTTGCCTTCTGTGTATCAGATACGGATTGAGAGCGGCAGGATACAGTCAATCAAGCAAGGAGGGACCTCGGAGCTGCTTTTGACTTAAGCTTTCTCACCCTTGGAATCCAATCAACCTCCAAGTTCTGTGGGCTATCTCATAAATTCATTCCTGTTTCTCCATTCCCATTGCTCCTGCTCTTGTTTGGACCTCCCTTACTTCTCACTCAGAACAAATCCAGTAACTTCTGAGCCGATTTCCCTGTCCCCAACTCTCTCTGCTCTTGAACCCATTCTCCTCCTACCTTCCCCAAACAGACCTCAGGTCTTCTCTTTCTCTATACAATATTCCAAGGGGAGCTCGTTTGTTCTCTTGGATTAAAATATCATAATTTTGCTGATGGGTCATAAGCTGACCTCCAGCCAGAGGAATTCTCTCTGAATCTGACTTATACATCCCACATATCTGAGGTTTTCCACTTGGATGTCTCATAGGAATCTCAAATTTAACATGTCAGCAACAGAACAATTAATTTCCCATTTCAAATGTATCCCCCACCCTTGACCATAGTCTTCCCCATCTCAGGAAGTGGTATTGCTCTCCACCTACAAGCTCAATTCAGAGATAGTCACCCTTGATTCCTCCTTTTCCCTAACCTCCTACATCCCATCCCCATACAGCAAGTCATGCTGATGTACCTCAAGTGCCTACATTTCTCCATCTTCATGGTTACCACCTGAGACTATACCACCACCATCCCACCATAACCTTTCTCCTAGACCACTGCAACAATGCCATCTGGACTATACCATCCCACTCTTGCTCATTTCTAATCCATTTTCTACACCATATCAAGAACATTCAAGAACATTACTTTAAAACATGACTTGGATCATATCACTTGCTTCAAGCTCCTCAGTGGCTTCCTGTTCGTTTAAAACTTGTTGCCTTAACCTACAAGGTCCTGCCTATCTTGAACCATCTCCAACCATCTCAAACCAATGACTCCCAGTTTGGGGAATAAGCTCCAGCCACCTGAATTTCTTAAAGTTCTTAAGAACTGCTAGACTCTTTCCTGCTTCAGCCCTTTGCAGATGCTGGCCCTTCTGCATAGAATACTATTTGCATCCATATTTGTGTGACCAACTTCTTATCTTATAGCTCTGAGCTCCGTTGTTAGCCAAGTGCTCTTCATACAGTCTAGCGTAGGCCACTCTGATTATTCTTGAGCAAAAACATGAGTTTCCTTCATAAGACACCAACATTTATAGTAGTTATATTTGGTAGTATGTCTCCTTGTTTTGGTTTTGTTCTTTATCTGTGCAGTTCCCCAGAGTACCTGGCATACACTTAGATCTCAATGATCTACTGTTGAGTAAGTAATTTTCTCTCTCTCTTTTGCTTAAAAATCTTTACTGTTTCTTACTTGTCTACAGGATGGAGTCTAAACTCCATAGGATAACATTTGGCCTTGACCTAATCTACCTATGCCGAATCTTTCCTACCACTTCTGAATCCACTATGTGTCAGTTAGTCTTTTGTTCATTTGTGAACAATGGAAAACACAATACATAGTGGCTTAAATAATGGGACTTTTTCCTCATATAGCAAAAGTCTAGAAATAGGTCATTAGGGTTCGCTCAATGATGTCACAGAGCACACAGGCAGGCTCCTTTTGTCTTTCTGCCTCATCACTTTCAAGTGTGGCTTTTGGTTTCATGACTACAAAAGGGTTGCCAAATCTCCAAGTGTTACATCCACTTTTTAGATCAGAAAAAAAAAAAAAACCTTCTCCTTATATAGTTGTTTCCTATTTATTCAGAAAACAAAACCCTTCCCAGATACCTCTACTTATATCTCATTAGCTAGAACTGTGTACATGGTCACCTCTAACTAACCAGGGAGACTGGGGGATTGAGTGTTTTTAGGCGGGTACATTTTCTGCCCTAGACAAAATCATGGACCTATGAGTAAGGAAGAAGGGGGAATGGATACCAGGTAGGTTCTATTAGTCTGTACCCCACCATGCATCCTCATGTTCTCTATACTGGACTATTTTTCACAGTTCCCTGAAATACTATGCAATTCTACAAAGCTTTTATCTTTTTTGCTCCCGCTGTTATCTCTACTTGTAATGTCCTTCTCTTGCTTCTCAACCTGAAAAATTCTGTTCACCCTTCAAGGATGACCTTGACTACCTCCCATCTGGAGCCTTCCTTTATCCTCTGAGGCAAGATGATTGCCCCCTGGATTCTTGGGAGGTGGTGCAGGAAACAAGGGCATTGTGTCATGGTTGTATCAGCATTTAAGCAAATGCCTGCAATATTGTAAACAGCCAAACAGTGGTAATCAAACTGAAAGAGAGGAGAAGCCCAGGAGTGCATGTTTCCCTTTTATAATCCTCACAATAATCCCAGGAGGGACCCATCACCCTGGTTTTACAGATAAGGGAACTAAGCCTAAATGAAATAAAGTTAACTTGCCCAAGGCCACACTGCAAATAATGTGGTCCTAGAAATTAATTAATTAAGGACTATGCCTTTGCTTTGCCCCTTATCTCCTGCCACATTTTATTTTTATTTTTATTTTTATTTTTATTCAAGGGTTAACACACTGAGGCTCGTGGGCAGGGCTCTTGTTTCTGTAAATTAAGTTTTATTGGAACACAGCCATGCCCTTTCCTTTTTGTATTATCTATGTTGCTTTTGCATACTACAACAGAAGGGTTGAGTCACTGAGACACACCAGATAGCCTGCAAAACCTACCATATTTACTATCTGGCTCTTTATAGATAGTTTGCTGACGTCTATCCACACTGGGCCTTCTTGACTCCTAAATTAAATCAAAAGATAAATGCCATAAAAAGAGGTTTAAAATGATCATTTTGAGACCAACATTATGAAGAAAAGACTAGGGTCTCCACCTGAGGAAGATGTAGCATTAAAAAAATGACATAAGGAAAAAGGGAATTCAGTCATTCTGACTTCTTTCTGTGTTCAACAAGAAAGAGAACCAGCATTCAAAAGAACTGGGGTGAAAAAGAGAATTGATTAACCATTGTAAGAATAATTCTTACTTCGCAAGGCTGTTGTAACATCGGAATGAGCTAAAGCATGAGATAAGGCACAATGCCCAGGATATGGTCAAAGCTCAATAAACAGTGCTTAAGCTCTAATGTGGCGCCATCTTCATCAAGTACTGTTGCTTCTCAACACGATTCTTTCTTATTGTCAGGACGGCTCTTTGGGGTCAAGGGAAGAAAGAAAGGCCATTTGTACTGTTTCATGTCCAGAATTCGATAACGTCGGAAAATTGCCCTGATCTATCTTGGTTCCATTTTCTGCAGAGAGCCATTCCCATGTCTAGGAGGAAATTGCAGTCTCAGGTAGGAAGGCAATTAAGTCTGAGCCTATTCACGGTTCTTCTGTCTGTAGTCCAAAGAGCTCTGTTACCAGCCCTACTCTCCCGCAAAGGAGGAGCCAGGTCCTGGGGAGACCGCATGAGAATAAGGGAGTCCCAGGGCAACTTCACCGAACTCTGAAGCAGCGCTCATCACAAGCCTCTCAAAATTCCTTGGAGGAAAGCTTTCCAGATGTATGAGGGGGAGGGGAAAACCTGCCTAGTTAAAGCCTTGCATAATCTCAGTGCAGAAACCAGCTGGGTGCTAGCAACTGCAATAGAATCATCCCATCAGAGGCCTTGTGCATTTACCAGAGGCTCCACTATTAATACTCTGAGAAAAGAGAGCAAATCATTGTGGGAAGGAGGTGAGGGGGGAAGAAGCAATGGCCACCTGGGTCAAAGGTAGAAAAACATTGAAAACACACAGCCTAGTACGTTCCCACTGGAAATAACTTATTTGCCACCGGGCGTTTTGGCTTTCAGAAAGCCGAGCCTGAATGCATGTTTTCTGTGGTGGTTTTTGTTTTATAGCACAGGCTGAACTCTGGAGAGAGGATGTTATGGAGCCAAGGCTCCTTACATATTCTTAATGATTGTAAAGTGTGGATTTATGGCATGAAAAATGCAGGCTATAAAAGCAGAGTGGTGCACGATGTAAGAAACTGCTGTTTGTTCCTCTTTAATAAAATATGGTCAAATCATGGCAACATTCAGTCAAAAGTTGCAGTTGGAGAGCGATAATAAATAAAATATCCCTTAATCAGGCAGTTAACCAGGAGATAGCCAATTATTAAAGCTTTGCTCAAATACACTGCCAACTTAGTACTCAGAGCAAACCAAGCACTTCAACCCCATGTAAATGATAATTCTCAGAGATTCAGGAACTCCCCACTGTTGACATGAATAATTTGGACAACCTTGCAAATACTAATGGTTAAGACATCAAAATAAATCACCGCATTAAGGAGACATGAGCACCCTGCCCTAATAGACCCACTTTTGCTTGTGCTGAGTGACGCAGGAGTCCATGATGTAGCCATTTTCTTTTTTTTTTTTCTTCCTACCTCTTGGCTGAACATCCTTGATTGCATACACTTGTAAAACTCAGGAAAATATTGGGAAGTATTGCTATTAGCAGCTACCAAGGTATCTGAAACAGACTACGGGATATATATTGATAAGCTCTTGCCAATTCGCAGCAGCCAATAACTATCATTTCTCCTCATAGTTCCAGTTTCTGAAGTGTGCATTCTGTTTCTATAGCAACTTTCATTTTGTTAACCTGTTACTCACATTAAAAGTGTTATTTTTAGCATAACATTTCCAGAAGTCTTTGACAAAGAAAAATGGGAAGAGATTATAGCTTGAAGATGAATGTGATGCCCAATATGAATTCTAATATGTAGCGTATTTATTTGGTCGGTACGTCATCTATTACAAAATTATAGAAAACATAGATTTTTAAATGTGTGTGCTTATGGACTTTGCGAAAAAAAATGCCATACCCCATATCTTTTTTTTTTTTTTGGAACAAGGGAGAGTATAAGTAAATAACAATATCCAAATGGATTTATCCTACCAATTTTCACTTACGTAAAACCCAAGGAGAGGAACATATAGCTGAGGACTTTTTGTGTGTGGTAGAGTCATGACTTTTGCTACTGGGTTGCAGTTTTAAAACCCAATGTAATATCAGGACATGTAGGGCTAACGGGATGAATTGCAGCTATGAAAAAGTCAAATAATAAACCAGATGTGGAGGGGAGAGCAGTTCTATAGATAGCTGACACTCATAATAAATTGTGACATAGCCTGCCTTTTGACCTTCCCACAAACAAATTGTTTCCTTTTTCCCGCCAAAATAGTGTCTTATCTTTCACTTCCCTGTCAAAAATGGAGTCCTGTGCAGTTTGATGTAACGTGACTGGAAATGAACGACATGAACACTGCTTGATTAATCCACTCTTTGGATGCGGGTGAGGAGAACATCGCCATTTGTTTATTACAAGTGAACCCTGAAATTAGACTTGAGTTCTAGATGAGAACATTTATTTTCTCATGTTGTAACGAATAACCTCTAATTATTAGAAAGGCAGTGGAGTGGAGTGGATAAGGGTCTGGCTTCTGGAACCAGACTGCTTGGGTTTGAATCCCGGCCTTGTCAGTCCCTGTGTGACCTTTGGCCGTGTGCCTATTCATACCACACCTAAGCTTCCTCATTTATAGAAGGGATGATAATGGTACCTATCATAGGGTTCTTGTGAGAATTCAATAATTCCAACATGTAAAATGCTTAAAAGAGTACCTAGCACGTAGTCAGCTTGGTTAGTGGTATTTTTTGTTTTGTTTTGTTTTTTACTTTAAGCAGTATGGTTTTTTAAATTTTTTTTTAAGATTTTATTTATTTATTTGAGAGAGAGAGAGCAAACATAGGCACAAGTTGGGGGAGATGTAGAGGGGGAAGGAGAAGGAGAAGAAGACTCCCCGCTGAGCATGGAGCCCGATGCAGGACTCAATCCCAGGACCCCGAGATCATGACCTGAGCTGAAGTCAGATGCTTAACTGGCTGAGCCTCCCAGGTGCCCCACAGTATGGTTTTCTTTTACTGCCTTAATTAGGAAAATATTCACAATTACTTATCCTTTTACTGCCTGGTTGATACAGTTGAGTATAAACTACTATGTCGTTTCTAATAGGTAAATTGCCAAAGGTTAGCCAGTTAGCGATGGATGAGGCTTACTGCATTTTGCTGACTTTTTAATAATTTGAGAATTTTAGTTAGAACATTAAGAAATAATAGTTCCCATCCAAAATTGAAGTCATAGCTACAATTCATCCCATTAACCCCTTGCCTTTGATAGAAATACCTATTACCCCAAAGATTTCATCCCTGTATGAATTCACACCTCTAAGCCCTTCCCCAACACACACACAGACTCAAGGTAATAGTTCCTAAAGGACACTGACCATGCCCTAGAACTCCTTCTCCCCCACCCCAGGTTTACTGTGGTCTAATTTACATAGAATAAAATTCACCCTTTTAGTGTAGAGTTCTACACATTTTGACAAGTGCACATAGTAACCACCATTATAGTAAAATATAGAACATTTCCACTGCTCCCAAAATTCTCTCCTGCCCCTTCATGGTCAATACTGCTTCTCCCATTCTCTGCTTCTGGCAATTACTGATCTATTTTCTACCCCTATAGTTGTTTATTTTTTTTCCAGCTCCAAGAATACACAATTCTAAACTAGATAAGGATCATATAAAGTCTCTCAAAAGTAGCAGATACTTGATGTTACCTGTGTGAAAGGGGAAATGAAATCGGGTCACTTATGTCAAGGGTTTTGAAATGCAGCAAGGAGGCCATCTTTAAGGGGGTGAGTCTTATGCATGTCCTCACTGGAGGAACCATGAATTTTTGAAGTGGACCAAACCGCAAATACTCCAAGGACTCAGCCCAAACACCTGCAACTTGTTACAGTAAGAGACTTGGCTTAGTAATAGCCTTAGCAACCAATTATATTCAGTCAATATTAGCTTTTTGCTGCCAACACCCAATCAGAAATTCTTTGTAAACAATGTATACAAGTATTCCCTTTTTGTTTTATAAACCCCTGACTTTTACTCCCCAGTAGGACACTACTGGGGTTGCTCCCCACATCTGTATACCCTGAATTGCAGTTCTTTGATCCCAAATCAACACTTTTAATTATTGCCTCCCAACAATTTTAGGTTCACACCGGATACAGTGGAGACTAATAGGAGTTTGAATCACTGAAACTTATGAAACAGTTGCTTGATATTGTGTGTGGAATCTCCTATATTATGGTTCCAGTGGTGAGAGGGAAAATAGTGAAGAACTGTGGAAAAGTAATTTTAGACACAAATCCTATCTCTGGGGAGACTTTTAATTAGTAGAAAAGGACAAACGCGATAAAGCACAAAAGGTAGACAAATCCATCTTAATTAAACAGAGTTATGATCATAAAAGCTGTAGCTTTCTCCTTCCCATCAATGCCCTTTACCAAACAGGAGAAACATGAAGTGTAGTGAATATGTCTTGTGAATGACTGTGATGGATCCTCAACTTGAGTGTGTCTTGAGGCAAAGCTCATACTCATTTGCCTTTGCCATTTCTTCTTTTGGTTCACGGTACATGATAATTGGTAGGTGCTCATGAAATATCTGTTTAATGAATGAAAAATGTACTCTTCAGCAGGAATATTAACAAGTAGGGAATTGTAAATTTGGCCCATAATCTCTTAAAAGTCACATCTTTTCATGGCTGATCTGGGCTGAGATACAAAAATTTCTGGTAGTGCTCTTAGCTGCACCATATCACCTTCCTAAGACCTCCCAACTGGATGGTGATTCCTCTCAGTAGAGCAGTTGTAGGCTAATGACTTGATTGTCTCTGTTACCAAAGGAAAGGCGATGGGGGAAGAAGCATTTTCAATCACTTCTTTCTGGTGATTCAATCTAAGTATTTGAAAACCTGTTATCAGTTTGTTTTCTAAGGAACACTTTTCTCAACCGATTTTTAGTTATTACCTACTTTGGAAAGCAAGACTGAATATTATCAGTCATTTGACCCTAAAAGTCATAGTCTCATGAAAAAGTTAACCTTGTTCCCATTAGGACATTCTCCAATACAGTAAAATGTTCTTGCCACAAGTGATAAGAGTAAGAATATGAAGAAAAATTGCTTGATAATCTCTGTCTGGGTAAAGGCTAATTGCTCCCATGAGCAAGACTAGAATTTTAAGTACAAAATTTGATATTTGTTAAATTTTTCAGAGCTTAATTTCCATAACAAATATCTGCACATTTGTATTTACTAGTGTGGATTATGACATGTGCAGAAAGGAATGTTTCTGGCTCCAGTCACTTGTAAGGGGGTTGCTTACCTTGTCTGCACATTCTGTTCATTCAAACTATAATTTATCATTTGGGCCCACCAAGTTGAAGTACTTACATATAAGCAAGTATTGAGGGGATTTTTAATTAAAACTCCAAAAATAATAAAGATTAATTGAGAAAAACTGAATATACACCAGGGGAGAGAACTATATACAATTAACTTTAACAGAATCACATACAACACAGTATAAATAATTAGAAACATAATTTTGGCATTTAAGTACAAATTTTTTCTTCCTACTTTCTTCCAAAATGGATTGACCACATTAGTCTTAGGAAATGAAAAGATACATGACTAGAATTCTGAATATCCAAATCCTCAGCCAACTGTTGGTATCATGAGAGGCAGATCAATGTGAGGACCCTAATCCTTCCTGAGCTAAACTGAAACACAAGGCTAGCCTTTGTACTTCTGTGTGAAGGCCACATTTTAGAAGAGATGACCTCGCCTCCAGGGCCCCTCGCTCCCAGGTACACTTACTAATCTTGAGCCACAACATCTTTCTAGTTGATGGTAAGTAGAGTTAAGGAAGGATTAAGCCAAGGCAAAAGATAGAAAGGGAAATACCTATTCCCTCCAGAGACAAGAGCAGAGATATCCTGTGCTGACCATCCATGCACTTGAGGAAGAAAAATCCTCAGAAGGTTGATTCAAAAGAGAGCTGAAGCTTGAAGCCAAAGAAAGGATGACAGGGAGCTTTTTCTAACCAAGATGCAGTAACAGGGACTAGATTTACCGTCTCATCTGATACGAATAAAATAACTGAATGAAACATACAAAAGAGTATATGTTAAGTCATTGGATGTCAGGCTATAAAGGATACGATCTTTGAGAGACAGAAGCCTACTATTACCACGGCTTAAAGCTTTGAGAAAGTTTCTAAGCCACAGTGTATTGAAGGCAAACCCAGATGGAATGCATCAAATTCCCTAAGTTGAACTGATATTGTTAGCACATCAGGGAGAAGTAAATAATAGAGTTAACAAAACCTAGCACTGGAGAGAAGAGAGCTACACAGGAAGAAGTTTCTGCAGATTTATAGAGGGTCCCTCTCAAGTATTAAGGAGAGTACCCAACTGCATAGGCATGTGAGAAAACTACCCAAAGCCAAGGGAAAACCACCCAAAAGGACCAGAGGGAACAGCACTTGGTGATAACACAGGACCATTAATAGTGCCTGTTCTCACCAGCTGGACTGGTAATCTTCATAATTCATAGAGTACTAGTAGAGTCATTAGAAAAATTTTGCCTCAGTAGTGGAGAATAATTAGTCTTAGACTAAATGCTGCTCCATTCCTGACATACAGGTCTTAAAAGCAAGACCCAAAAGGATTATACAGTTTCCAAGTAACTTCCTTCCACAGCAAGATCAAGAATATTTATAAGAATACAAAAATACGGGGCACCTGGGTGGCTCAGTCGTTAAGCGTCTGCCTTCGGCTCGGGTCATGATTCCAGGATCCTGGGATGGAGCCCCACATTGGGCTCCCACTCCACAGGAAGCCTGCTTCTCCCTCTCCCATTCCCCCTGCTTGTGTTCCTTCTCTTGCTTTGTCTCTCTCTGTCAAATAAATAAATAAAATCTTAAAAAAAAGAATATGAAAATACTAGCATCCAACAAGGTGAAATTCACAATGTCTGACATCCTATTAAAGATTACCAGGCAAGTAAGGAAGCAGGAAAAAGGAACTCATAATGAAGAGAATAATGAATCAACCAAAACAGGCCCAGAATGGGCACAGATGTGGCAGACAATGACATTAAAACAGTTAATATAATTCTATTTCATGTATTTTTTTAAAAACCACAGGAAAGATGAAATATGTTAAGTGGAGTCATTGAAGATGTTTTAAAAAATTAAGACCTAAATCAAAATTATAGAGATAAAATCCACAATGTGTGATATGAAAAGTACATTGGATGGTATGAATGGCAGATTTGATTCTGTAGAATAAATGATTAGTGAACCTAAAGATGTGGTATAAGGAACTGTCTGTAACACAGACACAAAACACAGAAAAGAAAAAAAAATTGAATGGACAGGTCACCAGGGAGCTGTAGGACAACTTCACACACCTAATGTGCATATAATTGGTGTACTTATAGGAGAGGAAAGATAGATGTGGATAGAAAAAAATATTTGAAGAAAGAATGGCCCCCGAATCTCCAAAGTTGGTAAAACCTAAAATCCTAGAGATCCAAGAAGATCAATGAACCTCAAGCACAAAAAGCGTGAAGAAAACCACACAAAGGCACACCATAATCCAATTCTCAAAACCAGTCATAAAGAGAAAATCCTAAAAGCAGTCAGAAAAAAAAGATACATTACCTACAAAGGAACAAAGACAAAGATGACGGCAGATTTCTCATCAGAAATAATGCAAAAGGACAGTGGATTGACATCTTTCAAGTGCAGAAAGAAATAAACTGTCAACCTAGAATTCTCTGCTCAGCAAAAACAGCATTCAAAAACGAAGGTAAAATGAAGACCTCTTCAGACATAAAAATGCTGAAAGAATTCATCACCAGAAGACTCCTATTACAAGAAAGGTTAAAGGAAGTTGATCAGGCAAAAAGAAAATCCTATAGATGAAAATCTAGATCTACAGAAAGGAAGAAGACACACCAGCATGGTAACTCCTTGGGTAAATATATGAGATCTTTTTGTTATTTGAATCTTTTTAAAAGACAATTGGCTGCTTAAAAAAAGGTAAAAATAATGTAGAATGATGTAATGGGGTTTACAACACAGGTAGTGGTAAAGTGTATGATAACAAAAGCACAAAGCCCAGGAGGGGAGAAATGGAAATTTACTGTTTAAGGTTCTCATACTTTATGTGAAGTAATGTAATATCAAATGAAGGTAGACTGTGACAAATTTAAAATGTATTCTCTACATTAAAACAGTAAAAGAGAAAAGCAACAGCCAAGAAACCAACAAAGGAATTGAAATGAAATTATAAAAAATAATCAATTGAGGACCTAAAGGGTATTATGCTAAGTGAAATAAGTCAGGTGAAAACAATGCTATGTGATTTCACTTATATGTGGCATCTAAGAAAGCAAAACAAATGAAAACAAATAAACAAAAGCAGAAACAGACCCATAAATAGAGAACAAACTTGTGGTTGCCAGAGGGGAGAAGGTGAGGGGATGGGCAAAATGGGTGAAGGGGAGTGGGAGGTACAGGCTTCCAGTAATGGAACAAATAAATCATGTGGATGAAAGGTGCAACATAGGGAATATCGTCCATTATATTATAATAGCACTGTATGGTGACAGACAGTAGTTACACTTGTGGCAAGCAAAGCATAATGTATAGACTTCATTGAATCACTATATTGTACACCCAAAACTAATGTAACATTGGGTGTCAACATAATTAAATTTAAAAAAAAATTTAATCAATCTGAAAGAAAGCAGAAAAAGAGAAGCAAAGAACAAATGAGACAAATAGAAAACAAATAATAAGACAATAAATGTAAATCTGAATACATTAATAATCACATTAAGTGTAAATAGTCTAAACACCTCATTAAAAGGCAGAGGTTGTCAGATTGGATGAAAAGCAAGATCCCACTGTATTCTACCTACAAAAAACACACTTAAATATAAAGACACAAATAGGTTAAAAGTAAAATGGCGGGAAAATATAGACCATGCTAACACTACCCAAAAGAAAGCTGGAGTGGCTATATTAACAATTACCCAAGAGCAGTGAAAGCATTTATTTGTTCATACGAGGACTTGTACATAAATGTGCATAGAAACTTTATTTGTAATAGCCAAAAACCGGAAACAACCAAGTGTCCAATTATCAGGCAAATGGATAAACAAATTGGGGTATGTATATTTATACAATGGAATAGCATTCAGTAATAAAAAGAAACAAATTAATGATACATACAACATCATGGATAAATTGCAATTTAATTATTTTATGTAAAAGAAGCCAGAGCATAAAAAGATAATTCTAAGATCATGGTGGTGCCTTCTTCCTTGACCCATTCCAGCATTCTTCATTCTTGAAGATGAATTTATGGGGGAGGAAGCAGAAAACAGCCTTGAACTCACACTTAGAAACAAACATTAGGCAGATAAAAAATTATGTATGTATATTATATATATATATCCATATAGTATATCTTAGATAGAAAATTTATATAATATATATACACACACATATATATTCACAAAAAAAGCAAGTGAGAAAATGAGGAAGTTGGGGAGAATGTACATAAGAAAGGCAAGTTGAACCCAGATGTGAGGTTAAGAAGAAAATGCTTAATGTAAATCTAAGACCCATGTTCTCACAAGATGGGAGTCATGAATTTGGCTCTAAGCTTTCCAGTGATCAACTCAAAAGGGAAAAAAGTTATTCAATTTGCCCAGAAAATAAAAACAAAAATGACTTCAGAGGTAGTACAGCAGAGGCCAGAAAGAAATCTATTCCATGAAGTCATGCAAAGAAGAGATAGTTAATGCACCAAAAAATATCCAAACATCCTCAGTAACACTTAAAATAAATACAACAGAATCAGTTTTATTGAACATCTTCTTGGAATGTCCCTGTCTGTAATCAGGGTGGTCACCAAATGGACAGCATCAACATTAAGTGGGAAGTTGTTAGAAATGCAAATTCTCAGGCTCCACCCCAGGATTATTAAGTCAGAAATAGTGGGGTGGACCCAGTCATCTGTGTTTTAACAAGCCTTCCAAGTGATTCGGATTCATGCTAAAGTTTGACAAGGCTAATTACCTTTTGATAGTTTTATTCATCTACACTTGTTAGTTCACTGTAAATTTATTTAGCTGCTCCCTTGAGACTGGAAACTTCCTGAGAGAACGATGTGCCCCAAATGTCTACCCCCCACCCTGCACTCACTAGAATCCTGTTGAAGGACCATTCCAAGATAAATTATCTTAATAGGAGTCTGTATTACAGCCTGAAAAGATCAGTTAGCAACTCCTTTTTTTTTTTTTTAAGAAAAGGAGCAATTGGATTCATAATACTCAGAGATGTAGTTAATTGACCCATTTATTTTTCACAAAATGTTGAAAAAATGCCATGTAAGACGGTGCCAAGTGGAAAGTTCAGTTGGCAACTCCTACATGCCTTCATTCTCAGATAATTTTCCCAGGACTTCGACCATCAGGAGTTACAGTGAGGAGGGAGTGAGGAAAGAAAGGGGTAGGAGGCTTAATGGAAGAAGCTCTGAACTTCTCCCAGAGCCTTAACACTTCAGTAAGTACAGCGCCCTGGGGAACCCCAGTGATGCGCTGGGCTCGACCAAGTGACTGAAAACATTAACAAAGCCAGTTCCTGTACCTATGTTTTGATTTTTAATTTACATTTATTTTACAAAGCCAGACTGAATAAAATCAGCTAAAATGGTGTTATAGTTACTCTATGGGAATTCTGTATAGAATAATCGACGCTTTTGGAGTGAAAATCATTTTAAATTCCAAATGGAGAGTCATATTTTCCACCTGCTATCACTCTATGCAGAGGCTTCTAACATTCAATGAAGTCACTAAAAAATACACATTAATAGAATGAAAAATGATGACAACTTGGCCTCTTTCAAATACATTTTAATATAGCACAACGATCATCGATACTGGAATGTTTACTCCTACTATGTGGTTACATAAGATAATATTAGATATCATCATTTTTGCTCTTCTTTAAAATAAAAAGCCTAGTGAATATTTGAATATAATTTTATCTGGTTTTCATAGGCAAGAATATGTTCCATATATTGTGCACAGCTCACCCTGAAGTTCTTCTACCAAATAATAAGAAAACGATGTTCTCAGATGATCTTTCTGTCTTAGCATAGTCAATGTTCTAGGGATTTCTCATCGTTTCATCTTCTGAAAGTTTAGCATTTAGAAAAACACAATTCCGTGAAGGATTCTCAATATTAATTTTTATTGGCATTTCTGTATTTCTGGTTTAATTTAAAAACAGTAGGGCAATGAAAAACTAAGAAGCAATATCTTTCTGACTTGTGTGATTACAAAAAGGTCTTGCATTGGACTCATGAGGCAAGTAAAAGCAATATTTTCTATTATTCTGTCAATATAGACTTTTAGAAAATTGTTCATTTCAATTTAGGCTTATGTCCTGTGAAGCAGCCTTAGTAACAAAACTCCAGGACCCTGTTGACTACACATTGTCATTTTACTCTTGATTTAATATTAATTTCCTTTTCTTAATCCCATCTTCTTCTTTCTTTTTTTCTATACGTACTTGTCCTTCAAGTGAATTTTCTTGTTTTTCAGGTTTTCCATTATTGCGAGTTGATTATTTAGTATTGAAAAACATCAGGGAGATACGTTTTCTCTGGCTGCAAAACTTTTTTTTTTTAACTCTGACCCCTTTGAAAGATTTTCCTGAATCTTTATCCTCCAAATAGTCCTGACACATCTCAAAAAATACATAATGGAATCAGATAAACTATCCAGATCATTTTAAAAACTCAAAGAAATGAAGGACAATGGTAAGAGAAGACCAAAGTGGAATTGCCATTCCAGCTGCAAATAACAAGATGTAAATAATTTTATAGGAATATAGTCAGATTACCCTAATTTCCATACCTGTGATACCTATGTCTATTGGGTCAAAAAGATTAAATGGGAAAGCTAAAGCTTATATTCATTCATACATGTTTAAATATATGATAGTTTCAACCTCACCTCCTAAAAATTTTTATGGGTCTCTGATCTGTGCCCTTCCAACACTTTCCTTCTGAGAATTCAACTTCCTGTAGAGCTTTGCTACTCTAGTAATTCAGTCCAGGGCCTGATCCCCCACCTTTTCTTACCCCATGGCTGTAGAAGGACATCCTCTTTCGATACTGCCAATGAGACCATCTGACTTAGCCATGTAGCTTTTTAATCACAGATTCATATATTTCAGTACTGCATTGACTTGATCCAGTGCAATGGCCCCCAACGGCCATCCAATCCCAAATCCTTAAAATTACTACTTCCTCAAAAATCGCAAATGCCTGAGACATTGTACCTGCTGGCGCATTCCACTCCATCAATATCCCACAAGAGTTTATCACCGGTGTAAATTTTAATACAACTACAACATGCCAAGGGCTTTCCATAGCCCACCTACCACCAGTGTTGGAATCTGTATTGCCAGCCAGCTTATAGATGATCCATCTTCGAAATACCATTTTAGATTGTGCTACCTAGGACCACTTCCTCGATGCACTGTCACAGGTCAGATTTCTGGAGACAAAGACTCTGAGTCTCTGAGATTTGCAAGCAGGAGGTTTACTGGGGAATGTTCTTGGACCAAAATACCTGTGGGAGAGCAAGGGAAGCAAGATTGGGCAGAGGGAGAGGTTGAACAATGGTACAGTTGCACTAGCAACTTCATCTGGTCCAATGGGGGAGCTCTGAAGCCAGGATGGCCTTTCACAGATGCTCTGCCTTGCCTTAAGGCACATAAAGAAACTGTGTCTCTATATTCCAGCATCAACCAGTCATAAAATACAGCCTTACGTGGTGCTGCATCCTCTGGCCAGGGATAAGTCCCAAAGCGGGCAAAGCTGTGACCTGCTAGTAGCCAACACTGCAGGCAGATGGTGGAATAAGTGATTCTTTCCTGAAAGGGCATCTGGGTGGCATAGCATAGTATCCACTCCATCCATAATATACAAAGAGATCTACAATTGAATTAGCACAAATAATTTTAAGTAAAAAAAATCAATTCACAGAAAAGGAAATTCAAATGGAAGAAGATATTAGAAGATGCCCAGTCTTATGAGAAATTAGGAAAATTCAAATTCAAACAGCAAGACATTTGCATATCAGATCATATATATTTTTAAAAGATTGATAATATTTGGTGATGATGAGAACACAGGGAAATAAACACTTCACATATTGGTCATGGGAGTGTGCATGTAAGAACATAGCTGAAGAACCTGGATGGTATGTAATAGCATTAGAATTCAAAATAGAATGCCTATTTTCAATTAATTTATAGAGTTAATGCAATCACAATGAATAGCCAAGAAAATTATTTGTGCAAATTGACAAGTTGATTCTAAAATGCCTATAGAAATGCAAAACATCAAAAATCACCAATGCCATGTTGAAGAAGAAAAACAATTGCAAAGCTTTCATTGCCAATATCAACACCCATTATAAAGAGACAGGAATTAAGATAGGGTGGCATTGGTATAAGGATAAACTAATAGACAAACAGAACAGAATAAAACAAGAAACAGACCATGCAGATTAACATACATGGTCACCCAATTTATAACAAAGGTACTAGCCAGTGAAACGTAGTAAGAATGGGTGGACTTCTCAATGAATAATGGTGGCTCAGTGAATTAGATTTCCACATGGAAAAAAAATAAATCTTGACCCCAACTTCATCTATTTAAAAATGAACTCCAGAGGCGCCTGGGTGGCTCAGTCGGTTGTGTCAGCCTTTGGCTCAAGTCATGTTCCCAGGGTCCTGGGATCGAGCCCCACATCAGGCTCCCTGCTCAGCCTGCTTCTCCCTCGCCCTCTGCTCCCCCACCTCCAGCTCGCGCTCTCGCTCGCGCTCTCTCTCACAAATAAATAAAATCTTTTTTTTTAAAGATTTTATTTATTTATTTGAGTGAGAGAGAATGAGAGATAGAGGGCACAAGAGGGAAGAGGGTCAGAGGGAGAAGCAGACTCCCCGCCGAGCAGGGAGCCCGATGTGGGACTTGATCCCAGGACCCCAGGATCATGACCTGAGCCGAAGGCAGTCGCTTAACCAACTGAGCCACCCAGGCACCCACAAATAAATAAAATCTTAAAAAAAAATGAACTCCAAATGGGAGACAAGTCAAAGCAATAAAGTTTCTGAAATAGCACTATCCAATAGAACTTTCTGAGATGATGGAAATGTTCTCTCTCTGTGCTAACACAGTATCCACAAGTGATTATTGAGCACTTGGAGCTTGACTAGTGTGACTGAGAAACTGGGTTCTCAATTTTATCTAATTTCAATTAATTTAAATGTAAGTAGCACATGTGGTCCCCATATTGGGTGTTGCGGTTCTACCAGATAACATATGAGAATATCTGTGGTAACTATTTGATGTGTTAACTTGACTGGGCTGAGCCATAGTTTCAGGGGAGATTCTCTGGCAAGAGCTGAGGAATGGAAGGGAGGCAATAGCCCTTTTGTAATGTACACAGACCTAATCTTGGTGCTGCTGTAAAGGGAGTTTGCAAATGTGATTTGAATTCATAATCAGTTGACTTCAAGTTAATCAAAAGGGACATTTTCGGGGCACCTGGGTGGCTCAGTCGGTTACGCGTGGGCCTTCAGCTCAGGTCATGATCTCGGGGTCCTGGGGTCGAGCCCCGTGTCAGGCTCCCTGCTCAATGAAGAGCCTGCTTCTCCCTCTGCCCCTTACCCTGCTTGTGCTCTCTCTCTCTCTCAAATAAATAAATAAAGTCTTAAAAAATAAGGGACATTTTCTTTGTGGGTCTGATTTAATCTGTTGGAAGACCTTTAATAAAGGGCTTAGGCCTTTCCTGAGCTCAGAAACTGCAAACAGCACCTGGGTCTACAATTGCTCTCCTAACCCTCCTGGATCTTCCTTCCTACGTGCTGTCTGTGCACAGTAAGCTTTACTCATGCCGTGCTGCTCTAGCCTGCTGGGGGTCTTCCCATCCTGCCTGCCTGCCTGCCTCCTTGCATGTGGACAAGCTACAGCCCATGCCTGTGAGATGCCAGCCTGCTCCTGATCCTGCCTTCCTGATTGCCTGCCCTACAGATTTGGGGCTTGCTTAGCTAGGCCCCCACAAAATGTACTAACAATAAGGGCCATGATTGGCTAATGGTACTCCATTAAAATTAGGAACTTCTCCTTATCAAAAAACTGTATTAAGATGGTGAGGCAAGACCCCAACTGGAAGAAGATATTTGAGATATATATATATATATAAAATATCCCTTTTGATTAACTTGATATATATATATGTATATGTATATATGTATATCATGTTCAGAATATAGATTTTAAAAATGCCTCCAAAGATAGGGACTTTAAAGCACTGATAAAGTGAGGTCATATGAGGGTCCTCATCCAATCTGACTGTGTCCTTCTAAGAAGAGGAGGTTAGTACACATACAGAGGACAGATCACGTGATGGTGCAGGGAGGGGAAGGTTATTTGCAAGCCAAAGAGAGAGGCCTCAGAAAAAACCAACACTGCTGACAATGTCGATCTTGGACTTAACAGCCTCCAGAACTGTGAGCAAATGAACTTCTGTCATTTAAAACAAAACAACAACAACAACAACAAAACAAAAACCAGAAACGAAAACGGAAACAAAAATCTCCACAGTCAATAAGAAACTGACAACACATTTCTTTGTCTTTTTTCAATGAATACAAGACCTTAGTGGAAATTTCACAGAAGGAAATGTCCAAATAGTAGCCGATGAAAAGGTCCCCACCCTCATTTGTTTATCAAAAAAGTACAATTAGAACCACAATGAGATTCACACCAACCAGAAGGGCTACAATTAAAACGGAAACAACAACAATAATAGTAAAGTTTTAAGAACCTTATAATATTACGTGTGGACCAAGGTGTGGAGCCACTGGGGACCTCAGATGCTACTGATCAAAGTATACATGAATACATTTACTTTGGAAATCAGAGCAGAAGGGGTGTGTGTGTGTGTGTGTGTGTGTGTGTGTGTGCGTGTGTGTGTGTGTGTGTTTAATTTCTTTTTTTTTTTCAACTACGATTGGTGCTTTTTCTGTTCTGTTAAGAAACTGTGCCAATTCTAAGGTCATATATTCATATATACACAATGTTCTTTTATGCATTCTTCTATGTTTTACTATTTAAATCTGTGATCCATATCAAACTGATTTTTTATATGTGTGAGGGAGAGGGGGTCAAGGATCATTTTTTTTTCATGCAAATATTCAATTGCTGTAGACCTACTCATTTCTTGCTCATTGAAAATACTCCCATTTCCTCCAGAGAAATGTGTTGGCATCTCTAGTTCTTTTTCCCTTAAACTAGAGATAAAAAGGAAAGGAAGTTGCATGAAAAGATCTGTAGGATGATCCCATTCTTTTGGTTAAAAGAATAAAATAAGTTTGGGTATTTTAATATGAGATTCTAGAGAGGTACAGAAGTTACACAAGGAACATTTCACATTGCTTACCTCGGATGGGGATGCAGATTGAAGGGATGGAGGAGCAGATTATGAACTGTGTCCTTTTATGCCTGTGTCCTGTATTATTTGACTTGTTATGCAATGTCTCTTTACTCTTGTAACTTACAAAAGTTTTGAGAAAATGATGAAGCAAGACAAAGCATCTGTAAAGCTAAACAAGGAAAAGTAATCTCCCCACCATCTTCTCCCTTCCATCAAAGATGCTTGTATATCTGTCCTGATTGCTGCTCTTCAAAAGTGTGCCATCAAGTAGTGGGACCACATTATACTCATCTCTGCAACCCTGGTGTAGTCCTTTCCAGTACAATGGAAGGTTGTAAGCAGATGAAAGACAATGGGCAAAGCAGGGGTTTCTTCTCAGTTTGGCTCCTTAGGTAACATTTGTGAATTAATTCTTTTATGGTAAATAATTATTTCCTCTGCATGAATGCTAGATCATTATATGGCTCTCTTTCATTTTAAAATCTCATTATTAATAGGAATACAAGCCTTTTAAACTAGATACATAATAAGATGAGTTCAAAAGGCTAGCTTTGAAAACTAGCTCGGCCATTAACATGGACTGCACTTCTTATATTCTGAAAGCCATGCTGAGGATTCATCTGTTTCTCTCTTTTAACTTTTGCATCTAATTAATCTTTGTCTGAAGGGCATGTTCCTGGTATTCAGAAGCATGCCTCAGTGGTGCTAATGTACAGCAGAGTGACCTTGAGTGAGAAAACAATTTTCACCCAATCGTTTTCCAGCCAATTATCTCCAAAGGTACAGAGAAGGAGTATTTATTATGCTCTCCTCTCTCACAAGGGAAAAACACTGAAAAATTAATTGTGTTTCCCTAGGAGAGATTATAAACCTTCACATAATATATTATGAAAGGGCAAGGTATTGTTGACGTGATTTTAATATACCTTGGAATTTTCAGGCAGCCCTGAGGGGATCTCCAAATACGGTTTAGTTGTCTATAATGTATGCTTGGTAAACAGGAAACTCCTAGAACAAGGACCTAAGTATTGAAATGAGGGCCTTTTTTAATACATGTGGAATTTTTACATATGCAGTATGGAAGTCATACTAATGAGTGCTTAACCAAGTGGCATCTGGGCCCCAAAGAAGAAACACAGGGTTGGCAAGAAATTGCTTCAATAGATTAAAAGGTTTCAGATCAATAAACGCCAATGCCTATGATACTATGCTTTTGTCTTATAATTGGTGCCAACACTGGGGACCTGAGAGAGTGGGAAAAACTTGAACATTCACAGCCTGGCAAAAACTGTTTGGGATTAAGAGAAAATTTTAAAACCTATTTGCAGGACCACAGTCAAGTCACCCAAAGCAGAGTTAGATCATGGAAGGTCCTGAATGCCTTGCCTTGCAGTCAGTGGTGAGTCTGTATGATGGTGTCATATGACCAGATATGTGTTTTAAAAGATGGTTCAATCAAGGGAAAAATATCACATACATATCTCTACAAATGTCCCCAAAGAATGTGATAAAATTCCACATTTTGTACTGGTAAGACTCTTAGTGAAAAATAAAATAATTATAGGAGCACTTATATTGCATTTGCACTGTGCCAGGCACCGTTCCATATATTTCACATATTTTTTAAATAAATTATTTGATCATCACAACAAAGTTACATGGTAAAAATATTATAGAGTATGGTACTTTGATGGAGCAGATTCTTTAATAAATCCAAAGCAGAGGGTGCAGGGAGGAAGTAGGTGAGTTTGGAAATGAAAGCAGGGGTTATACCATGGAAGTTCTTGAATGTATTGCTAAAGAATTACACATCATCTTATACAGGTAGGATGAGTCTGGACAGGGGTGTAACATGATCAGGTGGGTGTTTAAGAAAAATGAATCCATGAAAGGAGAAATGCCATATGAGTATCACTATATATACCACAGATACATTCGATAAAATCCAACCTCTAATGTTGATAAAATTCTTAACTAAATCAGAATAGAGTAATAATAAATAATACTTATACAATATATGAAATATCATGTTTTATTATATTGTATTGTTTAACTATCGTATTGTATTATATTATGCTATATCATATTGAAATTATATAATGAAGCATTTCTATAGCAATTACTACGAACCAAGCACTGTTCTAAGCGTTTTTTCATATTTTTAACATTTTTAAATGAATTTCATGTTGACAAAGCCCTATGAAGTAGTGTTATTATTGCCATAATAGTCAGATGAAGAAATTAGTACTGAAAATTTAAGTAGCTTGCCCAAGGTCATAGCACATAGGTGGCAGAGCCAGAACTTGAACCAGGATAATTTCTTACATGATGTACATCTCAAACGAAAGGCCAGCATCATGTTTAATAGTGAAAAACTCAATAAATTCCCAATAAAGCAAAAACAAAGATACCCATTATCATCAGAAATACTTACTCTGTTCTGCAGGTACTAGTTGATGCAAATAAATGAGAAAAAGTCATCAGAGGAATAAATGTTGGAAAAGAGAAGGTAGATTTTTTTTTCCCTACAATTTTGTAAATATAATTTTTGAAGCCTTAAGCCAGAAAGAAAACGAGCGAGGAGACTATTCACAAAATCAGTGTAATTAATACACAAAAAAATGTCAGTTGCCTTTACACAAATAAAAATCATTAGAATTAAATAGAAATAAAATGAAAAAAATTTTAAATTACTTAGAAAACGCTGTTTAGAAAAAGTTACTGACCTTAGAAAATGCCAGTGCCCTTTAGGCAAAGACCACCACCATGAACATCCTCAGAGCTGAACATATTAGGTTTATTGCTAATCGTTTTGAGGGAGAATGCAGGCCACAGGGGATTATCTCAGTTAAGAGGGTGCCATAAAGGACTTATTACAGGATTCAGGCTTGCTTCTGGTCCTTTAGGAAAGAGTCCAAATGAGACTTTGCTCAGAGTTGTGTGCTGCCAGGAAATGGGGGTAATTCCGTGATTGAGTATCTTATTAAATCTTCTCTAGGAAGAGGAGATTCAAGTGAGGCCAAAGCTCTAATTGATAAAGAAATAGCAGTCACTCATGTTAGCTGGGAGAGAGGTCATTTCTGTGGTTTGGAAGAGTTCATGTTTTTGTCTGTGTTCAGACATGATTACAAAAGGGTCTGGCTTTTGTCTTGATCAGAGTTGCAGGGTGGCCTTGTTGGTGTTGGTGTTCTATGAAATTGGTTTTGTTTATGCTGACCAGGAGAGGGCCAAGCCAGTTCCTGGATGTCAGGCACTGCTTCCCTCTTTCTCAAAAGGAATACAAGATCTCAAACTGTACAGGTTACAACACCTGGGGATAAATTTAACAAGGAGGGGGGTGTAATTGGGAAGGCACTCACAGAGGGCTTCTAGGCTGCTGACGATGTGTTTCTCAACCTGAGTGGTGGTTGCATGTCTTGTTATAATAATTTGGTAAGCTAAATATTTATGGCTTTTGCACTTTTCTCAGAGTGTGTTATGTTTCACAATATTTAGATACTTTAATATTTATTCAATTTAACTTAAATTTATCAACATTAAATTAATTTATTTAAAAATATACTTCCTCAAAAGAACTATGATTCATAAATAGTAAATAAATAAGTAGAACACAGTCTGTGTTAGTCAGCAATCTCCAGAGAAACAGAACCAATATGATATATAGAGAGATATATACAAGAAGAGATTTATTATAGAAATTGGCTCACATGGTTATAGAGGCTGAAAAGTCCCACAGTCTGCTGTCTGCAAGTTAGAGACCCAGGAAAGCCAGTAGTATAGTTCAGTCCGAGTCCAAAAGCCTGAGAACTGAGCGCTCTGATGTCTGAGGGCAGGAAAAGATAGACATCCCAGCTCAAGAAGAGAGAGAGAAAGAGAATTCACCCTTCCTTTTTTTTTCTATTCAGACCCTCAGTGGATCAGATCATGCCCACCCACACTGCTATGGGTGGATCTATCTACTCAGTCTACTGAATCAAATGCTAATCTCTTCCAGAAACACCCCCACAAACACACCCAGAAGTAATGTTTTAACTGCTATCTGGGCATCCATCAACCCAGTTAAGTTGGCATATAAAATTAACCATCACACAACCTCTCTTTATAAAGACAATTATGATTACATTTAGCACCCATCAGATAATCCAGTGTCCCTGCAGAGAGAGGCAGAAAGAGATTGAACTATAGAAGAAGAGGCAAGTTGACAAATGAGGCAAGATATTGCATGACTGGCTTTGAAGATGAAGAAAGGGCCCATGAAACAAGGAATGCAGACGACTTCCAGAAGTTAAAAGAAAAGAAAAGAAAAAGAAAAGAAACAGACTCTCCCCTAGAATTCATACTTGATTTCAGCCCATTGAAACTGATTTTGGATTTCTGGCCTTCAGAAGTGTAAGCGAATGAATGTGTGTTGTTTCAAGCCACCAAGTTGGTGGTCATTTCTTACTACAGCAAGAAGAAATGAATACAGATTCCAATGAGAGTTTCTTAAAGGAACCTGTGGCCAACAGAGCCACATGCTGCTGAGATGGCAAGTCTCAATTCTGTTGCATTTAGAAATGTGGATATTACTGTTGTCCTTAGTGAGAACCTTTTTCATCGAATGATAGGAACACAGTGGTTGAAGAAAGGCATGGGAGGTGAGGAAAGCCCTCCTATATTCTGGAATCACCACTGGAAAGAAATGAACATCTGAGGTGGCAGGGAGAATTATTTTCCATTCTTGCTATTCTATAGTGTTAGAAAGAACAGCACATGTCTTTGGTTTAAAAAAAATAATAAAAAATAGTGAGCTTTAAGTGGTATAAATTAAAAAGACATCATTAAAATAGCTAAATGAAACAAAACAGATGAACATATGGGAAGGAAAAAAAAAGAGAGAGGGAAGGAGACCATAAGAGACTCTTAACTATAAAGAACAAACTGAGGGTTGCTGGAGGGGAGGTGGGCAGGTGATGGGCTAGATGAGTGATGGGTATCAAAGAGGGCACTTGTCATGATGAGCACTGGATGTTATATGTAAGCGATGAATCACTAAATTCTACTCCTGAAGCCAATATTACAGTATATGTGAACTAACCAGAACTTAAATAAAAAATTTGAAATAAATAAATAAATAAAACCTTTTTGCCCACTAAAATAAATAAATTAACTAATATAAATAAAATTGCTAAATGAAGAACAGATAGGATAGGAAAAATCTGAAGGTAGGGAGGTTTAACTAGGTGTCTATAATATAGTCCAAGCAAACAGCTATGACTTCAATTGAGGTAGTAGGTTTGATGGTGGAAGAGAAGGATAAATATGAGAGATATTAAAGATGAGGAATTGCTGTTGGTGGGAATGCAAACTGGTGCAGCCACTCTGGAAAACAGTGTGGAGTTTCCCTGGAAAGTTAAAATTAGAACTACCCTACAATCCAGCAATTACATTACGAGGTATTTACCCAAAGGATATAAACATAGTGATTTGAGGGGATACATGCACCCTAATGTTTATAGCAGCATTATCAACAATAGCCAAATTATGGAAAGAGCCCAAGTGTCCATTGACTGATAAGTGGATAAAGAAGATGTGGTATAGATATACACAATGGAATATTATGCAGCCATAAAAAAGAACGAAATCTTGCCATCTGCAACAATGTGGATGGAGCTAGAGGGTATTACACCAAGCGAAATAGTCAGTCAGAGAAAGACAGATACCATATGATTTCATTCATATGTGGAATTTAAGAAACAAAATAGTTGAACATAGCGGAAGGGAAGGGAAGATAAAATAAGATAAAAACAGAGATGGAGGCAAACCATAAAGAACTCTTAATGACAGAGAACACACTGAGGGTTGCTGGAGGGGAGGGGGGTGGGGGGATGGGTTAAATGGGTGACAGGGATTAAGGAGGGCACTTGTGATGAGCACTGGGTGCTGTATGTAAGGGATGAATCACTAAATTCTACACATGAAACTAATACTAAACTGTATGTTAAAAAACTGGAATTTAAATAAAAATCTGAAAAGGAAAAAGAAAGACAGATTTTTTTAAAAAAGATGAAGAATTGGTGGTACTTGATCACCAATAATGTGTGTAGGGGTGAAAAGAAGTGAGGTAGCCTACTTTCTTGCTTGAGTGACTGAGTAGGAAGGGGTAACATTTATCTCTATAGAAAACACAGGGCCCAGACAGTCTGCATTATGCATTCTCATTTCCTGTGTGTTGATCTTCTTTACCCCATTAAGTTATAAACTCATAATGTTTAATGTTTAATTTACATTTTCTCTGCCATTATTTGCCCCAAGTCTCTGGATCAGGATCTGCAGACAAGCTCCCTGTTTTGGGGGTCAGGCATGTGCTCAGCAGAAATTTCTGTGTGCTCCATCTTGTGCTAGATATTGTGCAGGGCACAGGATTAATAGAATGTTCTTATCTGTGGAACTGAGGCCCAATGAGTGCTGCTGTGAGACATCTTGGTACTTCAGAAGCAGGAACTAGTGACAAAGGAGACAAAACTAGGACTAGTAAATCTGGGAAATTTGCAGAGGCTTGCCCTAGGAAGGATGGCTAAACAGAGAAATCCACTGTGCTACGGGCATACATAGCATGTCAGGCATTCTAACTCTGGAGGCCCAGTCTTCAAATTGGTAAGGTCTTTGGATGTCAGGTGGCAGGGGTTAGTTGTATGAAAGTTGATGACATCGTGTTTCCTTTTTTTTTTTTTTGAGAGAGAGAGAGCACATGTGCAAGTAGAGGAGGGGCAGAGAGAGACGGAGAGAGAATCTCAAGCAGACTCCCTGCTGAGTGCCGAGCCTGATACCAAGATTGATCTCAGGACCCTGAGATCATGACCTGAGCTGAAATCAAGAGTTGGACACTTAACTGACTGAGCCACCCAGGCGCCCCAATGTTAATCATGTTTGTAAACACTGTCCATTCAAAGGCAGACCTCAGGTAGTGGTGGGGGATATCTGGAGTGAGGTCCAGTAACTTTAGAGAAGAGCTTGACAAGAAGTTAGCAGGACCTCAACCCAGTTAAGTGGTAGGTGGATTCATGGGGAGATTGTGCGACTAACTCAGCTGGGCTACTACATAGGAATTAGAGGAGAATATGCATTCCTAGCACACCTGACACTTAGCTTATTGCATTAAAACTGAATTCTAAGTTCCTCTTGATGTGAGCTGGAGCTTCAGATATTTACGGTATCCAGGATTGACTCGGACCCCGAGACCAACCTTTGTGCAGAGGGAAAACCTACCAACGGTTACAGGAAGTTGGACAGGTGAAGGAAAAATCAGGATAGAGGAGTTGGGGGCAAACAATGACTCCCTGAAAGGGTTAAATTCCGACTGAGGGAAAAACTCCCAGCATCCCTGTGAAACTATAACCAGTGATACATGACTGCGTGGGTAGTCACCAATTGCTAGCACAATGAATCCTTGCCTTTTGAGGAGGACAGCATATATTCCTGAAGCAGGTCATCTTCTCTCCTCAAGGAACAATGTAATAATTGAGATTGTGTTTCTAACAAAGAATATGGTATAAAATAAATTATATGCAGGGACAACAGTGTGCTATAGAGGCAAAGATACAACAACTACAAACCTCCATAACAATTTAAAAGAGTAAAATTATGTGTCAAGTCCTATATAATGGGCAGAAATATATTGTGCACGTTGATTACACAAAAGGGACTCCAATGTACCATAAAGAGCATATACGGCACATAAAAATACAGCTCTCATGAATCATAAATTTGACCTAAACTACTGTGCTAAGTAGAACAAACACTAATTAAACATTTACTTATCAATAATTTCATGTGCCCTCTTAAAAAATTAAAGGGCTTTTTAAGGGATGGTTTTGCTGACTTACCTCTTTGGAGAGATGCCTAGGAAAGCTGAAAAAGATGCCTTTCTTTTTCTTTCAGTAGACTTTGCAGTATTAAAGTAACGACGTTTTGAAGATGATTTCATGTCCTTGTGGGTATCTCATTAAGAGTAAGGTGATGTGGGCGCCTGGGTGGCTCAGTTGGTTAAGCGTCTGCCTTCGGCTCAGGTCATGATCCTGGAGTCCCGGGATCGAGTCCCGCATCGGGCTCCCCGCTCAGCGGGGAGTCTGCTTCTCCCTCTGACCCAACCCCCTCTCATGCTCTCTCTCTCTCTCTCTCTCTATCAAATAAATAAATAAAATCTTTTAAAAAAAAGAGTAAGGTGATGTGATTGAATTCAACATACATTCATTGCCTATCTATGGAAGGTTGTTCCCTGTGTTAAGTACTGGAAACATAGTGATGACAAAACATGTCTAAGTTCACGGTTCCTTAGAATCATCCTCTTCTTTTGGTTACCTCTCTCCTCAGAACAAGGACTTCCTTTATTTTTCTACATATCCTCAGGTCCTAGCAATATGCCCGGCACAGAGTAAAAGTCAGTGATTTTTGTATTAAACTACTGGATGTATTTTGGCTGTGATGATTGTCTTTTCTTTTGAAATTTAGGAGGGATCCAATATTATTAATTTTACCTGCCCCAAACTCCTCTTAGGCTATTCAGCAGTAAAAAGCCAAATGTTCGGTCTTTATCCAGACATCAGACCAAAGTAGTGATGATGGGAGAGAGGAAAAAAAAAAAAAAAAAACACAGGAACAGTTGTTAAAGGCCTCTTTCTTCGTGTCCACAGCTACAGAGAAGAGAAAGCTATCGACAGCTATTAGAAGGACTTCACACTTCATCGGAAAACCATAAAAAACAATTACCAGGTCTTTGGCACAGAGTTTCAAGAGGAGCTTCAAAATATCTCTCGTAGAATTGCTAAGACAAGCATAAAACTGGAAACCCATTGTCTTTTTTTTGTTTTTTTTTTTTTTTTTTTTGCCTTTATACTTGGATTTTGACAGTAAGACTCCAAAAGACTAGGTAAAGTGAGAGACAACTGAGGCATGGGTGTTAATTAAGGCACCGATTTGCCTGGGACTTATGAAAAGACAAGAGATTTCATTAGAATTAGTGCCAAAAAAAATGATGGGCTGTCAATAAATAGAGCTACTGTGTTAGGTAAGGCTTGACGAACAGGAAAATGTTGAGCTTGAACATGGGAGAGGATTAGCAGAGGTAAGGGCCTCAGTATAGATATGGATTTATAGAAGACCCCCTGGGGTCTTCTCATGCAGGTGAGTAAACCAACCTGCATGCACAGGTTGGGTGGGTTGTTGGCTAGGAGGTTGGATCCACAAGATGCAGCAAAATCAATAGAAACTTGGATCAAGTTCCTGAGATGACTCAATATTTTCCTCGATTAACAATTATATCCCAAATGTGGACTTCTGGTTAACATTTAAACCAAAATACATGCTTTGGCAACCAACTTCTGAAATGAAAATTCCATTTTCAAGTATCTTCTACCTATTCCTCCTGCATCTATGAACTGGAATTTCATTCTTAATCACCGCCAGTGTGGGCCCATGTGTGTACCCAAGCTGAAATATGCGTCTTGGTCTTCCCCATCTGTGGGTTAATGAGAAGGTTAATTTCCAGTTAATTAGATGTGGTGTGGGAGATGAGCAAGCTTTTTCAGTAGCAGACTCAGCAAAATCCTGGGAATCTGGGAAGAAAAAAAAAAAAGGCAGTGAAATGTGGAGAGGGAGTTTCCCTGATCTTCCTTCCAATTTGTGTAAGGCCAAGCACTGAATTTCTGAGGCCCCAGGCCAGCTTGAAAATGAAGATGAGAGTTCTTTTGCAGGCCTTGGAGATAGAATGTGCCATCTCTACCTGGGGACAAGGCAATTAATCTCATTCTCGAACAATCTGAAGTGTTCATCAGATGAAATTCCCAGCAACTCCCAGCCTTTCATGGCCTCTGAAACTCAGGGTAGTTGGATAGTTAAATACTCATTTGGAACAGAAGGAAGCTGGGCTTTCTTTGCCCGGGCTAAAAACTGCTATACTGCTACACACAATACTCATCATGTTGTGGTCTCTGGAACCACACAAGTTAGCATCACAGACCCCATCAGCTATAAGAAAGGTCAGTGGGAGAAAACAGGGAAATGACGTTCATCATGAAGTAAACTGCAGTCAGACAGCACTATGTTAGAATACAGTCTCCTATGTCTCAAAGGCTCCAAATACTTGTTTTGTGACTTCGAATCCTTTCAACCAGTCTGCTTCTTTACTTATGCTCATTTCATTCTGAGAACAGATGCTTCGAATGAGAATCTACCAGTGACATGCAGGCCATTTACCTTGACACCGAGTAAGTCACCAAAAAAGCAGTTCAGTAGAGGGGCGCCTGGGTGGCTCAGTCGGTTAAGGAACCGACTATTGATTTTGGCTCAGGTCGTGATCTCGGTTTCGTGAGATTGAGCCCCACCTTTGGCTCCACGCTCAGCGCAGAGTCTGCTCCTCTGCCTCTCTTTCTGCCCCTACACCCGTTTGCACACTCTCTCTAAAATAAATAAATCTTAAAAAAAAAGCAATTCAGTAGAGAGTATGATGAACAAAATCATTCCTCTGTAGGAGTCAACAATGAGCATCCTGCGTATCAATAACACATGGTGGTGTTTTCTTCTATTCCATGAAGTACAGCTCAGAAGATGGGCTGGCCTCCATTTTTCCTTTACTTGCTAGGTATCTACTAACACCTGACTAATACAGATGTGAATATCAGTTGGATGCTACATAAATTGGCATTTGTGACTTTGCAATTAGATGTCAACATGCATACAAAATAAAATCGAAAGTCATCCTCGTCTCTAGCCTCTGTGAGAAGAATAGAATGAGCCAGAAAACGTTAAAAGCTTACTCTCTACCCTTCCATTTTCAGGCTTATTGTGTTTTAGCTCCTTCGTTGTCTTAAACACATCAAAGCTAGTTTTTTCTCTCTCTTTTAACATTCTATAATTGTTTAGAATTACTATCATGCTTTCCAACTTCTTTGCTCACCTACATATATCCTACATATTCCTTCTGGATTATTACTGAAGAACGTCCTTTCCTTCTTTCAGCCAGCTTCTGTGAATAGTAATCTCTCTTGGTTCTCATATAACTCTAATGCCTTCATCTGATATAGTATTCTAGAGTAACGAATATTTTTCCTCAACACTTGGGAAATACTATTCTTTTGTCATACCTGGCCAAAAGCCTGTTGTCTATCTTTCTAAGTAAGCTCTCTTTTCTCCCTGACTGCTTTTAAAAAAAAAAAAAAAAAAAAAAAAACTTGTTTTTGTCGTTCTTTTTTTTTTTTTTTTTTTAGATTTCATTTATTTATTTGGGAGAGACAGTGAGCACAAGTTGGGGGAGGAGTAGAGGGAAAGGGACAAGAAGACTTTACACTGGGCACACTGGGCACGGAGCCCCATGACCCTGAGCTCAGGACCTGAGCCAAAATCAAGAGTCAGGTGCTTAACCAACTGAGCCACCCAGGCGTCCCTTGTTTTCATTGTTCTAGGCATGTATTACAATGTATCTAGGTATTGATTTTTAGAAAAATTCTGCCCGGGACTCAATGCAATTTGCACCCGTATTTACTCCTTGACTCAACTAACAACTTTTTTCTTAATTTCCAATAGATAGTATTTTCTGATTCTATGCTTAATTTCTAGTTTTGTCGCACTGGAATGGGAGAATATTTCTTGGTTTTATTTGTTTCCTTTACTTTTGGAATTAACTGAGTTTTTTGTTGTTCTTTTATTTTGTTTTGTTTTTCTTCAGAGACAAATATATGGTCCCTTTTCCTCATGATTGTTTAATGGGGACTCAAAAAATTTTATTCTGTATTTTCAGGATAGAGTTTGATATGTAAACATTAGATCCATCTTATGAAAGACGTTTAGTTTTTGTATCTGCAGACAACAGGTGGGGCATACTTAAATGGGATAACTTGAAGAGAGATGATTAATAAAAGGACAATTTACAATGGTAGAGGCAGAGTAGAGGGGGAAAGCACAAGAGATAGAACAGTAACTCAGATATTTTAGGGGGTGCCTTTCCCACATACAGACCTGAGGTGAAGGAGGAGAGCCAACATACCTTGAGATGGAGACCTTATGTGAAAAGGGCCACCTGACAGGAGCTTCGGTAGAAGGATCTTGCTAACCTGCAGCAACTCAATTGGGACCAATCAGTTGGAACAAATACTCTGCTCTCATTCTCTTTCCACCCTCTGTTCTATCATCAGTGCTCCCCATTGACCGAACCTCACCAGAAGCCAGAGACAAGGGGACCCAGTGATGCATTTGGCATAGTCCACAGAAGAGTTTGGTTTCCCAGGGCACCAGAGCAAGATAGAAGAGGAAAGAATGTGCATCTGGAGAGGCAAATTGAAGATGTGGCACAGGTATTCTGTAGACATCCTCATTTTTTAACAACTTGATTTATCTTGGATAATGAGAATATATTCTAAGTTTCTTGCTACTAGTGCATTTCTACTTATTGCTTTATATTTGAAATTAAGATCATGCACCTTCTTCCTTTTGGCTTGGTCTATGCCTAGTATACACTTACCAATTCCTTATTTTTAACTTTTCGGAATCACTTGCTTTATGTGTCTGAATTTATTTTATGAACCTAGAACTCTGCTAATGGAGGACTTTAGCCCATTTAAATTTATTGATATGAAAAATATAGTCAGTTTTATTTTTGTCATAATAGTTAATTTTATGTTTCTGTATTTATAATTTTTCAAGTCTTTTGCTATGTGGACTCTTCATATTTTTTAGGAAGATTTATAGTCTTATACCAGTAATTTCTTTATAACTGTAATCTGTTTCATTTGTACATAATTTTATATATATTACAAGTTTGTAAACATAGCACAAATGAAACTTTGTATTGTGTTTCTTTCATTTAACATGTCAAAATACCTGTGAAGTGCTCTATGCCATGTTTTAACATAGTCTTAATAACTACATAAAGAATGCTTATATAATATTCCCTTGAGTTGATGAGACATAAAAATGAACCTACTGAATTTTGGGGTTGAGCTTATTTTCTTTTTTCTTTCTTTAAAGGTTTTATTTATTTATTCATGAGAGACAGAATGAGAGAGAGTGAGAGAAAGAAAGAGAGAGAGAGAGAGAGGCAGAGGGAGAAGCAGGCTCCCCACGGAGCGGGGAGCCCGATGTGGGACTCGATCCCAGGACCCTGGGATAATGACTGGAGCTGAAGGCAGATGCTTAACTGACTGAGCCACCCAGGTGCCCGAGCCTATTTTCTATTATGAATTGAGACCTGGGGGTAAATCTTTTGAGTTTATTTCACGGGATGGGAAAAGTGAGTTCTGGAGAAGTCATCGTTCTCTACCTCACAGGAGTGCAAGGATCCATGAACTGATGTGTAGAAAGGCTCTAGCCTTGGGCTGATAAGTTGCAGTGACATGGCTATCCCTTGTTTTAGTACTTACTTACCAGAAGGGAAAAGATATTTTCTGTTTGTCCTCTTCCCTTGTCTAAAATTTCCAGGGGAATGCAGATTGCTGGTCTCATTAACATGAAACCTAGTATACAGAAGGCTCACCACAAAAATGCATGTGCAGCATGGTAGTGGTGAGAAAAGCTGGATGGCTGAATCTTCACTGGTTCTTTGTCTTTCTTCATGTGGATTCAAGTCACTGTCTACTATCCTTTCCTTTAAGCCTAAAGGACTCCCATTAGTATTTTTGTTTTTTAACAGCTTTAATAAGAGATGAGTCACAATTTGCTCAACTGTACAATTCAGTGGTTTTTAGTTATTCACAGATATGTGCAATTGCTACCACAATCAATCTGAGAACATTTTCATCACCTCAGAAAAGAAGCCCTGTTCCTATTGGCAAACATTCACCTATTCCTCTACCCACTCCCCAGTCATAAGTATTAACAAATCTACTTTCTGTCTCTATAAATTTCCCTATTTTGGATTTGCACATGAATGGAGTCATATAATATATGATCTTTTGTGACTGCCTTCTTTCAGATAACATAACATCTTCAAGATTCATCCATGTTGTAGCATGTGTAAGTACTTCATTCCTTTTTAGGACGAATAATATTCCGTTGTATGAATATGGCACTTTCTGTTTATCCATTTGTCAGTTGATGAACATTTGGGTTGTTTTCAACTCTTGGCTACTATGAATAATACTGCTATAAACATCCATATGCAAGTTCTTGTGTGGACACTTTTTCATTTTTCTTGGATATATACCTAGGAGTGAAATTGCCCAGTCATAGGACAACTTTGTGTCTAATCATTTGAGAAATTACCAGAATGAAAAAAAAAGGAAATTACCAGAATGTTTTTCAAAGTGGATGCATCATTTTACATTCCCACCAGTAGTGTCTGAGGGTTCCAATTAATCCAAATCCTTGTTAATACTTATTATCTGACTTTTTGATTTTAGTCATCTGAGTGTGTGTGAAGTGGTATCTCACTGTGGTTTTGATTTACATTTTGCTGATGATGAATGTTGTTGTGCATCTTTTCATGGGTTTATTGGCCATTTGTATATCTTTCTTGGGTCCTTTGGTATTTCTTGTAAGACAGGTCTGCTAGAGATGGATTCTCTTAGTTTTTGTTTCTCCGGTAAAGTCTTAATAGCCCTTTTTGAAGGATAGTTTTGCCAGGTATGTGATTCTTGGCTGACAGCTTCAACTTCTTCCCCTGTCTTGCCCCCCCAGACACACACATATGCATAGACTATGTCATCTCACTGTTTTCTGGGCTCCCTGGTTTCTGATGAGAAATCGTTAATCTTATTGAAGATCCCTTGTATGTGATGAGTCACTTCTCTCTTTCTGCTTTCTAGAGTCTGTCTTTGGCTTTTGTCAGTTTAATTATGTGTCTCAGTGTGGATCTCTTTGAGTTTATCCTACCTGGGATTTGGTGAGTTTCTTGGATGTGTAGATTCAGGTTATCTCATTAAGTTGGGAAAGTTTTTGGCTATCATTTCTTCAAATATTCTTTCTGCCCCTTTCTATCCTCTCTTTCAAGAACTCCTATTATGTGTATGTTGGTATGCTTGATGATATGCCACAGGTCTCTGAGACTTTGTTTCTTTTTCTTCATTATTTTTTTCTTTCTATACCTCAAACTGGATGATCTCAATTGACCCATCTTCAAGTTTGCTGATTCTGTCTTCTGCTTGCCCAAATCTACTCTTAAGTCCCAGTAGTGAATTTTTCATTTCAGTAATTATACTTTTTAACTCCAGAATTTCTACTTGGTTCCTTCTTACAGTTTCTATCTTTTTATTGGTATTTTTATTTAGTGAGAGATCACTTTCATACTTTTATTTAATTCTTTAGACATGGTTTTCTTTAGTTCTTTGAACATATTTAAAATAGCTAACTTCGAGCCTTTATGTAATAAGTCCGAAGTCTGGGCTTCCTCAGGGACATTTCCTATGGCTTGATTTTTTTTTTTTCTTACCTGTCTCTGGGTCATGTTCTTCTTTCTTTATATGTCTTATAATTTTTTTATTATGTTAATCACCATATATTACATCATTAGTTTTTGATGTAGTGTTCCATGATTCATTGTTTGCGTATAACACCCAGTGCTCCATTCAATACGTGCCCTCTTTAATACCCATCACCAGGCTAACCCATCCCCCCACCCCCCTCCCCTCTAGAACCCTCAGTTTGTTTCTCAGAGTCCATAGTCTCTCATGGTTCGTCTCCTCCTCCGATTCCCCCCCCCTTTATTTTTCCCTTCCTACTGTCTTCTTCTTTTCTTAAACATATAATGTATTATTTGTTTCAGAGGTACAGGTCTGTGATTCAACAGTCCTACACAATTCACAGCGCTCACCATAGCACATACCCTCCCCAATGTCTATCACCCAGCCACCCCATCCCTCCTAACCCCCACCACTCCAGCAACCCTCAGTTTCTTTCCTGAAATTAAGAATTCCTCATATCAGTGAGATCATATGATACATGTCTTTCTCTGATTGACTTATTTCGCTCAGCATAATACCCTTCAGTTCCATCCACGTTGTTGCAAATGGCAAGATTGCATTCCTTTTGCTGGCTGCATAATACTCCATTGAATGTATATACCACAGCTTCTTTATCCATTCATCTGTTGATGGACATCTTGGCTCTTTCCACAGTTTGGCTATTGTGGACATTGCTTCTATAAACATTGGGGTGCACATACCCCTTCAGATCCCTACATTTGTATCTTTGGGGTATATACCCAATAGTGCAATTGCTGGCTCATAGGGTAGCTCTATTTTCAACTTTTTGAGGAATCTCCATACTGTTTTCCAGGGTGGCTACAACAGCTTGCATTCCCACCAACAGTGTAGGAGGGTTCCCCTTTCTCCACATCCCCACCAACATCTGTCATTTCCTGACTTGTTAATTTTAGCCATTCTGACTGGTGTGAGGTGGTATCTCATGGAGGTTTTGATTCGGATTTCCCTGATGCCGAACTATGCCGAGCACTTTTTCATGTGTCTGTGGGCCATTTGGATGTCTTCTCTGGAAAAATGTCTGTTCATGTCTTCTGCCCATTTCTTGATTGGATCATTTGTTCTTTGGGTGTTGAGTTTGGTAAGTTCTTTATAGATTTTGGATACTAGCCCTTCATCTGATATATCATTTGCAAATATCTTCTCCCATTCTGTCGGTTGTCTTTTGGTTTTGTGGACTGTTTCTTTTGCTGTGCAAAAGACTTTTATTTTGATGAAGTCCCAATAGCTCATATTTACCCTTGCTTCCCTTGCCTTTGGCAATGTATCTAGGAAGAAGCTGTGTGGCTGAGGTCGAAGAGGTTGCTGCCTGTGTTCTCCTTTAGGATTTTAATGGACTCCTGTCTCACGTTTAGGTCTTCCAACCATTTTGAGTCTATTTTTGTGTGTGGTGTAAGGAAATGGTCCAGTTTCATTCTTCTGCATGTGGCTGTCCAATTTTCCCAACACCATTTGTTCAAGAGACTGTCTTTTTTCCATTGGACATTCTTTCCTGCTTTGTCAAAGATTAGTTGACCATAGAGTTGAGGGTCCATTTCTGGGCTCTCTATTCTGTTCCATTGATCTGTGTGTCTGTTTTTGTGCCAGTATCATACTGTCTTGATGATGACAGCTTTGTAATGAGCTGGAAGTCTGGAATTGTGATGTTACCAGCTTTGCTTTCCTTTTTCAACATTCCTCTGGCTATTCGGGATCTTTTCTGGTTCCATACAAATGTTAGGACAATTTGTTCCATTTCTTTGAAAAAAGTGGATGGTATTTTGATGGGGATTGCATTGAATGTGTAGATTGCTCTAGGTAGCATTGACATCTTCACAATGTTTGTTCTTCCAATCCATGAGCATGGAACGTTTTTCCATTTCTTCATGTCTTCCCCAATTTCTTTCATGAGTATTTTATAGTTTTCTGAGTACAGATCCTTTGCCTCTTTGGTTAGATTTATTCCTAGGTATCTTATGGTTTTGGGTGCAATTGTAAATGGGATCGACTCCTTAATTTCTCTTTCTTCTGTCTTGTTGTTGGTGTATAGGAATGCCACTGATTTCTGTGCATTGATTTTATATCTGCCACTTTACTGATTTCCTGTATGAGTTCTAGCAGTTTTGGGGTGGAGTCTTTTGGGTTTTCCACATAAAGTATCATATCATCTGCAAACAGTGAGAGTTTGACTTCTTCTTTGCCAATTAGGATGCCTTTGATTTCTTTTTGTTGTCTGATTGCTTTGGCTAGGACTTCTAGTACTATGTTGAATAGCAGTGGTGATAGTGGACATCCCTGCTGTGTTCTTGACCTTAGTGGGGAAAGCTCTGTTTTTCCCCATTGAGAGTGATATTCGCTGTGGGTTTTTCATAGATGGCTTTTATGATATTGAGGTCTGTACCCTCTATCCCTATACTCTGAAGAGTTTTGATCAAGAAAGGATGCTGTACTTTGTCAAATGCTTTTTCTGCATCTATTGAGAGGATCATATGACTCTTGTTCTTTCTTTTGTTAATGTATTGTATCACGTTGATTGATTTGCGGATGTTGAACCAACCTTGCAGCCCAGGGATAAATCCCACTTGATCGTGGTGAATAATCCTTTTAATGTTCTGTTGGATCCTATTGGCTAGTATTTTGGTGAGAATTTTTGCATCCATGTTCATCAGGGATATTAGTCTGTAATTCTCCTTTTTGATGGGGTCGTTGTCTGGTTTGGGGGTCAAGGTAATGGTGGCCTCATAAAACGAGTTTGGAAGTTTTCCTTCCATTTCTAGTTTTTGGAACAGTTTCAGAAGAATAGGTATTAATTCTTCTTTCAATGTTTGGTAGAATTCCCTGGGAAGCCATCTGGCCCTGAGCTTCTTGTTTGTTGGGAGATTTTTGATGACTGCTTCAATTTCCTTAGTGGTTATAGGCCTGTTCAGGTTTTTTATTTCTTCCTGGTTCAGTTTTGGTACTTTATACATCTCTAGGAATGCATCCATTTCTTCCAGAGTATCTAATTTGCTGGCATATTGTTGCTCATAATATGTTCTTATAATTGTTTGTATTTCTTTGGTGTTGGTTGTGATCTCTCCTTTTTCATTCATGATTTTATTTATTTGGGTCATTTCTCTTTTCTTTTTGATAAGTCTGGCCAGGGGTTTATCAATTTTATTTATTCTTTCAAAGAACCAGCTCCTAGTTTCGTTGATCTGTTCTACTGTTCTTTTGGTTTCTAGTTCATTGATTTCTGCTCTGATCTTTATTATTTCTCTTCTCCTGCTGGGTTTAGGCTTTATTTGCTGTTCTTTCTCCAGCTCCTTTAGGTGTAGGGTTAGGTTGTGTATTTGAGACCTTTCTTGTTTCTTGAGAAAGGCTTGTATTGCTATATGCTTTCCTCTTAGGACTGCCTTTGCTGCATCCCAGAGATTTTGAACAGTTGTGTTTTCATTTTCATTGGTTTCCATGAACTTTTTAAATTCTTCTTTAATTTCCTGGTTGACCCATTCGTTCTTTAGTAGGATGCTCTTTAGCCTCCATGTATTTGAGTTCTTTCTGACTTTCCTCTTGTGATTGAGTTCTAGTTTCAAAGCATTGTGGTCTGAAAATATGCAGGGAATGATCCCAATCTTTTGGTACCAGTTGAGACCTGATTTGTGACCTAAGATGTGATCTATTCTGGAGAATGTTCCATGGGCACTAGAGAAGAATGTGTCTTCTGTTGCTTTGGGATGGAATGTTCTGAATATGTCTGTGAAGTCCATTTGGTCCAGTGTGTCATTTAAAGTCTTTATTTCCTTGTTGATCTTTTGTTTAGATGATCTGTCCATTTCAGTCAGGGGGGTGTTAAAGTCCCCCAGTATTATTGTATTGTTGTCCATGTGTTTCTTTGCTTTTGTTATTAATTGCCTTATATAATTGGCTGCTCCCATGTTAGGGGCATAGATATTTACAATTGTTAGATCTTGTTGGATAGACCCGTTAAGTAGCATATAGTGTCCTTCCTCATCTCTTATTACAGTCTTTGTTTTAAAATCTAATTTGTCTGTTATAAGGATTGCCACCCCAGCTTTCTTTTGGTGCCCATTAGCATGGTAAATCGTTTTCCACCCCTTCACTTTCAATCTGGGGGTGTCTTTGGGTCTAAAATGAGTCTCTTGCAGACAACATATCGATGGGTCTTGTTTTTTTATCCAGTCTGATAGCCTGTGTCTTTTGATCGGGACTTTTAACCCATTTACATTCAGGGTAACTATTGAAAGATATGAATTTAGTGCCATTGTATTGCCTGTAAGGTGACTGTTACTGTATATTGTCTGTGTTTTTTTCTGGTCTGTGTTAATTTTAGGCTCTCTCTTTGCTTAGAGGACCCCTTTCAATATTTCTTGTAGGCTTAGTTTCGTGTTTGCAAATTCCTTTAGTTTTTGTTTGTCCTGGAAGCTTTTTATCTCTCCTTCTATTTTCAATGAGAGCCTAGCTGGATATAGTATTCTTGGCTGCATATTTTTCCCGTTTAATGCTCTGAAGATATCATGCCAGTCCTTTCTGGCCTGCCAGGTCTCTGTGGATACGTCTGTTGCCAATCTAATGTTTCTACCATCATAGGTTACAGATCTCTTGTCCCGAGCTGCTTTCAGGATTTTCTCTTTGTCTCTGAGACTTGTAAGTTTTACTATTATATGTCGGGGTGTTGACCTATTTTTATTGATTTTGAGGGCGGTTCTCTGTGCCTCCTGGATTTTGATGCCTGTTTCCTTCCCCAAATTAGGGAAGTTCTCTGCTATAATTTGCTCCAATATACCTTCTGCCCCTCTCTCTCTTTCTTCTTCTTCTGGGATCCCAATTATTCTAATATTGTTTCATCTTATGGTGTCACTTATCTCTTGAATTCTGTCCTCATGATCCAGTAGTTGTTTATCTCTCTTTTTCTCAGCTTCTTTTATTTTTCATCATTTGGTCTTCTATATCACGAATTTATCCTAGCAGTTAGAGCCTCCATTTTTCACTGCACTTTATTAATAGCCTTTTTGATTTCAACTTGGTTAGATTTTAGTTCTTTTATTTCTCCAGAAAAGGTTTCTCTAATAACTTCCATGCTTTTTTCAAGCCCAGCGAGTATCTTTAAAATCATCATTCTGAACTCTAGTTCTGACATCTTACTAATGTCCATATTGATTAGGTCCCTGGCAGTTGGTACTACCTTCTGTTCTTTTTTTGAGGTGATTTTTTTCCGTCTTGTTATTTTGGCCAGAGGACCATAGATGAATGAGAGAACAAAATGCCAACAGGGTAACAACAACCCCAGAAAAATATACACTAAACAAATCAGGAGAGATCTGAAACTGGGGGGAAAGAAAGAAAAAAGAAAAAAAATGAAAAAGAAAAAGATACAAAAAAAAAAAAGAATATGATCAAATCTGATCAGGCTGGTGAATAGATCAGTGCCACACATTAGATTTTGGGCATATTTTGGTCTGTTAGAAGAAACTGCCTCCCAAAATTTTAAAGAAAGAAAAGCTTATATATGTACAAAAATAAGGGTAAATAAAATGAAGGGATGGAATATGACTGTAAAGGTGAAAATTATAAAAGATTTTATAAAAGGAATTGATAAGATAAGAAGTTGGTTGAAAAAAGAAAGAAGAGAAAATAAAAAAAAAAGTGGGGGAGAGAATGTGATCAGGCAGGAGACTAGAACAAAGCCATACACTAGAGATTTAGGTTATATTTTGGTCTGTTAGAAGAAACTGTATCTCAAAATTTTAAAGAGAGAACAACTTATATATATACCAAAAATCAGGTTAACTACTATGAAGGGACAGAATATGACTCTAAAAATGAAAAATAAAAAGGATTAAAAAAATGTATTGATAAGATGTTCGTTGAAAATCAAAAAAAAATAGAAAAAGAAAAAAGAAAACTAAAAAAATAACCTTGAAAGACTAAAGAATCATGGGAAAAAAGCCATGAATTCTATGTGCAGTGTTCCCCTAGCACTGGAGTTCTGCCGTTCTCATCGATCTGTAAACTTGGTCTTGGCTGGCTGTTCTTGCTGATCTTCTGGGGGAGAGGCCTGTTGCATTGATTCTCAAATGTCTTTGCCACAAGGTGCCCCAGGTGGAATTGCCCCGCCTTTGCCTGGTCCGGGCTAAGTAATCTGCCCGGGTTTGCTCTCGGGAGCTTTTGTTCCCTGTAAGCTTTTGGTACAGCTTTGGAGGATGAGAGTGAAAATGGTGGCCTCCCAGTCTCTGCCCTGGAGGAGTCGAGAACGCAGGGCCCCACTCCTCAGTGAGCCCCCAGAGAAAAACAGTCAATCACTCCCGTCTCCCCAGTCTCTGGCCGCACTCCGTGCTCACCTGGCCTGTGACCGAGCATTTCTATCTCCAGCACCCCACCCCGTGTAGAGTCTCCAAACCCAGCAGATCCCTGCAGTGACCTCCCGCACCGCTCCTCCCAGGGGAGGAAGGTGAGTCTGCCGCTTGTTGGGTCCCTGCTGCAGGAGCAGTGGCCCGACTGGGCCGCGGATCACAGGTTATGGCAACCCCGAGCTGAGAGCCCGCGCCTCGGCTCCGTCTCTACAGCCGGCTTCCCCGCTCCAATACCTGGGAGATCCGCCGCACTCAGGCACCCCCAGTCTTTCTGTGACCCCGAGGGTCCTGAGACCACACTGTCCCACGAGGGTTCCACCCCCCACTTAGCCACTGGAGCGACATCCCTCAGCAGAGCCGACTTCTAAAAGTTCCGATTTTGCGCTCTGCTGCTCTATCACTTGCCGGTAGCGGCTGACGGAGATCCCCTCCCCGCCGTCTATCCTCCCAAATATCTCCTCGGATTCACTTCTCCGCACGTCCTACCTTCCAGAAAGTGGTCGCTTTTCTGTTCAGAGAGTTGCTGCTATTCTTTTCTTCGATCTCCTATTGAGTTCATAGGTGTTCAGAATGGTTTGATCTCTATCCAGCTGAATTCCTGGGACCAGACGAAATTTAGCTCTCCTACTCCTCCGCCATCTTTCTCCTCCTCCCCTCTATGTCTTATAATTTATTTTTTGTTGAAAACTGGACATTTGAAGTCATATGTGATAACTCTGAAAATCAGATTCTTCCCCTTCAGTAGGATTTGCTTTCCACTTGTAGTTTTTGTTATTTTTTAATGAGTTTTCTGAACTAGTTCCATAAAGTCTGTGTCTTATGTGCGGCCTTTGAATCTCTACTTGGTTAGCTGAGTCATCAGCTAATGACTGGCCAGAGATTTTCTTAAATGCCTGAGACTGGCAGATCTCTCCCAGTCTTTGCTGAGGGGCTCTGTGTATGTGTTGGGGTATGCTTTCAACACTCAGCCAGGCAGTTTAAAACTTTGCATCAGCCTTCACTTCTTACTTCTACAAAATCTCAAGGTCGGCCAGAGGTGAGAGCTGAGGGCCTCCTCAGATCCTTCCTGTGCATGTGCACAGCCCTGAGCATACAAACAGCCGTGGGCATTGTGCCTGGACTTACAGATTTCTGGGAACGTATCAGAGCTTTTGAATGCCCCGATGGAATTTCATTCCCCAACTTTTGTTTTCAAGGTTTTTTGGTTAGTCTATTGTTTGCCTCAACTGTTATACACTGCCACAGGCATCCATGAAGGTCAGCAATGGTCTGCAACTGCTGTTTGATAATTGTCCCTAGGGAATAAGGCTTTTTACGCTGGGTAAGCTCCCAGTCAGGTAAGATACTGATAGCTTGCAAATAGTCTTATGGAGTCACAATTGACAGGCAGGTCACAAATTGACAGTTTGGGGGAATGATGCTTTGAAAGAGCTTCAGTGTTATTCTGCTTTCTCCAGTAGTTGCCAATCTTCACCATCAATGTGCAGTTTTATGTTTCAAGGCCACCGTGCTTCTGGGAGGCAGAGAATGAGACCAGGACAAGTTAAGATGCCCCAAAGCTTGCTGCTTTTACCAAGGTTTACCAGCTGTTTTTCTTGCATAAACATTCCCTGGATTGCTGCAAGCTTTTAGTTAATTTCCAGAGTTCTGAAAAAGCTGATTCTTTATTTTTTGCCAGTTTTCTCGTCGCTTTTATGGAGGAGAGAATTTTTGGCATCCTTACTTTGCCATTTTCACTTTATAACTGTAAATTTACATAATACCCTTAATCTTCCATCTCTCAAGCAGTATCTATTATCTGAGCAATGATAAACTTAGAATATTTTTTCTTCCTTTTCATTTCCTTCCTTCACTTCTACCACTCAGTTTTAGTTAATTATATTATATTTTTGTTTACCATTTATAGTTAACTATGCTTATGCTTCTATGACTTCATATTTGCAACTTTAAATTATCTCTTTGGACTCCCAGCAATTACAGATGAAGGAATTGGATATGTGCAATACTTTATATTTACTTTTTCCCTCCCCCAATCAATTTTAGCTAGTTATATTGTCTTAATTTGGGTTCCCTCAGAGGCACATCATGAGACAATGGTCCAAGTGTAACTTCTTTCTTCATGAAGGGCAAGAATACCAATAGGAAAGGAAGGAAGTACACAGGAAAGACAAAGCAACCAATAAAAAGGGTATTATGCCGGCTATTTCTGTGGGTAACTAGAGCTTATATTGTGAAGAATTTCTGGGAAACATTGTAATACACATGCGTCAGAGTTGTCTCTCCAAGGATCAAGTGATCCAGAGTATTTATTCACCAAATCCCATCAATCATTTGTTGGGGGCTTCTTCTGGGGGGATTTTAATTCCATGGTACTTCTTTTATGGTGCCTTGGGGAAAAGACATATACATTGGTAGATAGAATCAGCTAGAACAACCTAAAGTGGTAAAGCTGCAGTGATACAGATGGGGCACGGACAGAGTCCCCTAGATATTATATCATTTCTCCATTGTTATTGTGTATAACTTACATTCTATTTCGTACTTTCTTTGCCACATGTTTTTTAGGCTTGTTTCTACTGTTAAAAATGTTCAAAATTCATTGTGAAGTCTTTGATAATTTTCCTTGTTAATCTCTTTATTGTCTTATATTTGTCCTCCATTCATTTTCTCAGAAAGTGCTCATGGCAATGATATTCGCTGAGCTCTGGCATGTTCAAAACTATTTGTCTTTATCCTTTTGTACTTTAAACACAACTTGATTGGATAGAATATTCTTGGCTCACATATTTGCCAGGGTGCTACAGGAAGATGTCAGCATCAGTGCATTCCGTGATTTAAGGAAGTTAAGTTTGAATACTATCTTCCCAGAATTCACATTTACCTGGGACCTCAGAATGTGACCTGATTTGGAAATAAGATCTTTACGGATAAAATCAAGTTAAGATGAGGGTATATTGGATTAAGATGGGCCCTAACCCAAAGGATGGTGTCTTTATGAGAGAAATTTAGACACAGACATGCACTGAGGGAAAACTATATGAAGAAACAGAAGGTAGAATGTCATGTGAAAATGGAGGCAGAGATTGGTGTGATGGTGCTACAACCCAAGGGATATCAGGGATTGCCAGCAACCAACAGAACCTAGGAGAGACAAATGGAACAGACTCTCCCTCAGAGACCCCCATAGAAACCGACCTGGCTCATACCTTGATTTCAGACTTCTGGCATCCATAACTGTGAGGGAATACATTTCTGTTTTTTTTTTAAGCCACCGCCCACTTCGTGACACTTTCTTATGGCAGCCCCTGGAAACTACTACAACTATTAAATGTAACTTCCTGATTCCCTGAAAGACAGCAGCAGCCTTCCCTTACTGGTTCCAAATGAGGTTCTAAAGTTAATTTCGGTACTTACAGTTATTTCCTCTTGTGTAGAGTATGCATACAAAATTTAAATCACGTATTGTATGAACTTGAGATTCTAATTTCTCATGCAACCCCGGGTGGGTGGCTAGATTCTTTGCAATTTTTCAAGGCTGAGGGGTAGAAAGCATAGATGTGCATGCATGTGCATGTGTGTGCACACACACCCAGTACCATATCCTCTCCTATTTGTGGGGTGGGCTTTCACTGTTACTACCCCTGCAGCTATACTCTCACAAGCTCTTAAGAACACAATTAATAAAATTTTATTCCAGAAATGCATGATTGGTTTTAACACCCACAAATTAATCAATGTAATACACAACATTAATAGAATTAAGGGCATAAAAATGATCATTTTGGTAGATGGCAAAAAGCATCTGAAAAAAATCCAATACACTTTCGTGATGAAAACACTCAACAAACTGGGGATAAAAAGGAACTTCCTCACCCTATTAAAGAGTATCTTTGAAAAACCCACAGATAACATCATACATAATGGTGAAAGATTGAAAGCTTTCTCCTTAATAACATCGGGATCAATACAAGGATGTCTATTTCTTGCCACTTCTCTTCAACATTGTGCTGGAAGTTCTAACCAGAACCATTAGGCAAAAGAAGAAAGAAAGAAAGAAAGAAAGAAAGAAAGAAAGAAAGAAAGAAAGAAAGAAAGAAAGAAAGAAAGAAAGAAAGAAAGAAAGAAAGAAAGAGAAAGAAAGGAAGGAAGGGGGAGGGAGGGAGGGAGGAAGGAAAGGGAGAGAAAGAAAGGAACTTGTGAAGTACTATTGGGGCGATGTAAAATGTGTATAATTTTCTTTTCATCATTGACTTTGGAGTATCTTTTACCTGGACAGATACCAGAATGTGTGGACTGCACTAGTTGGATTGCTGACCTATCTTCTTTCAAGCAGGAAACCATGAACAATGGGCTTAAAAATCCATTTGACAGAACTGAGCCACCTCTGTATCTAAAGATTAATCTTAGGTGGATTGATAGTGTAAATGAAGTGAAATTTATATTTGATATTTTCTTCCAGAAAAGGCCTTCCTCCACTCCCCACATTCAGGAACCTTCCATTCAGAGTTGGTCAGTTGTAGAACTACTCCAAATGGTTACCAGGCATTTTTATAGGGGTCTATGGAATACCTTGACCTTTGGCACTTGCTTTGGGTATGGATACCAACAAAAAATATAGCAGAAATAGTGTGATAATCAGATTTTGATCAACCTTACCCCAGCTTTGTGGATAATCAGGATCTGTCTGGATAAAAGAAGAAGCTTTTTGCTATTATATCCATTTATGATACTCAGATGCCTATCTTGTTGCTGTTTTCTAAAAAGTAGTTTATTAAGGTTTTTGCAAGATTACATTTTTTTTAAAGATTTTATTTATTTATTTGAGAGAGAAAGAGACACAGCGAGAGAAGGAACACAAGCAGGGGGACTGCGAGAGGGAGAAGCAGGCTTCCCATGGAGCAGGGAGCCCGATGCGGGGCTCCATCCCAGGACCCTGGGATCATGACCTGAGCTGAGGGCAGACGCTTAACGACTGAGCCATCCAGGTGCCCCGCAAGATTACATTTTAAGATTAACTGATGTAAATATGTATACCCTTTTGGAATATCTGTCTCAGATGTTCTCTTGCCACCCTTCCCCCAAAACACACACACGCACACACACACACACACACACACACATTCCTTACTATGCTACCTCTTTGGCAGCGTATCTTAGTAAAGGACTGGGAAGGACCAACCTTCTATCACTGGAAACTGTTACCAGCTTTGTTACTGAGCATGCTGAAGGGGAAAACAAAGCTTTAATGAATACTTGTGTGGTAGTCCCCTCCCCCTTTTCTACATGGGTATTTATTTTGTTAACCCTGACTTTAAGGTATGACAGCCCTGTGGCAATACTATTCTGTACACTCTCCTTCCCTTCTCTCAGCCCTAACTTTAAGCCAGAAATCCTCCACTATATCCTGAGGTAAAATATACACTGGCCCACCCTCTTATGGCTGTGACCATGTCAGAGTCACTCATGTGCCATGAGAACAATTTAAATAATGAAAGACTCAGTAAATAACCATGTTTCTTACATTTCCTTTGGCATGATGCCTTTTTCTGAAAGGCGAGTTCAGTACTGAATGCTCTTTCTCTTCCTCCTTAAGCTGCTGTTACCCCAGCCAATCATGTAAAAGAAAGACTGGTCTGGCTTTATTTTATTTTATTTTTTAAAAGATTTTATTTATTTATTTGAGAGAGAGAGAGAGCAAGGGATCACTAGCAGGGGGGAGGGGCACAGGGAGAAGCAGGCTTCTTGCTGAGCAAGGAGACTGATGTGGGACTCAATCCCAGGACCCTGGAATCATGACTTGAATCAAAGGCAGACACTTAACCAACTGAGCCACCCAGGTGCCCTGGTCTGGCTTTAAAAAATCCTGAGTGTTAGATCGCTACAAAATAGTCCCCAATGAATTATACCACCTTGAATTCATGGACTTGAGCAGTCTACTCTAATCTTATATGATGATCGGCCTTATAACTTGCTTGGGTGGTAGAACATGGCAGAAGTGATGCTATACAAGTTCCGGACTAAGGCCCTATGAGGTCTTACAGCTTCTTCTTATACTGTCTTGGAAACCAAAGAAAATCATGCTGTGAAAAGTCTGAGGTGAAAAACCACATGGAGACATCCAGCTCTCCCAGCAGTTCTAACAGAACTCAGACCCCACCTGCCCCCTCTGCTCAATACAGCTTCATAAGTGATTCCAGCAAAACCAGCATAAGAACCAGCTAACTAACTGGTGGAATCACGAGAAGTAATAAATTGTAGTTTAAAGCCATGGAGTACTGGGGTGATTTGTTATGCGGCAGTAGATAACTGATACAGTAATTGTTTGTAAAAGTTTCAGGTGCTGAGAGTTGGTTCCCCTGACAAGGGTAAACTACATGGCCTTACAGCCACAGGCTCCTGCATGGGCCTGTAGTTACAAGGAGAGTTGAAGCCGACTTTTATATCTGAGCCTGCAAGGCCAAGTTTTTCCATGATGTATATTTCTCAGTTCCAGTTTATATTACTATGTACAGGGTCTGAAAGAACAGTGGAAGACATGACCTGCTTTTTAAAGAGCAGCTGGCAAAATGCCTAGTGAGAAAAGCATACAAAAACCTTCTGCAACTTTAGGTAACTCTGTCCATGTTTGATCATTTCATTTTCCAATGGCCATGTCTCAGCTGTGCCCCAGTGTTTCTGCAGCTTATATTTGTGTTCAAATGGGAAGTCTTCCTAATTTCTCTCTTCTGTCGTTTTCTTATCCAAGTTTCTGGGTTTTCTTGCTCAATTCCTCATTGACAGAGCCTCAGGTAAAGTACTTCTGTGCCTGGAGTGTTATTTATACTATTTATCACACCCAAAATCAGTGAGAAGAGTCTCATCGTAGAAACATAGACACCAAAATGAGACCCTCACCATGTAGAGAGGCAGAAGAGTGTAATGGCGAAGCATATAGATTCTGGAGCCAGATTGCTTGGTTTTGAACTCTAGGTCTGCAAGTTGCTAACTGTATGACCTTGGGTAGGTTATTTAACATCTCTTTGCTTCATATTTCTTATCTGTCAAATGGGCATGACAATAGTCTTACAGACCTTGGAGATCTATAAGACTACATGTGTTGGGGAAGGTCATTGAAAAGGTGTGACCACCAGTTGACCCATGAGGTGGATGCAGCCAATCAGAGGCTCCTCACCCCTTCCCCTGCCCTTGGACTATGGGTTCCACTGGCCTTTCTTTCTCCCAGAGGCTGCTCCAAGGACAGAGCCTTGAGATAGTGATGTGGTGTTGAGAACACCTGCACAGGATTCTTGACTGAACCCAGTTAAGGCCTCTTTATAAACTTTTAAGGTTTGATGGACTGGTGTGGGGATCCATTCATCTTGCTGCCGCCTGAGACAAGCCTTGTGTTTAAGTTCCCTTTGCTTATTAAAACTGCCACCTGCCAGCTTGGTGTGGCTTGCCTCTTTCTTTGGTCTCTTGCTGCCCTCTGCCTATGGGGATCGGTTTCAGATGACATCTGGAAGGCTCCCAAGAGGGTTGGAAACCAGCAACATGCAAACTTGGAACTTTGTAGCTATGTCCGTACATCTGGCTGCAACTCTAGGTAACTCTGTCCATGTTTGATCATTTAATTTTCCAATGGCATTGTCCAATGGCATGATTTTGATTATTATGGAAGAACTGAATATAATAGAAGACAAGGATTTTAGACCCAGATCTTTGACAAACTAAACACTTGACCTTGGGTAAATTACTATGTCTCTGGGTCTCAGCTTTTTCATCTGTGAAATGAGTACTACAAGGACCTTTTCAACTAAAAAATTCAAGAAATCTATGAAATGTGTAAAGAAAGGCTAACTTTGGCCTCTCAGACCATGACCACCAAGGGTAAGATACTTATTCTCCTTGTCTAGAAGGGACCAAAGATGTCTTCAAGTGTAGTATTGTTTCATGCATAAAGGCCTCATTTTGTTTGGAAATGTGGTCTCAGTTGTAAACAGAGCTATTGCTCACCTGGGATCTGATGAATAACGACTGGTAGAAATTGAGGATTAAATAACCATCTGGATACGGAAGACCCACATATTCACATACTTTTTTAATGGTTTAGGATGATTTTCAGAAGGACATTCCAAGATCAAGGAGGCCAGTACATGCTAGTAGAGAGAAAGGAAGAGGGCAATACCATGTTTGTTATTGGCCAGCAGGAAAAATGGAGAAGAGAAGGGGTTTTGATGACCCCTGAATCAGCCAAGAAGTGTTTGATCATAGGATCAGAAATGATACTGCTTTTCTTCCTGACTTTCCTCCCATCTATCTTCATGCCTCATAGGCAACATCGTGGAATAAACATTAGTATTTAGCCCTTTGTAGTCTTGTCAGCCTGTAACCTAAGGCCAGGATAGCATTGTTGCTATATAACCAAGACCATTATTTTCCTTTCCTGCTTTAAACTAACCTCTACCCCCATCTTACCCTCAAGCTCAGAGGTCAGATTCATCTCAAGTCTTATCTATCTATCTATCTATCTATCTATCATCTATATTTATCTACTATTTATATTTTTAGAGTTTTTGCTGCAAGCTAATCCCCCATTCATAGACACCTTGATGAACTTCCAATACCGTATCAAGAAACAATCACACATTCATATGTACACACACACACTCACACCTATATGAAAGGCCTTAAAAAGTCCAGTTTTACCTTACTACAGGACTACTAGAAGTCATATAGGATGCATACTAATTTTGACTAAAAAAAGAAAAAAAGTTTCACTACAGAGTAAGATAATCAAAACAATTCCTTCTTTTCAGCATTCTTCTATAACCCAAAGCACTTCTGAAGCCCTTATTTTGCTGTAGATGGAAAATGACCACATATGTTTTTTTCTTCTCTCTCAAGAAACCCTATTAAAATAATAGCAAAGCTACTGAAAAGGGGTTGAACCCATAAGAATGAAAAAACAGGAATGCAAGTCGTTATCAGATAAAGGATATCAATAACTTTCTAGAATACAGAAAGAGAATAGAAAGATAGTAACACATGGAACAAAGAGGAGAAAACTAAACCCTAGACTATATACACAGGAATGGGTTGCAGTGGATAAGGGAGGGGGAGTAGCTAACTTGGAAAAAGTCTAGAAAGGAATTCAGCATGGAAGCTAGCAGGCATGACAGGTGCAGGAATAAGAAGTGGTGATAAAAGCAGGATCTGTACATGTAATTGTTGGCTTCCTGAGTCCCACTCCAATACATGCATGCAAAACAGCATATAAGATGTTACTGTGCATTCCCCATCTCCCAATGTGTAAAGGAGAGGGGATATCCAAATAAAAGAAAGAAAAATATATGGGGTAAATTTGGGCATCTATGATGGATTAGGGTGCCCCAGAAGACAGCCTCCCCATTCTGGAATTTAGGGAATCCCAGCATGATAGTAACCTCCCTGACTGCGTCTCACCTGATTGCTTTAATGTGAAGTCCACAGCTGACGAACACCAGCCATTTGCAGAAAGTTCTTGGTCAGTGAATTAGTCAGGGCTCTCCAGAGAAACAGAACCAATAGGATATATGTATAGGATATCTTATTGTTAAATAAATTAACCAATTGTTAACAATAACCCATATCTTATTGGAGATATATATAGATAGAGATATACACACATTCAGGCACACACACACATATCTCAACAGATTATTGTTAACAACTGGTTAATATATATAACAATAGGATACACATACACACTATACACACACACATATATTATCTATCTATCTATCTATCTATCTATCTATCTATCTATATCTATCTATCTAATCTCTGGTGAACCCTGACTAATAAAATGACCAAGACCTTTTTGCAAATATATAAAATATTTGTTATATATAAATATAAAGAGATTTATTGGAAGGAATTGGCTCATGCGATTATGGAGGCTGAAAAGTCCCAAGGTCTGCAGTCAGCCAGCTGGAGACCCAGGAGAGCTGATGTGTAGTTCCAGACTGAGTTTGAACGCCTGAGAACCAGAAGAGCGAATGGTGTAAGTACCAGTTCAAAAGCTGGTGGGTTCAAGGCCCAAGAAAAGCCAATGTTTCAGTCTGAGCTTAAGGGCTGGGGAAAAATACCAATGTCCCAACTCAAACAGGCAAGAAGAGTTCCCTCTTGTCTAGCATTCTATTCAGGACTCTGATTGGATGAGGCCCACCCACATTAAGGAGGGCACTCAGCCTTACTTAGTCTATGGATTCAAATGTTAATTTCATCCCGAAACTTCCTCACAGACACACAGAATAATGTTTGACCAAATATCCGGGTATGTCTTGGCCCAGCCAAGTTGACTCTTAAAATTAAGCACTGCAGTTAACCTTCCTGAAAATGCCAATTCTTGTATTTGCATTAAAAGCCAAGGATCTTTAGATATCTGGAGGAACACCTTACATGAATGAAAAAAAAAAAAGATAAGAGAACAAGCTTTCTAGAGAAACAGAGATAATTCTAGAAGCAGTTGGAAACTTAAAAGCAGACCACACAAAGAGATTTGTGGCATTATTGCACACAGAAAACAAGAAGAAGATTGCAATGGTAAAGAAATGATCCCAGATCAATAAAGATCTCTTTGAAATTAAAAATATGATAATTGGAGGTTCAATTAAAGGTTGTTATATTCAGTTCAGAAATTTCCCAGAATATTGACCCCCAAAAGACAAAGTGAAAAAAATTATGAGGGAAAATATTAGAGATAGAGAAAATCATCTATATGTCTCACAAATACATACCTAAGGAAGTCCAGAGGAGAATATTAGTGAGGAAATAAGGAATTTTCCAAAACCAGAGAAGAGTGGCGATTCTTTAATTGGAAGGTTTAATTTAAAGGTCTACTGTGTGAAATTTAAAGACACTGTGAGATTTTAAAATAATGAAAATAAAGAAAAAATTTCTAAAACTTTCCAGAGAGATAAAAACATATCATAGAAATGAGAATTACCTTACCCTAACATAATCATCCACATTGGATGTTACTCTTCCCAGTTTTTCTAATTTTATAAACAACGCAACAGTGAACATCCTTGTACAAGCCTTCCTAGTTCCCAAGTCTCTAATTTTTTGCAAAAAATACTCTTCTCTATTTTTTCTTTCTTTCTTTTTTGCCCACGATGAATGTCACCAGGACCTCCTTGTTTTCCTGTTTTAGCTTTCTGTGAATGTGACAAGTTTTGTTATGTCACTCAAGGTTCATGATCTTTTCTTTCCTTCTGTGTTGTGTTGAATAAGATTAAGGGGGCTTCTGACAGAAATCTCTAAACTATCATTTTTATGATTCACTTCTGCCTAAGACATTTACTCTGTATTATAGAATTATGATTTCCTATCTCAAGGGACAAATGTAGGATTAAATTCCCTAAGACGCTTTTCTTGACAAACACTTAAAGGCAAAAATCAAGCTGCTAAACCTTTACCTTTTATGTCTGTTAGCTCTGAATTATTTGAAACTTGTGCTGTCAGGGTAAATTAGCTGTTCTAGCCATTACAACTAAGAATCGGTCAGCATGTAGGTCCCAAAAATCTATTCTTAAGAATTCTCAAGTATCCATAGTCCTCCTTGCATTGCATCCTTCTTGGGAAGTCTTTTTTTATAGAAATTTTCTTTCTGTGTTCAGTGATTGCTCTTGAAAGAAAGTCACAAATATGAAATGCATTCAGATGCCTAAATCTGCCATCCACAATCAAAGAAAAGAACAAGAGTCAGTAACATTTGTTGGTGTCTTAGATGTACTTATATGCAGTGTGTAACTTAAGCCTTATCACAAATATGAGAGACAAATACTGCTTTCGTTATATAGAACATATAACTAAAGCATGGTAAGAAAAAGTAACTTCCTTTTAGTCTCACAACATGTAAGCGATAGGAAGGACCTCACCATATTACAAGATCTCATTTGGTGCAATGAACACCATCTCAATTCAAATCCTAACTAGACCTCATTTTCATAGTCTACTCTTAAGCAAATAATTTTATGTTTCCTAGACCTCTATTCTCTCTTCTGTGAAATAAAAGGACAAATTATTTTATAGCCCTAAATTTATATAAATCATTTATTGGATACCTGTTAAACATTAGTGCTGATATTAAGTAATGTTAACACTAAGTATGCACTTATTCTATGAAAGATTAGTAAATGAAAGTTTGAAGTGCTCTACTGTAATGCCAACACAAAACTATAAAATAAATTTTTCAAAAGGAAGCCACATGGACTTAATGATCCTTCAAAAAGATGCTGAATCATATGTACTCATTAGAAGATATTTTCTAAGTTTCTACTAGAGGTCAAAGGGTCTGCCAAACACAACAATGAACATAAATAGATGCAGGTCTTGCCCTCCTGAAGCTAAAAATCTAATATAGGAGAGAGATCATGGTAGGTTGAATAATGGCCCAAGATGTCCGTGTCCTAATCGCCGAAACCTACAAATGCGACCATACATGGCAAAAGGGACTTTGCAAATGTGATTAAGTTAAGGATCTTAGAGATTGGGGAGATCATCCTGCATTATCTGGGTGAGCCCAATGTAATGTCATGTCTTATAAAAGGGAGGCAGAGGGAGACATTATTATAGAAGAGTACAAATGTGAGGACTGAAACAGGATTCTACACTGAAACAGGATTCTATTCTACATGGTTTTGATCATGGAAGCAGGGGCCCTGAACCAAGGAATGCAAGGAATGTTAGTTCTAGAAGAAAAGGCAGGAAACAGATACTCCCCTAGATATTATGGTGAGAGTGCGGCTCTGCAGCCACCCTGATTTCAGCCCAGTGATACTGATGTCAGATTTCTGACCTCCAGAACTGTGAGAGAATGAATGTGTGTTGTTGTGAGCCATCAAGATGGTAATCATTTATTACAGCAGCAATAGGAAACTAATATGGAGACCTTACTCAAGTAAGTCGACAAACAGTAGAGGTCTAGTAGGGATCTCCATTCCCACTGTTCAACATTCTGACAGGTGCTCATGCCACATTGCATGTTTAAGAGGTATAGACCTCTCTCTTGATTCCCTGTGCTCTTTCTCTCCCCATCAGTTGTGTTGTATGATTACCAAGAGTCAGGTGAATTTGTTCCTAAATATGTTGACTCCAGAATATCCACAACAGGGAATTTTCCAAACTAAGAAGTCAGACCAGTGGCAGACCAAAAGAAAAACAAAAGGCAAATGTCCACCCAGCTTTGAAAGAAAATACATGGCATTATGACACATATACCATGGGGATCTGAGGTTGTCTGGGGAGCTGGAGAAAGTCTCCACGAGGAAGTGTTACTTGAGCTGAGATCTGAAGGAGAAAAAAAGAGTTATCCAGCCTGGGAGTGAGATTAGGGGTGGAGAGGATTGCTAAGTCTTAAAGGAGAGAATATGGTTAGTGGATGAACCAGAAGGAAGCCAGTATGATTAAAGCAGGGAAATCTAGGAGCATCATGGCATAAGATGTAATAGGAAAGATAGGAACCGGACCATACAAGGCTGTGTAGAACCCGTGAAGATTGTAATCTTCATCTTAAGAAATACAGAATGTCTTTCTACTATTTCAGGTGATTGGGGAAGAGGAGGCTTGGCTAACATGATCAGATTTGCATTTTGAAAAGCTCACTCAGGATCCTTGGTAGAGAACTAATTAGAGGGAAAGATATGGATGCAAGGAGATCACTTAGGAGACTGTTCAAGCAAGAGATGATGGTAGCTTGGACTGGAGAGGTCATAGTAGAAATGGAGGTAAATGGACAGACTCATCATGCTTTGTAACAATATAAAGGAGTTGGCAATAGTTAAGATTGATAGATAAGATACAGGGAATGAAGAAGAGAAAGAGGTCAAGGTGACTCCAGTTTTTGTTGTTTGTTCCTTTGCATGATTTTGTACTACCAGGAGGACTATGGTACCTTTTGCTAAAATACAGCACAATGGAAGAAGACCAAGAAGAAGGGATCATAAATTTGGCTTTGAAAATGTTGAGCTTGAAAATATTCAAGACACAGAAGTAGAGATGTCAAATAAGAGGCTGAAAGTCAAAGGTCTGTGTCAGAGATATAAATTTGAGAATCACTGCCTATAGATGGGGATTAGAGCCTTGAGCATGGATGAGATGGGCTAGGGGCAGAATAAAGAAGAAAAGAGAAAAGGGCCTAGCACTGAGCTTTGAAGAAAGTTCTAGTAATTACCAATTGGTCACAGACAACACAGAGGTGGAAAAAAATGCTTTTAAACATTTATGGACGGTTTTTATTTGTTTTTGTGACAAAACATTTTCTGGGCCAAAAAGTATTTGGCCTACTTAAAAGCTTTCAATTAATTTCTTTTAAAAATACTACCCAGACAAATAAAATTAATCTGTGGTCAAATTTGCCTCTTGGCCACCATAGTGTGACTTCTCTTTTAATTAGAGCAGACCTGGAGCATAGACAATGTTTGGAAGAATCGCATGAGTGACAGTAGAGCACCACTCCTACTCGGACAGGAAATTATTCTTGGGATGGTGGGAAGTAGGAGAGACAGAAGGGAAGCAAGGAGCCCTGTGATTCCAAGAGAAAGAAATAATTCTGAGCCTTTCTTTTTGAGTTAGTGTCGTGAGGAGTTGGAAATACCTCACTGGAAGCTGGAGGACCAAGGGACAAAGGGAATTCGACCTATAATATCTGTTTGGATTCCCAAAGTGGCAACAAAGTCTAGGAGAACAAGTGGTTGGGAAGAGGGCCACACAGAGAGGAATAAGGTGTCTCAACATGGTCTTGAACAGATGGATGGCCAACAAACCACTAATGCCCTGGCACTTGGCAAGGATGTGAGGGAAAGGGCTTCTTTTCCCATTCATTGTTGGTCATATGATTTGTGGGTATAAATTTAGTATTACCTATCAACATAAATAACGTATGAGCTTTAACCAAGAAATTCTGTGTAAAAATTCAACTGACAATGATAGAATTAGAGTATCATTATTTTGCAATCCCAAGGTGTATCTAGTCCTTGCTACTTGCTGCTTTGGAGATTCTGTAGGGTAGCTGCCATTCTTTATTAAATCCCCTTCTGCAGTAACTGGCTAGAATGGACTGTTGCTCACAACTAGGTATTCTGAATGATGTACTAAGAATCACAGAATTTTGAAGTTTGTAAGACACTTAGAGCTCATTTTCTCCAATGCTTTTTCAGCCCAATAACCCATTCTTTCATTTTCCCATTTGAAAATTTTTTACTGAAAAATTAAATTATCCTTGATTTAATAAAAGACATAAAACTGCTAATTATTCTGAACTAATAGAATTCTAGACAAAGCAAAAAAACTGATATTTGTTCTCTACAAATATAATATGGATTAAATGTCAGATTTTCATCAATCTTTTTGAAATATTAAAAATAGAGAGTATCCATTACTAGTTTTTTATTTCTAATTTGAAAGACCCTGCTATATCCTTCTCCTTATTTGAATGATGAATCAAGCACAGTTCAACAATGTGGATACTTTGTCTAAGATGACACAGCTAAGTCAAGGCAGAGCTTGAATGAGAACCTGCCTTTAGGTAATAACACACTTTATTAGGCACCAAAGAGAGACATACCACCTCTCTGAGGCATCACCATAAGAGTCATCCAAATATTTACTGAGTGCCTCGTCTGTGCCTAGTACTGATTCAGGCACTGGGGATATACCAATGAATAAGATGCATTACGTCCTGCCTTCATGCTAGTGGGAAAACACAGATAGCAGATGAGAAAACAGAGATGGACATAATTTTGGGTGGTGATGAGTGCTGTATTTAATAATAATAATAATAATAATAGACAAAAGGGTAGAGAGTGTTTGGATGGTGAAGGTGTTAATTTAGTGTGGGTGTCAAGGGAGGCTTAAAGAAAGTGGCCTTTGGGCTGAGACATTAAAGCCTTGAATGCAAAAGATTAAAGAGAGAACACTCTAAACAGAGAGAAGAGCAAATGCAAAGCTCCCAAAGCTGAAGCAAACTGCATTTAGAGAAACAGAAGATAGTGATAGAGGGGAGACAGTGGAAGACGAAGACAGACAGGAAGGAAGAGGCAGGGCCCCAATAATACAGCCCCTGTTGAGGAAGGAATTTGGATTCTTTTTCTAGATCCAATGGAAAGACGATAAAGCCTTTTGAGCAAGGGAATGACATGATCTGATTTACTGAAAGGTATTACTTTGGTTCCTGCCTAGAGAATGGGTGTTAGAAGGGACAGAAATTCATTTCTCTCCTCTAATACCTATAGTAATGAAGGACTAATATATGTTTGGGGAACTATAGCAAGACTCACAATCCATGTTATTTTCGGGAGATGCAAGCTCATGACTACTAAAATATACATAAGAAATGCCATGCCTTTTAACCACACAGTCATACTATGACAGATTTGAAATATTTGCTTTTCTATCACAAGCCTTGGCGCAGTAACTTGTCCTCATATCCGTCTCTACTACACATATACGTATTAATTTAACAACAGTTGAATACTAAGACCGCTCAGCATAATAGATGGGAATGGTTCCGAAGGAGCTGAAATAATCTGTCAATTAAAGAATATGTGTTTCAGAAGTACTTAAGCAAGAAACCGTAATGACTCAAAATGGGCTTGTTAAAGTGGAACAGGGCAATCCATTCCTGACAGCTCCTCTTGAGCCAGTAAGAGGGCAAGAGATGTCGTCAGCACCACTCTGGATGATTTGGCCAAATAGGTTCAAGGCTAGATTGCAAGGAAGTGCAATTTTAAAGTAAATTCTTTCTCCTGTGTTCTTCTAAGTTTTCTGACACTCAAGATCCAGCCAAAACAAAGTTTAAAAGCAAACTATAATGCTGACCAAATAATAGCAGGAAGCTGAGTTCATGTGTTGGCTAGATCTTTCTCCAATAGAGCAGTAGGAGGAATTTTCGGTAAAACAAACTAATACAAATACTCTCATGCTTGGAATGTATGTTTTATTCTTTTTTTAAGATTTTATTTATTTATTTGTCAGAGAGAGTGCACAAGCAGGGGGAGCTGCAGGCAGAGGGAGAAGCAGGCTTCCTGCTGAGCAAGGAGCCTGATACGGGACTCGATCCCAGGACCCCGGGATCTTGACCCGAGCTGAAGGCAGACACCTAACCGACTGAACCACCCAGGCGTCCCAATGTATGTTTTATTCTTTTTTTTTTTAAGATTTTATTTATTTATTTGAGAGAGAGAGAATGAGAGAGAGAGAGAGAGAGCACATGAGAGGGGGGAGGGTCAGAGGGAGAAGCAGACTCCCTGCCGAGCAGGGAGCCCAATGCGGGACTCGATCCCGGGACTCCAGGATCATGACCTGAGCCGAAGGCAGTCACTTAACCAACTGAGCCACCCAGGCGCCCATGTATGTTTTATTCTTATAAGCAACGATCCCAGTTAACCTTGTTGACCACTTACTGAGTGCCAGGCACTGAGCCAATGTTCTGCACAGTTTCTCAGTTGATTTTTTTCCCAACAACCCTATCAAGAAGATATTGGCGTTTATTTTGTTTGTACATGGGGAAACCAAAGCTCACAGTGGTTAAGTAATTTGTTTCGGTTCAAAAAGATTCTAAACTACAAAAACAAGAATAGTATCTGGCCTCCTCCATCCTTACAGTGTTAACTATATTAAATTGCAACACCCTTTGTCAGAAGTTATTGTCCCTTTATTAACTTCAAGTAGCATCAAAATGAGATCCCCTGACATGACCCACACTACATAAGGCAAGGTTTTGAAAATGGGCCTTTTATTAAACTGCCAAAGCCCACAGTATTTTTTCAACAGATCTCCTCTGGTTTATCTGGCCAAATGATTTGCATCTTAAAAGGTGTAGAATTGCATACAAACAAGTTCAAAGCTCCAGTGAATCTTTATAACTAATTCCCCTGAAGCAAAGAGTCTTTGTTTTCTTCTTTGCATAACAACTTCAAAATTCTAGATGTCCTAGATCATCCGAAAATCACATGACCTGATAATTTTTTGTCCCCAGATGGAGCCAAAGGCCATGGAAGAGTGCACTTGAGGGTTATCAGCACAGTACAAAGTATGGCTAAACTTCTTCTGCTCCTGATTCACAAAAGGAATACCCAGCTTTCTTTTACTCAGAGGTTGAGTACAATAATTATTGAGTGGCTGTGAAGGGTCCCAGCATTCTAAGGGATGGTATTGCGCTAAGCATGAGGATTCTTATTACATTGGTATTCCCTCCATCCGGTCCTCACACCCTAATGTTACTGCCAAGATCCATACACATACATGGCCCCTAGGTCCTGGTTCTAAGGATGGAAATATTTGTTTAATAAATGAACATTTTCCGAAGTTTGGTAAGAACTGGGATCAAAAGCCTTTACATAAGCATCTACCTATAGATATAGATATATCATGACTCTTTATCAGAGAAGAGAATATCAGTAAATCACAAATTAGAATTTGATCAATTACCTAGTGTTCTTTAGTTTTCTTCTTAATTAACGGGTCTCCTTAGGGTAATTTTAATTCATAAAAAAGGCAAATAAAGTGCATATCCATTTTATCACGTTGCTAGGATGAAGAAAAACCATTTCATTATGTGATCAGCCATTGAACAAAATTTAGACACAGACACAATTTGCCCAACTGCTATGTTGATTCTTAATGGATGGTGTCAAGGACCAACATTTAATAGATACAGGGCATACCTCAGCCCCTTTCCTTGACAGTCTATCCTGATCTCCCCACCCATCTCCTAGTTGTCCTCACACTGTCTAGCTGATGTTGACTCATTAATACATATTTGTCAGGTACTTACTCTGTACCTGGCTCCCTTGTAGGAAGTTGGGATATATCCGATCCAGACAAAGATCTTAGAATTCGCAGAACTTACATTCTAGTGTCCTGGGAATACACTTTGATTGGTATTCATTTTCTGCTTCATAAAAGTAGTCTGTGAATCACAAAAGCAGAATTAAAGACCAGGAAAATTATTTTTAAGCTGATTAAAACTTTAGATAAGAAAATGCTTGGTTATATTTTTCTAATAGACCTACTGTAGTTGTTTCCAAAATATTAAATAATAACAGCAAGTCGCAGAACAATTGATATACTTTATTAAAAACTATGTTTATGTAAGTATAAAAACTTCATCAGGAAGTACACACAACAAACAGGTAACACAGGGTTGGAGGGAATACAAAGAATTGATTGCTTCTTCCTTTGCATAGATATTCACTGTTTAAATCTGTTAAATGGAGATGTATTCTTTGTGGAAATTAAAAAAAAAATCCAAGACGTATGTATTTAGGGGCCGATGTGACCCGCTTTTCGAATCATCAGTTGAGAGATTGAACTAGACTAGCAATTCTCAATCTTTCCTCCACTCATGGCAGTTGACCTTCCCTGTGTAACACATTCCCAAAGGCATAACCAGGCCTATGTATAATTTCCTCGCAGGAATCTACCTTTTTATCTTCCACCAAGAATAGTGTGTCAGAAGCTAGATGTTGTAGTGAAGCAAGATTTGCCACCTCAAAATGTGTCTCTTTGGCATGTGGATTATTTCAGGCTGATTACTTTTAAGAAATGGAAAGTTTAGGAAGAAACTTTGACCCTCCTTCTAACTGCCTAAAAGAATTTATATAGAGGACTTGTTCCAGAGAGGGAGCTATCACCATAGATGACGGCAGTATAATACAGACGAGGTGTGGTAGACAGAGAGAAACCTAGTAAAGTCTGTTAAAATTCCTCTCTGTGTCTCATTGCTTCTGTATGGCCCAAGAAACATTTGTTAACCAAACATTTACTCTTTTTCATCTTCCTGTGAAATAATCTTTCTTCCCTTTGAAGTCTCAGACTTCAGCCCCCTTAGCTCTGGATGACATATAAGCCTCAACTGCCTGACTGACTTCGTCATATTCTTATGGCGCCCCCATATGTATTCAGTTAAACTTTATGTTCTCCTGTTAATTTGTCTCATGTCAACGTAATTGTTAGAGCAGCCAAAAGAATCTCAAAGGATAGAGGAAAATTTTTGCTCCCCAACCATGTCAAGGAGAGTAATATTATGGGGATAGTCTTAAATTACTTTGATTCATAGATATGGCTATAACCACCGGCATAGAAATATGCATAGATACACAGTTACCGTGGAAGAAACTTGGTGATCAACTAGCACTGGTAACAAATTACCTGTGACATAATTACAAAACACTATATGTCTAAAAACTATAGGTTAAAAAACAAACAAAAAACAAATAAAACTAGTCTTAGACCTTGCTACTCCAAAATGTACTTCACAGACCAGCAGCATTGGCCTTACCTGGGAGCTTTTTAGATTTGCAGAATCTCAGACCCCACCCCAGACCTGCTGAGTCAAAATCTGCCTTTTAACAAGATCTCCAGATGTTTCCTGAGCACGTTAATGTTGAGAAGTACTGGCCTAGATAAATCTTGAATTCCTTCCAAGTCAGAGATTTGGGAAACCTAGGTAAAAATGACAGGACTGGGTATCACGTCAGCACCTACAATAACATCTAGCCTTGTATCCCTGCTTCCATGCCTCCAGAATTTCAGATGACCTTTCAATGACCTTTTATTCTTCAAGCATAGCCATGCTACCAAAGGAGACAAACTATTTTCTAAAGAACAGTTGCTCCTCAGCACTGTGTTGCTGACAGATTGTTTCCATACAAAATTGCAATTCATAACTCAGGCATCTGCTCTAACTTTCCAGATTCCAAGCATTAGTTGAGACAGTTTGGAGTTTGTGATTTCATCTTCATACCCATCCTCATCCGCATGACTGTTGGCACATATCTAAAGATCTACTGGGAAATGAAACCATAAAAACAAAATGGTACTATAATTTGAAAGACAAGAGTGCTTTGAAACTTTTCATTATGCTGTCAAAAAAGAAAAACGGTGTTTGTAAGTATTCAATACTTTATGGTGGTTTTCTAATACATTACTTCATGTCTGCACTGTGATACCCAGTATCAATTTTGCAGCAATGCATTGTGTATGCATGTATGTCATACTTATGATTTTCATCCTGTAGTTCAGAACTGATCTGAAAATGGCTTTCTCCACTACAGGTTCCTTGATGAGCAGACAACGGGAGGGACTTTTTCTTTGTCAGAATATTGGGTCACTAATTCAAGAAGCCTCCTGAAAAGCACTAAACCTCATGATATACCAAATCTCACTTTCCTCGTGTCCCTTTGCTTTTCTCTATTTTTCTCTAAAGGAAAATTTTCAAGGTGCCTTTGAAAATGTTACCAGTCCAAGCCTAAATTCGTAAACCTGGTTCTTCTATTTTGCTTTGGCTATTGTCTTCTCTTTGGTCCTTAGGTGTTTTGTATTTTTTTTTTTGAGCCATGCACCTCAGTTTCCTGTTGATACTCAGAGGGGAAAAACGTCATCTTAAGAATAGTTATAAGTGGCCCAAGAGCCATTTCTCATTAGGTGATGACAGGCCTTGTCATACTCAATACTTCCCCATTAAAAAAAATAAAATGAAAAAAAAAAGGGACTTTATTTCTGAAATGTTTGGAAGTATAGGCACAGGGAAATGGAAAATGGGGCAATTCAGGTCACAACTGACCCTAATAAGACTTAAACAAACAATGGAGACAGAGATGTATTGCCTGAGCCATGAAGCAATGTTCTGTTTTATATTTTGTTAAGTGCATATTTCTCAAAAAAACCCACCAAAACTCTGATGATAAAGTGTATTATTTTTAGCACAATTATCTGAAGTGACCATTTTACATTAGGATGGAGGCTAATCTCTTTGAAGAGCTGTGTCCATCTACTGCTGGAGGATTTTCTATTAAGGCAAAGGCAGCCATCACCTAGAACAGCCCCAGTGACTGTCTGTCTGATGGACATGCTTGCATTGATCCCTGCTGTTTATTAACAAAAGCATTATCAAGCCCTTACTGTGTGCATTAGGAGATACAGAAGGCACATAGGACATCAAAAACAGGATCTCTACATGTGAGGTGCTTTCCATCGAGCTCTAACTGGAGTCCTTGTGAAAACTGGGCCACGAGAACCACGGAGATTGACTGTTGGATGAAGCATGCTTGGACAAATATGGCCAGGCTAACCTGCAGGGGACCATCGGCGAGACGAGATTTCAAGAGTGCCAAGAAAGTTGCTCTGTCCAAAGGAATATACCCTGCAACCACTATCAGATGCCTAAAATACCACCAACCCACTATCCTATAAAGTATCTATGGGTCCGTGTAACCTGTTACAATGGCAATTCCCCGGGGAAAGCTATCAACTAAGAGAAATAGACTCTGCCTTTGAAAGATGGCTATTCATGTGACTCTAGTTTGTACTCAGCAAGTGCAGACATCAGTAGAGAATCAGTAACAGGGAATGCCAGGGAACCCACCCTGCCAACTCCTTCTTCTACTTTTCTTTCTACATGTGCAATCAACTCAAGTAGTTGGTGTGATTAAGCAAAGAGCAATGGGCCATTCTTATATATAGTTCTAAAAGGAGTAGCCATTCTATTGTCGCAGTATGTAATGGATCAATCCTTTAAAGACCATTTGTACTCATCATCTACCACAAACCACCTTCTCCATCTTCTGCCTGAAGTCCCCTTCCCTGGCCCTTCTTCACTTCGGTGCTTAGTTCAAAACACGCCCCCTATTACAACGCCTTCATCACAGAATGAATTCCCCTCCCTCTGTACTTCCCTTTGTACTTGCTCATCTTTCCAAAGAGTAGAGCACAGGGTCTCCAGCTGTGGACCTGGATTTGTCCGAATCACCCACCAGATGGGGCAGGACCATGTTCTACTCCACTAGTTTTCCATGTAGCCCCTGGACCAACACCATCCGCATCATGTGGGAACTTGCTAGAAATGCCAATTCTCAGATTCCTTCTGCCCCAGACCTACAGAATCAGAAGCCCTAGGGGAGGGGCCTAGTACTCTGTGTCTTAACAAGCCCTTCAGGGAGTTCTGCTGCACGTTGAGGTTGGACAGCCACTGTTCTACTCCCTTTGACTCCCTCCTTCCTGTCAATGTCTTCGTGGCTGCCGTGAACTGTTCTGCTGGCTCTGTTTAAATACAACCAACACATAGGCATGACTAAGATGGAAACAAACTTCACTGCTAGGTTTACTTCTGTTTATTAGAGCTGAAATGTGTTAACCTTACTTACTGGACTGGTTGTCAGAAAGGAAGAAGGTTCTGTCAGGTTACATCAGCCAGAATAAATTGCCAGCTGACCATCTTTGCATGTGGTAGTCACGAATACCATAAATCATTGACTGGAATTCGGTGACAGCTTTCTTGCCCCACCTCCCTGCAGACAGCATCTTGTTAGTGAGTCATGGGGACACTAACAATATATTTACTGCAGCTTCTAAGAAATCTGACGATTCTGTGAGTTATTTTTCTTATTGTGTGCGAAACATCATAAAAAAGACTTGCAGTGTTTCATTTCTTTTTCTATTACCCTCTCTTGCTGTTTTTATAATGTTCTTTCTAAAAAATATAGATACATAATAACAAGAAAATTTGTTTCCCGAATAGAATGGATCACACATCGGGTTATATCTCCATGTGTGTGTTTTTCTCCCCAGCCATATTTGTACACATGGGAAATAATCCTGTCTATAATGTCATCTTTAAAGGGCTGCCTCAAGGAATCTCAGTGTTGTTGGCAAAATTGAATTTTGCTGCCCAGGATCACATTATTGCTTTTCTAATTTGACTATGGTTCATCCAGAACTAGAAAACTTGGTCAGCTGGCCTATTGATTCCTTGCCCAAAAAACTTTTCCACTGGTGCCTCAAGCTGAGCTTGCACCTTATATTTTAGCTTGCTACCCAGAGGACACAAGATTTTAGGATTTTAATCCTGAAATGGTGGTTTTGCTGTTTCTTCTGTTCTTTCCAAGGGCCAGTGCTACTGGAGAATGGTGCAGGCCAAAGAGGCCGAGATGAGAAGGGGGTTGGATCTAAACTTGGGGAGATATCTGATTTGGATATGAGACACATGTTGGGACCCCAACTCCCACTACTTCTAGAAGAGGCATGTAGCAAGTGGGCAAGTGCATTGCCATAGTGGTCCCAGAAGACCTGGGTTTTTAGTACTGGCTGTGCCACTAATTACCTGTTTGACCCTGAACAAGCCACCATATCTTTTTGATCCTCAATCTTCTCCACTAGGCAATGAGTCCTCTGGGACTGCTATGGCATTGTACTTTCCCATTTGCTACACAACCCTTCTAGGAGTGGTGGCAGTCGGGGGTTCCAGCACAGGTCTCATATCCAAATCAGATACCTCCCCAAGTTTACTTATTTTTCAAAAAATATTTTATTTAATTGAGAGAGAGAGAGAGATAGTGAGAGAGAGCACAAGTGGGAAGGAGGGGGAAAAGTAGACTCCCCGCTGAGCAGGGAGCCCGACCCAGGGCTCAACCCCAGGACTCCGGGATCACGACCTGAGCCTAAGGCAGACGCTTGACCGACTGAGCCACCCCAGCGGCCCTTCCTCCCCAGGTTTAGATCCAACCCCCTTCCCATCTCCTGGGTTTGGCTGATAATAACTTTCAGGATTTCCATCTGAGCCAAAATGATACTTTCTGGAATCTAACTTTATGTGTATCTATGAAAATAATTGATTGATAAAACCATGTTCTATTTTATCAATAGCTCCTTCCCTGACCAAGCAGGGTCAAGAGAAAGAAGAGGAACCACCTTTCCTTTTCCTATGAAACACTTTAGCGTCCTTTAGGGAACAGGAAGAACACGTCTCTCCCACAAACTCTTCAGCCAATCCCTGCAAGGCCTGTTTTCTGGTATCTTTGACTTTACTTTCTGTATAACTCCTGGCAGACATCCCCACTGATGATCTTTCTCTTCCTTTAATATTCCCAAACTGGATTATCCCCTTGGAGGGGGGCTAAGCCGATGTTTACTATGTTACATCAGACATTTTCAGTGATGTCCTGTCTCCTTTGTGACCTACTCTCAATGATTATGATTGTCAAACACCACAGTAGAAAATCTCCTTAAGACAAGTGACCACTCAGAAAATCAACACTTGGGGTAACCAAACACTCATGCTTTGGGCAACAACTCACTTTCACAGTGGTTTTCAAATTGACTTCCTTCCTCGGGTCCCTGTGATGCCGCAGGAACCACCTCTGAGGTGCCAAGTGATGATAACTCTGGGCTCCCCACTTCATTCAGACAGACCAACTCCATTGCTTCCTAGCTCCAATGTTATCAGTTGTTATTCTGGAGTTCTATGTAATATTTCATTTGGAAAAAAAAAAGTCTCACTGCTTTCAAACTTTTAATGAAAAAGATAGAAAACCATCACCTCACTGAACCTCTCTAGATCTGCCCATATTGTCAGACTCCTCTTTTCAAAAGATTTTTGTCCACTTTCCTCAGTTCATTCACCAGCTTTACAGAAATATGGGCATGTGCCAGAGTTTAGACAGGTGTCAATTATGTGTTAGGTGTGGGGGAACTGAAGATAAAATGCACAATCCTTGTTTTAGTCTGGGTAATGCCTGTAAAAGCAGAGCTGGAGAGAAGGACTTTCATTTAGGACTGTGAGCCCAGGGAGCAGGAGAGCAGGAGAAGGTTTGTGAAAAAGGATGAGAAGAAGCCAACAGGAGGATGCATCAGCACATTGGCCATCCACTCCCAATGCTCCAGCAGGAATCCAAAGTGTGGGGAGTTAATGCCCCTCCCCACTCCCAGCAGGCCTTAAGTAAAGATGGCAGCAGTTGATGCATAAATATACTCCAGCACCCTCACCCATGAGGTGGAGGTGAGCCACGGGGGTCACTCTTCCTCACTGACTCCCAGTTTTGTAGCAGGATTAAGCTCCAGCTGCCCACAGGAGGAAGTGCTTTGGTGATGCACCCTTTGTCTCCTGCCCTCCCCTGTCTCACTTCCCTACTCCCTTACCAATGTTTTCTGCAAATCTCTTCTCAAGTATAGACTACTTGCACTTGAATCCTTATCTCAGGGTTGGTTTGTAAGGGAACCCAATCCAAGATACAGATATTTAGTAGAATGTCAGAAACCTGGGTTTGGAATATGAGAGAAACGGGGCAAGAAACAGAGATTCAAAACCAAAGAGCACTTTCGTTTTCATACCACACAGTATTTAACATAGTTCTCCAACTACTGTGGATAATTCTTGGATAAACTGCGCATGACTTCAGATACCACATGGCTAAACCAGTACTAATCCCCACTTCCAGTAGCATGATTGGTCCCCGAATAGCCCACTGCCTTATCAGAGTTTTACTAATCTCTCACTAATGGCAACCAGTGGGACATCTGGGATGCCTTCCTTGTTGGTGGGAACTCTTGGTTTCTTGGGTGTTTCCACCTTTAGTTGAGAATTTCTTTATTCCCAGCTTGGTTCTCCTTTGGAACCAACCCCATACTTACAGCGCTTGGAGAATGTCTCCATGGAAAAGAGGTGATTCTCAGGGGAAGAAACAAAGCTGTGGAGTCAATCAGTGCTCTGCAGAATACTCTGATCCTGTGCAAACATCAGAGGGTTCAAATGACATTTTAAAAATCAGTAATATTTTTAAAATATTTTTTAAAATTGTAATGATAGAACAGCATGGATATTTAGATGTCTTTATCAAACATCAACCCATTGAGGACCACCGAAGCACCACTTGGCTTTCTGCGCATTTGAAAGGAAGGTTCTGCTCTTGGAAATACAGTGGACGGTCACTAAATATTTGTCGAAAGGACCTTCTAGGTGTGTATGTAAATTTCATATAATGTATCATTGACTGGGAAAGTTTTAGTTAGCCCTGAAGTGTGTGTGTGTGTGTGTGTGTTTGTGTGTGTATGATGGAGCCTCAGACATAACTGCTCCTCTCTTGTCCTAGGGCAACAACAAGTGAATAGCATAAAGAAAGAGGAATGTTGGAAAGCCTGCTGATCTTTTCTAACTCAAGCTTATGGTAGGGTTGCTGAGATTGAGAGTTTTTAGTTTGATGACGAGAACTCAAAACTTGGGTTTTTCTTAGGGAGCTTTTCATTAATTAAGCAGATAATGAGCAAATGGTAGGTGAAAAAGGATTACTTTTACGTAAGGTACACCTGAAATCTGTCAGGCCTGGCGGATTCTTTCTTTAAACCATGTTGTTTGTGGCCCATGTAATAGGTCACAATCATAGTGCTCCTGCCCCAGCATGAACTGCCCTTGTGCTACTGAAAGATGAATTTCAGAAAGCTCAAGAACAACCAGATCGCTGACTCATTATATATTGAGCAGCTTGTATATTCAGATCACAGTATGTGGGGGTGGGTGCTGTGTACGGACAAAAGCAAAATCCCAGTGCACTGGAATCAGCATCTCCCTTTAACATCCTGTTTACAGCTAAACATGCACAGACCCACTGTGCCTACCAGCCAGGAGGACTAGCCACATTTGTGCTGCTCTGTGTTGCCTTGCATTTAGGCTTTTTAAAAAGGGTAGCCTGTAGTAGTTCTGAATAATGAAGGTTGTTTTTTTCCTCCCTTCACATACCGGAGGGTTGTCCTGTAGGCTTGACTATCAGCTTTTGAATCCCTGAAAGCCCTCACCACAGAATACAGCTTTTTTTTTTTTTCCCCAAAGAGTAGGGTATCAGGAAATTCTTTTTCTGAGATGAATAACACAGTTTTAAAGTGACTGCAGAGTTCCTGAAGTTAGTAGGACTTTGGAGACTACAGGACAACTTGAACTTAAGGTGCTTAAGACCCCTGTAAAAGTTTTAGGGTTCTTTCATGCTTTTGCTTTTGTGTTTCGAAAATGCAGAAAGACCTTGAGGGAGAGAGGAGGAAGCAAAATGTTATCAGAAGGGAAAAAAAAGTCTTGTGAGTGCTACCTGGAGGGGGGAGAATGTGAAACTGGATCTTAATTTCCTTTTTGTTTTTTAGGAGAATGGCACTGCCTGTGAAATATGAGGCCTGTGAAGGACAAAATGTTCCAAAGTCACTCCTATAACAGCCCCCAAATTCCACATATGGGTTTTTATCCCCCCACCACCACGTGACTAATTGGACAAATGGTAACTGACTGTAAAGGCTCTGGAGTCCTCCTTTCTCTATTCACACATCTCATTCTTCCAGTTCCCCATCACCTCTCATTTATTATTCACTCAATAAATATTTTTGTAATACCTACTATGTGCCAGGTACAGCATCATGTTGCGAAGATATAGAGCTGGAGATGATGGTGAGCAAAACACATCTTCCTTGCTCTCTTGGAGTTTACCATCTAGTGTGCACAGAGAGTATAATCACAATGCCAAGGAGAATTAAGAGAGGCCATGAGAGCACAGGAAGGCCCGTCTGCCCTGGGGCTCAGGAAACAGGCCCAAAGAAGGCAATAATGATTGAGCTGAAAACTGTAAAGGCCTCTGGGACAGGAAGGGAAGTGGCTCTTGGCACGGAAAGGCCAGAATTGAAAGCTGGAGGTAGGGCGGGAAGACTTCAGCGGGAGAATGCTCCAGACGTATGTCTGAGCAGTTCAGAGAGCTGCCTTTTTTGGCCTCTTCTGGACTTGGGTCTCTATGTTACAGAAAATGGGCAGCTGTTAAGGGGTTTGAAAGAGAGATGTGACAAGACTTGGTGGGTGTTTTTGAAAAACCACTCTAGCTAGAGGGTGGATAAAAGAGGTTGGAAGGCAGTAGGAGGGGTTACAGGAGACAGGGCACAGTTCAAAGGCTGTGGCTGTAGTCCCCACAAGAGGTGGTGGTGAAATGAAACAGGGTGGTGGTGGAAGAGAGAGAATTGGAGAGTTTCTCGAACTATTTAGGCCAGTGCCTGAGGGCTAGACTGGAGAGTGAGGCACGGGAGATGATGCCAGGTTCCCAGCTGGTCTAAGTGACTGGATATTGGGGCCATTAACCAAGAGGCAGAGCATGAGAGAAAGACCAGGGGTTTTGTGTGTGTGTGTGTGCTTGTGTGTGTAAGTAGGTAGGGGAGAGGGAGGTGTGCATGGTGACAGAAGGAAGGAGCAGAAGGTAATCGCCTTGTAGCACCTATACCTCCAATCTTTCTAACCAAAGTAGTGAGGCAAATTTTTGACCGGGACCCACAGTAAGACATATGTTTTATGTAGCCTCTGGTACACAGACAGGCTACCTAGAAATTCACAAAACAGTACTTCCCTGTTTCATGTTTAACACAGGGCTATTTCCCATTTTACTCCCTAAAACAAAAAAACTGCCAGCATGGGCTGGGAGGCGGTGACGGGGGCCATGACGGCGGCCATGACGGCAGCGGCCACCTCTGTGATGCCATCTGCAGTGTCCTTTGTGACGCTGGGACCTGGTGAAGCTCTTAGGACGTTGCGACCAGTGCCCAGAACAGACCGAGCTGCCGCTTCAGCCTGGAGGGCGGGCAGGAGGCTGCGGTGGCCCAACCCTCCCTCGGCGGCTCTTGGCTCCCCAGGCAGGCATGGCGACCTCCACCACCTCACACCGGCCCATCAAGGGGATACTGAAGAACAAGAGTTCCACTGCTTCCTTGGTGACTGCCTCTGCCCAGCAGTCGGGAGGGACATTACCAGAGGTAAAGAGAAAAAAGTCCCAGAAATGGGACGAATCCAACATCATGGCCACACAACGTCCAGCCTACAGAGACTACGATTTAATGAAGATCAACGAGCCCAGCAGCCCCTACTTCAGCCCACAAGACGATGGAGAAGAGCCAGTTAATGATTTGGAAGCAAAGGAAGCCATGACCCCAGACATCTTAGCCAAGAAATTAGCCGCCAGTGGTACCTCGGAGTTGAACTGCCAGTTGGGAGAGCCGGAGAGTGACGGGGCACACAGCAGCAAGATCCTACTCGACAAGCAAGAAAAGCAGCGGCAGTTCGAAATGAAAAGGAAACTACACTATAACGAAGGACTGCACCTCAAGCTGGCTAGACAACTGATCTCCGAAGAGTTCCAACAAGAGAAAGACAAGGACGACAACGAAGAAACTCTAGATGACGACAACAACGAAGGCAACACCGCTACGGAAGAATCGGATGAAGGTCCTACAAGTGACGAACTGCAAACCCAGTCATTCTCTGCCTAGACAACATCTGCTCTGCCCTGCCATCGCTTGCCATACGAACTGCTACGAACTGCTACGAACTGTTACGAACTGCCACGAACTGCTACGAACTGTTACCAACTGCCACGAACTGCTACGAACTGTTACCAACTGCCACGAACTGCTACGAACTGTTACCAACTGCCACGAACTGCTACGAACTGTTATTCCAACACGCTGCTGCTTGCTTGTCGAGTCCCGGCTTCCGGTACTGAAAACACCTATCAGTTAAACTGTACCTCCATAATTCAGTGGTGAATTTAGAAAATACACTGGCGGCAAAACGGTTGCTTGGTATTTTTGTGCGTGGTTCTTTGTGGCGAATACTAATAGCAATTTAAAACTGCGTGGCTTTTAGAAAACTACTGGTTACTGTACATATTATACAGTTTTTTAGATGTTAAAGGGGATTAATTTATATTCATTTGTAGATGTACCGGCTTTTTTTTTTTTTATCGACTGGCTTTTATAAAAAGGTTTTGTTACAAAATCAAAATGCAGTCAGTACAGTTAGGTTACATAGTCTGATGAATATTCAGGCTGAAAAGCACTTTTCTTTAGGGTGATTTGCCTGTTTAATTGGGGAGGGGAAGATGTGTTAAGAGTAATGAGCTTAGGATCTTTACATTTTCTCTTTTCTTTCAGTGCTTACAAGGAAATGCTACCTTTTTTCTCCACAAAAATAGTTCTTTTTCACGCATCACGGGGTTAAAATTGTGCGTGTCTATTGGGACTGTGTCTTGTACACCAGGTGGGCAGATGTCAATATTTAAAAAAAAAAATCTAATGTTATCTTAGTACTCCCTTCTCATAACAGTCTTAGCCTCAACCCTTTGTTTCCTCAATCCTCCTGGCAGATACACACACAACCCTTTATGAGTCATCGATTCTCAAGACATTGGGGACCCTCCCTTCTCTCAAATACTCTGTCATTTGTTGAAACAGTGTTATTTCTACCTTGATCACTATGGCCTATTCAGTCTTCTAAGGTATGGAGAAGTAGGAAATAGAATTCAACTGCCAAGTTTTTACACCTTTTTGGTTTATAGCTTGCTAAATAACTTGCTATTATTAGTTTATTGTTTGACCTAGTTAGCTTTGAGAAAACAACTGAGCTTTTCTTTCATGACAGATTCCTTTGCAACCAGTGACACGATTATAGCTCCTAGACAGAAGTAAGCCCAAAGGTTTTTCGTGTATTTCCTTTTCTTTTTTAATTTAAAAGTTTACTGAGATAATTGTAGGTTCACATGCAATTGTGAGAAATGATACAGAGAGATCCTGAGTTCTCTTTACCTAGCTTTCCTCAATGGTAACTCTTTTAGGGTTCCTGGACCCAATTCCAATGTGGGAGGAGGGGCTTCCCCCACACACAGCAAGCAGTTCTCACACTACCTGAAGATAGCATCCAATTCCACTGGTTAAGGGTTCAGTCCTACTCTCACTCCAGCCAGATACCAGTCACTACCCTAGGCCATCACCTTTGCTTCTGATCGACCAGCTACAGATTGTGGGTTCCAAGGATGAAGAACTTTGATTAATTTGCTAGAGCAGGTCACAGAACTCAGGGAAACAGTTACATTTGGCAGTTTATTAAAGGCTATGAATCGATAGCCAGATGAAGAGACACACGGGGTTGGGGGGGGGTGGTTCCTGAACAAAGGAGCTTCTGTTGTCATGGATCCTGGATCCCACCTCAGTGGCACGGAAGCATTCTGGTTCCCCAAGCATGAAAGCTCTCCAAAAAAAAAGGACCAAAAAACCCTGTCTTCTTGGGGTTTTATGGGGGCTTTATGACATAGTCAGGATTGACTAAGTCATTGGCCATTGGCTAATTCAACCTTCAGCCTCTCCCCTCCCCCAAGGTCAGGGGGTGGGGCTGAAAGTTTCAACCCTATAGTGACACGGTTGGTTCCCCTGACAACCAGCCTTTGCCCTTGGGTGGGGTCCAAAAGTCACTTTCATTAACAGCAAGACACCCATTTTCACCTTTACGGCTCTGAAGTGTTTTCAGGGAACTGCGGATGAAGTGCAAATATATCTGAGAAATATAACTTGGGTCATTTGGATGAGCAAATATATCATTTCTTATAAATCATTATATCCCAGTAACATGTTGCAAAACTGTAGCACAATACCACAACCCAGATATTGATGTTAATACGATCAAGATACAGAACATTCCCTCACCCCAAGGATCCCTCATGCTGCCCTTTTTTAGCCACATCTGTTCTCCATTTCTAGAATTTTCTCATTTCAAGAATGTTCTATCAATGAAATCATACAGTATATAACCTTTTGGGATGTACCACGCTTTGTTTATCCAGTCATCCGTTGAAGGACATCCGGACTGGTTCCAGGTTTGGGTATTACAAAAGAAGCTGCTATGAACATTCATGCACAGGTTTCTGTGTGAACATAAGTTTTCACTTTCTGGGATCAATGCCCGGGAGTGCACTTGCCGGCTCGTACGGTGGTTGTAGTTTCTTAAGAAACTGCCAAACTGTTTCCCAGAGTGCCTGTGTCATTTTACATTCCCACCAGCATATATGAGCATTCCAGTTTCTCTGCAACCTTACCAACATTTGGTATTGTCACTATTTTTAAGTCATTTTTATAAAAGTGTCCTGATGTCCTCATTTGCATTTCACGAATGGCTAATGATGTTGCACATCTTTTCACGTGCTTATTTGCCATCTGCGTATCCTCTTCCGTGAAATGTCATTTGCTCAGTTTCTAGTTTGATTATCTGTTTTTACCATTGAGTTTTGAGAGTTCTTTGATTTGCAAATCTTTTCTTATACTCTGTAACTTATTTTATCCTCTTACAGAGACTTCTGCTCTGCAAAAGTTTTTAGTTTTTTTTTTTTTAAAGATTTTATTTATTTATTTGAGAGAGAGAGAGAACAAGCATGGGGAGCATCAGGCAGAGGGAGAGAGAGAAGCAGACTCCCTGCTGAGCAGAGAGTCCAACGTGGGGTTCGGTCCCAGGACCCTGAGATCATGACCTGAGCTGAAGGCAGACACTTAACCAACTGAGCCACCTAGGTGCCCCAAAAGTTTTTAGTTTTGATGTAGTTCGACTTATCAGTTTTTTCTTTTATGCATGGTGCTTTTGGTACCCTAGTCAAATGCAATCCAGAAAGATATTTTTTTTTTTAACACTGTGATTTCCTAATTAAGTGACATAGTACTGGGCTGTATAGAAAGTGGACTTTTCTTTTTTAAAAAATATTGCTTTTTTTAAAGATTTTATTTTTATTTGAAAGAGAGTGAGAGCGAGAGATATAACAGAGGGAGAAGCAGACTCCCCACGGAGCAGGGAGCCCAGGCAGGCTTGATCCCAGGACCCCGAGATCATGACCTGAGCTGAAAGTAGATGCTTAACCCACTGAGCCACCCAGGTGCCCACAGAAAATGGACTTTTATTATTTAAGTTACTAAGTTTCCTTTGGTGAAAGGAATCTGAGAATGTTCAGTTCCAGTTTCAACTCTTTATCAGTATCATCTCCTCTAGTAACTCTTCTGATGTCAGCCTTTGTTTACTCATTTTTCAGTCTGAGATTCAGCAGGGCTGGCTATTTAAAACCTGGGACACATAATGGTATAAATGGATTGTTAAATAAGAGTAACTTCCTCTTGAAGGTTAAAGCAATTACATGTCCCTCTAGACTTTGAAATTGTTTGCATTTTTTCCCTCTACATTAGTACACTAAATAACATGTAATAAGGCACAATAATATGAAAGAATGGTAGTCAAGAGCCACTAAATTGGCCCTTTTAAATTGCAACCTGTAATTTGAAAAGCACTGAACCCAAAGGATCTTAATATTTTCAGGGGTGCCTGGGGGGCTCAGTCGATAAGCGTCTGCCTTCGGCTCAGGTCATGATCCCAGGGTCCTGGGATCGAGCCCCGCATCGGGCTCCCTGCTCGGCGGGAAGCCTGCTTCTCCCTCTCCCACTCCCCCTGCTTGTGTTCCCTCTCTCGCTGTGTCTCTCTCTGTCAAATAAATAAATAAAATCTTTAAAAAAAATAAAGGATCTTAATATTTTCAGTTAAAGGATTCTGTTCTTTTTCGTGTGCAAATATCCCCTGGGAATAACATCATAGGGGCGTAGCACCCTTTCACACCTTAGAATAAACGAAGAATGTGGTATCGAGTATTGATTGGGAAGGGATTGGGTCAAAATTGGGGGTCATTATAAAAACGAAAGGAGAGAAGGAGGTAGCAGGAGTGAGAAATTGAGAAAGGAGGGGAGAAAAAAATGCAAAAAAAAAAAAAGAATGGAGGAGTGAGTTCACTAGCTCTAAACGTTGTGACTGGCTCTCAATGAGTCGTTAACTCTCTGAACTGTCATAAAAAGGACACAAAATCTTACTGAAGGAATGATGAGGAAAAGGATAGTGCTCTTTTCCATCCAACCAAATAATTATATCAATACTACTACCAGTACTACAGCTAATAATTGCCATTTCCTGAATATGTGTGATGTGCCCAACACTGTACTAGGGCTTCATTGCCTCCTTCAATTATGTCCACAATCCTTGGAAATAGTATTGTTTTTCCCATTTCAGAGGTGAGGAAATTTAAAATAAAAGCATTTATGTAGCTTGTCCAGATCCACAGCTGCTGAATGATGGAATCCGGATTCAAACCCAGGCCTGTCTGGCTTCCTCAGGCAGAGTCCTCCCCCCCTACCATACAACACTGGCTCTATTCAGGTCCTTGATGGGGACTGAGGCTTCTTCCTGCATGCCGCCTAAGCACACATGTCTACCCTGACTTTGCAGCAGGGGCTGCTTTTCTGTACAGCTGTAGAGGGGGAGTGGTCTCAGGAAAATGTTCTCCGATCTAGGAGCTGCCCCCTCCCCGACAGGCACACCCCCCTGAGCCCCAGGTGCTTGTGCTACTCCCTCTCACCCTCTGCTCTGAGTCCGTGCTCAGCGAAGAACCTGAGATATTCACTCAAACAAAGATGAATAGAGCATATGTCTCTTTCAACCAGCGAACAAACATTTATCAAGCATGGCCATGTGTCAGGGGCAGTCTGATGAATGAAACAGAGCCTCTGCCCCCAAGGAGGTCTGAGTCAAGTGGGGGAGACCCGTATGGTTCTGAAAGGATCATTTATGAAGTCTTCCAGGAGACAGGATCCCTGTATTAAAAGAGGGACTGGAGTCCTTGTTTAGGTGATGTTAACGACTTGAAAGCCAGTAAGTAGTTTCTAGATGCCTGCAAGGTGAGCGCCAGCCTTCAGAAGAGGTGCTCTCTTTTGAGTTCCTTCTGTCTGAATGTGAGGACAGAGGGAACCCAGCCCTTAGGATCTGTTCCGGTTCAAGAGAAGAGGAGGAGGCCCAGCTCACATGTGTTCAGGGTTAGGGAAGGAGCGCAGAGGGGATTAGGGGAAAGCCAGAGAAGGAGTCAGAAGTGAGGAGGTAAACAGAGCGATGAGGACATCGGAGGGGATGACAAATGGTGGTGCACTGAGAGTTGGGGTGTCCACTCGGGAGAATTCTTTACCACAAGATGATGCTGAGAGTTTTGTTTTTCCCTTATTCGAATGAGGCGTTATAGATGCTTTGTCTTAGAAGTGAGACAGTTATGTAAAATATGAACTATAAACCACGCTTCCTTTTGTTGGATGGTGCTCTATGGAGCTATATTGTCCTACTCTGGAACATTGGGTCCCATCGTTGAATCAGGGCAGGTGCTGGTTTGAGAGGTGTGTATCCCTTTACGTTCAATCCTCCACCCCAGCCTGATGGGGAAGAAGCATGAATACGGCCAGGGGAATGGTCAGAAGGGAAGCGGGTCAGGCTGGAGCAGAGCAGAAGGGAAGGAGAGAGGGAGAGGAAAGAAAAAAGGAGATGAAAGAGCCAAGTTTTGTAGGGAAAGAAACAACAGCATCCAAGACCATAACCCTCTTGGATTTCTCTAATGTGTTCACAATTGTGTGTCCCTTTCTTGGATCATTGAACCAATTCCTGTCTGTTTTAGAAATGGTTTATGAATCCTGCGACTCCTGTGCTACCCCGGTGACAAATCAGGTCTCCGGTGGGGGCACCTTAGCTAGAGACAGGTGAGTGCGGACAGAAGTAAGGAGGACAGAAGAGCAATTGTAGACAAAATGAGGTGGCTGGGAAAGACAGACATTTTAGAGTAAGAGAGTGAGATGATGTGTGTAGTAGGGCCACACCACTCAGAAGCCAATTCTGACGTTTGTCATCAAACACCCCCCCATTTCACACCCCCGTTCTCTGGCTTTTTCTTTTAAGATTTTATTTATTTGAGAGCGAGAACATGCACGCACAAGCAGGGGGAGTGGGAGAGGGAGAAGCAGGCTTCCCGTGGAGCAGGGAGCCCGATGTAGGGCTCGATCCCAGGACCCTGGGATCATGACTTGAGCTGAAGGCAGATGCTTAACCGACTGAGCCACCCAGGCCGCCCTGTTCTCTGGCTTCCCCACCCCCCTCCAGTGCCAGTCTCAGGTGGCAGCCGAGTCTCCCCCACCACATTGGTGACTGTTCACATTTTCATTTACTCAACTCAACACAATACCACACTTGGATTAATAGGATCATTAGGGAGAAATGTGGGCAAGGAGAGAGTTGAAGGGTGGAGCCTCCAAAACCCAGATTTGTGGGGGAAGACAACCAGAATTTTTTTTATGAGACCCTTGATCAAATTAGGGCTACCATTTCAACATGGGGAAATTCAGTCCATAAGCAATGGATGCAGCATTCAATATACATCAGGGGTGGGGGCAGAAGAGGCTGAGCTCTCTGCCAGTGTCCACACTGGTTGGGCTTTAGCAGCTAAAGCTGCATGTGCAGGGGCTTTTGGAGGACTTAAGGATGCAGTCTGGGAAAAGTCTGGGGAAAGCTGAAAATTACGGTTGTGTGTGTGTGCGCACGTGTGTGTGGGCAGGGGGGAAAGTTGCCGGAGGCATTCTTCCTCACCAGTATAAACACAGTTCTCTAATACAAGGTTCTACATTATTAGCTCCTAAAAAATATAAAGAATTGTTTTTATCACTGTGTAGGCAGAGCATTTTTGCATCACGAAACCTGCCTATGCGTATTGGGTACTAATATCTTATTCTTTCAAGGATCCTTTTTTCCCTCTTCGCTTTTTTCCCCTATTTTAAAGCAGACTCTTTGAAAGGTGCATATGAACCCGGTTTCCATAGCAATTGCAAGCATCAGTGATAACCCAAAGCTTCTAAGTTGTAATATACAGGCTACCCTATTAATGAGTTTCAAACTGCATTTCCATGAGACAACAGCTCAGCCACTGATAGATAAGGTCAGACCCCATCTCCAAACTTTAAATTAAATCAGGATAGATCAAAATGCAGCAGAAGGAATGTCCTTTTGGCAAGTGTGCTGTTAAAAAAAATATGTTCTTTGTGGAGGCAAAACAGTTGCTTTTGTGGTTTGTAATGCCCAGATGGAAAAATCCTAAAACAGATACAGCTTCTTCTGGGTTATTAATGGCATGTTGTCATTTCCTTATGCTATTTGTGAACGAGGTTTTTTTTTCTTTTTTCTCTTTTTTTTTCTTTTCCCCCCTGTGGTAGCTCAGACTCTAAGAAAGCACATAATCCTTTGCTCCAGGAAGAACAGATGTGACGGTTAATTCTCGCCTGCTCTGGAATATCACTAGTTCAATTACAATTTATTAAGTTGTTTATTCACGCACTAAATGCCGAGACCCAGTGCCTGTCTTCAAGGAGCTGCCAGATCAGTGGAGAGCGTGGCCTTGTCACCAGGCCACTTCCACACTGTGCAAGAGTGCTGTAGAGAGGCACCCAAGGGGCATTGTGAGGGGTCTTGAAACACTTGCAGGAGAAATGGAATTTCATCAAATGAAGGGAGGCAGGCCCTGGATGATTGGCATTCCAGATGTAAAAAAGAGGCAACGTGGCCTTTTCGGGGACCGGCAAGGTGTTTCTTCTCAACAAGGTGAGGGATAAAAGAGGCAAGAAAGACTCTGAAAGGGTTGACATGCCACACAAAGGCGAAGGACCTGCTAACGTATTTAGCAGGAGGACGACCTGCTCAGACCCTTATTTTTGAAAAGGGCTACACGGTAGGGTCTGGAATGGAACGGGGTGGGGCGGACAAAGCTGGAGACGGGAGCACAAATGTGACCTTGGTCTCGGGAAGCGGATGATTTTAGTGTTCCCATGCCGAATCTCTCACCTTTCGCTCCTGGCCAAGAGAGACCCTGCTCGACACGGGTGCCGCCGGGCAAAGCGTGGTCCCTAGACTGGTGACAACAGTGTCACCTGGAAGCTGGATAGAAATGCACATTCTCAGGGCCAGCCCCAGACTTACTGAGGCCGCGTCTCTGGGGCTGGTGTGGGCTGCGGGTGTTCCAACAAGCTTCCCAGGGGATTCTTATGGACATTCAAGTTTAAGAAGCGCTCCTCTACAATACGGCTTTTTAATTAGCTGAGCTCAACTCTGTGGGACAGACCTCACTGTTACTCTCTCTCTGTCTGTGTGTGTGATATGCATCCAATTTTGCAGAAATTCACCACATTGAATGGCAGGACTGTGCGCAGGTTTGCCCAGAAACTTCCATGATATGTTGCCTGATTCAGATCATGGCTGTACTCAATCTGTCCCCTCCTCATGCTACTCTTTCTCTAGTCCTTCCTCCTCACCCTCCTGGACACTGTCCTCACCCACTGACCTGCACACACACACTCAGTCACTGGTGCAGCGCACAAGCAGGGGGAGGGGCAGAGGCAGAGGGAGAAGCAGGCTCCCTGCTGAGCAGGGAGCCCAGTGCGGGGCTCGATCCCAGGACTCCGGGATTGTGACCTGAGCCGAAGGCAGACCCTTAACCGGCTGAGCCACCCAGGCGTCCCTATGTCTTCCTGTTTTTACTGCGTCTTTTACTCAATCTTCCATGTTCAGTGCAAACTGCACCTCAAACCCCTGCGTCAGAATAGCGGGTGCCTGCCTTGGGGGAGGCAGAAAAGTATAGTAATTGACAGGAACGGATTTAGAGTCCCAAAGCTCTAGATTTGAATCTGGGCTCTCCCATGTACTAGCCGAGTCACCCGAGGCGAGGTTTGTCACACCTCTTGAGGGGAGTTTCCTCACAATCAACTGAGGATAATAATAAATAATACCCTCCATTCATGGTTGTTGGAATGACTACATGAAAAGATGTTAGTAAAACACGCGGCCTCTAGTAAGTATCCAATCAAATGTAGCTAGTATTATTTTTCTCCCTTGCACACATTTCCTCTGCACCTGTTAAAGTGCTGATCATTTTCTGTAATAGCATCAGATATATCTGAGGCTCTCTCTTTTCTCCCAGCAGACTGGAAGGCCTCTTGGAGACAGGAGCTGCGCACACACTCAAATACAGCTTGTTGCCTGTGTCGCCTCCAGCTCCAGCGCCAGGAGCTGTGAGGGACACAGGTGAAGACAAGGTGAAAAGGTGACTCTCCCAAAAGGCAAGGCTTGCTGCTTCACGTCACCTTCTCTTTGACGATGTCCTTGCTGTTTTCATCACCACTAAGTTTGCAAAGTAGGAAACGAAATGGGAGGACAGGAAGCGGGATTTAGATGTAATGCCAGTCTACGTTTTAATTTTAAAATGCTTTGAAACTTCCAGGACAGCGCCAAGTTTATGAAAGAAAGGAATTGATTCTGTTTCCTGAATCCAAACCACAGGTAAGAACCACATTCAGTTATTTATAGTAACATACAACACTTGATAGTCTCAGAATGTTTCTTTTTCTTTTTTTCTTCTGAAGTCTCCTTATTAGTTACTATGGACTTTGATAGCAGCGTACAATTTTTAGAGCAGGGAGGGGTCTTCAAATCCCTCTGTTCCAACTCCCTCACCTTAGAGGTAAGTGTCTATGTCTCTTAAGCAGCAGAGACCAAAAGATCGGCCAGGGCTTATGAAGCCAAGGGGAAGCGATGTTCGTATATAGCCACATGATCTCTCCTTTTGTATATGGGGAACATAAATTGAAGGCAGATTGAAATGTGTTTTCAAATTGATTTGGGGGCTGCTTTTGCATTTAGAACTCAGGAAAGCCTTCAGGGAGCGTCTGTCCTTTCTTAGAAAACCTCCCCGCAGACCAGCACCGGACACCCTCTCTGGCTTTTTCAGCTGTGCAGGGAGGTACCTGGCTCCTCTCAGGGCACCTGAGCATAAAGACAGTGCAGAAAAGGGGCGCCCGGGTGACTCAGTCAGTTAAACATCTGCCTTTGGCTCAAGTCATGTTCCTGGGGTCCTGGGATCGAGCTCTGCCTTGGGGTCCCTGCTCAGTGGGGAGTCTGCTTTTCCCTCTCCCTCTGCCCTCGCCTCATGCTCTCTCTCTGTTCTGCTCTCTCTCCCTCTCTCAAATAAGTAAATAAAATCTTAAAAAAAAAAAAAGACAGTGCAGGAAAATAAGAAAGATCAGTGGTGTACCTGGGACAACCCACTAGCCCTGAATTCCTCATCTCCGAGTGAGGGCAGAAGAGGCACTCATGGTCCCTTCTGCTCTGTCCCCTCAGCTTCCTCATTTATGAGATGCAAAACTACCCATGTCATGGGGTTGTTGGGCGGACTTCATGAAGTCACCCAAGAAGAGGGCTTAGAGCGGGGCCAGTCACCGTTGCGTGTATTTAATATTCTTTCTGATATTGTTAGCACCGTCCTGGAGCTCTCCATGGGGCTGTAGGATCGATCACAGACCTGGCATTGAACAAGGGCAAACTCTGCTGCTCATGGATAGGCAGGACGCATCCCAGGAGCCAGCATGCTCTTCACATCACAGGCTGGGCTGGGTGCTTGAACTGAGACCCAGCTGCACTGGAGCTGGACCTCGTGGTGAGCACTGTGATCTCCCGTCCAGACCCCCTTTAGCATCACAGCTGCCGAGAGCGTCCTCTGCAGACAGCCTTCAACAGCCCACTCTTCCCCAGGACGTCCTCGGCTGAAGAGAAACCCTTGGCTCAAGATCACGCTTCCTTCCTGGGGTGGCCCAAACCCAGTGACTGATCAGTGTAGGGTTCTAAGGGGCCTGTTCATTTGGACCGAACTCAAGACAACTCTGAAAGGCCATTCCAGCTTCGGAGCTCCCCACGGAGCTGGCCAAGACTTAGCCCTGAGACCGTCACAGCTGGACTTCTCCTTCAGCCCAGTCCCTTGTCTTTCCCCTCCCTCTTACTGGTGTTGCTCCCAAGAGGCCTCTAATAACTCCCTGAGTCAACTTCCTAGGGAAACCAACCTGTGACAGACCTCTAGCTTTAGAAATGCTGAGCTTGGAATGATCTAATGTTAAACTGCAACCTCTCTGTCCGATCCTCAGAAATGAGTCATCTATGGCGTCTGTAGCTACTGCAGTGTCAGAGATATGTCTAGTTACTGGCTTTTTCTTGGTGGGATGGCATGCAAAGTTGGTAACGAAGGGTAGTTTGCAGTGAGAAATAAACGAGGGGACGGGACCCCTGCCTTAAGCATTAGGGATTGCTTTGACAGGATCCCCCCCTCCCATTGCCCCCAACTCTTGGCATAGGACCTGGGAAGAACCAGGACTGCCCTTGGCCAGTCAGCTCTGTTGGAATTTTAATCAGCCTATTGTTCAGGTCCGGCGGGACCCCTAAATCTCTTTTTATCCACAATGTATCGAGGGGGTCTTTCTCTCTCAAATGAATAAATTAAAAAAAAAGGTTTTATTTATTCATTTGAGAGAGAGACAGAGAACTTGAGAGAGAGAGAGAGTACGAGCAGCGGGCAGGGGCAGAGGCAGAGGGAGAAGGAGACTCCCCGCTGAGCAGGTATCCTGATGCGGGGCTCCACCCCAGCACCCTGGGAACATGACTTGAGCCGAAGGCAGACACTTAATGACTGAGCCACCCAGGTGCCCTGAAATATCAGCTTTATTCTTAAAAATCCATCCAACATACCCAAAATGTGGAGGGTCATGCCATCTGTTAACAAAGACATGCAAGTGATCATCATGAGATGGAAGCTCCTCCATGTTAACTCTGAAATTCACTAAAGGTGTATCATAGTTTGAATGCTATATATACAGTTTTGGTGTATCAACTCCAAGACTCTAATCAATGCCCTTCTGGTGCCCCGTGATAAGGAAGAAAAAAATTATATTTTAATTTTCTGTCTACTTCCTCTAGCCCTAAAATTTATCTTCTGTCTGTGACACTGGATTCTGAGAAATAGGAAGATGGAGAAGAATAAAAGTCATGTGCATGCTGTTTAGCATTACTTACTTATTTTCATGCAATACCGTTAGTATCCCCGGGGGTAGCCAAACCTGTTTATATCCCATCTGTTTTCTTCCTGCCACAAATAAAACTTCCATGCCCTGGGAGGCTTTGATTCCACTGCTCTGAAGCTTCAGAAAGAATGCGTGCAAACATTCCGGAGTGTGTAAGCGTCATGCAAGCAGGAGAAAAAAACATTTTTAAAGAAAAATAACAAAAACAAAGGAATTCTAAAATCTATATCCTAAGTCTCCTTTCAGGATTAGAAGTAAGAGCAACCACTAGTGGTAGATTATATGTGCGTTGGCAAGTTCTTAACCCTTGGGACTCCAATCATTTTGTTGGTTTGTTTAAACATTTACCTTCTGTGTATTGATGTGCTGGTAGTTCAGCTCATCTGAGATCTGAAGAACAGTAGTAGCAAAAACTCTCTGAAAAAGTCCACGCAGTGAGTCTCACTATTGGCTAGAGGGCCCAAGAATGTGGAAGTGAGTGCATAGATTTGGTATTGTCATTAATGCCCCTCTGTTTAAGTAACTTTACTCAAATACCCTTGAACTTGAAATGTTACATAAATTTTGGTGATATTGCATCAGGAATGCAAAAATGAATGATCCAGTCCTTTAACTGGGGCAAATGTTTACTTAATAACTGCAACACATTATAACAAAGATTTAGTAGGCTCGTGTTGAGAAAGCACAGATAAAGGATATTGAATGTCTATTTTAACTAGATCACTCCCCCCCCTTCTATCCATAGAATTTGCATAGCACCACATTTTTGGCTAGTGGTTAAGGAGAGGAAAGAGCATTATATGGTCATTCCCAGCTTTAATCTTTAATCTTCTTAGCATGTTGAAACAGTATGGTGTGAAAGAAATAACTTGAATTTGGAGTCAGAACACATGAATTTGTATCCAGGATCTGTTTCTTATTAACTGAGTCTAAGAGTGACCTGACTAATGGCACATAGTTTTGTCATCTGTAGAAGGGGAGTAAGAGACAATTATGAAGAAAACAACAACAACAACAACAATAGCTAATATTTCTTGAGCACTTATTATGTGCTAGGCCCTATTCTAAGTGTTTACAGGTATTCTCATTTCTTACCATGACCCTTTGAGGGAGTTACCATTATTAATCTAAAAAATCGGGTCTAAGAAAAGCTAAGTAGTTTGGAGAAGATGAAGATAGTTTTCAGCAAGTTAACTGAAACAAGACCAAAAACAAAGCAGTCTAATTGTCTTCACAGCTATGCAGCAGCCAATGTAACCTGATATACTTACCTTAAAGGCTTGTAATGAGGCTCAACTGAGATATATGTAAATACTTTGTACAAACTATCAACTTTGTAAACATGTGCATACAGATTTTAATTGTGCAGTATGTGTAGTTTAATAACAGTTACCATTTGTGTACGATTATTAAATTTGGATCCTATATAATTTAGTCATAGAGTATGCCAACCAGCATTTTAATTTTTAGAATGCCAAGGGAACTTCTGGAAACAGAATTTGAAAGATAGAACTACTACATAAAAATTAGCATAAATAGCCTGATTCCTTTCTATAATTCTCTTTCCCTTGGAGCAGACTTCAGTAGAATGAGGTTTATCTAAAACTCATTCAGTCTCCTTCAGGATGGCAGGCTTCACTTTTGCTTCCCAAACCTCACTGAAATGACAGTAAAGAAGTATAAAAGGGAATACATCTATAATTGAACTAAAAAGGGGATAAAGGGCCAAGAACTGACCAGAGATTTTGACAAAACTTTGAAAGACTGAAAACATAAGGGGTTATTTTGATAGATGAAATAGTGGTGGATGCAACAGCTCACAACACAGAAGGGGAAGCGGTCACTGAACAGTCTCTGAAGGTGGAGGGATTCTGAGCTAGGAGCTATCGGGTACGAAGAGTTGAAGGGTAGAATTCAGAATGATGAACAGAAATACTATGTCAAAAATAGCTATAACAGGTATTCCACTCCCTGCATGCCCATGTGGAGGGACTACCTCTACTTTAGAACAAGAGAAAGGCTCTACAAAGAAATTGAAAGGTCTGGAGTCCTATTGTGGTTCCTGGGTGCCCTATAGTAAAGGCTTCTTTGTTTTGATTTCAAGGGAGATGTCCAACCTGCCTCCCTTATTTCTGTCCCTTCACCCCCTAAAATAAAGCTCCCTCATGAATGATATGCCTTTCCTTTCAGGTGGAGAAAGATCTACACAGCTCCAGAGGGAAATTAATAACAACTACTTTTAAAAAATGAACCCGTTCCCATATTTCTTTCTTTCTTTAAAAAATTTAAATTCCAGTTAGGGGCACCTGGGTAGCTCAGTCGGTTTTGGTTAAGCATCTGACTCTTGATTTTGTCTCAGGACATGATCTCAGGGTCCTGGCATCAAGCCCGGAGTCGGGCTCCCCCATCAGCAGGGAGTCTGACTAAGGATTCTCTTCCTCTCTGTCTGCCCCTCCCCCCACTTGTGTGCTCTCTCTCTCTCTCTCTCTCTCTCTCTCTCAAACAAATATATACATCTTTAAAAAAATAAATTCAAGGTAGTTAACATATCGTGTAGTATTGGTTTCAGAAGTAGAATTTAGTGATTCATCACTTACATATAACACCCAGTGCTCCCCACAACAAGTGCCCTCCTTAGTGCCCATCACCCACTTAGACCATCCTCCCACCCACCTCCCCTCCAACAACCCTCAGTGTGTTCTCTATATTTAAGAGTCTCTTATGGTTTGCCTCCCCCTCTGTTTTTATCTTATTTTGTTCTTCATTCTTTTCCTCTATGTTCATTTGTTTTGTTTCTTAAATTCCACATATGAGTGAAATCATATGATATTTTCTTTCTCTGACTGACTTATTTTGCTTAGCCTAATACATTCTAGTTCCATCCATGTTGTTACAAATGGCAAGGTTTCATTCTTTTTGATTGCCCAATAATATTCCATTGTGTGTGTGTGTGTATATATATATATATATATATATATATATATATATATTACATCTTGTATCCATTCATCAGTCGATGGATATTTGGGCTCTTTCCATAATTTGGCTATTGTTGATAATGCTGTTATAAAGTGAGGTGCATGTGCTTCTTTGAATTGGCATTTTGTATCCTTTGGATAAATGTTCCCATATTTCTAAGTTCAAATGTACAACCTAAGATTACATGGCATTTGAAGAAACCAATGACTCACAATAGAAGAACCTAATGTAATAATTTTTAAAAGACCCCAGAGGAAAAAGAGAGAATTCAAGGAATATAAAATAAGTTAAGAAGAAATCTATTTAAAATCCTCAGGGAGATTTGAGAAGATATGGTATGCATAAAATAAGAATAAGCTATTACAAAAGGGAGCATGCAAAGAAAAGGAAACATTCTTGAAAATTAAAAATATTATTTATTAAATACATTTGAGAGAAAAGAGAAAATAAAAAGAAAATTAAGAGATACAGAAGATCACATATAGGAAGTTGAATATTTATTTACCTAATCAGAGTTCCAGGAAGATGGAGCAAGAAAATGGAGGGAAGGAAATAACCAAAGAAATAATAGAAGAAAACTTCTCAGGTTTAATAAAATCCTATCTTCAGCTTTAAAGAGCTCAATAAATGTCCAGCAGAAAAAGTACAGAAAAACCCACAATGAGACACAAAATTAAAACTTCATAATAATAGTGATAAAAGCATGGCCCTAAAAGCTTCTGGGGGTCAGTAGGAAATAGAAGAAGAAACCATAATGATACATGACATTACAAACACCACATCCTAGAAGGCAATGGGGCAGTGTCTCAAAGTTCTGAAGGAACAATTTTTCAACACAGTATTTTATATCCAGGAAAACTTTTAAGAAGGTCAAAAAGCCAAATAAAGACATTTTGGACAGGCAAGGATTGAAGAAGTTTAATATCTACACACACTTATGGAAAAAATAAAATAAAGTTACTTGAGAGTGTGGTTCAGCAAAACCAAAAACAGAAGGAATCCAAGAATGAGAAAAACAAGGAAAACTTGAGCACCAAGAAACAGTGTAATAAAAAGAAATTCCAGGATGACAATTATACAGCAAGCTTCTAAGGCAACAGGTCAGTATTAAACACAGGCATATGAAGTCTCTATAAAAATGTCTTTAAGCATATGGATTCATTTTAAAAAGTGTATGATTTTGAAGTGGGTAGTCTTAGTGATTAGGTGAAAGCATATGCTGTATTTATTAACAAGGGAAAAAACAAAGGCAATTAGAAAGCCCAAAGGGGGAAAAACTGATCAAAAAGAACATGGTCAAAGTAAGAAAGCAAAATAAAATATGATGTAAATTTTACCAAGTGTGGTAAAGAAGGCGAAGAGGGCAGAATATTGGAGGGTGTTTTGGGGTGGGGGAGCTGTGAAATAATAGTGTTCTAACAAGGGTTAGTATATTTTCTTTTATCGAAAATATTAGAAACTGAATATCTACTAGATAGGAAGAGACTCTTGAGTAACTATACCTCATAGACGTTGATGACTTTTCAAAGAAGTAATATATATAGTGAAATAAATTTAACACTAAAGCCACTTTGAATGTAATTTAGTCTTTGATGATGCAGAAGAAATTCTGAGATCATGCATTGATCAAAGGTCATGATTCTGAAAGTCTTGTTTTAATAAGACACAAGAAGTACTGGGTAAGTTATCTGGAGGATAAAAAGCAATAAAGAGGTCTTTACTTTATGGTACACTGGTACACACACATACACACACGGAAAGATAATGAGGAAGGGTGTTCGAGACTCTCAATGTTTTCTAAACCATGACTAGAGCTCTGAACACTCATGCATGTTCTCCATGGGCATTGTGGAGGTAGGAATCACACTCTAGAATATTTGACTCATAAACTTCTCAGTGGTAGGAAGAATGGGCACTGTCTGCTCCAAGTCCTTCCTCTCTGCCACCCCCAGTGCTCTACCCCAGTCTCCTTACTTTTCTGCCCTCAGGTAGCATAGAGTTTTTATTTCAAAAGATAGCCCATGGAGCACGAGAAGTGGCATAGGAGGGACACAGACTCCAGTTTTGGAGGAGGTGGGGAAACACCTAACCCATCCATCTTTACTACTTCAATTTCCAACTAGAGTCGCTTCTCTCTTATCTGCTATATTTTTTTTATACTTCCCTGTCAGTTTGCATTTGAAGAAAGAGTTTGCTTCTAGGGGAAAACAACTGCCACAAAAATAACTACTAAATCATGAGTTATTGGATTTGAGTCTATCTCCCACACTGAAATCTATGACATACTGATTGAGTTTAGAGCAGTGTCTCTGCTGCCTCCGGAATATGGGACTGCCCAGTTCCACAAATACCCAGTCATGGACAGCAGTCTTCTGAACCTGGTACTATACAGGGTCACTTTCCCTTGACCATCAGAATTTTTTCTTTCTAGAATTCCTCCTCTTGCGCATCCCACCCTTGGCCCTGTACGCTGTTCTCAGGACCCCCCCCCCTTGGAATGCTTTGCATCCCACTGAGCAACTCTCAGCACACATGGGCCAGACTTTTTCACCTTGTCTTTCCCATAGCTTGGCCCAGCTCCAGGTTGGGGGGTATCCCTTATCAACTCTCAACAGACTCAACTCTGCTTTGCCCATCTTTTCACTAAGAAGGCAGATCAAACAGAGAGATGAGCTCACTCTGCAAACTCAGTTTGTGGTAGGCATGGGAACAGAACCAGAGCGAGTTTGCATGGATGTGTAAGTTCTGCATGGTAGGCTTCTGCCTGACATAGTCTGGGATTTGGGAAGTCGTGCCTGCTGAGTGTCCTCAAGGGGCTACGGGTACGCCTACACTATCGCATTCCCTGAAAGGCAAACTCTGCCCTACTTATTCTGTGACTCACTCAGCGCCTGTTCCCTCTTGGAATTAACCCAAGGAAAAGAGTCCTCTCAGCAAAACAAAGTTTGCCTGCTTCCTTGTGTGTGGCCTGCTTATTTTATTTTTTGGAGCTTTACTTTAGAAGTGTAGAGCAGCCTGAGGGCCCTTTTTTTTTCTTCCCCATTTTGTTTTGTGTGTCTTCTTAAAATTGTATCTTAGCTAGAACTACTCTTTCTCCCTTGGTGGTTTTATAGCTCACAAGGTGAACCATGACCCCGAAAGATCAACAGGAATACCCTCAGGGTAGGTAAAAAGAGTATCATATATAATAAACATGCTCCCCAGCACTGGAACAGGGGCCTCAGGAAGAAGGGCATGCATTCTATCTTGGTTATGGGAAAATGGGACTGAGAGGGACAGAAGTGTTAATACTTCAGGGTAACCTCAGGGCAGAGTTTAAACCCAATAGGCACCTGGGGGTGGGGAAGAAGTATATTTTAAAAGTGCTGTAGGTTTGGGAATGAGATGACAGGAAGACTATGTCCTCATTCCTCTGAATGCACCACTATCCTAACCTTACATTGGGTCCATGCCAAATTCTAAATATATTCTTTTATAGGTCTTAGCCTGGGTTGCCCAGGAAACAGTTTTAGGCAAAAGGTTCATATGCCCAACTTTATCGGAGAGAGCAAATCCAAGAAAGCAGGAGTGAGGGGAAAAAGGGTACTGAAGTAGGGAAGGCAGAAAAAAGGTAGTAGAGGCTATTTTTTCAAGCTAGCCACGGCTTCGTCAAAAGTGGAGGTGATTGCCTGGTCTTATGAGGCATCTTCAGAAGGGCTGTATGGACTATTGCATCTCAGAACAGTCCACCACGATGGAAGAAAGAAAAATGTATCCTCTGGACAGAGCAGGGCTTCTCTCCTGACTTGAGAGAAGGTTTCAAACACAGAGATACAGAGGCCAGCAGTTGGAAGTCAAGCCAGAGTGCACTGAGATTGCTTGAGCCTAGGGGAATATGAAACAGATATTGATAGTATTTGCTACAACTGGAATGATTTGGCTAATGTGCTAACTTTTCATTTCTATTAGTAAAGTTTTAGAGATCATTTTTGGTTGTGGAGCATTTGTGGTGGTTAGACTCTAGGATGGTCCCCAATTTTCCTTGCCTCCTGACAGTCGCATTTTTTTGTGTGCTTTCCCTCTGCTCTAGTGTGGGAGAGTCCTGTGACTTTCTTCCAACTAATAGAGTAATTGATGGGATGTCACTCCCATGATTAAGTCACATATGATTGTGACTTCTGTCATCCTAGTAGATTCTCTCCCTTCCTGGTTTTGATGAAGTAAGCCACCATGTCAGAGAGGTCCACATAGCAAGGAAACAAAAGTGGCCTCTGGCTAAAGGCCCCCAAGGAACAGAATCCTATTGCAAGCACATGCACTTAGAAGCAGATCCTTCCCCAACTGAGCCTCAGATGATACTCCAGCCGTAGCCAACAGTCAGGCCTCAGGAGTGACCCTGATGAATAGGACCCACCTAAGCCACGCTGGATTTCTGACCTATAGAAACCAAAGTAATAAGTAAGTGTGTGTTGTTTTATGCTGCTAAATTTGTAGTAATATTGTTATACAGCAATAGATAACTACTATAACATCCAAGAGGAAGCATGGCTAAGAAGGTTGGTTAGGGGACAAGATGAGCCTCTGGTGAGAGTTAGGAAGTATCAGTGTAAAATTAAAAGGCTCTGGTGAATAGAGCAGGCTGGAGATCAGGTGCAGACTTGGCGGTCCTTTTGGGCAACAGGAAGTGTCTTGAAATCCTACTTCCAAGTTCAAAGATATTTTTAGGAGATTGCAGTTGGAAATGCTCAATGACAAGGATGTTCAGTGTGAATGTGAGTCATGTGTTAGAACCAAAGCCCATAAGACACTGAAGAAGAAACATGTTTGCACAAAACTTTGCACATAGTAAGACTTCCCCAGATGGTTTTGAGTGGACTGTGTCTTTTTGCTTTACGGAATTGTATGGTTATGATAATGTGTAGCTGGGTTGGGGGTTAAGTGAAGAAGACAAAGATTTCTCAAAGCCCACACCCTCTGTGAGACACCGACGAAAGGGAAGTGCAGTAGTGAAAGTAAATTCTATGTTTGTTGCCTATGAAGGGAGAGAAGATGGAAGCTTCCCACAGGACACATGGGATCTGACCTCATAGCCCTGAAAGAAGATGGTACGATATTTACAATGATCTTTTCTGCATTTGATGCAGTAGTAAGATAATGCATACATTAAAGAGTAAATCACTGGTCTCAGAAAAATGTGTCTGGTGATCAGAATCACAAGGGAATATTGCTTCATTACAGCTTTCTTTAGTCGTAGAATCCGGTAGCGATAAGCATTTTGTGTGTTCAGAGGGAGAAAGAGAGAAAGGGGAGTTTGCCCATCTGTAATCCATGCTTTCTACATACAGGCTGAAGCGTCCTATTTTCTCTGCCATTTTGTGATGGCTAGACTTCCTAGACACAGTTCTGAAGCTGAAGCTGCAAAACAGTTGTTGTTTTGTAGCTAAATGAAGGATTTAAGAATTACTGCATATGGTCTCCACAGTTGATGCGGGGCTAAGGGAGTGGACTGAGGTGGAGCGTTCTAAACCCCAGAATACAGTGTCTTATTCCTACCTCTGAGACTGAGGCTAGAAGAGCCTGTTTATAAAATATCTTCAAAATTATGGAGTTCCTTCTATATTTGAAAGCACTGTCCTGGGCCTTCTAGAACAATCAAAGAAATAGCTCAAAAAAAAAAAAAAAGAGCTTAGCACACATCTGAAGCACTGAGCTCACACCATCAAAACACTTTGGGATAAAACAATTGGTGGGGAAATCTTCCCCAGAACAATTGATTTTTCAGTACATTCAACAACTGCCTAATATAGTTACACCCATCAGCTTAAGGGGGAAAATATACACTACCATATAAACCTCTGAATGTGCTTTACAATAGCTACAATTTCAGAGAAATGAGACCTTATTTTAAAGATGGATTCTTAAAGCTGTTGCAATTTTTGAGTAACGCTAATGGGCAAGGCAGGGGCTGGCTTCGGTAATAGTATTTTACTTTTTTTGTAAAAACTACCACTTAACAACCGACACCCTATTGCTGGTTCCACATGATTCTTGCTACCCAAGGCTGGGTGCAAGGGGAGAGGGGGAATTTGAAAAATCAAGCACAAAGATTGAATCACAGAGTGCCCCAGCAAACAGGACCCTTCCTGACACACTCATTAGCCAGCAATCTTCTTATCCAATATTATTTTTTAAGTGTGAACCATGTAAAAATGTCTAAAAAGGAGAAAAAATTCCAAAGGCTTCAAATGTTCCCTTTACTATTTCTTATTATATTATTTAAATACGTAGGGACATAACGCAAGGTTATGATAAGTCACTCTTATGTGTATGTTATTGTACAAATATAAATCAAAAACAGGCTGACAAATGAGCAAAACTACAAAGTGACAAAATACAAATTAACAACATTAATGTGGGGATCCCTGGGTGGCTCAGTCGGTTAAGCATCTGCCTTCGGCTCAGGTCATGATCCCAGGGTTCTGGGATCGAGTCCCTCATGGGGCTCCCTGCTCATCGGGGAGCCTGCTTCTCCCTCTGCCTGCCGCTCCCCCTGCTTGTGCTCTTTCTCTCTCTGACAAATGAATAAATAAAATCTAAAAAAAAAACCCCAAAACATTAATGTGATAAAGTTAAACTAGTAGTTGCAGTGTAAATATTCATTCGTGTATGCATTTATTCATTCAATCCACATTAATTAAGGGTCTGTTATTTCCAGTGGCGCTCACCTAGGGGCAGCGGGTATGTCAGTGAACAAAACAAAAGTCCCTGCCTTCATAAAGCTCACATCCTACTGGGATGAGACAGCTGATTAACCCAAATGCATGAGTGAAATGTAGAGTGTGTCAGGTGATGATGAGCGCTAAGGAGAAAAATCTAGCGAAGGAGAGCTAAAGACTGAGAAAAAGGGAATTGCAGTTTGTAATGTGGGAAGGGCCTTGTGGAGCAGGTGACATATGGATAAAAGCTTGAGTGAGTATTTGGGCATTATTGGGGTGGGGCCGGGCGAGTGTTCCAGTCAGAGGGAACAGTGGGTGCAAAAGCTCTGAGGCAGGGGTGAGCCTGTTTCTAAGTGGTTCTTCTACAGGACCAGGTTCTTCTGAGTTCGGCAAACTTTTACTAGCGTGTGCCGTACGACAACTCGGTTTTTCCCACCACTTTCCCCGTTTGCAAACTACTGTGAAACTTTTGCTCCCAGCCGTGTTGGCTGTTAGGTCATTTGTCTTTTCCTGGAGACTAAAGGCATCTTTTATATATTATATCTACCTCTTTTTGTTTAAATTCTGTAATGTGGTGGTTAATTTTATGTGTCAACTTGACTGGAATAAACAATGCCCAGATAGCTGATAAAACATTATTTCTGGGTGTGTCTGTGAGGGTGTTTCTGGAAGAAATTAGCATTTGATTCAGGAGACTGAAACATCCACCCTCTCTAACGTGGGTGGGCATGATCCAATCCACTGGGGTCCAAAGAGAAAAAAAACTCAAAGAAAGGGAAAATTTTCTCTTCTTGAGCAGAAACATCCATTTTCTCCTGCCCTTGAACATCAAAGCTCCTGGTTCTCCCATCAATGGACTGGGACTTAACTGGTGGCCTTTGGTTCTCAGGCTTTTGGAATCAGACTGAAGTATACCACTAGCTTTCCTGGTTCCCTGGCTTGTGGATGGCAGATTGTGGGACTTCTCAGTCCCTATAATCACATGAGCCAATTCCTATTATAAACCCATCTATCTATCATCTATCTATCATCTATCTATCATCATCATCTATTTATCTGTCTATATCCTATTGGTGCTATTTCTTTAGAGAACCCTAATACAGGGAATGACAGTAAAGTGATATGTTATTTAACACCTCACCACACATGCAAGCACTGAGATACAGTGACAGGACTCAGGTTAATTGGTCGATGGGATCATATGGATTATGCTTAATTTAATATATTTAAATTATTAGCAAAATCTAAATATTGAAAATCAGTAAATTTTCATAGAATGTTCATAGACTTCCGACAATGTATTCATGGCACTCTTGTGGTCTGAGGAATCCCACTTTAATAAACCAGGAGGGAAGGCTTTGAAGCTGGCCTTCTTACTGGCTGGCTGATGGCCATATGTTTCATTAGTGGGTATGGACATACAAGATATCTCCACTTCAGCCCTTGTGATGTGGCTGAGTGATTCAACACATGCTTGGGGGAATCTGTGGGGTGCTGGCTAGAAAATGAATCCAAAACAACAATCCTCAGTCTTTTGTTGTCACACCCACCTGTGAGAAATATTTCTATGATTTAGACTATGTACCGCCTAGATCCTCTCTGCCCACAATCATCTGGGGAGGAAACAGCTTTGTCAGTTTTGCAGTATAGAGAGGAGATTAGAGTCTAGGCAAGCAGCATCTGCGCCATGTCTGTTGTGCCTGAAATCTACAGCTCAGCCAGAGTGGAATGCCTGAAAGCAGATTTTATGATGCTGCCTCATCAGTCATATGGTAAGACTGGTCTCAGGGCTAGGGGAGAAATAGCATGCAAGGCAATGAAGCTCAGGCAAAATGGCTTTTTGCCCATGTCTTAGGAGGCTGCACTGCTCTAGGTGAGAGTTTTTAGGAAGCTCTTTTTCAAAAAACATAACACAAGAGAAGTAATAGGGCCCTGCCATCAGAAATGAATGTAGATGGCGATACCTGTCACAGCAACTGGTGCACAAATGACATTTAAGATAAAGTTGGAAGACCTCCAAGATATTTTGTAAAGGAATTGAGCATAGTAAAAAAAAATATCTTACTATGGTCTGGAAAAATGGTTATATATTCTTGACCAAAGTTGTTTAGTTAATCTATTATGGAAAAATAGATTGCTTTGGTAGGCTCTCCTGACTAATCTGGACTGGATGGAACAGCTTTAGGTTTCCATCCTTACATTTTTCTCAACAGGAGTAATTTTAGACCACCAGCCTAGTTTTCCTAACTTCTAGTGTAGACTTCCCTGATAATCTAGGATACAATCTTGGCAGAATAATATCATTATTGCCTCTTAGAATAAGAACATTAGTTTCATATGTACAAAAATCCTTTCTTTTTTGTTTATACTCTCTGCTTCATACCCTCATGACCATGAGTAGCACTTTCCTTTCAACACACACACACACACAAACACACACACACACACACCCTATATAAGTATACATATTTAAGAGACAAAACTGTCATAAATTGTTTTGGCAGCTCCAAGAGGTGAGAAATGGAGATTTGACATCTAAGATCTCACATCATCCTTCATGTGGGGTGTCAGAAGACCCATGGCATCAGCATTTGATATCACAAGGGAGCATAGCACTGGGATAAGGAGCAGGGACTCTAGAGGTTGGACTTTCTGGGTTGAAATCTCGGCTCTACTAGTAACCACTTGTGTGAGTTTCTTAACCTTTGTGCCTCCATTTGCTCATCTGTAAAATGAGTTTAATAATTTTACCTAACTCATACTGTTGTTACGAGAATTAAATGAGTTAATATTGGTGAAGCACTTGGGATGGTGCCTGGCCCATAGGAAGTACTGTATAACTAACAAATGGGAAAAATAAGCAAATAAATAAATGAGGCTTATTTTAGAAAAAAAAATAGCAAAAGGATTATCATGAATTGTGAAGACATGACAACGAGGCAGTCAGAAAGTATTAGAATCCTGAAATAATAGCAGGTCTTCATTTTCCAATTTGTGTGGGATTTTGGTTATGCAGATGACATCGTTTTTGAGTAGAAAGCAATCAATGCCTCAAGAACTCTCTGGCATTTTCTCCCCCTAAGGTGAAGCATAAGTTGTAAGAAAAAGTAATACATATTCATGAAAACACACTGATAGGTTGAGAAATCAACAACTGCTTGACATTCCTGAAATGTCTTTTTCAGTATTATCATGAAGGAGCTCAGGAATGAGTGCCATTTGTAGAATAAAAACTCAGTAGACATTAATAACTGGAAAGACCCAAATGCCTTTAATTGTCTCAGGAGTGCTTGCTTTATATATTCCAAACACTGCAGTGGAGGCTGCAGGTTGAAACACTCATTTCTTCAGGGTGTGAGAGTGTTGGCAGCTGTAAGCCTTTATCTGTTCACCCTCTCTAGAAATTGTCCTCTGCTGAAGAGAACGGCTTCATTTAAGGTCATACCCCTCTCCCATATTGAACCTATATCCAACGACTGCTCAATCTGGGTACAGAAAGACCTGCCCCGTGTGACCCAGCTTGAGACAATGCTTCAGGGCCATCCCAGATCTTTGTAGTAATTGCTTCTCAATTCAACTTTTCCTCTACCAATCCTGCTTCTTCCACTCTCCCATAGTATTAATTCCCAAAGCACTCCCCAATAAACTTCCTATGTGCAAATCTCTGTGTCAAAGCTTAGTTCTTGGAAACTTGACCTGCAACAGGTACACATTTCCTTTTTGCACAGGGATATCTTTATGTGTTACCATCTTCTTTAAGGGGTTCTTTAATTTCTTCAACAAGGTCATCATCTATCTGTTGGTCCCTGGATCAGACTTCATCAAGGCACCTGGCTACGGTCAGAATCCAAGAATGCACTATCTTCATAGAATAATGACCAAGTCCAGGGTGAATAGAACTGTCCAACCAAAAGTCCTACACTTAAACTGATCTTTGATGAATGGGTGTTTAAATGATTCCAATTATAATTGTAAAGAACAGGTGAAATAATATCGGGTGAAGTCAAATCACGTAATACTTTCCCCTCAGAAAGAGACCCCAGGAGTTTATGGAACACTAAAGAAAGAGTGTAAGTGCTGTTTAAATGCCTTGTTTTTCGAAGTGCTCATGTGATTGCATAATCAGCGTAGCCAAGAAAGCTTGGACAATCTGTTTTGTTCAAATATACCTTGTCTGATTATATGCTAAAGATCTTTATTTTTCATCTTAAGCTTAGAGGAACAGGTACGCTTTTATCCTTAATGTGAGGTGGGTCACGATCTGGATCCAGCTTAAATGGATTTGTTTATTTTTGTGAGTTCCTAAGTTCTCACATAGTGCCTTGAGAATGCTATTACAAAATTCCTGAAGATATGTACTTCTAACAGTACCAATGGCTTGAACACGGATACCCAGTATGATAAACCAGCCAGGTCCCAAGTTTTCTTGCTGTGCTCTTTTGTAACAACACACAGTAGCAAACAGTATGGGTATATTGGATAAATACTTACTGAGCACATAAAAGAACAGGGATGGTAGCAGTTAATTATGCAAATTCAGTGTAGATTGTAGCAGCATGCTGCATTCATAGAAAAGTTATCATTGTTATTTTGATGAATACTTGGTAATTCTAACAACATTGGCAAATGGCATTTGAAAAAAAAAAAGATCGGAAATGTTATTACCAGTTATGGATTCCACAGAACAGAGACACCTCCATTTGAATTCAGGGCCATACTGCACATTACTGCAAATGCCACATGGTGGAGAAACATGTTGGTCCTGAAGCCAGGTCATGTGACCTGCTCTCTTGGCTCCTTTTAAAAAAAGGGCTTTTAATTTCCATACTCTTTCAAAGGCAGTCCAAGTTCAGGCACAATGTGCTTTTAGCATCCTCGAGTGAGCACACCACCACATACTGGGAAGGTTGACGTGTGCCCAGGATGATCAGTAGACCTCCCTGTGTTAGGCCAGTCCAGATGACAAAAGGCTCATGTCTGTGCTTTATGTACAATGCTTATTCCACAAAACAAACTGTGTCACATCTCTGGCCCCTGCCCTCAATAGATTTCATATTATATTGAGAGAGTTATTTCAAATCTTGGTGAAGAATGGGTCTCTCTTGATGGATACTTTTCTTGGGCATCAAAAATTACAAAATTTTATTCCTTCAAGAACCACCATTGGATTGTTTTGTTGTAGACTCAATGCATAAGACATGCCTTCATATATTATGTAAGGACACTCTCTTAAATTACAGTGCTAAAATAAATGACACAGCGCCTTGAGGTAAACAGCAATTCCTTTACCGGATTGATTCTGTTTGTGACATTTAAGTCTCTAAACCATGACTGATTGTGCTGGGAAGGAAGGTGTGGCAGATTACATTTTTCAAAAATGGCCCACCCCACATGCTGTTCTACAATGTGACCTTGCTACCATCCCGGCGACAGGTGGAGTCTCTTTCTCTACCTTTTAAATCTGAGTAGGCTCTGTGAATGCTTTGACCTTTAGAATATGGTAAAATTGACACAGTGCCAATTCTGGGCATAATCATTAGTTGGCTTGGCAAATTCTTCTTTCTGCATTTTAGAAGCCAGCTGTCGGGTTAGAAAAGTAACCACCCTGAAACTACCATACTGTGAGAGGCCCAAGCCACACAGATGATGAGATTCCATACGAAGGGGGATGGAGAGGGAGGGAGGAAGGGAGAGAGGAAGAAGGAGAGAAAGAAAGAAAGAGATTGAGAGAGGGAGAGAGAATGAAGTACCAAGCCTGTATGTGAAGAAGTTACCTTGGAAATAGCTCACCTCAACTGGTGCCAGCTGGATTCAGAAAGGGTCCAGCTGAGGTCCTTCCTGAATTCTGGACTCATAAAATCATGGAGAAAATAAAATGATTTCTTCGTCCACGAAGTTTTGTAGTAGTTTGTTATGTAGCCATTGATAATGGAAACAAAGGGATTTGCTAATGACCTGATTAAATAATCAAATGTGCTGGTGAGTATGGGAGGTTAAATGCATTTTTGAGACTGTGGAGCCATATACCGTCTGCCCGGAGATTTGGGCTCTGCCACTTAAGAGCTCTATGATGTTGAGCAACCCATGACTCAGTTCTCTCATCTGTAAAATGGAGGTAATAATAAGCACTGCCTCACAAGGGTGTTCTGGGGGTGGAATTAATGAAAACTTACAACAGTTCCTGGAACTTTAGGAAGCCCTTACATTGATTTTAGCTATTATTACTGTGATGTGGAGCTGGGCCTCAACAGTGTTGACCGGTACACTGCCCTTCTGTTCCACACAGTGGGAGTGAGCCTTTAAAGGCAGACAGAAAGGCGACTAAATCCTAGATCAACCATGTATGTAGGATTTTGGAACCTTCTCTGGGCCTTGAGTTCCCCATCTGTGGTTAGGGGGTAGTAAGACTTCTCAAGGGTGGGAGCATTAGATGAACTCACCAAGTAAAGTACTAGGCTCAGAGACTGCCAGGCAGTTCGTGTTTGGTAATTGTGCATCCCCTGGCCCCACAGCTTCCCTTTTGGTTTCAAGCATGATGAAGCTCTCAGCACAAGAGAAGAAGAAGCCAACAGGCTCTCAATTCTTCAGCAATGTTAAACATGGAGTGTACTCAAGTTTCGGGGTGAAGCCCTAGTTCGGTTGTTTTCAAGAAATACCTGGAAGTGTATATATTTACAAGAATAACCTGCTAGTATCCAGGTTTTGTTTTTGTTTTTGTTTTTGTTTTTGTTTTTAACAGGATGCTCTTCTTGTCATACAAAACTCTCTGGTTTGGGTAGCGGTAAGTGGCTGAGGATGAACGGCATCAATGATCTATTACAACTCCAAGCTATCAATCAAAACATGTGTTATTTCCTATGCCCCAGGCAACCAAAGGCATCAAACTAACGAGAACTCAGAGGAGCAGATAAACATGAATGTTGAACTACAACGTTCCCAGAAACACACAGAACAACAGCAGTCCCTATTCCCAACAGCTCACTCTGGCTGGTACCGGATAGAGCTGGAAACATAGATGTGGTGGTGGAGGGGGAGTGGGGTCCCCCAAATCCCAAGATTGGGGCTGATTTAAACTCAAAATGTAATGTAAATACTTACTCTGCTGCGGGGAGGAAACAAAGCCTCATCAGAATAAAGGCAAGGGGGCTTGGTCAGTGATTTCTGGAGACTTGCCCCCTGGACAAAAGCACTAAGAAAACTTAGAGTGATGTCTGCTCATGAGAAAATAATGGCAAAGTCAGAAAAATAGAGAAGTAGATCAGAATAAATCACCTTTTAAGTGAGCAGAGTCAGGGACCAGGAAGGACAAAATTCCCAATACCTGTTTTAGATCAGCGTGGGAAACTAGCTCATTTTAACCTGTCATTGTACATAAATCACTCTTCAAGCTTGGTGAAGGCAAGAATTCTTCTTCTAATACATCATCTTTACCTGCAAATGGGTTGCCATAAAGCTATAATGGTGGTTTTTGCTAAGGAATATGTCAAAACTGTAAGGATTGCCCCCCCTCCCCAAGAAGATAGGTGTGAGGGAAAGTGTGAAACATATTCGTAAAGGACATTAAATCATAATCAAATTATTGGTATAAAGTAGGAAAATGTGCTAGCATAGAGAGTTTTAGCTAACGGTAGAATTAGCCCCGAATTCCAGATTCCTCAATTAGAAGTAATCTAGTGACCTACCCTACATCGAGATCCTGATAAATCATATAATAACATGGTATTTATTGAGTCCCAACTCTGTGCTAGGCTCTGCTCCTCTTTTCAAATGCTTGGCTTTACTTATTCTGTATAATAACCCTAAGATGCAGGAACTGTTTTTGATCCTCATTATGTAGGTAAATAAATTGAGACCAAGAAATGAACTTATTTGCCCAAAGTCACACCACTACTTTTTTTTTAAGATTTTATTTATTTATTTGACAACGAGAGAGCAAGAGAGAGAGAGAGAGAGAGAGAGAGACCGAGAGCAAGCACAAGCAGGGGGAACGGCAGGCAGGGGAGAAGCAGGCTCCCTGCTGAGCAAAGACCCTGATGCGGGGCTCAATCCCAGGACCCTGGGATCATGACCTGAGCCGAAGGCAGCTGCTTAACCGACTGAGCCACCCAAGTGCCCCAAGTCACACCACTACTAAGTGATTGAGTCAATATCTGAATTGAAACCTCCTTGATTATGGAGTCAAAACTCTCCTGATCTATGCTCTATTACTGCTGTTAACTCTAAATAATATTTATGTGCCCCTGAAGACTTTGCCAACATGATTGCCTAGAATAGATTATCTTATGTCCTCGGATAACTTTGACTTTCTATATTCTGTAACTATAGAGTAAATAAAACAAAGAAATAAATAAAGGCCCCATGTACTGGAATAGGAGGAGACAGGGTAAATATTTTAGGAAAGATTCAAGCATATTTTATACTGTTTGAGCACCTAACTGACTAGCTACCTTCTACATAGAGAAGATACGCAACACATTATTCGTTGACTGACAAACCACTGACTAATCTTGAAAGAAGTGTTTTGGTTTTGTTTTTGTTTGTTTGTTTTTACTAGGATTCTAAACAAAGTGAGTTAAATGCCTGTCAGTCAACGAACAATATTTGCTGTGTATCTTCTCTAAAAGGGTCCCCAGTGGTCCTGCCCCCTGGTATTCATGCCCTTTGTGTAATCCCCTCCAGCGTATAGGCTGTTCCCCCAAAACTGGATCCTGCCAATAACTATGTGAGTGAGCTTGGAGACTGATCCTTCCTGAGATGAGACTGTAGTCCCAGCGGACACCTTGATTGCGGCTTTGTGACAGACTTTGAGTCTGAGGACCCCGTCTAGCTGTTCCCAGATTCCCGACCCACAGAAACTGGGAGATAATAAGTGCTCATGGTTTGAGGCCACTAAATCGTGGGGGTAATTTGTTATACAGCCATAGATAACTAATACAATGCCCCTCTATTCTTGGGATGACCAAAGGGTGGCGGGGGATAGATGTTTCCATTTAAGAAAGTCCAATGGCTGGGGGGGGGGGTGGAAATCTCACAGGAGATCTCGTTGCCATGGCAACATGTGACTGGTTTCTTATGCCCAGTGTAAACACTAGCTGATAGTCCTGAGGGTTCTGAGCCCACAAATTTCCTCAATTAAAAGAGGAATTCGGTGTTGAGGGAGACACAGGTGGTGGGCTGCTCACATGGCCTTTGGTCCAGGAATGGTACCATAGTGGCCTTTTTGGCATTCCGGGGGTTGCTTCGGGACTGAGTGGAAGGGACAGTAGGGGGAGTAATTACTTAGTCTTTGGCAAGACAGATGGTGGTAAAGGTGGGCCAGCTAGATGCCCCGCTTCCAGCCAAATGGAAAGGACATCACTTGGCTTTCAGCTACTTTTAGCAGGAGAAATAGTAATGGCAGAGCAAACAGAATACTTAACATTTATTAAACACTCCATTCTTTTCAAGAAAGCCACTGCCATGATGTTATCTTACTGGCACCTTGCAATGACCTAATCAGACAGGCAGGGAAGGCATTGATTTATGTTTGATGGAGTAAAAGGGTTTTTTTTTTTTTTTTTTCTTTTTCCTGATTCTTGTTTTGGATTTTAAAAAAATACTATGTGAGTGACTATCAGAGAAGTGAGTCTTCTGCTATCACAAGACCACGGGGCAGCAGAAGCAGGGTGAGAGCCAAGTGCTCCTTTCCCCAGTGCTGAGCCTTTTCTTTCCCCCCTGCCCCTCTCCCGCTGCTCAGACATCGTCCCTTGCAAACACTTCTTTCCTGCTCTGGGAATATAGCAGCCCTACTTCAGAGGTAGTACCCCTGAGTCACCACGGGCACCACAAGCTTCTGTGTCTTTCCCAGGAGTCATGGAAGGCCATCTGTCCCTTCACATTTTAAAAGTTGAGGTCCTTCTTGTAACTTATTCCTATAGCAGCACTTCTGTAAACTTGACATGCGCAGAGTTATCTAGGAACCGAGTTCACGGTCAGATTCACAGGCCCCACCTGCCAGAGATTCTGATGAATTAGAACTAGACTGGGGTCCAAGACTGCATTTTTTTTGCAAGTACTTCCATGGGATTCTTTTTTTTTTTTTTAAGATTTTATTTATTTACTTGAGAGAGAGAGTGAGAGAGAGCACAAGCAGGGGGAGGAGCAGAGGGAGAGGGAGAAGCAGACTCCCCACTGAGCAGGGAGTCCGATGCAGGGCTCGATCCCAGAACCCTGAGATCATGACCTGAGCCAAAGGCAGATGCCTAACAGACTGAGCCACCCAGGCGCCCCTTCCATGGGATACTGATGGAGGTGATACACAGCCAGCTTTAATAAATGCTGCCTGACAACCTCCTCCTTATCACTACTGTGCTAGAAGGCACTCATGAGCACACGTGTGATTACACCCACAGAGGAATCTCTTGCGTTATGTAGTACGCTGTTTTCTAAAAGGCTGTATGTGTATCACATTTTATATATCACCTCACATGCGAAATACTTTATATCCATGTTATATTTTTCTTCAGGGAAAGGACTGCACCTTAAAAGTGTACCTTTATCCTCAGCACCTAAGCACAATGCCTGGTCCCTAGCTTTGGTTGAATTGAATATTGGTCCAATGACTGACTATTCAGTTTGCTCAAAGAGGGGTAGGTCTGCATATAGCTTGATGACAAGTCAAAGACTCACTCACATCTTAACATCATTTACTCTTAACTCCACTTAACGATTTGTAAAACACTTCTCTGATCTGGCAATTCAGAAGGATGAAAGACAAAATATAAGATGGATACTGAAATAGTTCTGTGAATGAGAAGCTTCTAGAAACATGGTTACCTTAGTCTCAGGGTCTTTCTAACTGGAGAAGTTATAACCTCAGCTTTGCCAGGAGACTTTATGATCTATTGCATTTGTAACTCCAAGAGAAGGAGAAGAGACATGATAAATGGAACCAACACAAGGTCTCAGATTCCCCTTTCCCAAACAACAGAGAAGATGAGCTTTGTTCCTGAATCAACGAATTACAACATATTGTTTAGCAAAGTGATGTAGGATCTCCTCAAGAGGTGTGAAACAGAGGTGCATAGACTCACTAGGACGGAAGCTGGCGAGGGTTTGGCTGGCCCAACTTAAGAGATCAAAATACAGCAGATTTTCGGTATGGCTTCGGTACGCCTCTGGAGCAGGCATTTTTCCTGAGCTGCGAAATGAAGGTTTTCAGCTGATTTGTTTATGTGACAGCTTGCCTGTTAACAGAAAAATATTGATTCTTCTGGCTTAGCAATGAGGCTCCTAAAACATTTCATTCCTAAACTCATAAATTGGTAATAAAAAAAATTAAGCTTTCCTAAGGAGTTTGCTTGGCCTCCAATGTTTGATTGGACAAGGCACAGATATTTTTCCTGATTCTGCAGTTAAGAGGCAGACTTCCTGCTTTCTCTGGTTTGACTTATTGGATAAGCCTTTTGAACAATGGAACTCGTACTTAATGTGTTTTATTTTAACCTCAATGATGATATACATCTCAGCAGTAAATTTTTAAATAGCTGCTATATATGCTGAATAAATGATGAACCCAATTGTGCTTTCAGCTATCCTCATAGAGCATCTGGAAGGTAATCAGGGTCAAGATTGAGAGACAGAAGGATAGGGAGGGAGAAAGATTTAATATATGTTATGTTCTGACAAGTTGGAGAACTGTTGATTTATGCCAAACTAGGCTTAAAAAACCCAAAACCATCATCTATGGTAAAATCATTGGAGACACAGTCCCCACACACCAAGAAGGGTCTTGTGAACATCTGCGTGAGTAAACATCATCAACACATAACAAAATTGACAAGATACAGGCACAGATCATAACAATGGCTCACATTGTACACGGTTTCCAAAGCCCTTGTCTCAGTTCGATTATCAATATAGTCCTTCTCTGTCAGAGTTATGATCCTTCTGTTTTTGCTTTTCAGTCTTGAGCGGCTTTATTGAGGCATAATTGACATACAATAAGCTCCACATATTTAAAGTATATAATTTTGTAAGTTTTGACATACGCCTGTGAAACTATTACCACAATCAAGACAGTGAACATATGCATCACCCCCAAAAGTTTCCTAGTGCCCCTTTATCATCTCTCTCCCACCCCTCTCCCAAGCAACCTAGCAGCAGATTGGTATCTGCTTTCTTTATTTTTTAACGTTTTATTTGTTTATTCATGAGAGACAGAGAGAGAGAGGCAGAGGCAGAGGGAAAAGCAGGCTCCCCGCAGAGCAGGGAGCCAGTTATGGGACTTGATCACAGGACCCTGGGATCACAACCTGAGCCAAAGGCAGACGTTTAACCGACTGAGCTGCCCAGGTGCCCGGGTATCTGCTTTCTGTCACCATAGATGAGTTTGCAGATTCTTAAATTTTCTGTGAATGGAATCATGAGCTTTGTATTCATTTTTGTTGTTTTGGGGGTTCTTTCACTCAGCATAATTATTTTGAGTTTCCTCCATGTTGCGGCATATATCAAAGTTCATTCCTTTTCATTGTCGAGTAGCATTCCATTGTATGGATATAACACCAGGTTGATGCGTTCACCTGTTGAGGACACTTGGGTTGTTTCCAATTTGGGCTTCTTACAATTAAAGTTGCTGTGAATATTCATGCACAAGTCTTTATATGAATACGTGCTTTCTTTTCCTTTGGGTAAGTGCTTCCACGTGAATTGCTTGGATCATATGATCAGTATGTGTTTAATTTCTTAATCTCAGGAAACAAACCGAGGGTTGCTGGAGTAGTGGGGGTGGGAGGGATGGGGTGGCTGGGTGATAGACATTGGGGAGGGTATGTGCTATGGTGAGCGCTGTGAATTGTGCAAGACTGTTGAATCACAGACCTGTACCTCTGAAACAAATAATACACTATATGTTAAAAAAAAGAAAAGAAGATAGTAGGAAGGGAAAAATGAAGGGGGTGGTTTTGGAGGGGGAGACGAACCATGAGAGACTATGGACTCTGAGAAACCAACTGAGGGGTCTAGAGGGGAGGAGGGGTGGGGGGATGGGTTAGCCCGGTGATGGGTATTAAAGAGGGCACGTTCTGCGTGGAGCACTGGGTGTTATGCGCAAACAATGAATCATGGAACACTACATCAAAAACTAATGATGTAATGTATGGTGATTAACATAACATAATAAAATTAAATTAAAAAAAAGAAACTGCAAAAATGTTTTTCCACATGTTCATATCATTTATATTCTCAGCAGCGGTGTATGAAAGTTTCAGTTCCCTCTATTCACACCCAGGCTTGGTATGGTCAGTCTTTATCATTTCAATTTATTTTTAATTTAATATAATAGATGTGTAGTGGCATCTCATTGTGGTTTTAATTTGCATTTCCTTACTGACTAATTATATTGAACATCTTTTCCTATGCTTATTTGGCGTCAGTATACATTTGGTGAAATGTCTGTGAAAATCTTTTGCCCATTTTTTTATTGGGTGGTTTGTTTTGTTATTATTGAGTTTTGAGAGGTTTTTAAAAAATATATTCTGAGCGCGAGTCCTGTATCAGACATATGCTTTACAAATATTTTCTCCCAGTCTGTAGTTTGTCTTTTCATTCTCTTAAGTGTCTTTTGAAGAGCAGACGTTTTTAACTTTGTTGAAGTCCAGTTTACCATTTTTTTTAATAGATCGTGTTTTTGCTGTTATTGTAAGAAATCTTTGCATCATCCAAGATCACAAAGATTTTCTCCTCTATGTTTTCTTCTAGAAGTTTTCAGTTTTCATTTTTATATTTAAGTCTAGGATCCTTGTTGAGTTAAATTTTGTATATGGTATGAAATATGGACTGAAGCTCTTTTTAGGGGGCACATGGTTTTTCACTTGTTCCAGACTGTTGAAAAGACTATCTTTCTCTACTGATTTATGATTATACCTTTGTCTAAAATCAGTTATCCATATAGCTATGGGTCCATTTTTGAATTCTCTATTATGTTTTATTGATCTCTTTGTTGATCTTGGTGTAATCCTGTACTGTCTTGATTACTATAGCTTTAAAATAAGTCTTGAAATCAGGTAGTATCTGTCCTCCAAAGTTATTGTTCTTCAAAGTTGTTTTGGGCCTTCTAGGTCTTCTGCATTTCCATATGAATTTTAGAATTTGATTTTCATTTCCTACAAAAAGGTCCTGTTGTGACTGATTGGGATTACAGTAACTCTATAGACCAATTTAAGGGGGAATTTGTATCTTAATTACACTAAGTCCTCTGACCCACGAACAAGGTGTACCTCTCCGTTTATTTAGGTCTTGTTTAACTTCCCTCAGCAATATTTTGTCATCTTTGGTGTACAAGTCTCTCACATCTTTTGTCAGATTTATCCTTGAGTGTTTCATATTTTTGATGCTATTTTAAATGTTACTGCTTATTTAAGTTCAATTTCTGATCGTTGCTGGTATTTAGGCATACAATTGGTTTTCATATATTGATTTTGTGTCCTGCAATTTTGCTAAACTTATGTTTTAGTTCTAGCAGATATTTTTGTAGATGTAATCAGATCTTTTTTACATGGACAATCACACTAAGAATAAAGAGTTTCACATCTTCCTTTCCAATCTGAATACCTCTTATTTATTTTCCTTACTTGATGGTACCAACTAGACCTCCAATCCAATGTTGAATGGAAGTGGTGAGAGCAAACATCCTTATCTTGTTGCTGATCTCTGGAGCAAAGCATTTAATCTTTCACTATTAAGTATAATGTTAGTAGTAGATTTTTTGTACATGCCTATATTCATTTCCTGTCACTGTGTAATGAATAACCCCCAAACGTAGTAACTTAAAGCAACATTTATTTAAGATTTTATTTTTTTAATTGAGAGAGAGAAAGTGAGAGAGAGAAAGAGGGTGCACAAGTGGGGGGAGGGGCAGAGGGAGAAGCAGACTCGCCACTGAGCAGGATGCCCAATGTGGGTCTCGATCCCAGGACCCCAGGATCATGACCTGAGCTGAAGGCAGACACTTAACTGACTGAGCCACTCAGGAGCTCCTGGCAACAAACATTTATTATCTCACCATTTCCTTGGGTCAGGAATCCAGACATGGCTTAGCTGGATGCCTCTGCCTCAAGGTTTCTCACAAGACTGTGATCAAGGCATTAGTTGTGGCTGTTGTTTTATCCAAAGTCTGAGTGCAGGGAAGATCTGCTTCCAAGCTTACTCATGTGGTTGTTGGCAGGATTCATTTCCTCACAGGCTGTTTGATTGTGGGTGTCAGTTCCTCTTTAGCTATTGACCTGGAGACTCCATCAGTCCTTTGCCACATGGGGCTTTCCATAGGCAGCTCAGCTTCCCTCAGAACAAGCCAATGAGAGAGCATGAGAGGGCAAGCAAGATGAAAGTCACATTCATTTTGTAAACTAATCTCAGAAGTGACATCTTATCACTTTTGCAGAATTCTATTTGTAAAAAAGTGAGTCATCAGCAAGTCTGGCCCATACTCAGGGAAAGGGCTTATAGAGGAGGCAAGGAACATTAGAAGCCATCTTAGAGTGAGCCTACCACAATGCCTTCTATCAAGTTGAGGAAGTCACCTTCAGTTCTTAGTTTGCTGAGAGTTTTTATCAAAACTGTATGTTAGATCATGTCAACTGAATTTTACTTCATGTGGTTTCTTTTTTAGTTTGTTCATATAGTGACTTTTTAAAAAAGATTTATTTATTTATTTAAGAGAGAGAGAGAGAGTGAGGGAGAGAGAGAGAGACACACAGAGAGAGGTGGGGAGGGGCAGAGGGAGAGGGAGAGAGAATCCCAAGCAGACTCTGTGCTCAGTGCGCAGAGCCCAACATGGGCCTTGATTCCACGACCCCAAGATCACCACTTGAGCTGAAACCAAGAGTAGGTTGCTTAACCGACAGCGCCACCCAGGCACCCCTGTATGGTGACAGTTTAAGGTTTGTTTACACTGATTTGATTTTCAAATGTTAAGCCAAGACTGAATTCCTGAGATGAGCAACACTTGCTCAAGATGTATTACCCTTTTTATATATTGTTTGATTCTACTTGATAAAATTTTGTTTACGATCCTTACATTTGTGTTAATGCTATACAAGAAATACTGGTTTGTAGGTTTTCGTTTGTTTGTTTTCTCATAATGTATTTTCCTGGCTTTGGTGAGAGGATGGTAGTGTTGGCCTCATAACACCAGATGGAGAATAGTCCTTCCTCTTCAGTTTTTTGGAAGAGTTTGTGTAATAGTGGTATTATTTCTTCTTTCTGTATTTGGTAGAATTTATCAGTGAAGCTATTTGGGCCTAGAGTTTTCTTTGTGGAAAGGTTTTTAACTACAAATTCAATTTTTCTAGTGGATATAGGCCTATTCAGGTTATCTACGTCTTACTAAGTAAGCATGGCAATTTGTGTCTTTCAAGGAATTTTTCCATTTCATCTAAGTTGTCAAATTTGTTAGCATCAAGTTGTCTGTAACATTTCCTTCTTAACCTTTTAATATATGTAGGATCGGTAATGTCATCTCTCTTATTCCCAATATTGGTAATTTGTGTCTTGTCTCTCTTTTTTCTGGCAAGATGTTTATCAGTTCTGTTGTTTTATTTTTCAAGTAAAGAATTATTGGTCTCATTGATTTACTTTTCTGGTGTTTTGTTTTCTATTCTATTGATTTCAGCTTTGACTTTATTAACTCCTTTCTTCTGCTTACTGTACTTTTATTTTCTAGTTTCTTAAGGTAGAAGTTCAGGTCATTGATTTGACACTATCTTTTTTTTAAAGATTTTATTTATTTATTTAGAGCATGAGTCGGGGGAGAGGCAGAGGGAGAGGGAGAGGAAGGACCTCAAGCAGACTCTGTGTTGAGCTCAGAGCCCAACATGGGACTCAATCTCACAACCCTGAGATCATGACCTGAGTTGAAATCAAGAGTCCCTCACTTAACCCACTGAGCCACCCAGACTCCGCTGGGACTGTCTAATATAAACATTTAGTGCTATGAATTTCTTCCTAGGCACCACTTTGGCAGCAGCCCATGAATCCTAATTTCCATTTTCATTCAGTACAAAATACTTTATAATTTGTCTTTTGATTTCTTCTTTGATCCATAGGTTATTTATTTATTTATTTAATTTTATTATGTTATGTTAGTCACCATAGAATACATCATTAGTTTTTGATGTAGTGATCCATGATTCATTGTTTTTGTATAACACCCAGTGCTCCATGCAGTATGTGCCCTCCTTGATTTCATGGGTCATTTAAAAGTGTGCTGTTATTTAGTTTCAAAATATTTGGGGATTTTAAAAATATTTCTGTTATTGGTTTTTAATTTAATTTCATTGTGGTTGGAGAATCTAATTTCTATGACTTACATACCTTTAAATTATTGATGCTTGTCTTATGGCCCAGAATATGGTCTATCTTGATAAATGTTCCTTGTGTTCTGGAAAGGGAGATGGTTTGATGTTCTTAGTGAATGGATGGTTCTATAAATGTCAATCAAGTAAAGTCATTTGATCATGTTGTTTAAGTCTTCTATATCCTTGCTGATTTTCCATCTACTTGTATCAGTTATTGAGAGGGAAGTATTAAAATCAACGATAATTGTGTATTTGTCTATTTCTCCTTACAGCTCTATCAGATTTTGCTTCATGCATTTTAAAACTGGCTTATTAGGTCAATAAATGATTAGGATTGTTATGTCCTCCTGATGCATTAATCCTGTTTTCATTATGACATGGCTTTTTCTATCCTTGGTAATATTCCTTGCTCCAAAATATACTTTGTTATTAATATAGCTACTAAAGCTTTCTTTTGACTGATGTTAGTATGATTATCTTTCAACATTCTTTTACTTTTAACCTATTGGTGTTATAATATTTAAATTGTATTTCTGTTGGTAGCATCTAAGTGGGTCTTGTTTTCTTGTCAATCTGATAACCTGCCTTTTAACTGGATTGTTAGATCATTTACATTTAATGAGATTATTGACATTCTTTGGTTTACATCTACCGTCTTGCTGTTTGTTTTCTGTCTATTCATCCCATCTGTTTTTTGTTCCCATTTTCCTTCTTTTTCTGCCTTCTTTGTACTGAGTTTTTAAATTTTATTTTACATCCTTTGTTGACTTATTAGCTATAACTTTGTTTTATTGTATTAGTAATTGCTTTAGGATTCATACCATGCATCTTTCACTCATCACAGACTACCTTCAAGTGATACTATATCACTTCACATATAGTATAAAAATCCTACAATAGGGTGCCTGGGTGGCTCAGTCAGTTAAGCGTCTGCCTTCAGCTCAGGTCATGATCCCAGGGTCTTGGGATCGACTCTCACATCGGGCTCCTTGCTCAGCAGGGGAGCCTCCCTCTCCCTCTCCCTCTGCCTCTCCCCTTGGCTTGTGCTCTCTCTCTCTCTCTAGCTCTCTCTCTCAAATAAATAAATAAAATCTTAAAAAAAATAGCCTACAATAACATAGTTCTATTTCTCCCCTCCCAGCTTTTATGATGTGGTTGTCATATGTTTATGTTTAAAACTCTATTATACATTGGGTTTTTAAAATTTGTTTGTGTTGTTATCAGTCAATTATCTTTTCAAGAGATTTAAATCATAAATAAGATTCTCACAAATTTACTCAGGTTGTTACCATTTCTAGTGCTTTGCAGTCCTTTGTATAGAACCACATTTCTTTCTGGTATCATTTTCCTTCTGCCTGAAGACTTCCTTTAATATTTCTTGTACTGATGGTATTCTGGTGATTAATTCTTTCAATGTTATATCTTAAAAAGTTGTTATTTTGCCTTCATCTTTGAAAGATCGTTTTGACTACACATAGAATTGTAGGTTGACGGGTTTTTTTTTTTTTTAGTACTTTAAAGATGTTTTTCTACTGCCTTTGAGTTTGTATTGTTTATGACAACAAATATGATGTCATCCTTACCTTTATTCTGCTGTACATAATATAGCATATTCTCTCTGGCTGCTTTTAAGATTTTCTCTTTATCGCTGATTTTGAACAATTTGATTATTATGCACTTTGAAATAGTTTCCTTATTTTTTTGTGTGTTTGGGGTTCATTGAGATTCTTAGATCTCTGGCTTTACAGTTTTTATCACATTTGGAAACCTTATACCTATTGTTTCTTCAAGACTTTTTTCTGTTTCCCCCACCTCCCTCAAGGACTCCAATTACATACCCTTTGTGTTGCTTGAAGTTGTCCCACAGCCTATTAATGCTCTTTTCTTTCCTTCCTTCCTTTCTTTTTTTCCTTTTTTTTTTTTTTTTTTGAGTCTTTTTTCTCTATGTTTTTCATTTTGGATAGTTTCTATTGTTATGTCCTAATATTCACTGGTCTTTACTCCTGCTATTTCTAATGTCTTCTGTTAATCCCATTCACTATTTTGTTTTGTTTTGTTTTTGTCTCAAACATGGTAGTTTTCATGGTACTTTCCATGTTTTCTCAGGTATGGAAGTTTGATTTTTTTTTAATTTTTCCTGTTTCTACATATAAAATATAGTAATAATAACTAGAGTTTTTATCTGCTAATTCTAATAACTGTGTGCCAACACTGGGTTGGATTTGATTGAGTGAGTGATTGATTATTCTTCTATTATGGGTTTTATTTTCCACTTTTTTTTTTTTTTGCCTGCCTTGCAATCTTTGATTTGATGCCAGCCATTTTGAATTTTACCTTGTTGGATTCTAGATATTTTTATGTTCCTATAAGTATTCTTCAATTTTGCTCAGGGATGTAGTTACATTATTTGAAAATAGTTCAGTCATTTCAGGTAGTGTTTTTATGATTTGTTAGGTAGGTCTAGAGCTAATTATTCCTTACTAAGGCAAGAACTTCCTGAATACTCTACCTATGCCCCATGAATTACACCTTTTCCCAGCCTGGTTGGTGATTACATATTGTCCTGGCTCAGTGTGAGTATTAGCCACAGTTATCTCTGATTTTCTCTGATAGTTCTTTCCCCAACCTCAGATGGTTTATTCACACACATGCTCTGATCAATACTCTTCTGAGTACTTGAGTGGAACCTTTTGAAGATCTTCACAGAACTCTTTCATTGTGCACCTCTCTCCTTTCTGGTATTCTGACCAGCTATCTCTAGTTACCTTGGTCCCCCCAGACTCTCAGATCTGTCTCCCCAACTTAGGGAGACCACAAGGCTCTGCCTGGGTTCTGCTTTCTGCACCACAGCCTGGAAACACTCTCAAACAGTAAGGTGGGGTGATCATAGGTTATACCTCATCTTTCCTTCTCTCAGGGATCACTGTCCTTCACTGTCTGATTTTCAGGGACTTGAACACTGCTGTTTCAAATATTTTGTCTGGTTTCTGTGGTTGTTTCAGGCAGGAATATAAATCTGGTGCCTCTTGCTCTACCCTGACTAGAAGTAGAAATATGATTATTCCATTTTAAAATGAAGAAATGATCTCAAGAGGACTTAGTGCTGTAGTAAGTGGGAGAGCTGAAATTCATGCCCAGTTCTTTTCACTCCTACTTCAGAAACATCATCTTAGAAGTATCTGTATGGCTGAGAAACTTCAGGGCTTCCCCCTCCCCTTCCCAGCCAATGGCTTTTCATAATTGTTCATTTATGTTCAGTCCTTAATTTTGTTTGTCTGTCTTTAGGAGTAAAGGTGAGCAACTATTTGGGACTGTATATCTATTCTCCATCTCTCTTTTCAGGGAGAATAATGTCCTTAAAGAGCTTCATTCTCTAATGCTTGGTATTTGTTGTGAATCAGTAGAGAACCTTACTCTCTGTGTTTGAAACTTGGGTAAATGTTTAGCTTCTGTTCTTATTTCTTAGGCTCACTTATAGGTCATATACTTGCCCAGTTCAGAATCTTTGTTTCTTCCTCTGGAAGAGTACTCTTCTGTCATTCTCTCCATCAAATTCTGTCCCTCATTTCAACCCCATCCCACGCTCTATTTCTACTAGGAAAACTTCCCCACCTATGCAATTTCTACCTCTATAAAATCATGCTAGGTTTGTTTGGACAAGATGCTCCGAAGGTCTGTTCCAGCTCTGAAGCAAGTTTTGTGGGGGCTAATATTACTCCCTCCCTTTTCTAAATTACACCTTTTGGCATAAATTGATTCTGAATTATATTCTAACTTTGTGCCATATATCCTATGCACTCTGTCTGGCAAGTTGCCCATCATTAATAAGTTCCAAATAAATCTTGTTGAAAGAAAGGATGAATGGCATTTTTTTTTCTTACTCATTCAATGTATGCCTTTTCTTCCTTCTTAACCAGAAAAGAAGTTTCTTGAGGGCAGAGCTAATGTATTTTGCTTATTTGTTATTACATATGGGACCTACACTTTGCTAGGGGCATTGTTGAGTGTTTGCAACGACTCTGATTCCAAGGAACCACCAGCAACCTAATTTCCAGAATCATGGTACCAGGCTCAGGTGATAATACATAGTCCCAAAGTAAATATATGTTGAATGAACAATGAGATGGCTCTGGAGCAGAGAGTTTAGCAAGGTATTCGTGCTTACACAGAGAAACAAAGATGCAGATAGTGCAGACACACTCAAATTTTATTGTTTGTTTGATACATCTGCTGCTTTGAGGCTTATACTTAATGTGAGTCTGTTGAATGATTTACAGGTATACTCATGCACCGAGATGAAGGGCTTTATTATAAATCTCCCTCCTTGTGCTGTAGGATACTGTGCATTTTTCAATGCTGTAAACATAAATAGAAAAGTGTTTTGTCTGTGACAAGGACAAATGTCAGTTGGCAAAGCTCTTAAAGATGCAGACTTTTGAATTTGAGTTCTCATTATTATAGTGTCCTGATTCAAGAAGTAAGAATAAAAAATGCTTTACACTTATAAATTTTATTCCATAAACCTTTATAATAAGGAAAAAACAATAAAAGTTATTATATAAAAGTAATACATGTAGAAAATAGTGTTAAGCAAAAATAAGAAAATAAAAGCCATTCCTATCTCCAACATAGATACCACTGATAACATTTTAGAGCGTATTCTCTCAGTCTTTTTATACACATATTTAATTCAAAAATGTAATTACACTAAACATATTATTTTCTCCATGCTTTTTCATTTAGTGACATGTAAGCTATTCAGTATATATTCATAAAAATTCTCCAGATCATCATTTCTCACTGCTGTTTAGCACTGCAATGTATGGATCTACTGTAATTTATTTATCCAAACCCCTAATTTGGGTCATTTTTGTGATTTTCAGTATTTCTGCTGTCATGAAATTAGAGGAATAAGTGTCCTTGCAGCTAAAGCCTTATATACATCCCTAATTATTTCCTTAAAATAATTCCCTAAAAGTGGAATTCTTGGGTCAAGAAGTGTGCAAAAATCGAAGGTTTTTGACACCAAAACTACCTGTATTCCAATTTAATCTCCCAGCAATGCATGCGGTACTTTTTAAATGTGATTTCATTTGTATTTATAACCTTTATGCAGGAAAAGTTTAAGGCATCCACATTTAGCAGTTGAGGAAATCAGGGTGCAGAAAAATCAAGGGCATATAGCATTAACACCACAACTGTAAACCCACTTTCTCCATTCCTCGTACTCTTGGAACAGTGTTCATTGCATCTCTACCGGTGGTATTTGGAAAAACTGAGTCTGGGCTATTCCTTGATCAAAATTAGGATTTATTGGGCAAACGCATACTGAAAACAAAGTTAAACAGGCTACAAAGCCTATGATGGTAATAGGTCTTTAGGCTCGTCTTTGCAATTTAAGTTATTTGCCATCAGGAGGCAATAGAAGGTCACTTCCCCCTCCCCCCAAGAAGGAAATGTGGTTTTCTTGAGAAGCTAGTCTCTCTCTCTGTCTCTGTCTCTGTCTCTGTCTCTCTCTCTCTCTCTGTTAGACAGGAAGTAGGATTTACTGGTGGCCATGAATAAGGGGGGGGCAGTGCCAAGTTTCTCATGAGTGCAGAGCTTGCCATTTGTCCAGGGGGCCATGATTAGGGATGTATTTGACCCCACAACCTTCTGGGAAGAGCCACTTTTCAGCCACCATGTCTTCAAATTCATCTGCTTCAAACTTAGTTAAGCCCCATTTCTTGGAAATGTGGATCTTCTGGCAGCCAGGGAACCTGAACTTGGCCCTGTGTAGGACCTCAGTCACATGCTCTTTGTTCTACAACTTGGGACAGATGGACATGATGACTTGGCCAATGTGGACCCTGGCCACTGTGCCCTGGGACTTTCCAAAGGCACCCTGCATACCTGTCTGGAACCAACATAAGACATTTTGCTGATAAGGATGAACTGAAAGGGGTAGAGCCACCACTCAGAAGTGAAAACCATCTTTGTCACAGCTTTTCACCCTGTACTTGCCGACACAAATACGGACAGCCTCCAGGGCTTCAGAGGAGAGCAGCTCCTATTCATCTGACACCATGTGGCCACATAGTGGGCACTCATCCACCTTTGCCTTCTTCTACCCCAGGTCAAAGTTGCAGATCTTGGCATCAGGGACACCTCTGCAGGAGTGAGGCTTTGGATGAATGACTTGTTCTTAACAATACCGGTAACAACTGGGCAGTGCGCAGCCCATGGCAACACCAGGATCTTCAGTGACACGCCAAGAGCAAAGAAAAGATAGTATCTTTTCTATCTCGCCACTTGTTGCATAATTACAAGCTACAAAACTTTGCTTTGTATACAAACCGAAATTTATGAAATTAGGACTTCCAGTTGGATTGGTTCAAATCAAGATTGAAAATAAGTTTTGTATATTTCTTCATGAAATCTCAGCTCTTCCTAAAACTGTTTTTTTTTTTTTTTCATGGATAAGGGATTATCTCACTATATGCTTTGGGCTAGACTTAAAGAAGTGGATTTCTTTTCCAAAACAAGATTCTAACTCCAGTATAACTTTTGGCTCTTGATCTAGTTAAGTTTGTGATCTTTAATTTTGCAGGATGCCACTGTGAAAGAAAAAACAAAAACAAAGACACAACTGGATGCAATTCATCACTACCAAACAACACCTTAATTCTTTCCAACCCAGGAGAAGCTCCCTTAACCTGATACCTGCTTTCCAATTTTTAAGCTTCCTATTCCAAGGTAGATTGATTACAAAAATGGCACAACTGTCCATGCACCCCTGAATCCATTCTCTTTGCAACCTGACTTGGAAACTTCTCCCATCAAAGGTGGTGTTTGTATCCCCATCCCATGAAACTGGACTAGCCCTGTGATTTGGTTTGCCAATAGAATGCAGTAGTGTTGCAGTTCCAAGCCTAGGCTTCATGAGGTCCTGTGTACTTCTGCTTGCTCTCTTGGACTTTAGCGATCTACGTGAACAACACCGGACCAGCCTTTGGGGACATGAGCGGTCACAAGGAGGAAAGCCATCTCAAGCAAGGCCATCACAGACTAGCCAGTGCCTAGCTGCTCCGCCTACTAACCACTGACACATGAGCGTTTCCACATGGCGATCATCTTAGCTTAGCCCAGATGGGAAGAACCACCCAGCTGGTCTACAGATTTATTTTTTTGGCGGGGGGAGAGAAATTGTGTTGCAGGGTTATTTAAGACAATAGATATCTGTTACTTTGGGTCTAAAGCAATTGAGCCAATAATGATTATTACCATTCCCCTGCCTGGCATTCAGAATGAACTAAGTCTGGGAGAGAAAAGATTCTGTTTCTGACTTGGCAGGTTTTGTGGATACAGATCAATGAAGTGGTCTGGCTGTATTTATATACACTGATGATTTACCTCCTGATACTCTTTCTGATTCCCACTAGTAATGCTTAGGAATCAGTTTAAAAATATTTCATTCTGGCCTGGTGTCCAGCTACTCCCAATCATATGTCATGGCCACATTAAACCATTCCTTGTTCCCCAAACATACCTCAAACACAATAACACTGGCATGCCTTCACTTCGATCTGATCATCTTTTCTTCTTTCTCTCTTTATCAAAATATTTTGGGTAGTCTATGAACCAGCTGATTTCCTTACAGTTTCTCTCCTCTGTGAAATATGCATCTTCATCCTCCAGTATAATAAACTTCTCTTTCTTCTCTGCTTATTTTAATACCTACTTTGTAATGCTTGTTTCAGTTTGACTTATAGTCAAAGATCTAAAATTCTGCCAGTATTAGCTAATCTTGAAGACTAAGAAAAAATGAGACAAGTTTCAGATAGTGTTTTAGATATTTCCTGGTAGAATATGGTTATGATTTTCTGCTTTTGGGGAAAAAAGAAGCAAAAGTCATTTTAGCCATGTTGAGAGTTCAGAAAGGGAGTGTATTTTGGCTTAAACTATACTGCGGAATCAGAATTAACTTTGTGCTGGGCATTATGCCATATCCAAATAATTGTTCTTATTTTTACTATTAAATTCTATTTTTTTAAGAAGAAAAATGGAGTAGACCTCTACTCCAGAGAGAGAAACAAAAAAGGCCTGGCTCAGTTCCGGTCAAGAGGAGTAATCAGTGGAAGATCTCATCAGTGTTGTGGATGCTACAGCTAGGATTCCATCCATCTTGTTAAGGGAACCAAACTCAAGCCCCTGATCCCCCTTCATGCAGGACCAGCACAGCTAAGCCCTGATCTCATCTGAGACTTGAATATCTCCTTTCCTGTAAGCCACTTCTATCCTGAGAGGAAAAAGCTACAGTTTATAAACATTTTTATTGGTCATATTTTACCATATGGCCAAGAGAGAACAGTTAGGGGAGGGATGTTTGATGCTGGTTTGTTTAAAACACACACCTAAGTAGGTGTTTTTTCCCTGGTTAAAGAACTTTTTATGATAATGCTTCATTTAATTGAAACCCGTTAGCGAGCTGAGAAGTGAAATGTTTATGAATCAACGAGCAAATCTAGAAGCCATTCGGCAGCTTGGAGTCACGGCCGTAAGACGTTCAATTCCAGTGGCTAGCATAATGCCTGGCCCACAGAATAAACTCAAAGGAGGTTTCTGTCTGCAAAACAAAATGGATACGATTGAGTTAGCAGAGTTTTAAATGACATTGACTAGAACATCAATAAAAAGAATAAAAAGAAAACTGATTTTATTACAAAGTCACTGTGGATCAATAATACATAATAACATGGGCACGAGAAGCAGTCAGTGACAGAAGACATTCAATAATTCATGAGCACATTAAGTTCATGAGATAATAAGCCCACACTGTTACATACTATCTTTTTCTGAATCAATAGCTATGGAATTGAATAAGAAAGTGGAATATTTTCAAAATAATAGGGGTGCAGTAATAGGGGTGACACAGCTGGGCAGAGTTGCTTATCTGGAGGATATCTCCACTATGTAGCTACATAAGAATAAAAATAATTCAAAGGTTTAGCATGGAATGAACCCAGACATGTTCCCCATGACAAATTCAGTAGACACATTGGTGGGCCGTGATTAATTATCTCGTATCAATGAATGGTTCTCTGTTCAGGCATCTCTTTTCTAAGATGGAAAAATCTTATATGTTGACTTCGTTTCCCCCCTTCCACTGGGTCATGGAGGAAGCAGTGTGTTAACAGCAGTGTGAGCACCCCAAACCCCGTCCCACTGCAGTATTCTGACTAGTGTGAGCTGAAGACAAATAGATGACCCAGATATCTAAGGAGAGAAACGACAGTCAGTGGAACTTATTTTCTGACCCTGCCCTGGACAATACCATATTGTCTCTTTCGGCAACCAAATTAAGTTTGCAAAGGGATCCATTCAAAACCTCAAAATATTCCCTACCTAAAATAGTTCTTACTCTGAACAAAGATTCTCATCCTACTTTTTATGACAATTCCTTTAGAGAGTTGTTTTCTGTCTGTCTGTCTGTCTCTCTCTCTCTTATACACAGACACATGAACACAGACCACAAACATCAGTCTCATAAACTTGTACATGAGAAATGTAGATCTCAGAAGTCAAAAATCAAGCATGATTCTAAGCCATATGGAAACCTTTATCTGGGTCGTTATTTGAGTGTGTTTTTTCTAGTTATGTTCGTGTGTCCATGTGGGTTTACAGGTGTATTCTTGCATCTTGTGTTAATGCATCTGGAGCCTCTCCCAATCCATCTCTCTCTCTCTCTCTCTCTCTCCAATCTTCTTTCTTACTTATTCCAGCAACTATGGACAAGAGAGAATAGAAATGCATATATATTTTATTTGTTCTATTTATTGAATTTTTTATGTTCTCTATTCCTTTTGTATAACTCAGAAAAGTCTAATGTTATACATTTCTCTTTTAAAAACAATAAAAACCCAATTAAATTGCCTTTTCTGTATCGAATGCCCATGGTTTCTACCTCCCTTGAGCCACTGATCCTGAAAAGAATCAAGCTTCACCTTCGTTCTGAACTTACCTTTATAAAGTCAGAGTTTTCCTTTTCAGAAAAAAGGGAAATTTTTTTCTCGCAGTCAGAATTTTGGTTGTCACTGTTTCTGGACTTCAGTTCTTGACCTTGCTCTGTTAACAATGAGAACTCATGTTTCTATGTCTCTATAATTTTGTGCATACATCTTTGTATACGCCCGGCCTAAATTCCAGTCCACCCCGGCACACTTTACCTCCCCCTTTTAAATGAAGGATTCTGCTTAGGAGACATCTTTTTTTTTTTTTTTCTCTTTTAACATTCTCATGTAGCCAAACAGTTATCTTGCCTTAGAACCTCATTCACTTCCTGATGTAGGCAGAAAACAGCACGTTCTAAAATTACAGCATCTTGGGGATGGAAGGGATTAGTCAATGTATCTAATTTAACTTAGTTGGCTCCCACTTGTATTATCATTGGTTTAAAGGATAAGGCAAGAAATAGGGCTCATTAGTTGTTCAACTCTCCAAACATTTGTCAAGCCAGGCCCTGGCAGACACCAGGGATTCAGAAACGAGTATGTGCTTCTTGTCTTCAGGAAGCTCGTAATCTAGTGGGTGGAAAAGAGAAGTAAACAGTTACCGATGCTGGAGATCATTTGCATGAGAGGGAGATACTGTGGGAGCAGAAAACCCAGGCTCAAGGCATTTTTTAAAAAAGATTTTTTAAAAAACTACTTATTTGACAGAGAGAGAGCATAAGCATCGGGAGAGGGAGAAGCAGGCTCCCCGCTGAGCAGGGACCCATTCCCCTTCCATGGGGTGGGGAGGCTCGATCCCAAGACACTGGGCTCAGGACCTGAGCCGAAGGCAGATGCTCAACTGACTGAGCCACCCAGGTGTCCCATCCCAGGCTGGGGAGCATTTTTAGGCATGGGATGCCTGACCTGGGCCCTGAAGGACAAAGCGTCAGAGATCCTCAAACTCTGGAAAGAGTCTCATGATATTCCAAATGCAGTTGCAGTCAGAGAAGTTACTATCGGAATAACTGTAAAAATGTCACCTTTATACTCAAGATAGCACAGCATGGTGTCTGTGTGGCTTATTGGCAATGGCAGCCTTATTCCTTTTGATGCTGTAATTTTCCCAGGGTCACTGTTCTACTTTCCCTGTTATATGTGTTACATAAAACTGTACTTCTTCACCTCTATTGGAAAAAGCAAAAATGCCTATAGAGGAAGTTGCTTTTTGAGAATAGCAGACTTTCCATAAAGAAAATGTAACCCTCGCACATTCACTTCATTATGCTTCGCTCCCTCCGTCAAGGCTGCCACTCTCACAACAGTTCCTTCTTTCCTTCTCACCCCCGCCCCGACCCCTCAGCGGTCCCTCCTGTTGCCCTGGTGTGGTGATCCTGGCCGGACTAGGAGGACTTGACCCATGCTCTTGTTAAAGTTACGACTCAAGGCATAGATTGAAAATTTTCTTTTTTCTTTTAAAGATTTTATGTATTTATTTGAGAGAGAGAGCACGTGAGTGGGGGCTGGGGGAGAGGGAGGGAGAGAGAATCTTAAGCAGCCCCAGGTGGGGCTCAATCCCAGGACCAAGAGATCATGACCTGAGCTGAAGTCAGCCACTTAACCGAAGGAGCCACCCAGTTGCCCCTAGATGGATAATTTTCTAATTATCTTTCGCTACTGGATAGTTCAGCCAAAAGAAGTCTGTCTTCATGGTAGGCCATTAGAAGTGTCTGGAAAGCTAAGCTGCTTCCGGCGTCCTTATAGTCCAAGAGCAGGGACTGTCCGGCTCTGATGAAACCTATTCTATGCCTGGAATGTTAAGGAATAGGTACCCATTCCAGGGGCTGGAGAAAGAGAGGAGTGGGCCGTGGGGACAGAAGAGGAGTCACGGGAACAGCTGAGTGGAAGAGGAGCTAGAAAACCCAGCCTGGCTGCCCGACTGCCATTTTTGCTGCAGTCTGGTGAGGAACAAAGATACTGGGCCGAGGTAAAAGCAGAAGTGGGCACTAAGAGTGCTTGACAACAGGGTCTGCTAACTTGGGCTCCCTGGCACACCTTGTGTGCCCGTACAGGCTGCAAAAGCCAACTCGCTCTAAAGAGTGCCAGTTTTGCAGCCTCGCACCCCCCTCGCTGCCAGGGCCATGCCTTGGCCCCCATTCAAGCATAATGAGAAGGTTTCTATAATTATCGCCCCAGTGCTGGCATTTGCACACAGCTGTGTTATCACACACAGATCTGCCCAGGCCCCAAGAGGGGGTTCCAGAACAAGAGGGCTGCTGTGCTGGACGCCGCCCGGCTTTAGGAGCCCCCAGACTTTGCCCGGGGCCCCTACCGGGATGCTGACCCAGGGCCTGAGGGGTTTGCTTTTTGACTTTCTGGTGGGTTTAATTTTAAAAGAAAAAAACAAAAGCACCAGTGAAATCGCCTAATATCCTAGACCACAGAGCCAACTGTGAGCAGGCCTGAAGTTTGGAGCCTGGCAGAGCTATTTTCTGGAACTTGCAATGGCCGGTGCCCCTCCTGCATCAGCTGGGCCGAGGGAAGAGCACAAACACTAGAGGCCTGTGTATTCCCAGAGGCTCGGGTCTGGACATGTATCCTGCTTTCTAGGCTCCAGGGGAGGAGGTTGGGAAAGAAGTAGAATGACTTCTCACTGCCAGCTTTGGATGACAGTGAATGGATTCTCTAACTCTGGTGCCTTCTCTCCCACTGTGAAGCATGGGGGCCGGAGCAGAGGAGTCTCAGAAGTTTCAGAATTAGAAAGGGCCACAGATGTTTGCAAGTCCAACTTCCCACTCAGTGTGGCTTCCCCCTTGGAAATATCCTGAAGCTGTCATCCAAGAAGAAGAAGGCTCTCCTTGGCTGCTACCAAGAACTGGCTGCTCACTCCTCGGTGAAATACCTCTATCCTTGAGCATTCTTGCTCCCTTCACTCTACAATGGAAAGAGAAAAATCATACTAGGGGTCTCTGATAGGCTTTACACCTACCAAGGGGCTCCCAGGGCCCTCGGGATCAAGTCCACATTCACAACAGCTCGGCATGTTTGGCCCTCCCCACTCTCGGACTCATCCTTGATGATACCCTCTCATCCACCTAGAAGAGAGAGACACTCAACATCGGGTTTCCTTTCATTTTCTGGAATAAGCCTCTTTTGCTCTCAGCCCTCTAGCCCTCCCACCTATGAATTCCTCTTCTGGGAACAACCCTGGCCAGGTGGTCCTCTCTCTCCCTGCTCATCTTGCAAATCTTTTCTGGAAGGCCTCTCTAACTTCTAACCTAGACGAACTCCCTTTGCTCTGAGCTTTCGAAGCACAATGCTTGGCACATAGTAGAGGCTTAATAAGGTTAGTTAAATGAGTACCTGAACCCAATCTTCCTGTAACTTCTACTGTCTTGTGTTAATTCTACCCTCTTCCATATGACAGCCCTTGAAATATTCAAAGGCCATCATCTTAATCATTCCAGCATCAGTATGAATCTGGTCCCAGCAGGACACAAATCATACACTCGGGCAGGGTAATTGAGGACAGAATGTTAAAAGGGGATTTACAAAGATGAGAACAGGGTTAAGTGAATCTGAGGAGCACCCCAGAGCTAACAAGAGCAGGATCTTAAGCCTGAAGGGTCAAGGGGAAGGAAAGCTTACCGAGGCCAGAAAGAGTAGCTGAAGCTGGAGAAGAGGACCACCCAGCAAGCCAGTAGGGAGGCAGCCAAGGGAATAAATACCCACTTCACGCTCCTCCCACCCTGTAATCTCCCCCAGTGCCTCCCACGGACAGATAAAGGGCAGGGAGCCTCCTAGGATACAGAGCCCAGTGGGAAAAGATGGAGAATAAATGAATAGGGAGAGACAAATGAAGAATACCCAGTACGATCATCCAATCCCAACAGCTACCCCAAATCTACTCTTGCCAGACTAAACAGCTTGAGTTGGTTCTACCACTGGTCACAAGGTGGCCTCCTTATTATCTAAGTCAACTGCCATCTGGATAGGTTCTGGATTGCCATTTGTTTCCTGTCCTGAAACACTGGCCAGGAATACCACTATGCTCCAGACATCAGCCAGGGTAGTGGGTATCAATCTCAGCCACTCTGAACACTACCTTTTTATTAATGCAGGTTTAAAACCATAGTTCCTTGCTTGTTGAATGCATTTTAATTGTTTTTTAATTGGGTTTATGATCAATTAAATCCCCCAGGCTTCCTCACACAAACTACTGTGAAATCAAGCTCTCTCCTAAATTGTACTCAGGTCATTGATTTTTGTTTTAACCTAACAGCAAGATTTTTACATACGTCCCTGTCAGATCTTATCTTATTTACTTCTGTCCATTGTTCCAGATTATTAAATCCTTATTTTGTTACCTAGTGTAGCAGCTTTTCCCTCCACTTTGAGTCACTAGCTAATTTCATTAGGCTGCTCTCTTTGTTTTCATCCGTACTGATGATGACTGAACAGAATCCCAGACAGCTGGGTGCTGAAGACCTCCTCTGGTTGAGAGATTGAGCAGTATGGTGTGGCATTTTACCAAGGGTGGGGAAAGAGAACATTATTTCTGCAGTGGGCTGGTGGTATAGTGGGAAGTAAAAGATCACAACGAAATCATTCTTGGGAAAACCCCGGATTGCACAAGTTGAACAAGTTTCTTTCTTTAAAGTATCCCTTAGAGTTATTAATATGCTAATATCTATGGACTAGGTCTGGAATCAGATATTCAAGGCTCTACCACATTGATTTGACTATGGAACACTCACACGTGTTTGTGTGTGTGCACATATTTGCACATGAGTGCGTATGTAGTGTTGCCCAGGATAGTGTTTCACGAACTGCATCTTGGGAAATGTTGACTGTGGAACTAACAGACCTGAGTCTCACCACTTGCCAGTTTGGAGCAAGGTATTTAATCTCTCTAATCTTCGGTTTTCTTATCTATTAAGTGGGCATAAAAGAAGATTGTACCTCTTAAGTTTGTGGTGAGAATGAAGTAAGATAATGTCTGAATGAATCAGCACCTCTTACCACACTAGGATAGTAAATACTCACTACAGGTTAGCCAACATTAAACAATATCTGTATAATTATAATTATCATTAATGTTATTTTGACATTGATCCACTGGTTAGGCTCTGTACAGCAAATATATCAAAAGATAATAATCTAAACAAGCTAAAAGATAGACAAGAAGCTAGAAGTATGTTTCTAGTTTATATGACTTATATGACTAATAAGTAATGAATATTCTAAATAAATGAGAAAATTCACACAAATCAATAAGAAAAAAATAACATCTTAACAGAAAATAAGGGACATGAACAGATAATTGACAGAAGAAATGCAAGGTTGTCTTAGGTTGGATATTTTTATTTTTTATTTTATGTCTTTAAAGATCTTATTTATTTATTTAAGAGAGAAAGAGAGAGAGTTTGTGTGTGCATGCACATGAGCAGGAGGAGGTGCAGAGGGAGAGGGAGAAGCAGACTCGCCACTCAGTGGGGCTTGATCCCAGGACCCCGAGATCATGATCTGAGCCAAAGGCAGACATTTTAACCGACTGAGCCACCCAGGCACTCCAGAAATTTTTATTTTTAATGAAAAGTCTTCACTGCTGGTGCCAGTGTGAAATGATCACCACCACCACAATAACAATAGCTAATGAGAATTTAGCATTTAGTATGTATTGGCCACTGTCCTAAGCATATTGTAAAAATTTGCTCATTTAATTCTCACAGTGAAAACTGTGAGGTAGATTTTTAAAAAATTATTTTTACTTTATAGATGAGAAAACTAACTACAAAAGATTATACATTCCTGGAGCAATTTTTGTGAAATTGTGAAATTTTTGATGGTCTTAAAATAGGCATATGCTTTGACTTGATCTAGTAGAAGCTATGCTGCATTGCCCAGATCCTCTTCAGGGCTTATTCCTCCAGCTGCTGCCATGCAATGGTCCTCAGCTCTCAGCCCTCGCTAGATACTGTTCTCAGCTGGAGACATCCGCCTTGCCAACGTATGACTTTGGACCAGCCCATGTGCAATGACCCGATGATGCAGAAATATAAAGGCCTAGCTTCCTCACTGCATATAGGACAACTCTTTTGGGCCATCTCTGCTGCAGAGCTTCCCATGGGGTCAACTGAACCTTTGTTGCAGTTCTATCACAACTGAACGTCCCCCTCTGCCCAGTCCTGCTTTCGCCCCTTTCCTTTCCAGAGGTTTTGATTCTAAGAGTACTTCCTAGCAAGGTTCTGCAAGGTAATCTCCATCCTAGCGTCAGCTTCCTGGAGAACCCACACTGCAACACCCAGTCATTTAACGTCTAAGAATATATCCTAAGTAAAAGCCTACTGTGAATGTAAATAATTACATATGAGCCCTAGTGAATGGTAAAACCACAAGAGGAAGGAACCTAGGTCCCTGAATCGATGCATGAAAAATTTCATCCACCGGTTTCAGCTTGGCTCTCCAAGCCATAGAGAGCTGGAAAGAGTTTTGCTTTCATCCTTTCGGCAACAACAAAAAGGTAAACAAACTTGAAAGCAATGGCTTTGTATTGAACACAGGAGACAACTGAGATCAGAGGGCAAACAACTGACCTGAAATCTGGAGATAGATGGGTGATGGTAGGGAAGAACAGAATGTTAGCGTTTACTTACCTGGCACAGACGTTGCCAGAAGTCACATAAGCTGGGAAGAGGATTTAGCTAGAATTTTTTTTTTTTTAAATCAAATTGCTAAAGGCGGAGTGTGGGCTAGTATGAGAGTATAAAGCCCCTTAGGTGCAGACATAGAAAAGCTCACACCTTCTTACAGGATTTTCCTATTGGGACCCACAGGTGCTCACAAAGAGGGATGGGGAGAATTATAGCACCGGCCCAAGACAGAAGCTAAAGCAGAACATCAGAGAATGCCAGCCTCCCCCATACTGCCACCACCATGCTAACATGTGTCAAGTGAAAATAATAGTGGAATAGAGCTGGGAGAGCTGCAGAACAAAAACTGTCTTTGAGGAGCATGACAATGAGAAGACCCAAAGCCAAGTAGAAAGCAAACTTCAAACTCAGCCCATCTCACAATTATGTTACTACAAACTTTCAGACTAAAAGCATAGCAGAAGGAATAGCATGCTCACCTCCAAGCATTAAAAAGTGTATACCTTAGTACCTACTGTCCGACATAACATGTCCAGCTTTCATTAAAAAAAAAAAAAAAAAAACGAGAGGCATACAAAAGGTCAAGGGAAAACACAGTCTGAAGAGACAAAGCAATTATCAGAAACAGTTCCAGTTATGTCACAAATACTGGAACTAGTAGGGAATTTACTCTAATTAACATGTTAAAGGCTCTAATTGAAAAAGTAGATTACATGTAAGGAGAGTTGATTTCATCAGAGAGATGAAGACAATAAGAAGAAACAAAATGGAAATGCTAGAAATGAAAAGCACAGTAACAAAGATGAAGAATGTCTTCAAGGGGCACACCAGTAAACTCAACACAGCCAGGGGGATAATCAATGATCTTGATAATAGATCAGCAGAGATTATCTTAACTGAAATACAAAAAGAGGGAAAAAGAGCAGGAAGAAAAACAGAAGATCCAAGAGATATGGGGCAATACCAAATGATACAGCACATTTGTTTCAGAAGGGAAAGAAAGAACAGGGAAGAAGAAATATTTAAAGAAATAATGAAATAATGGCTAAGAAGTTGTCAAAATTAGTGGCAGACATCAAATTATAGATCCAAGAAGCTCAAAGGAGACTAAGCAAGGAGAAAACAAAACCTAGGTGTATTGGTTTCTGGTAGCTGCTGTAAGAAATTACTACAAACTTGGTGGCTTAAAACAACAGTGATTTCGTCTATCATAGTTCTGGAAGCCAGAAGTCTAAAATCGGAATCATGGGCCGGAATCAAATCAAGGCATGCTTTCTTCTGAGGCTATGGGGTGAATCTAGTCCTTGCCTCTTTCAGCTACAGGTGGCTGCTGACATTCCTTGGCTTGGGCTGAATCACTTCAGTCTTGAAGACCAGCATCTTGAAATCCCTCTGTTCTCTCTTCACAGTGACTGCTTCTCTGTATGTGTATCAAAAGCACAAGGGATGGAAGGATGAATTAGAAATATACTGTTATATAGTTCTGACATTACATGTGAAGCAGTGTAATAGTCTTTGTAGGTAGACTCCGATTATAAACCAATAAACATGTTTTTAAAAAGTTATAAATAATAATTCAATAGAAGAGATAAAATGTACTCATAAGAATGTTAAATTATACCTAGAGAAAGCAGAAATGAGGAAATAAAAAAGAACAAATGGAGCAAATACAAGACAGCTAACAGGATGGTAGATTTTAATCCAACCGGGTATAAGCCCATTCAGTGTGAATGGTCTAACACATCAGCTAAAAGACAGAGATTTTCATATTGGATTAAAAAAAATTAGGATTCAACTATGTACTGTCTATAAGAAATCCACGTTAAATATAAAGACATAGGTAGGTTAAAAATAAACCAATGGAGTAATGCATACCATGCTGTTTACACTACACAAAAGAAAACTGGAGTAGCTATGTTAAGGACAGCAAAAGTAAACTTTAGAACAAGAAATATTATCAGGTTCAAGAGGGACATTACAGGGGTATCTGGGTAGTGCAATCGGTTAAGCCTCTGACTCTTGGTTTTTGGCTCAGATGAAGATCTCAGGGCCATGAGATCAAGTCCCACATGGGGCTCCATGCTCAGTGTGGAGTCTGCTCGAGATTCTCTCTCGCTCTTCCTGTCCCTCCCCTTCTGCTCCCCGTCCCCCCCTGCACTGTCTCTCTCTCAAATAAATAAATAAAATCTAAAAAAGAGGGGCATTACATAATGATAAAGTGGTCAATTCTTTAAATAATCCTAGGTATGACCCTGTTAACGAAACAATAAAACTTCAAAATATATGAGGAAAAAAAAGGGTAGATCTGAAAGGACAAATAGACAAATCCACAGTTCTAATTGGAATATATTGATTGATATTTTGCCTACAAAATATCAGGACACCTATAGATGATACACTATTAACCAACTTGACCTAGTTGACATTTATAGAATGTGCCAAACAACAACAGCAGGATATACATTTTTTCTAAGTGCACATGGCACATTACCAAGATAGACCACATTCTGGGCTGTAACACAAGCCTTATGACATTTTAAATAGAACTCATACAAAGTATGTTCTTGGCCCATGCCAAAACTAAACTAGACATCAATAATGAAAAGCTATTTATGAAAATGTCAAATATTTGGAAATTAAACAACGCATTTCTACATAATTTATGGGTCAGAAAGGAAGTTTCAGTGGAAGTTAAAAGTATTCTGGCTTAAATGAAAATGAAAATACAGCATTTCAAAATTTGGCTGATTCTAGGGCTCCAACAGAAAATCACCCTGAAGCATCTTGTAATAACAGAAAGTAAGAAGTTCTCAAACATAAATTAATTAATAAATAAAAGTAAACAGAAAAGAAATTTTAAAAGTTGGAAGCATGTCAAAAAGATGCAGGAGCCAACCTGAAAGTGTTCCCAATGATCAAAGCTGGAACGATTTGAGCAACAAAATAAATAACATTAATTTTGGATTACAAACCCGGAGAGCAAATAAATATCCATGATTTCACACTGATATAAATAATTGAATAAAAAATAAGTAGGGAAGAAAGGAAAAACTTGTTATAATACAATTCCAAAGAATACACATCGAAGGAATGAAAGAAATAGAAAATCAGCATTAGAATACCATAGTAATAATTTCTGCAGGCAGACCCCTGATGGATGCAAAAATTAATGGGAAAAACTTTAAGGAGACAAAAATATTTGCATGGCCTCAAAGTATCTCCCCATAAATATTTATTAATTATGGTGGTGGTTTTAGCACATGTGCACAAAGTCCCGGCTCCTCCCCCCTCCAGAAAATCGAGCTTAGTTCTCCTTCCCTCAAATACGGGCTGGTCTTGGGGACTCATTTCCAAGGAATGGTGTATGGAATGGATAAAATCATACCTTTATGGTGGAGAAACTGACAGACACTGCCTTAAGCAAGAGAACTGAGGCTAACATAATCAGGGAAAAGTCATGTGAGTATTATGTACCCCTTAATATGATGTGGTAAGAAGGTGTTCTTCTCCAGAATCCATAACCCCAATCCAATCACGGGAACACATCAGACAAACCCCAGTTCCTGGACATTCAAGAAACCACCTGTCTTCAAAAGTGCCAAGGTCAGGAGAAGCAAGGGAAGACTGAGAAACTGTCACAGATTAGAGGAAACTAAAGAGACATTACAAGTGAATGCAGCGTGGTATTCTGGGTTAGACCCTGGGACAGAGAAAGGACACTGGTGGGGAAACGGGTGAAATCTGATTCAAATCTGTAGTTTCGCTAACAGGGTCATACTGATGTTAATTCCAGAGTCTTAATAAATGCACCATGATTATATAAGAGAAAACATTAGGAAGAGCTAGGGAATGGGTATCTGAGAGCTCTCTGTAGCATCTTTACAATTCCTCTGTAAACCTGACATTATTTCAAAATAAAAGATTTTTAAGTTATCCATACACTTGAGTATTCCCACACTGGACTTGCATGTAAGAAATTAAATTCTATTGTGTTAAGCCTTTGAAATTTTGAGGGTTTTTCTTAATTGAAATTAGTGTCATCCTAATATACTTATGATCATAATTATCAGGCAGAATCTTTTCGAATTTAATTCTATTCCATGAACACATACTTGACCACTCAATCAAGAAGAGATTGCATATTTGTTGTAAGTTGTTATAAGAGATCCAGAAAAAGTTGACCAGCTGCTCTTTTTGTAATTAGTTCTCCAAAATTAAACCTTAAATTATTCTCCACTTTGTCTTATGTTTGTTATTTTTATCTTTACAGCTATATTATAAGTACAACAAGATGCTGGAGATGAGAGTGCCTAGAGAACCCTGAACTTGAGCAGGACCTTGAATGACAGGGAAGAGCTGGCATCGTAAGTTCAGATGCTTTCAGGGGATAGGCAGGTAATACGCATGTTTGAATGGGGCCTGCTAGGAACCACAGAATGCATGTTCACCTAGAGCTATTTCAAAATAGAATTTTGAACATTATGCCAATCAAATGAAAGAGGTCTGCCATTTAGAATGATCCAAGGATAAGAGACAACGCTTAGTGATGTAGAACCTATGGAGGAGAAAACAGAATGCCTTTCAAGTAGGAGGCCTCTCAAGGTGAAAGATGGGTATAAGCAGAGCAGGTTCAGAGGATGATGGCAATCTAGCCTGGTGTTTAAGGAGAGAAGGTAGCATGCCTAGGATATTAGATCGAGAAGGGATTTGGGTGGTCATGTAACTAAGAGGTATGCAGTGTGACTCTGTGCAGCCTAGGGGTTCACAGAACCCTCCTGAAGTCTGGCGAGAGGGGCTTCCGAAATTTACCTCCCAGACCTGTTTAATTTGAATAGGTATTTCCCTGTGACAATTTATTTGAATAAATAGTTTCACGTCAAAAAATAGGTTTGGAAACTTCTTGATCTAGGAGCCTTAAGTCTTTTCATATTATAAAGAGACCCAAGATATTGAAGTGACTTGTCCGAAGTTCCAAATTTATATGGATTCCCTTAGATTTGGCCCCAAAGCCAGTCCCCTTCCCACTATGCAGCCTCATTGTGGATGTCTGCATAGGCCTGGAATAAATTTGCTCCTTGGGAGGACCCCACATTTTATTTTATTTTATTTTATTTTATTTTATTTTATTTTATTTTATTTTATTTATTATTTTTTGCCCCCTGAGCTTCATGTTAGTTGCTGCTCTGGAATCAAGAATTTAAGAAGGAAGCTAAGACTTTGAATTCTTTTCATCCATTCCCTAGGTGAATAAAACATCTGAAAGCAGGTTTTAACAAAGAGTAAAGAGCAATGGACATTTGAGAGACAGGCAGTAATAACAAAAACAATTATAATACCTTGTGTCTATTGAATAGTTGTTATGTGTTCAGCACCGTCCCAAGCACCTTACAAAGATTTTCTGATTTACCCTCACACCAACCCCAGTAGATAACTAGTATTATCCCCATTTGATAGGAATGAAAGTAACACCTCATTAGAAAGGTTAAGTAATTTTCCCAAAGTCTAATTATATAATTACTAATCTTTTATTGGGACCTCTTCGATAGCAGCTAAGCATGAATAAATCTATACATTCCCCTTCACTGTTTTGTCCAGAGCTGTATTTGCTGCTATGAGAACTCTGGCCTTCTGTTGATGAGATAGTTGCTCCCAGCAACCCCCTGCCTACCCTTCCCCAGATAGGCTTTAAAAAAATGGGATCTTCCTGAGTACAGTAAAAAGGGGTGAGCAGATATAGGTAAAAATGTTCCTGTGGAGCTAGCATCTCAATGTCAAGGCAGTTGGCCACATAACACTGAGAATGAGGGAGCCCAGCTGTAGTCCGCCTCTATCAAATGACTCAGATAGTTTTCAGATGTGGTGGGTGGGATGCAGCTCAAAGCTTGTTGGACTTCAAACATTTCCCCCTCTGTTTAATACATCCTGTGTGTTCTCCAGGGGAAATGCAATCCCTTATGCTTCTGTGATTCAACACAGTTGTTGCTTTTAAGTATATTTGAAATCCCAGAGGTCCCTCAGGCAAATCCTTTTAAGTGAGAAAGCTACATTTTACTGAATCAGATAACTCAATTTTGAGTTCCAACAAACTTGGGATGTGATTTGAAACTTCCAACCATTAAAGTATGAGCTGGCGCAAAAGGTAGAAAAGCACATCTCATCTTTGCTTGTCTGACAGCAGAGGCTGAGAATGTTCCCTCACTCACCATTTCAATGTATAGGAGGGCAGGGAGGCGGAAATATAGAGCTGGAGAAGCGAATTCCCACATAGCCAGGGTAGGAGACTTAGTTACTGCTCCTCTCTCATCCACTGGAAAAGGAAGTCACAGGATTACAACCCCTTGGTTGTGGCTTGATAGCATCTGGACCACCACTTCCCATGGTACCCTAGCAGTGGTTACTGTTTGAGTTTGAATCCAGTCTCTGCAACTTTCAAACTGTGTGGCTTCTGGACCCACTTAATCTCTCCATGCTTCAGTTTTCTTACATCTAAAATGAAAATAATAATAGTTCCAACCTCATCAGGTTGTTGAGAGTGTTCAATAAGTTAATCAAGTAAAGTGCATAGAACCATGCCTGTCACATTGTAGGAACTCAGTAAAGGTTAACAGTATTAAAGCTATGGCAATCTGTTCCTAAGAGGTTCTGGGGGCCCAGAAGAATCCTAAGGTTCTAGAGCTCTAGACATACTTTTCTCTACCAGCCACTCTCCAAATCATGGCGGAGGTGGGGTGCAGCTAGTTCACAATTAGACTGGCCCTTTGGAGGATATTCAAGAATGGTCTGACCCAGGGCGCCTGGGTAGCTCAGTCGGTTAAGCTTCTGCCTTAGGCTCAGGTCATGATCTCAGGGTCCTGGGAACAAGCCCTGAGTTAGTCTCCCTGCTCAGTGGGGAGTCTGTTTCTCCTTCTCCCTCTGCCCCCCTTCCCACTCTTGTTCACTTTCTCTCTCTCTCTCTCTCTCTCTCCTTCAAATAAATAAATAAAATTTTTAAAAAATGGTCTGACCCATTATGACCACTGGTGTGGACTCAACCCTATTCCTCCAAGATCACTGTAGAGTCTTCTGGAACTACTTCAGACTCTATGGACACCAAAAGAAGAAATGCTGAAATATGAAGTGTCACTGTAATTCAAACCACATGGTCAGTGTGGGTAGAATGCTAGCTAATGGTTGAGCAGGATGGTGATACACCCCAGGTAATGCTAATGGAAGTTGCACTTGAGGAAGATATAGATGCTGACTGTGGATCACGGGTCATGGTTCTAACTAAGATTCTGGGGGCAGAAAAGGTCCTGCATTGGATTTCTGGTCAGTGAAGAGAAGTCCCACAGTATTTGATAAATACTTTCTAAACACCTGCTATGCACTGGGTCTGTTGTAAGACAATTATTTCCACAAAGATTTATTGAGCACCTACTACCTACCAGCATACTTCTAAGTTCTAGGTATACAGCAGTGGATAAAATAGGCCCAAATCCCTACCCAAATGGAAGTTATATTTTAGTGGAAGAGACAGACTACCAATAAGGTAAATAACTAAAATAACGAGTATGATAGATAGCAGTCAGTGCAGAGGTAAAAAAAAAAAAAAATGAAGCAGGGAATGGAGCTAGAGTCAAAGATGGAGTAATGATGGCCTTTTGGATAGACCAAAGATGGTGAAGAAGTATGTCATCTGGATATTTACAGAAGGAATATTCTATGCCGAGGAAAGAGCAGATGCAAAGGCTCCAAGGCAGCAGTATGCCCGGGATGGTCCTTATTTTAAGGACTTCGGCTTTTACAATGTGGGTTAGGAATCCATTGTAGGGTTATAAGCAAAGGAATGATATATTCTGCCTATGTTTGACGGGATTACTTTGGCTGCTGTGTTTAGAATCAAGAAGAAGGAGGCAAGGACAGAAGTAGACCAGTTAGGAGGCTATGGCAACAATCCAAGGAGACATAACCATCCCTTGGGTCAGAGTTGTAGTAGTAAAGCTGGTGAGAACTGGTCATATTCCAGATCTATTTTGAAAGAAGATCCATCAGGATTTTCTGATGAATTTGCTGTGTAGTGTAAGGATGAGAGGAGTCAAGGATGCCTTCAAGGTTTCTGGCCTGAATGCCTGGAAGATTAGAACTATCATTAACTGATTTGGGTGGTGTGAGGGAGACTTCAAGAGGAGGAGGTTTGGAGAAGAAGACCAGGAACTTGGTCACTTTGCACGTGAAATGCCTATTAACATCCACATGGAGATGTCAGGCAGACCCTTGGGTGTATACATCGGAAGCTCAGGAGAAGGTCTGAGATGGAGATATAACTTAGGGAGTAGAGTAGAGAAATCTAGGAGATTGAATGAGATCATCGAGATGGTGAGTGTACCCAGAAAAGAGAAGATGTTCAAAGATGAAGTCCTGGGGCTTCATTTAGAGGTCAGTGGGACGGGAGGAAGTAGCAAGGGATGGAGAAGAAGCAACCAGTAAGGTAGGAAGCAAGCAGGAGAGTATGGTGTCCTGGAAGCCAAGTGAAGGAAATGTCTCAATGGGAAGAGTGATCAATTCAGTAAAAGGGTGCCGATCTATCAAGCGAAGTGCAAACGTTGAATGGACCCCTGGATTTAGCAATATGGAGGTCATCCAAGCTGTGTAGTGTTAGGGAGGAGTGAGGAGGAATGACCAGGAAGAGATAATGAAGAGGAAGGAAGACACTACCCCACATCTGGACCCAGTGATATGAAGGGGCTGGGAGAGAAAATGGCTACCATTTGAGGAGGCTGCCAGCGAAGCAGGGGCCTCTGAGGAAACGTAAGTTTCAGTTAGAGCAAAAAAAGTGAAGGGAAGCGTCAAGGAAGTGTAAGGGGTTATGAGGAATTTAGCTGATGATTGATAGATACTTGGCAGAAAGTTCCTGTTCTTTTAGGAGCTGGGTCAGAAGGAAGGAAGACGGTTACAGAAAAGGCAATGTTTAGAGCCATAAGGAGACTAGAGGCCAGGGGATAGGGGATGGCAGGGAACCCTAGATTTCTTCTGGTGACTGACATGAACAGGAATATAAGACATGATGTTCCAAAGTAGACTGTACTAGTAAATGTAAGGCAGTTTGAGAGGAGTGATGGGAATATGTAGAATCTGGGAGCTACTGCTTGACTTCTACCAATGGAGGATGAAGTCTGCATAAAGGAAACCTTGCTCCTCCTAGCATGTGGGCTTCCTCTTTCTGATGGAGGACTAGGGACTAAAGGCGGGGTGACCTTACATTGAACTCACAGGAAATCTCTTGACCCCTGGGGATGGTCGATTGCCCAGCCAATGCAAGAAATACTCTTTCAGGCATGAGTGCAGCCATTGTAGCCCCTGGCATAGACCTCCCCACTTTAGCTGGTGACGGGTTGTCATCACTATTGGCACACCAGGTAGCCACTTTTTCCCAATCCCCATTCCCAGGCTTCTGTGACCAAAAGTCAACCCAGAACCATTCCCTCAATCACCAGATCATCTCTATTTTACAGGAACATTTCCCGTGGTTGTTCTCTGCTAGCTTTGTTCCAAACATGTCCAAATGTATTTTCATGTGGCTGAAAGTGTTTAAACATTCTGACATTTCAATCATGTAATACGGCTGAATGAACTTCCATAGTATTTGGCACAGCAGTGTTGTTCAATTCTTTTCTGACTGTGATCGCCAAGCAGGAACCTAAGAAGTGGCAGGTATTCTCTAGGGAGATACAGAAGGCATATGTTGGCTCATGATTGCAGAGCGTCGTTGAGGCAAAGATGTTCTCTTGAGTCCAGTGGCAAATGGTGGGCATTATTTTGCCTGAAAATCAGAAGAGACTCCGAATTTGAGAAGTCTGAAGCCTTGAGGACCCTCCTACAACTTTTTTTATTTTTCCCAAGATGTTTCCCAGTGCTTTGCGGCTGATTCTCCTTCTTTGAGCTTCAACCATATCATCAACATACGGCCAACACAGCAACACATAAAGTAACTTATCCAAACTATATTAGAGAACTTACATGTGTCTACCCCCTACTCATTTAGCAATTAAAGGCCTGGCAGTATGTTTTCTGATTTGATGATGGGGCAAGATATCATCACCTTCATTTTACAGATGAGCAAATTTCTGTCACTCCTCGGGTGGAATTTATGTTCACCAAACTATACCATTCATTTATTCATTCGTTCATTTATTTGGTACAACCTTATTTAGCCCTCATACGGGCTCATCAATATTTTCACAGCCAATACTTCTGCGTAGGATTTAAATATTTGAACATTTTAAACAAATGGCTCCTGAATTCTTACTTTTGTGATACTCCTTCAAGAACTCTTTTTAGGAGGATACAAAGAGAGCTATAAGATGGACTCTGCCCTAAAGGAGCTCAAAGTCACGTTTACAATATTTACTCTGAACTTCTCAGAGGAAACCCAAGCTGAGATGTGTATCAGTCCAGCAACTTTTCTTGGTGTCTGTCTCGCTTAAGGTAACCCTAGATGCTGCGACATACAAATCCCAACATATGTAATGCTTCAAACACAATAGAAGTTTCTTTCTTGCTCGTGTGAAGTCCAAAATGGGTGGTCCAACTGGTGGGCAGCGATCTTGCAAGTGGTGATTCAGGGACGCAGACTTCTTCTATGATGTTAGACCCATCTTCACCTTTCCAAGCTTGTTGGGCTCATTTACTTCAAGCCGGTAGAATGGGAAACAACATGGAGGGTAGCATGTGGGAGGTTCTTATGGGCCAGATGTGAAAGTGGCACACAACAGTTCGCAATTCCTTCTATTGGCTAAGACCTAGTCATGTGGCCACACCTAACCTCAAGAGAGGCTTGAAAATGTGATCAAGGTGTGTACTCAGGAAGACAGGAAAAAAGGTTTGATGAGCCAAACCTTTGCCATTCAGTGTGTGTGTGTGTGTGTGTGTGTGTGTGTGTGTGTGTGTGTGTGTGTAGCTTTGGGCATGAGAGGGTTTATCTGGGGCAAGATGGACATAAGTAGGGCAGCAAAAGCTAGGCACGTGCGTTCCCCAGTAGGCTTCCGAGGTGTGCTGAGAGAGTGAGTTATGGTCATTTCCAAGGTGTATCTCTTCCTCATGAGGGGGATTCATGTTTGAGTGAGGAGCGTGAAAGAATCCTCCAAGATGGGGCGGCTTTGCTTTCACTTCAATTCTTCTTGTCCCTGGTGCATTCATTCTTCTGAAGTTCTGTTACCCATATGATTAATCCAATGATCTCCTGCCCTCCAGCTTTGGTACTACCTCTGGCTCCTGAAGGCTTTTACAGAAAAGACTTTCCTTGACTCTTCTGATCTTGGATCACATGCAGTCTTATCCTTCCGATCAATCTAAGCCTATGTGCTTGTGGGACAGAAAGAAATACTTAAATTGAATTCTGTCGTATGTTTGTTAACAGGCTTGGTCCGTTGGCTGATCACACAATAATAGAGTTCTTTCTCAAGTTCTAACAACTCATTACTGTCTCCGGGAAAGCCACTTCCTGTTTCTGTATCTCTAGTTCTTCTTCTGGGTGTGGGGGAGAAATGACATTTTAGACATCATAGCTATCTTGAGGGCACACAGTGGCTTCCAAATAAATGCTGTCGACATACTAGCTTTTGGTAAAAAGTGATTCTGAAGTCCTCTGCAAATCCCAAAATACCAGCCAAAGGTTCCTTATTGCTGAGTCTGTGGGCACTTCCAAGTTCTGACTGAGGGGAAAAAATAGCCACCTCACACTCTTTACTTTGTAATTGGATGTTAAAATAGAAATTTCTGCTGAGACACTAATAGATACCAGATACCAAAGGGACTCGTGAGATAAACTTTCCTATAGGATTTGAGGAAAGAAATGGCAAAACCCCAAAATTATGAGTTTTGTGACTCACTCACAACGTGGGGAAAAAGGGTTGAGGGTTAGAGTTTAGCAGAAGATTTTTTTTTAGATGTTATTTATTTGAGAAAGCTCTGCCGAGAAGGCAGGGAAATACTTCTCTCTTTACCTCAGATCATGAGAGAGGAGCTTCGGTGAAACCATTTGGCGGGATAATATGTGTTACCCATCGTTCGAGGGGAGACGCAGTAGAGGAATGCCTACTTCATACCTGGAATGGATAAACTGACTGCTCCAGTGGGTGGCTGCACTGGGTGGACCAAGGATCAAGAGTTCTGGAATCTACTGGAGAGAAGGATGCATAAGTGTTTCCTGTGAAACAGATTTGGACACGTGTGTGTGTGTGTGTGTGTGTGTGTGTGTGTGCGCGCGCGCATCTGTGTGTCTGTGTGTGTCTGTGTTCGACTGAGAGAGAGAAACAAACAGCAGTAGGATCAATTTAGGAACTATCCAGCAGGGCCGACTTAAAACAGTGAAAAAAAATCTTTGGAGAATAAAGCTGACAATAAAGCCAAGGGGACAGCCAGCGACTGAGAAAACAGCAAAGAGATGAGACAGGAGAGAGTCCATCACCTGGGGCAAGAGGACTGAGGTGACAGAGCCCCAGCATTTGGTTGTGGGGGGGAGACATTCCAGTTACAAAAGGCCTATCTCCCCCGCCTGCCCCCAACTACATACTTTTCCCTCCTCACACACCGGGGGTGGGAGGCCGGCAGGACCGGGTGAACAGCTGGGGGAAGAAAAACAAAGAAGCACTATTTTTTCTCCAGTTCAAAAGCTGACCATATCTCTCCCCACTCAACCCCTGCTCCAGGCTTCCTACCAGCATCAGGTCATGTTCAAAATTTTGATCATCACACAGACCTGGAAATTTCAGTTCCTAGTAATTACCAAAAAGAGAATGGGTTTTGGACTGAAAGTGATCACAAGAATTTTTATTACACAAACAATGAATCATGGAACAGTACATCAAAAACTAATGATGTACTGTATGGTAACTAACATAACACAATAAAATAAAAAAAAAAAATTTAAAAAGAATCTTTACTACCTAAGCACTCCAGAAAAGAAATGGGGCTCCGCAGGATTTTGTCTAGGGGCTGGGAAGGAATTATCCTTCTGAATAAATGTAAAGGAGTAGTAGGAGACAAAAAAATAAAGTTATCTTGTATTTATGTAACCACGTGGCGACAGCCCCTTTGGAATGCATTGGGAATGTTCATCATCCCCATCCCCCTCCATGACACATATCCTGGAAGGAGGCAGATGCCTGTTTTTCTTTTATGGACATATTAAATGCCTCCCCATGTGTATCGTATCCCTTTTCCTCACCCTGATCTCAGAGGAAAGGGAGACACCCTCATTTCCATTACCTGCACTTCTTATTTTACACGCAATGCTTCAAGGCATTATTTTGGAGTCGATTTCTAAATTTTGAGATGCTTAGTTAAATAAATGCATGCAAATTCCAGGTGCATTTTTTTCTGCTTAAACACATGGCCACAAATTTATTGCTTCAAAATCGTGCTTCGCTCCAGCATTTAGCCATAGTTGTGAGCATATTAGCATTGCACTCTGGAATGGCATAATCATTTCAGCATCAGGCTCCATTTCAAGATACTTCAGATGCCAGGAGGTCTCCAAGGGCCTGATTTCCTCCCTCTCCTTATTTACTTATTTTCTTTCTTTGTATTGCAGTAAAGTTCAAGGCTTGAGGAAGAGCTGGCTCTCTGAATCCCAGGCTGGGAGTAAATAATTCAGCACAGTGTGGCACAGAAACTGCTTCCCTCCGCCTCATTTCTTAAAAACTTGTGTCTGTGTGGATTCAAGATCCTGCTGAGCACTCTGATGTAGAGCAGGACAGATGTCCTGGCTGAATCAAGAGATACAAACTCAGTGAGGTGTAAGTCACCGGACGATGGGCCGTTCTGAAACTTGATGGAAAATGACACCACTTTGAAGCTTCTGTTTTTCAGCAAAGTAAGCGCTATTAGGGGTCTTTTGCAACCAGGTCAGAGCAACAAAGAGACATACTATGCAAAGCAGAGGGAGTGCTGTCCGGCTACTTTCCTTGCCTACTATGCTCCTCTTTTGCTTTTTGGATTGACAGCTTGGAGTCCTGGGTACACACCATTGGCTAACTTCCAACTGTTACGTTAGCTGGGCAATCCCGACGTGGGACTCGATCCCAGGACCCCAGGATCATGGCCTGAGCTGAAGGCAGACGCTTAACTGACTGAGCCACCCAGGCACCCAAGGTAATTCTTTTAAACAAACATGTCCTAGGGATGGGGAGCGACAAACCCATGCACAGCCCTCATGTGTCTTTCCTTGCCCGCTCTGGTCAGGGCCACTGCAGTGTAGACAGAAATGGAAGATGTTCTAAATTCTACACCATCCTTTGAACTCAACTCCGTGCCTCCCATCTGCCCCGTATCACACCAGCAGGCCAGTTCTCCCTGCATCCCATTTTCAGGTATTGCTCCCTGTTCAGAAATCCGCAGCGGCCTCCCAGTCGGACATCCACAAGGCAAAATGTCTCTGCCTCATCCTAAGCCTCTCTCATATTCTGGGGAGAGAAGCTGACTGTTTATTGTCCCAACCTGCTTCCTGCTGATCTATGGATTGGTGGTACCTGCATTTGGCCACTGAAGGCCACAGCTCCTATTGGACACCCTCCTATAGCTACAGCGGTTACTCTTGTTCTCTTTTTTTCAAATTTTTTAAAAAGATTTTATTTATTTGACAGAGTGAGAGAGAGAGCACACAAGCAAGGGGAGCAGCAGAGGCAGAGGGAGAAGCAAACTCTCCACTGAGCAGGAAGTCTGACACAGGACTCGATCCCAGGACCCCAGGGTCGTAACCTGAGCTGAAGGCAGACGCTTCACCGAGTCACCCAGGCGCCCCTCTAGCTCTCTCTTCAGGTTACTTAACCACTCTGTCCTCTTGAGCCTCTGCGCTACCTTCTCATGCTGGGGTACTTGACTATCGCTTGGTAGTTCTTTCTGGTAAGCTCACTCCACTTCCCCTTCTGACTAGGCTGTTTTTCGCCAGCAATCCCTGTGCTAACAGAGGAATCAGGAGTTCTGGGTTCCAGACTTGCCCCTGTCACTTTCTGCCTTGCATGACTTTGGATCTTAGGTATCTGAGTGCCTTTGAGCCCTCTATCCATTATCTGTTAATGGGAACAGTAAGGCCTACGCAGCACGCCTCACGGGGTTGCTAGGTTAATAAAATTTAGTTTTGTGCTAGAAAAGATACTGTTTTATAAATGTGGAGAACCTCATAAACCTCAGGTTTTGTTATCACGTTAGAAGAATCTTAGTGAGGCTCAAAAAACACATTCCCAGAAAAGGAAAACAACAACAACAACAACAACCAGGAATAGAGCCACAGAAGGAAGTAAACAACCCAAGAGAAACATCCATGCCACTTATAAGTCACTTACGCCAATGATTCATCTGGGGCCATCCTCACTCAGGGTCTCAAGCACAGGGCAACCCTGTGTGTGTCACCATAGCAACTGCCTGCAAGACTCTGGAAATTCCAGCAGCTTACAATATCAATCATCATGAGAAAAGGGGTCAGGGCAAACTGCAAAAAAATGTATATCACGGAGACCACAGAAAGAATTACAGTAGAGACGGTCTGTAGAAGTTGTTCTCAAAAGTATCGGCCGTGGACCTGCAGCATCAATATCACTGGGAACTTACTAGACATGCAGAGTCTTGAACCCCACTCAAGACCCACTGAATCAGAAACTCTAAGGGTGGGACCCAGCACTGTGTTTTAATAAGCCCTCTAAGTGATTTCAGTGCATGCTAAAATTTGAGAACCACTGCCCTAAGGGTCGGGAAGTTTGGCTTCCACTCCTGGTGTCCAAACATGCAGAGGGTGAATAATGAAGAGACTGAAATAAAAGTTTAAAAATGGAAGGCAAATATGATCTCATCATTTCCCTGTGGTTTACCTGAGTAGGAATGGTGACTGCAATACAGCACTGGAAAGTCTGACCGTACGCGTTCTCTGTCTCTGCGTGACAAATGACCACAAAGTAACTGGCTACAACAACACACATTCACTATCTCACAGTGTCTGTGGGTCACAACTCTGGGCATGACTTAACTGGGTCCTCTGCTTTAATAGCTCACAGAGTTGCGATGAAGGTGTTGGGCAGGACTGGGTTCCCATCAGAGGCTTGATTGGAGAAGGATCTGCTACCGAGTGCCCTCACGTTGTCGGCAAAATTCACTTCCTTGTGGCTGTAGGATTCATGGAAGCTTGCTTCCTCAAAGCCAGCCATGAAGAGAGAAACCTCTAGCTACGTGGACTCTTATGTAACAGAACACAGTCATGGGGGGGGTGACCATCCATCACCTTGACGTATTCTATTGGTTAGAAGTAAGTCACAGGTGTCACCCACACTCAAGGGGAGGATGGGGGTTATACAAGGGTGTGAACAGAGGGAGGTGGGGATTGTAAGAGCCATGTGAAAAGAAAGTCTTCTAGAGTCTGCCCTCTGGCCCCCGTGATTATTCATGTCTCTCTCACATGGGAAATATCTTTAACCCTGTCCAAACGTTCCCAAGAGTCTCACGGCCTTAGAGCAGCAGCTCAAAGTCCAAAATTCCATCATCTAAATCGAGTCCAAGTATGGAGCAGGCTCCTGGGTGTCACTGATGCACGGCTCTGGGGCTACAATTGCTTTCCATCTGTAGGCCTGTGAAACTAAAGAGACGCATTATCTGCTCCCAACATGTCCAGCATATAATGGTGAGATGAGCACAGCACAATAGCTGTGGACATTCCAGTTCGAAAAGGGACAGAACGGAGAGAAAAAAGGAGTCAGTGGTCCACAGCCGTTGTGAAATCCAGCCAGGCAAATAGTTCGAGTTACTTGATTAGATTTCAGGGTGGGAATCATTCTTCATGGCTCTCAGCTCCACCCTCTTGGGCTCTTGGTTCTGTGTTAATCATCCTTCCATTTTCATGGAAGGTAGCCTGTGTTTGCCACTTAGTAGTTTTATCAGTCTGCTTCCTGCCAGTGTAATTTTGGGGATCCAACAGCCTCTCCATTTCGTACTCTCTTTGCCCTTTTCAGTTCAAGCTAGCGGCGTCTATTGTGAAACAATCTTCTCAGAAACCTTCTGGGTGTTCCATTGATTTCAAAGGGGTTTACTCCATTAGACAAAAGCCACACCCAGATTTTTTGTTTGTTTGTTTCAAAACAATTCCTTCTCTATTTGGACCTCTTGTTGAGAGGGCATAGAAACTTTCTAGAAAGGACCCTTTGTATGACCGGACACTCTGACTTCTTGACCTTTCTGATGTTTTAGCAAAAGCTTGTAGGGTTACATGCTTCCTAGACCCTCTTTGTCTAGACCGAGCTGTCTTCATTTTAGCATCTCTTTGCCATCTGAAAAGACTGCATTTCCAAAATCATTAAGTCCTCTTTCTTTTTTTTCTTCCCTCAATTTATTTCTCACCTCTCACATTTCACTCCCAGCAACAAGAAGAAACTAAGCAACGCCATTAATACTTCACTGGCAAATCTCCTTAGCTAGATAACTGAGTTCATCACTTCTAAGATGTGCTTTGCCCATAACAACTGGAGATCGTTTTTCTGAGCCTTCTGCCCCTACATAACAAGGATTCTCCTTCCTTCCATTTCCATTACCATATTCCTCACTTCATCTGAGTCCTCACCAACAGCATCCTCCAACTCCACACCTCTACTGCTTGAGGCAATTTAGGCTTTCTCTCTAGTGTTCCTCCAGATTCTTCCAGAGTTTATCTACTGGTAAGCTGCAAAACCATTCCCACATTTCTAGGTATTTATTACTGCAACATCCTACTACTTGTACCAAAATAAGTTAGTTTTCTATCACTGCATAATGAATTACCATGAAATCAACAGCTTAAGACAAGATTCATTTGTTATCTCAATTTCTGTAGTTCAGAAGTTATAGTATTGCTTAGTTTGGGCTTCTGTTCAGGGTCTCACGAGGGTGAAATCAAAGGATCAGCCAGGAGTCAGAGGGTTGAGTGCAGAAGAATTTGACTCCAAGCTCCCTCAGGTTACTGGAAGAACTCATTTCCTTGAGGCTGTAGGATTCATGGTAGCTTGCTTCTTCAGCGCCAGCGAGAAAAAGAGATGGCTAGGAAGATAGAGTCTTATATATTGTAACATAATCATTGGGATGACATCCCTCACCTTTGCCATAATTTATTGATCAGAAGCAAGTCACAGATTTCACACACATTCCAAGGGACAAGATTATATAAGGACATGAACATAAGAAGATAGAGATTTTTTGAGTCACCCTAAAATCTGTTTGCTACACTGACCTTGTTCAAAATAAACAGAACAAACAGAATTTTTAGGGGAAGAATCCCTTCACATCAGTAACATGTGTAAATTAAAACCCAGGAGCTCAATGGTGGGTGGGAAGAGAAAAGCAATTAAGTATGGAAAGAAAATGTTTTAAAGATTTTATTTATTTATTTGAGAGGGAGAGCAAGCAAGAGAGAGAGCATGAGTGGTGGGGGGGGCGGAGCAGCAGAGGGAGAGGGAGAAGCAGACTGCCCGCTGAGCAGGGACCCCCCCGCCTGACATGGAGCTTGATCCCAGGATGCCAGGATCATGACCTGAGCTGAAGGTAGACACTTAACTGACTGAGCCGCCCTGGTGCCCCTGGAAAGACATTTTTTTTTTTAAGTTTCCCTATAGATTGCTAAGAGAGGTGTGGAGGATCCTTTGCTGATAAAGATGATGCAGAAAGAAGGGAGAGATCCTGAAGGATAAACTGGTTAGGGAAAGATATGTAGGTGAGTTAAGACTTAAAATGTACTTCGGATAGTGGATCGTATTTAGAGATGAAGAGAGCATTTCATTACATAGTGAAGACGTGAAAACTAGTCAGAGTTGGTAACCAGCATGGAACATAGAAGGGACAGCTGGGAGACTGAAGTGATTCAGTGGTTCCCTAACCATGGCTACACATTAGAATCACCTGGAAACTTTAAAAAAATACTGATTTCCAGGTCAATCCCACGTATCGCATTTCAACCAGTAGGAGGTGAAACCCAGCAGTCAGTGTTTGATAAAAGTGCTCGATCTAGTGGCATCTTGTCTTGAACTCGTAGCCTCTGAACTGTGAGAAAATCAGTATCTGGTGTTTAAGCCAAAAAAAAAAAAAAAACCAAAAAATAAAAAATAAAAGTGCTCGAGGTAAATTTAGTGTAGAGCAGGGCTGAGTGCTACAAGACTGAATAAAAGAGCATCCTCCTGTGAAACGAAGCAGTGGGTCACATTATGTCAAATAGGATGAACTGTAGGTTTTGCATATCACCTAGGACATAGAACAAAACACTAGTTTAGACTCACCCCAGTTCCTCATAATCATAGAACATAGATGTGTCAGACATATCTGATGCCCATTTCGGATCCTCTTTCTCTCATCTGTTTCATTTTGTTTTCTTTTCAGCTGTTGTGGTGATGGCAAGTTTGGTGAGGGCTTTCTTCCTCTGGTCGCAATCAGAGTGCCTCGCCTCCCAACCGAAACTGATGCTTCTCTCCTTGGTACTCTGCCCTGCACCTTCATCCTGGCTTGCACCCTTCATCCTGGCCTGCACAAACCAGAAGTGTAGGCTGGTTAACATCCCGTGGAGTAAACCTTTGACCAATGAGATCCAAGAACCAATGGATAAATCTCTTCCTCTTTATCCGTGCACTGTCCCTAGTGGAGGCCTTGAGTGCTTTTTATAGTGGGGGTTGAGTGCCACAAATCTAGCATTCTGTTGCATTTAACAACAGCGGGCTTAACAGCACCATTTTATGTTTGTTCTACTTCAGCTGTCCCACTCTCTCCCTCTCCTGCTTCCTGGAAAAGTATCTCTGGTAAAATACAAGCACATGAGCTTCAGGAGCCTTAGGCTCAGCTTTCTGCTAACCCCAAGTTACAAACGTAGGTACCTTGCACTAGATCGTTTTGGAACTTATATTTCTGTCATAAAAATTATACTTAAAACTTTGTTTTCACATTTAAACACTTCCGACATTTTAAAACATACTACTGTGTGGGAGAAATCTTAAGTAACATACAAATCATAAGTAAATACAATTGGTAGAACGGCACAATATGTGGAGAAGACATTTTGAAAAGGGACAACAGAGGGGATGTAAAGCCAGCATGCTGCCAGTGCTAAGAAAAGCTAAGTAACCTCAAATAAAACAATTACTTAAAAAAATTACTTGTTTTTAACAGCTTTATTGATGTATAATTGACATACAACAAACTGAAAATATTTAAAGAATGCTATTTATAATTTTTGACATATGTAGATAGGCATGAGACCATAATCACAATCAAAATAATAAACATCTCCATCACTCTCAAAAGGTCTCTTGTGTCACTTTAGAATAGCTCCCCCATTGCCCTCTGAGCTCTAGCCTCCCTTACCTGGGAAACTTAGGATCTATTTTCTGTCATTATAGATTAAATTGCATTTTCTAGAATTTTATATAAATGAATCATACAATATATATACTCTTTTTTGGTCCAACTTCTTTACTCAGCATAATTACTTTGAGAGTCATTTATGTTGCAGTGTGTATCAATAGTTCATTTCATTTTATTGCTGAGTAGTATCCCATTGAATAACTACATCATGATTTGTTTATTCCCTCACCAGCTGATGGATATTTGGGTTATTTACAGTTGAGGCTATGTTTTAAAAAGTCGCTGTGGACTACCTGTACAAGTATTTGTATGGATGTATACTTCTTTTTTCTCTTGGGTGATTGCTTAGGGTGGAATGGCTGGATCATATGCAATAGATGGATATTTCGCATTTTAAGAAACTGCCAAAATGTTTTCCAGTGTGGTTATACCATTTTACATTCCCACCAGAAGCATATGAGTATTCCAGTTCCTCCAAATCCTTACCAACATTTGGTATGGTTTATCTTTTCAACTTGAGTCATTCAAATAAGTGTGTAGTAGTATCTCATTGCTGTTTTAATTTGCCCTTCCGTAATGACGGATGAAGTTGAGCATCTTCTCATGTGCTCGTTTATTGTCACCTATTTTATTTTATTTATTTATTTTTCATTTATTTTTCATTTTTTTATTATGTTATGTTAATCACCATACATTACATCATTAGTTTTTGATTATTGTCACCTATTTTACAGAAGAGTTTGTGAAGAATTGGTATTATTTCTTCATAACATGTTAGAATTCTCCAGTGAAGCCATCTAGGCACGAGGATTTCTTTTGAGAAGGTTTTTAACTATTTATTTATTTATTTATTTAGAGAGCTTGAGAACGGGGAAAGGGGCAGAGGCTGAGGGAGAATCTCAAGCAGACTCCACGCTGAGCATGGAGCCCAATGCAGGGTTCGATCTCGTGACCCTGAGATCATGACCAGAGCCGAAGTCAAGAGTCAGTTGCTCAACTGACTGAGCCACACTCCACTACATATTTAATATTTATTTATTTATTTTTAAGATTTTATTTGTTTGAGAGAGAGAGAGAGTGAGTAAGAGAGAGAGCACAAGTGGGGGGGGGTTGGGGAGAGGCAGAGATAGAAGGAGAAGCAGGCTCTCTGCTGAGCAGGGAGCCCAAGGTGGGTCTCCATCCCAGGACCCCAGGATCATGACCTGATGCTTAATCAACTGAGCCACCCAGGTGCCCCTACATATTTAATTTTTAAAATAGATATATAACTATTCAGATTATCTATTTCTTCTTGAGAGAGTTTGGTAGTTCATGTCTTTCAAAGAATTTGTCCATTTTATCTGTTATCAAATTGATTGGCATAAAGTCATTTGTAGTACACCATTTTTAACCTTTTTATATCCATAGAATCTGTAGTGATGACGTCTCTCATTCCTAATGTTGGTAATTTGTGTTCTTTCTCTCTCTCTCTCTCTCTCTCTCTGCTGATTAGTCTGGCAAGAGTTCTATCAATGTTATTGATTTTCTCCAAGAACCAATTTATGGTTTTATAATTTTTTCTATTGTTTTTATCCTGTCTAGTCCACTGATTTCTGCTCTAAACTTTCTTCTTTATTTTTACTTTTCACAATTATTTTTTTAGTTTCTTTTTTACCCAAGTTTTTAATTTAAATTCCGGTTAGTTAAAATACAGTTTAATATTAGTTTCAGGTGCACAATTTAGTGATTCAACACTTCCATACAACACGCAGTGCTCATCATGACAAATGCTCTCCTTAATCCCCATCACTATTTCATCCATCTCCCCCTACCCACCTCCCCTCTGGTAACCATCAGTTTGTTCTCTATAGTTAAAAGTCTGTTTCTTCATTTGTCTCTTTTTTTCCTTGTTCATTTGCTTCTTAAATTCCACAGGTGAGTGAAATCACATGGTATTTGTCTTTCTCTGACTGACTGATTTCGCTTAACATCATACTCTAAAACTATGGAACACTTCATGAATTTGTGTGCCATCCCTGTGCAGGGGCCATGCTAAAACTTCTCTGTATCATTCCAATTATAGTATATGTGCTGCCAAAGCAGGCACTCTTTTTCCAGTTTCTTAAGGTTGACACTGCGGTCATTGATTCGAGACCTTTCTCCTTTTCTAATATAGGTGTTTAGTGTTACAATTTTTCTTTAAATATTGTGTAGTGACATCCCACAAAAAGCTGCATTTTATTTTTATTTGGTTCAAAATACTTTTTAATTTCTCTTTATTTCTTTTTTGACCCATGAGTTTTTTAGAAGAGGACTATTTAATTTCCAAATATTTGGGGATTTTCTGGAGATTTTCCCATTATTAATTTCTAATTTAATTCCATTGTTGTCAGACAAGATGCTTTGTAGGTCTGAACACTTTAAATTTATTGAAAGAACTGTTCTAGGGCTCAGCATATGCTCACCTTAGTAAACGTTCCATGTGCCCTTGACAAAAAATTACTGTCTTTGGGTGGCATGTTCTATCTAAACATCAATTTGGTCACTTTGGTTAGCATTGTTGTTAGGCTTTTTTCCATCCTTAGTGATTTTCTATCTACTTGTTCATCAATTATTGAGAAGGGGATATTGAAATCTTTTACTGTATTGGTGGATTTATCTAGCTCTTCTTGACATTCTATCAGTTTTGTTTCATGTATTTTGAAACTCCGTTACTAGGTGCATAAATATTTTAGATTTTTATGTACTCTTGATAAAGTGATCCTTTATCATTGTGAAATGGTGTTCTTTATCCATGGCAATATTCTTTGTTCTGAAATCTACTTTGTCTGATATTAATATTGCCACTAAAGCTTTCTTCATTTTTTAAGATTTATTTATTTATTTGACAGAGAGAGAGAGCGTGCGCACAAGCAGGGGGAGCAGGAGAGGGAAAAGAAGGCTCCCCGCTGAGCAGGGAGCCTGACACAGGGCTGGATCCCATGATCCTGGGATCATGACCTGAGCCAAAGGCAGACACTTAACCAGCTAAGCCACCCAGGTGCCCCTAAAGCTTTCTTCTTATTAGTGTTAAGATGATATATACTTTTCTATCCTTCAAAGCTGTTTGTGTATTTATAGTTGAAGTGTTTACTTGTAGGCAGCATATAATCAAATCATACTTTTTATTTTTTTAATTTTTATTTATTTATTCATTTTTTATTTAAATTCATATAATTAACATATAATGTACTATTGGTTTCAGAGGTAGAGGTCTGTGATTTATCAGTCTTATATAATACCCAGTGCCCATTACATGAAAATATGGAACACTTCACAAATTTGCATGTCATCCTTGCACAGGGGCACGCTAATCTTCTCTGTATCATTCCAATTGTAGTATATATGCTGCCAAAGCGAGCACCAAATCTTACTTTTTAAATCAAATCTGATATCTCTGCCTTTTAATTGGGACATTGAGACTATTTACACTTAATATGATTATTGGTACAGTTAGGTTTAAATTTATCTTCCTGCTATTTTATTTCTATTTGTTCTGTTTGGTCTGTGTTCTCCTGTTCCCCATTTTTTGCCTTCTTTTGGATTAATTGGATATTTTTATGATTCCGTTTTCTTTCCTGAGTTGACTTAACTCTTTGTTTTCTTATTTTAGTGGTTGCTTTAGAGTTTATAGTATACAACTTTAACTTATCACCGTTTACCTTAAAATGATATACCACTTCACATATAGTATAAAAACTTAATAATAGTATATTTCTTGCCTCCCGACTTCTGTATCGTTGTCATACAAGTTACTTTCATAGAAGTTATAAACACCAAACTACATTGTTATTATTGTAAACAGTCCATTGTGACTTAAAAATCATTAAATGACAAGATAAATATAAATTTACCCATGTAGTTACAATTTCCAAGTCTCTTTATTTCTTTATATAGATTTATTTTTTTGAGAGAGCATTTTCTCCTCCCAGTTTTTTTTAAAGTTTTATTTATCTAAGTAATCTCTACACCCAATGTAGGGCTTGAACACACAACCCCAAGATCAAGAGTCACATGCTCTACTGACTGAGCCAACCAGGAACCCCTCTTTATATAGATTTCTATTGCCATCTGGTATGATTTACCTTCTGCCAGAATTACTTCCTTTAACATTTCTTATAGTGCATGTGTACTGATGATAAATTCTCGCAGCCTTTGCATCTGAAAGACTTTTATTTTGCCTTCATTTTTGAAAGATACTTTCACTGGATATAGAATTCTAAATTGAACTTTTTTTACTTCTAGTAAAATGTCCCTTCATTGTCTTCTCACTTGATTGTTTCCCCCCCAAAAATTTGCTGTCATCTTTATTTTTGCCTCTCTGTAGGTAACCAATTTTTTTCTCACTGTTTTTAAGATTTGCTCTTTATCATTGTTTTTGCAAATTTATTGTCATGTGCTTTGCAGTAGTTGCTTTCATCTTTCTTGTATTTGGGGTATGCTAAGTTTCTTGAATCTCTGGGTCTATATTTTTCATAAAATTTGGATTTGGAGGCCATTATTTTTTCAAATTTTCTTTACTTCCCCACTTCCCTTTCATGAACTTCAATTACATGTAGATTAGTACACTTGCTGTTGCTCACAACTCATGGGTGCTCTTTTTACTTTTTAAAACTTTTTCTCTGTGTGTTTTATTTTGTATAGTTCCTTTTGCTATGTCTTTGAGTTTGTGGATAGTTTCTTCTACAATGACTAATCTGCCATTAATCTTATCCAGTGTATTTTGCATCTCTGACATTGCAGTTTTTATTTCTAGAATTTTGATTTGGTCTTCTGTCATATATTCCATATCTCTACTTAACTTTTTGAACATATAAAAGATAGTTATCTTTTAAATTTTTTAAGATTTTATTTATTTATTTGTCAGAGAGAGAGAGAGCACAAGCAGGGGGGAGCAGCAGACGAGAGGGAGAAGCAGACTCCCTGCTGAGCAAGGAGCCCAATCTGGGACTCAGTCCCAGGACACTGGGATCATGACCTGAGCCGAAGGCAGAAGGTTAACCGACTGAGCTACCCAGGCATCCCTGAAAGACAGTTATAAAAACAGTTTTAATGTCATTGTTTACTTATTCTAATCTGTTTCCCTGTTCTGGGTCAGTTTTGATTGTGTGATTATTTTTTGTCATTATAGGTCATGTTTTCCTGCTTTTTTGCAAGCCTGGTAATTTTTGATTAAATGTCAGATATTCTGAGTTTTGCTTTTAAAATGTATTAGGTGGGACTGGAATAGTGTGGTATAGTACTGATTATCCCTTACTTCTGAGGTAAAACCCTTCTGTGTGCTCTGACTGATGCTTCATGAATCATGAGGTTTTCCAGTCTAGCTACTGGGATTATTCCCAACTCACTGTGAGCACCAGGCACTATTACTTATAATCCTTTTGGGTGGTTCTTTCCCCAGCCTTAGGATTTTTCATACTTGCAGGCACTGATCAATACTCTGCTAAATATTCAAGAGTGATCCCCCTGCAAATCACCAGTTTTCTCTGTGTGAACCTATCTCTTCTCTGATACTCTGTCTTGCAAACTCTAGCCATATTCTTCTTCCCAGACTCTCATGCACATCTCCTTAGCTCAGGGAGTACTTCTGGCTCTGCCTCTGTTCCCCTTATCTGCACTTTACCTTTGAATTCTTCCAAATCAATAAACTAGGCTAATCGTTGGACTTATGTCATTTGTTTTTCATTTCTCAGGAGTCACCATCTTTTGCCACATGATATGCAGTGTCTTAAAAATCATTGTTTCTTAGGTTTTGTCCAATTTGGGGTTGTTTTTGTTGGGTGGGTGATCTGGTGCCTATTACTCCATTTTAGCTGGAAGTGGAATTCCAACTATTTGTTGCTAACCACATTGATTGTTTGCCTGTCAGAAAGTAATAGTTTGAGCATTTTACATCTCAAAACAATTTATTGTACCTTACATGTTGGTATTTAACTGTGTTTTAGTTATGTTTTAAGAAATCGGTGAGCTGCTTTTGGTTGACATTTGACCCATTTTTTTCTCATTTAAAGTAATGGAAACTAAGGGGTGCCTTGGTGGCTTGGTCAGTTAAGCATCTGCCTTCATCTCAGGCCATGATCTCAGGGTCCTGGGATGGAGCCTCATGTTGGGCTCCCTGCTTGGCAGGGAGTCTGCTTCTCCATCTGCCCCTCTCCCCTGCTCATGCTCTCTCTCTCTCTCTCAAATAAATAGATAAAAATCTTTAAGAAAAATAATGGGAACTAGGTTTCCAGTTAGCATTTTTATGTAGTATGTCTTATTTTCTGTAGTGGATTATTGAGGTTAATTGGGAAATGCCTATAAATATTAGACTTTTAGGCTTAGGCTTTTTTCCCTCACATGAAAATTCTCCTGGAAATAGCCTGTCTAGAGCTGTCATGGCAATTCCATGAAGTTTTCAGAGACAAGTGCCTTCTGTCTTTCTGCTCCTTGATGCATGAATTTCATCTCCCTCAGAATTACCAGATGGAGCATTAGTCATCAAGTGCACATTCTAACTCCTCCTAGCTAAGTCAGCCCTCTTTTAATAGATTTTTCTAAGGGCCTATCCCTTGCTTTTCTCTCACTGTGATGGGTAAGCCAACTATATCTTCAAGAAACTGCTTACAAATGTAGTCTTTTAAGGGGTGTCTGGCTGGCTCAGTTGGTAGAGCATGTGACTCTTGATCTCAGGGCTGTGAGTTTGAGCCCCATGTTTGGTATAGAGATTACTTAAAAATAAATAAATAAATAAATAAATAAATAAATAAATAAATCAAATACAGTCTTTTCATTAGGCATCTTGTTGCCCTGAATAGAACTAGAGTTCTGTTGTTAAGCCATAAAGAGAAAAGGGACATGGAGAAGCTATTAGGAGTGTCTACACATTTGACTATGGACATTAATGACAGGCTAGGTATTGTGAATGCATTTTGGACATGGACATAACATAAGGTTTTTATTTTTTTATTTTATTTTTAAAGATTTTATTTATTTATTCGACAGAGAGATAGAGAGCACAAGTAGGCAGAGCGGCAGGCAGAGGGAGAGGGAGAAGCAGACTCCCCACTGAGCAGGGAGCCCGTTGCGGGGCTCGATCTCAGGACTCTGGGATCATGACCTGAGCTGAAGGCAGATGCTTAACCAACTGAGCCACCCAGGCACCCCATGACATAAGGTTTAAAGAAGATCTTTCTGGAAGTGTAAGGCAATAGATTGTAGAATGGGAGAGGCTGGTGACAGTCTCCTATTTGGTATCTCCATGACAATAATCCAGGAAGGCAACACTGAAGGTCAGCAATGGAAAAGATAAAGGAAACACTCCAAAATACTTATATAAGGAAGTAACCTTAGAAAGCACTTGGTGGTAGATGGGTTGTAAATGGAATGTACAGAAAAGGGAGTGTGTAGCAAAGAATGAAAAAATTATGAAAGGAGTGTTGGAAAACTCATGAAAGCCACTAATCTGTACATCTGGCAAGTTCAGTCCGGCCCAGGACTTAAGATAATGATGTATGCATAATGCATTAAAGACTCTCTTTTGGCAACAGGGGTGTTGAAATAGTTTGACACTAACGCATTTGGTCTCTGCAGTGATCTCACATGGGCAGAGTACAGCTCATTATATAGAGTAACCCCCATCAAAGATGGCCAGCTCGCTGATCTCATGAATGTCCAAGCCTTTGTTTCCATGTCCCTGCAGGAGTTCCCTCTAGGACAAAGAGCTAACCCTAAACCCCAGTCCTAAAGTCCATAGAGCCTGCCAGCTTCTGTACCCAAAGCCAGTTCTACCTTTTGTCATATTAAAGATAGAATAAGAAAATAATAAACATATGGTAGTAAAAGAGTAAATTCTCTGGCATCAGACAGGTCAGGACAGAATTATTGTTCAATATTTTGTTAGTTGGGTGACCTTAGACAGGTTACTCTTTGTCTCTGAGCCATATTTACTGATCGGAAAAAGGAGAATTATTATAATACCTGCCCTATATAATGTTTTGTGAGACTTAGTCGTTTGTCAAAGAACATGGCAGTTGGAGAGCTCAGGTTCTGGCCTTGGCTCAGTCCATTTACTTCATGTGTCAATTTTGAAGTCACTCCTTTGGGTCTTGATTTCCTTATCTGTCCTTTTACAGAGCTTCAAAACCAGTTTTTGGCAGATAGTGTCTGCTCAATAAATATTTGTTAAAAAAATTTTGTTGTCTATAAAAAGGTTTCATTTAGATTAACATTTTCCAAAGTATGTGTCATGAGATGCTGATAAATTGATAATGTGTATTTTAAATGCTTGTGCTTGAGATGATGCGGCAGGAAAACCCAAGAAGACAGTGTAATTGACGACATTCACAAAGCCACCATATTTATTTTTTTTCTAGCTCTAAATTTAATGTTATCTGAAATTAAAACAAACCCATGTTTGATAAACTATTCTTATGTGGGTGTCTATTATTGCAGCCAAACTGAATTCTTGACTGATCCAAACTATTAATATTTACCCAATAGTATTTTATAGAAAAAGCCACTATTCCCCCTCAACCCCCATTCATTCAATTCTTTCAATTTTCAATCAATTCATCAGTGAAAACATCCCCAGACACTTATTATGTGTGTTGTGTGCTAAGTGCCACACAAAAGAAGTACAAATCCCAGTTCTTGCCACTGCAGTCTATTTGAATATCGGTGGACATTGACTTAGCTAAATCATAATTAGATATTAGTTGATGGCCCTAAATTGGGCAGCAATTTTTCTGAAGGCAGGGACTCATCAAACCTGTGGGCTTGTCCTTGTCCCTGATGTGGAGTATAATGGGAGTATGAGACATGCTTTCTCCACAAATGGTTTAATTTGTACACCTTGTAGCCCAGTTGCTCAACCAATTGGCTTCCTTATTGAAATGACAGCTAATTTAAAAGAATAAATAGCTATTTAATAGAATGGAAAACCATTAAACTCAGAGCCTTCTAATAAAGACTGATTCTTATGAAGGTCTTATGAAGTGTTAATTGCTGGCTCCTGAGGAAAGGGAAGAATGAAAAATTGCTTGTTACCTCACTGCGAACTTGGACTCTACTCTGAATAATACTGACAGTTCTAATAATAATAAAATGATGCTGTTGCTCCTTTATCTTTCATCAGTACTTTGTGGCTTAGAAACCATGTAAATTTGGAGAAGTAATTGAGTATAAAGGAAAGATTTTGTTAGATCTGGATTCAAATCCAACCTCTACTGTCTATGTTCTCAATTCTATCATCTGAAAAATGGGAATAATAATACATATTATAAATGTTAGGGACTAAATTTAAGAGCCCCCTAAAAAATTGAAAGCAAGGAAAATAAAATCATGTCTGAGAACTAACCTTAAACATCAACACCATGACTCATTGCCCACTACCCCTAAAAATACAAAATGGCTGTAAGACCAGGTAACAAATGCAATCAAAATAGGAGCTGCAGTTAGCCATAGAAACGTATCAGAACGTGACAAACACAATTGTCCAGATATTCGGAAAGGGAGACAGAGTGTAAGCCAACAAATTTTGGGTGTTTTGTGTCCAACAGGATAGACTGCTCCTAACATAGAAATGAAGGTGAAATAGATTGAAAGCTCCTCCCATCAAGAGGTAGAATTCCTCCCCCTTGAATCTGGGTTTATCCACATGACTTGCTTTGTCCAATGGGTCGTTGGCAAATATGGCACAAGCAGAAGTTTGAATAGTGCTTACATAGTGAGGCTTGCCTTCTCTTGCTGTTGCTAACTCTTTTCCCATCATGTAAACAAGCCTGGGCTAACCTCCTGGAGGATGAGAACATACCTGTAGAGAGGCCTCTGCTTTTCAGCCAACTCAACCGTCACAATTGAGGCCCTATACATACGAGTGAGATCATCCGAGACCATCTAGCTCCAAACAAGTTGCCAGCTCAGGAGAACCACAAAACCACAGCTAACCCACAGAATTATGAAAAATAATCTTTTATTGTTTTAAGTCACTGAGTTTTGGGGTAGTTTGTTATGCAGCATTAGACACCAGAGACTTTTTACCTTTCAGTATTCCAGTCCCAGGGGAGAGGTCATTCCTTCCATTTGTATGTATATGGATGTATCAGACAATTTTACACCGACATCATCAATGACTCCATCCTCCTGACTTCCCTTACTCTGAGACCATGCTCACCAACAAATGTCTACTCATGACCTGGCCTGCCACATAGTTTGCCTGCAGTGGGCAATGGACCGACCACATGAACCCCCAAGGATTCCTAGCCCCTGGCAAGGTAATTATTTATGATAAATTAATGAAGTGGCTTCTGACCAAGGTTTGGTTTAAGGAGCAGATATTCTGTATCTCTAAACATTCACTCCCCATTCTTCTCTATCCTGCTCTTTACTCCAGAAATTTGATCTGTATAGATTGCCTCAAGGAACAACCTTGCCTTGTGGCTTCTTATTGGCCTTCACCAATGGGAAACTCTACCTGGAGGCTGGAGAGAAGAAGAGCAATTTCAGAGGATGGATCTTACAGTCCCACCCTATAAGGTTGGTTTGGCTGAGCTAAGTCCCTGGACTGAAGATTGCAGCTCCTGTGAAGATGACCCCTTCTCTGCAACTCTCTCTTTGAAACCAACCTTTCCTCTCATCTTTTCAGGCCTGGAGGTAAAAACTGAGCAATTTTTACTAGGCTCCAGTTCTGTATTGTCCTCTGGTTTCCTTACTCCTGCCCACACTTTTGTAAATAACTCTTTTATTAAACCCTTTCCCCATTATCCTGATTTCAGCATGCCATCTGTCTCCTGTTGAGCCCCTGACTGATACATATGTTAAGCATGTGGGTTTGAGTATCTGGTTTGTCTGACGGTGATTTCTCCTTGGCTTATGATTTACCTCTGAGAGATGGCTCCACATTCACTGAGCCAATATAGTCAAGTTTTTGGGCCCGTGAGTCTGAGAGTCAGGCTGAAATTCACAAAGTTAACAAATCCCTCTAGGAGCCAGCCAGTCCCTTCTGGAGTCGAGAACAAGAACTGTACTTTTCTATATTTCCACAATACCCACTTTTCAGAGTTGCTATTAGGATTAGATAAACTACATGCAAATTGCTTTGTACTTTTGTACCTGCCATTTTTTAAATTCTCAACGTGTTAAGAATTGCTGTTGTTTTGTTTGATGTTCTTTTACTGTATAATATGGTCTTTACCAATTAAATGATGTGTAACATTTTTCTTGGACTCCTTTTTTGGATGCTTTTATTAATGTGGCACATTGAGATTATGGGGGCTGCAATAAAAAAAAAGAGAGAGAACGTAGGTGAAGCATGATTTACACATGGTGCACAAAGCTTCTAAAGCCTTGTGACATGCCACCAAGTGGAAATTATTTTGATTTAGCAATTGTCACGTGAACACGTTCAATGAGTCAATCGTGGAGCCAAAATGGCACTCTAAGTAAAACAAATAGTTTTGCCAGTTCATTGTAAGTACGCATTCATGCAGCACTTGATTCGCTTGTATTGGGAAAGTTGATATAAGACAGTCGGGGGGATGGCAGGTGGATCTGCTCTGGGACATGGCATGGTGGCAAGATGTGTTAGTTCCCTTGTTACTTACTAAGAAGTAAGGAAATTCAAGTAAAAAGACTCTCCAGCATTGCCTCATTTTCAGAAAAAGCCAGCATCCCAGGTGCTGAGTAGGGAGGCCAAGTCAAGAGGGCCCTGGTAATGTCACTCACATCTCTTTCCGTTATGGGTTCAGGCTAGCCTCTACATTGTTGGGTCCTGTCTCTCTTTCTCTCCAGACAGCAAATATTGTCTTACTCACCTACACACAATGCAGACACCCCCCACCAGGTGTAGAGAGCCATTCAAAATCAATCTTATCATTTTTATTCTCTACAAATGTCATTCTTCTCTGATGGATGTTTTTGCTGAGAATTGCTTGTTTATTTTAGATGATTTGTTTGGGGGGCCTCAACTTCATGTCCTTATGATTCAAAATAGGAGGTGACCCCGGAAGAGCTCCAAGGCAGCTCAGGAAAAGGCAGCCAAGGAGGCATCACGCGTGGGCACAGAGTGAGCAGAAATTGTCATGAAAATGGGAGTATGATTTGCATAGGGCCACAAGGTGAACATTGATCAGAAGTGTTCCTGTGGAATGGCCAATGGACAGGACATAGGAACAGACAGTAAATCATAAGGTGGAGGGTGACAGGTAAGATGGCGTGTGAGCCTGAGGGAAGTAAATAAAGGAATAGCATCTCAAGGTCATAAGAACCTTAACAGTCAGGGAGATGTAGAATAGAAATTTGATTCGTAAATTCTGAGACAAGACATAACTACCTGAAATTGAAATCAGGTGGGCACCGGTCAAAAATAAATTAAGAGGAAGCTAATTCAGATGTGCAGTTAAAAATTGCCCATATTGAGGGGGCATGAGATTTTAGCAATAATGGTAATTAAAAGAAAATCACCATATTACATCCTAGTTGGAAATGTCTAAAAGACATTTGACTGGAGGCTGTGTTAATTGGGGCTGGAGAAAATATGAAAAAAAGACTATCGGAATTCATATAGACTTATCCAGCTTATATCACTTAATTGGCAACCTACTGGGAGGATCTTTGGGGAATAAGACAAGGGGATTCAGCCCCATGTAGGTAAAATAACTTTAACTAGCTCTCTTGGGTGTCTCTTGAGCCTGAAAAGTACGAGCTCACTCCAGAGTTCAGTGTCACAGTTAAGAAGTGAATCCCCCCCATGACTTTTCTGGACGGTATTAACAACAGGATGGTTCAGCCATTTAAAGAGCAGGGCTCCTTTCCTTTTCTTTTCTTTTTTTAAATTTTATTATGTTATGTTAGTCACCATACAATACATCATTAGTTTTTGATGTGGTGATCCACGATCCATTGTTTTCATATAACACCCTGTGCTCCGTGCAGTACGTGCCCTCCTTAATACCCATCACCGGGCTAACCAATCCCCCCTCCCCCCTCCCCTCTAAAACCCTGTTTGTCTCTCAGAGTCCATATTCTCTCATGGTTCATCTCTCCCTCCAATTCCCCCCAGGCCATTTTCCCCTTCCTTCTCCTAATGTCCTCCATGCTGTTCCTTATGTTCCACAAATAAGTGAAACCATATGATAACTGACTTTCTCTGCCTGACTTATTTCACTTAGCATAAGCTCCTCCAGTCCCATCCATGTTGATGCAAAAGTTGGGTAGTCATCCTTTCTGATGGCTGAGTCATATTCCATTGTATATATGGACCACATCTTCTTGATCCATTCATCTGTTGAAGGGCATCTCGGCTCTTTCCACAGTTTGGCTATTGCAGACATTGCTGCTATGAACATTGGGGTGCATATGGCCCTTCTTTTCACTACATCTGTGTCTTTGGGGTAAATACCCAGTAGTGAATTGCTGGGTCATAGGGTAGCTCTATTTTTAAATTTTTGAGGCACCTCCACACTGTTTTCCAAAGTGGCTGTACCAACTGGCATTCCCACCAACAGTGTAAGAGGGTTCCCCTTTCTCCACAACCTCTCCAACATTTATTGTTTCTTGCCCTGTCCATTTTTGCCATTCTAACTGGTGTAAGGTGGTATCTCAATGTGGTTTTAATTTGAATTTCCCTGATGGCTAACGATGATGAACATTTTTTCATGTGTCTGTTAGCCATTTGTATGTCTTCTTCAGAGAAGTGTCTTTTCATATCTTCTGCCCACTTTTTGACTTGATTATTTGTTTTTTGGGTGTTGAGTTTGAGAAGTTCCTTATAGATCTTGGATACCAGCCCTTTATCTGTAGTGTCATTTGCAAATATCTTCTTCCATTCTGTGGGCTGCCTCTTTGTTTTGTTGACTGTTTCCTTTGCTGTGCAGAAGCTTTTTATCTTGATGAAATCCCAAAAGTTCATTTTTGCTCCTTTTCAAATTTAAAATATGGGCTGTTGTTCTCTCTCTGTGGTTACTCTTACTTTTGACATTCGGAGCAGCAGTCCCAAAGCTTTGGGTGGGCCAAATGCTGACTCGGGGAAAGGAAAGGAGCGCACAGGGCCACTTGTCCCAGCGGCAGAAAGCCCTGCAGAGTAGGAAGGCCTTTGGCATCCTTGTCCTGTGTAATTTGACGAAACCTACTTGAATAAGAAAGAACTGGAGGCGTCTGAGAAACTCTGTACTCTTAAGCGAACAATAATCATAGCTCAAAAAAAGAAAAAAAGGAAAAAGGGAAAAAAGTAAGAGGGAAGAAAATGAGGCTGCTTTTTTTTCCCCTCTGCTGAGAATGTCTAAGGTTTCAGTAATGAAACTTGGATTCCTTCTCACTAGATGAGGTTCTGACTTGCTGGCAAAAGGCCTATGCAGAAATATCATATCATTAATAATGCCTTGAAGGGAAATGTGCTTTGAGGTGTTTTATTTTTTTAATCACTTAATGTGACTTTTAAATTATTATTTATTTATGCTCGCATCATTGCAGACTGATTTTAGGGGGACTGCTGTAGACACACAATGAATAAGAGGCAACTAGGAAAATCAGGGTAAAGGAAAAATTCAAGTAGTTAATATAAGACAGAGCCAAGGGTAATATTGATACCCGAAATGTGTGTTCTAAATCCTCATCGCTCCACTAAGAACCTGAGATGTGAGGAACAAAACCAGATACATGATTTACAACGTCCGTAAGATAAAAATCAACCCTGATGCCCAGGAGAGCCAGAGCGCAATGTCTCCCTTGGGTCCTCATATATAGGAACATAATGGACAACTTCCTCAACAGCATCCCTAAAGTCAATACAAAAACCAGCTTTGTAGGGCAGTTTCTTATACTTCCCTTGGTGCTACCATATAAACCTTATCCTGGAAGAGCAATCCAGTGTGGGAATCTACACACCTCTCTGATGGTCTGGCTTGCACCCGGCGAGTCTACTAGCACATGCAAAAAATAGGTGGATGCACTGCCCATCACTTATTCAATCAATCACCCACAAGTATTTGATTTTTTGCCTGAGCTTGAGAGAAGCACTGAGTTCAAGCCGTTGCCCCAGACAAAAAGTTGGAGAGGAACTGCTCTGTATTGCCAGCTTTGCCAATCTAGGAAAATAAGGATGATTTCTTTTTTTTAAAGATTTTATTTATTGATTTGAGAGAGACAGAGAGAGCAGGAGCCAGGGAGAGAGGCAGAGGGAGAGGGAGAAGCAGACTCCTTGCTGAGCAGGGAGCCCGACGTGGGGCTCGGTCCCAGGACCCCAAGATCATGACCTGAGCCAAAGGCAGACGCTTAACCGACTGAACCATCCAGGTGCCCTGAAAGTAAGGATGATTTCTTCTGAATGTTGAGGAGATCCAACTCCTGAGGCAGTTTCCCTTTATGTGTGTAAGAAGCTGCCCTCTTCACTCACTCCAGAAGAGGCCTGAACTCTAGAGCAGTCTGTGGAGGGGCTCCCAGTTTGAGGATCGTCTAGGTTCTACTGCACCTACAGCTTATACAATTCTGAGAGTCAGTTTAGGAGATGAATACAAAAATCAACTACAAAAGTTGATTTTTACTTAGAATAAGAAAACACACAAAAAAGGCAACTTTTAGAAAAATTTATCAGGTATTACAAGAATCTCTAAAAATTAGTATTGTTTGTGAATTAACTGCCTGACCTACCTCAATAACAGAGCTTTCCTAATTTGGGACCACGAATTGCTATCATTCAGTCTTCCTTCTAGCATGGATGATGGACATTTGTTTCTTCTTATTGACAGTTTAGGAAAAAAACCTGTTATGGATAGCGGCATGCACATTTTTAGAATTGTTTTTAATTTTAGGGAAACTTCTGTCAAATTTCTGTGACAGATATTTGGTGATATTGAGAATAATTTTTCACAGATCAGTTTCAGGCTCCTTACATTTGTCTTTCCTCCACTGCCTATCTACATACTTCTTTTTTTTTAAAGTTTTTATTTAAACTCCAGTTAGTTAACTCTATATACTTCTGGTTCCAGGCCCCACGGGGCGGGTTCATATCACAATAGGGCCCTGTACCTTCATGTTACAGTATGAGATGAGTCAGCACCTTGGGAAGTAAAGTAATTCTATCAGGATGGCTGGCCCTTGCTTAACTGTGCAAGGAAAGCTGCAAAGATATATCCCACTACATGAAACTAAAATGATTCTAGTAGGTCGAATGATGGCAACCCAAAGATATCAGATCTGAATCTCTAGAACATGCAGCTATGACCTTATAAACAAAAAGAGTGCTGGGGATATAATTAAGAATCCTGAAGCTCTTAAGGACAAAGAGATTATTCTGGGATATACAAGTAGAACCTAAATACTGTCACAGGCATCCTTATAAGAGACAGGCAAAGCGAGATTACACACACAGAGGAGAAGGTGATGTGAAGGCAAAGGAATGAGGTGGCCACAAGAGCCAAAGAACACCAAGCAATGTTAGCAGCCACCAGAAGCTAGAAGAGGCCAAAAATTGGATTGTCTTACAGAGCCTCCCAAGGGAGCCCTGCTGACACCTGAATTTTGGACATCTCCAGATGTCTTCCAGAACTAGGAGAGAAGGCATTCCTGTTGTTTTAAGCCACCAAGTTTCTGATACTTCATTACCCTAGCCCTAAGGAACTAATAGAGATTCCTCACTCCACTTCCTTGTAGTTAGATCCCACAGAGGGCCACAGCTTTTCCACGGCCACTTTATATTAGGGGAAATGTGAAAGAGGAGAAGGGGACAGTTCTCCCACCCAACAGCTCTCAAAATTTTTACTGTTGTAAAATGTAGAAAATCACATGACAAATGTGAGCATATCACTTAGGCCCCTCCCATGGCCTTAGAAGGGGCCCAGGAGAATGAGGGGTCTTGAAGCTTAAGACTCGTTGGCTTCACGGGGAAATCTTTCTCTGCCTCAAGGCAGCCATGACGGTTGTGTTGAGGAAGGTCCAAAAGGAAGATCTTCCACCTCTGTGGCAAGGAAGAACCAATTTGGGGAAAAAAAACGGGATCTTCAGAGCATGAGTAGGATGGACACCAGTTTATGGTGGGGGTGGGGGTGGCAGAGGACACAGAAGGAATAGAATTAGCATGATAATCCCATTTGTAACAAATGCTATGTGGCTTCTATCCCTGCTTTTTCACTAGAAGAGGTGGGAAGGCATAAGCGTTTTTCTTGTCCCTGATTCCCAAAGAGTTCTCAGTCTCCCCCTTTCCCCTAACAATTACACTTCTTGTATTTAAATTTTAGCCAAATGTTCTATAATTATTTCTTAATATATCTCTTCCCTCCCCCAAGGTTGTGAGCTCTGTGAGAAAAAGAACCAGGCCTGACTTACTTTTGTAAATCAGTTAAGTTTTAAAAAAGTGGTAAGAGATCGGGAAAACCTAGGGAAGGAGCCTACAGTACAGATTCAGACCACTCCAGCTTTTATCTACATGACCTCTTTTCTCTACTACCCTGGCAATAGAATCTTTATCAAGTCTAAGGAAGGAGAACCGACCTTCTCAGTGTATGTTATCACCAGTCTACTGTTTGTGGCATAAATATTGAATTTTGTTACTCAAAACACAGGCTGTTGGGATTTAAAACCCATTCTTTCAACCCACTCTTCATGCTAGGAGTTTGAACCATCTATTTTGAAATCTCCCACAAATCTCCACCTCAGCTGAGAATGTATTCTGTTACTATGCTGTGTCCTTCCTTCGCTAAGTCAGTGAGTCCTGGCTGCCCAAGGAGAGGAGGTGAGAAAGGAACCATGGGACAAAGGTACTTACAAAGAATGGAAAACATAGCAGTTAATGATCAAATATTACCCCACTACAATTATGTCTGTATCAGATCCTCTGTCTCACAGCCTCATGGGTCTGGCTGGTAGGAAATGCCATCTTAGCCATATTTTAAAAGTTCTACAATAGATCATGCAAAAGTCCACGTGGTTTGTAATTGTGACTATTGGTCTTCACCAATATTCCAGGTCTTTCTCCTTCCAGTGCACTTGGCAGGACTTACTTTCTTCCCACTTGAACTTAGTTGAGTCCATTGGGCTTCAATTGATCAGTGAAGTATGAGTGAGTATAATGTATACCTTCAAGAAAGGAGCTCTACGAGCCATAGGGTGATTCACCATGCTTTCTTTTCTTTCAGCCTGATGATCAGAGTGAGGAGACCAAGCAGAGTTCTCTCAGCTGAGACTCAAAGCACTAGTGAGAGAACAGACCTATATTAGTTAAGCCACCACAATTTTGCATTTGTTTGTTAAGGTAGCATAAACAACTAACCTCTCAGGATTATTACAAACATGAGAACATAGCTCTGCCACCAAAGAGCGATAGCCTCAAAGTCCCTTCATTTAAGTCAAAAGAAAGATATCTAAGAAAGAAGTGTGTGTGGCCACTGGCACCTACACATAACTTGAATGAAATAGATAAAAAGCCAGTATTTTGAGGGAGCCATACGGATGAAGAAACCACAGGCCTGGCTACGGAAAGTCTGTGACAGTTTGACACGACTGAGCATAAGTAGATTGAAGAAGCAGCTTATCCCCAAGGAGAACATATTCTCCCCTGCCTTTGTACATGACACCAAGGTGAATGACTAAGAGGTAAGAAATAGAACTGGGGCTGAATAATTAAGCGTTCTCCATTCCCTTGACAGAGGACCGTTTTAATGTCTGCCCAGTAGAATTGCTACAGACTAATGTCTTCCATTTTTTCAGTTTGAAAATAGAAGTGTTATTGTCATTAGTCTACCTCTCTTCTACTATTAATGTTGTATTACATGGGGATACTTTCAGGTGCTAGTCCATAAGACACTGGATCAAGATAGGTTCTATCTAGACCTGACGTAGTCATCACTGCGTATCACTCCTAGATGTAGCGACTACCATGCATGACCCAGAGTTGTTGGACTTTGAACTTGATGCCAAGACTAAACGGGACTTTTGGATGGCCTCCTTTAAGTATGAGTCTTTTCTGCCTAAGAGCAGGAGATTAAACTGAGCACTCAGTGATCAGAAAGGCAGACTGTAAAAAGTGGTAGGATTGTTCACAATATTCTGTTTTCTTTCTTTCCAGGCACATGGTAGGATTGTATTTCTACCTGCATGAAGTTAGGTGCAGCCATGTGACTTACCTTGGCCAGTGAGAAGTGAGCTGAAATGATGTGTACCACTGTTGGAAGAAGCTGTCTGAGACCCACTGCATGTTTTGCAATGTTTTCAGAGAGTGCTCACTCTCTTTGTCTGGGTCCCAAAGTGTGGACGTCAACAGTGTGGAGCAGAGTCCCTAGTCAACCATGAAGGCTGTAAACAATAAATAAACCTCTTTCATTTGAAGTCACTGAGATTCAAGAGTTCCTTGTTTCCACAGTAAACTTTGCCTATCCTGACCCACAGAGGTTCTTATAGGATAATCTGACAGGACCCTGTAGTCTTAGCTGATGTTTATTGTCCAAACCTGAAAGTGACCCAAAGATCTATATCTGAACTCTCAAGTCCATGTCTCTTAGCCTTCAATCCTCTGGCCACCTCTTCACAATTCATAGTAAAAGAGTCACAGACATGTATCATACTACATGGGATACCTTCCGTAAATAAGCCCTCTCTGGTCTTGGGGAAAATTGTCCTCCCAGACACTCATCTCCTCATGTACTCATCTCTGCCTCTCAGGGCCCAGAATTTCTAAAACAAAAACCTGGGTGAGGAGATTTTTTCCATGCCTCAAAAACTCTACCTTTAGCCCTGCAGTACACAAGCCAATAGCAATCTTATCAACAAAGAGTTCTGAACTCAGAAACCAAAACTTGGACTATCCTTTTGAGTTTATGGCAGGGGTGAGACTATCACACACACTTTTTGCAGCAATAGGAGGAGGTTATTCTGATACACATGTCGTTGACAAAATAAGGGATTCAACTTAGGAATTCAGACTCAGTGGGAAATTGGACTTGCTCCTCTGTAAGAACTTTATGTATATAAGTTTTTAAAATCGAAGGTCATTCTGAGAGTGGACAGAGGAAAAGAGGAAAGAACTAGCATTTGAGGGATCCTCCTATGTGCCAGGTACTCCACCACATTCAACACTCTCAGCAGCCATATGAGGGACGTGCTATCATTCTCTCAATGAAGACACTAAGATTCAGCAATTTGAAATCGCTTGCCTAAGGTCACAGAGAAGGTAAGTGGCAGAGCCTGAATTTCAACCAAATGTCTCTAACTGCAGAGTTCACAGTTGTGGTCTTCCTTCTCCACCTGTGGCCACATCCAAATGAAGTTGTAAGAGAGAAAATATTTATCATGGTAGGATAAGAGAAATATGATGCAGAATTAAAGAAATGATTTTTTCTTAATATGAGTAAAATTTGCATTTTTTAACATTGTAACATTTAATCTGTTATAAAATCTCCCCATTAAACTATCACTTAAATAGTCACTGTATTTATATCTTTTATTTAGGAAATCCCGCACTACTGAACTTTTGGATGGAAATACAATCAATACCATCATCTTTCAGATATCAGCCGTAAAGGATACTTGAGAAATTCCTTACAGTTGTAGTCTGGGAAATGGGTCATGCCCCTTGTTGGCCATTACATTTGGAGCCTGCTTCTGTGTCTATGTAGCTTTCACCTAAGGGAAAACTGGGGAGAGCAATTTCACAGAATTTTATTTTCTGTTTTTTTCCCAAGATTTATTTATTTATTTTAAAGAGGGAGAGAGAGAGAGAGAGAGAGAGCACAATGGGGAGGGGCAGAGGGCGAGGGAGAGAGAGAAACCCAAACAGACTCAATGCTTAGCATGGAGCCTGATGCGGGGCTCGATCTCACAACCCTGAGATCAGACCTGAGCAGACATCAAGAGGTCGGATGCTTAACTGACTGTGCCACCTAGGTGCCCCACAATTTCACAGAGTTTTACAATTTATAATAGAAGATTTCTTGGCTAAGACAGTGCTTGATGTGTGCAAAGCTTAACACAAAGCATGACGCTTAATACAGGTTTAACTAAATTAAGAGAACAACATGGGCTTTTGAGTCATGACAAGGATTCAAAGCTGGGTGGATTCTCCTGTCCCTCATTAGACAGAGGTTAAGTCACTTACCCTTGTTGAGCTTCATCATCTATAAAATGGAGAAAGTAATACCTATCTTAGAGGATTCTTATAAGCATTATTCAGGAGGTTCTTGGGCAAATTCTGTTTTAGAAGCTTAAAGCCCCTGACCCCTGTCATGGATTTATTAGTCTTCTCTCAAGAAAACGATGGAAATAAAAGGTCGTGTCTATTAGCTCTTCTTAGATAAGTCCAACAAAATTCTGAGTGTTCTTTTCTCAGAAAGATAAATTTCATGCTGTTACAACAAATGGAACCTCTAATGCTTGCAAAGTCTCTGGCAGGTGTCTTTGTCTAAAGCTTGTGCCAGCTTGATGTGTTCAATGTTGGTTCTAAAGAACACGGAAGGACCTGCCCGTTAATCCACCTCAATACGGCCAGGGAGTTTGGGTTAAATTTCACCACAGACAATCATTTCTGCCCTAGAAGAAATTATAAAAGGGGCAGGAATCCTTTGAAACAGATGTCCAGTATGAGGGTGAACCTTCTTATTTCCATCCATCCACTCTGCTCCTACCCCGTAATTAAAGATGGAAGGATGACAATCTGCTTAGATGTGAAAACTAGCAGAAATCTTACATGCAAAAGGCTGAAACCAGTCAGGGTCAGAGTTGCTGCTGTGTAATATTGTTCTGAATAGATAATAAGAGACAGTAAAAACAGCCATTACCTATTCCCTTTATTTTTATCTTAAAATGTCCACCTCTTTGCTCATCTTAAAAATCAGCCCAGATTTCCAGTCCAGACGAGATTCCATAGACCCCTTTCACCCTGCTCCTCCCCACTAAGCATAACTATAAACCCTGGAAATTATGAAAAAGACAACAAAAAGAGAAGTTTGAAAGATGGTAAGAAGATGAACTCTTTTGAGACCCCAGGACTAAAGAACAGCCCAGCAGCAGAGTGTCTTATGTGCTCCCACTCATTGGAAGAAGACAACTCAGACCCAGCCCTTTCCTGCCCCTAATCCAGCAACACAAGAAAGCCCAGTTAAATTCATTCCTCCCCCCAGATTGAATGGGAGTCCATCTGACAACATCAGGCAAAACATCACTCACAAGAGGGACCCATAGGGAGCCTCACCAACAATAAGCAGCCAGGAGAAGTGCTCCCCATCTCGGTGGTGCCTTAGACTCCCTTACCCCACCGAGAGATAACAGAAACAGGTGGGTAGAACCAGCAAAATGGAGCTCCACTATAGCAAAAGGCCTTGCCCAGGAAGCTTCTTTGTCCGCTTGGGCCTGAAACTCTCTTCTCTCACCCAGAGGGACCCTGCAAGTGTACTCTCAGGCATTTATTCTAGAGAAATGGAAACATGTTCACACAACAACCTGTACACAAATGTCAAGAGTAGTTTTAGGGGCGCCTGGGTGGCTCAGTCATTAAGTGTCTGCCTTCGGCTCAGGTCGTGATCCCAGGGTCCTGGGATCGAGCCCCGCATCAGGCTCTCTGCTCAGCGGGAAGCCTGCTTCTCCCTCTCCCACTCCCCCTGCTGTGTTCCCTCTCTCGCTGTGTCTCTCTCTGTCAAATAAATAAATACATCTTTAAAAAAAAATAGAGTAGTTTTAATTGCCAATAGGCAAAGACTGGAGTTAGCCTAGATATCCTTCAACAGGGTGGCTAAGTGACCATGATACATATAGACATGCTCAGCAACAGAAAAGAATGAACTATTGGTACATACAACAACTTGGATGAATCTCCGGAACTACGCTGAGTGAAAAAGGCAATACTGAAAGGTTATATACTGCATGATCTCATTAATGTAACAATTTTGAATTGGCAAAATTTTAGAATGGAGGTCAGATTAGTTGTGGCCAGGGATTCAGGATAGGGAAGGAGCTAGACTTGTTAAGGGGGAACACAAAGTATCTGTGTTGATGGAACTGTTTGTTCTGGGTGTTGACCATGGTGGTGGATACACAAACCTAGACATATGATAAAATTGAATAGACCTATAAGTGCGCACCCACACCCTTTTTCATTCCCACTTAAAATCATGGAAACTTGTCACATTGTCGTCTTCCTAGAATACTATAAAACCAGGCCTCAGAGTCGGGCACAAACTATAGCCCCATGATTTACACCCTTTGTATTGTATTGACTTCCACTGTCTCCCAGGACTCTTCCACAACCCGCCAGAGGCTGTAGAGGCCTTGCAGTTATATAGCACTTTGTGGGCCCCAAGGGCCCTTGCCCAAATGGCTCTGGAGGTCACCAAGGAGCTCACAGCCATTGGAAGGAAAAGACCCATAGGAAATGGATTAGAGTAAACCGATGTAAATCCTATAAAAGAGGGAAATAATTTTTGAGAAGAGGTCTCCAAGATACCTGAAGGGAGTGAGGTGTGCATTCACTCAGACGTGGAATTCAGGCCTAAATGTGCCTAAAATTACAAGTTTCACCTTATGCAAAGGAAATCTCTGTTTCCACATCTGTAAAATGGGTATGATAAGAGCACCTGCCTACCTCATGGAGTTGCTGAGAGAATAAAATATGGCATGCAAAGTGGGGAGTGCACTATTATGAGGGGAATTGTGTCCCCCCAAAGTTCATATGTTGAAGCTCTAACCCTCGGTGTGGCTATATTTGGAGACAGGGCCTTTTAGGAGGTAATTATGGTTGCATGAGGTGATAAGGGCAGGGCCCTAATCGAATAGGACTGGGATCTTTATTACAAGGGGAAGAGACACCAGGGATGTAGGCACACAGAGGGAAGAGCGGGTGAGCACACAGCAAGAATGTGCTAGTCTCAGGAGAAACCAAACTGCTAATACCTTGGTTTTGAACTTCCAGCCTCCAGAACTGTGAGAAATAAATGTCTGTTGTTTAAGTCCCACCCCCCCACCCCCAGTCTGTGGTATTTTATAATGACGGCCTGAGGTAGCACATGCACCATCAGACACAGTTATGGGCTCAATGAATAGAAGCTGTAATAATGATGTTTATTGCTAGAATTCACATAAGTAAATTTATAGGCCCTATGGCAAAAGATGTGGTTCCTGAATTCTTAGAGGCCCAAGAGGTCTCCGTTGTTAGGGATAGGGCTGTGGTCAAAAGGGAAGAGCATAAGGTAAGAGTGGATACCAAGAAGAGCCCAAAAGAAGGAGAATGAGCAAAGTGAACTCTGGGTACGGGATCTTTCTGACATGCACCACCCAAAGAGTAGATGACCATAGAGCAATAGCAGGAGCTCGGCAGCAAGACAGCCAAGGGGTGAGGCAGCCTCTGGTGGCAGGAGGAGTCATCCGGGGAAGGCAGTGGAGTTCTGGGACCACAGCCAATCTGGGGCTTCCTCTATGACAGCCATGAACAGAAGGACAAAAATGGAAGCCTGAGTCGAAATGCCTAGAGAAGGCTGAGAATCGACACTTGGAAGAACAAGTTTTGATGTCAAGTCCAAATTGCTGAGGCAGGGGAAAAACATGAGAGACAGGGGCAAGGGTTAACCGCAGAGAGAGATTGGAGTGTGCCATAGAAAATGGCGAAGGGCACCAAAATCTTTGCTATTTGCTTTCGTTTGTTACTGCATGTTGCTCAGTGGGTATGACTAGTTGGAAGTTACAAGGTCAGTGAGAGATGTCCCAAGCCCAAGTTTTATAATAATAAGAAACAGCTAATACTCAAGGCATCACAATAGACCTTGAAATGAGCAAAAAGAATAACAGAAAATGCCATAATTCAATAGGCCTTTCAAACAAACCTGAACAAATTGACCCTAAACGATTGCTCATCACCTGGTATCTAGCGGGGACTAATATTAGAGTGAGGGAATAGGCCACTAGCCCCACCAGCGCTGACAGGGCATTCCACCAGGTAACCCAATGACATTTGTTCCTGTGACATAGGCGAACCATTTGGGTTACGAATATGAGAGGTGACTTGCTGTTTATTAGTGTTATACATTTTAAGCAATAATTGTGCTTGCAAAATAGTTAGCCATGTTTTAAATCAACTCCTGTTTCTGCTGTGAATTGTTAAGGCTAAGGGCCCTTGCATGGGTTAAAGAGCATCATTTGATCCTTTTAGCTCTGCCTTTGGAAAATATCCTGATTCATTCTTATCACCTCCATCAACGCTTTTCTAGTCGAAGTTAACCATCATTTCTTGCCAGGATCACTGCAATACTTCCCCAACTTTCTCTCTTTTCCTCTGACAGTCTCTTCTGCACAAAGCAGCCAAGTAACCTCTTTAAAATTTAAGTCTGATGACATCACTCCTTTGCTCAGAACCCTACAGTCTTCCCATAACATCTTAGTCACCCACGCAAGTCCTTATCCAACTCTCTGTTGCAGGTTGGATTCCCCATCTGAGATGGAGGCTAGATGGCAGGGTATTTATTAGGGTGTGCCCTTGGGATCAACATCTGTGGAAAGGAGGGGAACAAAGCAAGAATGGGCAGAGGAAGAAGTTAAAAGTTGACATTGGCTCAACAAGAGTCTTGGCCAATGTCATGTAGAGCTCTAGACCTGGAATGGTGCTCTAGAGTTGTCTTAGGTTAGGTCAAGACGCTGGGCCTTTAGACTCCCTCATTCATCAGTCTTTGGATGTGGGCAGCCCTAGGAAGAGGCATGACCTTGGTTGAAGCGGCTCTCAGCAGCCAGGAAAGGTCTGTCCACAGTCTTCCCAAAGCTGGGGCAACAAGTCCATTAAAGGGATCTGTCAGCACCTCATAGTGCCCACCACGCTCTCCTACTTCATCTCCTATGATTCTTCCCTGGTTTAGTCAGCCCCAGGAAAACTAGCCTCTTAGCTGTTCCTCAAACAAATCAAGGACAGTCGTGCCTCAGGAACTTTGCTCTTGCTCTTCCTCTCCCTGAAGCACCGGTCCTACATTTCCTCACTTTATTTAAGCCTCTTTTGAGATGCAGCCATCTCAGAGAAAGAACTTCTCTAACAACCCTGTCCAAAATATCTGATACCTGGAATTTATTTCTGCTTTCTTGATGGCGTATTATCTCTCTTACTAGAATGTAAGCTCCCCGAGTTGAGGATTTTATCTGTCTCATTCATTGTTCTATCTCCAGAGCCTAGAGCCATGTATGACACAAAACAAGTCTTCAGTAAATGATTGTTGGGTGCCTTCAAAAAAGAACGAATTGCTTGACATTGATTCGTAACACTGACATCTGTAGGATCCTCTTCTGATTATTCAAATGCAGATAATGTCTTCTTTGCTCCAACACGGGCAGTTCTCCACCCTCCCCTCTGGCTGGCTCCTGGAGTCCCCACCCTAGAATATACAGTTTAGTTTTCTGGTCCATGTTCATAACCCACACAGTTTCGGAGCTTTCTGTCTCACCACATCCCCTCCCCCACAACCTGCATTTGCTGAGTTGGCTACCGCTGTCACTCCCGAGATGGCAAATATTGCTCCTGCAAATGAGTTCTCTACGGTGCCTGATCCTTACCATTACTAGCTTCTAATCAGTCTAAGTAGGTCACTTGCCAGCCCTCAAGCTACAAGGGAGGCCAGGAAAATGAGTACCCCTTGTTTCAGCTTCTATCATGGGCAATTTTTCAAATCTGGACTGGGGCATCAGATGCTGGGCATTAAAAACAGAAAGGAACAGATGCTCCCCTACCTAAGAAATAGTAAATCCTGTCACTGCCCCTTAAGAAACTTGAAATTCAGATGATGAACCAGGCCTTCATGGTTTTGTTGATCAATCAATATTTTTAGCCTCTACTATGCACAAGGCATTGTATTAAGGGCTGTGCACATTCTAAATAAGAAAAACACAGTTCTTGCCTTAAATAACTTTCTCCTCCTAGTAGGGGAAAAATAGTGTCACGAGCAGCAGAATTCAGGGATAGAACTAACTCTTGCCCATTCTTAGACGCAATCAATATTGGTTTTTTTCCCTCTCGATTGAGGAGTAACTGTGAGGCAGCCATATTTTGAACAGAATTTGATATATTGTCAATGTCCAATAAATATTTTTAATAATGAGTGCTCTGGAGGAATAACATCCAAGAATATTCCAGCAGATGGTAAAACATTTTTGCACAGTTAATTTCTGCCAAAACAGCCCTCTATCTTACTTGAGAGCAGTGGAAAATCAAACAAAAAATTAAAGACAGCTAGACAAAGCATGAGAAATGTCTGGCCTGAGCTATGGAAGAAGCTTATTCATTTGCCACGGTTGGATTACCTGTGTATCTCCTGAGGAGGGAGGAGGGGGAAAATGCCAGTACACACAGGGTATACATTGTATTGTCACTTATTTGAGTTCACAGGACCATCGGAGAAAAGAAAAACAACAATCCCGTATTTAGAATAAATCTGTCTCTTGCTTGTCAAAGTATATCAAGAAATTTCTACCACAGTTAAGCTCCCATCAAGAAGCACTTAAACTGTATTCTAATTATCCCCAATTTACTAAAAAGACAACTGAGGCACGGAGAGTTTGAATCATTTACCACTCACTGGAAATTCAAAATGAATTTTCTGTTAGCCCAGTTGATGCCTTAGATTTGTCCTAGAAAAAAATATGCCCTGTTCAAACACTTCTGAAGGATACTGTGGGGTGTGAGGAGCTGAGAAAGGTTCTCTGCTCTATAACTCAAGCATGAGGGCAGTTGAGAGTCCACAAAGTTGTGTAGTATGTCCTGGTTCTATTCGACACAGTGCCAAAAGCTTCTCAGCAAGTTAGTATGGTGCAGATGAAAACAGAAAGGGCCCAGTGTTCTTCCCAGGTTATGTGTCCACTAAATACAGTAGATTAAGGTGATAACATATACGTGTGTGTACATGTATGAATATGCATATGTGTGTGTGTGCCGACACCATAGCGAAAACATTCCAGACATGGTAAACCTAATACCATCTTACACACCAGGAAACACATATTATTTCAACACTGGGAAAGAAAAGGAGCCTTCCACCATGTTAGTCCCATCATTCCTTTTCTGCTTTGAGTTGGAAGTTTCTATGTACTTTTTGGCACCCACTTAAAAATGGGATGTAGAGTGGGGGACTGATTCCTTCTCAATGGCCTCCTAGCAACCCCATGAGCTCTGAGCTTAGGACTCTTCTTTTGCCAAAAGAGCAGTAACCTTCAGTACACTTCAGGATGCTCATCTTCCTTTTTGTAGAAATCATCTACTGCTTCGTAATGGCCCCCTCTGATTCCCAACTAGGATAACTAGATGGGATAAGATTCATGTTTCTGGGGAATTTTTGCTCAAAGTCAACAACCTATTATCTATGAGCATATTACCTCCTGACTTTTAAATCCTGTGTGTGAACCCCTCTCAGTTTATTCATCCAAAGAATGGGAATAATAGTTCACACTCCATTCACCTTTTAGGAATTATTTTATTGGGAAAAATATCGGAAATTGTATGTTCATTTTTAACTGAAAGACACTGATTAATGTAAGTTGCTGTAGGGTGGTTGATGTCTTTCAAGACTGTAGGCATTTCTGGCAACTAAAAAGAGGTAAGAACTAGGGAACCTTACTGCCTATTGGCACAAAAAAAGTGAGAGGAAACCAACGTGTGTATTTCATTTGAGCCCATTTTTCCAAATGAAGGAGAGATTGATTTCAGCATTAGCTCCTTGGAGGCTGTCTGACTCAGAATGGTTAAAACCCTCCCAAATGAAACGCTAAACTCCTTGAAGGCAGGGGCTCTATGTTACGATTTTCTTTACCGTCCCCTCCCCCACCACCCGGAGATATAAGCCAACATCAGCCGCCTCACAAAGAATTAGCACAAGTCATTGGAGAGGGAGATGAAAAAGCTGGAAGAAGGAAATCTAATGATATATCAGTTCAGGCCTTTACCCTCCCCTTGAATCATGTACTTCTATTATGTAAACCATGACTGGGTTTTGCATTAGGGCACAAATATACAGTAAGCAACCCTCTTCAAGCAACTTTCTTTAAAATCACACAGTTGAGGGGCATCCCTCAACCTCTGATGTGGTCTGAATTGGAAGAGCAAGGAAATTCAACTAAGAAATGACCTGAGAGAGCATGTTGCAAGGACTCAGAAGGTGCAAGTGACCCAGAGGTGGAGCAACGGGTGTGATAAATGTGACTGACTTTCATCTGCCTAGGGGACTGTAATGGGATGCTCAGTGTGCCGCGCCCCCGCCCCCACTCTTCATTTCATTCATTTCATCATCTTCATCTTCTCACATTCTGACAAATTTCTCTCAGTCCTTTGAAAGTCTCATTGAATTCACTAATGAACAGAGTGCTGAAACTGGCTAATTTGCAAACCTGTGGTTTCAGGGCCAGGCGGATGCTGTATTTTCCCAGATGACACTCCCAGGATTGAAAGCACCCACATGCGGTGGTCCTTCTAGGATGGAAATGCATTCATGGGTGAGAAATGAAATTGCAAGTTTATGGAGTGTCATTTCCTATCTAGGCAGCCACATTGTGCCTGGATCTTTGGTTCAAACAATTAGCTGCACTATGGCTCTGGTTAAAAAAAAAAAGAAAAGAAAAGAAAGAAGTCAATTTCATAAAATGTTTGGTCTTTCATGGCAGACTTTTCTTTCTCCCTGATGATGAAAAACCTCCAATGCAGAATTCATAGCACTGTCATCAGGACTTTGAGATATAGGATTCGGGAATACTCATTCATTCAATAACTGTGTACTTGGAAAGAGTAATGAAGCCTGAAACCCATAGCTCTGACATTTATTTCGGTTATCTATTGCTGGGTAGCGAACCACCGCAGAACTTAGTAGTTTAAAACAACATTTATTTTATGTTCTCACAGTTCTGTGGCCTGGGCTGTGCCCCACCGAGGGTTCTTCCGGTACTTCTCAGAGTGGTCATTAGTGTGGCTGAAGACCTCAGGCAGCTTGGCCTGGGGCCAGGCTCTGCCAGGATTCTGAGCCGGCTGGGCTTCTCTCTCTGTTTCCATGCGGCCTCTCCACATGATCTCTCCCGCAGAATAGTCACACTTCTCTCATGATAGCCCAGGCTCCTGGCAGCAAGAAACAGAAGATGCTGGGCCCTCTTAAGGCTTAGGCCCAGCAGCCATCCTGCTGTACTCCTTTGACTAAAGCAAACACAGGTCCAGCCCAGCTACAATGTGGGAGAACACGCAAAGGCATGAACACCAAGAGGTGTGGCTTGTTTGAGGCCACCAATGACACAGAGTAGCACCACAGTAGCACGAGGATCTCTCTCTCTCTCTCTCTCTCTCTCTCACACACACACACACACACGAGTGTATTGGTGAATCAGTCACAGGGATGAAAGGTCCAGCATAGGGAATTTAGTCAATAATGCTATAATAGCACAGACTAGTGACAGATGGTAGCCACCCTAGGGATGAGCCCAGCGGAATGTATAGACTTGTTGAATTACTATAGTGTACACCTGCAACTAATGTAACATTGTGTGTCAACTACAATTCAATTTAAAAAAGATTTTTTTAAAGGGTGAATTTATGGTACATAATTATATCTCAATGAAGCTGTCTTGAAAAATCCCTCCAAGATGTAGAGGGTGAGTATTTGAGCTCTTCAGGCACCTTGGGATGGGTTTCAGGGGCCACTGTATACCAGATAGTCACATCTATGACCTTCAGAAAGATCGAAGGAAGAAAACCTACTTTGAAGACAGGAAAACTGAATTAAAGGGCCGACACTGCCATGTTACATAATCTCTCTGTCTCAGTACATTCATATGGAAAACAGGAATAATGGTGCATATCCACCTACTTCAAAGGATTATTATATTAAGAAAACATCTGTGAAATCGTATTTCAAAGTGTAAGCCACCATAGAAACGTAAGTTGCCATTAGAGCAGTCGACGGATTTCATGACTGTCATTCTGTGTTTTGTTTTGAGTCTTCTGTGATTTTTTGAATTATGCTTGTAATTTGGGATAAGAATTCTTATAGCTAACTTTTAGTGAAGACCAAAATATTATTAATGGTTCCACAGCTCTTATTATGTGTAGTCTCTTTTTTCAGCAGCCAATTTGGATAATGGCTCCAAGATCACAATAGAATATTTGGTTATTATATTACCCCTGGATTGATTTTAGTGCTAAACATTGTGTATCTGGTGATTAAATAATTTTTCATGCCATCTCCTTAATAGTGGAAGATTAAGATAATTTCCTGCCGAAAGTATTAGGGACATGCTTATTAATGTTTGAGTTATTTATAGAATGCTCTAAATGATTATTTTTCCACTATTCAAGCTCATACTGTTTAACAACTGTCATGAAATGTAAAAATGACAAAATTTTAGTGGGACCCAAAGTACCCAACCAGATCTTTCTCTGACACGATTTCAGCCCTCAGACTGCTAAAACTGGGAGAGGGTGTACAGAGGCTAACTTGGGGTCCTTCTTGGGTGTAGTGTAGACGGCATGAAAAATTCGACTTCCATCAGAAAACTCTGTCCCTGGGAGAACAAATGAGAGTGGCAGAAATGATGGCAGCCTCTATCTGCACTTCTCCTGGCAACTAGGGGACTACAGTCATGTAGTCATGCTAATGTGGGCGCATTGAGATTTACTGCTGAGGAGGGTGCTCCATTTGATGCCTCCTCCTGGGGCAGGTTTCTGGAATGGCTCCCAGTGAAGCCTGAGATCCCCACAAGCTGGTTGGGTTGCTGGTGTCAGTTTTACCAGAGAGGAAACTTTTCAATGTAATGTGCTTCTTGAATTTATATCAAGTTATATATGTGTTTTAAATAACAACAGCTGAAGGAGTCAAATTTCCAAAAATTATGAAGACAGGGAAACATATTTCCTTCATTCTTTGCTTTCCTTCTTTCCTTCTTTCCTTCCTTCCTTCTTTCCTTCCTTCCTTCCTTCCTTCCTTCCTTCTTTCCTTCCTTACTTCCTCCCCTCTCCCTCCCTCCCTTCTTTTCTGCCTCTCTCTTTTTCATTGCAGATGAAGGGTGGGTGACAAGGAGATTTGAGGAAAAAATGAAAATGAAAAAATATACATTTATATATTATTGCTTAGAAGTCCTTTACTCCACAAATCAATATGCTGACCTAAGAATCTAAAATTTATAAATGAAACTTTACTTGCTTATGAAATTATCAAGTTTGTTACACTGAATTTGGAAGTACCATTTATTAGTAATACTAATTACTTATATAACAAATGTATTTCTATCTTTTTAATCCTTATAATGAGAGGAGAAAAAAAAAAAAACAGAGGCCAAGGAACTTCCCCCCAGGTCCCAGCTTGCAGTGGCAGAGCGAGAATTCAAACTCGGTTTAATTCCAAAGCCCATGACAGTGAATTTTTGAGGTGACCCCATAGGTCACAAGGAATCGAATCTCATTATTTTCTTTTTAAAAATGGACAAACTTTACATTCAGACAGTAATCCACTGAATGTAATATATTCTAAATTTTGTCAAGCACAGAATCCAAGACTGCTAACCACTAAGAAACCTCACACTTTTGAGAGGTTGTTTTTTAACGTGCAAATTTTTGTGACATGTTTCTTGGTGTCCTATGGTGCATCTTAAATTTGGCTAGAGTACACACTTTCTGAAAAGAAGTGATAGAAAACCAGCCAAAATGCCCTAGATGTTGCCATTAGGAACTTAGTTTATTCAGCCATTTTGAGTTCACCAACTTCTGTTGTTTTGTCCAAAATCCGTGGGTTTATGGACATGGAGACAAGCTTTTCACTCCTTTGCCATACTAAATTGTATCTTATTAAAGGGAAAACATGACCAAATGTAAACAGATTTGTTTCACATGCTATAACAGGTAATCACATCAAAAATGAATGAATGCTGGAGGTTCTAGTCAAACATAGTGACCGAGAAATCTCCTGAGCTCCCTTCTTCCCAGTGACACACCAAAGCCTACATGTGGAGCAATTCCCTGTGAAAGAAATCCAACAACTAGCTGAGTGAATCCTATACAAGAGACAAATGAGAAAATACTCCCAATGAAATGGGTAGGAAAGGCTGAGATACACTCTTCCCATAAACCCCACCCTTGGCACAGTGCCATACAATTGGGAGGGAACTCCCGACTCCCACTTTCTCCCCGAGAAGTAAAGGGTTTGAAGCCCACATCTAGATCTGCAACTTTTAAGAATCTCGCCTAAGGGATGTGCCCCCAAAACACGTATACTCTGAAAGCCGATGGAGTTTGTGTCCACAAGACTCTCACTCATTTTAGAAAACAACAAAAAAGTTCTTAATGGACTCTAGAGGACTTCCCCCCGCCAGGGCTCAGCACAGAGGGAGCAGGAAAAACAGATATCCATATCCCAGAAGTCCAAGGAGTACCAAATAAGAGGAATCAAAAGAGACTCACACCAAGGGAGCACAGTTGGAGAGGTGGAGTAGGAAAATCCTGAACTCACCTCCTCCCACAGACACATCAAACTGACAGCTACATATGGAACAACTCTCTCTGAGAAATACCTTTAAAAAAGCTGAACATCTTCTCAACAACAAAAGATAAAAGGGCCATACCAAGGGGTGCCTGGGTGGCTCAGTCATTAAGCGTCTGCCTTCAGCTCAGGTCATGATCCCAGGGTCCTGGGACGGAGCCCCTCATCGGGCTCCCTGCTCCTTGGGAAGTCTGCTTCTCTTTCTCCCACTCCCCATGCTTGTGTTCCCTCTCAAATAAATAAATAAAATCTTTTTTTTTAAAGGTCATACCAAGACAGGTAGGAGGGGCAGACAGAGTCTCACCAGAAAACCCACCCCAGCACAGCAACCCACAATTGGGAGGACCTCACAAATATGAAGCAAGAGGTTCATGCCTTACATCAGGCATCCCAACCCTTGGGACTTGCATTGGAGAGACGAGCGTGTAAAAAAGTTTGTTTTTGAAAACCAACAGGGTTTATGTCCAGGAGACTCAAAGGGCTGTAGGGAACTGAGATCCCACTCTTAATGGGCTCCCACCTAGGCTTACTAGCCCCAGGACCCAGGGCAAAAGCAACAATTTGAAAAGCACCTAAACTATATATATATATATATATATATATATATATATATATATATATATATATATATAAAGGAGATTCATTTGTTAATCTTCAAGTGTCTGTTGGAGTGGCAGGGACCTCTTGGAACACTGCAGGGATGGAGGCACTGGCTGGCACCATTTTTTGCTCTCTGTCTACCTTGCTAGCACCAGAGGATACACACGGCCACAGTGTTCCGAGCACCATTTGTTGAAGAGACTGTCCTTTCCCCATTGTATGTTCCTGCCTCCTTTGTCATAGATTAATCGACTGGATGGATAGGTGTGGGTTTATTTCTGGGTTCTCTATTCTGTTCCACTGAGCTATGTGTCTGTTTTTATGTCAATACCATACTGTTTTGATGACTACTGCTTTGTAATATAACTTGAAGTCTGGAATTGTAATGCCTCCAACCTTGCTCTTTCTCAAGATTGCTTTGGCTATTCAGGATCTTTTGTGGTTCCATACAAATTGTAAGATTGTTTGTTCTAGCTCTGTGAAAAATGCCACTGGAACTTTGATAGGGGTTGCACTGGATCTGTAGACTGTTTTAGGTAATAGGGACATTTTAACAGTATTAATTCTTCCAACTCATGAGCATGGAATAATGTTCCGTTTATTTGTGTCTTCTTCAATTTCTCTCATCAATGTCTTATAGTTTTCAGAGTGCAGGTCTTTCACGTCCTTGGTTAAATTTATTCCCAGGTATCTTATCCTTTTTGATACGTTTGTAAATGGGATTGTTTCCCTAATTTCTTTTTCTGATTGTCTAAGCAGCCTAATTTATTCTTGATAGGTCCCAGTTGTTGAGGGGGTGCCAAGACCAGACCTGTCAGTGTTCCAAAGGGAGGGATCTCAGTGAGCAACTAGTTTCAGGCTGATTGGAAGCCAGACCCTCAGGCAGCAGCATTTAAAGGATGCAAATATATACAGTGGTGTGGGACCACAGTCCTAAACACTGCTGGTCTCCAGACCAGGTGACCTGGAAGTGTCCCCTGGGTGAGAGTTGCAAAAATTGGGGCTCTAGATGAGTGTGTAAGCTCCTATTCAGGAGGTACTGGTGAACTGTAGCAAAGCCAAGGGGAAGTGCAAAGATGATGTACCCTAGCCTATGTTCTCTGATAACACCTTTATAGCTGGTAAACCTGGAGCCTGCCTTTCACACCGAAGATCCAGGACAAATAAATAGGCTTTTTCCCAGGGAAATGTGGGTGCATTTTAGGCCGTTGTCTATGCCATGTGCTGGGGGTGGTAGCCCGCTCCAAACCATCTCTTATTGCTTCAGTCCCATGGGGCCCAGAAACTCAAGAGCAGGGTACTCAAGGGGTCATCTCTTGTGTGGACTGCACATCCCCACCTGCTTTAGCTGGGTTGCAGGGGAGCCCAGGGGTGGGGTATGCTCACCAGCTTTCGCAGGGTTGTGGGAGGACATGGGACAGGCCGTGCCCACCAGGGCTAGCAAGGTAAAGCGAGAGCACAAGCATGGGGATTGCCAGCGCATCCTTCCCCAGAGCGAGCCCCAGCAGATCCCTGTCATTCCGGCAGACACTTTAAGATTAGCAAATGAAGGGTGTCTGGGTGGCTCAGTCGGTTAAGCATCTGTCTTTGGCTTAGGTCGTGATCCCAGGGTCCTGGCCTGGCATCAGGCTCTCTGCTCAGTGGAGAGCCTGCTTCCCCCTCTCCCTCTGCCCCTCCTCCAGCTTATGCTCGATCACTCGCTCACTCTCTGTCTCTCAAATAAATAAATAAAATCTTAAAAAAAGATAAGCAAATGAGTCTCCTTCACATATCTTTTAGGGGCTTTTCAAACCGCTGCTCCCGCTCAGGGTTCTGGGGTGGGTGAGTCTGTGCATGAGTCCAGCTGATTGGAAGCCAGACCCTCAGGCAACAGCTTTTAAAGTTCCAGTCTTTTAAAATCTCAGTTTTCTATAGTCCTTCGGGTCTCCTGGACATCAGCCCTGTCAGTTTTCAAAACCAAACATTTTGAGGGCTCATCTCTCTGGTACAGGGCCCAAGGATCTGGGTGCCTGATATGGGGCATGAACCCCTCACTCTTCAAGGAGAAGCTACATATTTGTGTGACCCCTCCTGATTGCAAGTCACCACACAAGCAGAGGGTGTGTGTGTGTGTGTGTGTGTGTGTGTGTGTGTGTGTGTGTGACTGCATCTCTGCCTCTCCTACCTGTCTTGATGTGGTCCTTTTATCTTTTGTTTTGGTGGAGCTGTTCAGTTAGTTTGCAGAGGGAATTGTTCCATATGTAGCTGTAGATTTGGTGTGTCTGTGGGAGGAGGTGAGTTCAGGATCTTCCTACGCCACCATCTTGAACTGCCTCTCTTAGTTCTTCTGGGCAGTCGACAAGATCATATATAGAAAAACCTTAAACCGAGTGCTGGGCATGATTTTTAATTCTTGAAACTTTAATGACTGAATTTTTAGATAAGTATTTTTTTCTAGTTTAACCATCTTCAGATTGTAATATTGTCCAGATAATATCAGGCAAATCCATCTAAAGGTAACTGAAAGCTTTAAATTCCTGAACATGTGCTGCATTTTTTTCAGACAGTGGATCAAATACGTTGTTACTCCTGACTCTTTCCATATTGCTTTTCATTACCCTTCCTTGATTTCAGGTTAAAGAGCATTGATCTATTTTTGTCCAGTCGTCTTTGGTCTCCCAATTTTATTTATATTTGAAAATCAAATTTATCCTATCCGGTGACCCAAATCCAAATGAAATATTATCTTGCAATTTGTTTATTTAAGCAGATTTTCCCCCCTAAATCTCTTTTAAAAAAGGATTCTAGTTCTCCTGAAGTAATGTCATTCAATATTAAATTGATCTTTGTCAGCACTTTAGTCCAGATATCTTGGGCAAAAAATGACGTGTCCTTAAATATGTATATCAACTACATTTTCTGCATCTCAGCTCAAATAATTAGATCCATTTCCCATTACTTTTTTCAGAGTCCAAGATTATCTAGATGGATTTTTTAGTAACGTAACCTTAATTCTTATACTTGGCAAAGTTCTCAAATGGTCCAATTTATCCTGTCATTCCCTTTCAATGTGACCTTATTAAAGCCATTATTACATTTCCCTTTAATTTCATTTAGAGGACACTTGTCCATTCTCAGCCCCTAGTTTCACACATGGACCTGGGGAGACACTTATCTTGTTACATGTATGGTAATTCTGAATCTTTGGCTAGCTAAGAAATATAAGTAGAAATGGGTTGTAAAGTGGAAAGGGTTTTAAGAACCCCACGTAAAGGTGGATTCTCGGTTGCAGAGCAATAATCAAGCATATACACAGATGAGCTTTACACGGCCTTGAGAACACGCAGACCCAGAGGAGAACTTGAGCAATGTGCTGCTCCCCAGGACTCCCTAGAGACCCCCAGCTAGATCCAGCTCCGAGAGAGAGCCTTGGCCAAGCCAACAACTCAAGATGTCCATGCACACCATGTCTGGAATGAAGAACTACCCTCAGGACTTGCTCCCAGTATCTCTATTCTTTTTCCACACTGTGGGTGAGGCACAGGTGACACATCTCTGTAGCAGGGCGCTTTGGACATATTCCATTTATATGAACTTTCTTTTGCCTTTAGGCCACTGCCCTTTGGATGCCAGCTTTCAGCCATTCCTGTCACATTCCACTCCTTCACGCCCTGCCACGTCATGTTGCACTCAGCAACCTGTATCACATAACCTTTGGGCGACTTCACCAAGACCAAATTTGGCTTATAGTTAAGAGAATATATATACACTTGAGTGCTCTTTTGATCATTGTTAATAATCAATTTTTACTCTGTGTTTCGGCCCCAATTCCCTAGAAATCAGAACCAATGGTAGAAGCTTACACTTAAGCCCTTTATTGGGGAGTGTAATCCTGCGGAAGCCAAGAGCAAAAAATATAGAAGTGAGACAGGGAAAGAAATAAAGCAAATACAAGGTGGTGCATTGTTGGGCTGGCCACAGCCTCATAGCAAAACACAACCTGCTCACATAGAAAGTGTCGAGAGAGGCGGCATGGAACCACTGTATCTCAGAACAGTCTGTTGGGGGAGAAAGGGAAAACAATGGCTTCTTCCTATCTCCAGTCCCTTATTGGTCTACAGAATATTAGCTTACCTGTACTTCTGGGCTGAGTTACTTGGGTCTTCTTGGAAACCCTTGGGATAGCAGGTCCTCCGTGGACCCAGTCCAGCCAGGGTGCAGACATGGTGGTCTCTCCTTATCAGTCAATGTTGCCCACATGGGGGCTCCTCTGATTATGGCGGGAGGGGCAGCCAGGGTGTTGAAGACCACAGGAAAAGCATGGCAATTCCTTAGAACTACTTCTACAGGCAAGCAAAAGCAGCTATCTATGTTGGTGTGGTCTGGGGAAAACCAAGGAATCTTCTACCTCTGCAACAGCTCCCCGATCATATTGCTCAACTAAAAAGACCACAATTTGAACCTATCTTTTGCTTGAGGCTCTGAGAGATTCTGTTAGGATGCAAGTATATTAGATAAGAGACATCCTATTGAGCCAATAACCCAGATCACTTTATTTGCAGGGTAAGGCTCTGGAGGATTGAACTTCAGGAAGGGTAAGGTTTTATTAGGATAAAAGGAAACAAAGCCTGGGGGTGATATCATCCAATCCAACTCAGCACTGCCCAAGAAGGATTTATTCAGGTAGGAAACAATTAACTGAGGAGTCCTGAGTAATTGGAGGGTAGGCTGAGTTCAGAGAGCTAGAAGTTAGGTAGGGACAGAAGAGATTGAATGGGAGGCATTAAGGATCGATATTCCCTACCTCACCTTTGGCCTTGGTTTGTTCAATGGTCTTTTCCCATGATTCAGATGACAGAGAGGTTGAACACTGTGTGGGATTCTGTCTTCAGGCCTTACTTACTCTGCATGAGATTCTCTCACGTGATTAGCAAGGCACTCCATTATGGGATCTTCTGCGCATGGTCATACCTGCATTACTTTGGCCTCTCCTATAGACTCTGTCAAAAGTTCCCTCTCTCCCAACACCCACCACTCTGGAGAGCCTTGACTCAAGCCTGCAGAGAAGCTAAACAAACACCCCCCAAATATGAAATTCCTCTCAGCGGGAAATTCTCTGAAGGACTGTCTCTCTTCAGTTAAGCACTCCCTTTCCCACCTCCCAACACATTCACATACACACACACACACACACACACACACACACACACACACACACACACACACACATACTCCACAATTCTTCCCATGCAACATGTAAGAAGAATAACAATGTTATGCTGTCTGTTTAGTCCTAGGAATCTTGATGACCACAATGTGGCCAATTTATTGTTTGGGGTTGTAAAATTCAAGGTTATGTTAAATGTGAATCTTTGGTACAATTTCTGTTGCTGTCTCTAATGGTTTGCAGATTCTTCTCTTCTGTTCATAAATTCAAGTCAGGTATTTCCTCCTCAGATCCTGCCCCTGATTCACTGCACCACTCACATTCTGCATTTTGAAGACGTTTCCCTATGACACTAAAATGTTTGATGTTATTAAAATCATGCTATTGATATTCATATCAATTATGTCTTGAGTGTTATGCTTAGTATGTCTATTAATAAAACCTGGATTTTCCTCTTTTTTTGGCTTCTGCAAAAATAATTTATAGAGACACAAATAGTAATATTAAAGCTATCAACCATAAAAGTCAATACTTGACAGCACCATGTAATTCAAGAGCTGCATACATATGAATTCAGATCTTGTGCCTGCTAAATGTATATATTAGCTGCACACCAGAAATTTAGAGCTTCAGAAGCAGCAAGCTGTCAAATAATACAGCATCGATGTTGAAAATGAACTTTTCAGCAAAGCAGGAAAATTGGCAAAGCTGGGTTGGAACATAAAATGCATCGGCCTCTTTACTCTACCAAGTTGTGCTTAGGTATATCCATTGACACTGTTTCTTTGTTGACAATTCCTTTTTAGGAAAAGGCTTTCATTTTAGCTTTGAAGTGGGAATTTCCCAGAAAGAAGGAAAGTTTTGCTTATGATTTCGGAGGCTCATTTGCAAACAATATTAAGCACAATCTTCAATTTAAAAGTTCACAACTCTATTTATAAGATGTTTAATCATCTTGTTACTATATTTCTCAACTCCAAAATATTTTCACAGTAAAGAAAGATCAACAGAGAAAAATAATTTGCTATTTCAGGAAGTGGATCTATTAAAAGTGATCTGAATTATGAGGCCAATTTGAGAATTCAAGTCTAATCATGTGTAATAGAAGTTTTTCCACAACTTGCCAGCCAATGGGTACAAATGTAGAGGGAGGAGAGATGTTACTTTAATTGCAACCACACTGGTTTCACTGATGTTTGCTACCCACTAATGACCTCTCAGAAGTATAACTCAGTTATTTCTGCTAATCCCCTAGGATGTTTCAAGTCAATGGCGTTGTTTGTTGTGGTGGTGGTTGTGGTTGTTGTTGTTGTTGTTTCTGAGTCTTTGGATCAAGTCCACTGCCCTCAACAAAACTACACTGTTTCCACTGAGAAGTGGGGAAATGTCTCCTTCCCCCAAACTGCATCATATTTCTTCACTTGGGTGAAAGCAAGACCCCTTCTGTTTCAGTTTCTGCTACATCCCTCTCCCCCAGGGCAGGCAGAAATCCCCTTGATTTCTGCCCCTCCAAAAGAAAATCCTAATGGCGACCGATAAATGCAAATGACTCTTAGGAGCACCGAGTCAGATGATTCGTTAAAATCAAGTAGGTATTAATAGTGGCTAGGCAAATGTCACTACATATAAATAAAATAAGGAATGTTTAAGGGAAATGAGAACTTTCAGTACGGATAAGAAGTGGGAGATAATCTGGCAATATCTATGAACATTTCAAATGTACATCCCCTGTGATGTAGTAACACCACTTTGAGGAATATATATAAATGTTTGTATTAGAATGTTTACTGTAGCCTTGTTGGAAGAGGCAAAAAGCTGGAAGCAAATTAAATGTTCATCAATAAAGTAATAATAGAGTAATGGTTGAATAAATTACAGTATGTCCAAAGGACAATATTCTGCAACTATTAAAATAAACAAATTAGATCTATTTTGACCTACAGGTTTCTTTTTTTAAAGATTTATTTATTTATTTGAGAGAGAGAGTGGGGGGGAGGGGCAGACAGAGTGGGGAGAGAATCTCAAGCACACTCCCTACTGAGCCTGACATGGGGGTCGATCTCATGAACCTGAGATCATGACCTGAACTGAAATCAAGAGTTGGAAGCTTAACTGACTGAGCTACCCAGGCGCCCCTTGACCTACAGGTTTCTATGACATACTGTCAAGAAGTGGTAAAGGAAGGCACATAGTATAATCATATGTTTTATAAAGACAGAAACGTAGTAGGTATATATATGTGTGTGAGTGTACACACACACACACACACACACACACATAAAAGATATAAGGAAATGGAAATGGAAGGAAGAAAATGGAAGGAAATAGAAGAAACTGGGGAAAGCTAACAGGTACAGTATGGTATGAACACTGGTTACCTCAAAAGGTAAACATAGAGGTAGTAGGGAGATCCTTAAAATAAAAATAAAATCTTTGGATCATTTTCCTGGTTATTATGGTCACTTATTAATGTGTAATTAAAATATTTCAATTAAGGAAAATGTGGAAACATTTAATGGAATAGAAGAAACAGGGACAAAACTCCATAGAGTGCTACCTTCAAGGGTAAGAAATAGAAATTGCATAATTGTGGCAGTCAATTCATTTCAAAAATACATATCGAGTGCTTATAATATGCTTAACATGTTGCTCAGTACTGTGAGAAATATGAAGGAAAAGTAGGTCATAATTCTTGTTCTCAAAAACCCTGCAGATCTGCTAAAGGACAAAATGTAGGCATTATCATTATCTCAAAGGCACTGCTTTGCTCAGGAGTGATGCATAAAATATGTGTCTTTTGATTAATAGAAAGGAGGTGACTGGGGCTGAATGAGCTAGAATAGACTTTGTGGGTGTAGCTGAGACTACTGATCCCCTGCCCCCATCCCCTAGCCCTTACCACTTAAGTTGCACACCCGCTCAACTTCCAACTGCCAGGATCTGCAACCCTTGGTCTGAGAGCTTTCTCTGACCACCAGAGCCTGTTCTTGCCCCACACATGGCAGGCCAGAAGTGCCAACGAGTTAATATAGCTCCCAACCAAGGATGATGGCAGTTGGTGTATAAATCCTCCAGCTTCCATGCCCCTCAGGTAGAATAACTCTGAGGATCATGTTCTACACTGGCTCACAGAGTGTCCCAACAGGAATAGGTTTTGATTTAACACAGTGATAACTCACTTGATAGCATTTATTGGCCTTGGCCATCTTTCCTTCCCAGTTTCACTTCCCCACTCCCTCACCAGTGTTTTCCAGGAATCACTGCAACCAAATCCTTATCTCAGGGTCAGTTTCTGGAGGAACCCAAACTAAGACAGCGGAGGTCAACAGACTTGCTTAGACCTCATAGCTTTTATGTTGTCATTTATTCCACAAATAGGGATAGAATACCTACTTATGAATATCCAGTCAAGAAAACAGACACCACTCTAGATGTTTCAAGCAGAGAGAAATTGAACGCTTGGAATTGGCTCAAGGGTATTGCATTAGTTTCTTATAGCTGCTGTAACAAGTTACCACAAATTTAGTGGCTTAAAATAACACGAATGTATTATCTCATGGTTCTGAAGGTCGGGAGTTTATCATCAGTTTCACTGGGCTAAATTCAAGGTGTCCGCAGTGCTTGTTCCTTCTGGAGCCTCTGAGGGTGAATTTTTCATTTTGTTTAGTAAATTTACTTAGAGAATTTTTCATTTCAGCTATTGTAGTTTTGACCTCCAGAATTTCTTTTTGGCTCCCTTTACTCATTTATCTCTTTCTTGATAGTCTCTATTTGTTCAGACATTATTCTCATCATTTCCTTCAGTTCTTTGTATTTTCCTTTAGTTCCCTTCGCATATTTAAGACAGTTGATGTAAAGTCTTTTCTATGAGGTCCAAAGTCTGGGCTTCCTCAGGGACAGTTTTTGTCAATTTTATTTTTTCCTGTGACTGGGCCATATTTTCCCATTTCTTTGTATACCTTGGAATCTTCTGTTGAAACTAGAAATTTTGAATATTCTAAGGGGTTAACTCTGGAAATCAAATTCTCCACCTCTCTAGGGTTTGCTCTTCCTGATCACTGAGGGCCTCAGTCATCTGTTTGTTTATTGACTTTTCCAAACGATTCTTGCAAAGACAATATTCCCTGTTGTGTGGGGTCATGGAGGTCTCTGTGTCGTTATCTCAGAGGTCATCCAATGATCCGCAGACATCTCTTTTTTTAATACTTAATTTTAATAATATTCATTAAGCTGAAACAGTCAGCAATGCAATGCACAAAGAAAAAATCTTCAGTGAACATTTACACACACTGTGAACACATGCTTTACATATGTAGAGGAAGAGGAGGGATGATGCCAGAGATTTCTTTAAACACTTGGACCCAAAAAGATGGGGAAAAGTACTTCTCAGTTTTTGTAGATTGGCTCTGGGCTGGGGCACTCCTTTAACACTGAGCCAGGTTGCTTACCACTCTGTGTTAGCCTTCACATCCTGCTTGTGCAGAGCCCAAAGATCAGCCAGAGATGCAAGCCTAAGATCTTCTCAAGTCTTTTGTGAGCATGTGTCTGGACCTCGGCACGTGTGTTGCATTCTGAATTCCCTGGGAAATGTAGTAGCCATTCAAAGTCTTTATTCCCCTCAAGGATCTTCCTTTCAGTCTTTTTCTTCCCAGACTTTTGGGGTCCCTTGCCCCAGGCAGTTACAGGCAGCATATCTTCAAATGCTTTTCAATAGATATCACCTAGAAAGCTGCTCCAGACCCAGGGGATGGGGGCAAACAAAAGTCTTTCTCTGCATCAGTCCCTCAGGGAAACACTGAACTTGGTCAAACCACAAACCAAAACGTTTTGAGAACAAGATCCATATGGCTCACCCCCACCCCCAGCACCAACAAATCATACCAAGGACACGGGCCACTGCTCCTGTAGCCCCCACTGAGCTGGGGAATGGTAGACCAGTAAGAAAAAAAAAGTCCTTTATACATGCTTACCAAAATTTACCAGCGTCCATCTTCATTAAGCACTTCCTTGGTTGCTGTAAGATTTTTAGTAGATCCCAGCATTCCAACAAAATTGATTCTGTCAGTTTTCTCCAACTTCCTGGTTGCTTCAGTGGAGGGACCAACTCTTGCAGCTTTCTAATCCACCACTTCTGTGACATCATCGCTGCAACTCTTTCTCACGCAAATTATTCTCTCTCCAAAAGGGGGAAATACAAGATCCTATTAATCACTGCATCCCTTTCTGGTAATGTTAATTTCTCCCATAGATCAGTAAAAAGTCCACTGGGGTATTTGATATCTTAAGACTAAATTGCAAAAGTCTATTGTTTTAAACTATGATGTATGTATTAACTACTGCCTATTTATTTACCTATTTATTTTTTTAAAGATTTATTTATCTTATAGAGAGAAAGAGTGAGCAGTGCGTGTGCAAGTGGTAAAGGGGCAGAGGGAGAAGGAGAGAAGCAGACTCCTGGTTGAGCACGAAGCCGGATGCAGGGCTCCATCTCATTACCCTGAGACCATGACCTGCGCCAAAATCAAGAGTCGGCCACTTAACCGACTGAGCCACCCAGGCACCCCATTTATTTACCTATTTATTGTTAACAATTTTTATTAACTACTATTAACATTTCTTACCTAAAATAGCAGAGGAAGGGGAGACAACAATAAAAACAAACATGTGTACAAGTCAAGCAAGAAACAAAACATACACAAAATATGCTATGGTTTTTGTTTCTGTAATTGAGCGCTAAGCTACAGCAGAAATTGAAGTTCCTTTATCTACTACTTATTCCATGTTTTTTTTTTTTTTCCCCTTAACCTTCACATCAGCTGGTCAAATTTCTTTAGCTGTTTGGATGATTCAAACCTTCATTGTAGGGAATCTGAGTCCTCAGTGGTCCTGAATTAATTGGGTAGTCTTTGATTAACTTTTATGACTGAAAATGGAGGCCTATGGAATCCCCTGAGTTCTAGTCATAGTCCTCTCTGCCCCCATTATATACAGTAGCCCAATTTTCCCTTGATAATCAGGATTAAGCACCCTGTCTAGTAGAGTAACCCCCTTCTTTGCCTGTAGTAAGTTTACTGGCCTGAGGAACAAAACAAGATCAAGTAGTAGGTCTTAGCCTCCTATTCAGTAGAACTTTTGGTGTTTCCCTTGGCAGAAACATTCCCCTTTTGGGAGTCAATACCTCTTAGCCAGCAGAGTCCAAAGTTTTGGGGATTTTTAACAAAATCTAATGAATGTAGTATGAGATGGAATAGCAAGAGAAACCACTCTCAACTTCACCCCTTAGTTTTGAGACCTATGCATTTTGGCAAAATGGTACCAATATTGGTCATTGGTCTAAAGTGTATGTCACATCCTTGAGGACAGTTTTCCAACCTCATAGATACAATCTCCCATTGTAACAGGCCCTATAACTGTCTCTTCAAGAGGCTATTTCAACATTCTGTAAGGCCAACTGCTTTTTGAGTAGTGGAGTACATGGTGAGAGCAGAGTTTTGTGGCCATGAAGCCAAGCCACACTTCTTTTCCTGAGAAATTAGATATTTGATGAGAAGCAATGGTATGTGAAATATGATAGTGAATAATTCACTTTATAAATCTATGAATGGTGGCAGTGGCGATCATATCATGGGCAGGGATACCGATCTATATTTAGAATACATAGATAGTCCCATAAGGACAAATTGCTGCTCCTTCCATCACAGTTGAATGCAATCAATCTCCCACTAAGTGACTAGCTGGTCTTCCCTGCCTTCCTTCCTCCACCTCTAGGGAATGGTGTCATATCAGATCTCAGGATCACTTCTGGTGTTGGCAGACAGGCGAACTGATAGTGATGGTAGCCAGACCAGCCTGAGTAAGGCAAAGTCGTTGTTGCTGAGCGCATGCCTAACCCCCATTCCTGCTGCCATAGTCACTCTGCACACTGAGCAATCTGCCACGATGTAGCTTGGGAAAGAAGCCAATTGACATCCACAAGATAGCTATTTGGAGTGACCAGCTTTGCCTGAGAAAGTGAGAAAATTGATCAGATTTGCATGAGCAGATGGAAAGGAAGAGATGTTAGTTTAAGCAAAAGAATAAAGGCAGGGATAATCATAGAGTTTGGCAAAGTGTGGGGAGCCCAGCCTGACTGGAGGCAAGTTTGTGGTATGGAGAACTTCTTGAGAAAAAGACAAAGGTTAGGAAGGAAGGGCATTATACAGTTCTACTAGTAACAACAACAGCAACAACAACAAAATTTTGTTAAGAACATGTGATGATAGATGTTAACTAGACTTATTGTGGTGAGCATTTCACAGTGTATACAAATATCGAATCAGTATATTGTACATCTGAAACTAATGTAATGTCATTTGTCAAGTATTCCTCAATTTACAAAAAATTCATAAAAAATAACAACAACACATTATACTAGCTTACATTGACCAAGTCCTTACTGTGAAACTCGCTGAGCACTTTATATGTATCTTATTACTTTATATTCAAAAAACTCTGTGACAGAGATTCTTTTTGCAATGGACTGAATGTTTCTGTCTCCCTCAAAATTCATCTGTTGAGACCTTAATCCCAATGTGATAATGTCTGGAGGTGGGGTCCTTGAGAGGTAATTAGATCATGAGAGTGGAGCCTTCATTAATAGAATTAGTGCCCTTGTAAGAGGCCAGAGAGCTAGCTAGCTAATACAAATATTCAGCAATCTGCAAATGGGAAAATGGTCCTAACCAGAACCCAACCATGCTGGCACCCCAACCTTGTACTTCCAGCCTCCAGAACTTTGGAGAAATGAATTTCTGCTGTAGATCCAGAAAATACAGTTTACTGTAATTTCTTATAGCACCCTGACTGACTGAGACGCTCTTACTATACCCATTTCAGGGAATAGTTTCATGAGATTAAGTAGGAAACTTTAGAGGCCCCACTAGAACTGACACACAGAAGCCCACGGAAGTTATTAACCACGGGGCAATGCTGCCTTGCTATTCAGGCTGGGTAGTATGGATTCTAATCTTAGATGAAGGGAATCAGAGCAAAAAGAAAGGTTTAAGGAAATTCCTCCAGTAATGTGTTGTGGAACCGAAGGGTTTTTCTCCCTACTAGGGAATGATAAAGAGGAAAGAAGATAGAAAGAACCTTGGGCCTTGAAGACAGATAGTCTCAGGCTTGTATCTCAGTTCTATCTCCTACTAACCTGTGACCTGCAAAATTCTTAACCTTCGATGAGCCCCAATTTCCTCATTGGTAAAATGGAGCTTTACTAGTTCTTACTTAATAAGGCTGTTGTAGAGAATAAACCAAGCAAGGTGTATTCCGCTTGGTCCTTGATGCAGAGTTGGTACTTCACAAATATTGATCCTCTTCTTTCCATCTCTTTTCTCCCCAGTAGTGAAGATTAGAACAGGTTTCTGGAAGCTTCTCAAAATAGAAATCTCACTGTTTTAGAATTTGTGGAATGGGACTCTCTTGGAAGGTGGGATGGCATTTTGAATTCACCTTCATTCAGCAAGTGTCTATTTATTATATGTTATGAGCCTTTCTCAATACTGGGCTCTGGAGGAACTAAAACAAGGTGGCTGTGGCTCTAGCCAATGAATAGATAAGTCTAAGTCAGTGAGATAAGCGCCACATTAGAATTTATGTCAGGAGGCACAGGAAAACTGTTGGGAAGAGTTGGAGTGTATGATCAGTTTTTACAGTGGAGTTCATTGATTAAATTGAAGTTCATAAAACAATAGCATCCCTCAAAATCATTCCAATAGAGCCTTACGTTAACTTATTTTTTGAAAAAAAAAAAGTAACAAAGAATCTCTCCTCCCTCTCTTGTCCCCAAAAGCAAGAGGACTGGCGGAGAAAATGAAGATCATGGGCTAATAAGGTGGTCATCTCAAGTTTCTCCATTGGTAGCTAAGAAAGTAGTTGGTATGAGGCAAAAAGCTCAACGAGGGGCCTCTTTATTATTCCCACCAGTTCTGGTGGTAAGTAATTGGATAGGAGGAAGCAAAGAATAAATGGGAAGGCTTCAACATTCCTTGAAGGCTGGTGGAAAATAATAATTCATTTGAGGAAGAGAGAACAATTACAGAGAGAGTAGGAAAGTATTTCCCTCTCTCCTTTGGAGGAGCACCAATGGAGAAAATACATCAAGAACAGAAAATGGAATGGGTAACTTTCCCGTGAGAGGTTCAACTTACCTGGGTGTCTCAAAAAACTGTGGAAAAAATCATGGTATGGCACTGAGGTTTTTTTCCCATCTTAAATTGCCCACCTTGACCCCTATCCTTCAGTAAAATCTATCCCATCCTTCTTGCCTTGTGTGGAGATATAACACAGAAGCACAGGGTGTCAAAAGGAAGCATGGCTAGCTCCATTGCACATTTGCCACTGGCTTTTATAAAGAAACAGCCCGAGGGCTCGGGGTGCCACGTATTAAACTAGCAGCCACGGAGCCCCCAGAGAGGAGCAAGTTAAGGAGGCTCTCTGTGGGCCGAACCACTGCAGAGGAAGTGACCCGAACCTTCCTCTTACCCTAGAAGAGGCTGAACTTTGAAAGTAGAAGAGGCAAATCCTAGGGCATTAAGTGCTAACCCCCATCTTCGATATTATATTTGGAACAAGACTCATCCTTCTTGTTGTTTTTCTCTCTCCACAGAATTTCTGTACCTTGTCACTGTGTCATTAACTTCCCCTCAGAAGAATGTAATTTCCGCTTGTGTGATGATCTGGAGAACGAAGCCTCGCTCACAAACAAGGACTTCCTACTCGTAGTAGCCCCTGTTCTCGAGTGACACGGAATACTCCATTCCAAGTTGTGCAAACCAGAAGTGAAGATGTTTTCAATGGGCCTCACCTGCTCATAGTTGACAGCCTTGCACCCCATGGGAAATTCAGGCTAAGAACTGCAGTGCTGGGGTGTTGCTGGGACTCAGGTTTCTACAGCTTCAGGGGCTCACAGGCGTGTATTATCAGAGATGACAGCTGTCTGTCCGGAATGAACCATTTTCAAACAGGTGCAAATTTCCACTCAGGCTCCCAACCTACTAAGAATCTACCTTTTCCAAAGTTTTGGTATTTTCCAAGGTAAAACGAAGCCTCACGTGGGTTTCATTGGCTGGGTGCATTTGCATTTTACGAAGTAGATAATGTGATTGGATCTTTTTCCTCACTCTTCCACGCAAGTGAGAGGAAAATTCACATGATCTATCCTCACACCTGTGATGTGTAGTTCCTTGTTGTTATTTTGGAGCTGTTGGGTTTAAGGCCTGGGAACACTTGCCAAATATTGAGTTTGGAAAAAATATACATAAAATGTACAATTTATATAAATGTTCATAATATATCCAATGTATCTACAATTTTTATAATATATATAATTTATGTAAATTTATTATATATAAATATTATATATATTTACTGTCCATATATAATATAGATTTATTATTGAAATGATCAGTTCTTACACACTCATGTACACCTCTCCTTTCCCTTCTTTATCCAGTTTCAGGCCCCATCCCCACACACTACAACTTATGCTCCAACCACTGGGCTATTTGTTCTTCCTTGAACCCATCTGGCCCTTTTCCAAGCCTTGTACCAGCAGTTCTTAACCTTTTCCCCAAAGGGACACATAAAAGGAATGACATCCCCATGTGCAGTGACACAACTCACATAGCCATGTCCAGATTTTGACAAAACCCCAAAATACCACAGAGAAGTAGAAAAGTATAATAACTCAAATAACCCAGATATTGAGTAGAGGAAGCAAAGCTGTGAGTGAGGCACGATTCCCTCTGAGCAAACTCTTGGGAGCTCAGTTCTCTCCCACTCAAAGCAAGGGAGTGAGAATGAATATTTATAGGGACAACTCTGAATTTTCTCTAATTTTAAAAATGTGAATCACTTTCAAACTTTGGTGCTTTATTATATTTGCCATGGACCACAAAAATGCTGCCTTAGTCCTTCCTACTCTTGCATGCTGAAATACCCCATATCACGACTTGCTGAAAAAACCTTCTCATCGTCTAAGGTTCAATTTAAATACCACCTCCTCCAGTGAAGCAGATGCTATGTGTCCCTCAGCCAAATTCTGTCTCCACACACCACTCAAGTTTATAACTCTTTGCCTGAATGCTTTCACTGGCGCATGGGAATGGACTCAGCCTACATGCAGGACAGCTCAGAAGTATTGGAAAGTTAACCCCTCTGGGCAGAGCCCTCAGACAGTGATGAACAGGATTTGTTAAGTAAATATCTTCATCTTCCTCCTCCTCAAGTAGAACACTGAGATGTGTTCTTCACCATCTCCCAGAGATTCCCAGTGGGACTGAGCCCCAATCACCTATAACAATGGCCTGCTTAGCACCCTGTTTTGCTTCCTGAAGTCAGCACCCAAGTAAACCTTGTGCTCAAATACTATTCTTGACATCTGCTTCTAGGGGAATCCAACCAAAGATTTCTTGGAAATCCTTTTTCCAGTGACCCCATAGAAAACAACTCTTTCCCCTTCTGGGCTCCCTTAACACTCTGTTACAGTAAAGAAAATATCACACAAGATATATAAAAAAAAAAAGACACAGAGAACTGCAGATATATCTGTCCCTCTCACTAGACACCAGGAGATAGATAAGAATTATGATTTCTCAGGGCGCCTGGGTGGCTCAGTTGTTAAGTGTCTGCCTTCGGCTCAGTTGATGATCCCAGGGTCCTGGGATCGAGTCCTGCATCGGGCTCCCTGCTCCGCGGGAAGCCTGCTTCTCCCTCTCCCACTCCCTCTGCTTGTGTTCCCTCTCTTGCTGTGTCTCTCTCTGTCAAATAAATAAATAAAATCTTTAAAAACTAAAGAACTATGATTTCTCTATATCTATGTCCTCAAATTGCTGAGCACCACACTTTATACATTTCTAGTACTTCATGAATGTCTGTTAATTTGAATTAATATCAATACACCGATAGCATCAAAGAGAGCAATTCTTAATTTTTTTTTCTGCCTAGGAAATTATTTCAAAACAAACAAAAAAGAGAGTGGATGTTTATCATCAAAATGATAGCTAGCCAAAGTGTTTGATTCAAACTTTTCTCAGCTCCCCTTTAAAAATGTACAATAACTTGACCAAAGGCAAACATTGTCCAAAGTTTTGGTTGTGCAATAAATTAATTATGAGAATAAGATAGCACAATAAACCCAAGTGGAGAGTCCAGCATAGTGTGGAAGCAAGGAGAAATTTTCATCAATTACTTCACAGATATGGGTGGATTAAAAAACCCAGTCATAAGCCAAGGCACGTTCGAGCTTGAACAAAACAGCACAGTTTGGAAGTGAGTTCAGAGAGGTTAGGGCCACCACCACTCTCTGCCTCTGGCTCCAAGCAAACAGCTACAGTAGGACAAAAGCCAAGGTCATCCACTCTACTCCTTGGGGACCCTCTTTGTGGAGAGACATCATCTTCCCAAATCCTACTTCAGCTTCCTCTTGTAGGGTTCCGTGTGCAACATGATGAATAGCTGAAGGCAGTGAAGAGGGTGAGAAATAGACCAAAGCATCATGGAAAGCCCTGTAGGGCAGGGTGTGCTGTGGGCAGAGGATGGGGTAGATTGGCAGAAAGCAACCTGATCCAAAAAGAGCTTCTACAGATTAAAGCATTGCACGATGTTCAAGAGTATAGACTTTGGAATCAGATGGATTTGGAGTGGAGTCCTGTCTCTTCTTACTACTTGTCCCAAGATTTTGAGTTCCTTAATTTAGCCAAACCTTTGTTTTCTTATAAGTAATATGTGATAAGAATAGAAGTTCTCTCTTAGAGTTCTTAAGAGGATTAAATGAGACAAGTAATGTAAAGATCTTAGGGAAGTGCCTGGTAGAGTAGCCAAGACGATTTTCTTTCCCCCTTCCCCTTCTTCCTCTTACACTCCTCCCCCTCCTCCTCCAACACTCCTCCTCTGCATTTTGCAGAGTCAAAGAAGGAGACACTTGAAAAGTTTCCACTTTGGTTCAGCAGATCTGTAAGAAATTAATGCTTGCAGACCAATGAATTTTGGGGCTCAGGGTTATGCAAATCAAACTAGCATCTGGCTTTATAGCTGCGAAGGGAATTCTCTCAGCTTGCAAGTGGATAGTCAAAGCAAATGAGGATGATCAAGCCCCTACCTGTGGCCAACATGGGACCAAAATAGGTTTCTCCTCATTTGGTATGATTGGAAATAAAACAATTGATAATGCAGGGCCTGGGAACCATTCTGTTCTACTTATAAGAGCAGGTGATTCACAGAAAGGTCAGAAAAGAAAGGAACAAAAAGGTCAAATGTAGCCATCACGGAAATTAAAATACAAATTTTTAAATATTTTCTGCTCTGATCTCAATAAAATTCTTGTTACTGTTCGTCTAAAACAGACCTGTGATAAGGAAAAAAAAAAGTAGGATCAAATAAAAAGAAAACAAGTGTTGCATGTGAAAAGATTACAAGATAATAAAAAAGGCAGCAATAGAACTGAAATCTACACTGGAGATGATAACTAGCACAACTGACTCCACAGAAAATTAAACCCCACAGTGTCAATGGAAAGCTTCAGAAATTCTGCCAAAATGCAAAGGGAAAGAGATATAAAGATAAATAAATATGGTTGGAAGAAATAAGTACAGACATCAAGGAATAAAATCCAAGGTCCAACATACAAAAAAAAAAAAAAATACTCAGAATTGACATGGCAATTCCCAGATTGGCAATGGAAATCTAGCAATGGGATTTTAAGTATAAAAGCCCCCGAGCATTGGGCATTGTCTACTCCCCACTGCGTACAACCTCCCCTGCTCTCTTTCCTGCCACACACACCTCCTCATATAAACGGTAGGATTCTAATTTTCTGGAATCTAAGTTTTTGAGGACGAGGGTTGTGTCTTAACCCAGTGCCTGATACTTCATAAATGCTGGGCCAGCCGATGTACAGTTCAGTTTGGATGTCTTCCTGTCCTCATAAAGAACAAATGAAGTTCTGTATAAGTCCTTCATACAACTTTTCAGCACGAATTTGTAAAACCACTAAATGGCCAGAGACGTCGGCCCCACCCTCACACCTTCAACATGCAAGGGAGGTAGTGTTGTCATCAATTAAGCATGTTCCACTTTTCATCATAATGAAATTGTATTTTGAACTGTACTAAAATAGTATTAGAATACTGTTATCAGAAGTAAGGCATTTGGAGAATTCTCTAGAAAGTGAGAAAACTACCTTGGAGAAGGATGCTCTGGTCTTTGTTTCACTAACTGATTCTACAGAAAGGCAGTGAAGGGGCCATGGGCCCATGTACGTTTTCCTTCAAGAGAAAACAGCAAATACTAATTTTTAAAACTGCCACAGGGAATTTGTCAAGAAAACAGGTATAAGGTTTGAATGTAAATGGACTCCCATGTCATATGTTTTACCAACTGCTATGTGAGCTAATGAATATTCATCAGTATAACAATAACTAATGCCAAATTATGAAAACAGGTTCAGTTAAGTTTAGCAATGCTACTTGAGATGAAATAAGAGAAATTAAATTATATGGGACATTTAAAAATGATTTCTATTTTGATGTTTTTTTTAAAGATTTATTTATTTATTTATTTGAAAGAGAGAGAATGAGAGAGAGAGAGAGAAAGAGAGAGCACATGAGAGGGGGGAGGGTCAGAGGGAGAAGCAGGCTCCCTGCTGAGCAGGGACCCCGATGCGGGACTCGATCCCGGGACTCCAGGATTATGACCTGAGCCGAAGGCAGTCGCTTAACCAACTGAGCCACCCAGGTGCCCCGTGATTTCTACTTTTAAAGATTTGACCAGTATGTTAAATATTAATGTAAGTATTAGAAATTTAACTCTCAAGAAAAACTAATTTCTGGAGAGCCCCAAATTGTTCACACGTGCGTGTGTGTGTGTATGTGTGTGTTATGGTTAGGCGCTTGATCATTTTATTGCAAAAAATCTGTCTTTGAACCCTGGTCTGACACTTACTAGATGTGTGACCTCAAAAAAATGTACTTTTAATATGTAAGGCCCAAAGAGATGACCTGTAAATGGGAGTAATAATGCCTACTCTGGAGAACTCACAGAGGACTAAATAGCTAATTTATTGAACATTTACAATTTGCCAGGCAGTGACCTAAGCACATTAGATACATTAATTCTCATAATGACCCTATGAGGTAAAGACCGCCATTGTCCTCATTTTGTAGCTAATGGTGCTGGAGACCATTAACTTGCATTAAGTAACTTGACCAGGAGTATGCAACTGTACAATAGTAGAGCCAGAATTGTGAAGTCAGGAGCTTGGATATAAGATTCATGCTCTCTTGAGGTGCCTGGGTGGCTCAGTCGGTTAAGCGTCTGCCTTCAGCTCAGGTCATGATCTCGGGGTCCTGGGATCAAACCCCTCATCAGGCTCCCTGCTCAGTGGGGAGTCTGCTTCTCCCTCTGCCTCTTGCTCTGCCTCTCTCCCTGCTGGTGCTCTTTCTGTCTCTCTCTCAAATAAATAAACAAAACCTTTAAAAAAAAAGTCTCATACTATCACGGTGTTAGAGTGGTTAAATATGTATATATAAAATACATAAAGTGCCTCACACACAGGAACATAACCGATCATAATGCTTATTCTTCAGGTCACCCATAGAGTTACAAAGTTACCCCAAATTACAGTAACACCATCCTTTAAACTACAGAGCTGGGGGCCCTACTCAACATTCCCAAACCTTCACCCACTCTGCATGGGGGAGAAGAATGAGAAAGAAGAGAGGAAGCACCCATGGGCCTGTGGGGTTGCCGTGGCAGCTAGCCCTGGGCTGAAGCAGATGTCCTGGGCTCCTGCTGCAGATCCTACATGCAAATGGGGACACTCAGCCTGCACCAAGCCATCTCAAATAGGGCAGATCTTGTGGATGCGTCCAGTCTTTGTTCTGTCTGGCTCTCTTCTTGATTTGATTACTATCTGGAGCAGTGACTATGAAACTTGAGAATGCACTTAAATCCCCTGGAGCGCTTGTAAAAACATAGGTCATAGGTCGCTGGGCCTCACCCTCAGAGCTGCTGGTTCAGAGGGTCTGGGGTGGGGCCTGAGAATTTGCATTTTTAACATATTGCAGGGGATGCTAATGTTGCTGATCTAGGTACCACACTTTGACAACCACTGCTTCCAGAGGAAGGGTTGGAAAATGTTTTCTTTCTTTCTTTTTTTTTTTTTACAGGGCCAAATAGTAAATACTACAGGCTGATGGACCATACAATTGCTGTCACCCTGACACGTAGATTAAAAACAGTCATAGATGATGCAAAATAAATGGGTATGGTTCCCATAGAGCTTTATTTACAAAAACAGGTGGTGAGACCTTCAGGCTATCATTTGCCATCCCCTGTTTACCTGTTGTTCTGCAATACAACAAGAGACTCTAGGCCCTACTTTTCTTAGAACTCTATATGCAATGGCCAAGTAAAGGAGGATCATCTTGCAAAGGAAACAAAATATGGTCAGAGACGTAGGAAGAGGAAAATCAAAAGCATTGTATTGGCAAATGCTGCTGTGATCAGTAAGCTGAAAAGGTCTACTGGATGCAATGATTCAGAATAGAGCTTTAGCAGGACTAGAAGGGCTGTTTCAGGGAGGGGATGAAGCCAGAGCTCAAACTAGAGAGGACAGAGGAGTGAGTTGGAAGTGAGAAAATCTCTGATCTCTGAAATAGGAGACACATGATGGATTATGAATGTCCACCGTTTGTTTGCTACTCCTCCCATTAAGAGATGGAGTCTAGTCCCCCTTCCCTTAAATCTGAGTGGGCTTTAGTGACTTGCTTGGCCAATAGGATATGGCTTAAGAGATGTTGTGGGCTGAACCATAAGAAGCCTCATAGCTTCCACCTCAGTCTCCTAGAACACTCACTCTAGGGAAAGCCATCCACTCTGTAACAAAATTGTCTGCTCTGAGATGACTGGCACTGAGGCACGTGCCAAGGGAATGAAGAAGCCATCTTGGAAATGGATCCTCCAACACTAGCTCCCCTGGCCGATGCCATGTGGATCAGAGGGAAAAAAATGCCCAACTGAGTCCTTCCTGAACTCTAGAGTCACAATATCTTGAGCAAAATAAAACAGTGTCTTGGGGTCTTAAGTCCTGGGATAATTGGTTATGCTGTGAGAGGTAACTGGAACAAGGAATATGAAAGAACAATCACCACTACTCGGGAAGGCTGCAGGAGAGTCCTTAGAAAGAAGCATTTTTCAGTTAGAATCAGGAGGTAGTGAGGGATTCTGTGACAAGGCTGAGAGTAGAGTAGAGCTTTACAATGAAACAGGAGTTCTGTGCTCAGAGAGGAAGTTGGATCTGAGGACAACAGCAGCAACGTAAAGGATCATGGGAGAGGAACACACTGGAATAAGCAGATGTTGGCAGATGGGTTACTGGAATGGTGGATTGGGGTGACAAAATGGAGGACGTGGACATTGTTGCTGACCTTAATAGCCCGGTCATCAGAGAAAACATTGAGATGTGGTCCCGTCAAAGTTTCAAATTGCTTGTCAGGAGGAGCTGTTGTGGTGGCAAACTTTATTTTCTCAATCTTTGCATTGATGTAGCCTAAAAACCCCATTTGGTTCCAGTGGAGTCTGGCTCTGAGATTAGTAAGAGAAATTGGCTGTTCTAATCGCCAAGAATTTATTCAGAGTCTATGTGAGACACTTTCAGGATCTTAACTCTCAGGGGTGAGGTAGCAGATGGTCAGGGGTTAACAGAAAAAGAGAAAAACTCAGAGTCATAGAAAACCCCTCTCAAATCCTGCATCTCAAATCTCAAATCTTCCCTCTGTCCCTGGCTGAAATATAGTACTCTGTCCAGAGGGGTTTGGGATTTGTGTGAAAGCACAACAGAGAGCTTTCTTTCTTTTTTTTTTTTTGGAGTCAGCAAGAGGACAGAATGTGCTGCATTATTAATAGAAAAAGCATTTTCCATTTTATTAGGAGCACCTGCACTCTTAAAGTGCCACTGAATGCTGAGTTTTGCCAGATGAAAGACTGAATGAGCCACCCAGCCTTTCACTACTGCCAGGCGCTGGATTTCCAGAGTTCTCTTGCTAAACATGAGATGAACAGGAGCATGGTTTCCAGAGCAATTGTAACTTTCATCCATATTGCCCCAGTGAAGTCTCAGGGACTGTGTGGTGATGAACATATCTAGCAGCGGGATGGCCCCCGGTTCCATTTAAGGAACAACATCCATGGGAGTGGGGAAACAAAATGCAAAATCTTTCAATGCTGTATAAACTAGAGGACTGACTGAGCTGATAACCAGTGACACCATTAGAACCACTGCGTAGTTGGGATAAACAGAGCAGCTTGATGGGAACAGATGCTGTAGGTGGGGAGGTAGGAAATAAAACACAGTGCAAACTGCAGATGATGTTGGCGGGCCACGGGAGGAGAATCTTGTGACTAGAAGTTCCAGGCTCTTCTGCTAACAAACGCTGGGCCTTGAAAGCAGACGACTTTAACAGTTGAGCGTCAACAGAATCACCCAAGTTAATCAAGTTCATAGATGCATGGACATTCCCTTTACAAGAATATTCCCTCATGAAGAGGTCTCTGCTCCTTGAAAGCTTTTTGTTATGGGACATTTCACAGACACTTCGTGTTTTGCTCTTCTGAGTGCTACCTTCTATGCTCCAATTCCATCAGTCAATTTAACAAGCCAATACGCTTTGGGGAGAACCAGAGGCAATGTGAGAGCAAAAAATAGGGTTCAAACGACACCACATTTACAGGTAGCTCACATAATTACTGTGCCTGTGTCAAACACAGGCACAGTCTGAGGCCTGATTGCTAATTTGTTTCTGACTGTAAGTTTAAAAAAAAAATTCCTCTTCCGAGTTGGAATACACTGGGTTGCTATAGAAACAGACCCCTCTCCCACCTCATATTTTACTGTTCACAGCTTTCCATGTGAAGCCGCACCGTGTTGCGTCTTTAACTGACTGAGGAAGCAGTTTCTACCATTTTTCCCCCCACCACTCATATTACCAATTGCAAAGCCCATAGAGGTTGATATTTCCGCTTCCTTCTGGGTGCAAAGTGAGATAATTCAGAAGAGTAATTATAATAAACAATTTATCCCATTCAGGTTTACTGTTCCATCCTTGCTTTCTTTTCCTAGAGCATTAGAAATCCATCACCAGTTCGAAAGCTCTTTAAAAATGCATGAAGGGAAGAGAATTGGCAGCACAGTTAAATGAATTTAATTCAGCCAGATTTTACATTATTAACTCACTTCCGAAGAGCTGAATGCGGGGAATGATGGAAGGAGAAAGTAGAAGTAAAATTGGACCATTGATCCTGGCAGTCTCGGTGCCAAGCAGACGTGGGAAAACAGGCTAAGAAAACTGTAAATGTCTTTTGACACCGGTTAGAGTTACAGAGCATTCATTTATTTTAATCACTATGAGATATGTATTCGGCGGGTTTCTCCTCTCCCCCACTCATTAGCCATTGCACCCTGATCCTGACTTAACTGATGCTGGAATTGGCAGGCTCACAGTCCAGGATTGTTTGAAATGGCTTATTAGAGCCACAGGACTTCCCTCTCCTCTGTTGTTAAAGGGAAATAGAATGCCTAGAAGCCAGTAGGAAAGGACACTCAGCATTCAAGTGATTACTCTCAGTGCTCCAAGATCAGCCTTTGGAGGAAAGAGGAAGAAGTCAATATACATAATAAAGTATTCAGGCAATGAAAGAGAGTTGTGAATGCATGTGCTTTACAGTTGTTCGTGGTTAGGAACAGCAGAGATGTTTATCTCCTTCAATCCCCATTTGAATGACGAATGCTGCAATTCAAACCCTCCAGTATCAGAGACATAGCTTCTATCTTATTTGGCCTTTGCCTTTAAAAATGGATGGTTTTTCTACAAGGATTAGCACCTTTTCACTTCTAATGCACTGTTCCCTTGATAAGTGATGCAGTCTATTTATTGTATGCGATGAAGAAGCCAGATGACCCCCACTTTTTTAAAGTCACTGAAAGATTTCCAAAATGTGAATGTGCGTTAGTCATGAGGGCTGTTCACAGATAGAGCCTGCTCGCCTTCACATGGTAGCGTTTTACTTCCCTCCCCACTTTGAAATCAGGTAAGACAACGTGATTTGCTAATGAAAGAGTGGTACAGTGATACTCTGGTGTGGAGGCTTCAGGAGCCAGTATGTAACTCACCACATTTCTTCCCCTGCTGTATTGATAATGGAGATGACATCTTCATAGGCCTACAACAATGGCAGTCCCCCAACGACCAGTATTGGACAAATAGCAGAAATGAAAAATACACTTGTACGAAGCTCATAAAACTTGGGGATTGATTATTACTGCAGCAGTATTTCATTTATCCTGAGCTATGTTTCTATTAAAATGCTCATAAAGGAGTAAAATAAGATACAAAGCCATAATAACAATGAAAATGTGAGTGATACTCAATTATTTGCTGAATCCTACAAGGAATTTCCACTAGATGCAGTACAAATGGGGACCACACTTAGAAAAGGTGTTGTGGACCTCTCCTCTGAAATAACAGCAGGGGTTGGAGTAACATTTGACGGAACGCTAGTTGGACCTTTGACCCACCATCACCATGTTTCCCCAGAGTTGCAAGCTCTGTGGGGAAAAAATGCACATAGCCACTGCAATCCTGTAGTAAAACTTCCTTCTAAAGCAGTTGGGAGCGAATCTTTTCAACTCTCAGTCTTCACTGACACTCTTCTTGCCACACTCCATCAGAGACACCCATCTTGGCCACAGTTGAGGTGAGTAGACGGCAAATCGTGTGATTGTTGATGATGGTAACAGAAGTCAAGAATTACATTAATTAAGGGGCGCCTGGGTGGCTCAGTCGGTTAAGCATCTGCCTCCAGCTCAGGTCATGAACTTGGGGTCCTGGGATTGAGCTCCATGTCAGGCTCCCTGCTCAGCGGGGAGTCTGCTTCTCCCTCTCCCTCTGCCCCTCCACCGCCACTCATATTCCCTCTCTCTTTCAAATGAATAAATTTAAAAAAATGAAAAAAGAATTAGGTTAATCAAGACAAGGTGAACAATGCACATGTAGGGAGTGACTGAACTTTATTGAAAGATGTTTTTTAAATGACTCAAATAAATGAAGGGATACATCATTTTGGATAAAATTCCTATAGTTTGAAGATTTTGATTATTCCCAGATATTTGTGTTGTTTCAGTGCAATTGCCAATAAAATTCCAAATGAAATTTGTTTTTGAAACAAAATAATTCTAAAGTTCACTTGGAAAAAAGTGAACAGAGGAGAATATCGTTTTGGAAAAAGAGCATTGTGGGAATCACCATACCAGTTATTAAAATATATTATAAAACCTATAATAATTAAAACATTATAATTCTGGTGCAAGAATAGATGAATCAGTTAATGCCATAGTGGAGACAGAAATAAATGTGTGTGTGTGTGTGTGTGTGTGTGTGTGTGTGTGTGTGTGTATGAATTCATCGAAAAAGAAGCATTGAGAATTAACAGAAAAATTAAAAATTATTCAACGACAGTGGCTGACAAAATCAATTTAGACACCCCCCCATACTGTATCATAAAATAAGTTCCTGATGTGGTCAAAGAATAACATTTTTTAAAATTATAAATAAATACACACACACGCAAAAAAGAGAACTTACAGGTGAGTAAAGACATTCTAAACTTAAAAATAATGCAGACAAAAAGACAGGAATAAGTGACAATTTTGACTACTTATAAAAGAATAACTTTATAATACTTTGGCATAAATGAAATTAAATGACAACAAGAGGCATGACAAATATTTAATGATATTCACATATCAAGAAAATATACAGTTGATTTTTTACAAAAATCCTACAGAATAATGAACAAAATTCAGGGGTCAATGATTCACAAAAGAGAAAATAAAAAGAGCTAAAAAACATAAAAACTAAAACCTCACTGGTAATCACAGAAATGCAAACTGAAATAATGAGATGCCATTAATACCTGTAAACTAAGCAAAGATTTTAAAAGGTATGCTATTTAATTCTGACAACAGTGAAATTTGCATATAGTATGATTGCAAAAATATTATACATATGCATATATATTTGTATATATATGCATGTTTAATATTAATACTCACATAGACATATTTAGAAAAAAGACTGGAAGTAAATACATCCAAATATTAATTGTAATTATCTTTGGGTCATGAGATGATAGTGGAGATTATTTTCTTCTTGAGTCTTTTTTAAATTATTTTTTTCTTGACCTTTTTCCTGTATTTTGTAAGTGTTCCACAATGAATATGGATTATTTTCATAATCAAGGAAAAAATTTAAGTCACTTGAATCAAGGTACAAGTTCATAAGATTACCAAATGAGCTCTAGTGAAATTTCCTGATAGAAATGTGTAGCACATGAGGAACCCACACCTGGTAGTCTGACTTAATTGCATATGTCCAGATAGAAATATAGAGAGGACAAAAGAACCTAACTCCAGGAAGAATTAAAAATAATCAGAATAATCAGAGATTGCACAAGCTTTTATCTGAGTTTATTGGTTGGTATTTATGATCTTTGGATCTCACATGCAGAAGGTTACATCGATCATACCGTTCAGTTCATGGTATAACACCACCATTGGTTGGTGCAGGCTACTCTCTTATTTTATTTACATGTCTGTTCCCTTTTCATCTCTTATTCCCTCCCAGTACCCCACCCTTCAAGAGCTATTCTCTTGATGGTTCATTTATGCTCTTGTACAATGTGGATCATTATTTTGTATTGATGAAATTCTAATTTATGAAACCGATACTTTGCTATATATCTCATTTTTTCTCCTACTTTTTATTATTTTTTTATTTTTAAAGATTTTATTTATTTATTTGACAGAGAGAGACACAGCAAGAGAGGAACACAAGCAGGGTGCGTGGGAGGGGGAGAAGCAGGCTTCCTGCAGAGCAGGGAGCCTGATGCCAGGCTCGATCCCAGGACCCCAGGATCATGACCTGAGCCGAAGGCAGATGCTAAATGACTGAGCCACCCAGGTGCCCCATTTTTCTCCTACTTTCAAAAACAACTTTGCACTGCTTTTAGGATTCATACATGTTCTAAATTCTTGCTTCTACTTGCTGCTCAATACTCCATGATGAATATCCACTCCATTTGTTTTCTCCGGTCTCCCAGTGAATGGGCACTCAGGTAGCATCAACTCATTATAACTGCAGTACTGTAATTAACAATCTCGTATCTTTTCCATTATGGAGCTGTGTGAGAACTTCTTTCTGATTAATCCCAAGTGAAGAATCGCCAGGTCACACTGCATGTTGGTACTTAGCCTAAGGAGCACCAGATTGCTCTCCAACAGAGTGGCTGCTCTGGTCCTCACTCCCATTAGCAACACATCCCCACATCGCCAACAACACTTAACACTACCAAGTTTCCTTATTTTTTTTCCAACCAGGTGTAAAGTGCATTCTCATTATTGTTTTAATATGCATTTCTCTGATTACTCTTGATTTTGAGCAACTTTACATATGCTTGTCGGCTTTTAGAGTTTCTTATTCTGCAAATTTCTTATTCATATGTTTTGCTCGATTTTTCATGAAGATTATCGTCTTTTCTTGTTTATTTCCTGGAATTGCTTGTATATTCTCGATATTAATTCCATGTCAGTTTTAAGCAAATACCTTCTCTCATTTTTTTAACCTGCTATTTACTTTTTTTCATAGTGCCTCTAGTTTGATGTCACATCCCATGTGATTGTGCTTTTTTTTTTTTTAAGAACTCCATCCCTGTCCTTACGTTACAGAGATATTGCTGGCCAATTTTTCCATCCTCCTTGTCTAGCCCACGTAACTCAAGGAACTATTAAAACTCTGAATTCCAATACATTCAATGAGGCTGTTAAAATATGGTACTGTAGCTCATGGATCACATTTTCTGCCTGTTTCCCAATCTCTGACCTAGATCCCGTAGGAGTAGAGATGTCTTTTATGCATACCACCACCAAATCGTCCAGGATGATCTCTGCTTTCCATTTCATCTCTTCCAACTATCTATACCCATAACAAATTACCCCAAACTTTGTGGTGTAAGCCATTTTATTATGCTCATGGATCCTGTGGATCAGGGATTTGAAGAGAGCACAGTGGGGCTGGATTGTATTTGCTTTATGACATCTGTGGCCTCAGCAGGGAAGACGTGAAGGCTGAGGTTGATTTAATAGCTGGAGGCTGGAATCATCTGAAGACTTGTTCACTCACAAGCCTGGCACCTGGGCTAGAATGACTCAAATGCTGGGTTCAGTTGGAACTGTCAGCCAGAGAGCCCATTCGTAGCCCCTTTCGGGATTTCCTTGGAAAACAGTAGCCTGAGGGTTGGATTTCTCAGGTGGTATCTCGAACATTCAAGAGGAAACATGGAGGAACCTATATGGCCTTTTATGACCTAGTCTTATCAATGTTTCGGTCCTTTGTTGGATAATTCAGGGGAAGGGGACATAGACTCCACTTCTTGGTGGGAGGAATGTCAAAGATTTTGTGACCATGTTTTAAAACCACTGAACCATTCCATTTACACCTAGACCTAAAGTAATTCATTACAGCTCAGCTCAGATAATATTACCTTTGCCAACAAAAGTTTAAATGGTTTGTTGCCTTATTGACTTCTTGCTAACCATGGAGGCCCTTTACAAGTGAACCCCAATTTGCCTTTCAGCCATTTCTTCTCACTACCTTCCAGCACACAGTCTTTAAATCCCAACTAAACTAGACTTCTACATGCTGACTTCTTTATTCAATTCACACTTTCCAACCTCCCTACATATTTATTCCTGTATTCCCTCTTCCTGGAATATCATCCCTAAATAATTCTCAAACTATTTCCTCTTTTTTCATGCCTGTTTTGAAATTAGACCTCATGGAGATTTTCCTGGTACACCACTCACCCACTACTCCCCTACCCTCCATACACTCTTAGGCAGGATATATTGTATTTCTGCAGTATTTCCCCTATCTTAGTTTGGGCTGCCATAGCAAAATGCCATAGGCTTGGTGGTTTATAAACAACAGATATTTCTCTCTCACGGTTCTGGAAGCTGGAAGTCCAAGATCAAGGCACCAGCAGATTGGGTACCCGGTGAGGGGGGGGTCCACTTCCTGATGCATAGACAACCATCTTATCACTATGCCCTCACATGGCAGAAAGGGGAAAGGGCCCTCCAGGGTCTCTTTTATCAGGGCACTACTCTCATTCATGAGACTCTGCCCTCATGACCTAATCACCTCTCCAAGGGTCCCACATGCTAATACCATCACATTAGAGGTCAGACTTCAAGATAAGAATTTTGGGAGGACACATTCAGACCATAGCACCCAGCTTCATTTTTCTCCTTGACACTTGATGACGTCTGACATGCTCAAACTTTGCATATATTTTTGTTTATAATCTGCCTCCTTTCACTAGTGTAAGCCTCCTAAAATCAGGGATTTTGCTTTACCCACTACTTACTGTAGCTTCAGCACATAAAACACTGCTTGGTACATGCTAAGCATTTAATAATACTTGTCAAATAGATTAATGAAAAAATGAATAAGATATATATTTGGGAGTTATCAGTATATAAACTGTTCCCAAGTGGTTCTTCCCAGACTAGGAGTCTTCTTTTTTTTTTTAAGATTTATTTATGTAGGGGCACCTGGGTGGCTCAGTCGTTAAGCGTCTGCCTTCGGCTCAGGTCGTGATCCCAGGTTCTTGCGATCGAGTCCCGCATCAGTCTCCCTGCTCAGCGGGGAGCTTGCTTCTCCCTCTCCCACTCCCCCTGCTTGTGTTCCCTCTCTCGCTGTCTCTCTCTGTCAAATAAATAAATAAAATCTTAAAAAAAATGGAATGCCCAATATTTTTTTTAAAAAATATTTATTTATTTATTTGAGAGTGAGAGAGTGAGCATGAGCGGGAGGGGCAGAGGGAGAGATAATCTCAAACAGACTTCACGCTGAGCGTGTGGAGCCCGACAGGGCTCGATCCCACAACCCTGAGATCACCATCAGAGCCAAAACCAAGAGTCGGAAGCCTAACAGACTGCACCACCCAGGCCCTCTGCTAGGAATCTTTTTGACCCCAAAGGGAATGACAACAAATGAAAGTTAAATTCTATTTTCCCTCTTCCAGAAGCATGGCTCAGGGTCAATTATCATCATGGATTTCTTTACCTTTTAGTGCCCCACACCACAGGCTTCTCTACACTACACTTCAATCCCAAAGGGGAGGAAGCAGGAAAGAGCAATGAAGCACTTTAAAATCTTCTAGCTTCTTGAGCAAGATCTGTGCAGAAAGTGTCAATTCTCATTTACTCTTATCCTTTCTTCCTATTGGAGAGGGGACTCTCTCTCTCTCTCTCTCTCTCTCTCTCTCTCTAGCACAGGGAATGCTCAAAACAGCTTTAGACAAAGCATGCTCACATAAAATTATTGCCTTTGCCCAAACACTTCAGGGTTTAACAAATCCTGCTCTAGCTTTGACGATAATCATTTTAGGCAAATTTGATGAAATCTCTAAAAATGCCACAAATGGGCAGCAGCAGTAGGGCAGACATACATCTTTATCTACACAAACTAAAAGAAAGGGGGTCTCCACTCTTTCAGCTTTAAATAAATAAATCAGCAGGGCTGGTCCCCTTTCTGAGTTTAATTTGGTTTTAATGTTTTATGAAGCTTACACCAAGGAATATTAATGTCATATGCCAGAACAAGTCACTTGAGCCTTTCATACATGGGCAAAACTTTTCATCTGATCTGAGAGATAATTTTTCTAAACAATATCAGCAGAGTCAATAGAAGTTATAATTAATTCACACATTGAGAATGTAATTGGCATTCAAATGAAAGACATGACTGCTATACAGCTTTATATGAAACCAAAAAAACCCATCTCATTATTATATTTGATATAAATGCAAAATGCTGAAGATTTTCCCTTGTTAGCAGTGGGCACAATGTGACCACTCCCTTTTCTAGACTTCCTTCGGCTTAAAGCCAATAGATCAAATGAAGCAAGTGGTCTCCTCTGACAGCAAGCTTGTCCTTTAATATTTAGTGTTGAAGTGCAACCTATCCTCTCTGTCTTTGTGTCTTTCTAAGCAATCAAGTTCAAATTGCATCTTTCACTGATTTATAGATAGGAAACCTGAATAGCTAAAAGAGCTGAACAAGAATACCTTTATTTATATCAACTAATATGTCATCAACTACGGGCAGGATTGTCCCCTAGTGATAAGAGTGTTTGTTTAGGAAAAAGAAGCAATATCCTGAAGCTTAGTGTCACCCCATTCCCTGTGAAATATTTCTGCAATAAGCACTGGGAGAAAAGACAGGGCTACCCAGAGACTATGGGTGGGGAAAAAAAAAATCAGAGACTCAAGGCCAAAGAGTTTATTGATTCACCAACCACTTATCTGCTGCTTGATAATAACCAAAAGGCAATCACTGATGTGCTATAAAAGTGGAAGGAGAAGGAAGAAATATGAGGGAAATAAAATCACAAATACCATGTGAGCCACGGAGTTCTTAAGTGAATATTTCTTACATTATCATTTGCTCTTCTCAGAACATCTGAATACATGTCACAATTTCACACAAGTGTTTATTTCTTTTAATTTTCAAAAACACTTTCATATGCATTATTCCACTGGCTGCCCCCAATAACTCTCAACTCCCAACACAATATGTTGAACTGGTAACATTGATCTTAATTATCAGACGAAGAAACTGAGGAATAGAACATATGACTTGCTTAAGCACACTCAAATCATCTGTACTCAAGCCAAGGTTAAAACCTATTTTCCCATCTTCCTAGAGCAGGAGTTTTCACAGTGTGGTCCCTGAAGAAGCAGTCTCAGCTTCACCTGGAACTTATTAGGAATGCAAATTCTCCAGTCCACCTTAGACCTACAGAACCAGAAACTCTGGGGATGGGACCAGCAGTCTGTGTGTTATAAGCCCAGGATATTCTGATACATGCTCAATTTGAGAACCACTGGTCTAGAGCTAACACTCTCTATTTACACTAGAAAGATAAAGCATTCATATGTTGTGAATTTCGGGTGAATTATGCGGCCCAAAACTGTTATGACATTACCTTTCATGCCCTATTTTGTGAACAAGGGTTATGTATCACGTTAAGCTGAGAAGTAGAAAGTCATTCAACCAAAAAAAAAAAAAAAGAGAGAGAGAGAGAGATAGAAGCAAAAAAAGAAAAAGCCCAAATATTTATTGCCAGATAACAAAACTGAGGGACTAATTTTATACTAAGTCTAATTTCAAACTATATTAAGTGGCCAATAAAATTAATCATACATAGGCATTACTAAATCTCGGAAAGTGCAGGGCTGTGGAAATATTCACCAGCTAAAAATACATTCATCAGCAAGTGCAACCTTGGAAACTCAAATGATACAGAAGTACATGTGCACACACACACACACACACACACACACACACACACACACACACACCCTCAGGCAGTCTAGCATTGTATTGGCAGAACTAATTCTAAGCTGGGTGTTAAAACGAAAAATGTGGTTTGAATAGAGACTTCAGGGCATTTTAGTAACCATTTCCACTGGATGACCTAATACACCACAAGAACAGGCAGAAGCTTGATAAGAGACAATAAGGGTAAGAGCTGCTCCTTACTGTCATTTGGTTCTTGTGGATCCTAACAATGATGCGCCCATAGGGCATGGATTTTTCTGGAGTGGCTTAATTTCAAATATTCTATCCTAGCAAATCCATAAGCTAGCCAAATGTGCCAGACATTCAAAATTTTGAACTCCAAGTTTTATATCTATGATGGCTTATCACACCCAGAAATATTCCAGATTCCTTTGTCAAATCATATGCTCTAGAAAATTCTAGAAAATGTAATCAGCAATAATGAATAGGTATACTTGGCTTTATACATCAGATATGATGCTGAAAAGACTGTAAAAATTGATTTACTCCTTCGGATATAATAAAATAAAAACTTTTAATTTTAAATGTCCTAGAAAGTTTATTTACTAAAAAAACTTAATCCTTTTGTAAAATGAATAACTTCCTCTAATTTATCCTCACCAAATCTGAATGTCCATGTATCTATGTGTTTAAAACTCGATAGAAAAATCACACGATCATATCAATTGAGACAGAAAAAAGATTTGACAAAATTCAACAGCCATTCATGACAAAAACTCTCAGCAAACTAGGAATAAAGGGGAACTTCCTAAACTTAAAGAGCTTCTACAAAAGCCCTACAGCTAATGTCATGCTTAATGATTAAAGACTGAATGCCTTCCCCCTAAGATCAGAAACTAGCCAGGATACTCATTTCCACCACTCTTATTTAACACGGTAGTGGAATTCCTAGCTAGTGCAACAAAGCAAGAAAAGGAAATAAAGGATGTTCAAATTGGAAAGAAATAAAACCACCCCTATTTGCAGATGACAAAAATCCCAAGGAATATACCGACACCCTTCTCCAAAACAAAACAAAACAAAAACCTTGCTCAGTAAGGTCATAGGATACAGAATCAACATACAAAATTCAATTGTGTTTCTATATGCTAGCAATGAATATGTGGAAACCAAATCTAAAACACAACGTCATTAACTATAGAGATCAAACTGGTGGTTGCCAGAGGTGAAGTGGGTAGGGGGATGGGTGAAATAGGTGAAGGGAATTAAGAGTACACTTACTGTGATGAACACTGAGTAATATATGGAAGTGTTGAATCATTATATTGTACGTCTGAAACTAATATAACACTGTATGTTAACTGTACTGGAATTAAAATAGAAAAAAAATATATCATTTACAATCACTTAAAAATGAAATATATAGGTGTAAATCTAACAGAATTGTATAGGACTTGTGTGCTGAAAACTACAAAATAAATGGTGAGACATACAGTGTTCATGGATTAGAACACTGGACATAGCAAGATGTCAGTTGTCACCCAAATAAGACATAGATTTAATACCATTTCTATCAAAATACCAGCAAGATATTTTGCACATATGTAAAAGGTTGTTATCAAGTACAAAAATTGAATTTAAAACACTTGAACTGAAACCTGGCAGGTAGTATAAGATGTATAAATGTCAGTTACTATTACTATTATTAGTATAATAGTAATACTATACTTACATGAAGGTTGTTAGGATAGTTCATAGACTATGTTACAGAGTGCATTAATGAAATGAGAGGAAGAGAAGAAGAGATATAACAAAGATACCCTCTTGAAATGAATTTACAAAATAAAATTTCAAAGCAATGAAGAAAAATTTGGCAGTAAAGAAAACCAACACGAGCAACAATTAGCAAAGGAGTATCATGCTATGGGACAGTTTGACAAACACTTTAACAGGAGTATGATAAAAAAGATAAATGTGGTTCTATTTTTGACATGGCAGCCTTATCCCCATGGCAGGCCATCTCTCCTGCCGATTACAACTAAAAATTGGCAAGACACACACACACACACACACACACACACACACACACACACACACACACACATACACACACACACACACAAAGAAACTACTTGGAGACTCCAAAGAATAAATAACAGCAGGCAGATTATGGAGGGAAGTCAAAACTTAGAGAAATGACCAAGAGGGGAATGAGTTTCTGAATTTTTAAGATCTCTTTTTTCATGTGTATTTGTCCCAAAAGTCAGCCTATTTTTTTTTAACTGCACAGTAACCAAGTCTTACTTGCCAGAGAAATCAGGAAAGGGAGTACTGGGGGCCATAGTGCATATGGAGAACTCTAGAGAGAAGAGAGCAAAGAAAGGAATCCCCTAATTCTGTGTATGAACCCACACAATCCCAGGCTCACTCTTGGGCTATGCATGTGTAGTACGGTTCAAACTAGCACAGCTAAGGCCTGGGAGACTGAACTGAGATTAAAACCACCACCTGTAACAGGTAAGACAGCGATTATTGTTTGAACCTAACAGTTGAACCTAACTGAACCTTACTAAAATAAAAATAAAATAAAATAAAGAGAACCTTTAGAGGATTATAACAGGGCCCAGACTCTGTATAACAGAACACTTACAATGTACACAGTACAATCCGTAATTACTCGACATGGGAAAAAAACAGAAAACTTTGAATCAATTCTTAAAGGAAATGACAACACTTAGATATCAATCCCTAGATGACTCAGTGTTGGAAGTATAGACTTTAGAGCAGATTTTTAGACTACACTCCATGAGGTAAAGGTAAACACACTTGAAGTAAATGGAAAGGTCAGAGAAATATAAGCTGTAAAATATAACCAAATGGACCTCTTAGAACTGAAAATGATAATACCTGAAATTTTAAAATCACTAGATGGATTCAATAGTACAAAGGAAATGACAGAGGGAAGAGGTAATGAACTTGAAGATATATCAATAGTAAATATACAATCAGAACAGAGGGGAGAAAATAATGAAATTTGAACAAAGCTTCAGGGATTCATGGGACAATACCAAATGGGGTAACATAGGCATCATTGGGAGTCCTGGAATGTAAGCAGGAAACAATTGATATACAAAATGTATTTAAATAGAAGAAATAATGAGAGAAATATCCCCAAATTTAGCAAAAGACGTATATTTATAGATTTGAGAAGCTCATCAAACTCCAAGCAGGGAAGTTCAAATAGGAATATGCCTAGACCCATCATAATCACATGGCCGAAAACCAAAAATAAAGAAAAATTCTTGAAAGCAGCTAGGGAAAAGTGATATATGGAAGAACACAAATTTAAATGACTTCAGACTTTTTTAAAGATTTCATTTATCTATTTTTGCGAGAGAGAAAGATTGAGAGAGAGAGTAAGCGCACAAGCAGGGGTGGAGGGGTAGAGGAAGAAGCAGACTCCCTGCTGAGCAGGAGGACTCGATCCCAGGACCCTGGGATCATGACCTGAGCCGAAGGCAGACGCTTAACCGACTGAGCCATCCAGGTGCCCATGACTTCAGATTTTTAATCAGAATCCCTGGAGGCCAGAAGACAGTAGAACATCTTTTAACGTGCTGAGAGAAAACGAGTGTCAACCCCAACTTCTATATCCAGAAGACCCTTGTCAGGAATGAAGGCAAAATAAAATTCTCGGATGTAGGACAACTAAGGAATTTGTCATCACGAAACTGCTTTGCAAGATATGCTAAAGGAAGTCCTTCAGAATGAAGGGAAATGATACCCGAGAGAAACGTGGATCTTCAGAAATGGAGCAGTAGATACGGTAAATATCTGGGTAAATATAAGAGACAATTTTTTCCTCTTATGTTCTTTAAAATATATATGACTATTGCCGGGGGAAATAATAATATCTTTAGCTGAATTTGTAATATATTCTGTATAATTCTTTGTATGATCTGCCTCTTCTCATTTTTTCCTGCCTTTACCTGGTTCTCCTTACTGTTTTATGACACAGGCGTCACTGGGTCTTGTAGCAAGTACCTTGCCTTTAATGACTGGTAGGGACCTGTTATTCAGATGCTACTTGGCTTCTCCCTTCCTGTTCCTATTACTAGCTCCCCCTACAGTACATGCTCAATTCTGCCATCTTGGGCTAATTATAACTATTTCAAATCTTTCAATACCTCCTCTTAATCAATAGAATGAAGCCCAACTATCATAGCGAGGCAACCAAGCTCTTTCACGGTGTTGCCCAAACTCCCTTTCCCTGACACCCCTTTCCCCAGCTGCAGGTAGCTCATTGAATTTGCCGTTGTGTTTCACCTCTGATTGCATTGCAGTGCCCCGGTACGCTATTTGCCCAGTCTACGGTGCCCTTCCTAGCCTTATGAAAAAAATCTCAACTAAGATTTTGTTTCCTAACAAACCTCTCACTGAAACCTCTCACTTGCTTTTTTTTTTAAGATTTGATTTATTTATTTGAGAGAGAGAGAGCCTGTGCACAAGTGGGGGGGCGTTGTGGGGCAGAGGGAGAGGGAGAAGCAAATTCCCTGCTGAGCAGGAAGCCTGATGTGGGGCTCAGTCCCAGGACCCTGTGATCATGACCTGAGCCAAAAGCAGACACTTAATGGATTGAGCCACCCAGGAGCCCCTGAACATCCCCGGAGTTAATCATTGATGCTGTTTCTCTTTCTAGTCCACAACGTGACTAAGAAGAGTTACCCTGTTTTGAGGGTTTACTTTGTGCCAGGTATAGTACAAAGATCTCTATATATGGTACCTTATTTTATCCTGAATATAATCCTATACAGGAGGTGGATATTACTATTGGCATTTTCAACTGGAATAATAAGAGTCAGGGAGGGTAATTGACTTATCAATAATAATACAGTCAGTTAGTAGCAGAACTGGGATTAGAAGCCTGGTTTATCTGTGTGTATCCTGCTGTTGCACTTAGAAAACTAGTAATTACAATGCTTTGAGATGTCCCATAAATATTAAATAAAAAGTTGTTTAGACTCCCTGGCTTTAGTTTCTTCTTCTTCTTAATGAAATTAACCTTAATTAAGGTTAATATATATTATATATATATTATTTCCATATATTTATATTATTTCTATGTATTATATTATTTCTATGTATTTACCCATATATATGTATATACATGTATATGTAGTATGATAAAATGTATAGTGTTGATGTATGTGTTTAACATAAAAGGTGCTATTCTATAAGCTGCTTTTTCTATTCCATAATATATTTTGGAGATTTATCCACATTAGTATCTGTAACTCTGCATTCATTTCAGTTATGCATAGACAATTAGCCATTCTCTTGTTATTGGACACTTAGTTCATTTCCAGTCTCTCACTGTTACAGATACTGCTGCAGTAAACATCCTCATACACGCTTCTTTGTGCGCACGAGCAAGTATGCCTCCAGGGTAGATGCTAAGAAGTGGAATTGCTGAGTCATGGGGTATGCATAGTTTTATTTTTTTTTTTTAATTTTTTTAAAGATTTTATTTATTTATTTATTTGGCAGAGAGCGAGAGAGGGAATACAAGCAGGGGGAGTGGGAGAGGGAGAAGCAGGCCTCCAGCTAGGCAGGGAGCCCAATGCGGGGCTCGATCCCAGGACCCTGGGATCCTGACCTGAGCCGAAGGCAGATGTTTAACAACTGAGCCACCCAGGCGCCCCTGCATGCTTTTATTTTTAATAGACACTACCAAATCGCCCTCCAGTGCAGCTGATCCAGTTCACACTGCCATCATGTGCCTCACAGCTCTGTTTTGGGATTAAATGTGATCATTCCCACGTAGCACTCAATTAATAGATGTTATTATTGTTATCCATTTCCACTTTATATTATCAACTTTCAGATTTCTAAAAAGAATAAAAAGTCATATTTTTTTGAGGATTTATTTCTTTATTTGAGAGAGAGAGAGAGCATGAGCAGGAGGAGTGGCAGAGAGAGAATCTCCAAGTAGACTCCCTGCTGAGCACGGAACCCCACGGTGGCTCCGTCCGAGGACCCTGAGAACATGACCTGAGCCAAAATCAAGAGTTAGCCCCTTAACCGACTGAGCCACCCAGGTGCCCCTTTTTGTTATTGTAACTTGCATTTCCCGGATGGGCATTTTTTCACTTACACTTCCATTTGTGTTCCTGTTCCTATGAATCGAGTGCTAGCCTAGAGTCTTCATTTTTCTATAGTGTGTTTTGTCTTTGCATTCATTGACAGAACCTTTTGGTATATTCTTGATACTAAGGCTTGGCCTCTTTTATCTGTAGCAAATATTTTTGCCCAGCTTACATCTTGCCTTTAAACTTTGTTAATGTGTTTTCTTCTGCGGAAGGTTTTAATTTTGATATGTTCCAGTGTATCAAACTTTTCTTTTCAGTTTTTTTTAAATTGAAGTATGGTTGACACACAATGTTCCTTTAGTTTCAGATATACAGCATAGTGATTTAACAAGTCTATTCATTATGCTTTGCTCACCACAAGTGTAGCAAACTTTTCCTTTTAGTTTTGTACATTTTGTATTTTATTAAGAAGGTTTTCCATTCCTAGGGTCATAATGACATTTTACCAAGCAGTGAAGCTTCTGTGGATTTCCATCTGTTTTGTTTTTTCAAGGCTCCTCAAATTCTGATCCAGATTCTGATTAAACAGGCTGGGCCTCATAATCAGAAATTATTAAATGTTTCATCTGTACTTTCTTTGCAAAATTAAATATCTTCACACACACACACACACACACAAGCACAAATAATACTGGAAAAACGTGTATTAGATCAGCGGATTGTATCGGTATTGATATCCTGGCTGTGATATTGCACTATACTTTTGCAACTGGTTATACAATCAGGGGAAAAGGTACACAAGATCTGTTTGTATTATTTTTTACAACTGCATGTGAATCGATAATTATCTCAAAATAAAAACTTTATTAAAAGTCTTTAAAAGACAGGATATCCTAAATTACTATGTTTTGAAAATAATCCCAAAAGAGAAATTACTGCAAAGTCTTCGCAATGATAGTATCTCTGAAGTAATAATGTAGCTTTTAAAGGGCACTACTTAGGGGCCCCCAGGTGGCTCAGTCAGTTAAGCATCTGCCTTTGGCTTGAGTCATGATCTCAGGGTCCTGGGATCGAGCCCCATGGGGCTCCCTGCTCAGCGGGAACCTGCTTCTCCCCTCACTCTCCTTCTGTGTTCTCTCTCTCTCTCAAATAAATAAATAAAATCTCTAAAAGAAAAAAAGGGCACTACTTAAAAAAGGAAAACGCTAATATATTAAAATGAATCAACCTGGCCTTATATTTTCAAGAAGTTTCTTTCCTTTCATGGCCAACTTCACAGATTTCTTACAATTTTTCCCCAGTTTTATTGAGAAATAATTGACATATATCACTGTGTAAGTGTAAGGCATACAGCATGATGGTTTGATTTACGTATATTGTGAAATAATCACCACAATAGGTTCAGCTAACATCCATCTTCTCATATAGATACAATAAAATGAAAAGAAAGAAAAGAATAAAGGAAAAAAATTTTCTCCTTGTGAGGAGAATGCTTAGGATTTACTGTCTTAACAACGGTCTTGTGTATCACACAGCAGTGTTAGCTGTAGTCATTCCTGTAGTACGTTCCGTCCCGAGTGCTTATTTATCTTATAACTAAAGTTTGTACCTTTTGACCACCTTCTTCCCATTCCTCCTCCGCCTACCCTCTGCCTCTGGTAACCACAAGTCTGATCTCTTCTGCTATGAGTTTAATTTCTTTTTGTAGATTCCACATTTAAGTCAGATCACACTGTATTTGTCTTGTCTGACTTATTTCACCCAGCATAACGCCTTCACGGTCCATCCATGTTGTCACAAATGGTAGGATTTCCTTTTTTTAATGGCTGAATGATATTCCTATATATATCTATAGATATATATACATACCACAACTTCTTTATTCATTCATCCATCAGTGGACACTTAAGTTGCTCCCATGTCTTGGCTATTGTGAATAATGCTGCTATGAATGTGGGGGTATAGATGTCTTTTTGAGTTAGTGTTTTTGTTACCTTTGGATATATTCTTAGAAGTGGAATTGCTGCATCATAGGGTACTTCTATTTTTAGTTTTTGGAGGGACCTGCATTCTGTTTTCCACGGTGGCTGCACCCATTTACATTCCCGCCAACAGTGCCCAAGGGTTCCTTTTTCTCCACATCCTCACCAACACTGTTATTTATGTTTTCGATTTCAACCATCCTGACAGGTGTGAGGTGATATCTCATTGTGGTTTTGATTTCCATTCCCCTGATGATAAGTGATGTTGAGCATCTTTTCATGTGCCAGTTGGCCTTTCATATATCTTCTTTGGAGAAATGTCTATTCAGGTCCTTTGCCCAATTTTTAATCGAGGTTTTTGTTTGTTTGTTTCTTTGCTTGTTATAGAGTTGTATGAGTTGGATTTTTTTTAATATGTTTTGGATACAAACCCCGTATCAGGTATGTGGTTTGCCATTTTTTTACCCATCTCATAGGTTGTCTTTTCATTTTGTTGATGGTGTCCTTTGCTGTGCAGGAGCTTTTAGTTTGATGTAGTCCCTCTTGTTTATTTTTTTATTTTTTGCTTGTGCTTTAAGTATCATATCTAAAAAATCATTTCCAAGACCTATACCAAGCATCTTTGTTCCTGTGTGTGTGTGTGTGTGTGTGTGTGTGTGTGTGTGTGTTTCTAGGAGTTTGTGGAGCAGCGGAGTGGGGGTTGGGGGTGGGAGCTGTTCTGGCTACTGCCAATTTCCCAAACAGGCTCTCTGGTTGAGAGGGTCAAGACTTTACCCTCAGCCTTGCCTTTGAATTAATCTCCCTGCTTGTGTATAGCATGGGAAACCTCCATGCCTGATACTGGCTTCACTCTGGGGGAATCAGTTCTGTCTGCCTGTCTCTTAGGCTCGAGCGCCACTGGGCCACAACACTTCCAGGAACTGTCACCGGTCCTTCCAGTCAGATGGAGCTCAAAAACACTCTCCACAGTGGGGCTGTGACTCAGCTTCTTGCCTGAATATGGGCATACAAGGCTCTAGGGTTGGCAAACTTCTCATTTGAGGGTCCAAATCAGGCAGATCTGTACACTACCACTTTCTGTGGTCAGAGCGCTCCCTGACTTGACCCTGCAGATGAGCAATGATCTTGGTTGGGATTACTACTTGGGCACTGCAGTGCAGGGATGAACTTGATCTGCCAAGATCCCTATGCTGGTTGTTGCAAGCTTCTTGCCCCTTCTCCATTACTCAGAGTACCAGTGGTTGATCCCCACAGATTCCTCTGCAATCCCCATGGTGTGAGATCAGAGTAGGGGTTCCTGCAAAGTAAGCCACAGTGCTGGGGGAGCTAGTTGTGTCCCCCTGCCCTCCATTCTCTTTTTCCACAGAAACTGGAAATTCAGGGGGACCTCTCCAAGTGGTGCTCTCCTGGTCTGGGGGAGGGTCAGTGCGGTCAACAGGTAGCCACTCCTCTTACCCTTCTAGTGCAGTCAGCCTTGGTCTGTGTGGTGCAGGGAAGGCATTAGACTCACCCTTGTGTTCTAGGATTTTCTGAGTGGTGTCTTGGTCTTGAAAAGGTGTTAGTGGTTTTTGTGAAGGGAAGCGAAGTCAGGAACCGCCTGGTCGCCATCTTGGTGACATTGCTCTGTTACATTTTTTTATATTGAGCTTTTTGCCAAACTCTGCACACTTACTCTCATTCATACCTGACAGAAATCTCTAAGACACATATTATATTTTTTTTCTTATTTGAAGACACTAAGTCTCAGAGGGGCTAAATAACTAACTTTAGGCAAACACAGCTTGTCACAAGTGATTTGGTTCCTCATTCTTTATATCATGATTACGCCTCTGTTGGTCATTTTGCTTTCCATTTCCAAGGTGAAGGCAATTGTTCTGTTTCATTTTCTCACTTGTAAAATCTTACTCCCTTTTCTTTTTTTCTAGAACCATTCCAGTGGGAAGTTGTAAGGTAAATACTTTTCTTACTCATCAATGCTGTATGGAGGCCCAAAAGCAATTATGAGAGATGCAATTTTGAAATTGAATAAGTAAGCAGGCCAAAAGTTCCCTGAACATGATGAAGAGAAGAATAAAATTGATTACTCATTTAAACATCCCCTCTGGAGACACCACAATTGATGAATTTCTATCACTCCTTTCTCTAATACTTCCTTCTTTCTTGGCACAAGGCTTTCATCAAATTCAAAGAATGCTCTGGGCATTAAAAAGAGCTGAAGGAGTGTCTAATGGAGATGAATAGAACATAATATGCTTAGGTTACAAGACAATTCTTCCAGGTCATGAGGTCTTCCAACTTTTATGTTAGCGTAGCTTCAAAAAGCTTTATTAAACTAAATACTCTTTCCCAATTCTTTAAGTTGACCTTTAACTTTTTTCATTATAATGTTAAATATGGACAAAGGGTGTATTTTAAGTTCTGACATTTTTTTTTTAGAGAGAGAGCGTGCGTGTGTGTGTGCACACGCATGCGTGAGGGGGTGGAGGAGGGGCAGAGGAAGAGGGAGAAAGTCTTAAGCAGGCTCCATGCCCAGGACAGAGCCTGACATGGGGCTTGATCTCAAGACCCTGAGATCATGACCTGCACTGAGATCAAGAGTCAGATGCTTAACCGACTGAGCCACCCGGGCGCCCCTAAGTTCTGACATTTTTAAACAGACTATTACATCACTCCTGAAGGTATCCAATGGAATTTGTTATGACAATGCCACTCACCATCATCTATTTAAAAAATTATATGAACAAGCTCTTCTTTAACTGTCAGAAATGTTACACTATTTCTTCTTCTTGACTTTATTTTTCCAGTTACTTATTCCTCAGAAGTTTTACCTGCTATCATATATTTCATCCTAGAAAATCTTTTACTAATCAACCTACTTATCTTCTATGCAATGAATACATGTACTTAAGTTGAAATCTAATTTTTAAAAATTTCCTTTGAGCAGGTAGTATTGCATATTAAAAGTTTTTTTAAGGATTGAACTGTCATTACAATTACCATTAGAAAAATGATCAGGAACAGCAAATACATTACAGGTTTTGATAAATAATTATTAAACAGAAGTTAAAATCTTAATGGGAATTGCACTTCCTAATAAGGTAGATAATATTATTTTTACACAGTTTATACATCCAAGAATGAATGATACTTATCCTTAGGATGAAATAGGACGTGACATAAATTCACTTGCTCTGTTCTATTTATATACTAAGAAAACTTGTCACTTGAATAAAAGGATGGGAATAGCAGGAGCCTTGTTATAAAACTGCCACCCAACTCCTTCCAAGTTCTATGACAAAATTCACGTAGTGCTCTGTCATCCAAAGTTATTTTTTAATAATCTATCAACTAGTAATCTGTTTAAGTCTCTTTTATTTTGATTGATAACAAAGGATTAGAAACCCCTAAATTATAAATTTAAGACCTCGGTCTTAAAAGTCACTTGCTTTCTCAACACTATTACAGATACTTTACATCACCTTTTGGTTGGCACTTTGGAGTGTGTTGGACCCCAGGGCAGTGAACCCTAATAAGATTCAGTGTGAGGACCTTTCTTCTATAAAAAGGGAAAAGGACTATTGCAAACGGGGGTGGGATAGGGAGCCAACCTCAATTACAAGTTTGCTCTAGGCAGACCATTTTTAGGAAAGAGAGCTCAGTGAACCTGAGGCTCTGGACATTCATCCCCTAAAACTCTGCTGGAATTTTCACTACCTGCCTTCTGCCAGAGTCCACATATGTAAATGTGGAGACCACTGTGCAAAGTCACTCTTGCCCAAAACTTTGGGAAAAGTCTAGAGCATGGCCTAATTGGGGGACTCCCTTAGCTCAAATCCTGGCTCATCTCCTTTCTAGCTGTTTGATTTGGGGCAAATTACTTAACCTCTGTGTGCTTCAGTTTTTTGATTTGTAGAGTGAAGATAAAAAGGGAAGATATGTCACAGGGCTCGTGTAAAGATTAACTGAATGGATATGTGGAAAATGCTCAGAATAATGTTTATTACTGTCATCATCATCACCATCCTGAAATGACTGGGGATCTGGGAAGAAGAAGGGGAACACAATATGACTGAAAGAGCAGGAAGGGAAAATGGCAGGTGTGAGTGTGTATTTGTAAATATGTATGTGTATGTGTACAGGTATATATTAGAATTTAGAAAATAACTAGAAAAGTGCCATTATTCAAATGCAAGCTCCTTGAAGGTAGCTGACACTTATAGTTTCTGTGGTCCATTTCCATTTTGTCCTATTTCATATTCCCTGGCACATTGCTGTATCCATAATAGACTCTCAATGAATATCCAGTAAATGGGGAACAAAATAAGGAGAGAAAATCATTGCTGGTAAGCTGAACCACACGTTACGAAAACAAATTGTTAAAAGTAGCTCAAGTCCATCCATGGACGATCAGGGCCCTGGAAGACTCGTGTTTTTTTTCCTGAAACTGATTTTCAGGATCCCATGCCACTGCATTTATACTTGTTATTCCATTTATACTTGCTAATTCCGCTGACCCATGGCTGGCTGCATCATTTGCAGGCCCCAGTGCAAAATGAAAATGCAGGGTTCCCTGTTCAAAACACAGGAAAAATGCCTGTACTAAAAGATAAAGCTTTTTCCTTTCTTCTGCAGTTTCTCTCTGGACTTGCCATGTGTTGTTTTTTTTTTTTTTATTTAAAAAATTCTTTTCATCAGCCATTTAATGTCACTAGAAGCAAAGAAAAATAAAAAATTTAAGCTATTAGTGTGAATTTCACTCTTCGGGTTTATATGGTACAGTGCTAGTTTTAACCATGAATAAAAGAACATTTACCTTATGCAGAATCACTGAAATTCCACAATTCATGTTTTGTAGCTCATAGGTACATATATATTTCACTCTTCCCAGAACAGTGGGAACACGGTAAAAAGCCACTCACCTATTTTCATTTCACTTCTTGACACACATACATTCCACCAACACTCTCCCTCCTGCTTACTAATGAGTTAGGAAGGTCTAAGAGGAAAGGAGAAATAAATGCAGGGTGCCCGATCTGTCCCTTTCCTTCTATAGCATCGTTTTCAGCATAAGCATTTGGCTAATAAAGGAAATAATGTAAGAATGGAGTTCCATGGTCATTCATATTTCCTAGAATGCTATTGCATTTTTGCACTCAAAGAAAGTTCTAATTCAAAGAGAAAACATGACTTCTTGGGGTTGTTAGCGCCCCAGCTTAACAGAGATGTAGCCTACTTACCTTGGATTCCCCTTGAGTCCCACTGAACCCCCACGCCGAGCGGACCCCCTGGGATTCCATGTTCTTGGGCCATCTCAAACACTAGTAATGAATGGGGACACAAGAAACGGCAGGCACGCATATTGTGTGTGCATCTCCTCTGCTCACAGGCACACTCCATCATCCCAGCAGACTTTGCTAACAAAATAAATGATTGAAGATAAAATTATTCTGCATTTTGAGGCGGCAACTGCCCAGCATGAAACCAAGTGCCAGGCCCTACTGAGCACGGGGCCCTGCATGACTGCAAGACAAACACATGTGTTAAGCTGGCCCTGCTCTGAACTCCTCAAGTAATCGTGTTTTTTCTGAGGATATATGCTCATCCTCATTTGCTTGCACAGTTGACTGAAGAGAGCTTTCTCGTTCATGTGCAGTACCAGTGCAAGGTACCAAGCAGCCAAGTTTCAAGTGGCTAGAGTTCCTTTGTGAAGACCATTGTTTGGAACTTGAAGGTGCACTAAGACTTCCCTTGACTATGACATTAGTGGGGAGCATGGATGTATGCCTCCAAGATCTCCCTTCAAAGAAGGGTTTGTTGCCCCAGCTCTCCACTCTTTCGGGATCTATCTACCTGAAAGAGGACTGCCTCTGAGCAGGGTCCGCTGCAGAGAGCCACCAGCAGGGTCCGCTGCAGAAAGCCACAAAGTTCATGCCCTTCCTGGGCTGGCCCACAGTTAATGACAGATCAAAATTGGGTTATAAAGACCCAGACATTTTGGTCCAGTTGGGGAAGGGTTGCCAGACAAAATACAAAATACCGCGTAGGATGTACTTCTGCCAAAAAGTTATTTGTTGTTTATCTGAAATTCACATTTCAGTAGATGTCCCATATTTTTTTAAATTTATTTATTTGAGAGAGAGAGCATGAGCAGGGGGAGGGGCAGAGAGAGAGGGAGAAGCAGACTCCCCACTGAGCAGGGAGCCAGATGAGGACATGGGGCTCGATCTCAGGACCTTGGGATCATGACCTGAGCCGAAGGCAGATGCTCAACTGACAGCCACCCAGGTGCCCCTCCCATATTTTTATTTGCTGAATCTGGGAATCTGAAATGAGGGACAACTCTGATGGGCCCTGTGGTCTCCAGAGCCCCCTGTAAGGTCCCCCTAGACTTTGTCTTGTATACTTAGCTGTTCAACTTCTCCTTCTGCCTAATCTTGCTTCCTTCCCCTTCCTAACAAGTACCTCTCATGCCAAATTCTATCTCAATGCCTGCTTCCACAAAACCCAGTGTGCATCAACACTGATATTTAAACCCAGGTAAAGGCATCTTGTCACCTCTTGAGAAGATTGATCAGTCAAATTTGAGCACAAACCCAGCATCATTCACAACCTACTAGTATCTAACAGCTCCTGAGACAAATATTGAAGCTGGAAAGACCCAGAAGAAAGTCTCCAAAACAAAGATAACAGATTTCATAATTAGATTTTATGACTTTCACATCACTATGCATGTATTTTCACACGGACACATGCACACACATCCACTTGTAATAGAAGTTAGCAAGAGATGTTTACATAAAGTTTTAACCTAAAGGCAATTGATGGTGGAACTTCTCCTGATTTCTTGAGTTTGTTTGTTTTTTTTTTTTAAATCAAGCAGGAAGTGTAAATAAATGAAGATACATTACCTTAGAAAGGAGAAATGTGAACTATCAAATTTCTATTTGGTTTTGGTTAAGAATCAGTACATGACAGTGATTAAATATTTGGCTTCTGGAGCTAGATGGAGATGAATACATAGTCTGACTTTGCCACTTAGTACCTGCAAGACTTTTGGCAAGTCATAACTTTTCTGAGTCTCAGTGTACTCATTTGCAAAATGATGATAATAATCATACTTATTCCAGAAGGTTGTCATGAGTTTTTTTTTTTAAGATTTTATTTATTTATTTGAGAGAGAGCATGAACAGAGGAGGGACAGAGGGAGGGGAAGAAGCAGGCTCCCCGCTGAGCAGGGAGCCCGACACGGGGCTCAATTCCAAGACCCCGAGATCATGACCTGAGCTGAAGGTAGACGCTTAACTGACTGAGCCACCCAGGAGCCCCTGTCATGAGGATTAAAAGAAATAAATCATGTAAAACACCTAGCTCAGGGCTTTTCCATAATATTTGCATTAATAATATTTTTTATTGTTAAAAGAAAGGGAAAATCTTTCTTAGTGCTTGTTTCCTAATAAGCAATAACCATGAGGGGGCCAAGTATATATTTTTGGCTAGATTAATATTGCATTTATCCCCTTCACTTTACAGAAGTCTTTTTCTATTAATGCAAATTCCTGCCTCTAGCCAAAGTGCCCAGATACATATTGAGTTGAAAAAGTTGTTAATATTACAATGGCTATTAACACAATGACAACAGCTATTTTGATTTTCTTCTCAATATAACTGTGGAGCACTTGTTAAAGACAGAATATTAGTTTAGCCAAGAAAATAAGCCCAATTCAGATGGTTAAAGCCTAATAGCAACTGGGTAGTAGACTCAATTCTTTCCCTTTAAAGCAGTGACATACATTTTTTTCCACATTTTAGTATTTTTTTATTCGATATGTATATAGTGAAAAGATTCTCCCACCAAATTCATTAACACACCCATCACCTCATGTATTTAATTTTGGGGGTTTTTTTGTGTGTGAGAACATTTAAGTTCTACTATTTGAGTAAATTTCAATTATATAATACAATGTTATCAACTATAGTCACCATCTTACACATTAGATCTTTAGGCATCATCCATCTTATAACTGAAAGTTTGCACCCTTTTACTGACCTCTCCCTACCCCCCACCCCAGCCCCTGGCAACCACCGTTCTGTTTCTATGAGTTTGATTTCTTTAAAAAAAAAAAAAAGATTTTATTTATTTATTTAGATATATAGCGAGAGAGGGAACACAAGCGGGGGGGGCGGGAAGGGAGAAGCAGGCTTCCCGTGGAGCAGGGACCCCGATGTGGGATGCGATCCCAGGACCCTGGGATCATGACCTGAGCCGAAGGCAGATGCTTTAACGACTGAGCCAGCCAGGTGCCCCTGTGAGTTTGATTTCTTAAAAATTAAAAGAAAAATTTTTTTAGATTCCACATTATAAGTGATACCATGCAGTATTTGACTTTCTCTGTCTGGCTTATTTCACTTAGCATAATGCCTTCCATGTTCATCCATGTTATCGAATGATAGGATTTCCTTCCTTTTCAAGGCTGAATGATATTCCACTGTTTGTATATATCATGTTTTCTTGATCCGTTCATCCAGTGACACAGTGACAGACACTTGGGTTGTTTCTATATCCTAGCTATTGTGAATAACCTTGCAGTGAACATGGGAGTACAGTTATTTCTTCAAGATAATGGTTCTGTATCTGGGATTGCTATATCACATGGTAGTTCTATTTTTCATTTCTAGAGTCAATATTTTTTTTAAAGATTTTATTCATTTATTTAGAGAGTGAGCAGGGGGAGGGTCAGAGGGAGAAGGAGAGAGAGAATCTCAAGCAGACTCTGAGCAGAGCATGGAGCCTGATGCAGGCCTTGATCTCATGACCCTGAGATCATGATCTGAGCCGAAATGAAGAGTCAGAGGCTTCACCGACTGAGCCACCCAGCTGCCCCTAGAGTCAGTATTTTTTAATTGTACAAATAGAGTAGTTCATTTCCAGGGAAATAGTATCACACAGGGCATTTTGGGAGCTACTGGCTAGTGTGGGTTGTCATAGTGATTTTGGAAAGGTCGCAGAAGAGGGTTGCTAAAAAATATTTGTACAACTGTGAATTAGTACTTCATAAGTAGAAGCATTGCAATCTTAATGGATTTGTTAGTGTCTTTAGGAACGTTTTCAAAATTTTACATAAAATATAAAGATTTGGAAATTAAACCTCTTACAATTCTCATAGAAATTCTTTGATGTGGGGCACCTGGGTGGCTCAGTCGTTAAGCGTCTGCCTTCGGCTCAGGTCATGATCCCAGGGTCCTGGGATCCAGCCCTGCATTGGGATTCCCTGCTCAGCGGGAAGCCTGCTTCTCCCTCTCCCACTCCCCCTGCTTGTTTTCCCTCTCTCACTGTTTCTCTCTTTGTCAAATAAATAAATAAAATCTTTTTTAGAAAAAGAAATTCTTTGATGTGCTCTGGAGAGATACTGGTATCTCTATATTAAATAGGAGAAAACATAATTTATGGGAGATTGCTACATCAAGTAAGTCCCTTTGGTCTTCTGATAAGTTAGATGACAGTTGTCCTCTCCCCCAGTCTTTGCCCAACTTGCCTGGTCATGAGAAGTGATTGGTTGTATTGCCTTCAGAGATTCTCAGATGAGGGTTACAAGTTTGCCTTTTTAACATATATGTCACATGATTCTTAGACCACTTCGGGAAACTATTACCCTCCTTCATACCTCATTTTGTTTTGATAAGTAGCTCCCTTTGGCCTTCCAAATATTAGGCTCAAATTCAAGCTACCTCACAATCATAAAAGTAAGTTTTGTACCTCACACTGACTACCTCTTGTCAACCAGATGGACTAAACTGAAAAAAAGGAACAGAGAGAGGGAGTTGAATTTGTCAATATTCTCCTTCAAATCACTGCCCGTGGCCAGCCCCATAAGATGAACTGGGCCCATGTATTCCTAGAGATTTTCTTAGCTAATGCATTCTTTAACTCTCAACTGTGGTGCCCAGGAAAGAAGAATTTATCACAAATACATGCATTGAAAAGAATCTTTATCTGTTTATCCCAATTTGTTCTTTTAAAAAAATATATAATATGTTAAGAAATTTATTGGCTAAAGTAATATCTCTGTTGTACTATGAGGGGATTGTTTTTCCAAGAATATCAATCAAATGTTTTCATAACTTGTTACTAATAACACTAATATTGAATAATGAGTAAACTAGTTTGGGTAACTTCCCAAAATAATTGGGTTTTCCAGGAACATTACAGAAGATAAACAGCAAGATCAATAAGTCCTGAGGTTGCAAGAGTCATTATTGATTTATGACTTTGCTTACTTCCCAGCAAAATAATTGCTAGAGAGAAGTTGGCTCATGTTTACAGATCATAATAATCTTGTGAGAAAGTCTTTCTTAGCCCAAAGTTTAAGCACTGGAAAGAACAAGTGGTAAAAAAATAGTTTATTATTGTACTGAAATTTATAGTAAGTACATGTTTTATGTGAGTATAAAATTTCTTTACATCATATGAACAATTCTGTAACAAGAGCTATTGTTAACCTTACTTCATAGGTTAGGAAAATTGAACTTCAAAGATGTCAGGTAACTTGTCCAAGGTCACATGTACCCAGAGGTTTGCAGAACCAGGATTCAAACTCAGTGTTCTTTTCCCAGGCTTCAGTGCTTCTTAATATCATATACATTTGGCCTAGAGAGGGCTTAACAGACTTTAAGAAACTCAGGATGCTTGGCAGAAACAGTCATTTGCATATTTATGACATCACTGCAATTTTTATACCTGATAGTGGAATTGCCATCACCATTTCCAGAATACCAACATTCCTGGGAAGGTCTATCTGAAGACAGACAATAATCAAGCAGCCAAAGACCCAGGAGAGTACAGCATGCATGGCTTGATCAGTGGAAGTATTGATGTTAATATTGATTCAATGTTCAAAATTAATTAGACTCTCTTACTGCCCTAGGATTTCCTTTTGAATTCATTTTGTTGTTGTTTTTATGTACAACCTTGCAGGGTTATTCTTTCTCTAGGGCCCACGGAATCATGCTTAACTCATCCCAACCATAGACAAGCCCTCTGGAAATCCAGCTAATTCACAGCTGCAATTCTTGCAGCAGTTTGTATCCCAATGAGATAAGTAAGCAATTTGTATAGTTGACTTTGTTTCACTGCTATGCACTGAGATGCTAAGAAATTAGATGACTTTCTGAAAGTCTGAGGCAAGGGTGAACACTGGGTGAAGTCTTTGTCTTTCACGCCATTCAATAATGAGAGCCATTACATTTCCTATAAATGCTTGGTAGCCATTGCGATAGCAGTGATATGAGACCCTAAAAGAGAAGACACCTCACATGGTACCTATTCTCTTATTATCCATCGCTGATGACTAGTCGAGTATAGAAGACTATACCTCCTCTGTATCTGGAGATGGGTTGATTTCTCCATTTCTCTGTTCTCCACTCCTCAAAATTCTTGCCTTCCTTTTAATTTGTAGGAACAAGAAGAGACCAGAGATACCAAGGCCGTGGATGGAATTAGAGAACTATGTTTCAGGGATCACCAGTGCTCTGTGCCAAGGTATGAACAGGATGATAGATAAATTATGCTATGACTTTTCACAGACTTGTTTTGCGTAAAGATGCAATGGTAAGTTATCCTCCGTTAGACTTGAAGATCACTGAAGACAGAGACTGTAACTGTTTTACTTACCATTTTATCCCCATCATATCAAATAGTGCCTAGCACATAATGGACAATTAGCAAATACTTGTTGAATAAATGAATACAAAAGAGTTATCATAGCCATTATCCACAAGCATTCCCCCAACCCATTGACCTAAGCTACAGGTGAGTGGTGAATGGGAAGGACTGAGAACTTGAATTTCCAGATTCTACCCTCATTCTATGGAAGAAGCAGCAGAACCAACTTGGCCTTTGATCCTTTTCCTATTAACTCCATGGACGGAGGGTGAGGCCCTGTTCAGTTTATTTCAATTACCTAAATGTGAATTTATCATGAAGCTAAGAAAGCTTACATAGTTCCCTTCCAAGGCCATGGAAGAGGCCTGAGCAATATATTTACAGTAGGCATTTTTGTAAAAAATGCAAAATAAGCTATTTTAACCAGTCAGCTAAGACCACTGACTCCTTTTATGACAACTTTCCCTCTGTCACATTTCTGCTATCAGGTAGCGGTAGAGTGGCCACAGATATTTTTGGGAATTCTGTTAGAGGGAACTTGAGCTGGGCTTAATTTTAATGTAGAGTTAGTGAAGTATACTTGTGTGGGAGACAGTCACTTCCACGTAGAGCTAATGTATTGTTAGCCAATCAAGGGTAAGAATGGCTTCCTGAAATACTCCCAGCACCACTATGCCAGCACAGGGCCAGGGGTTGTAATGCAATAATAGCACGATAATCTTCAGGTTCCACAGATCTTAGATCTGGCTCTGGCTAATAGTCCTCACTCCAAGGTAATGTGCAAGATTTGCTCAACAGCAGTACAAATGTGGCTCTCCCTTTAAATACTTCCCCTTCCCTTATCAGTTTCCATCTTTCTCAGCCGTCTCTCCTGCCTTCATCTGGTCACTATCCAGGATTCCTTCTGCATCCAAAGAGATTTTGAATAATTTTATTAATATCTTCAATCATTATGGATATTAATTATGGAAATTAAATGCTAGAGTCAACAGTAATCAAATGAATTATACTCCACCTATATTTCATAAAGAATAATCCTCAGCAAAGTTAAATAATATGTATTTTCATGATTAAAGGATAGCTATATATGTATCATGAAACATTTATGTGTTTGAGGAACATGAAGGTGTAGTGTTTCAGGTAGGTTGTGAATTGATGGGTAGAAAAAGTGCACAAACATACACTTGTGATAGATGTTCTCAATTAATTTACTAAGGCTATAGAAAAAAGATGACTACACAGAGCATGAGCAGATGCAGTATATGTTTACCTGGATTTCCCCTCATCCTGGCTTCCCTATGGGATATGGAACTGCCTATGTCATTCTCCATGATGAAAGAATCCCTCCAGAATTGGGAAAATAAACCAGATCTTGCTATACTACTTCCTTCTGAATCTATGTACTTACTTTATATTCCAGAAGAACTTATATCAATTACTCCATTTAATTTTAAATTTAAAAACATTTTTTAAGATTTATTTATTTATATTTGAGAGAGAGAGAGCGGGAGGGGCAGAGGAGGAGGGAGAAAGAATTTCAAGCAGACTCCACGCTGAGCTTGGAGGCCAATGTGGGGCATGATCTCATAGCCCTGAGATCACGACCTGAGCCAAAACCAAGAGTCAGATGCTCAGCCAACTGTGCCACGCAGGCCCCCCTCAATTACTCCATTTAAGAATTTTTTTTACAAACGTGAAGTTTTCATGATATGCTGGGTATTTTCCATTGCTTGACCCAGATCCACTCTGACCTCCACCTGCTCTGTGCCCCAGGAAGCTGGCTTGTATGAACTATCAGTGGGCTCCATTGCCCTCTGGCTTCTAGTTGGGTGAGCCAATAGGAGATAATGGTTGAAGTGGGAAAATGGCAGAAGAATGAGGCTGGGATATTTTTTTTTCTCTGTCTTCTTTTCTCTGGGATCACCATGGGTCAGCTGTTCCTTTCTACTAAAGGCTACGACTTCTGTCAGGCAGCCCCCCCCCCACACTTCATGTAGATCCTCTCTCTGTTCCGACAACTGTGTCCTCCTCTGGCCCCTTTGAGACTGAAGGGTGGTCATGGTCTCACTATTGCTACGTGTAGAGAACTACACTACCCTTTGTTGATTTTCTTATCCCTTGTGCCCATGCATTTGTAAATATTCCCTTTATTAAACTCTCCCCAAATTGCCCAGTTTGAGTATGCCCTTTATTATGCTGAAATGCTGACCAAAAGATACCCCAGTTTCTTTTTAAAAAGATGTAATTTACTTATTTGAGAGAGAGAGAGCATGAGCAAGGAGAAGGGCAGGGGGAGAGGGAGGACTCCCCACTGAGCAGGGAGCTCAACACAGGAGGCTCCATCCCAGGTCCCTGGGATCATGACCTGAGCTGAAGGGAGATGCTTAACTGACTGAGCCATGCAGGCGCCCTGCAGTTTTGTTTTGTTTTGTTTTGTTTTTAACAAACCCAGCACCAGCAAGGCCACATCCTCATCTTCATGAGAGGGAGCAAAACCAGCATCTTAGGTTTCCCAAACCCCATCTCCTCTCATAGTGCTCCAGGGTCACAATAAGCCTGTACTCCCACAGAAGCACCCTATCCGTGAAAGTTTTAGAGAATGTCAGATCTCCATGTTAGAGAAAGCAAGAGTTACGATGTACAACTGTAGAGGACAGTGGGCATAACTAGGGAGCAGATGTGAACAAGAGACATGAATGTATTTGGTTTTAAATTTGAACATAAATGAACATGCTTGGTATTTGTTAGGTAGCTGATTATTTTGTTTTGTTGTTCAAAATGGACGATTCAGTTTTACAATACAGAGAAAAGGCAACAGGCACAATTAACACATTGTATTTATTGGCCATACCGCCAAAAGGTGGATCATCTCAGCAAAATTAGTTAACGTTACTGTCAAAACACTTTTAGTCCATCTTTAGCAAGAAAGACTTTTTAAAACTAGTGCAATTATCTCACAGTCGTTAGTAAATGAGACATTAATAGAACTGGTGGAAGGAAGTAGATTTGACACAGATTTGCAAGTTCTTCATTCTAGATAAAATCCCTCTGCTGCCAGCCTGTCACAAGACAAGAACCAGCAGACTGTGACTGGAATTATGTTCAGAAAAAAATAAATAAAAAATTAACCCTCTACTCTAGAATCTAATGTCCTGAAATCTCCAAATCTATTTTTTTTAATCTGTTTTCTTTTGACTCCCTTTACCACACACCACCAAGTATTTGAGAAGAGCATCCGCCATAAAGCAGAGAGATCAGGATAAATGTACAACAAAAATGAAACTCAGAGAAAAGAGACAAGTTGAGAAACAAAAGCACTTAGTATTTTTAAAAGATTGATAATGCTATTTTATTGATGAAACAGGAAAAGAAGACCACAAAAAAGAACAAAGAGCAAGCAAGAGCTTTTATGAAATAAATGAATAAAATGATTGCTGAAATTTTTTTAAGATGTGGAAGATGGAACATAGTCAAGAAAATCTTCCAGAAGACATATCAAAAAGAGAAAGGGTTGGAAAAGGCAAGAAGTTTTTAGCATGTATTTTTTTAACTTTTTTTTTAAAGATTTATTTATTTACTTTGAGAGAGAGAGAGAGAGAGAGACCTAGTGGGGGGAGGGACAGAGGGAGAGAGAGAATCTCAAGCAGACTCCACACTGAGCACGGAGCCCTATGCGGGGCTCCATCCCAGGACCCTGAGATCATGACCTGAGCCAAAATCAAGAGCCATTGGTTCAAGCAACAGAGCCATCCAGGCACCCCTGTATTTTTTCTTTTAATATCATTTTCCTTTCATCAAATCATAGTCACCTCAACTATGTTCCCTGAATCTACATTTTATAACATGACCAACATACTTTCTCTCTAATGATGTGCTTCTTTGGCTTGCATCCATTTGGTCATATGGTCCAGTTCAAAATTCTCTACTAAGAGAGTTTCTTTTCTTTTGTTCTGGTGACTTTGACACAGACACAGAGCAAAGGGAAGCAACTGCCTTTTGACTGGTAGGAAGAGTGTCATGTGTCTCAAATGTCCCAAGCAGCCTTTTTTCCAGCTCCCGGGACCATGTTCACGGTGGGAACTCCTAAGTGTCAATATTCAGTCATGAGGTTTCTCCAAAACCTACTATACATTAATACGTGTATTACCAACTACCGTGCATTCCAATTTTCCATAATAGTCTTCCAAATACTCAAAGACAGAAAACAATGAGCTATGATAGTTTCCTTTTTCAGAATCATAATCTTCAGCTTTTATCCACTTAACTTGGAAGAAATTGAAGAATTTCTCTGAAGACTTTGAAAGCAATCCCCGGGAGCTGGGGAGCAGGGGTAAGTACAGGACTCCGGGGCTCAGGGATGTTTCCATCCCTTTTTACTTTCTTGTTTGGGTAGCAGTCCATGGTTTTGATAAGTCTTGACAGGTTCTGTAGGAAGGCAGTGTCAAACACTATGGCACATCAGATGGCACGTAAATATTTCTGTATTCCCCAGAAAAGAGCTGCCACTTCCTCATTCATTCCTTTGTTGAACCGATACTTACTGAATATTTACTATGTATAAAATCTTATACGAGGCATAGGTTATTCAGGGGGGATCAAAGAGGACATAATCCCCAACCTCAGGAAGCTCACAATCCTTTCGGATGGCCTCTGGATTACTCACATTTACTGTTGCCTTTGTCTCTTCTTTCCAGACTTCAGAGGCCCCTTCTGTTGGATATTCCAAACATTGATAAGCTTGCATTTTTGGTTGTTCCCCTTTTCATCCTTCCATCCTCCAGTCTCCTGTCCCCTGACCTGCATTTCCCTTCACCTGCTCACATGTATTTTTCTTCTTTAATATTTCCGCTCTGTCATTTAGGAACCCCTTATCCCATCACAATCCCTGACATACAGTTAATGCTGTATACAATTGTGGAGAATGAATGAATACCTAAATGGACTAAGGTCATATATAGGTGAGTTTTAAGACTGCGGGAACAGAGGTTTGCAGGTAAATGAAAGAATATTTTGGTTGAAGTAAGTTTGGGAGGGCTCATCATTCACACACATGCATACACACACTTTTTAAAAACTCAAGTAACATTACATCTTTCTATGATCCTTGAGACATAAAATCCTTTGGCTCAGTAGGCATTCAATAAATATCTGACTGATGCCCTAAAGTTCACATGACTGTTACAAAAGCATTCATTGACTGACTGAATTTATGTAGATTGAATATTCATTTCGACAATGTTTGGAGAAGGTTTCTTAATGCACTTTGTATGAGCTTTTAAATCCAAGTGGCCACTGTAGCTTTGTGGCTTTTAAATCAAGTCTTATTTGTTACTCCTCACGAAGTGATTTTAGAGGTTGTTCACTATTTTATGGGACATTCTTGCTACCTGTTACTGTCTCTGAATTGCATGCTGATCCCTGCTGGAGGAGGGTAGCAGTGCTATAAGTATATTTTATTCTATTGTTGTGTACTTCTGTTGTAGACAGACCTAAGAAAATCAGATTAAGCTAATATATCTATACACCGAACAATTCCCAGGGCCAATGGAAATGACCAGATTTCTTGGGATGAAAACAGAGGTCACAGCTTTCTCTGACATCGATCTCTCTGTCTCTCTCTCTCATTCTGTCTCTCTAGAAGGGTCCACCTCATTAACTGCATCATCTCCTCTAGATTTCTTCCTCATATTCCACTTGAAAATTTCCCACTGCTATGACCCACCCTCTAAACTTGTCTCCCGAGCTCCGCTGGACATAGACGGTTCATTCCGCCTTGTGATATTCGTGACAAACTCAAGTTTTCTAAATAATTCTTCCAAGAATCTAAGGGAAATGGGGGAACTTACTGAAGGATAATAAATGTCTCAGTGTTCAGATTCCTGATCCTGTGACTACAAGTCTGGCCAGAGATCAACTGCTTTGACCACCTTAACTCAGGACCAAATCTTCTTCCTTCCCTCTCTCTAGGTCGGAAATGCTAGAAACCATACATCCAGCCACCTAGAAGGTTAAGGCCAAGGTTTACAGAGACTTGGCACTCTCATTTATTCATCTGTTCCATCCACAGATATTTTTCTTTGTTCTGAGCCCCTGTCAAATACATCATGATCATGGGCCTGGAGGATTGTGCAGTCCAATTTGGGGCCTCTTTGTCTCCTAGTACTTACAGAAAGAAAATTGCTCCCCTAACTTTCTCTAGGATTCCTCCTCTGAGTTTCAAGTCAGCCTTACACATATTCTTGAGTTGGCGGTGGCTCTGGGCACTTGCGTTCTAGGAGTCCTACTCTCAACCTCAACTCCATCTCCTCTCTCATTGTCTCATGCCGGTTATTAAGCCTATTGGTTTTGCAAAACTCTTGTTGTTGTAAAACAATTATAGATTCCTAAGACGTTGCAAAGGTAGTACAGAGAAGTTCCACATACCGTCACTCAGTTTCCCCCAGCAGTTACGGCTAATGTAATTCTAGTACAATATCAAAAGCAGAAAATTGATGTTGATACGTCTGTGCATTGTCTCTGTCATTTTATCATGTGTGTAGATTTGTGTAGCCACCACCGTAATCAAGATACAGAACTGTTCCATCCCCACAAAAGACCTCCTTCATGCAACGACCCCTTTGGAGTCACACCGACTCCCCTCCCTCCACCATCCCTAGCCTCTGGCAACCACGAATCTGTTCTCCATGATTTTGTCACGCAAAGAATATTATATAAATGAGATCCTACAGCATCTGCCCTTTGGAGATTTCTTTTTTCATTCAGCATAATGCTCCTGATATCCATCCAAGTTGTTGCAGCCATCAGTAGTTCATTTCTTTTGATTGGTGAGTAGTGTCCCATACTATGCAGGGTACCTCTTGTTTAACCATTCACCTACTGTGGGACATTCAGATTGTGTTCCGTTTTTGGCTATTACAGATAAAGTTGCTCTGAACAGACAGACACCGATTCACTATTCTCTTTCCTTCTTGTTTCCATGGCTTTGATGGCAAATTTGCGGGCATCCAAATGGTTTCTCTCCCATAAGTCAGGTATGCTTTTTCTGTGTACTTTCAAGATTTTTTTTCTTCGTTTTAGTTTTCAAGAGTTTACTTATGCCATGTCTGGGCACAGATTTCTTTGGGCTTATCCCGTTTGGGGTTTGCTCAGCTTCTTGACTCTGTAGGTTTATGTTTCTTGCCAAAATTTGGACATTTTCAGCCACTGTTTCTTCTAGTTCTTTTCAGCCCCACCCTCTTTCTCCTCTCCTGGGATTCTCATGACAGAAAGGTTAGATTTTCTGTTAGAGTCCTCACATGCCCCTGGAGCTCCATTACTTTTTTCTGGCCTATTTTCTTTCTGTGTAGGTAATTTCTATTGTTCTATCTTCCAGTTTACTGATTCTTTCCTCTTCCTATTAAAAATCAGGCTCTAATTTCTGCATCAGGGGTACTAAATAAAATAATTCTAATTCTTGCCTTCCTGAAGCTGACCATAGTAGGAGGGAAGACCTTACATTGTGTTACAATTGTCAGCGGGCTTATGTGGTGACTGTCATGTGAGCAGAATGCCAAAGGAGCATAAAAGCAACTAATTTAACCTCAAGAGAAGGAAAGATGCATCTCGGGGTGTAGAGATGATTCCTTGAAGAAACTTACTCAGAGTGTGTAAGGACTGCCTACCAAAGGGGCTCATGGGCTTTTTTCTATAGTAGAAAAAGGAAGAGGAGTTTCAGATAGAGGGAACAGCCCATCCAAAGGCAGTGAGATGTGAGGCAATAAGGTGGAATACATATTCGGAAACTATGAAGACTACCCCCCAAACAAGTGCTTCTTACATTTTAGCCTGCTGACAGTCCTCCCAGAATATTTGCTAAAATAAAGATTACTGGTCTTTCCCTTCCCCCAAGATGTGCTTACGGGTCCTAGAGATAAGAACAAGTTCCCAAGTACTGTTGATGGTCTTGAATACCATAATTTGAGTCAGTCTGGGTAGCAAGGACCTAGATCACAACGGAATGCCATCCAATGATGGGGTGTCAATCACATCTCCAGGGGATACACCTATAGATTTAATGCATACTTCGCATTATCATATCGTACATCTCCATGTTTTCCTTACACTAAAATGCGATTCGGGGAAATTACAATACAGAAACTCTGACGAAAGCTGAAGGGTCACTTTATAAAGCAATGGGAAAGGAACTTATTGAACAAATGAATGTGTTAAAGAAGATTAGAAGAGAAATTATTCACTTACCTATTAAGGGAACGGATGGCTTTTTGGTGGGCACTCATTAAAAAAGCATGTGCGTGCACTAATAAATCATTTGTATTTGCTCTTTAAAGGAGACCTCACGCCAGATGATACTTACTTAGTCTGGTTTTGCTTCTACATGAACTTCAAAGTACTAAAACCACCCTCCCCAAGGTAGACGGCAGTCACAAAGCTTGACCACCACACAAACACCCCCAATATCCTCTCAACTGGGGAGGAGAGCTGAGTCAAAGTCCTTGAATGAGCTACTGTTTCTTTTCCTGGTTAATTATTGTTAAGGATATTCTCAAAGAGATATACACACCATTTTTGCAATTTGGTGTGTTGTTTAAGAATTCATGGCCTCCTGATGTTTCCCTGCACGCTGAAGATTTTTCTCTCAGCTGATGTTGTCAGGTGAATGTTGTGAAAATATGTTTAGGGCACTGTAAATGATGTCCCAGTGGGAAAACACAGCCTGAACTGATGAGAACAAAGGGCTGTTAATGAGATAAGCTGTTAACAGGATCTTTACGGGCCATACGCAAGCTGGGCATTTTGAAGCCCAAATTATGTGTATCTTTTTAAGATGTTTCGACTTTCAAAAGCAGAATTTAGCACATAGAGGTATTAAAGATGATATACTCTTTAAACCATTCTTCCTTCAATATTACTGGATATTATGTTACTCTGGTGGGCCCCGGGAAGACATAACTTCTACTTAAAAACCGAGCTCATGGGGAAAAGAAAGACAAAGGATTCCTCATAGACTTTCCCCATTATACTGACAAGGCCAATGCTACATACACACAGCACATGACCAAGTGGCATTTGATAGATGAACAAAATGTTAAGGGATTGAGTGCAACAAGCCCCAGAATACAATTTCATGCCATTGTAACCATCTACATGTGCGTGGCCCGATCATCCGACACATTAAGATGTAATAAATTCAAACATAAGCATCCAATTTATAAGCATCAATCATTAAGCGAAAATACAGATTATGGAAGCAATATAAAAGCCAGAGAATTACGTCCAAATTTCGGATTGTTTTTCTGTTTTCCATGAACCATGAAATCATGTTTAATCTGTTAATCAGTTTTACCTCTCCGCTATTATGTAAAGCCACATGCTTTCTTCAGAAGGAACGATATTTTAATGCTGTCTGATTTTGCTGATGCACTTCAAAGTATTAACCAGATATATTCCTGTTTATAGTATATATTGTTCAAAGCAAGCAAAAATGATGATTATGTTAATACTAGTACTTATTAACAGTTGGAGCTGGACTATAACGAGCCTGATTGGTGATAATGACCTAAAACTCCCAGACTAAAAATAATGCTTTGCTTTATGAAATCTAATGAAGATTACCATGACTCTAAGTGAAGACCCCAGCATGATGGAGCCTGAGCTTGATTTTTTCTTCAACCACTCCCATGAGACCAGGCTGCAAAGTGTGAAATCTGCATGTTCTTTCCTGAACCTGAAAGGGATTTGCCTGACAGAGAACAAAAGGCAAAAAAAAGGGCCTAGACTTGCATCCAGGAAGTTCTGGCCCATTCTAGAGAACATTACGCTTGAGGTTTTACTTTCCAAACTGAGTACTTGAGCATCACAAAGAGGCAATTGGGCTGCCATTTTATTTCCTCCACACTAAGCAGTCTCCTTCAGTGTATTTATTTTCCTTGAACGGACTGGGTATTTAAAAAGAAATTTCAGCTGGGGTGCCCTCCTCTTTTGCAGACCTGTGGGACAAAGCAATCTGTCGTGGAAGTCTGTAGCTTCGTTTCCCTTGAAAAAGGGCTCTGGGTTTCTCAGTTATAAAGGATCATACACTTGGGAAAGCCAGCAACTGAATTTGGTTTAGAATTAGGAGAAATGTGACTTAAAAAGAAAAAAAAAAACTTGCTTCTAATAAAACTCACATGAATAAAGAGGACCTATGTTCCTGAGTGAGATCATCAAGAAACAATGTGAATGGGGGCCCTGAGTGGCTCAGTCAGTTAAGTGTCTGCCTGTTCGACTTAGGTCATGATCCCAGGGTCCTGGGATCGAGTCTCGTGTTGGGCTCCCTGCTCAACGAGGAGCCTGCTTCTCCCTCTCCCTCTGCTGCTCCTCACTCCTTGTGCTCTCTCTCTCTGTGTGTCAAATAAATAAATAACATCTTTAAAAAAAAAAAGAACGTGGATGATGTAGAACAACTAAATGGAAATTGGTAGAGTCGTTTTGGAAAACTGTTTAGTAGTATCTACTAAAGCTATATATATGCATACCATACAACACAGCAGTTCCAGCCCCCCCCAAAAGAGTGCTTATATCTACAAAAGATACTACAAGAATATTTATAGAGCAGTATTCAAAATAGTAAAAAACTGAAAACCAAGCCGAATGTCCATCAGCAGGAGATTGGATAAATAATTCAGGCTGTGCTCAGACAATGGACTATAACACAACAGCAAGAAAATAAATTACAGCTACACACAACAATATAGATATTATGGAGTAAAAGTTTATATAAAATTCAAAAAGAGGCAAGATTAATCCATGTCATAAGAAGTCAGGAAAGCAGTTGCCTTTGGGCAAGGCTTTTGACTGAGGGAACAGGAGGGAGTCTAATGAAACATTGTGAATGTGTTATATCTTAATATAGGTAAAAATTCATCAAGCTGGATACACTTAAGATCTACACACTTTACGATTTGCAAATTATACCTAGCTTTGAAAAATAACAATAATAAAAAACCCAGTGTGCTTGAACCTTTGCAAGACGTGTCTTTAGCCAGTTAATCTATAACACTATTGGCTCGATTTTTATAAGCGGCTAAAAGAAGAAATCTTTCCTTTACTAAAGCACATTAGGTAACACACTAGACTGTATTTGATTATGTTTTTACAAAAGACCAAAATGTTATTTACTTAATTACCAACATGCAGTATCATATTTCCCCTTACTTTTTAAAGAAAAATAGTTTTCACTTAGTGTTCATTCATTCATGTAATAAATAATAACTTATTATTTTACAAGAATTTATTTCCTCAGAGAAATGTACTTTTTTCTTTTTTACTTAGCTATAAGGAAACAAATAATTACAAGTAGTGCTTAAATCTTTCAAATATTTCACGCTAGGTGTCTGTTGATGAATTCCCATTCTTATGTTCCATTGTCCTACTCTATAGAGCTTTTAGCTTGAAGAGTAAATATAGAATATAAACATTCATATATCTCTCTCATGCATAGAAGCATACACATACATGGATATAATAAAGAAATGTGAAAAAATTTCACCATAGAAAGCAGTTTAGATACACTTGTGTCATATGGATTTGTCTTCAGACTCTCGACGCAAATTTTTCTTAATGACCTAAGTGATAGATTTTGCTTTTTTAGGTAAGCACCAGGGGCCAAGTTCTCTGTTTCATAATTTTGTCATTTATCTCATTGTGGCAAATGCATGTCCTTGATTTCCAGCGGTCTGTGTCAATTTCTATGAAACATAAAAGCTGGATGATAACAGAGTTATTGGGAGTCAAACTTGCCATCATTTGCTAGTTTGACTCCCAGCACGATTAACATTTACTGAATGCCCACAAGGAGGCATGAGATTGTATTAGAACTTATGTCTTATACTAAATTCTAATTTTGTCTCTTTTTCAGTATATAATTCAGGTTGACCTGTCCGTGAAATATTGAAAGAGGTAATTATATTCATGACTTTTGGGGGAAATCTCTAGCTGGGAAGGAGACTAGATCTCTGGTGAGAGAGAAAGAGAGAAAGAGAGAAAGAGAATAAAATAAAAATAAATAAATAAAAATTAAAAATAAATATGAATACAAATACAAATAATCATAATAAAAATTAATGTTATTATGTTATTTACTTAAATTTTACACTATTATTAAAAAGTCACTTATTGCACACCTACTATGTTCATGGAATTTGATGACATGGGTCACAAGTCACCTGGTCTATGGAGCAAAAAACTGGACAGGAGAGAGAATTATTAAATTGAGTCAGAGAGTATGAGGGCAGGGGAGAGTTTGGTGTTAATCTTGTGAGTCAAATTCCTAAACTTTCAACTTCTAATCTTTTTATTCCTTTCACACCCAGCAGTACCAGATTAAAACAGATAATTATAATTAGATTCTACTATCATTCTAATGACTCCTCCATCTGCTTTGCCAACTTAATTTTCTCTGGCCTTGAAGTGAAGCTTTTAACAGGGACATGGGAAGAAGGAGCAAATTTGTGGGAAGACACTACTCTATTTTAAACATCTTGAATTTGAGGTAAGCATCGAGGGAAATTCAGGTGAAGGTCAAGTGGAATGGGAACACAGATGTAGATGGTTGGCCAAAAAAAAAAAAAAAAGGTCAAAATCAATGTTTTCAGAACTCTGGAAATTAACCGAAGGTTTGCAACAATTTGAGGAGCACTTATTAAAGAAAAACGACTAAATCTCATAAAGAACAGTGAGGTTTTTTGACATTTTCACTTTCACTGTTGACATTCCAACAGCCTCCCGATCAGAAGGAAAACCAAAAGCCCAGCAACCACCGGAGGGGCTAGAATGTGTTAGGAGCCCCTTCAAAACACCATTCTCAGAGAACTGTCATTAGTTGATCTGTCTAGCCGATACATAGAAATCCCCATTCTCAGAACTTGTTTTTATTCGCCGTAACTCAGACTTCACTAGGTGCAGACAGCTTTTTCCCTGGAGGCATTTGTGAAAATCATCAGCAGCAATTGTTAAAACAATGGAGCTGCCTGAGGTAGTGACGACAATTGGAGCCAACAAGAAGCTAGCCAAAAACACAAAAAAGGAAAGCTTAGAGGATGAGGTGGTCATTGGGAACTTCGAAAAGCTCCAACACTTGCCCTGAGCATCTAGAAGACCACGCACATGCATGGGACAGTGTGTCATCCCAAGGCTGTGCTCCTGTCCAGGAAAGACCTGAGCAGGCTCCAAACGCTCACCTTCAGCTGACGTGGAAGCTGTCTACGGGAAGAAAGTGATAGCTGTGATGATATTGTAAGACACCTGGCTGAGTGTTGAAGGCACGACCCAAAACACATACAGAGTTCGTCTGCAAAGACTAGGAGAATTTTGGGCTCCAGGCACTTAAGGAAATTTCAGTCCCGTATTTAGCTAAATATTAAGCCAACAGAACAGAACCTTCTATGGCCACACATGACAAGACAGACTTGACGGAACTCGTTTATAGAAGTCACCAAGCAAACAACACCCTAGCTACAACAAGTAGCAACAACAACAAGCCCTGGGGAGAGGGAAGAATCTGATTTCCAGAGTTACCACAATCTATTCTTTCCAGTTTTCCACAAAAAAATTATGCGACATGAGAAGAAACAAGAAAATATGGCCTCTACACGGGAAAAGAAGTAGTCAATAGAAACTGTCCTTGAGGAAGCTCAGATAGTGGACTTACAAGACAAAATTTTCAGTCAGCTATTTTGAACATACTGAAAGGACCAAAGGAAACCATGCCCAGAGAACTAAATGAAAGTGTGAGAATGATGTCCCACCAAAGAGAGAATATTAATTAAGAAATCGAAATGATAAAAAAAAACACAAATAGAAATTTGAGAGTTGAAAAGTACAATACAGAAATGAAAAATTCAGTAGAGGAACTCAACATCGGATTTGAGCTGGTATGAGGAAGAACAGCACACTTGCATAAAGGCCACTTGAGTCTCTCAAGTCTGAGGAACAGAACGAAAAAAGTAATTAAGAAAACTGAACAGAGCCTGAGGGAGCGGTGGGACACCGTCATGCATATCAGCATACACACAGTGGAAGTCTCAAAAGAGGAGAGAGGAAACAGAGCGAAAGGATATTTGAAGAAATATTGGCTGGAAACTTCACAAATTTAATGCAAAATGTTAAATTAAATATCCAAGATGTTCACTGAAATCCAAGTAGCATAAATTCAAAGATATCCACACCTAGACACACCATAATCAAACTGTTAGAGGTCAAAGGCAAAGAGAGACTCTTGAGAGAGGCAAGAGAAAAGCCAATCACCACACACGAAAAGCCTCAATAAGATTAACAACTGCTTTTATTCGTTTTTAAGATTTTATTTATTTATTTGACCGAGCGAGTGAGAGAGCACAAGCAGGGGGAGCGGCAGAGGGAGAGGGAGAAGCCGACTCCCCACTGAGCAGGGAGCCCTATGTAGGACTCGATGCCAGGACCCTGAGATCATGACCTGAGCCGAAAGCAGATGCTTAACTGACTGAGCCACCCAGGCGCTCCAACAGCTGCTTTCTATCAAAAAAACCTGGAGGCCTGAAGACAGTGAGATGACATTAAGTTTCTGGGGAAAAAAAAAAAGACGGTCAACCACAAATTCTGTATTTGGCAAAACTATCAGGGAGACAAGGGGTGTCAAAATGGAAAAGTTCAAAACTATGAGGCCAGGCTGTAGAATTATCATGAAAATGGATGGTAAGGTCACCAGGAATGATGACAAAGAAGGGGATGGAGAGGGAACTCTGAGCCAGCTGCTGGAAAGACCAAGAAAAGTAATACAATATCCTGCAGGTTCAGAGATGCTGAGGGCTCTTCCCAAATTTTCCCCAGATGGAAACTGATGAGGAAGGTAGATAAGAAGTCACCTCCTTCTGACTGCAAAGCCCATGATTTAGTCATTCCACAGTGATGTTTCCTTAAAGCACGTCGATGTTTGAATTCTGAAGTAAGTCGCATAGATTTTTTTCACCCATTTCGAAGGTGCTTAGTGACTGACTAACATACCTGTACAGTCAATGAGTGTGATGCCATATTCTCCTCTCCCTGGGATGAAATCGCACAATGAAGTCCCTCTTTTTGGGTAAATTCAGGAGAATGGCTCTACTAAGAAGTTTGAAGATTATGTTCCCTCTTCTTTAGTTTCTTTTTCTGTATAAATGCTTTTGGGTGTACTTCTTTGGCGTGCAAGACAAAATCAGCAGAGATAATTTAGACATAGAGTGAATTTAGAGGAAACACAAGTGGCTGATAAACATGGGAAAAGAGGTTCAATCTGACCAGTAATCATGGAAACATAGATTAAAACCACAATGAGAGAGCATCTTTTGTTCATTAGACTAACCATAATTAAAAAGTGTGACAGTCACCAGTATATACAGGAAAAGGTTGGGTAAATGGATAATCTTATACCATGCTTGTGGGGAGGTAAAGCAGACCAGCCACTTGGGAGCCCAGTATGACAGGAACATGAGAAAGGTCCTGACCCTATAACCCAGCCTTTTCCCTTCTGGGCATACACCTTAGAGAAATATTTGTATGTGCACACAAGAGGGCACACACTTGGATTTTATCACAGCATTGTTGGAAACAGCAAAAAGTTTAAGAATAATCCAGATGTCCATTAATAAAGAAATGGGTAAAATATGGTATCCTCCCGGGGAGCCTGGATGGCTCAGTTGGTTAAGTGTCTGCCGTTGGCTCAGGTCATGGTCCCGGGGACCTGGGATGGAGCCCATTGTCCAGCTCCCTCTCAGTGGGGAGCCTGCTTCTCCCTCTCCCTCTGCTGCTCCCCCTGCTTGTGTGCTCTCTCTCTCTCTCTCTCTCTCTCTGTCTCAAATAAAGAAATAAAATCTTTTAAAAAATAAGGTATCCTCCTGCAACATATTGCTCTCTATATAAAAGAAAGGGACCAGAGTATGTGAGTCAATAAGGAGAGGTCTAAAACACTTAATATTAAATTAAAAAAAAACAAGCTGCTGAATGAAATGTATGGAATGACTCCTCCTATAATTTTTTTTCAAAACCCATTGAAATATTATATCTTGTTTCTGGATTTCTGTTGATATATGTTAAAGTATTAAAATGGATGAATATCACCTTATCATAGCAGCTGTCTCGAGGATTTGGAGAAAGCAATGGGTCTGGAGATATGATCAAAGGGGAGTTTTACATCTTACTTTTTTTTCTAAAAATAAAAGGTGCACATAAAACATATTTTTTCAATACACACATACAAAGGCTAGAAGGAAATATAGCAATTATTAACAGTTTTAAAATCTGAGACATGATCATATGAGTGTTTGTTGTATATTATTCTTTCGGAAAGTATGACTTTCTAAAGAAAAATCAAGTCCCCCAGCATTATTCTAGAAACACAGAGAAAAATATGGCTTTGTTAGAAGTGGTCAAGTAGGCAGAATACTCACTGAATGCTCATGTTCTGTGACTGGTCCAGGCCTGTCCATGCTGGTGTGTGTACTCTCAAGCTAGCTACACACACTTCCTTTTTCTGTGGAAATCCCAAAGGGATCTCTAGTGAGTGATTTCACTGCAAACTTAGATATTTTTAAAAGTCACCATTAAGAACTGGAATACGAAAGAACTAGCTGCTCCAATAAAGACCAGACAAAAGAACTTCTCCTTTGGGAGAAGAAAAGCACAGAAGATAATAGACGGAATATTTAGGTTACTTCTACTTCACACAGTCCTACCTCCAGCTGGGCAGTTTCTTCTAACACACACTGTTCTTGTCACCGTTCTTGGAATAACTCTTGGGTCTCAGTCTGACGCTCTGTCTGTGACTATAAACAACTCTTCCTCTATAGTTAGCACAGCCACAGAATAATGACACCACATTAGAGACATGAATCATGGCATAAATACTTTTTTATTATGATAAAATAAATCACTGGTTGTCCGTTTCTACAGGCATAGGCAGAAAATGCATTGGGGTTTTTTTTTTATTATTATTATGCACTGGAACTGAGACCATCATTTGTTGAATAATATGTGTTTAAAAAAATGTCTCGGTGCCTGTAATGAAAGAGATGATATGTGGTTTTGCAGATCCTTGGGCCAAGCATGGGTGACGCTTTCCTACAGAATAAGAGAACAAGTCTTAACACCTCTAACATGATAAAGAGGGATAGCAGAAGATAGAACAATGGAAGAGGGGCGAGGAAATGAAGCTAAAGCCACAATAGTCTCTGCAAATACATCACCCTATGTTGAAATGGAAGAAGCAAAGGGGGGTGCCCTCTGTAGCATCTCTTCAGTTACTTGGTGGATTATCCAATCCTGTGCTCAATAGAAGAGTATTGAGTCTTTGTGCCAATCGGGATAAACCAGGGTACACCACAGTCATAAACAGCCTCCCAGCCCCAGTAGCCTAGAGGTTGATTTTTCATTTTTGTGACAATTCGAGAAAGATGGCTTGGGGGCTATGCTGTTGCCATCAGCCTCACTTTGAGTCTCAGGCTGATGGAGCAGCTACTGATGCGGAATATTGCCAGTCACTGGGGCAGAAGGATAAAAGAGCCTCACATGGGTTCCTAAAGCTTCTGCCAAAGGTGATTCACGTCACTTCTAGTGATTCACTGGTCAAGACAAGTCTTATGGCTAAGCCTGACAACACGATAGGAAGGTATTCTCCCATATTCCCGCTTCAGTGGATTTCATACTTACTAGGATGTCCAGGTTGCAGGGGAGCAGCTTCCCATAAGGAGAGACAAAATGTGGGGTTAAAATCAAGAACAATCAAGTGATTTGCCTGGCGAAAATGCCCCTTCTCAGGGCTATGGAAGAATCACAGCCTACTCGATCCACGTATAGGAACAAGGATATCGTCAGGGCAGAACTTTGAAAGAAAATGTCTGAGAAATCCTGGAGAAGATGGAAAAAACTAAAGGACTCCAACTACCCAGGAATTGACCAGAGTCCCCCAAACCTACTCCTCAACCCTTCCCACCACGGAGGGAGATATGGAATTGTAGCCTATTTAGGCAGAAAGGGACTTTTGAGACTGAAATCCTCTTTTAAAATATGAAGAAACTGAGGGGCCCCTGGGTGGCTCAGTCGTTAAACATCTGCCTTCGGCTCAGGTCATGATCCCAGGGTCCTGGGATCGAGCCCCGCATCGGGCTCCCTGCTCCGCGGGAAGCCTGCTTCTCCCTCTCCCACTCCCCCTGCTTGTGTTCCCTCTCTCGCTGTGTCTCTCTCTGTCAAATAAATAAATAAAATCTTTAAAATAAATAAATTAATTAATTAATTTAAAAATATGAAGAAACTGAGTTACAGAATTGAAGTAAATAACCTAATTAGCAGAGGCGACGCATGAATAAAAGTGAATCCATACTCTTGGAATTTCTAGCCAGCTTGCATTCCCGCACCTACCACTCTCCACCATCTCAGAGGCTGTTTGTGTTTAAAATCATCAACTTCCTTTTGTCTTGTTATGGAAGTGAGCCTATCCCTCCTTCTAGACGCTTCGAAGTCTCAGTCCCCACCTCTCCCAACTGCTTGAGGTCCTTCATCAGTTCCTCTTTTCCCCCAACATCTTCCATCTCTCTTTCTTAGACATTATCTATCCTTTATTGAACTCTCAGATTTTGAGAATAAGTGGTCCAGCTCTGGTTCCCATGTAATTCGCAAACATACACAACCAGAATCTACTACCTCTCACCCTCACCGCTGCTACATCCTGATCCAATCTGACACTATAATAGGCAGAATAACGACCGCCTCTCCAATGATAGCCACACCCTAAGCCCTGGAACCTATGAATGGGTTACCTTACACGGCCGAAGGGATTCTGCAGTTGTGATTAAGAGTGTGAACCTTGAGATGGGGAGATTACTTGGATTGTCTGAGTTGCTTCAGTCTAGTCACAGGAATCTTTCCTAGGTGGGTCAGAGAAAGACAGGACAATGTAAAAGGAGTTAGAGAGATGGAGGAATGAGAAGAATTCGACACCCTGCGGCAGGTTCTGAGATGTAAGCGGCTATGGGCAACGATTGGAGAGAGGCCTTTCTTTACAAGCTCGGATAAGAGAGAAGACGGGGGCCTCGATCCTACAACCCCAAGGAACTGAATTCCATCAACAACCCAAATGAGCAGGAAATAAATTCTCCCACTAGAACTCCCAGAAAGGAACGCAGCCAGCCAACACCTTGATTTTTGTCCCATGATACCTGTACCTGACTACTGACCTAGAATTGGTAAGATAATAAATTTCAGCTGTTTTAAGACACTAAGTCTGCAGTAATGTGTTATAGCTGCAAAAAGAAATGAATACAGCCATCATCTCTTGTTTGGATTATTGAGAAAGCCTTTTTAAGTTAACTGATCTACCCACTTCCATCCCTAAGCCCCTCCAGTATATTCTCAACACAGAAGTCACAGTGGCTTTTTAAAAACATGTCAGACCATGTCACTTGTCTGCTCAAAATGTCCAACGGTTTTTCAGATCACTCAGAATAAAAGCCAAAGTCATTACGATGGCCTTTAAAGTCAAAATCTAGTCCTTTATCATCACTCTGACCCTTACTCTTAACCTATTATCACTCTTAACCTTGCTTACTCTCCTCCAGTCTTGCTCTGTCTCCCCCAGTGATCCCTGTATATACAGACACGTGCCCCCATCTAAGGCCATTTGCCCTATCTAGTCCCTCTGCCTGAAATAGTCTTCCCTCAGATATATACTTGGCTCTCACATTCTTTAGCCTTTGCTCAACTGCCACTTTCTCAGTTAGGCTTTCCCTGACTATTCTATTTAAAAGTACAATACCTTCTCAGTGTTTTCCGATTTTATTTTTTCTCAGTAACACCTGTTATTTTCATATATGTATATTTTTTATATATATATATCCATCCCTTATTTTACTTATTTTGCTTGTTCCTATCTTTTTGTACTAGGACTTGAGCCCCATAAGTGAAGGGAGAGCTGACTGTTTCTGTTTACTGATGTATCCCCCACACCTGAAATAAGGTATGGCAATTAGTAGGCACTCATTAAAGATTTGTCGAGTAAATGAATGTACAAATAAGTGAATAAAGGAGTTGATGGAGATAACTGGGAGTCTCTGGATGGATCAGAGTAATCAGAATGTCGTGGCATAAGGCTGGTGGACCTTGACAACTCATTCCTGGAGACTTCCACAGTCTCTGCTCATATTCACAGCTATACACACACTTTCCAGAGTCTTCCTTAGTTATTTCCAATATTTGCATATCTATATCTCAGTGGCGAAAAAGTTTCCGATGAATTATTTCCAAACCCCACTTGTTTTAAGCAACATCTGGTATCATCACAATTTTGAATCAAGGGGAAAAATCAGATCGTAGTTATGTATGATCAGCAAGTAAGGTAGAGTGGTTAAGAATGTAGTTGTATCAGGGTTCCTGGGTGGCTCAGTCGGTGAAGCCGCTGCCTTCGGCTCCGGTCATGATCCCAGTGTCTTGGGATCGAGCTCCACGTCGGGCTCCCTGCTCCACGGGGAGCTTGCTTCTCCATCTCCCTTTGCCTCTCCCCCTGCTTGTGCTCTCTCTCACTATCTCTGTCACTGTCTGCCTCTCTCTATCAAATAAATAAAATCTTAAAAAATTTTTTTAATTAAAAAAAAGAATGTAGCTATATCAAAGTTTGAATCTTGTTTCTACCACTTAACTAGTCATGAGACCTGAGGCGAGCTCTTTAAACACTTAGTTAACCTCAGTTTCATCATACGGACTGTGCGATTAATAATACTAACTCACAGCATCGTCGAGGGACTCACTTAACACATCTAAAGCATCTAAAGTAGTTCGCAGCACATAGTAAGTGTTTCGGTACCTGATAATTACTGTTGTCAGCACAAGCATGTTTTCCATTCTTGCCCACCTCGAGGTCTGCTTTACCTTTGGCGTCAATCACGTGCTCCACCTTTGAGCAGACCTACCATCTGACACACACATCTGCTTCCTCTTACCACCATCACGCCCACTGTTCCCCTTGCCCCTAAACTAAAGCTGCAGGCTGTTTCCCTTGGAAGTGCAGGGCCAGCCCTGAACTCAGCGCAGGGTTGGGCCTGAAACTCAGCTGAGTCCTGCAGGAAGCTTCATCAGAGGAGCCCATAGAGACAGATGAGAGAATTGGATGCAGGATGTTATGGCCCAAGATACATTTTTATATCTCCTTTTCTTCCCCTTCTCTCTTCTACCTATTTGTTCAGGAGGCCAGGAGGCCAGGAGACTCCCTTCATTCTCCAAAGAGAGATCCTTACTAGGATTATAGAAATGAATCACAGAGGAGAGAATGTTAGAGACAAAGACTGCCCCTCTCCCCAATATCAACCAATAACCCCTTCTTCCCATGGGCGAATCAACTTCGCAGACATTCATGGAGGAAGGAGGAATCAAACCTAGATCATCAAGGTTATCCTGCTGGCAGAGAATAGCAGTATAGCAGACGGGAGGAGACCTTGCTCATTTCTACATTTCCCAGAACTATATTAACCGATCTTACTCTTTACTATTTTCTTTTTTTTTTTTTCTATTACCTTGGAACTGTAAAGGAACAGGGGTCAAGACATAGAAATGAAAGGAAATAGCAGATATTTTTCAGAAGGGAACTTTAATAACTCACTTTTCAAGACCCAAACTACTGCATTATCACCTCTGAAGTAAGCCCCAGCTGTTGTGCCATACAGACTCCAACTTCAAAAGTGAGGGGCTTGAGTTTAATCAATTTATTTTCTCTGACTCCGTAGAAAATTTTCCTTTGTATTAAAGTCTCTTTATTATCTACAGGTAAACCCGACTAGCCAAGAGAGGAGGAGAAGATGAAAGATTCAATACGATGTACCACGACTGTGTAGACCGCAATTCACACCTCTTCCCCTTACTGTTGGAGACAGTGGTGTGTTAGCAGAGTGTGAAGAACAGGACTTACACACACACACACACACACACACACACACACACACACACACACACAGACGGAGAGGCGTTCAGTCAGCACGGCAAGCCCTGTATAGTATTTTTGCAGTCAAAAGCTCTACCACTGAACTCTCCCCCTGTGCAATACATAGCATTTTTGAATGAGCCAGTATCTTTAAAGTTTAGGGCAGTTAAAGTTTCAGCAAACCCTGGAGAATCTAAAGACAGGGCTAAGCTGATAGTAGAGTTGACAATAGAATTTAAGAGGCTGACACCTGAACCTCTGTTGATGCATGAAAATGATTATAATCCCAATTCTGTTAAAATAACTATTTCCGAATCACCATCATAGAATGCAGTAGGGGCCTTCTGTCAGTAGAAAAAGCTGTTATTTTCATAGCTTCCACTTCTCCAAAAGAGCAATGTTGTTGTTTTTTTCTTCGGGGACAGTCTTTTCAAGCAGAGCAGTTTTGTAACTGTTTTGTAACTCTGTATTTGCCGGGGTAAGAAATTAAGACATGCAAGATAATGTTTTTATAAACTGACTTCAACTGAGAGAAATAGCTGACTGATCATGGGCTGTGACTCTTGTGTTTACAAATAATACACTGTCATTCACTCCAACCCAATCACTTTCTCGGGGCCTAAAGGCCTGGAAAACCCTGCTAAAGGGCATTGAATTTATCCCATTAGCAGTGGAGAACCATCAAAGGTTTTTGAAAAATCAAGTCTCAAGATCACATTGGAAGCTCTATGGTCACAGGATTAGCATGTTAATGCCAAAGTCTAGGCAAAGGAAGATCACTAGGTGGTCTCTATTTAAAAAAAAAAAAAAAAAAAGAGAGAGATTCAAAAGTCAATTTTGTGGTAGAATGGACAGGAATTGGTAACTGATTAAATTAGAGGTCATTTAATTTATGGTGTTATCAACCACACTCACAAAACATGAGGCCATTCAATGCAAGAATTACTGATCGTCACACAAAAACCCTTTTTTCTATTAAGTAAGAGAAATCCGGAGCAAGAGTCAACAGACCACTGGGCTGCAGGAAACCTTGAGCGCTTCCCTCTCAGGTAGGACTACCTATTAAAAAGGATAAAATCAGATGCCTGGGTGGCTCAGCCAGTTAAGCGTCTGCCTTTGGCTCAGGTCATGATCCCAGGGTCCTGGGATTGAGCCCCGCCTCGGGCTCCCAGCTCCGTGGGGAGCCTGCTTCTTCCTCTCCCTCTGCCTGCCGCTCCCCCTGCTTGTGCTCTCTCTCTCTCTCTGACAAATAAATAAATAAAATCTTTTTAAAAAATAAATAAATAAAAATAAAAAAGATAAAATCTGTGGCCCAAAGTCTTAAAAGAAGGATATTTCACATGTTTCCTTAAGATATCAATGTTTGAAAATCTTTCATGGTAAAAAAGATCGGACAGACTAAGAACCTGAAAAGACATTTATCATGTGGCCTGAGAGTCATCTGCTTCCAAGATAGGGGACCAGCATCTCATGGGTCCCCTCAGAATCTAGGACCCTAGGAGTTCAGTGTGGTTAAACACACTAATGCACTGAGCACCAGTCATATATCACGTGCTGGGGATACAAAAATCCGTGAGGCAGACCTTACAGGCCCAAAGATCATGATGATATGTCCAGGTGGCCTTTGGGGCTGTCTTCAGTCAGGACATCTCTCTGCCATACCGCAGGCCAACGTAGATGGTTTTCTCTGTGTTCTCAAGGTAGTTCTAGATATTTCTTTCTAGATAGTTATTTCACTGCATTAACCACATTGAGTTAGCACTATTTGCTTTTGTGTTCCTCTCCTCCTAAGGACTGTGAGATCTCAGGGCACAGAGGCCGTGTCTTACCCATTTTCGCTTTCCTTAGCCCCTTAGATGGCGCCTGGCATTTATTGGGAGCTCAGTGAATGAACAGATTTTGACTTGACCCTTTCGATAACTTTATTTCTTCTTATTCTGGAAACTTCTTCTTATTCTGAAAATTACTATCACTCGTTCCCAGACTTCCCTTATTGAAGTTTAAAGATCCTGGAAGTTTTAACAGTTTATTCTGGCTTATTCTCCCAGTAACTTAAACATATGGGTAGCTTTTCTCTCCAGGATGGTATTGAGCAAAAGAGCATGGGACTTGAAATCTGAGGACATGAGTGAAATGCCAGCTCCATCATTTACTATCTGATAATGATAGGCAACCCTCAGCTAGCCATCCAGGAGATAGCAGGAGAGAAGAAAAGTGCTGTCTTCATGGGATTATTCTGAGGATCAAATTACGCAATGCATGTTGGTAACTGTAAAATGATATGGAAATACTTATGATATAGCATATTGATTACCTGGGATGCTCACCAAGAAGAATCCATAGTTCTTTTCCTTGACTTAAAAAAAATCTACTTAATTTGGGACATATGGAGGGGTTGGAAAGACAGTTGAGGCTTTCCATTCTGAAATTTGGTAAAATAATATTTAATAATTCCAAATATTTTCAGCAAGAACATATCACCGAATGACAAAAGTGTCATAAGTTTTCAGGATTTATGTTAGAGAAATTTTACAAGTTCTTAAATTTGGATCTCTTCTGGGTACAGAGAATTTTCATAGTTCGGTTGACAAAGAATGACTTTGAATGGGAATGAGAACCTTAATCTTATTTTGAAAACATCAATTGTCTAATTATTATGGGCTCTGTATATTCTTTTTCAATAACTGTGGCAAAGAGAATTTCATAGTCAACGCCTTCTGCAAATATGCTTTTGTGGTAGAGAGAACAAATACACTTTGCAAAGAAAAATAACCAGATTTAGAGAATTAGACTGACTTGTTGACTCACTGGCTGAATTAAATAATTCCCCCCTCAGACACTTGGCAGAGTGAAAAATCAAGCCCTTCAACTTCATGGCTGATTCTATTTGCTTTTACTCAGCTCATTTTCTCTTAGGTCCCAAAATGCGAATTAAAAGTGTTTTGCTACCTGACGACAGTTATAGATGATAAACTTCTGAAGTTTTAACTCCATAAACGTAGAAGAAGTCAGGATTCTGTCTATTTACAGCTTGTATTCTAAATGAATACTTTCATTACTGTCTTCCCGAAGGTGATAAACAACTCAATTAAACATTAAACACAGACACACACACATACAATACCTTTCATAGTAGATTGCACTTTACTGAAGGAAAGAAGTCATGGCAAAGGTGGAGGACCCCATAACTGTGCCCCAATTGTGATTTTTATTTGCAATGACATTTAGAGGTTTTATAAAATATCATACATTTAGTTTTAATTAATAATGAGTTTCTCAAGGAAGTAACTTGTCTCATTTACTGAACATCTATAGTGTTTCAGTTATAGGCCAGGCATGGTGCTAAGTGCTCATGAGCAAAAGAAGACGTTCCCTGTGCTTATGGAGCTTCCTATTTCAATGAAGAGACAGGCATGAATCAATCGATCACACTGATGAATATATAATTCCAAATAGAGAAAAATGTTTGAAGAAAGGAGTTGGTTGGGCCTTTTAGGGAAACTACAAAGAAACCTATTGCGGGGTGCCTGGGTGGCTCAGTCAGTTAAACGTCTGCCTTGAGCTCGGGTCATGGTCCCAGGGTCCTGGGATGCAGCCCCGCGTCGGGCTCTCTGCTCAGCTGGGAGCCTGCTTCTCCCTCTCTCTCTCCCTTTGTGCTCTCTCTCTCTCTCTCTCTCTCTCAAATAAATAAATAAATAAAATCTTCTTTAAAAAAGAAACCTATTGCAGCCTGGGAGTGCAGAAGAGGTGGGCTTTTTTTGAGGAGGCAGCATGTGACCTAAGAGCTGAAGGAAGGATAAGAATTCATTAAGTTAAGGAGGACTACAGACCCAGACTGAAGAGACCATATGTGTAAAGATCCTATGGCCAGAGGGAGCAGGACTTGTTTGAGAAGCTTAAAGAAGCCCTATTTGGTTGAAACACAGAGTTACTTTGTGTGTTACAAAGAACAAGTAGCCTCAGGGAGGAACACTGATGAGAGGTATTTCTGGAGCGCTAGTCAGAGACAAGTGATGTAGCATCATGTAGGCCACGTCAAAGATAATGGTCTTTAACATCTTAAGGAAAGAGGAGATGTGTGTTTATGTATTCGGCAAATACTGAGAGTGTGTACCATTGCCCAGTACTCTTCTAGAATCTGAGGATAAAACAATGAATAAAAAAAAAAGATACATGATCACATTTGTGTCCATCCTGACTCTAGTATAAAAGGCGGATTGGTTGGGAGTCAGTATTGATGTCTAGAAACTAGTCTGTAAGCTGTTGTAGCAGTTCACAGGAAACATGGTAGTGGTTTAATGTAGGGCAATGGTGGCGGTGGTGGTGAAATGGAGAGAAGTGAACACAACTATGAGATGTCAAGATGTAAAATCAACAGGACTTGGTGACAGGTAAGAAACTGGTTTGAGAAAAGGGAAGTATAATCTCTATCTCTGTGTTTCTTCCTTGAGAGACAGTGTTGGTAAAGGTAATGTTCACCCAGATAGAAAAGTGGAAGGCAGTTGCATTTACTTTTCTTTATTGGAAGATAGAGGGGAATGACCATACATTCAGGTTCATAAGTTCAGTCTTGGACAAATTGACCTTCAGGTGATATTCAAGTGGAAACATTGAGTACATAGTTGGACATACAACTTGGGAACTCAATGAAGAGAGGTCTTGGGTAGATAAATTTGAGTGTCATCAGATTAGGGATGGGATCTGAAATCACCAGACTATAAATTTCATGACAGAGAACACTATATCTCCTTTTGCTCATAATTGGAATTTTAGAATAGTGTATCTGGCACATACTAGGTGCTCAGTAAGTATTTGTTAAGTGATGAATACTCAAAAGATGAACTGAAAATTCTTTGAAATTTTCTTATGTAAGCTTATGAAATTGTTCTCATCTGGGTTCTTCCAGAAATATTGCAGCACATTTTCCCTCTCCTATGCAAAAGTGGTGAGTGAAATATCAACATAATTAATTTAGATTAGTACAAAAAATAAATGTGATGGCATGAATGTGATTTAACCTTGGCAAAGCTGAGTTTCTCCTTTGAGACTATATTTCCAATCATGTATATTTCACTATGTAATAATATTAGACAGCGATTGAAAGACGTAGGAAGAAAAACAACGAAGTAGAAGAAGAATAAGAAAAAGAGAAGGAAGTGGTGGGGTTGGGGAGGAGATAATGATACAAGAGTTGTACAGAACAGAAGCCTCTAAAAAACAAGCCAAGAAGTTTTGTTTCCATTTGGCTGTATTTGGCATAAATTTCTCTTGCCTGACTCTAAGATCAGGTGAATGCATGCAACCATATATATATGTTTTTGTATGATTCATTTTGTTTGAAGGACTTAAACTAAAATCTTGCTACCTTCCTTGTCTTGTCTGCTTGGGCTACTCTAACAGTATACCATAGATAGACGGGTGGCTTATAAACAGCAGACATTTATTGCTCACAGTTCTGGAGGCTGGAAGTCCCAGATCAGGGTGTCAGTGCGATCAGGTTCTGGTGAGAATCCTCTTCTGAACTGTAGACAGCTGACTTCTCGTTTTATCTTCCCTCAGCGGCAGGGGGAAGGGAGCTCTCAGGACTCCTTTCTAACCCCATCCATGAGGGTTCTGCCCTCATGACTCAGTCAGCTCCCAAAGGTCCCACCTCCTAACTCACCACCTTAGGGGGTCAGATTTCAACATATGAATTTGAACATATGACTTTGGGGGGTGGGGAGTAAATATTCAGACCATTGCATTTCTCAACTCCAATCCTTTGTTGCAGCAAACGGCTCCTCAGTGGAAATACAAAGGTGAAAATTCTGGAAGACATCTAGGCACCAGCATCCATAGCATATATTGAGTCCTTTTGCGGGTAGTGTTGAGTGCGAGGCTAGAGAGCCACATGGAAGAAGACATGTGTGTTGCCATGGAAATAAAGCCTAATATTAGCAATAAGATGCTCAAATATATTATTTTCATGTATGTACCTATTACTATGTTTCATTAATATTAAGACACAATGTTTCATATTTTAAAATCTCTGAAATCTGGGTATATCCTACGATAAACGGCATCTTGCAATTGCCACCAGCAGCATTCACAATGTAGTTGTCATTAACTGCACATGGGAAAACTTGGTTGTTTTCTTAGTGACATGACTGGCCAACTCCAGCCCTCTGATATGTCAAACAACAGATCCTTTAAGGACCATTCAATTAAGGAATATGAGTCCAGGTTGCAGTCTGAAAATGTTCCATGAACATTGTATTGTCAAATCATCACTTAGAGAAATGTGTGTAATGCTTTGGAAGAAAATTCTGAAGACAATAGAGCAGCATGCTGGTAAAAAAAAAAAAAAAGAAAGAAAGAAAAACACTTTTGCATCATCAACTTGCCAGTTGGCACAAAGGATATTGCTATGTGATATGTGAAGAAAACACATGGACATCAGTAACTTTGAGCCAAGAAGCGATTCAAAAGAGTCAGGCTTTCTTGAAAGGTGAAGATGTTTTAGGAATACATCAATCAGTTTATTTCACTCATGTTCCTCTTTTTATGCATGTACAAGTGTGATATATGATAAAATCTATATTCACATAAGTCTAAAAGAGTTCTTTCAGATAGTACCAGGGAAATTTCAGGTGATAAGACAGATTTATGCCATCGTTTAAAAGGCAGCATTTTACCATTACATAAAATAATGGCATGTCTTACAATCAACCTCATTGTAGATTCAGTGAAATACAATATGATAACCTACCCGAAACACCAAACCAGTGACCATGACAACAAATAGACATTAGGGCTCTTTACAATGCAACCAGAAAACCTGAAGATAACCCAATTTAACAAAAATGAGATGCGATTCAGAACAGACATGTTCGCCATTAATCCAAGGTTGAGTCTTTTAAAATGAAATAAAACTTCCCAAGAAAATTGGAGTCAATAAGGTTTAGCATGAGAGATGTTCATAGAATATTGCATTGTTCTTTTTCATTGTTCTTACCTTTCCAGTCACAGCAGAGCCTTGGAGAGATTTTTGCCCAGTGTTATGCAAGGACACTTGTTACTCTAAGGCTACTTGCTGACCAGAAAAAATAAATTGCATTTCCATCTCCTGAAGTATTGTGATGATTCACATGAATTAGCCTTGAAAGTATTTTCCATAAATTGTTGTCAGCATCCTTGCCCACGAGGAAAGATTTTATGCTTGGAGAACATGGTTCAACACAATAGGTAATGTAGCCTTGGTAAATTTAAATTATAAATTATAATATGCTCCTTTTGTACACTTGAAGCAAAACTGGGCTAAGTTAACACTCCCAGGATACACTACTTCTCTCCTATGTTGGATATTCTAAATGTTAACCGAGATCTCACAGAGACCACAAGAAGGATATTAAAAGCTGATACTTTTTGAGCAATTATATAGCCAGGCAGTGACTAAGAACTTTTCACATATTGTCTCACTTAAACATCATAGCTTCTTTTAGGAAATACATGAGTACACTTGTTTTGGTTGAGGAAACTTAGCCTTTGGGGAGTTAATTTGCATAAAGTCTCTTTGCAGGTAAAAGGCAGGGCTGGACTTCTGCTCCAAGACAAGTTCAACTCCAGGTCTGGGGACCTTAACCGCTAGGCAGTACTGCACCTCATTTTAGAGCCCAGTGTCTAGCTTCTTGGTGAATAGCTCTCACTGAATTGCTATTTTTAAAGTCATGCTGTCAACTTTTAGTAAAGGTGACTATAAAAAAAAATCTAACCTGTGACTGTTGCTTCTGCACGAGCTGCTTATCACTTAATACTCCTACACAACTGTGAGGAATTGCCAGCCCCCCCACCCAGGACTGGCACCAGAAAAAAAGGAACTGTTTCCTTCAAAGAATTTAAAGATTATTATCTCAACATATGTATTAATCTATTTCCCCGTTAATCAGATTATTCCTATCACTTGTTACATTTTTTTTCTTACTTAAACCCTTTCAAGTACCTTGGAATAAAGCAAGAAATAAACAAACAGCAAGTTTAAGCTTTCCTCTTACCAGATATTGACAAGCCTGGTCAATATCCTAAGGAGTCCCCAGTAAATCTGAAACTGACAAGCTTGCAAAACAGTACTTAGAATTAGGGTGCGGAAATTAAATTTACCCTCCCTAGAATTCATCCACTCCAGAATCTTTCCCCAACTGCCCAAAAGTTCAAGTGTCATAAAAACAAGTATTTAACCCAGCTGTTCGATCTGCCATCAGGTAGAACCCAGGGATTTCTTGTATAGTTCCTGACGGCCCAAAACATTTGCAAGGCTTCTGCATCTTTTCTTCCCAACATTCTTTCCTTCATTTATGTATATATTTGTTCAATTGATACAAATGTTCTTATTGAGCGTCTTTTATGTGGCAGGCTTTGGACTATTGCCTGGCATTACAGAGGTGAAGGAAACACACCCCTACCCAGAGAAGTTCACAGTCTGATTGAATAGATAGACACATAAAAATCAAGTTACATTTAGAGGGGTCTACACTTCATATCTGATTGTTTATCCTTTGATTTAAAATTTTTGATTCCTGGGGCGCCTGGGTGGCTCAGTCGTTAAGCGTCTGCCTTTGGCTCAGGTCATGATCCCAGGGTTCTGGGATCGAGCCCTGCATCGGGCTCCCTGCTCCACGGGAAGCCTGCTTCTCCCTCCCCCACTCTCCCTGCTTATATTCCCTCTCTCGCTGTGACTTTCTCTGTCAAATAAATAAATAAAATCTAAAAAAAATAAAAATAAAAACAAAATTTTGATTCCTCAAGTGTGAAGCTGAATGGAGTTTCGAAACCTATCATCACAATGAACCCAAAGTAAACTTCACTGCAGCCTGGGTTTGTTTCATTTGTCAGGGCACTTGGATCCTCATCCACTGACTGTGAGCCCAACTGGGGCAAATGGGACTTATCCTTAACAAACCCTAACTTCTGCACAAGGATTAATAGCCTTGGGAAGTGGCTCAAAATATATGACATCATGAGTCCTCTTAGGCCTAAATTGACTTTGACACCTCATCTCATTTTGCCGCCGTCTCTCTGATTGCCTGATGTGCTGAAACTTCCCCACATGTATCTGAGGTTCCCTCTCTAGCAGCTTCTTTTTCCTTGGAAAAAAAAATGGTTGCAGGGGCGCCTGGGTGGCTCAGTCCGTTAAACATCTGCCTTCAGTTCAGGTCATAATCTCAGGGTCCTGGAACTGAGCCCCGCATCAGGCTCCCTGCTCAGTGGGGACTCTGCTTCCCCTTCTCCCTCTTCCTCCTCTGTCCCTTGCTCATATGCGTGTGCTCTCTCTCTTCTGTCTCAAATAAATCAACAAAATCTTTTTAAAAAAATGATGGCAATGCTCTTTAAAGAAGCTACATTGGTTGCATAAAAGCCGAGTCCTGTTGTGGCTACTACAGGAAACAGGGAAGTACTGCATGAGCACACAGCAGGTCTTGTTCTGATTACAATCCTGGAGCCATCTTGGTTCTCCGTGGCTGAGAGTTCTCATGGAAGTCAGAACGTCTGTTGCTGGCATGTTGCTACCAGAGGAGCCCGGTCTAACAAGGTGTCATTCCTCAGGGAGCTGCCTGGCAATATCACATAAATGAGAGTACCAAGGTGATATCCCTGGAAAGGAAAAAGAATAAAAAATGCAGCACTTAAAATATTTGCAAAGCAGCCACCAACACCCAAACGCTCTTGCCTGCTTGTTTGGGCTCTCTGCAGCATAATTTATTGCCTCTTCTCAGAAAAGGAAGTGTGCCCACACAATGCAGGCCCATGAAACAACCCTCACCATTAGTTGCTTCTACATCTGCCCTCTTGGCAGTTCGCAGCCCTCATTGATCTTTCTTCTTCATAGTATCTAATTTACCAATTATGCAGAGCACAACAATGTCCTTGAGGAAGGAAAAACAAACCCAAGAAAACTTCCTTGAAATAGTTTCTTAAAATACTCAGCTCTAATATTTGTTAGTTATTTCCATGAAAAGGTAGTCCAAATGAGTCCCTTAAGGGTGGTTCTAGATGCTATGTGCATTTATTTTAAAGAGGTACTCAAACTCAGATAAAAATTAGGTGTCACTTGGTGTCACTGTTTGGGTCTAATTTGCCTGCACACCTCAGGAGGCCCTGGGGTCTTCAGGCAGGCCCTGGGGCTCCATGAATAGAGGAATTTCCAGGCCCCAAAGGAGGGCCTGGGTGTAGAATTGTGGAGCTGATGGTTTACACTCCACCCCAAACACACACACACCGCAATCCTAGGAGAGGACAGCAGAAGAACACCACCCGCTTCCAATGACACAGCCAGGTAGGGAATAAAGAGAACTAAGCCTGAGTTTTCCTTCCCTTGTGCAATCTCTGAGGATATAAATAACTGAACTCCAAAGGGCAACTGTGTAAGATAAGGGACAAAGGAAAAACTATTTGCAAGACACGCATCTTACCAGCAGAGATGACCCACGGGAGAGGTCACCAGTTGGCTTAGGCTAGTAGGTGGATACCTGGTAACCAAGGGGCTTGAGTGCCACAAGAACCAGATTATGGATGGGCCAGTGAAAGGAGCACTAGCGGTGCCCATGACCTCACAGATTGAGATTTAGGAGCTCAATGTCACTGGTTTCCCTGCTTTGAAAAGTCTAGCTTATCTGTCATTCCATAAACACTTAAATGCCTATTTTATCTACCTGTCTTCTGGATGGACTATCCTTCCTTCAGCCTGTATCTAAATCCCCCCAGCCTTCTTCAATCCAGCTTTCCCAGACCATTCTAGTCCACTGTGATTACTCAACAACCCTCATTGGGGAATTTCATGATTGTCTTTTATTGCCTTTTGTTTTTTTCATACTATATGTCTCATCTTCCAAAATGGCTTGGAAGCCCCCTGAAGAGCAAAGTCAGGGCTGGGTGCCTTATATTGTTCTCATACTTATCTTCCAAAGCACTCAGCACAGTGCATTGCATGTAATGCTCAATAAATGCAAGCCAAAGAGATGTGTAAATCAGCCAGAAAAGTACTATGAACAGTTCTGATGTCATACTCCACACTTAAGCACACCCAGGACTACATGGAAGCCTTTCCTATGTATTACCACTTCTTTCTTGGCCTGGAGGACCATCATGTTATTAAAACACAGATGGCTAAGCCCCAACCCGAGAGGTTCTGATTCGGTACGCCTAAGTGAGGCCAAGGATTTGCATTTTTTCACAAGTTTCCAGGTGATACCAATACTGTTGGTCTGGGGACAAGGACACTTTGAGAATCGCTCAATAATGAGACTTAAGAATTTGCCACAAGTATCTCCAGGTGGTCTGCTTGATTTAGAGCAAGACAGAAGAAGTTGGATGTATAGGAGGCAAGGTGAGAGAATGTCAGTAGGAGCCAGGCAAGGTAGGCAGGTCCCAACCAAGCAAGCTGGGTCCAGGACAGGACAACAGACCCAAAGAATCTTGAGTGCAATAGAAACCCAAGGCAAGACCTTCTCTGGACCTGGCGTTCTGGGGTCAGTCATGGAGCAGGGAAGAAATGAGGCCATACCAGGTGGGGCTGTCAGCTAAGGCCGAGAGTGGCCATCTAGCCAAAGCGGAAAGAAGTGCAATAACAAAACGCCAGAATGAAACAATGACAACAGCAAGCAACAGTGGTCAACAAGAGCACCCAAACAGTGGGGATGCCAAATGGGAAAACTTGAGCAGTCAGGAAGTAGGAAAGAGATGAAGCAACGGGATAATGTGCCACAGAGATGTGAGGCTCAGATCAGAAGGCCAAAGATTCCAACTACAGCATGGGCACGGGGCAGCGTGCATTCGCTGCATCTTGCCTAAGTCTCAACATAATACGGTTCGGTTGAGGAGCTAGCCGACACAACAAGGGTCAGGGAGAAAGGAGACAGATCAGTGAGCATATCCCTTGCCCAAAAGGCTGAAGGCAAATTAAATATGCAGCCTAATTCCCAAGGGTTGCCAGGCGTTGGCTTGGCAAGGGGGCAGGACTAAGACTGAACATCAAGGGCCCCCAATGCCCACAAAGCAGAGTGGATACAGAAAGACAAGGAAGGAAAGGCATTCAGAAGGGGATTCGTTTCTGCCTCCCATGAGTTTACAAGTTATGCCTCGCCCAAGTTTCTCATTTGTTCTGCCTTATTGGTTCATCTGATTATGCCAATAGTTCACAAATACGTGCTGGTAAACATGTCAACCAATAAAAATGTATCTCAGAGGGGCACCTGGGTGGCTCAGTCGTTAAGCATCTGCCTTTGCCTCAGGTCATGATCCCAGGGTCCTGGGATCGAGCCCCACGTCAGGCTCCCTGCTCAGCAGGAAGCCTGCTTCTCCCTCTCCCACTCCCCCTGCTTGTGTTCCCTCTCTCACTGTCTGTCTCTCTCTCTCTGTCAAACAAATAAATATAATCTTAAAAAAGGTGTCTCAGAAAAATACTAAAATTTCCTTTTTCCCTGTTCATCCCAACCAGGTTTGTGTGTAAATAAATATTTAGATGAACATGTCAGTGCTTATGGGTTTTTATCCCTAACAAAAATAGGATCATACTCTACATTGATCTGCAACTTGGGTTTTCCTTTGTTTGCTGGGTTTGCCTTTTTTTTTCCATGACTGTACATCTTGGACATGTTTCCATATCAACTCATATGGATTCTATCTTATTTTTCCTAATAGCTGCATAGTATTCTATAATATGAATATGCCTTTTTTAAACCTTTCTCCTCTTAATGGAAATTTAGGTCCTTTCCACTTTTTCTCTATTATGAAGAAATGCTATCCTGATTATTTGTGAAAGCCTGTTGGAATATTTCTTTGGAAAGTATTGTAAAAATAAGAATCAAAAAGTATGTGTATGTGCTAGATCTTTTGTTTGTTCCAAGATCCATTCTCCATCCTTTGAGTACCCTGTTCCTTGTCCAAGGAGACAGACATGTGTAGACTATAACCATGGCCTTTCTTGGTTGAGTTTTGGCTTCTGGTTGAGTTTTGCTACCACGAGATGTGGACATCTCGCAAGAAGGGAGGGGAGTGAGTTTGAGGTGTTTGGTTCTCTCAGAACTCTCCCTGTCAGCAAAACTTTTACCAAAACATGGCTACATTCTTCTACCAAGGGCCCCAGCTCCTGGAGGCATGGCCTTCCAGACATCTCCAAGTTCTGTCAACCACTCCCTCCTCTTGCCCCTCAGTCCTAGGGTGGCAATGGTTCCCTGCTCTGGCCAGCCACAGGTACCTTAGCATCCCTTGTTGGTTTCCCTAGACCTTTACTGTATGTTTTCAGTACCCAGAGGTGCCAACTGTTTTGTCCCAAGACCCTAACAGATACCCTGCATTTTAAATTTTAATACATATTCCTAAATCGTCTACCAAAAGCCTATTGTCATTTTTCCTCCTACCAACAGTGTGTGAGAGTGCCCAGTTAAGCCACTCCGTGCAAACTGCTAGAGGGAGTACTGTATAAACAAGAGCTTAACAAGTAGTTTGAACGTCAATGATGCACACAGCGATGGTCAATTCATCATGATGGATAAAAGGTCAGAGCCGCTCGAGATTTCCTTATCCCTGTACCATGAAAGAACAATCCTTGAGTTGATTGTGTGACTTCAGGAAAGCTCTCTGTGTGACTTCTGCTCTCAATCGAAGGTTCCTTCTTTAAATTCCAGTGCATCAATCCTAGGACTATTGGCAGGCTTTGCCAACATGTGTTAAACAGAACTATTACTGAGCCAAAAGGAATATCTCTCTTGGCATCGGCTGACAGTTTCATGTGTTGGCTTAATCACAAATTCCACAGGAATCTCAAGAAAGGCTCTGAACAACCAACATAACCAGCAGTGCCTGTTTTAGGGAGTATTCCTCAGAGAATCCTGGAAACTGTTATGGACCCACATACTGTTGAGTCTCAAAACTCTTTGTGGTACTTGGCCCTCTCTCCAACCATGCTTCCTACTTCTACCTCTCATCTTTAAATTCTCCAAGTGCTTTGTCTCACGATAAGTAATCAACAAGTCTTCACAGCTGGTAATTACAATGTAGACTGTGGAGGTTAAAACAAAATTCAGGAGGAAACGTTCTCTCAAATCTCACTGGGGCCACGGAAGGCATTTTTCTCAGCCGCAGTTGAAACACGAATGGCACCGAGACCTCTCTGAGAGTCCCCTGTGTGTGCAGCCAGTTCATCTGGCTCTTCCCTCAGACCCCTCATTAATGCAGAATTCTTTCTCGTTCACTACTTAGCTGGAGTCTGAAGTCCAGAATCTCTTCATCTTATGCTCCCCGCTCTGCTCACAGAATTCTGATTTTTCTTCATTTTATCTTCGCTGTTGGAACATGATCATCTTTTTCTCCAGTCTATTACAATTGCCTACTGTCTATTCAGATGCGCGTGTTAATATTACATGAGGAATTTTTCGAATCAGGCATGCTAGAAGAAAAGAATCTCCCTTCATAAAGAGTCTTAATTGGGATATTGCTGGCCACACTTTTTCCTAGATTTAAAAAGCTATGGGGGGAGGGCAGTGTCTGGTCTTCAGTTTCCACCAGAAAAACATTGTCACTCAGCTGTAGAAATAGCTGCTTCAGCTCCATGCTTCCTTTGTGGCAAGGCCAGTGATGGATCAGGCAGCGAGGTTTGTTTACTTAAGGCAAAATGGCAGATCTTATTGCAATAATGCAATGGTCTGAGTTTCATTTATGAAGATGACACTATTGACCTACCACAGGAAGCGCATGTGCCATGAATTGTTTTTTCTCAAGTTGGGCTGAAGCATCCACAGTCTCCTGGTCCATACTTCTTTGTGGTCAAAAGCCAGCAAGATGGATGATTGGGGTCACGGAGGCAATGAAAAAAATTCCATTTGGTTGGACCTCACGGCTGACAAGTGCCACCCGATCCTACCCTCATGATAAGGACTGACATTATTGAAGCTTAACAATGTGCCAGGCACTCTGCTATGCACTTTACAAGCACTGAGCCCTTCAATCCTCATGTGACTCTGAGAGGTCAGCACTATCATTATCCACATTTTACTGGGGCACGAAAGAGATCTGTGACTTGACCAAGGTCACACTGCTAATAGATGGCAGAGCCAGAATTTGAATCCAAATGTCTTAGGTCAGGCTCACCAGAAGCAGATGCTGAGATGAGATTTAGGTGCAAATTACTTATTAAGCAAACAGTACCAGGAGAAATCAGTAAGAAAGTGGGAGGAAGCAGGATGTATTGGTTTTCTATTGCTACAGAAAAGGTACCTCAAAATTTAGTGGCTTAACATAACAGGAACATTTATCGTCGCACCCGTTTTCTGAGAAGCAGGAATTCAGGAGCAGCTTAGGTGGGTAGTTCTGGCTCAGGATCCCTCATAAAATGCACTCAAGATGTCAGCTGGGGCTATAGCCATATGAAGGCTTGACTGGGCCTGGATGATCCACTTCCAGAATGACTCATCCATGTGAATGGCAAGTTTGTGCTGGCTATTGGCGAGAGGGCTCAGTTCCTTGTCACACAGACCTCTTTGTAGAGTTATCTGAGTGTCAGCCTCAGATGACAAATGGCTCCCCTTATAAAGGACAACCCAAGAGAGAGCAAGGTGGAAGGCACAATGGCTTTATGGGCTAGCCTTGGAAGTCAGTCACACACCATAATTTCCACAATATTCTAAGGGTTATACAGGTTGACCCTATTCGATGGGGGAAAGGGCCATGCAAGGGCATGAATACCAGTGAGGGTCATTGGGGGCCATTTTGGAGGCTGGCTACAACACAGCAAAGTCAAGCAAAGGTAGGACTTCAACCAAAGTCCCAGCCTCAGCCTGATTCTGCAGTGAACTCTGGATTGTTAAGTACACCCCAATATTTGTTACACCCCAAGGAAAGGGATCTAGGCTTTCATGGTTCCACAACAGGAAGATATTGGCATGGTATGTGAACTCATGGGCATTTCTGGCTCTCTATGCAAAGGAAACAGCTCCGTTAACCCAAAGGACAATAATGGGAAGAGGGTCACAGATGTTGGCCGTTTCAAGCACACGGGAGCTGGAGAATGGGCTCAGAGAATTCGTACGTGGAACAGAGGGAATAGAGGTGTGGCCTTAACAATGTCCTTCTATTTCAGGTATGCCTGCTCTAGAATTCTCACTCCTGAATGCTTCCTATCTTGCAACCTTTGGCTTTTGGCTTTGGCTTTGTCAAGAGCTTCTGCTTTGCAACCGTGACCAAGAAATGCACGCTTTTCACATACCTCTCTAGAGAGAAATCTGACTTTTTCAAAGTCCCAGTTGATAGAATGCTGAGACATGTGTGTGTGTGTGTGTGTGTGTGTGTGTGTGTGTGTGTGTATAAATATATATATAAAATTTTGTAGTCTGAGTTGAGCCTCAAATAGTTCAATGGGCAAAATTTGTTTTTGGCAAACTCTGCTCTTCCTTTTTTCTCTCCTTTGGGCCCCTCATCCTGACCTCTCACCAGTTATTTATTCTGTGACCACTTCTAGCTCTGAGTCAACTTAGAGCTAATCCCAACCTATTACTTTCTGGGCCTGATAATGTTGTAACACATAAACCCCTTCCAAGGACATTTACTTTCAAAGTAGGAATTCTTGAATATATATAGGGAGAGGCCACAACTATTCTAGAAGCTAGAATCACACATCCATTGGTATTAGAGAAATTCAGTGCTAGCAAGTCCCAGCCTGAGTGCGCCAAAACTGAAAAGCAATCTCTGACATTTCAGTGTACACACACACACACATGCTGGGGAAGCCAAGGAGTGAAATTAAATGATGCTGAAAGTAAGTGATGTAATTTAAGGAACCCCAACGCTGTCAGCCTCAAACCACATAGAGTCAAACACAGAACTCTCCAAAATCAGGCTTCTGTTTTTCTTTGCCTCTTTTTGTATTCTGTTCCATTAGTGCCTGTGGGAGGGACATAAAGACCAATTCCATAATGATTTTGTTTTGTCAAGGGCAATTTAGATTCATTAAGAACAAGTCTCTTATTCATGTCAACAGTGCAAAAATTGACTTTTAAGACTTCGGTATATGCTTTTCTTATGCTTACTTCAGCAACTGAGCTCTGGCTCTCTTTTATAAGCCACAGTACCTTGTTATATTCATTAAGCTGCTTTAACATAGTGTCGGCCATGCCTACAGCACTCACAATAATACTGCCAAGATGTCTCCAGATTTACCCTGAAATCAATTGAATTCAAAGTGAAATAGTAATTAATGCTGTAGTTCTTACCTTTGTTTTCAGCAAGCTGGCGTCTGTTTCCATGGAAACAGGCGTCGCTGCACCCCACAATAAAAATGTCAGCCCTGGCTTATCAATTTCGGTGAGCTCAGCCTGGGACTTGCTAGGACTGAATATCTCTAACACCAACAGATAAGCGATTCCAACTAATTTCTGGAATTAAGGATTTTTTTTTCACAACAAGGAACAAAATGAAAAGCCAAGGACTAGTTACATGATGTTCAGAGTATTAACTAATGATGGCTGACCCAAACATTTAGCGGTAGCATTTCCCTATAGGTGATTGCCCATTGCCGCCTTCCGTAATTTTAAATCAATTCGTGTTATAAAGTCACCTATTCAAATTTCCCCCAGTCAGGGGGATAGAATGTTTCCAGGATTCTAGAATCATGTTAAAAAGTCCCAGCAAACCTGAAGGAATTGAACGTTTCCAACATGCTTCATTTCCCACATTTGTCATTTAAGCAAGCAGATGTAATTCAACAAATGTTTATTGAGTGATCTAAATTCTAGGCCAGGAATTTGCAAACCATAAAAGAATTCCCTGGTGATTTTATTTCAAATGCAGAATTCCAGGCCTTACTCCCTAGAGAGTTTGATCAGTGTATCTGGTGTGGGGCCCAGCACTCTGAATTTGAACAGGCTCTGTTCTTCTCTCTGTTGGTGATTTTGATCTCAGTTGCCTTCAGACCACAATCAGAAAAACACTCCCCTAGGCATGTTTGCTAGGAGCTGAGAATGCAAAAAGAAAGCTAAATAAATAATTATTAATCAATCAATCAACCAATCAAATCTGCATCCTCAAAAAGTTAACAGTCTACCACATGAGGAAAATATACCAAAAGTACATTACAAGACGTAGTCCTAAAGCACCTGGTACTGCAGGAACACCCAGAGCCTCCATATTAAAAGAAGAACCCATAGCTCCTTGTATGTCTTTGCTCAAAATCATATCACAACTTTCTTAATACATAAGACTTTCAATTAACATGAACAAGGGAAATGGTTGAGACATATGTTCCTGGGAACTAGCCATCATTCTTCACCCAGGCAAAGTGGGGAGAGAAAGGAGATCTTAAAGGTAAGGGATGAAAGAACACTTTTACTTTTTTTTTTAAAGATTTATTTATTTGTTTATTTGAGAGAGAGAGAGAGAGCACGTGTGAGCACAAGGAGGGGGAGGGGCAGAGGGAGAGAGAGAGAGAATCTCAAGCAGACTCCCTGTTAAGCATGGAGCCCAATGTGGGGCTTGATCCCAGGACCCTGAGATCATGACCTGAGCCAAAATCAAGAGTTGGCGGCTTCACTGATTGAGCCACCCAGGCACCCCAGAACATTTTTACTTTTAAGATCTTCTTTTTCTTTCCAATTTGTCTACGCTGATGATGAGCCCTAATTCCTGGGAATATATGTCTCAGCTGTTCCCTTTGTTCATATTAATTGGAAGTCTTAAGTGCCAAATAGATCTGCCACTCAGGGGAGGGACAGAACAATGAAAATGTTGTATTAGGAGATTCAACTACAACATTAGAAGGAAAACTCATAGCCTTAAATATATGTAACAGTAAAAACAAAACTTAGAAAACAACTGAATTTAACAATAAATTCAAAAGGTAAGGAAAACAGAAATTAGAAAATGAATATGAAAATAAAGCCAAAGAAATCAGAAGGAAGGAAATTATAAATATGAAACCAGTTAATCATAAGTTAGAACTAAGAAAATGAACAGCACTAAAACGATAAAATATAAAATAAAGCCACAAGTAGTTAATCTAGTCAAGAGAAACAGGGCAGAAAGTATAAGTACATCAAATGTGATGACAATAACCATTGAGACCAATGAAATTATAAACTATCTTAAGAGATTACCTTGTATATTTCTATGCAAATAAATACATTTGAAAACCTACATAAAATAGGTAATTTTCTTAAAAAGTGTAATTCATTCAAACTGATGCCATTAGAGACATCAAGTATAAAAAGATCAGTTTTCATAAAAGTAATAGAGAAAATTATTAAAGAACTTTTCTCTAAAGATCAGCAGACCAAGTGGTTTCACAGGGAATTTCTACAAATCTTCAAAAGCCAGATACTCTCAACGCTACATAAATGGTTTTAGAACCTAGAAAAGTTCCAGAACTTAGAAAAATGTTTAACTCCAGAAACGGACCCTCAACTCTATGGTCAACTAATCTTTGACAAATCAGGAAAAAATATCCAATGGAAAAAAGTCTCTTCAATGAGTGGTGCTGGGAAAATTGGACAGCTACATATAGGAGAATGAAAGTGGACCATTCCCTTACACCATACACAAAGAAAAACTCAAAATGGATGAAAGACCTAGATGTGGGACAAGAATCTATCAAAATCCTAGAGGAGAACATAGGCAGCAAGCTCTTCAACATCGGCCACAGTAACTTCTTTCAAGACACGTCTCCGAAGGCAAGGGAAACAAAAGCAAAAATGAACTTTTGGAACTTCATCAAGATAAAAAGATTCTGCACAGCAAAGGAAACAGTCAACAAAACTAAGAGGCAACCCACAGAATGGGAGAAGATATTTGCAAATGACCTTACAGTTAAAGGGCTGATATCCAGCATCTATAAAGAACTTCTCAAACTCAACACTCAAAGAACAAATAACCCAGTCAAAAAATGGGCAGAAGACATGAACAGACACTTCTCCAAAGAAGACATACAAATGGCTAACAGACACATGAAAAAATGCTCAACATCATTAGCCATCAGGGAAACTCAAATCAAAACCACAATGAGATACCACCTTACACCAGTTAGAATGACAAAAATTAACAAAACAGAAAATAACAAATGTTGGCGAGAAATGTGGAGAAAGGGGAACCCTCTTACACTGTTGGTGGGAATGCAAGCTGGTTCAGCCACTCTGGAAAACAGTATAGAGCTTCCTCGAGATGTTAAAAATAGAGCTACCCTACGATCCAGGCATTGTACTACTAGGTATTTACCCCAAGGATACAGATGTAGTGAAAAGAAGAGGCACCCGCACCTCAATGTTCATAGCAGCAATGTCCACAATAACCAAACTGCGGAAGGAGCCGAGATGCCCTTCAACAGATGAATGGATAAAGAAGATGTGGTCCATATATACATTGGAATATTACTCAGCCATCAGAAAGGATGAATACCCACCATTTACACTGACATGGATGGAACTGGAGGGGATTATGCTAAGTGAAGTAAGTCAAGGAGAGAAAGACAATTATCATATGGTTTCATATGTGGAACATAAGCAATAGCATGGAAGACCACAGGGGGAGGGAAATCTGAAGGGAGAGAAATCAGAGAGGGAGATGAACCATGAGAGACTATGGACCCCAGGAAATGAACTGAGGGTCTCAAAGGGGCGGGGGTAACAGGGTGATGGGTATTAAGGAGGGCACGTGTTGTGATGTGCACTGGGCGTAATACGTAACTAATGAATCATTGAACACTACATCAAAAACTAATGATGTGCTGTACGGTGACTAACTGAACATAATAAAAAAAAGAAAGAAAAATGTTTAAGTTCTGATTTTGAGATGGGTATAACATTGACACCTGATGCTGATACCGATTTCTCCAATGCAAAAATCCTAGATAGGACATTAGGACATGGGGACACCTGGGTGGGTCAGTCGGTTAAGCGTCTGCCTTCCCCTTAGGTCAGGATCCCCGGGGTCCTGGGGTCAAGCCCCCATCGGGCTCCCTGCTCAACGGGGAGCCTGCTTCTCCCTCTCCTGCTCCCCCTGCTTGTGTGCGCGCTCTCTCTCTCTCTCTCTCTCTCTCCCTGACAAACAAATAAAATCTTTAAAAGAACATTAAAAAAAGAACATTAAGACATAGAATCCTATAAAATATTAAATATATTCTAATTCTATATTCTAATATTATTAATATATAATAGTTAATACAGAATGTTAAATATATATTCTATATTATGCATATTACATATAACACATTAAATATATATATGTTTTTTAACAAATAGTTTTTCCAGGAATGCAAGGAAGTTTCAATGTTTTTAAAAAATCCATTAATGTAATGCTCCGCCTTAATATATCTTTAAAATTATATTATCCACTTAGATGTTAACAGTGTTGACAACAGTCAAAACCCATTCTTATAAAAACATTTAATAGAATAAGAACTGATCCTTCCTTATGATAAAATAAAATTAAATAAAGCCGGCATCTTAATAGGGAATCGTTGGAGGCCCTCCGACTATGGTTAGAAACAGCACAAGGATTCTTCTATTTCTACTACTCTTAATATTGCACTGCAAGTATTCGCCAAAGCAATTAGATAAAAGGAAACTTTGGGAAGCAAAAGAATTTTGGAAAGAAAAATGTGACATTGTCTCTGTAAATAGCATGAGAGTATAACTGGAATAAACAAGAGCATCAGCAACAACAAACTTTACGGTGAGGCTGTGGACAATAAAGTGGGAGAATAAAATGCACTCCTATGAAAAAGAATATGGGAATGTCACATAAAGTTACCAAATTATAGAATTTTCTTTTACAGCATTACTTTTTGGCCAAACAATCCCACATCAGAGAATCTACACTAAAGTCGTACCTTGCACCTCCATAAACACACATGCGTGCGTGAGCGTGCATGAGTGTGCGTAAGCACACACATACACACAGGTTGGAATTGACCCAAATATCCTTCAATAGTGGCTGTATAATAAAACTATGCTACAGCCACAAAATGGAGTGTTATACAACTTGGAGGATAACGAGGAAGATCTCCGAGGGTTGAAGTGGAATAATCTCCAGGATACACTGGTAAGAGAAAAATGCAAGGTACGTAACAGTATATATAGTAGAATGTCATATGGGTAAGAAAGAAAGGGAAATAAAAATATATATACAAAAATGAGTGCTGGAAAGGTAAACCAGGAAACTAAAAAAGGTAGATTTCTCTGAGTACTTTTTTGTATGTGTTTTGATGCGTGAATTGTGTAAATGTTCTACTGTTTTCAAAAAGAGAATTCAGGAAAACCCTAAAATGAAAAACAAGTAGAAGAAAATGATCCTAACTGTATGTGGGAATGGTTAAAGAAGAAAAACGAGAGAGAAAATTATTGCAAGTGATTGTAGAACGAACATAGTGCTCTGATTGTACATCCTTATTGGGATATAGTAACCACAAAAAGAAATGCAAAGAAATTATGCAAATCTTTCTTTTGTTAGTAGTAATACTGGTACAGTACTTTTGATGTCTTAAGTTAACGTTATTAGAAACCTTATTTTCCATGAGAGAAAAGAAACAGAGATAAGATCAAAGATATTAAGTAAAAATTCTGTATTGTTTAATTCTAGTTGAAAATTTCAACGTGAATTTGTGAAGTAGGCCAGTAAAAGGGCCACGAAGTGATCACACATCCAGTAGCAATGGGCACTTTTAGCTCTCAGATCTTGGTTTCCCCCTAAAATGAATCAGAGCTCCTGAGAGAAATGGTTAATGTCAGGTCTGGGCCAGGGATATTTTAAGATTCATCTGATTCATCCTGTGCCCGAAAGGAATGTGCCAAAAGGATGCAGGGCAATCAGGATTCAAAGAGTTCCCACTGGCCAATTCTGGGACTTTGAGCATCAAAACTAATGACGGGGCGCCTGGATGGCTCAGTAGGTTAAGCGTCTAACTCTTGGTGTCAGCTCAGGTCATGATCTCAGGGTCATGGGATCGAGGCCTGTGTCGGGCTCTGTGTTCAGTACAGAGTCTGCTTCAGAGTCTGCCACCCTCTCCCTTCTGCTCACTCTCTCTTCTCTCTCTCTCAAATAAATAATAAAATATTTTTTAAAAATTTATTTTTTAAATATTTTTATTTATTTATTTTGAGAGACAGAACAAGCAGGGGGGAGGGCGCCTGGGTGGCTCAGTCGTTAAGCGCCTGCCTTCGGCTCAGGTCATGATCCCAGGGTCCTGGGATCGAGTCCCACATCGGGCTCCCTGCTCGGCGGGAAGCCTGCTTCTCCCTTTCCCACTCTCCCTGCTTGTGTTCCCTCTCTCACTGTCTCTCACTCTCTGTTACAAAATAAATAAAATCTTAAAAAAAAAAAAAGAACAAGCAGGGGGGAATGGCAGAGAGAGAGGGAGAGGGAGAAACAGACCCTCCTCTGAGCAAGGAGCCCGATGTGGGACTCAGTTCCAGCACCTTGGGATCAGGACCCGAGACGAAGGCAGATGCTTAACAACTGAGCTAGCCAGGCACCCTGCTAAAAAATTTTAAAAACCCCAAACTAGTGACTGTAAGTGATACCCCCTAGTCAGTGAACTTCAGCTACCAGTACCTCTATCTCTTTGCCTGAGGGCTTCCTCTGGGTGTTGAAGCCCTTTTGGCTGCTAATGCCAGGGAATTAACACTCCCCTGGAGCAGTCTTCAAAGAATGACTGGCAAAAGTTGTGGATACGTAGCTCTCAAGTCAGATGACTCTATGGCACCTGTACTCCACTGGTCTCTGAGTTCTGCAGCAGGATCCCACTCCAGTTCATTGCAGGAAGAAATGGGTAAGCAGCACTCCCTGGTTATCTTCCTTCTCTTCCCTGTCTCATTGCCCTGCGCTCCCACCTGTGTTTCTGAAATCACCTCTCAAATAACTACCTGTCTCAGGGTCTGTTACTGGGAAAATCCATATCGAGATAGCCTATAATAATGCTCAAAATAAGAAAAAGGAGGAAAAATTAACTCATTTGCCTTCAATGGAGATGATTTACTCTGAAAATTGCTAATTAAAGGGGAAGAATGAAGTAATCACCCTAGATGAGGAGCTGAAGTTCATTTCCAGTTGATCAGTGAATGCTCTTCTTTACAGCACAACGGCAACTAATAAATGTAGAATAATTGACAGAATTAGAAAATTATGATTCTATAACCACAAATGATATCCTTGATTCAGGCATCAGTGTACAGCCCAACCATTAAGCAAAAGGGTAATGGGTAAAAGGAAAACTGTCAGGTTTGGGGACACACATGTTAATAAAGGTAGATGTTAAATAAAAACATGAGGAAAAAATTCTGAGAAATCCAGATTATGAGATATACCACTAGTCAACCATCCTGATCACTTGAAAGACTCAATATCCTAAGAACAAATTGTACATATGGCTGCTCTAGAATATAAGAGTTTTTGGAAACCTAACCAAAATGTAAAGAGTGAAACTTGATTGGATCTTGTGTAGGAAAAAAAAAAGTTATAAAAGACTTTTTGGGGAAAATTGCCACTTTTATCTGGACAGAGTACTACATTGAGGTAAGGGAACTATAGATTTTCCTAGACACAATAATGATACAAAGGTTATGTGGGAGAACACTTTAGTTTTAGGAGATGTATGGGGAAGTATTTAGGGGTGAAGCATATGAATGATGCCTGCAACTTAACATAGGTTAAATGTTTCATGTATGTGTGTGTAGGGAAAGAGATGGTAATAGAAGAAATGAGAGAGAGAGAATAATATGGCAAAATATTAACAATTGCTGGATCTCAGTACCAAGTATATGGGTGTTCTTTGAACTAGCGTTTTGACTTTCTATTCATTTGAAAATGTTCATCTTAAAAATTGAAAAAAATATATAGATCTGAGGTAAATATGGCAAGCTATCAATATCTTTAAAACAGATGGTGGGGATATGCTTGTTTATTATGTTACTCTCTATATTTCTCTTTATGGTTGAAATGTTTCATAATATAAGTTAATAAATACATAACCAAAACAAAGCACTAAAGAAATGAGCTGAAGTTGTATTTCAGGCACAAGGAACGGAACGTACAAAGGCCTATGGCATATAAGAGCATGTGTTTTCCTCATCCAATATGACTTCCCCGATTATTGGGGACGAGTGTGGAGAAATGGACCATGAAACTAGATTGGCCAGCAGGGGAACCATGTAGGGTCTTGAGGACGGGCAATAGGGCACAGAATTTAAGATAAAGGGAACAAAGCACTACAAAAAAACTTGAAGCCAAGGAGAAACAAATCAGAAATGTGTAGACAAGAGTAAGAAGTCAGGAATCTGTGGTAATAGTCAAGGTGAGCAGTAATGCAGACTTAAGCCCTGCCTGGGCCAATGGGAATGAAGAGGGTTTTGAAGGATAAAATGATTTTCAAGAATTGCCCATCCAACACACTATAGCTCATAATACTTGCTAATTAGAGGGGTCTAGAGAAACTGGATCAACACTAATGAGTAACCTCATTAGAAAGTGATTGTATTCTAAATTCACTAAGGTGAATACACAACTTTATAGAACCTGTGTGGGAGATATTTTGTCAGATTAGAAAAAAAAGAATTTGAGCCAAGAGGAGATATTTTCAGTTGTGGTGATTTATTTATTGAGATTTCTCTTTTCCAAGAGCAGGCACATTCTGGCAAATGTTATCAAAATGGAAGGAACTGCCATAAAACTACACCACAATTACATTCTCTCAGATTTTCGTCACTTTCTGTCACCAGATAAAATGCACTACCGTCCCTTGGCTTATCATTTTAACCCCACTTTAGCCAGAACAAAAAGAAGGGTGAGATGGAAAAAAATGCCCCTACTAACCTGTGCGAGACCTTTGTGTGAATTAGAGAAAAGGTTCTCCTTCCTCGACAATTTCTTAATAAATGAGTATATGGTAGCAGGCAGACATTAAGGTGGCTCCATGATCCCCAGTCTCCTAGAGTTCATACCTTTGTATGGTTCCGGCCTGTGACTTACTTCTACGGAACAGAATATGGCAAACATAATGGGATGTCACTCCTGTAATTGCATTACATTATATAAGACTCTGTCTTGCTAGAAAACTTGCTATCATTCTCCCTTGTTTGCTTTGGAGAAGCAAGCTGCCATGTGGGGAGAGAGAATCTGGAGAAAGAGACATGGCAAAGAATTGTGGAAAGTTTCTAGAAGCGAAGAGTGGCCTCCAGTCAATGGCCAGGACGAAGCCAGAGCCCTCGGTCTTACAGCCATTAGGAAGTGAATCCTGCCAATGACCACAAGAGCCTGGAAGCAGATCCATTGCCATAGAGCCTCCAGATAAGAACCCAGCTCTGGCCAACACCTGGGTTACAGCCTGGCAGAGCGCCCAGCTAAGCCATGCCCAGACTCCTGACCCACAGACACTGAGATAATAAATGTGTGCGGGTGTAAGCCACTAAGTCTCTGGTAGTTTGTTAGCCAACAGTAGAAAAATAACACACATATTAATGCGCAATCTCAGCAATCATACACAATCAACCATTGATCCCTCCAGGCACGTTAGGTGACCCTATCTGTCTCAAAACTCCCTCTGCTTCTCTCTTATAAGAATATCTGTGATCGCATTCAAGGCCCTCCAGGACAAGCCAAGATAAACTCCACATCTCAAGATCCTAAACTGAATCTTCTGCCTTATAATATTCACAGGTTCTTGGGATTAGGAAGTGCATCTATCTTGGGGCGGGAGCCACTTTTTCAGGCTACCACAGTGACCCTAGAAGTGCTTATGTGTAAAGGACAGGAGGGCCAGGAGAGGGAGAGAAGGAAGCAAGCTGTGGAACTCAATCGATAGGACGAAAGCAGTAGCATCCAGTGACTTTATAAGTTAAACTATTTTGTAAGTTGTTGGCTAGACACAGGCATCCCACTAAAAATTGAACAAAGCCTGCTCAAATGTGCCCCATTTGAGTGTGAAGATCTTTCCTGAGCCTGAGGGCAACAGTTGCTTGCCCATAGGCACCCACCCACCCTACATTACTGCACACTTACACCCTGCCCAGCACATAAGCTGGGAGGAATGCATATACTCCATCCCAAGATGAGGTGACTGTGACAAGTCCAGAATAAGGGGACTGTTTCCTGAGTGAATCCAGACACTCAAAGCACAGTCAAGAGGAGGCACGACCCTGTGCATTCATGTGTGTCCAAGTAAACATGAGCATGCAGGCTTTGTGGGGATGTGTGGGCATAAGTGGGCAAGTAAGGGTTTATGGGGCCGAAGGCTCTCTCTTGCTGTCCCAGGACTCACCCGAGAGTCCTGGAATGTCAACACTTATCTGCAGGGCTCTCATACAAATCAGTTCTGTATATGCACACAATGTGAATGATGCCCCCCCCCCCTTATCTGGTACACGATCTGAACTTTACACACAGACTAGGGGCAAAGTGTAATGAGGAGCAGTGACCATTCTAGAATCCTAAAATCCTGTTGCAAAATCAAACTTCAAGAAGATTTGGGTTTAGTTGGCTGCCTCAAAGGAGATAAACATCTAAAAATAATAACCTTGATGCATGAATGCCTCTCCGATTTTAAAGCATTCCATAATTACTAGTAATGCTCAACATATGGCTATGTTCCCAACTTTTCAGTGGCGTGTGGCTGATCTTTCACTGCCTACCAAGGAGCAATGAGCTTCAGCACACTTTATGTGTTTGTGAAAGGTAGGATAAATTCAAAGATCAGTGCTTCAGTATATGGAAGCCCCTTTGATATCTATTTCTAACTGGTGATATGAGTCAATCACCCACTTTGGCTAAGCTTAAAAAGTGCTTTGCTGTTTTGACACTGCATATATATAGCTTGCCAATAGCCACCTCAAGGAAAGAACCTGTCCTGGTTAGCTGTGACCACTTAAGTCAGACTAAGAAGGAGGCAACACTAATGCCGTCCACCGAAACACCCTCAATTCACTTCAGGATCTATATACACATTCCCAAGTAGAATCATGCCGACTTTGACAAATCAGAATTTGTTTTATAATTTTCATGTGCATACTGACTACCTCAATGACCCTTTACTTCCTATTACCCTCCCGGTAGATATCTAAGAAGAGCAGATGAATCTTCCTGTCTTTTGGAGGAGAATATGATTCTAATATAATTAAAGTTGCACTGCTGTCTGTTGTAGATTTCATCTATCGCTTCCTTTGTATCGGCATGACCTGTCAGTCTATCGCGCAGGGACTTTCATTCATTCTAACATGATCGCCCCTGCTGCTTTAAGTTGTCTGCTCGTTGCAAATTTTAAAATAAGTTGTTTTATTATTATCATCCCAATTGTTGAAGCTAAGCTTACCAGTTTTAGGCACTTTCCGTGTGTGCATGAGCTGGAAGCATGTTATTTTCTTTAAGAGTAGGTGAGACACAAAACTGATCAGTCAGTCCCAGCTACCCAAACATATGTTGGTACCCTGGTGATTTCATCCTAACTAAAAACTAGCCCCAGACAAAATGTCTTCCAAAATAGTATTCTTTCCGTACCCCACCTTGTTCTCAACCACAGTGAAATCCAAAGAAGATATTCCAGCAACCTAGGCCGGGGAGAGGGCACAAATCCAGGTTTTCACGAGGCCTCAGAAAGCCCCAGTAGATTAAAGAAAGGCTGAGCTCACATGTCTCCTCCTCTTAGAGGTCAACTCAAATTGCCATTAACCATATTTTTCTATATTCCCCTAGGCGCCCTATTTCACTTGCATAGAGCTAATTTCAGGAAACACAAAAGGGTAATAGGAAGATATATCAAAATGAGAACAAAATAGTCCTAGCCACACCCTGCCCAAAAAAGAATAGGGCCAAGAAAACTTGTAAAGTTCAGTTATTTCTATTTTCTATGTTGGTTCCAAGTCTTTGATGGAACATTAAGGCACAATGATGAATTGAAGTGGTGATGGCGGGCAACCTTGTCTTGTTCTCATCACAAAGTAAAAGCTTTCAGCAATTTATGATGAAGTAGAGTTTTGGTGTAGGTGTTTTTTTGTAGATAACTTCGTCAGTTTAAGAGTTTCCTTTTATTACTAATTTGCTCAGTGGAGCTTTTACCTCCATAGATGGATAGAGAACCTTATGAAATTTGTTTCAGCCTCTGTGGAAACAATCATATGATTTTTGTCCTTAATCTTGTTATTGTGGTGAAATACACAGCTTCGTGTTCTATTTTTAAACTGAACTTGCCTTTCTGGAATAAACCCAGCTTGATTCAGATATAGAATATTTTTATATATTGCTAAATTTGAATGACTATTAGATTGTTGGGATAGTGCATATATGTTCTCCAGTGATACTGACCTGAAGTATTATGTCTTGTCACGTCCTTGTTAAATTTTTAGTATCGCTAGTTCTGCTGCTCTCATAAAACGAGTTAGATAATGTTCCATTTTTTTCTATATTTTAGATGAGTTTTTGATAGTTTGGCATTGTTTTTTTCCTTAAGTGTTTGGTAGACTTTACTAATGAAGTCATTTGGGAATTTTCTTTGTAGAAAAACTTATAAATCCTATTTTTTTAAATGTTGTGTTCTTCAGGTTCTCTGCTTATTCTGTGTCATGCTTACAATGTTGTGTCTTTCTCTAAATTTGTCCAGTTGATCTAAATTTTTAAAATTTTTTGGTGTAAGTTTGTACATAATAGCTCCTTAATATATTTTATATCTGTGGGAGGTACAGTGATTTTTGAGATTTTTTTGTTGATTTTATTTGATTGGAAGTACCAACTTTTGGGGCGCCTGGGTGGCTCAGTCGGTTAAGCCCCGGTTCAGGTCATGATCCCAGGGTCCTGGGATTGAACCCCACATCGGGCTCCCTGCTCCGCGGGGAGTCTGCTTCTCCCTCTCTCTGCCTCTCCCCTGCCCAACTCATGTGCACATGCTCTCTGTCAAGTAAATAAATAAAATGTTAAAAAAAAAAAAAGAATTCCCGGATGGTGGTGGTTTTCCTTCGACCTTTTCGAGATGCCATTCCAAGGCATTTGGGCTTGTCTCCTCATGCATCTGGTTAATTTTTGCTCACCACATATTGTATTTACAAGTATTTATAGAAAGAATATGAGGCATAGGATCGTGTTAGCCTCCTCCAGAGTGGGGTTCTGTTTGCTTCTGCCCGGGTCTGGGGATATAGGCAATCCAAGATCACTTGAATCTACTCCAGTTTCGGAACAAGTTGAGCTGTGATATCTGAGGGTGTACCTTCTCCCCTCAGATATAGCACCCTTACGGTCCCAAGACCACAGCATCCCCAGTGCCAAACCCTGTATCTGTATCCTTGTAAAGCTCTCAAAAGCATCATTCAAGGCTGCTAAGGCTCAAGCATTTTAGGATCTCAGTCTCCTGGGAAGGAATTGGCAAATGCCCCAGGAGGAAAGTGGCCCCAAACTCTGGTTTGCTCTTTGGGTATCTATCTTCTTTCTTTTTGTCCATGGCCCAGTAATTCCACACTCTGGTTTTAGCTATCTGACTTAGTACTTTCCAGAATATTTTTTTAATATACTGGGGTGTATGTGTGTTTAACAGACATAGATAGATGAGAGAGAGAGAGAGAGAGAGAGAGAGAGAGAGATCCCAGCTTCTTCTTTCAGTTGTCTTCAGCAGGAGGGTTGGTCTTAATTAACTTGGCCACCATTACCGGAAGAGGAAGTTCTGTACCCCAGATCACCCCAATCATCACCTCAATTCTTCTGTGACCTCCTTACTCCAGTTTCTCTGCTGTTCCCACTTACCCTGCATCATGACCCAGATGGTGTTCCTTCTACTCCATTCTCATTCCGTTCCCCCATCTGCCAGAGCCCGTGTAAGATACAGGGATGCTGAGAGCATCATCCACAGCGCAGTTCATGAATTTATTTACCCTGAAGACTATCTCAATTCTAAACTCCAATGAAGAAAACCTTAATTTTCTCTTGACTGACTCCACATACAGATTTTATCAATTATCCAATTTAGCTAGCACTCAGAGACAGAATTTAGGCAGAACTAATCTAAGTTCTATTTTTATTTTTTTTCTCTGTGAAATGGCAGGCATATATCCAGCTCTCTGACAAGTGAGGAACTGGATGTAAAAATGTCTTTAAAACTGCAATGCTCTATACAGAAATGAGGTTGCATATGCAATTCTAGGCCCTTCACATTGACCACTTTTGTTTCTCTATCTCTGTGTATATTCAAACAGTAGTAGGCAGCCTCTAGTCTTTCCTTCTCTCAATAGAAAATTCTTTTAAAGGACCTAACCCTAACCGAATAGTTTAGCACATTTATCCCTCTGCCCTTCACCTCCCTAAATTTTCTTACTCCTTTAACTTTTACAAAGTGGTATTTCTAATATTATAACCCTCATCTTTTCAGTATTATTTTAGCTATGTTGAGGCATAGAAAAGTGGACCAAGCTCCAGGTAAGGAATTCATCTATCCACAAGCTAAAGCAAAGAACTATAATATAACAAGTTTGCTATTCATTATCAATAAGATGGATTTATGTATAGTTCATATCATAAGCAAAAGAAGTTTTAAAGTCACTTAAGTATGATTTTTGAATATTTTTTTAACAGCAGGCTATTTTTTCTTCATGGGTGTCTCTCCAGGTCAATAGGCATTGATCTGATTTATTTTTAATAATTGCATAATATGGGCATAGTACAATCTATTCAATAATTTCGCCGATCATGTATATTCAGATTGTTGGCAGCGTTTTTGTTTTTTTGCTTTTTTTTTTTTTTGTCACTACAGTGACATAACAAGTAGTGTTGAATGTAAACCCACTTGTTCAAAGAGGGTCAATTCCCAGACAGTATAGGAGTGTTCTTCAGTCAAAGGTATCAAAGTAGCTGCCCACTTGTGGTGAACTTCAAATACACTCTTAACAAAAGTTCGAGTCAACTAGTTAGTCCTGTGCCACTCTAGTCAAAGTCAAAGTCAAAGTCATGTCAGCAAATTTATACAGTGCATAACCCTGTTGCCCTTGCCTCTCAGAGATCCTGCCGTTCAAACAACATCGAAAACAACAACAAGAGGCACCTGGGTGGCTCTGTCGATTAAGCATCTGACTCTTGATCTCAGCTCAGGTCCTAGTGTCAGGGTCATGAGTTCAAGCCCTCCACATTGGGTTCCACTCTAGGCATGGAGCCTACTTAAAAAAAAAAAAAAGAAAGAAAGAAAGAAAAGAAAAGAACAACAAAACCCACGTTGTTTTTAGTCAAAAACTTTTAAATGATTCCAACAGGATACCAGCTGCATAAACACAAATGTTCGTTTTCACCCTCACCTCATTTTCAACTGGGGTAGAAAATTCAGACGGGATCATAGCAACTGCAGCCATGGCCTCTGCTTACACTGCCAAGGTTTACTTTATCCGGGCCTGCTGCTGATTTATTGGCAGTGTTGATTCCCTGGGGATGTGATGCTTTCATAGGTTTCACATATCTAAGACCTGTTGGCTTTTCTTAAGCAGTGAGTGGATTCAGCCACAAACCAGCTCTCACCTGGCCCTGAGGCTCCGGTCTGGTGTTTTCCATCCTCTTTCTTCCAATGCCTCTCCCTTATCATGGTAAAGTTCTGATTGGAAGGGTTGTCATTTTTTTTCTTTCCTTTCCAAAGAGTTGGTTCCCTGACCCATGCCATCAGCGAATGTCGTTTAGCTTCTCTTTTCCACCACCATTAAATAGTGAAGAAACACTGAACTGTTGAGACAGGACGAGCATTATTACTGGGTATTATGTACCACCTTCGATCTGGGCCCTCAAATTATGTGACAAACCAGTATGTCAGCGTTCATATCATGGAGAGTCCAAAATATGCCATAAAATTATTTTGAGTGGAAGATATTTGAGTTTCCGAAATTTCTTGTCTGCCTAAAAGCAGAGGCTCCCAAAAGAACTCAAAAGAATTCAGTTGTCATATATTCCCTCCCCAGGAGTAACTGGGGAAGATTGACTCATCGCTGGACATGAGAAGTCTCCACAACACACCTAAACAGACATTGTCACAGAAGTATCATATCTCTCTCTCCTGAGGCTTCACTTATCTTTCCATAAAGTAATTTGTTTTCCCATAAGTGTCCATCATCTCCCTTTCCCCTACTAAGATATAGATAAGCCCCAAATTCTAATTGCCTCTTTGACTCACGTGTCTTTGTGAACGCCCCTATGTACATGATTAAATCTGCCTTTTCTTTTGTTACTCTGTCTCTTGTCAGTTTAGTTCACAATCCCCAAATACTGAACCTAAGAGGATAGAGGAAAATTTTTTTTCTGTCCGATATCACAAATGAAGGGGAAGATAAAGGTGAAACATGGAAGAAGGAATGGTTTCATAGCAGAGGAAATTAAAGCTAAAAGTAAATTTGCTAGATCCCTCCAATCTACTATTATATTTCTGAGATCCCTCTAAAACAAAAAAATTTAAATAAATCTGAGTAATGCAATTAGACAGGAAGAGAAACCAGAATGAATTATTGAAACTTCATAACTAAAAGATGTCACTTAAGAATACACATTTTTTTTTTCCAGTTAAATGCAGGTAAAGGAGACTTAACCTGGCTGCTTGTGGTGCTCATGGAGGTATACCATTTAGATCTCCCTTCAAGAGACACTCCTTGGGAGAACACAGATCACTGACAGCCCCCCGCTGCCGCATATTCCCTTTGGGATCTGCTGCAACATTCCTGCTAAGGCCCCATTTTGCCCAGGCTGTTGCCACCTAATGACTGAGCACAACAGGGGCCTCAGAGCTGGGCCACTCTACCTGGCACAGGACTTCTCGGACTGGTCGTCTTTGCTCTGGGGCTCCCCATCGGCCTGGCAGAGACTTTCTCAGAGCTGCACTGTGCCTGAGGCCCTTCCCACCCTAACCTTCTTCCTTCCCTCTCTTTTCTCAAGGGTCAGACTTGAATCGCGGTCTGAAGGCTCACCCCTTCTACTCCTGCCTCTCCGCCCCCCGCCGTTATCCTTCATAGTTTCTCTCCCAGTTAAGTCTTCTTTGCATACCCCCATCTTCGAGGAGGACCTGCATGGACTCAGCCCATAACTCCTGCAAATCCTGAAGTACAGTGGTTCGTTCTTGAATAGCATCAGGTACGGCATTGGCCAAACATATCCCTCTAGGGACTACAAACATTCCATGAAGTAATAACGGCAATCCTTCGTTCATTAATTTCCATGTGCCAGACACTGCGCTCAATTCTCTTTGTAAGTAAGTTTACGTAAGCCTCACAGCAACCACATAAGTCATATTCCCTCGATTTTATAGTGATATGCCCAAAGACACATTGCCACTCACATTTGAAAAAACAATGACAACCTGAGATTAAAATCCAGTTCTATCCAGTTTCAAAACCCATGTTCTTCCCTCCACTGTACTGCCTTCCAGCAGCAATGCTGGGAAGCCTGGGTAGCTCAGTTGGTTAAGCATCTGCCTTTGGCTCGGGTTTTGATCCCAGGGTCCTGGGATCGAGTCCCACATCAGGCTCTCTGCTCAGCGGGGAGTCTGCTTCTCCCTCTCCCTCTGTTGCTCCCCCTGCTTGTGCACATGTGCTCTCTCTCTGTCAAATGAATAAATTAAAATTTTTATAAAAGTAATGCTAAGAACTATTCTAAATATTAGCTGGTGTTATGAACCAGGCCCTTGGCTAAGAACTTTACACGTCTTCCCTCATGCAATCCTCCCAATGGCCTCACAAAGCAACTATGATTACTATTTCCCATTGCACAGAGCAGAGAATGGAAGGTAACAAATAAATGACACATCACAGAGTAGCGTTTCCTGGGACAAACTAAAAGGGTTGTTCCACTATAATAAATGATATGGTAGGTACAGATCGATAGGATTTTCCTGAACTGTGATTTGGTTAATGGCAATGCCATTTAGATGTTTCTGGCCTCATTACTGATATTCTAAGTGTTCCAATGCCCTCTCTTAGCTCTCTCAGGCTTTCTATGTTGAGCCTCCAGCACTGTAGCCAAGAAGACTGGTCCATTGCTTTGCCGGTGTTACTTGCTAGCCCCTTCATAAACAATAGGTTAATTCTGAAAACCATCCCCAGCAAAGGAATCTGGTTTCCTAGAGAATACAGCTCTGAGTTTGTTAACACAGAGTCTGTCTACACAGAGTTGATTTTGCTTTTTGCATAGTTTGGAAGCTGTTCTATTATGTTCTTTCCTGAGCTGCATATTAACGATAAAGAATGCCCTACCGTATAATGGTTAATACATATTTTTTTTCCTCAGAAACATGCTTGGATTTCTTTCTCTTCCTTCTAATGTGATCACCACCCACACCCACCCACCAGTAAGATTAAATATTCTTTAACAAGAAAATAATAAAAGCTGAATAAATGCCCTCCAGCATCAAAAATTGCAGCAGAGGCAGGAGGAAAAAAAAAAAAATTCTCTCTGAGTGCAGCTTTTGTGATTGCGTTTAAAGACGCGGAGGGAGGGCTGCTCTTATTCCTGCAAGAGGTTTCTGGATGCTTTCTGTAAACCTAGCTCTCCGCCCTGCCCAAAGAGTGGCAGTGGGTGGATAAGCGTGGAAGGGATGGAAGAAAGGAACAAGAGTATATATCCAAACTGAGTGGGGGGGCGGAATCTAGCCAATGATTTCTGTCTGAGTCTCTGTTCATGCCTGAGCTGCCATATTCCTGCTAACTACAGGGCAGCTCACGTTTTGCATGACTCAACACGTCTCAACACTGTCTACACCAGTCTCAGACGAGAATTTCACGGACATCCTGGGAGGTGATCCAAGGTAGCCAACTGGCAGACTCATGAGCTATCTAAATGGTCATTAAGCTACATCATATTTTATTTTGGGCAGGGAACGGTCATTCCGGAGCAATAAGTCATTGACAGGCAGATAAGACAAGATGGGAGACTGGGCCAACCTTCCAGGTTGAGGAAAGTTGAAAACTCTGGAATGGCAAAATAGTCTTGTGTCTAATGAGACTGCCCTGGAGGCGCTATCCCTCAAGTCCACCCAATTTTAAGTGAGTTTTTTTGGCAAATTATGTCACGTAGCTTCAAACCAATTAACCCGGAGGTGTTCAGGGTTTTTTGTTTTTTTGTTTTTTTGGACGGTTCAGAAAGATGATACCATTCTAAGAAAATTTGGTTCGGGCATGATTTCTTTCTTTTCTGATGTCTAAATCTCAAACTAACGTATACCTGAAGATATTAATACATTTCATCTCCAGTATGTATTAACTACCTTTTTTATTAGCAGTTTCTTAGAGACAACAGGGCACACGATGGGAGGACAGGCACCTAACCAGATGGGAGCGCAATAAAGGCTATACATGATTTGTTAAAATATGGGTGCCCATGGCTTTTCACCCCCACTCAAAAAGTGCTGCTTATATCCATCCCAAATTCATCACGCTGCAATTTAATCTGATTTCCTTTTATGCTGTCCTCACTGGAAATCAGAAGGTTTGAGCTCCTTTTCTTGTGTTTTTAAAGACATTTTAAAATTTCCCCTTGATCTTTCCTTTGGTTGACAAAAAAGCTCGGACTCCCCCCCAGCGTGTTATTGTGTTTAATGTATAACCTTTAAATCACCCTCTGGCTTTCTGTGAACTTTCTCCAAGCTCTTCTTGCCTCTCCTTAGGGTTGTATATAGCTGCCTAACGAACCACCCCAAACATAATGGCATTCAAACAGCAACAATCGTTTGTTAATTATTTCTCATGGGCCTGGGGGTTGACTGGGCTCAGCTAGCTGGTTTATCCCTCGAGGTTCTCCTGTGTGGTTGCAGTCAGACAGTGGCTGGGGAGTCGTCACAAAGGCTTCTTTTCTCCCGTGTCTGGGGAGTGATACTGGCTAACAGCGCCTGTCCCTGGGCCCTGGGTTGGGTTCTAGAAGTGAGGGTCCCAAGAGAGACAGAGAGTCAAACCAAGCTGTCTGCCCTTCATGGTGGAGCCTTGGTAGTCATAAGGCATCACTTTCACTATGTTTTATTTGTTAGAAGCAAATCACTATGGCCAGCCCGCGTTCAAAGGGAGGGGAATTTAGACTCCACCTCTCCAAGGGAGGGGTAACAAAAAGTTGGCAACCACCCGTGAAAACCATGACACATCTCTTTAGTTGGGAAATCCATTGTGCTCTCAGGCGAGAGGAAGCTAGTGGGGCTGGCCACAAGGGGCTAGATTCAAAACTCAGGGGGACTGTCAAGGATTTGAGGATCACTGGTGGCCATGACCAGAGAAAAGGTAAAAAGGAGCCCATAGAAGAGTAGGGAAGGTTGGCACCAGTCACTGCAGCAGAACGGGGACTCCAAAAGAAACTCAGACCTGAGGGTAGAGGCTGTTCAATGTGAACGGGACCCATACATGGCAGGGAGAAGGAGCCCAGAAAGGTGGAGGTCAAAGTCAAAGAGCACCCAGAGAGCCTCCCAAGGGGTGCAAGGGCGAGTCTCGCTTTCAGGATTACTACTGTGCAATCACCCAGACCCAGCTCAGGACTTTTCTTAGGAGCAGACCTGGACCAGGGACACAGAAGGCTTTCTGTCCCAGTGTGTGCCTCCGATCACCACCCATGTCTCACTGATGAACAAACGCCACTCTCTGAGAGAAAGTAGGAAATCACCCAGAAGGAAATTAGGGGGCTGTGAGCAGGCTGAGTTTCTGAGAAGTTGTCTGAGGCAGTGGTGGGGTTCCTGAGTACAATGGGCCTGGCTTTCCCCAGGACCAAGGGGTTCTACTGAGATCTTTCTGCGTATCTATCCAAAGAGACTCTGAGGTCGGCAGGAGGTAGAGGCAATGAGTCAGAACCTGAGATGCAGGGACACCGACCGGCCCCAGGGGTGCTTGGGGCTGGGACCTCGGCATCTAAAAGTCCGCCTCCAAGGAGACACCTGTTAGCTCAAGGCCTGGCACACAGTGTGTGCCCAGTGAATGCTTGCTAAATCACACAGAAGTGAGATCACCCAGACCCAGGCAATGCGGTGGCCAGCCCCGTAGTGTGCAGAGAGAACGGCAAAGCAGGGGGATTTTAAAAGCTCCAAAGCATCCTGCTCCTCTAAACTTCATGCTCCTCCTAATAACAGAAAGGACTCTTCACTGCGATTTCATATTTAGATTGTGATCTCATGTCCAAACCCACACTCACAACTACACACGTACAACCACCCACAAACATATACGCAACCACGCACACGCACCAGCACACACACACACACACACAAGCATATACACCCATCGTGCATGCATATGCACGCATGCGCACAATCACTCTGCCAATTCCTTTCCCTTCAACAGCAGCTCCCTCTGTGAAGTCTATGCATCCCCTGTGAGAACTGGTGCCATGGTTACCTCCATGTGTGAATGAGTTGTCACACTGATTGAACATGGTGACTCCATTCCCTTATTGTTCATTCAGACAGTGTTTATGAACCGCAGGCCAGCCAGGGCACTAGATTGAGCGGAGTTGGCAAAGATGCATAAGGTAGAGTCCTGTCCCCCAGGAGTGACAATTGAGCAACACGACTTGAAAAATCATTCATGCCACAACCTGCAAGTGTAGAGGAAATTTAGCTTCTTTGATTGTGTCTGTAACGGATCTGATACCCTCCCGTGAGTGAGCAAGAGAGCCAATTCGTTCAGGGCCCAATCTGGTTCAAATGGAACCTTATTCACCAGCGCCTCATCCTGCTGCCCGCCCCCCACCCCAAGATCGTGCAGCAGTACGGTGTCAGTGGTAGGACACTAGCCAAACAAGGATCTTTTGAGCATAAAAGGGGAATGCTGCGATCATTACACTGTAACAGCTGGGATAGCTTGGGACTGCCTGGGGGCAAACTAGGACAGAAAAGATTCTACCCAGCAGGAAACCACACACAAAAGGGATTTATTTAAGTAAGGGGCTGTTTTCAAACATGTCAACAAAGGTAAGAGAAGCCAAGGAGGGATGGGGAAGCACTGGAAGGGTCACAGCAGGAGGGGGCTGCCACCCCTAAATCTAAAAGGGTAAAAAAAGGAAGAGGTGCTAAGCCCTATAGTGAGACCTATAGACGTGGGAGAGGGTTGTCCTCTGACCTCCCACACTGGAATGCAATCACGTGCCACCCACTGCCAGGTAGGAGGGAGCAGGAAACCAATAACCCCTATCTCTCTTTACAGCTGCACTCTGGCCTCCAGGGGGAGGGTGCCTTCCATTGGCAAAAGGCATCCAGAAGCTGGAGGGCAAGGGAGACCCGTCTATGAAAGTCAGCCTCCTTTTGTGCAGAGCAAGGCGGAAAAAGGTGGAGATGGATTTTGTGTTGGGGCGGGAGATGAAGGAGAATCACTATTACATTATGGTTTAATGGGGGAAAGGAACAGATGGATCATCATGACGATAGGAAAGGCTTGAGGTCCTCAGGCACAGTGGCCTCTGCCTCCAGGGCACCGAGGGGAACACCTCCGTTCCCCTTTGGACTGCCCTGCCTGCACCATCCACTGAGGGCTGTGGGTGGTATAGACCCAGGCTGCTAACCCCCCCTTTGGCTTCTTTAAAGCTCCGTGGTGACTTGGCCTCACCTCAACCCTCACTGGTTCCTGACTGGTCCCTGGGTCTGTGCCAAGTGCTCCATCCCGTCTGCTCCCCCAGCTGTCCACCCCAAGACTCAGCTGAAGGATCCTTCATCGTGCCATGCCGGGCCTCATTTATTCTTGGCATTACCCTAATTTCTCTAAACCACTTCCCCATCTCCTCACTGGAGCCTAGAGAGAAAAGAATCAGGGACTCACAGCTGCAGGGTTTGTTCTCCCATTTCTTTCTTGATCTTTCTCTTTGCCACTCTCCTCCGGGAGGGAAAGGGGCTCAGCTGTCTCTTCCTTCCCCCAGGTCGCATTCTCCTTCTAGCGCTGAGCAGCAAGACTCATGGCTTTGCTGTGTGGACTTGGCATGTTTCTGTTCTACTCTGGGGCCCTGGGGCTGGCTATGCGACAATGTGAAAGGGGAATGAGACAGAAGGGTCTGCCCTAAAAATTGAACAAATCCTTTCTGAAGGCCACATCTGAATTTATGAGGCTATTGCCCTGCTGCACAATATTTTGTGAACATGATCATGGTTTTTCCATACTCCTTCTTTAACATTTTTATTGTGCACACTTGCGAGCGCACATGCGCGCGTGCGCGCACACGCACACACACACACACACACACACACAAAACCTCAAAAAAATTTCTAGAAAGTTCAGTATCCTGGGTCAACTAGGCTAAGATCGCATGCTCAGGAAGGCAGAATAGAATATTACATCAATATTTTTAAAATATTAATCCCCCTTAAAATTTTAATTTCCTGTTCCCAGCTACATTCTGGAAGCCTGAGCTCTAAAGTGAAGGGCACCCGGACCTGGGCTAGGGCAGCAGTTGATGAAAGCGGTGTGTGAACCTGGATGGGACTCTTGTCTCTGCCCCTTATTAGCCATGGAACCTTGAGCAAGCCACTTCACCTCTCCCAGCTTCACTTTCTTGTTGTGTGAAATGAGGATGCTAATGCCTGCCCATTGGTGTCCTTGTGAGGGTTAAATGAATTGGCAGAAAGCCTGGCTCATTTAAGGTGTTTAGGTGACATTCCTTTCCTGCCCTCAGGGCCAGCCCTGAATAAGAGCCAAAGTACACGCCCCGCCCAGTGTCATTTGAAAATGTAGGAGCTAGAATTCTGGACCTGAGATTCTTGGTCTCACGGAACTGAGCAAGGTAAGACAAGAACTGGAATCGATTGTCTCCTACGGGAAAGACACAGTAGTAGAACTCTGTTAGCCCTTGTAAACCATCTCATCTCCAATGTACAGGAGAAAATGAGGCCCAGAGAGTAATTTGCCTGAGTTGTTTGCCTCTTGTTGGTAGACTTTGAAGTGCTTTTCACTAAAAATGTATCATCCTGAAACAAGTTGTCTCCACTCAGTGGATTCTGTGGTGCTCCATCCAGGTCCTCTGGTCAGAGCTGGTGCTCCCAGCCCCAGCTGCTGGGACCATCAGCTGCAGACACAGCTGTGTCCCTTAATGGGAGGTGCCCTTGACTACAGGAAGCAGGCTTGCCCAAATCTGCACCCCTCCAGCAAGTTCAGCCTCAGTGTCTGACTTGGAGATGCAAAGGCCTGGCCTCCTCAACCTCAATCTGGGACAACTCTGGGGGCCCTTCCCAGCTCCAGTGCTCCCTGTAGGATCAGCTGAGGCCTATGTCCAGTCCTGCCCCCCTTACTTCCTCAGGGGTATATCCCCCCTGGAACATTCCCCAATAAACCTTCGCACACAACCCTGTCTCACAATTTCCAGGGAATTCCACCTAAGGCTTAGACTTAAACTTAAGTGTTAGGGAAAACAAACAAACACCCACCAGGCCTCAAAATCCCAGTCTACCTGAACTGTGTTGATTAAATGATGGCATGAAAATTGACTGGAAGAAGTGGGATGGGAGTGGGCAACTCCTGGCGAGGAGGCAGAACCAGGAGAAGGAATGCTCTGGGGGTCAGAGCCCCAGGAATAAGAGGAAAAAGGAGGCCCAAACATGCTCCCTGTTCCAATGCTATGCTCAAGACTTTTATTTTTTTTTAAGATTTTATTTATTTGGCAGAGAGAGAGCACAAGCAGGGGGAGCGGCAGAGGGACAGGGAGAAGCAGGCTGCCCGCTGAGCAGTGAGCCCAACATGGGGCTCAATCTCAGGACCCTGAGATCATGACCTGAGCCGAAGGCAGACGCCCAACTGACTGAGCCACCCAGGCGCCTTAAGATTTTTTAAATTAATAAATGGCCTCCTGGTTTATGGCAGGTTCTGTCTGGTGTCCACACATAAAGGATTTAATTCTAGGTAGGGGTCTTAGTTATAAGGTAATAAGGAAATAAAACTTACAGCAACCAAAGGCAATATTAACAGTAGCAATAATACTCAACATTTATATAGAACTTTCTATGGCTTCAGGCATTGTTCTCAGTTCTCTATACACATTAACTCATTTGACCTTAAAAAAAATCCTGTGAAGTGGTCGCTACTATTATCACCTCGATGAGCAAACTGAGGCATAGAAAGGCCTAGTAATTTGTCGAAGGTCATGTAGCTAGGGAGTTGCGCTTTTACCCAGATAATTTGGCTCCGTGATTGTTGCTCATAATCAGTATGCCCTAAGGGAAAAAGTCCACTGCTGTCATTTAGAAGGGGGACCATCCCAAAACTTGAGTCCTGGTACCTCGTCTAGAAGCCACCATTCCCAGGAACCACAATGGTAGCCATCAATCCTCATTTCCCAGGCCCACGGACTACTAACTACTTAGCTACTAAGAGAGAAGAACCTCTCTTCACTATAAACCCTGGATTATTCTAGCTAGAGATTTGTTTATTTGGGGTGTAAAAATCTTGCTTCACATACAGCATAATGCCATCTTTTTAGATGTATTTTTAAGTTTTATTTAAATTTGATTAATTAACAGATAGTGTATTATTAGTTTCAGAGGCCCTTTTAAAGACACTGTCAGGGTTCCAAGCCCCAGGTCACTGAGGGAACACAGAAGTAAATGGACACCTCAGTGCCACTGTAGAGAACATCACTTTACATAAAATAAATAAAAAGAAAGTTTTCATTATGGTTTAGGGATTCACCCATAATTGGCAATCATCTCCAGAAAGTCCTGTGAAGAGTCATGATTGATCATAGAACTAACATTCCAATAGAGAGTGGTTGGCCCATTTGTCACTTATGTCAGTTAATTTAACCAAAGCTTTCTCCATTAACCTCTGCTGAGAAGCCCAGAAGGAGTACTACTCAACCAACATTTGATCCACTTAATGGCATAGTCTCCTTGCTGCTGTTGTTCCTGTTATAAATTTGGAGTAAGCATTGACTTGTCAAAGGTCTGGAGCTAATTTTACACATAGTAGAATATTCTAGGGGCGCCTGGGTGGCTCAGTCGTTAAGCGTCTGCCTTCGGCTCAGGTCATGATTCCAGGTCCTGCCCGCTCCGCGGGAAGCCTGCTTCTCCTTCTCCCACTCCCCCTGCTTGTGTTCCCTCTCTTGCTGTGTCTTTCTCTGTCAAATAAATAAATAAAATCTTAAAAAAAAAAAAAGAATATTCTAGTGGATGAAAGGCCTGAGACACTGTGAAGGAACAAGAGGTGTATCAGTTATCTGTTGCCGTGTAACAAACAGCCCCAAAGCCTGGTGGCTTAAAACAACAATAATCATTGGTTTTGCTCTTGAATCTGTAATTTCCAAAGGTCTAGGCAGGGACAGCTTTTCTCTGCTGTATGCAGCATTGGCTGGGCCAACTCAAGTGGAGGCTGGAGGATTCACTTTCACAATGGCTCACTCATGTGGCTGATAACTTGGGGATGGCTGTCAGCTGAGAGCTTAGCTGGGGCTGGGGACCAGGGAGCTCAGTTTCTTTCCATGGTGGGCCTCTCCATGGGATGCGTAGGCCTCCTTATGGAATGGTGGCTGGGTTTCAAGGGTGAATATCCTAAGAGGCAGGAAGTGGAAGCTGTCAATTTCTCAGTCTGGGCCTGGAAACTGGCACAGCATCCCTTCTGCTCTATTTTATTGAATAATCAGTCGCAGAGCCCATATTGAAGAGGAGGGAACAGAGACCCCACCACTCAATGGGAGGATAGTCAAAGAATGTTTGGGTTATATTTTAAAATCACCACAGAATGGTAGTCACAGAATGTCAAACACGTGACATCTTTTATTCCACGTTCTTTTTTTTTTTTTGACATATGAGGAAAACAGTTCAGAGAAGTGAAGTTATTTCCCAAGAGCACACAGCAAGATAGTTACAGAGCCAAACCTAGAACAAGGGTCTTGATTCCTGGCTTTGTTCATCTCACTGAAAAAGAGAGCACTTTACTCAAATCGCTCTGACGAAGGAGTCCATAGAAGTTCTGGAGATAACTCTTTAAAAATTACAGCTAGCTACAAATGGCTAAATCCCTCAAAGGTACACAGACATTCAGCACTATTACAGGGCACTGACATAGTAATATATTATAACAATATAATCATAGGATGGCCATAAAAATATAATGATACATTAATCAACTTTCCTCAGCCATTCCAGTGATGCAGGGGATACAGCAGTGAGCTAGAAACAGGCCTTGTCCTCCCAGAGTACATAGGCCAATAGAAGCTACAGGCAGTTACACAAGAAAGCACAATACCATTGGTGCTGAGATGAGGGAAGTTTATATTGTGGATGAAAGCGCATAGAAGGGGAAACTAAAACTTGGTCTAGAGGTCTGGAAATTCTTCTCAAATGATGGGATGTCGAAACCAAAATGAGAAGGGTAAGTAGTGGTTATTCAGGGCAGAGATTAGAATATTTCAGGTGAAGGGAACAGCACATATAAAGACGTGTTGAGAATAAGACTCCAAGATCGCTTAAGGGACTGAACAGACTCAAATTCTCACAGTTGTCTGGCACATAGTAGACTCTCAATAAATAGCAATCAAGTTTAAAAAAAAAAATACAAGTGACTCCCCAAGTATCTCTAGTCACTAAGGAAGAATTGATCATTCTTGTTTGACCTGACTAAGGACTAAAGATTGTTGGTAAAGAAAAGGAACCGGAAGACGTGGTCAGTGCACCCAGATGGCAACCCCACCATATCACAGGCTGTTGCCCGATGCTCATGGATAGCGGACAGCCTAAGAAAGCCCATTTTTCTTGCAGCTTCCAACCAGTGCTAAAGCTATTTGTTTCTGTTTGTAAATGCTTAACGCATCCTGGCAAAGGGTATGGACAAACACTCTTGGTGCAATTATGCAATCTTTGTTGTCAGAATGGAATGAATGTTTCTTCTTTCCGCAGTAACTGCTAATTATAAACTAGCTGTTATAGTTCTCCAATGGCTTTAATTTTCTCTAACAACCTCCATCTTTTCTGAACCCGGCAAGAGTGGTTCTCAGGAGTCTCAGCTGACATTCCAGAAGTTTGCCATGCTCACTACCCAGGACTTCCCACTTTCTCCACCCCATTCACCCATACAGTTCACTTCTCATCTCGGCTCTTCAATTGATCTAAATACATACATAAATACAATAAATACAAATATTTAAATCAGTTGTATGCAAGACACTAAGCTAGGCACTTTGAGAATCCTAAGAATGAACATGACACGGATTGTAAACTCCTTGAAGGTAAGTACCCTAGAGAAAGGAAATACATATGAAATTGTACATTATAACACATAGCAGAGTGTGATGCATGCTCTTAGAAGAAAAATGGCAGCCAGAAAAGTCCAGGAAGACTAAGTCTCCGAACTGAGACTTAAAGGATAAGTAAATAGAATTACATAAACAGTTTTCCAGTGAATGGATAATCATATAATTAGATACTAATTATCTCTCCATGTTTTTCTGGACAGTTCAGGGAAATAAGCACTCAGCTAGATCAACCCTGTGGTCAGCCGCTATTCTCCACCAATATTTGTTGCTCATCCATAAGGAATGATTATACTTCTCCATCCTGTTGAATCTATGTGTGGCCAAGTCACTTGCATTGGCCAATGAATGAGCAGAAGTATCCGTTCTGGGTAGAGACTTCATTTTTTTTTTTTAAGATTTTATTTATTTGACACACAGAGAGAGAGAGTATAGGCAGAGGCAGAGGGAGAAGCAGGCTCATCGCCGAGCAGGGAGCCCAATGCCGGGCTCAATCCCAGGACCCTGGGATCATGACCTGAGCCAAAGGCAAATGCTTAACCGACTGAGCCACCCAGGCACCCCTTGGGTAGAGAATTTAAAGGCCAGCAACTTCTTCACCACGTTCTCTTTCCCATCTGCCACAAATACAGGCAATGTCCCAGATAGAAGCTGCTCAACCACCTAATACTTGTCCCAGTCAGCTCAATGCTGAAAAGTAATATGAGGCTCAAAAATGGGGTAGCAAGGTAATATTTGCTCACCACTGTTCCGGGCATTGTATGAGGTATTTGATTCTCACAACTTCACAATATATCAAACATCACTCCCTTTATACAACTGTAGAACCTCAGGGAGGTTAAGAGACTTGCCCAAGGTCATGGCAGGTAAGAATCATTGCTAGGATTCCAATCTCATATTGTGTAACAGGGAGTCTGCTCCTTTTGTAGCGTTATATAACTACCAAATCACAAAGATATCACACCCTTAACTTCCCTAGCAAACTGTGCCCCTTATTCTGAACTTGATGATCATGTTACTTAAGCCTGACTTGGAAACAAGTGGATGAGAACCTTGATACCTATTCCATTATTTGATATATGTTGGAAACATGGACCCCTGACCAATAAGAAATCATTTCACTTAAATCAAGGAAAAGAGATTAACCTCAGAATTTATTTAAATCCATCGTGCCTTATCAAATCTGAATGCCAGCAGTTACTTATCTTGGATCCTAGGTGTTTTTTAGATTTACAATCACTGACAAAGTCACAAGGTTAGATTTCCTTTGGATTCCATGGGATCACAAAAGATTACATAGTTCAGTAGTAACAGAGTGTTCCCCAAGACTTGGCTTTACCTCTGTAGATCGCTCAGAAACATGGGGCTGCAATTCTTTCAATCACCCTGCTTTTACAGGCTGGAAATTTTGCTACAAAAAGCTGGAAATTCATAGTCATTGGAACCTAGTGCAGTCAAGATACATATTAAACAAGGATGCAATGGACCGAAGAGACTTGGTCACCAGGGAAAGAGGTGCCCTGTTGGAGGCGCAGACTGAGATGAGGGCAGAAGGAAAAGAGAGGCTTCAAAAAAAACTCTTCTATAAATCAGCTTGGTTAGCTGATCCCTTCTTTTCTTTAAAAAAAAAAAAAGATTTATTTATCTATTTTAGGGAGCGGGGAGGGGCAGAGGGAGAAGGAGAGAGTGTCTCCAGCAAACTTCCTGCTGAGTGCAGAGCTTGATGCTGGGCTCAATCCCATGACCCTGAATCACGACCTGAGCAGAAACCCAGAGTCAGAGGCCTAACCCACTTGGCCACCCAGGCACCCTGATACCTTCTTTTTCTTATAATCCATCTCTTTTTTCCCTCTGGTCACCTCCTCCTCTTGACTCTTTACTGCCATGGATGTGGCTACCTGTAGTTAGTGGTCAGTGTTAAAGAAATCTGTATTTCAAGATGCCTGGGTGGTTCAGTCCATTGGGCAGCTGCCTTCAGCTCAGGTCACGATCCCGGGGTCCTGGGATTGAGTCCCGCATCAGGCTCCTTAGTGAGTGGGGGGTCTGCTTCTCTCTGCCTGCCACTCCCCCTGCTTGTGCTCTCTTTCGCTCACTCTCTCTCTCTGACAAATAAAATTTAAAAAAAAAGAAATCTATACTTCTCTTTTTCAAGCATCTAGTATATTTTGGGTGTAGAACTGAATTTTTTAAAATTTTACATAGGGGCGCCTGGGTGGCTCAGATGGTTAAGCGTCTGCCTTCGGCTCAGGTCATGGTCCCAGGGTCCTGGGATCGAGTCCCGCATCGGGCTCCCTGCTCCTTGGGAGCCTGCTTCTCCCTCTGCCTCTCTCTCTCTCTCTCTGTCTCTCATGAATAAATAAATAAAATCTTTAAAAAAAAATAAAAATAAAATAAAATTTTACATAATATAATTTCCTGGATATAGTTATCCCAACCACAGTGTTAGATGTTTTAGCTGATATTTAGAAGTACTTCTTAATTTTATAGTTTAGTTAGTGGTTTTTATGTTTCTACATGTACATATCTGCACCAGACAAAACCCCACAGAAACAAAGAGAAGAAAAGAAGACATAAGTGAAACAGCATACAAATCAGACACAGACACAGACATCAGCCATCAGACACAGACCATGGAGCCTTGGGCCTGACAGCTAATGAAAGGCCAGGCACAGGGCAGAGGATGGCTGGTGAGAGAACCAATCAACCAGGCCAAGCAAGTGATGGTGTAGAAATGAGGCTGGATGGATCAGTGTGCTGGTGAGCATCCTTCATGGTTTCACTGAAATTTTTCTTTCAATAATTTCAGTTAAATAACTTCTTAGAATTTTTCCAAAATTTGACACTGAGATTCTTTGCCTTGGGCAAGACATTATATAAAGCTGATCAATTAGAAGCCACATGATCTTTTTATTTTCCTTTGCTAGCTTTTTAATTTTGAGCTTCTTCAAACATACACACACACACACACACACCATGAAAAATACCATGGCAGATACCCAGTTACCAGTAGTCTTCCTCATCCCATAGGCTTCTCTTCCCTTGCCTCCTACAGGAAAACCAAGGCAGGACCCATAACTTTTCTTTTCACTCTCAGATAGATTGAAAAGCCCCTCTTCAATTCCCAAAACAACTTTACTTCGGTAATTCCACTCTGGAATAATATGCAAAACTTGAAATTCTCATCAAAGTCAGAGCTTCTCCCCTCTCCAAGCTGAGACATGATCCAGGTTGAAAATGTGAATTAAGAAAGACACAGGGTTTGCTTTTTCTCTACTTTACCACCTTGAACATCTACTCATCTGTCCCCAGCTTGCTAACCACTGATTCTGACCACTCAAGAGTCAAATTGTGGGGAGTGACTAGGAGAAATAAGAGAAACCAAAAAGCCTTGACTGGTAGCATTATAAGTGAGTATTGGTTTCCTCTAGCTGTGGTGAATTTTTACTCTTATTTCTCCTGTGGGATGTTCTATGAGTTCTTTGAAGAACTCCTCCACACCCATCACTGAGGATGTTCCACCTGCTGGGTCCTGACATGGGGGATGCCTTCTCCACCTGGCCTTTTGTGAATCTACCATTGATTCCCTGTTTCTTGGGATTCTTCTTCCACATATACCTTCTCCCATTACCCCTCTAGATACCCTTTTGGGCAAAGTCCCTTTAAGTAATTTCAGGCTCACCTACTCTCTGACCCATATTTAGTCCTTCAGAAACTCAAATCTGACTTGTCATCAACAGGTGTCACTTACTCGCAGCCACAGCCACTGGTTGCTTTAGCCAAGTCCTGGAACTTTCGAGTCCTCAGAAGTGTAGCATATACCAGTCTATAGTGCCTTCCAAACTCCAGAGGACATATACTAAAATCTTGAAGTGGTTTCAGTGATAGCCTTCTCAAAAAAGACTTGAGGTGATGGGCGAGGGTCTCTATCCCTTTCCCATGGTGACAGGGTACTCACAGTGCACAACTGCATTCTCTTTTTTTTTTTTAAGATTTTTATTTATTTATTTGACAGAGCGAGACACAGCGAGAGAGGGAACACACAAGCAGGGGGAGTGGAAGAGGGAGAAGCAGGCCCTCCACTGAGCAGGGAGCCCGATGTGGGGCTCGATCCCAGGACCCTGGGATCATGACCTGAGCCGAAGACAGACACTTAACGACTGAGCCACCCAGGCGCCCCACACAACTGCATTCTCTAAAGAAGAGTTTTTTTATTCTCCAACTCTCTCAGTCCTTCAAACTTTTTTATAGGCTGGAGGTGCTTAGGGGGTCTAGTTCTTCACTGCCCCTACTGATTTTGGGGTCTCGGTCAGAACTGAAACCATCTCCCATTTTAATATTTTGCTGTTGACATATTTTTATTTGTGTACACTCTATTAGAGCTTGTGTTGCTTAATGCCGTTTAGCTCAAATATGATAGGCAATTAGGGGAAACCCATCAGTATTATATGGAAGTTGTAGGGGTGCATATGCGGTTTTTCCTTGCATGCTAATGATTTGTAAAAGATCAGAGGCAAGCTCTCTCATAATTAAAGAGAAAGCCCTAGTCTTAGGCAGTTCAGGTTGCTAGAACAAATGACCACAGACAGAGTGACTTCTAAACAACAGAAATTTAGTCTTCGCGTTTTTGGAGGCTGGAAGTCCAAGATCAGGGTGCCAGCACACTCGGGTTCAGATGAGAATCCTCTTTTGGGTTGTAGACTTCACATGGTGAAAAGAGACTTATATTATCTTCAGACTTATATATCTGAAGATGGTGGACTGCAGACTTATATAATATCTTCACATGGTGGAAAGAGAAGGTGGCAGAGCTCCCTGGGATCCCTTTTATATGCATACTAATCCCCTCTTGAGGGCTCGCCTCAGGACCTAATCATCTCCCAAAGGTCCCACTTCCTAAGACCATCACAGAGAGGGTTAGGATTTGAACACAGGAATCTTGGGGGGACATAAGCATTCAGTCCATTACAAAGACCTTAAGAATAAAGGTAAAAAATTCATCCGAAGTGCCTTTCTTTGGCTGTGGAAGCAGTGGCTAGTTTAGTGGATTCAAAAACCACCACAGTTTTTATTATGTTAAACTATCTAGAGAAGCTGCAAAGACGTCTCTTCCTATGTTTCCAGGAAAGAAAGAAAGAAGGAAGAAAGGGAGGGAGGGAGAGAAAGAAACAGTGGGGAAGGAAGGACCTTAATTTAAAAATGTCTACACCCTACATCTGGGTTTTAGTTTTGATGAGACTGTTCTCATCAGAATTCAATACCCCCAATATCTTACACCTCAAAGGCAAAAGCATGACTCTCTGGCCAAGAGCAGGCAAGTCGATTGTGAGGGCTGGGTGTAAATATCAATGGAGACTGAACTGTCACTATTTTTAGTAGGATTGTTACGGTTTTTGTTAGTAGTCTAGTTAGAAATTTACATTTGTTTTCAGTGGTCTGCCCCAACTACATTTTTCCCATAAGGCAGTTATTTAGAGTGGGATTTTGCAGCATGAGAGGTTTTCCAAAAATGCATATTTTGTATATATGAAAGTTCAGTCCTATATAACCATCAAAACTCAAAACTTGATTTAATCAAGTTAAATTTCCCACCCAGCTGGGGCCTTTGCAGGCAGATGGTAAGACCATTCTAGGAACAGTGCATAATCCTTTTACTTTCACTCTCTGCCTAATGCCTCCAACGCCCTGCCCCCTGGCTTTCCTCCCCACTTTTCTGATTCTGGCAGGGTCAGAGAAGAGGAAGTGAAAGATGTCCTCACACTCCCTGGGTCTAGCAGATGCTTGAAGCTCACTTCCTTATGTTTTACAGAGGCTTCCCCCTGAGGCATTTATATGAGCTCGCAAAAGCTGAACCCTTCCTCTGACTGGTTGGCTTCCTCTTGGCACTTGTCTCTTTGCTGCCCACTCCATATGGACCACTCTCTTTTGTCATTCCTTTGCCTCCGCTGGTGGTTCTTGAAGACAGAGTCGTAATAAAGCTCTAGGATGGCTCTCTCTTCTGCACGTGGTTCCAGTTCATCCACAGAACCACTTTTGCATCCTTAGCCCCAGCAAACTCTAGAAGAGCCCAGTCTCGGCGCGAGAGCGCCCACAACCTTTCTCCGCCATCAAAACAGGTCATTGATTCCTCACAGACCCTCCAGATTTCCTGGAAGAGGACAAATGCCAGTTCACTAAGCCCCACCAACTGTGGGAACTATGCAACAACCTCTCACAGACAACTCCTCCTCTTGGACTTGAGGGGAAGAGATAATACTCAACCCTCCTGCCTTAGAAGGGGTTAGAAGTGAGAACGGCCAGCACCTACCAGAGAAATTTTCTTCACAAATCATCCTCCGAGCCTCCACTCCTCTCTCTATCCTCTGTGAAAGAGAGGGCTTAAAAGCTCCATAAACAATTCTCATATTTTGACTTTGGGATGTCTGCACGGTGGTGCCTTTGGAGTACGGGGTTAATTGTCTTCATACTTCAACCAAAACTGAGATAAGAAGAGTCCCATTTTAGGTAGGACACACATACACTGAACCACACGTACACAAGGACAGTCACACAGAAATATTTGTAGTTTCCTATGATAAATGGGATACTTTTCCATCCCTGCGCCAACGCTATACTGTCTTAATTAATGTAGTTTTGCAATATATTTAGCTGGTAGGGCAAGTTCTTCTATTTTGCTTTTTTTTTTTTTCAAAATGGTCTTGGTGTTTTTAGCTTTTTGCCATCCTGTTTAAATTTTAAGATCATCTTATCCACACACACACAGTCACATACATGCGTGCATGCACATATGCACACACAAAATTGTTGGGATTTTCATTGAAATAACACGTAGCGCTCTCCACCTGGTTTTTCTCCATTAAGTTGTACGTAGTTTTGATTAGATTTATTCATCAGTGAGTTTCGTTGCTCTTGCGAATAGGATTCTTAAAATTACATTTTCTAATTGGTTGTTGCTGATGTATCGGGACATTGTTGACTTTTTAAATCTTATTTTTATCCACTAACCTTGTTGAAATTTCTTATTAGTTCTAATAGCTTGTTGAGGCTCTTGAATTTTCGATGTAAGCAATTAGGTTGTTGAAAATAATGACAATTTAACTTCTTCCTTTGGATTCTTAAAACCATTATTCCTCTTCCTCGTTGTTGCTTTGCTTACAGCCTCTAATAATCGAGTGAAAACAGGCCTTCCTATCTCGTTAGTAAATTTTAAAGGAACACAGGCATCACTATTTAGCATGGTATTTGCAGGAGATTTTTTTAAAGTTGCATTCAGTGACTGCCTTTCTTCCAGATTAGTCATCGCGAATGGCCTTCAAGCTGGATCCTCAGAAGTGCTAATCAGCAATACAACTGTCCCTGGGGCACGGAGCTCTGGGAAACAGATAGAGGGATATAAGAGACCTCCTTGAGGTGTCCTGGCAAGTCTCCGGCAGAGGCAGCATTGGGTCATTCTTTTACTGTGCTTGAGTTAATTCCCTACGACTGAAATGCATTCTTTATTCAGTTGCCTCGTTTTGTGCACCATTTTGGAATTTTAACTCAGTGCCTGTCCTTTGTCTTTCCAGGTAGATTGTTAAAAGCTTGGAGGATAAGGGCTCAATAGTCCCTTTCTTTCATCTCATATAAACTCTTTAGAATATAAGCTCTATGAGGGAAGGGGCTTTGCCTATTCTGTTACTGCTGAGCCATTTTTGAATGAATGAGCCCGCCTAACGTTCCTCCAGCCCCTCACTGACTTCAGCTCGGGTCTGGCACGTTGCCGTGTGCACCGTACGCGTTCCGAAAACGTTGGTGGAATGAATGAGCCATCCGAGCCCCTAGTCTTTTCTTTTGATTCCACCATTCTTTCACCTGGACATCTCTATTTCCAAATAGCTTGAGTAAAGCTGGTTGTTGATGTTTTTGTGAATGCCAGGAAGAAGAAAAAAAAAGTTTGACAAGTGTGCAATCTAACTTCATGAATTTCACAACAGATGACACCCGTTTTGATAAATGCATATGATTCTGCAGCTGATGAAAAAGAAAAATGAAAATGGGGCCAAATTACAGTTTGGTACCCAAGACAATAATCAATCTTTCATCATGCTAATGGTCTGTCATGAGACTGTAAAACCACATGAAGACAGCAAACAGGGAAGTCCTCACACCAGCTTTCCAAGGGAGTCAACATAATTTGGTTAACAAGACACACTTATCTGTGAATGAATTATAGCTAAGTGTGAACCTGGCAGTTCAATTATAAAATATGTCAAAGCTTTCCAGAAGCGATTACCACCATAACATTGAATAAGGTTACCACGGGCAGAACAGACTAATTGGTAGAGTTAGGCATATTTTTAAATGTCAAACAACATCTTGCTCCTCTTACAGTGCTGTTCGCTGCCCCTTCACTGGGAATACTAACTACCTACGGGTTTCTCATTCCCACCATAATGGTCTCTCCATATTTGTTTTATTTAAATCACACAGTTGGGGAGAGATACATGGAAATCTGAAACTGAGTCCTAGCCCTGCCTCTATGGAGTGGTGGTACCGTAGGGTGAGGGAGGGGAGAGCTCTTGTTCCCATGCCCTCATGTGGCACCCCCAACTTTAAGCTCAGATCCTGCCCAGCAAATGCTCTCTCTCAACCCCGTGAACTCAATTATCTGTCCACCTGCCCCTTTACTTAAGGACAGAAAGCCTTTTCCCTGATGCCATCAGAACCCTCAGGAACAGCTGTCCGATCTGACTCAGCAAGGTCACTCACCATCCTCCCATCATCCCTTTACTGATTCAGCTGTCATCTTCCCTCCTGAAACATACTTGTATGGACAGAGAATCTAGATTCCCAGCTGCCCTACTTTGGATTCCCCCAGACGCAGACTCTGAATCAAGGATTTCAGTGCAAGTAGTTTTTTGGGAAGTCATCCCAGAAAATACCAGAAAGGGAGTGGGGAGGTGAGACAGGAAAGGAAAGGAAGCCAATGGAAGGGGAGGCATTATCATGAAGTTGCCCCCCGGGGCAATGTGGGCTCAATTCCGCTGGGAACTAAGGGAAATACGGTGGAACACACACCTCAGAATGGACTCAAGTAGTCTGAGAAAGCCCTCGGACGCAATTTCTGGCATTTAAAGTTGGGTTGGCAGGCAACGAAATAGTTAAGGCTGAGGCGATATGGGTGGGGCCTTGACAGCATCTGGGTAATTTGGTAACCCTGTGTATCTATGTAAAAGCCCTTCAGCAGCCTTTACAAAAGAAAAGAAACACACACAAGTCCTCCTGCAAAGTACTAACAATTCCAACTACACCCATCATTCCATGCCAAAGCATTAAATGCTAATACTCATTCCACTATACTGACTCCTTATCTTCACACTGACAACCTTTGTAGTTTGCAGTAGAGATTAAGTCCAGGGTGAAAGTGTTCAGCATTCAAGTATATTTCTTTTTTCAGAAAAAAAGTCTATATAGATAATATTTTCTTAGAGCTAGGCAAATAGTTTCGTGTGGGCAAATGTTCTTATTTTAGGAATAGGAGAACTATAAATCCTAAGGCAATTATCTTTAGGAAAGCAGCAAAGTAATAGAAGAAGGAGTATTATCTTACCTTTAATGACTTTTTGTAATATCAAAATAAATCATCACTGACTGAGCTGAGAGGTGATTTCAATATTATAAACAAATCAGTATAACAATTAAGTTGTCAGGAACGAAATCAAACTGAACATAAAAACTATTCTCCAGTAACTCAAGATGGCTTTGCCCCTTCAGCAGGAGACTAACGAGTTCCAACTATCAAAGTTTCAAAAGACTCTTAAATGTTATCTCTGGAGTCTTGGGTGCCATTTTGCCCCGAGTGTTTATGGCCCAGGACAGGGGAATGGAGATTGCCACCTAGAAGAGACTAAAAAGAAATAGTGCATAGTGAGTGGATTCTAAGCAGTGATGGAAGAGTGATTCAACTGAAGTCTTCAGCAAAGCACTGAGAGAAAGAAATGATGCCAAAATGGCAAAACCAACAATCTGAAAGAAAGAACCTTTGTTGATACTGGGTTGAGTTCCCCTTCTAAGAGGAAAAGTCTCTCATACTTACTTTGTCCTGAATTCTTTTCAAAGTACTTGTCCATAAATGGGACTCCTGGGTGGCTCAGTTGGTTAAACATCTGCCTTTGGCTCAGGTCATGATCCCAGGGTCTTGGGATGGAGTCCCACATGGGGCTCCCTGCTCCGCAGGGAGCCTGCTTCTCCCTCTGCCTGCCACTCCCCCTGCTTATGCGCTCTCTCTCTCTGTTTCTCTCTCTCTCTCTGAAAAATAAATAAAATCTTTAAAACAATAAATAAAAAAAAAAAATTTTTTTTTAAAAAGTGCTTGTCCAGGGCACCTGGGTGACTCAGTTGGTTAAGCGACTGCCTTCGGCTCAGGTCATGATCCTGGAGTCCCGGGATCGAGTCCCACATCGGGCTCCCTGCTCAGCAGGGAGTCTGCTTCTCCCTCTGACCCTCTTCCCTCTTGTGCTTTCTATCTCTCATTCTCTCTCTCTCAAATAAATAAATAAAATCTTAAAAAAAAAGTGCTTGTCCATAAAGATTTTATGAGTTTCTGAAAAGTTCTGTAGGATAAAACCAAAGACATTATTACCGTCTTACAGAGGAAGACTGAGGCCTGGAAAGGTTCTAGTGCCTTCAGTGAGATATCACTATAGCACCAGAGTATGAAGGTCACCTCACCCAGCCACTGTATGAAGTGCCTCCTGGAAAAAAAGATGAAACTTAGAACTAAAACTCAGGCACAGAAGTACTTGATAAATCAACAACAGGCTGGCAACTTTCAGAATACAAACTCAAGACGGTGACTCTTCGATGAGGAGGGGGGCTTAAATAAGGACAGCAGAGATAGGAAGCGTACAAAAACTGCCAAAGACGATCTTCAGTGAATGCTAGATCCAGGGTTGCCCAAATATATTCAGACTGTTTAATATAAGTCCTTGACAATTTCCTTTAGCTCTTGGGATTGCTGGAAATAAATACATGCTATCCCTAAAGCTCAACCCTCCAAGGAAATACCTAGTGCTGATAAACAAGTTCTATAATTTCATGCACTCCCTGAAAAGTAGTGACTCTCAGAAACTTTAGAACATTCCAAGAGCAAGTTAAGGAAATGGCAATTTATTTAGTATGCTAACAAAACATGGAGATGCCTGAAGCAAGCAAGTATACCATGGTAGGGAATTTTCACTAGATAACACCCATTTGCAGTTGTCATCTGATCTGCATAGAACTGAGGACAATACCAGATTTGCCATTGATTCAGTTGGGTAGCTGTTTTTCCACGTTGGAGACCCTGCTTGGAATACTTACGAATTAGTTTTCTTCCCAATATCTATTACAGCTAATGTTAACAATCTTTACTTATTAGGTCGGTTTGAAAGAATCTCAAAGCCATGCTTTATGTATGGCTATAGATACACAAGAATATCTGTTCATCTATTTGATACATTTGTTGAATGCTTACCCACGTGCAGACACTGCTTCTGACATTTGATCTGAAGGACAAGAGCTATTTTCTTTTAAGATTTTATTTATTTGACAGAGAGACAGCGAGAGAGGGAACATAAGCAGCAGTGGGAAAGGGAGAAGCAGGCCTCCCGCCGAGCAGGGAGCCTGATGTAGGGCTCGATCCCAGGACCCCGGGACCACGACCTGAGCCGAAGGCAGACGCTTAACGACTGAGCCACCCAGGCGTCCCAAGACAAGAGCTATTTTAACTGCTACATTGTAACAATGGAATGTGTTAGCATAAGTGTTCAAGAAAATGTGAACCAAATGATACTGGGTGAAGAAGCAATCCAACTTGGAATATGACCAAAATCAACGATGTACCAAAATTATTAACTTTAATTTTAAAAATGTATAACCTCTGCTTTTTTAAACACCAGGCATTCCTAATTTATATTAGGAAAAGCTAATGATTGCTTTTCCAATAATAAAGCATCCCTTAGCTAACTTGTATATCCCTAATTCTTTGTTTCTTTGTTTATCCACTTCCCCCTTCTTTGCCAACCCCCTACACTACATTAATCCCACAACTCACTTTTCCTCTTCTGCCCCGAGTCTACCAGTAAAATAAATCAAAACAAGGAAATGGGTGGGGCTCTTGGGTGGCTCAGTCAGTTAAACATCCGACTCTTGGTTTCAGCTCAGGTCATGATCTCATGGATTGTGCGATCGAGCCCCTAATCAGGTGGGGAGTCAGCTTGACGATTCTCTCCCTCTGCCCGTCTGCCCTTTGGCGTGTGCGCATGTGCACTCTCTCTCTCTCTCTCTCTCTCTCTCTCTCTCAAGTAAGCAAGTAGGTCTTAAAAAACAAAACAAAACAAGGCAATAGGAACCATTTCAACCAATGGTCTTTGGCCCCCAGGCAGTTCTTCAATGCAGGTATGCCCTACTTATACCTGTTGCTTTTTAGTTGCCATTGACAAAATTCACCAGTATTCGCCATCATGCCATCTAAGTCACATTATTGGTAGGACACAACCTTGCCTCTTGCACCACAGGCAAAAGTGGAGCTGTCAACTCTCCACCCTCCAATGTGGAATTTTGTCTAACACCCCTCCCCTCCCTCTGGCTTCATTACTTCTGATCTCAGGGCAAGAGGTGTCTCTTCTCGTAGTCAAAGCTTATCTTGTGACCTCTTCCACTCTGCCAAGCCCATTTTTTCTTTAACCCACTATTTTCCATCTCTGCTGTTGGTTTTCCGGAAACAACTCTGGACCTTTCTTGGTAGGGTCTTCATGTATTATTACCTATATTATATATGATGCAATATATGGCATTTAAAACTCTTGAGCCTTCCTTAATTTCGAATTTCTCTTTCTTTGGTTTCCAGAAGGCACCATCTCCTGACCTACCACTCTCCCACCCACTCTCAGTCACTGTCACTGACTTTTCCTCGGGGTTTTTCTGCTCATAAAAATTAACACATGCAGACTGCAGAAAACTTTGAAAAGACGTCCAAAGAGAGTAAAATAAAATTTTCTAAATATAAATAATCTGAGCATTGTGGAGTAGTTCTCACGAGGCCATATGTTTTCATAATCAAATTCCAATTGTGCTATGTTCATTATCTTGATTGTGGCGATGATTTTACAGGCATATACATATGTCAGAATGTATCAAATTGCACACTTCAATACATGCAGTTTGTTGTGTGTCAATTATACCTCCATTGAGCTGTTTTTAAAATGTAAACAATATAAAGAAAAATACATATTATTTAGAGATATAATTAAGAAAATCGAAATTGAGTATTCGAATCCACTATAATTTTAAAAAAACTTTGGCACCAAATGCATTGACAAAGACAAATGAAGAAGGTAGGAATGATCGCCATAACTGAAATGTAGAAACAAATTCCTTGTTTCCTTTTTGGGCTGAAACTTTCCTACTTCGGGAAGGTAGTCTCTTTCTGTGGGCCCGGAAAAAAAAAGCACAACCTAACAGGCATGAACACTGAAGCTATCAGAGCCATGTTTGTGAGAAAAAAAAAATTCAGTCATGCTATAAATAGCTTTGTATTCAGCCTTTGTCACTTAAGCACTTTGCCATATCAATTAAAATTCCCCAACACATGGAATATTTAGACTATCTCACAGATGCTAAAATCATCCAATGAGGAGAATTCATTTATTTACCTGAGGACCCAATAATAGGATAATGGCTTATTTCCAATTTTTGATGAAAAATATATGATTAATATTCTTGTGCATACGTTTTGTGCATCCAGATGGTCCCTTGAGATAGGTTCCTAGGAGTGAAACAGCTGAGTAGAAGAGAATCAGCAGTCTTAAGGCTCTTTTTACATTATTTAAAATTGTTTTCCTGAAAGGTTAGGTCAATTCATTCTCTCATCAGCTATGGCTAGAAATGATCAGCTCACTGTACTTGTCAACATCTTTGTACATTTTTATTTTTTTTTATTAAAGATTTTTATTTATTTATTTGAGAGAGAGAATGAGATAGAGAGAGCAAGGGGGGGGTGTCAGAGGGAGAAGCAGACTCCCTGCTGAGCAGGGAGCCCGATGTGGGACTCAATCCCGGGACTCCAGGATCTTGACCTGAGCTGAAGGCAGTCGCTTAACCAACTGAGCCACCCAGGCGCCCCATCTTTGTACATTTTTAAAATCTCTTGCTATTTTATAGGTGAAAAGATATCCTGTTGTTTGGGTTTGCATTCTCTATTGCTAGGGAAGTCAGATACGTTTCTGATAGAATTTGGGGCCATGAGTACCTTTTTCTTCTCTGTGTGTTGGCCCCTTTGTCGATAGAGACATTAATGCTTTGGTTGCTGCTTGGTAGTATATTTATGTATTAAATATACTAACCTTCTGCCTATTATACCAAAATGTACTCAACATATCTCACTTGCCTCTTTTAATGGAGTTTTCAGCATACCCATAAAATATATGCATGTTGAGGCACCTGAGTGGCTCAGTTGGTTAGGCTTTGGACTGTTGGTTTCAGACTCTTGGTTTCAGCTCAGGTCTTGATCTTATGGGTCACGAGATGAAGCCGAGGGAGTCTACTTGAGATTCTCTCCCAACGCCCCTCCCACTTGCACTCATGTGTATGTTCTCTCTATCAAATAAATAAATACATCCTTAAAAAAAATTTGCATGTTTATTTGTTTGTTTAACCCAAAGCAATTAATCATTTTTCCTTTATGTTTTTTTCCAATGCTTTTAGGCTTAGAAATATTTTCCTCAATTCAAGATCAGTTCTAATACTACCTATTTTATCTTCTAGGGTTTTTTTTTTTTTAATTATAGTTGACATACAATGTTATATTGGTTTCAGGTGCACAAAATAGTGATTCTATGATTCTATACATTACTCAATGCTCACCATGATAAATGCTCTTCTAGAGATTTTCTGGTTATATTTTTAACTTTAAATCCATCTGAAACTTATTTCCATGTATGATATAAGATGAGAATGTAACATGGTATTTTCTCCCCCAGATAATTTTCTCAGCACTTTTGTTGAGTAGGTCATCCTTCGCCATTAGTCTGTGATATTTATTTTAGCATACACTAAGTCCTTCCATATGTTAGGATCTGCTTGAGGGCTATCTGTTCTCTCGGGTTGATCATTCCTTATTTCTGGTCATAATGATGCTGTGGTTTTAGAATATGTTTGATGTCTAGTAAAGCAAGTCATTCCAACTGCCCACATTTTCACATTTCATAACATGATTCATCAGGGCCTTTCTCACAAAGAACTTCCTATAATATTCCAAGGAAACCGCTCCACAGGGAATTAAAAAATTACCTTCTCCCCAATTCATAAGAGGGGCCGGGGAGAGGAGAAAGAAAGGCATTGCTGGAGTCCTAGGCCACTGGAGAAGTGAGAAGGTCTGTAGAATTCCCTTCCTTCCATTCCCTCCCCTCTCCCACATAACCCAAATCTTGCCCGCCACCAAAGCTGAACAAAACACAATGATAGTCAAGCCAGGGCAGAGGCTCCAAGGGAATGGCCAGTAGAGACTTGGAGGGGCCCCGGAAGGGGTGGGGATTGGCACCAGGTCCTGTCTTAACATCCAGTTCTGGACAGGACTTGCTGATCTTTCCCTGCGGCCCTTCTGAGCAAGGGGGAAGGGCAGCAGAGGAGACAGCAGGGCTGACCACGCAGAGGTGTGTGTGGCCCAGGTTTGGCATTAAGGCCTGTGTTTCACAAGGGTCACATGAAAGGCTTGGAGGGAGCCAAACATGAGCAAGTTTGCAGGTGCCCCCACCCGATGGGGCAGGGCTGGTGAGGCGGTAGGGTTTGAAAGCGATCAAGCAAGAGTCAAATGGCAAACATCTCACTGCCCTGAGTGAGAGCAGGTGTTTAGACCCCATCACACAGCAGGCAGCAGGCACCTGTCGGAGAAGGAGCTGCCACTGACAGCAGATTGCGAGGGAACCCGGCTAAGTCATTTGCCCCTTCCCCCTAATCCCTCCTCCTTCCCCTACCACACAACAGAGGAGTGGCAAGAAACATGAGGGGCAGAGGAGGGGCCTCCCGGAGAACAGGAGAATGGAGCAGACGGCCACCCACCATGTTCACTCTGGGCCTCTCGAGCCACAAACCTGACAGGCCCTGGGGAAAGAGAAAAATCTCGGATGGGTAAATGAAATGGACAGATTTTTTAATAGCATCCAAAAACGAAGTCAAGGAATCATTCCCAAATGTCCTTAAGGGGTCTGTGACCCAGCAGGGTAGGGACTTTTCATATGGCACAGTTGTGGGAGTGACGACTAGGAATGGTGCAAAATAAAACCATTTCCTCTGTGTATCCCACAGAGATGAGACAGTTCAATAAAGCACTTACTATGAATAAGCAAAGAGGAGAAAATAAAAATCATCTGTTATCCCACAAGGCAACTATAACTAATATTAACCGATGTTTGCTAGAGATTTGTATGTGCATTTCTTTTCAAAAATGCAATTACAATGTATTCACTGTTTTTTGACCTATCTTTTATTCTCAAGAATATGTTCTGAACATTTGTGCTTTAAAAAAGTGTATAACAGAATTTGTAATAGCTTAGAATATTTGATCCTATGGGTTGATGATCATTAACTCAAGCAATGCCATAACTTTTTATGTTTGGATTTGCTTCCAGTGCTTTACCATCGTATATAATCCTGCACTGGCCTTCCCGAACTGAATTTTTGTACCTCTCTTAATTATTTCCTTTCAGCAAATCCTGGTAGCGGAGTCACTTTGTCAAAAGGTATATACATGCAAAGCTTTAACTCTAGGCTATGAATTCCCCTTCAGTCTACACACCCACCAAGAGCCCGAGAGAGTCTGCTTTTCTGCATTTTGGCCCACGCTAAGTATGTTCCCTCTTTTGGGTTGCCTAATATCTATTTGTGATATTTTTTTAAAGATGCATTTAAAAAAAATACTAGTGAGAGCTGACATTTTTCTCTGGTTTGTTGGCTACGTGTTTGTGCTGTGCACGGCCTGTTTCTTTTGCCCATTTTTCCACTACTGTACAACTTTTCCTATTGTTTAGAAAAGCTGTTTTATAGACCTATCCTATATATCGCAAATACGCTTCCCAGTTCTTGATTGTTTATGATGTTATTTTCCATGCCAGCGTTCTAATTTTTTAAGATTTGACCATGTAAAATTATTTTATGATCTATGCCAGGGGTGAGCAAATGTTTGCTGTAAAGGGCCAGAGAATAAATATTTTAGGCTTTGCCAGCCAAATGGTCTCGTTCCAACTCTGTCTTTTCAGAGCAAAAGTGGCCTTAGAGGCCGCCTCACTGGATGTGCGTGTCTTCATTCTAAATTTGGCCATGAATGGGCAGTAGTTTGTTCACCTTGACATTAAGCTCTCAGTGCCGTGCTTTGAAAGTGGTTCTCCACCACAAAGATATATTATTCTGTAGTCTATTCTAGTCTATATTCTATTCTTACTTTCATGGCTTCACTTCTTAAATTTCCAGTTTTAATACATTTATAATTAATTTTGTTGATTTAATTTTTTCTCAAATGGCCTAGCCATCTGGCCTGAAATCATTTATTGAATAATCTCTACTTTCCCAACTGAAATGAGTTGCAAGCTTTTCTAAAGTAAAAAATTATGGACACCCGCACACATACTTGGATTTTTAAAATGCTATTACTATCCTGGGGCTAACATCACGCTTTGATTCATTGGAGTTTTTTAGTACATTTTGATATCTTGTATAGTAATTTCTCACTACTCATACTGTTTCAGTATTTGTTGTTTATTTTTTCTTCTTTTCTGGAATGTTCTTTAGGCTCATTTTGTCAAGTTCTGATAAAAATTGAACTATATTTTGCTTGGAATTGCATTAATCTGTAGATTAATTGTCAGATAAACTGACAGTCCAAGATAGTGGTCTACACACAGTGGAGGCTACTTTCTCATTATCTTTCGTCACATTAATTGACTTCATACTCAACAGATGCAACTAAAAATAAAAGTATAGCTTTGCAATTTGGGATGATTTTATTTGAAAATGTGATTCGAGGCCTTGAAATTTTGCGAGCTACCAGGTTAACCTACTGACATTTATTGTGATGACTTAACGCTTCTGTCATCTTACTTTCTACTTAATATTTTTAATTCTTCCTTCTGGTTTCCTTTGTTTTCCGTTCCTTGACAGTAACTGACTTTAATTCTGCCAGCATTTATTTAGAACTTATTTTTTATCAACAAGTTTACAGTCTATCTAATCTGGACGAATGAGGAATGAAATAGCATTTGAGTCTCCTTTGTTTGAGACAAAGGGCATAATACAATCTTCCGATCCTCACCCTCACCACTTGGCCCCAGAAACCTCGGTTTTTATTAATCTCATAATAAAGAATTTTAGATCCACCATCTTTTTAAATAATCATGTGTCTTCTCATTTGGGAATGATTTCTGACATTTTTATTTGATTTTGTAATCAGATTTTTTTTAATAATATACTATCCTTCCATTCCATCTCTATTTCATGAGGACCGTGCCTTCCGGTGCTCTGTTGTAAATGTCAGGTAGTGTCTTGAAGTTTTCCTCTGGATTCACTGGTAGATGATTATCAGAAATTTGCTATTCTTCTGAGTCTTGTAGATAAATCTCTTTCTCCTTGTTCTGACGTATTGTTCACAGGTCTTGTTCTTACTTCCCTCTTTGTTCATCTTAGTCCTTGGTCCCGCACCCTGTCCCCTGCTAAGGGTAGAATACCCTTCTCCTACTTACCAGAAAATGACAGGCTGATGTGCAATTATTAACGAAACTTAATTTTGTGCACCTTTGCACCACGTGAGGGGGTGTCTTCTTCCTACCCCCACCCCCATCTAGTTCTTGGGACTTATGTGTTACATGAAAAAACCTACAATTCCCAGCATGCACTGCCACCTGGGTTCTTCCTACAATGGCCTCATGTAAATAATGCTGGATCACTCTTTGTCCTGCGTTTGTACTGCTCCTTCCCATACCCAGGAGAAAAGAAAGAAAGGTGCCCAGGTTTTTGGCTTGTTCAAATCCTAATCTCTGGGTGAATCTCTAGTGACTGAAGCACAAAATGTTGTTCTACCTTTTATGAAGCTGTCTTTGCATTCCAATCCAACTCCTCGACCCGAAATTAGTTCCAGTTTCTTCAACGTTCTGGTGTTATATTACCCATCAGTCTTATTTTCCATGTTGGAAGCTTGATTTTTTTCCCCCTAGGCCTTCATTAGTAGTTTTTGTTAGATGTTGAGAAAGGCTTCCCTGGGGACGGTTAGCCAGATGCCACTTTGAATAACAACGGCAGCGGCAGCTAACATTTATTGAGCACTTACCAAGTACCATCCATCCATTTTCTCACTTAATCACCACAACAACCCTCATTTAACCTCTCTAAGACTCATTTGCCCAAGGACACTCTTTGCTAAGGGCACACACCACCGTTCACACCTATTTAAAATCATTTGCAAACTCTCAGGCTGTCTGGGATTCAAACAAATATAGTATACCATCTTCCTTATACTTATCTAAATTTCTTAATTTTTCTGACCCTGACTTAACCCCTCAAATGCCAGCATTTCCTTCTTCCTTTGCATATTGGTATGATACATAACGTCATTAGCTAACTGTGATTAATCTCTCCCTTGATAGATCTCATGGCATTCATGCCTCATTAATGAGCATTTAGTAATCAAGGATCCTTTAAAATTCCTCTAATTGGAGAAATTATATGTTCCAGGTACTTTAGTGAATGTCTTACTTCTCTGTGTCATTTTTTTCAACTTTGTAGAAGAAAGCTTTTGTCACCAATACATGGGTCTAATACCCTTTCAGACAGATACAGGACATAAAGTGTTCACAACACTTTACATGAGCAACAGATTCTCTAATAGATGGTCACAGCAATGCTAAGAAGGCTAAACACCTACACATGATGGTTCTAAGCTGGATTTTCTGGAAAGCAGGATGACGTGGAGTTTAATGTGCACAATGGTTTTTAAGGAGTGATCTTGGGATCGACAACAGCGGGAAGAAAGAAAAAGCAGCAGGATTGAATAGAGGGAGAAATTGAGTAGCAAATGCAGGACCAATGACCTCCACCTCAGCTAACCCCCTCACAGAGGTCAGAGCCTTCAGAGTTCTCCCAAGTTGGGCCAACATAGTCAAATTGTACTCCATCATCAATCAGAGACTGGAAGTGGGCCACCTGGGAAAGGGGTGGTCTTGGAGAGATGGCACTGCAGCCTGAGGCAGTCTCTGAAGGGCTGACTTGGAAGTCCGACCAGCCTTCATTGAAGGGGGGATCTAGGTGGGGAGTATCACGGGGTCTACTGCAGTGATCCTCTCTAAAGTCTATCACACCAGAGATGGCCACACAGCTTCAGTACTTTTCCAATTACTTTAAGGCTTGCTGTCATTTTTTTAGTACTTTAAAAATTCTAATAAAACGAAGCTGCTAAGTGAATCACTACTTTCGATGGGACTTGGCTAGGAATCGCTAAACACAAGAACATTTGGGAAGGAAAGAGAACTGCCACACTGAGCATTCTCTGGCTCAGACCTTTCACATACATAATTTCATTTCACCAGCTTGAGGTTACAGATGAGAAAATGGAGACAGAGAACTTATCCACAGCTGCTCTGTTGTACACTTAGGACAAGATCACCACAAAACTCTTGATCCGCCATGATGGCTCATCCTGACAAAGTGGCTGTGATGTCACACACATCTCAACAGCTGGCTTTTGGAGAGTTTTGGCAAATGGTGGCAGAGCCTATGGCCAGGGAGCCCGGGCCAGAGCAGATGGTCTGGATGGTGCCCAGCACTACCCCAGGAGAGAACAAAGGGATCTATTTAAAAGAGGATCTATTAAATGTGTCCCCTCACAGGGGTCTTCAGTGATCCCAGCATGTTGATGGGTCTTTCATGCCTTGAGGGAGCCTAAGTGACAGAACCCATCAATCAATGAATGTAGTCTGAGAGCATCTGCCACGTGCTTAGGCAGCAGAAGAGACACAACGCAATTTAAGAACAGCAAAAAAGCACTGGCTTCCCATTTCACTTAGAAGAGAATTCAAATTTTTTGCCATGGCTTATAATTCTGACCCTTATCTTCCCCCTGTCAGTTTCTCAGGTATTCTCCTCCCCCTTGTTCACTTTGTTTTTTCCCCACTAGCTAGTCCACCTGCCTGGAAAAATCTTTCTCAAATCTCTGTGTAATTGACTTATTCCCTTCCTCCAGATTTCAGCTCAAATTTTTGTTTCAGAGAGGTTTTCTCTGATTCCCATAGCTCAAGTCATCCTCTAGTTAGCACGGCTTTATTTTCTTCATGGTACTCTTCACTTTCTGAAGTTGTCTCCTGTGCTCATTTACTTGTCCATCATCTGTCTCCCCAAAGCATGTAATCAGGGACCTTCTTTGTCCCCGTGACTTAGAACAGTGCTTGACACATAACAGGGACTCACACATTCACTGAATGAACAAAGCAAGCAGGAGACCTCGATTCCATTCCTACTTCTACAAGCTGTATGAAATTGGGAGGATCATTTAACCACTTTGTGGGGGTTTTTGTTTGTGTGTTTTGATTTTTGTTGTTGTTGTTATTAAGTCATCTCTACACCCAACGCAGGGCTCGAACTCACAACCCCGAGATCAAGAGTTGCATGCTCTACCAACTGAGCCAGCCAGGCGCCCCCATTTAACCACTTTGAATGGAAGCATATTCATGTAGAATAAGAGCTGGCATACGTGGCTCACAGACCAAATATAGCTGGTTGCCTAATTTTGTAAATAATGTTTTATTGGAATGCAGCCATGCTCGTTCATTTATGAATCATCTGTGGCTGTTTTCATGCTCTAAGGGCAGAGTTGAGTAATTGAGACAGACACGGTATGGCTCATGAGGCTTAAAATACATACCATCTGACTCTTTAAGGAAAGTTTGCTGACCCTTAGTGATCACAATATCTGTTCTACATTCACTGCAGCATTTTTGTAAGGAACAAAGAAGATGCACATGAAAGATCTTTGTGAAGTGAAAACATGCTACTTGTGAAAGGGGTTAACTTTCTTAGTGAGGAAGATGATCGTCATGAAGCCACTGCAATCACTTAGTCAATGATTGTGTATAATAAAGGCACTGACTTCTGTGATTCAGATAGTTTCAGGAGGTCTCCGGGGAAGTGCGAAATCATCCTTCTGGGCATAGGCTAGCCACCCCTACCTGAATATCAGCCCAGTCTTGGGGTAACAGCCACCTCACCAAAGTGTATGTAAAAAGGAGACCTACAGGGGTGCTTAGGTGGCTCAGTCGGTTAAGTGTTTGCCTTCAGCTCAGGTCATGATCCTGGAGTCCTGGAATCGAGCCCCACATTGGGCTCCTTGCTCAGCGGGGAGTCTCCTTCTCCACCTGCTCCTCACCCTGCTTGTGCTGTCTCTCACTCTCTCAAATAAATAAATATTAAAAAAAAAAAAGAGAGACGGGGGGCAGAGCAAGATGGTGTAGGAGTAGGAGACCCAAATTTCGTTTGGTCCCAGGAATTCAGCTGGATAGGGATCAAACCATTCTGAACACCTACAGACTCAGCAGGAGATCAAAGAAAAGAATAGCAGCAACTCTCTGAACAGAAAAGCGACCACTTTCTCGAAGGTAGAACATGCGGAGAGGTGAATCCGAGGCGATATTCAGGATAGACGGCGGGGGAGGGGGCCTCCGTTGGCCACTTTTGGCAAGTGATAGAGCCGCGGAGCACAAAATCAGAACTTTTAGAAGCCAGCTCCACTGAGGGACGTTGCTCCAGTGGCTAAGGGGGGGGGGTGGAACACTCACGGGAACAGTGTGGTCTCAGGACCCTCTGGGTCACAGAAAGATTGGGGGTGCCTGAGTGTGGCAGAGCTCCCAGGTATCAGAGAGGGGAAGCTGGCTGCAGAGATGGAGCCGAGGCACGGGCTCTCAGCTCAGGGTTGCGGTAAACCGTGATCCGCGGCACAGGGCCACTGCTCCTCCAGCAGGGACCCAACAAGCGGCAGGTGCGGGGACACTCCCCTTCCTCCCCCGGGAGGAGCAAAGTGGGAGCGCACCGCAGGGATCTGCTGGGTTTGGAGACTCCACACCGAGTCATGAACCAGAGATAGAAACGCTCGGTCACAGGCCAGGCGTGCACGGAGTGCCGCCAGAGACTGGGGAGACGGGAGTGATTGACTGCTTTTCTCTGGGGGTGCACTGAGGAGCAGGGCCCTGAGTTCTCAGCCTCTCCGGGGTGGAGATTGGGAGGCCGCCATTTTCATTCCCATCCTCCAAAGCTGTACCGAAAGCTTGCAGGGAACAAAACCCGAGAGCAAACCCAAGCAGATTACTTAGCCCGGACCAACAAGGGCGGGGCAATTCCGCCTCTGACAAAGACATTTGGGAACCACAGCAACAGGCCCCTCCCCCAGAAGATCAGCAAGAACAGCCAGCAAGCCAAGACCAAGTTTACCTATCAATGAGAACGGCAGAACTCCAATGCTAGGGGAATACTGCACATAGAATTCATGGCTTTTTTACCATGATTCTTTAGTCTTTCAAAGTTAATTTTTTTAACTGTCCTTTTTTTTTTAATTTCTCTTTTTCCCTTTTCCAACCAACATCTTATCAATCTCTTTTTTAAAAAATATTTTTATTTTTCATTTTTAGAGTCATATTCTATCCCTTCATAGCAGTTACACTTATTTTTGGTATATATATAAAAGTTGTTCTCTCTTTAAAATTTTGAGATACAGTTTCTTCTAACAGATCAAAATATACCCTAAATCTCTAGTGTATGGCTTTGTTCTAGTCTCCTGCCTGATCACACTCTCTCCCTTTTATTTTAAATCATCTTCTTTCTTTTTTCAACCAACCTCTTCTCTTATCAATTCCTTTTATAAAATCTTTTTATAATTTTCATCATTACAATCATATTCCAATCCTTCATCGTATTAACCCTTATTTTTGTACATACATATGTTTTTCTTTCTTTAAAATTTTGGGAGACACTTTCTTCTAACAGACCAAAATACACCAAAGTCTAGGGTGTGGCACTGATCTATGCACCAGCCTGATCATATTTAATCATATTCTGTTTTGTTTTCTTTTTGTTTGTTTTTATCTTTATCTTTTTCTTTTCTCTTTTTTTTTTTCTTTTTTCTTTCTTTCCCTTTCTTTTCACCCAGTTTCAGGTCTTTTCCGAATTGTTTAGCGTATATTTTTGGGGGAAGTTGTTACCCTGTTAGCATTTTGTTCTCTCATTCATCTATTCTCCTCTGGACAAAATGACAAGATGGAAAAAAATCACCTCAAGAAAAAGAACAAGAGGCAGTACCGACTGCCAGGGACCTAATCAATATGGACATTAGTAAGATATCAGAACAAGAGTTCAGAATGATGATTTTAAAGATACTAGCTGGGCTTGAAAAAAGCATAGAAGTTATTAGAGAAACCCTTTCTGGAGAAATAAAAGAACTAAAAGCTAACCAAGGCGAAATCAAAAAGGCTACTAATGAGGGGCAATCAAAAATGGAGGCTCTAACTGCTAGGATAAATGAGGCAAAAGAGAGAATTCGTGATATAGAAGACCAAATGATGGAAAATAAAGAAGCTGAGAAAAAGAGAGATAAATAACTACTGGATCACGAGGGCAGAATTCGAGAGATAAGCAATACCATACGAGGAAACAACATTGGAATAATTGGGATCCCAGAAGAAGAAAAAAGAGAGAGGGGGGCGGAATGTATATTGGATCAAATTATATCAGAGAACTTCCCTAATTTGGGGAAGGAAACAGGCATCAAAATCCAGGAGGCACAGGGAACCCCTCTCAAAATCAATAAAAATAAGTCAACACCCTGACATCTAATAGTAAAACTTACAAGTCTCAGAGACAAAGAGAAAATCCTGAAAGCAGCTCGGGAGAAGAGATATGTAACCTACAATGGTAAAAACATTAGACTGGCAACAGGCCTATCCACAGAGACCTGGCAGGCCAGAAAGGACTGGCATGATATATTCAGAGCACTAAATGAGAAAAATATGCAGCCAAGAATACTATATCCAGCTAGGCTGTCACTGAAAATAGAAGGAGAGATAAGAAGCTTCCAGGACAAACAAAAACTAAAGGAATTTGCAAACACAAACCAGCCCTCCAAGAAATATTGAAAGGGGTCCTCTAAGCATAGAGAAAGCCTTAAAGAAACATATACCAGAAAGGAACTCAGACAATATACAGCAACAGTCACCTTACAGGCAGTACAATGGCACTAAATTGATATCTTTCAATAGTTAGCCTGAGTGTAAATGGGCTAAATGCCCCAATCAAAAGACACAGGCTATCAGATTGGATAAAAAAACAAGACCCATCAATATGCTGTCTGCAAGAGACTCATTTTAGACCCAAAGACACCCCCAGATTGAAAGTGAAGGGGTGGAAAACCATTTACCATGCTAATGGACAACAAAAGAAAGCTGAGGTGGCAACCCTTATATCAGACAAATTACATTTTAAAACAAAGACTGTAATAAGAGATGAGGAAGGACACTATATCCTACTTAAAGGGTCTACCCAACAAGAAGATCTAACAGGTGTAAATATCTATGCCCCTAACATGGGAGCAGCCAATTATATAAGGCAATTAATAACAAGAGCAAAGAAACACATTGACAACAATACAATAATATTGGGGGACTTCAACACCCCCCTCACTGAAATGGACAGATCATCTAAGCAAAAGATCAACAAGGAAATAAAGACTTTAAATGACACACTAGACCAAATGGACTTCACAGATATATTCAGAATATTCCATCCCAAGGCAACAGAATAAACATTCTTCTCTAGTGCCCATGGAACATTCTCCAGAATAGGTCACATCCTAGGTCACAAATCAGGTCTCAACTGGTACCAAAAGGTTGGGATCATTCCCTGCATATTTTCAGACCACAATGCTTTGAAACTAGAACTCAATCACAAGAGGAAAGTCAGAAAGAACTCAAATACATGGAGGCTAAAGAGCATCCTACTAAAGAACGAATGGGTCAACCAGGAAATTAAAGAAGAATTTAACAAGTTCATGGAAACCAATGAAAATGAAAACACAACTGTTCAAAATCTTTGGGATACAGCAAAGGCAGTCCTAAGAGGAAAGTATATAGCAATACAAGCCTTTCTCAAGAAACAAGAGAGGTCTCAAATACACAACCTAACCCTACACCTAAAGGAGTTGGAGAAAGAACAGCAAATAAAGCCTAAACCCAGCAGGAGAAGAGAAATAATAAAGATCAGAGCAGAAATCAATGAAATAGAAACCAAAAGAACAGTAGAACAGATCAACAAAACTAGGAGCTGGTTCTTTGAAAGAATTAACAAGATTGATAAACCCCTGGCCAGAATTATCAAAGAGAAAAGAGAAATGACCCAAATCAACAAAACCATGAATGAAAGAGGAGAGATCACAACCAACACCAAAGAAATACAAACCATTATAAGAACATATTATGAGCAAATATATGCCAGCAAATTAGATAATCTGCAAGAAATGGATGCATTCCTAGAGGTGTACCGACTACTAAAACTGAATCAGGAAGAAATAGAAAACCTGAACAGACCTATAACCACTAAGGAAATTGAAGCAGTCATCAAAAATCTCCCAACAAACAAAAGCCCAGGGCCAGATGGCTTCCCAGGGGAATTCTACCAAACATTTAAAGAAGAATTAATACCTATTCTTCTGAAACTGTTCCAAAAAATAAAATTGGAAGGAAAACTTCCAAACTCGTTTTTTGAGGCCACCATTACCTTGATCCCCAAACCAAAGACCCCATCAGAAAGGAGAATTACAGACCAATATCATTGATGAACATGGATGCAAAAATTCTCGCCAAAATACTAGCCAATAGGATCCAACAGTACATTAAAAGGCTTATTCACCACGACCAAGTGGGATTTATCCCTGGGCTGCAAGGTTGGTTCAACATCTGCAAATCAATCAACGTGATACAATACATTAACAAAAGAAAGAACAAGAAACATATGATCCTCTCAGTAGATGCAGAAAAAGCATTTGACAAAGTACAGCATCCTTTCTTGATCAAAATTCTTCAGAGTATAGGGATAGAGGGTACATACCTCAATATCATAAAAGCCATCTATGAAAACCCACAGCAAATATCATTCTCAATGGGGAAAAACTGAGAGCTTTCCCCCTACGGTCAGGAATGTGGCAGGGATGTCCACTATCACCACTGCTATTCAACATAGTATTAGAAGTCTTAGCCACAGCAATCAGACAACAAAAAGAAATAAAAGGCATCCGAATTGGCAAAGAAGAAGTCAAACTCTCACTGTTTGCAGATGATATGATACTTTATGTGGAAAACCCAAAAGACTCCACCCCAAAACTGCTAGAACTCATACAGGAATTCAGTAAAGTGGCAGATATAAAATCAATGCCCAGAAATCAGTGGCATTCCTATACACCAACAACAAGACAGAAGAAAGAGAAATTAAGGAGTCGATCCCATTTACAATTGCACCCCAAACCATAAGATACCTAGGAATAAATCTATCCAAAGAGGCAAAGGATCTGTACTCAGAAAACTATAAAATACTCATGAAAGAAATTGAGGAAGACACAAAAAAATGGAAAAATATTCCATGCTCATGGATTGGAAGAACAAACATTGTGAAGATGTCAGTGTTTCCTAAAGCAATCTACACATTTAATGCAAACCCCATCAAAATACCATCAGCTTTTTTCAAAGAAATGGAACAAATAATCCTAAAATTTGTATGGAACCAGAAAAGACCCCGAATAGCCAGAGGAACATTGAAAAAGAAAAGCAAAGCTGGTGGCATCACAATTCCAGACTTCAAAGCCGTGATCATCAAGACAGTATGGTACTGGCACAAAAACAGACACATAGATCAATGGAACAGAATAGAGAGCCCAGAAATGGACCCTCAACTCTATGGTCAACTCATCTTTGACAAAGCAGGAAAGAATGTCCAGTGGAAAAAAGACAGTCTCTTCAATAAATGGTGTTGGGAAAATTGGACAGCCACATGCAGAAGAATGAGATTGGACCATTTCCTTACACCACACACAAAAATAGACTCAAAATGGTTGAAAGACCTAAATGTGAGACAGGAGTCCATCCAAATCCTAAAGGAGAACACAGGCAGCAACCTCTTCAACCTTAGCCACAGCCACTTTTCCTAGACACATTGCCAAAGGCAAGGGAAATAAGGGCAAAAATGAACTATTGGGACCTCATCAAGATAAAAAGCTTTTGCACAGCAAAAGAAACAGGCAACAAAACCAAAAGACAACGGACAGAATGGGAGAAGATATATGCAAATGACATATCAGATAAAGTGCTAGTATCCAAAATCTATAAAGAACTTCTTAAACTCAACACCCAAACAAATGAGCCAATGAAGAAATGGGCAGAAGACATGAACCGACATTTTTCCAAAGAAGACATCCAAATGGCCCACAGACAAATGAAAAAGTGCTCAACATCGTTTGGCATCAGGGAAATCCAAATCAAAACCTCAATGAGATATCACCTCACACCAGTCAGGATGGCTAAAATTAACAAGTCGGGAAATGACAGATGTTGCCAGGGATGTGGAGAAAGGGGAACCCTCCCATACTGCTGGTGGGAATGCAAGCTGGTGCAGCCACTCTGGAAAACAGTAGGGAGGTTCTTCAAAAAGTTGAAAATAGAACTACCATACAATCCAGCAATTGCCCTACTGGGTATTTACCCCAAAGATACAAATGTAGGAATCCGAAGGGGTACGTGCACCCCAATGTTTATAGCAGCAATGTCCACAATAGCCAAACTGTGGAAAGAGCCAAGATGTCCATCGACAGATGAATGGATAAAGATGTGGTATATATATACAATGGAATATTATGCAGTCATCAAAAGGAATGAGATCTTGCCATTTGCAACGATGTGGTTGGAATTGGAGAGTGTTATGCTGAGTGAAATAAGTCAATCAGAGAAAGACATGTACCATGTGACCTCACTGATATGAGGAATTCTTAATCTCAGGAAACAAACTGAGGGTTGCTGGAGTGGTGGGGGGTGGGAGGGATGGGGTGGCTGGATGATAGACATTGGGGAGGGTATGTGCTATGGTGAGTGCTGTGAATTGTGCAAGACTGTTGAATCACAGATCTGTACCTCTGAAACAAATAATACATTATACGTTAAAAAAAAAAAGAAGAAGAAGAAGATAGCAGGAGGGGAAGAATGAAGGCGGGGAATCGGAGGGGGAGGCGAACCATGAGAGACGATGGACTCTGAAAAACAAACTGAGGGTTCTAGAGGGGAGGGGGTGGGGAGAGGGGTTAGCCCGGTGATGGGTATTAAGGAGGGCACGTTCTGCATGGAGCACTGGGTGTTATATGCAAACAATGAATCATGGAACACTATATCAAAAACTAATGATGTAATGTATGGTGATTAACATAACATAATAATAAAAAATAAATAAAAAATAAAAATAAAAAAAGAGAGACATACATACCTGGAATCAAATTTCTACTCTACCACTTATCAGCTGTGTGCCTTTGGAAACTCACAAACTCTACCTGTCAGGTTCTTCATCTATAAAATGAGGAGAGGAAACACACCTGTTCCATAGGATTGTTGTGAGGATCAAATGAGATAATTAATGCATGGAAGGAGACAGTGTTGGGCTAATTGTCAACATCAATGGTGATTGTCAACCTCATGATCACCCACATTCTTTTTTTTTAATTTTATTTTATTATGTTATGTTAGTCACCATACAATACATCATTAGTTTTTGATGTAGTGATCCACAATTCATTGTTTTCATATAACACCCGGTGCTCCATGCAGTAAGTGCCCTCCTGAATACCCATCACCGGGCTAACCCATCCCCCCACCCCCCTCCCCTCTAAAACCCTCAGTTTGTTTCTCAGTGTCCATCGTCTCTCATGGTTCATCTCCCCCTCCGATTTCCCCCCTTCGTTTTCCCTTCCTTCTCCTAATGTCCTCCATGCTGTTCCTTATGTTCCACAAATAAGTGAAGCCATATGATAATTGACTTTCTCTGCTTGACTTATTTCCCTTAGCATAATCTCCTCCAGTCCCATCCATGTGGATGTAAAAGTTGGGTATTCATCCTTTCTGATGGCTGAGTAATATCCCATTGTATATATGGACCACATCTTCTTGATCCATTCATCTGTTGAAGGGCATCTTGGCTCTTTCCATGGTCTGGCTATTGTGGACATTGCTGCTATGAACATTGGGGTGCATATGGCCCTTCTTTTCACTACATCTGTGTCTTTGGGGTAAATACCCAGTAGTGCAATTGTTGGGTCATAGGGTAGCTCTATTTTTAATTTTTTGAGGCACCTCCACACTGTTTTCCAAAGTGGCTGTACCAACTGGCATTCCCACCAACAGTGTAAGAGGGATCCCCTTTCTCCACAACCTCTCCAACATTTGTTGTTTCTTGCTTTGTCAATTTTTGCCATTCTAACTGGTGTAAGGTGGTATCTCAATGTGGTTTTGATTTGAATTTCCCTGATGGCTAATGATGATGAACATTTTTTCATGTGTCTGTTAACCATTTGTGTGTCTTCTTTGGAGAAGTGTCTGTTCATGTCTTCTGCCCATTTTTTTACTTGATTATTTGTTTTTTGGGTGTTGAGTTTGAGAAGTTCTTTATAGATCTTGGATACCAGCCCTTTATCTGTAGTGTCATTTGCAAATATCTTCTCCCATTCTGTGGGTTGCTTCTTTGTTTTGTTGACTGTTTCCTTTGCTGTGCAGAAGTTTTTTATCTTGATGAAGTCCCAAAAGTTCATTTTTGCTTTTGTTTCACTAGCCTTTGGAGATGTATCTTGAAAGAAGTTGCTGTGGCCGATGCCAAAGAGGTCACTGCCTATGTTCTCCTCATCTCCCACATTCTGCACTAATTCTGTGGCTAAGGAAGCAAATTTGTGTGCCTGTCCTGTTACAGCCTGAGGACGTCGGCACAGAATACCAGGGGACTCATCTTCCTCCATGCTTTTCTTGTGTTCCTCCACTCTCCAGGGTGGCACTACTTTCTTCCCAGATGACCTCTGAACCTTGGTTTCATCCCAGCCTCTCTTCTCCCTCGCTCCCTACATCAAATAGAAGGCTAATTTTTGCCTCCCAAAACTAATCTCTAGTATCTGTGCTCTAGGCTCCACTCATACTGCCAAGGTCTTATTTTATAGGCTCACCAGCTCCTGGTTCAACTCCCATCACCGCCTTCCTGGTGGGCACCTGACTCTAGGCAGCTCCAGCTCAAGCCCAGCCTCCACACAGCATCAGTGTCATCTACGTTCTAGTATAAAATCATGCCACTTTTTTGCTTTAAAAGCTCTGGGATTCCCCAGAGGAATGAGGCCCTTCTAAACCTGCCACTTGCCTACCCATGGAAACTCATCTTCCTCCGACTGTTTCTTGCTGGTCCCCTCTCTGTGTCTGCATTTCAATCACATGCACCTACTTGCTGCTCCCCTAGCCAACCTACAGACCCACGAATTAGAAAAAAATGCTTGATGTTGCAAACGATTGAAATTTGGGGAGCTGTTTTTTTTATGCAGCATTATCTCAACAGAAATTGGACTAAATGTAGCAGAAATTGTAATTGAATAACCAGATATTGAGCTGCAGTGGTTTTCCCCTCTAATATAACAGCTGTAGTACAATTTCACTCCAAAATAGTCATGGATTGAAAAACTCACAAATAAATACACATGAAGAGGGAAATCATGTATGCTGTCTCTGGGAAACATTTGCTAAATGTGTGTCTTATCTACCCATAACCTCATCTCCATTAGTGGGGGTAATTTTCTTCTATAAAATACCATAGTCAAGTTTTAAAGAATAAAAATTATGACTGAAGAAAAACCAAAGAGGCAGGAAAAAAATGCAGACTAAATGGCATTCAATAAAAATTTGAGAAGAAGTAACACAAAATGGAGACAATTAAGGTTGATTGAATGATTCGGGGTGCAGGAAAGGAAGCTCAGGAAGACGAAGAGCTAACCGTGTGGGTATACAAATAAGAGGTCCCCAAAGGGGCAGGAAGAGTGAGAAGAGTGAAAATCTGAGCAGAGCCCTGGATACGGGTCTGAGCCTGATGTGTCACCAAGGGGAGGCTAGCACGGTGGCTGGGTAAAAAGGTCAGGGTCATGGGAGAACAGTGGGCCCAAATAGAGGTAGCTATTGAATTAATTCCCTTGGGCATTTATCTGAGAGCCTTAATGGATGCTTGAAGATCATTTTGCCCACATTAGCTACTAAGGAGACTTGACCCTCAATGAGGGGCACCATTGGGTACATTAATCGCCCTGCTAATGGCCTGACCTCTTCGATAATGTCACATATACAGTTCTTTTCCCAGAATGGTTTTGGAGTGCCCCTGCCCCCGCAATAATTCCATATTGTTTCTCTCATCTTTTGCTAGGAAGGAAGGAAAGGAGCAATGATGGGAGAAAGGAGAGAGGAGGGCCAAAGGACAAGCTATAATTCACTCCTGGTGATTCCTGGAGCCCATGTATAAGGCAGTGTTGATACCCTGGGAATTACCCAGCAAGGTAAAGATGCCCTGTTTAGTTCCTGGGGCCATGTGTGCATACTCTGAATTACTTTGATCTTCAGTCTGAATGAGGCAACTCGAAACGATCCAGGAGTTGGAACCCATATTTAATTTATAGCAAAAACTCCTTGCTGGAAAAACATATGGAGCAGGGTAGAACCCACCAGTTATCATTAGTCATTAAAGGGAAAAAATGTTTTATCCAGCCTTTCTATGCAATTAACATGACATCATCTAAGAGCCTGTGGTGTGAAATGGGTACTAAGTACCATGGAGAATTGATCTCAGCTCTTTCAGTGCTTCATTTCAACATAAACTTCGATAAAGAGAACAGAAAGCAAATAGGGTATTTTTGTTATTTAAGTATCTTAATATTTTCCATCTTGGAAATTATCTTTGAGAGTTAGTAAGATACCATTGTCTGCTGAGCAGATCTAACTTCAGTGATTTTTAAGTTTCCATGGGCCATAAACTGTTAAATCCTTTGGGGACAGCTTTGTATATCAGGTTTGAAAAAGGCTTTGTGTCCAGAACATGTACTAAATAAACAAATAAACAGACAAATAAGTAAATCTACCATATCAACAGGCAGTGCCCTGGGTGATTTCGGAAATGGGTCTTCTTTAATGGCGGTATCCAAGTCTAGAACACAGACTTCATATAAGTTCAATTAGTACAGAATATGCTATAGCCTGCAGTGGCCCATTCTAGAAAAGAGATTCTTTATTATTTTTACTAGAAAAGAAGTTAATTATAAAAATATAGTCATTAAGAATTTTGAAGGAAAAAATGCCCTAGTATTCCAACAATTCCTAACAGAGTAAGTAAGTAAAATAAATTTGGGAAGGGAGTGAATCATTTTCTTCTACAGGCTTTAGGTTCCTATATTTAACGTAAAATGTAGGGACCAGAAAATTTCTAAGTCCTTCCTGGTGGCAAAGGACCAAGATCTCCAAGTCTGTGGATGAACATAAATTAAAGGTAGGCCCTCATACTTGCAACCAAGGCTCCTCTGAATCTGGCCTCCCACCCCTACTGCTACCTCACTCCATTTTGCTGCAACTCACACAACTCACCAGAAACCCATCCACTTTACCAGAACCACTCTTCTCAGTGGGACATCCTTGGAAAGGCCAGGCTCCAACCTTTTTCTCACCTTGGCCAGGCTGCTCACCTCATTTGGAATGGCATCCCTAGATTCCCCAAATCCCACTTTTTCTTCAAGACACAGCTCACTGTTTGCTTCTTCTGTGAAGCTTTCCCTGACTAGATCAGCTGTGGCTCTTTCATTTCTCTGAGCTCTTTCATTTCTCTAATCATACTGTTTGTATGACTTACAGTGTGACTACATACAGTCCAATATGTACTGTGGATGTTTCATTTAGTTTAAGAGCTTGGGCTGTAGAACCAAGCTGCCCAGGTTCAAATCCCATTTATACCACGTACTTACTCTATGACAGTGAGTAGTTAGTGAACCTCAATTAATCTGTCTCTGCCTCAGTTTTATAAATTGAGAATAATGTGATAGGTACTTTAGAAGTTTTGTGTTGGAACCATTTCTGGCCAAATCATTTTAAGTGAATTTATTGAGAGTGTCTCAAGAAATGTGTTCAGCAGTCTACAACACTAGTATTATGTAATATTTTTTGTAGTCTACTTAAAAATGTGTATTATTTTAATATAGTCATGTTCATATAAAATACGTAAGGGGCACCTTGGTGGCTCAGTTGGTTAAGCATCCAACTCTTGATTTCCGCTCAGGTCGTGATCTCGGGGTTGTGGGATCGAGCCCCATGTGGGGCTCCACTCTCAGCGGAGCTGAGGAGCTCATGTGCACTCCAAATAAATAAATAAGTAAATAAATAAATAAATAAAATATTTTTTAAAAAGTTAAAAATACAGAAAAATGAAGAACTCATAATCCCACCACCCAGAAGTAGTCATTGCTAAAAATGGTGCATTTGGGAATATCTTACAGATATTTTCCCACAAATTGTGGTAGTTTTAAAATATGTCCAAGCAAGTCTTTGACACTCCTTCCCTCAAAAGGTGGAGCCTAATTCCATTCCCACTGAGACTCGGTCAAACTTAATGACTCAGTTCTAGCTATTCAAATGTGGCAGATATGATGGTATGGGATTTCTAAAACTGTCTCTCTGTCTCTCTGCCTCTGCCTCTCCCTCCTGCCCTCCTTCCCTCCCTCCCTTTCTCTTTGTCTCATCACTCTCTCTGGAGGAGCCAGTTGCCATATGGGGACATTCAAGCAGCACAATGGAGTGGCACATATGGTGAAAAACTGAAGCCTCCTGCCAACAGCCACATGAGTGAGCCATCTTGGAAGGAGATCCTCCAGCTCTAGTCAAGTCTTCAGAGATTACAGCCCCAGCCAACATTCTGACTCCAAAGACATGAGCTACCCTGAGCTGAAATCACCCAGCCAAGCCATTCCCAAATTCCAGACACACAGAAACTATGAGATAATAAACGTTTGTTGTTTTAAGCCACTAAGTTTTGAAGTAACTTGTTAAGCAGTAATAAATAGTTAATACACATACATACAACACTACACACATACACAATATACACTATATATATTTCCCCCCCAAAATGGGAAAACATTTCACCTGTCTTTTTGTAACCCTCTTCATTTTTTATTTTTTAATTTATTTTTTAATTTATTTAAATTCAATTAATTAACATATAGTGTATTATTAATTTCAGAGGTAGAGTGCAATGATTCATTAGTCTTATATAACACCCCATGCTCATTATATCACAGGCCCTCCTTAAAGTCCAACACCCAGTTACCCCATCTCCTCACCCCTCCCCATTTTTTATTAATAATAACATATTAACTTCTTTCCATATGTATCCTCAGTGATGATTTTAAGAGTCAGGAATTACATGCAGCCCCAGTCAAAAAAAATTTTTTTTATTACTCCATATATCTTGTAGGGGAAGAAAAAACTTTTCCTTCTACCCTGTTAGTTTCAGCTTCTGGGCAAAATAAACTGACAAAAAACTGATTAACAAGAAAAAGGGCACACAACTTTATTTGATGTTAATATTATATTTACATGTACTTGGGGGTCTAACAGAAAAAGAAGTGAAACCCAAGTGGGTAGGCCTGAGAGCTTATATACCACTTTAACAAACAGTGATAAATTTGCTGAAAAGTGACAAGACAAAGAAAAGCAGTTTGGGCCTCTAGAGGTGGTAAATTGTGGGTGAAGAATATATAGGAAAAACTAATAAAAGATAAAGGTTATTTCAGTGAGGTTTATTACTCAGATTCAATCTCATGCAGTCTCTGGGGTGATAAGAGCCTCTCTGGTCATTTTCCTCTTGCTGGTATGGGAGTGGGGAGGAGGGACATCTTCACAAAGGGAAATTTGTACCTTGCCTTTAGGCAGAAAGAGGAGGGTAGAGAACTTTTCCCACATCTGCTGTTTCTCAATTGCCTTCAGCTCAAAATAATCCTTACACCAGAGTGGCATATTTTGAGGTGGCATATTCTGATCTCCTTCTGTGTAGTGGGGTTAAGATTCCCCTAATAAAGGATAAAATCTATACCATTTGAGATGAGACTTAAAATGCAACCATTGGCGGCATTGCTAGAAGGAGAAGAGAAATTCTAAGTGAGGTGTTAATAATGGCTGGTGTCTATGCTCTCCCAAATGCTGGGTTTTGCAGCAGGAGGAGGACTATGATAGGACTAAAGTAGATATGAAGACAGAGAATGGGATGAGTATGTATATAGTTTGAGGTGTTGCGCAGATTTTAATGAAGGAAGAGTTAGACTAGAGGTGTAGAGACTTTGAGGATTAATGAACTCTCCCAGAGGGAGAAGAAAATTTCAAGGATCCTGGGCTGAGCCTTGGGTGAGTTGCACACACAGATGGAGGGAAGACAAAGAGATAAAAAGAAAGAAGAAAGAAAGAAAGAAAGAAAGAAAGAAAGAAAGAAAGAAAGAAAGAAAGAAAGAAAGAAAGAGAGAGAGAGAGAGAGAGAGAGAGAGAAAGAAAGAAAGAAAGAAAGAAAGAAAGAAAGAAAGAAAGAAAAAGAAAGAAAGAAAGAGCGAGAGAGAAAGAAAGAGAGAAAGAAAGAAAGAAAGAAAGAAAGAAAGAAAGAAAGAAAGAAAGAAAGAGAAAGAAAGAAAAGAAAGCACAAAAAGAGACATCAGCAAGGATAAGGAAAAGCAGGAGCAGATGAGACCACAATAGCTGGGACAATTACCGTGTCAAAAAAGTGAAGGGAAAATAGGCATGGTCAAAAGTCTCAGATGTCATTAAAAGAAAAAAAAAATTAAAATGGATCACTGGACTCTATAAGAAGGTCATTTAATGGTCTTTCAAAATACCACCTGGGGTGAGCAAGGGAGACAATAACCATATTAATGTTTGTTTTTGGTTTGGTTTGGTTTTCCCCCAGCTCTTTTTCAGTCAGCAACTAGGGGTTAGTTCACGGGGCATCCCCAGGCAGTTTCCTCTGCCCTTCTAGTCTTGGTGAGGTGCCACATTCCTATGAGTTCCCTCAGGGCCCTGTGCTCTCCTGCCACATAGCATTTAATCACACGCTGTAGACACTAATTCTCTACTTACCCATCTTTCCACCTCTAGACTAGCAGCTGCTTGAGAGAAGAGAATGTTTAGTCCTCAGCTGTATCTTCAGGAGCTAGCACACTGCCTGTACACTGGACAAGCTCAGAGAACTTTTGATGAATGAACGAGAGAGGGAGTAGCGTAGAAATAGAAGGAAACGGGGAAGACCTTAGTGGAGAGGTGTGGCCTCAAAAGAAGGGAAGTGGTAGAACTGTAGTGAGGGAAAGCATTAAAGTCAAGTGAAGAGATAACCTTTTAAAGGGAGGCTGGTTTGAACGTGGTCCTCAAACCATCTAAGCTGGAACCTAAGGATGGACCCAACAGTAGGCTCTGGACTTAGTATGAAGACAAAATCTGCATCTGTCTTGGCCCTTGGAAGGCCAAAAAAAAGCCTAAACACCTACATCATTTCTGATATCCTTATATTTGTGCACAAAGATCATGTGCTAATGTAGCTCACCATCCTATTTGGCCAACATAATGTTTATGAAATGAATAAGACACAGAATTCTTATTTATTGTTATTATCAGAGTGTTAGTATTCAAATTCTAGATGTAATTTGGAGGTAGGCATTCTGGATATAACTTGGAGTAAAAAAATCTCCTCATGTGCCTCACATATTGGAATTTTTTCAAACCATTTAAGTATAAATGCATATTGATCTTTGCAAAAGTTAAACACTACTACAGTTAACGATGATGTGAAAGCTATTAATTTTATATTCCAAAACGATTATTAGGAACTTTCAAATATTTCAATAAGTAGAGATTTAGACTGACAGTTTATACCAGATTAACAGATTATTAGTTGATAAGTTTAAGAAGAACATTAATTCCTTTCTGAACCGACAAGTGTTTTACACTTAAATTCAGAAATAATACAAGTCCAAATGACAGAGATTAAACTATACCACAAGCCTATCTCTTGAGAGATTGTTTTCAGTACTATCATTTATACTATTAAACAAGGTAACATAGGAGACTGTTTCTGAACATTTAAAAAAACATATTTCTCAAGCAACTCACAGAGCTTCATGGAGGGGGAGATCGCTTCAATTAGTCCCTCACTTTGACCAAAGTTTAAGTCCAACAGATGAGAAAGAAACCTCCTTAGCCTTAGTTGGTTGCTAGTAGAAAGGAACATTGGCTTAACAATCTGGCGGTAGCCTTCCCCCAGCAGAATCCCATATTAACAGAACAAACCTCAAAATATCTTGCTTATCCCCCAACCTCATTTGAAAGTGAGCATCCATTCGGTGTCACAAATGTACATTATAGTGATCACACAATCAAGCAAGCGGCTCACAGTATCTGAGAAAATATTATCTCTAATCTACAATGTCAATCTTGTAAAAGTTGAATATTAGATTTTTAATAATAAATATTTTGGTACACTTTCAGATTTAGCCTTATGACCTAGAAGTTCATTTTATGATGGTGATTTTCACCTTTGGCTTTAGCTTTGACCAAATATGATTTTTAACACTGGCCTTTTAGCATTTGGCCACTATGTGTTTTAGTATACAGTAATAAAAACTATGAATCCTGATGGGAAATAGATAATCCCTGCCATGTTTGGAAGAGGTCTGTGGCTCCAAATTCAAATGAAGGGAAATATTGAGAGAGTAGTTTTTTGTTTTGGGGGGTTTTTTTTGGTCCCAGAGGAGGGCTGGGATTCATGGGAAGATGGACCTACCTTTACCCTCATTAAAGGAATAAGGGAAGAGAGGAGAGGCCTCTCTGACAGACGACAGTAGGGCAGGGGGTAGGGAAGGGGCATCATGATGCGGAGGCACATGTTGTATCTTTAACAGGCCAAGCAGGTGGTGAGAAGAGGCACAAAAAAGAACCTTCTCACACTACAGTAACAAAATTAAACCTTCTTAGATAGGGCTCCAAGCTGGCCCTCCTCATTGCAGATTTCTCTTTAGAGAAAATGCTATTAGCATGAGGATTGGCGATGCCTGGGCGTCTGCTGACAGATGCAGGAATTAATTAAGCATAGTAGTGAAGGTGCTGTGGGGCTGCAGGGATCAGAATCCCGGGGTCACCACGTCGCCAGATAGTGCTGGCACTGAGCACTCCGGCCCCGCCCTCACAGCCACTCGCCAGCCTGTCTTGCTCAGTGTGGAGCTCAGCTGTCCAGACCCCTAATTGCTTACCAGCTGCTTAAGCCTCCCCATTGTTCACAGAGATGTTTGAAGCAGAATAAAATTTACCTTCCAATTACATAGCAAGCACAAATTGTTCCCCACAATCCCTGGTTTATCTGGTCATTTATTGAGCACCTAGCAGGAAAAGAAAATGATATCCAAAAGATTCTTTGACATTACCATACAACAAGGTAGTTAAGAGCATGAAATATAAATTCTGACAGGGCTTGAAATCCTGACTCTTTAAGCTCTTTGACCTTGGGCAAGTTATTCAAAAACCCCTGAGTCCTCATTTTTCTCATCTGTAAAATGAAATGAAAACCCTGACAGGCCCAATGAACTTCATCTACCCATTTTTTTGAGCTGGAGCTTTAAAGTCTCCTCAACTTTCTGACTATTCATTTGGCTTCACCCACTTTGCAGTCTCTGAATTGTTCTCCTGGTAGAAAAGATTCAAGTTTGAGCAGGGCTGTCAATTTGGGTATAAGCTCTCTTCATCCTGGGTTCAGCATTTGGGCAAATCAGGAAGTCTGCTGGGGTCTGTTTGAGGACAGGTCAAGGAGCTAACAGGAAAAGCTGCCTCCTAAAGGAAAACAAAGTTCAACCAGTTTGACTCAAGACCAAGGGGCAAGTAGACATATACAATCACCAAAAATATGACCACAAATATTTTAGTCACATTTTAGTGTATTCAATGATAGAAAGTGTACACTATCATAGTATTTGCACATTTGGAGATTTGAGAGGGTTTAGGGAGGTATCCTTGCCAAATGTCAGAGGCTTAATGTATTCTCTTATAGGTCCTTTCTATTCTTTTAAACAATATTTAAGATGGTCCCCAAACTTCGGGAGAGCAGGAGGCTCATATAAGCTACTAGAGGCAACTGAAATCCATAGCAAATAATGAGTTATTTGCTTGGATTTTCTGAGCAGGGGATGTTTCCATCAGGTCATATTAGATAGCATCTACCTGAGCAGGGAAACGTACTGATGTGTTTACTGAGGGCTCCCTATAAGTATAAGTACTAAATGAAGTGTTCGTAGACAAGGGATCACAAAGGCAGCATGACACAAACCTGCTTTCAGGTTATTTTTATATCAGTTTGACTAAAAATAATAATAATTTATATTTCCATGACATTTTACAATTTTTTTAAAGATTTTATTTATTTGAGAGAGCACGCATGAGTGGGGGGAGGGGCAGAGGGAGAGGGAGAAGCAGACTCCCCACTGAGCAGGGACCCTGACATGGGGCTCGATCCCAGGACCCTGAGATCAGGAGACCTGAGCCGAAGGCAGACAATTAACCAATTGAGCCACCCAGGTGCCCCCATTTTATAATTTTTGAAGACTTACAATACCTATTCTCATTTCATCCTCAAAGATTCCCATAAGACAAGTACAATTAATCCCATTTTAAAGATGAGGAGGCTGGAGGGCCAAGAAGTGAAGACATTTTTCTAAAGCCATGAAGTTAGTATATAATCACAATGCAAGCCCAGATTTCTGACTGTAGGTTTAATGTTCTCACTTACCATAGCTACATTTTGTAAAAGAAACTTTCTGCCTTTGCTAAATCAAGGTGGAATGGAAGGAGCAGAACATGCTTTTGATTGATTTTTCCCAATCAATCAAGGCTCTATAATCCATCTGGCCCTGGCAAAAATGTCATGGAGGAATGAGTGGAAAAAGATTTGTTTCCTATGGTCCAAAGGCTTTCAAATTAACTGGATGCTAAGAAGCAAGTGGGGAAAAAATAGGAAGTGATAAGAAGATTTGCACTTATGAAGCTTATATACCCCAGTGCCTGCCACAGAGTCCAGGAGACAGTAGGTATAGATACGTAATAGAGATTTATTGCATCAACAAAAGATCAGTGGGAACAAATAGATAACCATGAAACATACCTTTGTATGTATTTTAATTTCAAAGGCGACAAAGAAGGAATCACAAAAAAATAGGAATTAGATGTTTATTTAACAGAAGGGGTTTGGAAAATTAACTAGTTGGAGGAAATCAAGTTAGAACCCTATTTCATAATAAAATCTTAGAATGTCAAGTAAATTCTAGATGAATCAAGGAGTCAAATGTTAAGAACAAAATTATCTTTAAAAAAGGCAGAAGCTGACTATAAATTATAATTTTATTAATTTCTGACTGACAAGGGATTTCTATGTATAAATACAATGTAAGACATCATACTGTGAACAGCTAATAACATGATTACATAAAAAAAATGCTTTGGTTCTTGGCTTAAAATTTTTGAATTTCTGTATGTCCAAGGACACCATGAATGTCATATGATGAACTAGGAAATGTATTAACAATAAATAAGAAAAACCAAAGATTAATCACTTAACACATTAAAAAATATAAAAAGTCTATAAAAATCACTGAACATATAAAAAGCTAGCAACCCAATGAGAAAAACATAAATACACTAAGGAAAATAGTCAAAGGATATAAAAAAAATTAATTCATAGAAGAAATTAAAATGGAAAATAGTTGAAAAAACATTCTACCTCACTGTTAATCAAAGAAAAATAATAACACTGAACTAGTTTTTCCTTAATACATTTGTAAAAATTAAAATCATAATGCTCAATACTGCCAAAAGCATGATGAAATGGCTTTCCCAAAAACGGATGGTAGCAATTAAAATGGTAAAACTTCCAGGGGCGCCAGGGTGGCTCAGTCGGTTATGCCTCAGACTCCTGGTTTCAGCTCAGATCATGATCTCAGGGTGGTGAGATCAAGCCCTGTGATGGGCTCCACGTGGAGCCTGCTTAAGATTCTCTTTCTCCCCTCTCCCTTCACCCCTTCCCACCCCCCCCAAAAGTAAAATTAAATGGTAAAACTTCTAGAAAGGCAATTTGACAAATGCTATCAAACATTGTTTAATGTGCATAGGCTTTGAATCAGTAACTCTGCTTCTAGAAAATCATCGTAGGGAAATAATCAGAGATGCAAACATATATATATATATATATATATATATATAGTGAAGCTCTTCATAGGCTTCTTGATAATGATGAAAAAAATGTGAACTAAATACTCAATGCCAGGGGATTGTTAAACAAATGATTCATAAGATGGAATGGTACAGAGTCATTAAACATCAGGCTTTAAAAAAATACAAATAAAAATAGAAATCAGGCTTTAGATGAATATTTACTGAAACATGAAATACTTGATATGTCCAAAAGAGGTAAAAAAAAAAAAGACTACAAAAGAGTATTATAACTTGATATTATTATTTTGAGAGAGAAGAAGGAAAAGAAAGAAGGAAGAAAATAGAGAGAAGGGGAAAAAAGCTAACAAAATAGTAACCTCTGATAGAAACAGAGGTATCTCAGAATGGTGACATTATAAGGGATTTCTTATTTGCCGTTTCATTTTGCTTTTCTATGTTTTAAAAAATTTTCCACAGTTTTGTAATTGGATATTTATTTATTTATTTATTTATTTTTGATGGCAAAGAATACCCAGAAATCTCTGGGCAATAAGATTACAAATATTCTTCAGTTTTGTCTTGATGCTTCTCTGTGGTTTTTCCATATTTTTAACAGAGAGCATGAATTATTTTTATTGAAAGGGAAAAAGTTCCTTTTTACACAAAGAAGACAGGGCTATCTCTTGTGTGTGACATTTTATTTCAACATTGTATTTTTACAGTACTGTGAAATATATTTTTAATAATAAAGATCTGGTCTGAATAATCTCAAAGAGATGAAGGGTTCCAAATGGATGCAAATTTGGCAGTGAGTCCCAGGTATCAAATAGCCTTTTGAATCTTTCCACAAGGAAACTGTGACAGAAATGAAGACTTATTTCCCTTATTTTATGTTCAGCTTTCATGGGAGCCTGTGGGATGGAGAAGGCTTAGTTGCAGGCATGTCTCTGTGTGTTCAGAATTTGAGAGAATGAGGAACAATAGTTGGGATGTGGCTGAGTGGAGAGGTTTAAATAGCATTTTATATGGTCTGTACACATTTTTTCAGGATCTTACAATTTTTAAAAAATCTGTAAATAATCTGTTTATTTCACCTCTGTGTGAAGCTTAAATAATGTTGAGTGGCTTTTCAAGAAATGAAATTTACAAATAACAATGGTTGACATTTACTGAGTACTTGTTCTATGCCAAGCACTGCATTACATTTTGGTCATATATTATTTCTTTTAATCTGAACAACAGCCTTATGAGGCAGGGACTATGTGAATCCCCATCTGACAGATTTTTTTTTTTTTTGAGAGAGAGAGGAGGGGCAGAGGGAGAGGGAGAGAGAGCATCTTAAGCAGGCTCCACACCCAGCGTGGAGGCCAATGGGGGGCTCGATCTCACAACCCCGAGATCTTGACCTGAGCCAAAATCAAGAGTCGGACCCTTAACTGCCTGAGCCACCCAGGGATCTCAATCTGACTGATTTTAAAATGTGAGCTCAGAGAGGTTAAGTAACTTGCCCAAGTTTCTAGTAAGTAGTCAAGTTGAAATTTAAAACCAGGTTTATCTGAATTTAAGCTCCAAGTACTTTATACTTCACTGCCTCATGTATCTACTACTATAGCCAAACAACATCCAACAAAAACGCATTCACATAGTCATCAAAAGACACATAGTAACTAGAAAGTTAAATAGCAGCGCTGCTCTTAAAAGCCCCCAACTAGAAAGCACCCAAATCCACATCAGCAGTTGAACACATTGAAGTACATTTACTCAGTGGAAGGTTGCAGAGCAATGAGAAGGAATTATCTACAACTACACATAACAAATGGATGACTATCACGGACATAAGGTTGAGCAAAAGCAGTCAGGCCCAAAAGAGCACATAATGTATGACTCAATTTACTTGATTATGCCAATCAGAGGGCAGAGTATCTACATAAAGTATTTAAAACATGCAAAGAACAATGGAAATGAATCCATGGTTTTTAAAACCAGGGTACTGATTACTCTTTGAGGTTGGGAGGTGGTGGTGGAGGGTGAAGCCTGGACGGTGGCACAGAGGGTTTCTGGGGTGCTGGTAATGTTCTGTTTCTTAATCTAGGTTCTGGTTACAAGAATATGTTCACCTTGTGAAAATGAATTGAAATGTACATCTGCCATAGGTGTACATTTCTCTATGGCTAGAGACTCCAGAGGAAGAAAGTAGTGGGTAACAGATACCTAGTTTAGTTTCTACTATAGGGAAACCTAAAACAATCCCACTCCACTCACAGGAAAAGAATACAAAGTGATAAAGGAGGATCGTGGAAATACTGATCTTATAACAGTCAGCTTTCTGAGATATCAACAATTAGCCCTGGGGATTGACAGATAATATGCCACAAGTTCACTTGGTTACCTTTCCATCAGAATTCAGAACCACAGCGTGTCTGTTTGGACAGCAGGAAAGTGTTTGCTTTAATATCACCACCTGCAGAATGAAATTCAACCAATTAAGTTAGGAAATTGCCATTTGCAGATAATTATTATTTAGCTGGTTTCTAACTTCATAGCTCTGCAGCCATTTGAGGACAAGGTCTCAGAACTGCCACAGGGTGTGGTATCAGAGTTGGTCTATTTTAACTTAATGATCTGGAAGAGGAAATAACCAGTATGGTAATGACATTGCGAACGATGCTAAATTGAGAGTGTTGCAAATGCTAATAAAGGCAGAGGAACAAAATGAGAAGACTTTGCTGATAAAATCTGGGCTTTAGTGAATAATACCAGTGTATTGAATTTCCAATTCTCTGCCTTAGCAATAGATTCTTGAGCACACTCCTTTATGCTCAAAAATAAAGGTCTCATACCTCCAAAAATTGAATACTCTGTATCAACATTGCAATTTTAAATAAACTTTTAAAATTTTAGAATAGTATTGAACTTAGAGAAAAGTTACAAAAATGGTACAGAGAGTACCCAAATACCCCACACCCAGTTTTCCCTATTATTAATATGTTACATTAGTATGGTACATTTCCTCACAATAATGAACCAGTATTGATACCTTAATGTTTATGAAAGTCCATGCTTTCTGCAGGTTTCCTTAGTTTCTACCCAATATCCCTTTTCTGTTCCAAGATCCCATTCAGGATACCAAATTCCATGTAGTCATCATGTCTCCTTAGGTTCCCGCTGGCTGCAACAATTTCTCAGACTTTAGTTTTAAAGACCTGGACAGTATTGAAGAGTACTGGTCAGATATTTGGTAGAATGTCCCTCAATTGGGATTTCTCTGATGTTTTTCTCCTGATTAGACAGGGCTTATAAACTCAGGGGAAGAAGACCATAGAGACAAAGCACTAAGGTCATATCATATTCAGGGTGTGATATCAACTATCAATATGACTTCTACTATTGATGTTGACCTTGACCACCTTGCTGAGATAGTCTGTCAGGGTTCTCTACTCTACTTACTCTCTTCCTCCCCTCTTTCCATCAATGAACTCTTTGGAAGGAAGTCACTATGTGCAGCCCACACTTAGAGAAGGGGGGATTATGCCAATCAGAGGGCAGAGTATCTACATAAAGTATTTGAAACATATTTATTTCGTACTTTGGCTTATAATCCAATACTATTTTATTTTGTTCCTCAAATCACTACAGTTTTAGCCATCACAGAGCTCTTTCAGTTGGTTCCTGGGTCTCTTTGACATATCACCATCATTGTGGATCTTCTTGAACACTTCTTCATTTTCTAGCATAAAAGATGCTCCAAGATCATCTGTGTATTTCCTACCCCAGGCCTAGAATCAGCCATTTCTCAAGGAGCTCTGGTTCCTTTTACTGGAGAATGGTACTACAGACCAAGACCTGGGTTCTGGGTATAATGACTACAACTGGGGTATTTTGGCTTCTAGGCCTTCTCAGCAGACAGTGCAAGGAAATATATGTGTGTATACTAACTTATGTGTGTGCTCATCTCTATGAATATTCTTATGTGTCACCATCTGTATCTATATTAGGCTAAACATGAGTTCATACTGATGTTTGCAACTCCAATCCATTACATGGACTATTCTAGTTTCTTCTCCTTACTTCTTTTTTTTATTATTATTATGTTATGTTAATCACCATACATTACATCATTAGTTTTTGATGTAGTGTTCCATGATTCATTGTTTGTGCATAACACCCAGTGCTCCATGCAGAATGTGCCCTCCTTAATACCCGTCACCAGGCTAACCCATCCCCCCACCACCCTCCCCTCTAGAACCCTCAGTTTGTTTTTCAGAGTCCATCGTCTCTCATGGTTCATCTCCCCCTCCGATTTTCCCCCCTTCATTCTTCCCCTCCTGCTATCTTCTTCTTTTTTTTTTTAACATATAATGTATTATTTCTCTATAACTTTTTCACTTCAACAGTGAGAAAGCTCCCACCATCTACCATCCATTTACTTAATTGTTTAATCCCAGTATATGTGTATAGTGGTTTCAGAATTGTTCACCAATATCCCAATGGGAAGCAACTTTATCAACTCTAGTGCTTATATATAATTCCTTTTGTCTTTAGTCTTATAGACTCTATTCATTAGCTTAGTACATTCCCCCACCCTCTTTGGTTATGCTGTTTAATACATTTATAATATTTAGATTCTTTTGTCACATTCTGCATTCCACCCTGGGATTTACTGACCTCCTAAATGACTTTTTAAAATTTGCACATATCAAAATCTATGGGTTTTGATAAATGCATAATATCATTTAACTGCCATTATGTAGCCTTATACAGAATAGTTTCACTGCTCTAAAAAATTCCCCTGTGCTTCTCCTATTCATTTTTCCCCCAACCCCACCACAGTACTCCCACCAAAACTTTGGCAACTACTAACCTATTTACTGTGTCCAGAGTTTTGGCTTTTCCAGAATGTCATATAAATGGAATCATACAGAATGTAACCTTGCAGAATGGCTTCTTTAAGTGATGTGCGTTTAAGATTCATCCATGTCTTTGCATGGTTTGATAGCTCATTCCTTTTTATTGCTAAATAATATTACATTATATGATATACCACAGTTTATTCCTTTACCTGTTAAAGGTCATCTTGTTTGATTCTACTTTTTGATGATTATGCATAAATAAAGCAGCTATAAACATTCACATGCAGGCTTTTATGTGGGCATAATTTTCAGCTCATTAGGGTAAATACCTAGGAGCACAATTGCTGGATTATATGTTAAGACTATGCTTAGCTTTGTGAGACACTGTCAAACTGTCCTCAAAAATGGCTGTCCCGGGGCACCTGGCTGGCTCAATCAGTAGAGCATGAGACTCTTGATCTCAGAGTCATGAGTTCAAGCCCCGCATTGAGCCCAGAGCTTAGGTATTCCCACCAGCAATAAATGAGAGTTCTTGTTGTTCTCTTCTACATCCTCGCCAGCAGTCAGGTTTTGTTTTTTTTTTTTTTCCAGATTTTATTTATTTATTTGAGAGAGAGCAAAAGCAAGAGAGATCACAAAGGGAGAAGGAGAAGAAGACTCACTGCTGAGCAGAGAGCCTGATGTGGGGCTCAATGTGGGGCTCGATCCCAGGACCCTGAGATCATGACCTGAGCCAAAGGCAGACACTTAACTGACTGAGCCACCCAGGTGCCCCAACAAGCAGTCAGTTTTGTCAGAGTTTGGATTTAACCTTTATAATAATTCTGTTGTAGTATCATATTGCCGGTTTAATTTGTATTGCCTTAATGACCAATGATAGCAAGTATCTTTTCATCTCTTTTTTTCAGCTACATATCTTCTTTGGTAAGGTAGCTGTTTAAATCTTTCACCCATTTTTAAATTAGGTTGTTTGTTTCTTTTCAAATTTTAAGAGTTCTTTGTATATTTTGGATACAAGTCCTTTATCAGATCTATATTTTGCAAGTATTCTCTCCCAGTCTGTGGGTTTGTCTTTTTAGTCTCGTAACAGTGGCTTTTGGAGTGTAGAAGGTTTTTATTTTAATAAAGTCAAATTGATCAATTTCTTTCTTTTATGGATCATGTTTTGGCATTATCTAAAAACGCATTACCAAACCCAGCATCACCTAGAGTCTCTCCTATGTTTTCTTCTAGATGTTCTATAGATTTTCATTATAAATTTAAGTCAATGGTCCGATTCATTCTGAGTAATTTTTTTGTGAAAAGTGTAAGGTTTGAGTAGAGGTTCATTTTTTGCCTGTGGATGTTCCGATCGTTCTAGCACTATTTGTTGAAAAGATTATTCTTTCTGTGTTGAATTCCCTTTGTTCCTTTGTCAAAGATCAGTGGACCATTTTTGTGTAGAACCAGTTCTGTGCTCTCTGTTCTGTTCCATTGATGTATGTGTCTGTCTGTGGCCAATAGCACCCTATGTTGATAACTTTAGCTTTATAGTAAGTCTTGAAATCAAGTAGTGTGAGTCTTCCAACTTTGTTCTTCTTCGGTACTGTGTTGACCGTTCTAGATCTTTTGCCTTTCCATATATAAACTTTAGAACCAGTTTTTGATATCTCTAAAATAACTTGCTGGGATGTGCTTGGGATTTCACTGAATCTACAGATTGAATTGGGAAGAACTGACATTTTAATAATATTGAGATTCAATCCATGAACACAGAATATTGCTCCAATTATTTAGATTTTTTATTTCTTTCAACAGAGTTTTATAGTTTTTTCATATAGATCCTATACATATTTTATTATATTAGTACCTTAGTATTTCATTTTGGGGGGTGGTAATGTCAATAGTATTTCACTTGTACAATGCTGGTATACAGGAAAACAATTAGCTTTTGTATATCAACCTTGTGCCCTACAACCTCTACATTATTTCTAGGAGGTTATTTGTAGATTCTTTGGGATCTTATATGTAGATAATCATGTCATCTGCAAATAAAGACAGTTTTATTTATTCTTTTCCAATCTGTATACCTTTTATTTCTTCATCTTGTTTTATTTCACTAACTAGATCTTCCAATATGATATTGGAGTGGTGAGAGAAGACATCCTTGCATTGTTCCTCCTCTTAGGGGAGAAGTCTCCTTACCATCAGATATGATTTTAGCTGTAGATTTTTTGGTAAACGTTCATTATCAAATTGAGAAAGGTCACCTCTACTTCTAGTTTGCAGAAGGTTTTTTTATCATGTTAAATTCTTGTCCGGCATCAATTGATAAAATTATATGATTTTTCTTCTTTAGTCTGTTGAGATGATGGATTGCATTAACTGATTTTCAAATGTTGAATCAGCCTTACATAACTGGAATAAATCCCACTTGGCTATGGTGCATGATTCTTTTTATACATTGATGGATTCACATTGCTAGTATTTTGTTGAGCATTTTTGCATTTCTGTTCATGAGAGATATCAATCTGTTGTTTTTCTTTCTTGTAGTGTCTTTATCTGGTTTTGGTATTAGGGCAATTCTAGCCTCAGAATGCATTAGGAAGTGTTCCCTCCACTTCTATTTTCTGGAAGAGATTGTAGATAATTGGTATCATTTAATGTCAAATGTTTTTTCTTGCATCACTTGGTAAAATCATATGATTTTTCTTCTTTAGTCTGTTGATATGATGGATACATTAACTGATTTTCAAATGTTGAATGAGCTTTGCATAACAAGAATAAATCCTACTTGGCTATGGTATGTATTCCTTTTACACATTGATGGATCAAAATTGCTAGTATTTTGCTGAGGATTTTTGCATGTCTGTTCATGAAAGATATCAGTCTGTAATTTTTATTTCCTGTAATGTCTTTATCTGGTTTTAGTAGGAGGGCAATGCTGGCCTGATAGAATGAATTAAGAAGTATTCCTTCCTTTTCTCTCTCCCAGACAGATTGTATAGATTGGTATCATTTTTCCCTTACACACTCGGTAGAATTCACCAGTAAAATAATCTGGGCCTGGTGCTTTCTTTTCAAAGGTTGTTATTTGTTGGTTCAATATCTTTCATAGGTATCGGGCTATTTAGATTACTTATTTCTCCTTCTGTGAGTTTTGGTAGTTTGTGTCTTTTAAGGAATTGGTCCATTTCATCTGAATTAAGGAACGGGTGGGCAGAGAGCTGTTTGTAGTATCTCTTTATTATTCTTCTGATGTCCATGAGATCAGACCAGTAGTGAGTCCCTGTGATTTGGTGATTTTATTTCATGAATTTGTGCCTTCTCTATTATTTTTTTTCTTGGTTAGAGCATGGCTACAGTTTCATCAATGTCATTGATCTTTATAAAGAACTAACTTTAAAGGCGTTACAAGTACCTTAAGCCAGAGTATTTCCAATTCTTTCCTCCCATTTTGGTAACATTTCTGTCATTCATTCATTTCACTTCAGATTACATGTCATTTATTCATGTGTTATGATCACTCAATACATAGTTATTGTTACTACTTCAATTATCTTTTAAATCAATGAAGAATAAAAGTGAAAGATTTTATTGTAGGTTCAGTTACTTATTCTCCATTGCTCTTCCTTTCTTTATGTACATCCAAGTTTCTTACCTGTATCATTTTCCTTCTGCCTGAAGAACTTTTAACATTCCTCATGTGGCAAGCTAGCTGGCAATGAATTCTCTCAGTTTTTGTCTGAGGAAGTTTTTATTTCTTCTTCACATTTGAAAGATAATTTCTTTGGATACAGAGTTCGAGATCAGTGATTTTTTTACCTTAAACACTTTAAATATTTCACTCCACTCTCTTCTTGCTTGCGAGGTTTCTGAGGAGAAGGCCATGGTAATTCTTATCCTTGTTTCTGTTTAGGCAAAGGGTTTCCACTCCTCCCATCCCAACTTTTCTGACTTTTTTAAAGATTCTCTCTTTGTTTTTGTTTTTCTGCAGTTTGAATATGATATGCCTAGGTATGGGTTTGTTTTTTGTTTTGGTTTTTGCTTGAGGGGTTGGTATTTTTCCTGCTGATGTTTTCTGAGTTTTCTTGATCTGCGGCTTGCTGTCTGTCGTTAGTTTTGGAAAGTTCTCAGCCATTATTACTTCAAATTGTTCTTCCACTCCAGTCTCTTCTCTTGGTATTCCAATTACATGTATGTTACACTTTTTGACATTGTCCTGTAATTCTTTTCTGTTTTTTCCCCATTCTTTATTCTCTTTGTGTTTCCGTTTGAGAAGGTTCTATTAACCTATTTTCAACCTCATTGAATCTCTCCTCTGCCATGTCAGATCTACCAATGAGTCCATCAAAGATATTCCTTATTTCTGTTATAATGCTTTTTCTTGTTATCATTTCCTTTTGATTCTTTCTAGAGTTTCCATATCTATACTTAACATTACCCATCTGTTCTTGTATGTTGCTTACTTTTCCCATTAAAGTCCTTACATATTAATCATTGTTACTTTAAATTCCCTGTCTAATAATCCTGACAACTGTGTCATATCTGAGCCTGGTTCTGGAGATCACTTTATTTCTTCAGACTGTGTTTTATCTGGTCCTCAGGCATGCCTTGTAATTTGTTGTTGAACACCAGACGTTATATTGGATAATGGTAATTGAGGTAAGGAGATCTTCAGTGTGAGGACTAATGTTAATCTGGCTGCAAGTTGGGCTCTATGTGCCAGAGACTTCAAAATCCTCTAGTGTCCTTCCCAAGGACACAAAACAAGGACACTTCCCAAAGTCTTCCTTCTCAGAGTAAGTCTATCTTGCCTCTCTTTCAGCTATAATCCACCATTATCATACTGGAGCCTTGTTGGTGTGGTGGTAAGTATGTGGGAGGTAAGTTATCTAATCTTCTGCCTAAATCTCAGTGTGATAGTGGTCCTGTGTCTCGGATCTATAACCTTCACAAATATCTCTCCAGTGGCATAACGGTTTTTCCACTGCCCCCTACTCCTTTACGGGCTTCATAATCTATAACCTTGAAGCCCTGACCCTTGTTGACTATGGTCTCTGCCACAAACTAGGTGACCCAGAAGGACTAGAGGGGCCTGGTGATGTGGGAAGAATGGTCTTCCCCAGAGGAGATGAGGCTCAGGAAATGTCTCTTCCCCTGGAGTGTGGGTCTTTGTTATGGAGAAGACCCTGAAAGTATTTTGCAATGATTACCCTTCCTCTCCCCGTGCCTGAACCAAGAGGGGGATCTTTCCCCAGTTTTCACCAGGAGAATCTAGTGGAATCCTGGAGGTAAACCCCACAAAACTGTGGGGCCTTTTAAGACTGCAGCCTCAGGATTTTCTTATTCTCTCGCTAGTCCACACTCAAGCTTCCAGCAACTCATCAAAATTACCATCTAAATGTTCCTAAACAATTTATATATCCAGAGGCTTCTGCTCCAGGTTAACAGATCTCAGTTGTAACTACCCGGATGCACCTGTCTGTACAGATTTCAGAGTGATGATGGTTTGCCCGGGAAACTCAGCTCTCTAGTGGAGCCAAGAAAAGCTGTTGATTTTCAGTTTGTCTACATTTTTCTTTTCATAAGGATAGGAGTAAGGACTTCCAAGCTCTTCACATGTCAGAGCTGAAACCAGGGCCTGTCCAGCACTGCATTTTAATTAAATAATATGATTAAAAGATGCCAAGTATTATGTTTCTAAGAGAGGCACTGGGAAGTGACATTTGTTGAGTGCCAAAAAATTTATATAGCTTCTTAATTTGATCAACAAATAATTGTTGAGTGCCTGTTATGTGTCAGATATTATTCTAGGGGATGTGGCCACCTCAGGGAACAAAACAAAGTTTCTGCCTTCATGAAATTTCCATTCTAGTCAGTGAGAAGCAGGAAAAGATGGTAAGTGCTAGAAAGTAAAAATAAAAGTGGGTAAGGGTGATAGAGAGTCATGGGATGGAGGTTGGGGAATGCTATTTTAAAGAAGATGGACAGATGGACAGATTTGGCCCCGGGTTTGATCCCTGGCACATCCACTACACCTTCATAAAAACAATGCCCTCCCCCCACCAAAAATGGAAAAGTTTCTCTGATAAGATAAAATTTGAAAAGATACTCAAAGGAAGTAAAGTAGTGTCCCCATAGGATATCTGAAGAAATATTTTGGGAACATGAAGAAGGCAGTGTGGCTGGAGTGAGGTGATGAGAGATAGCCACAGGAGAGGAAGCAGTGGGAGGCCTCATCACGTGCAGCCTCATCAGCCATGGTAGGGATTTGAGCTTGTACACTGAGTAAGATTGGAAACCACAGGAAAATTTTCAAACAGAAGAAGGACATGAATTCACATATGTCAAAGAGATCACTCTGGCTGCTGCATTGAAAACAGACTGTTGGGGGTGGGAAAAAAAAGACAGACGCTACAGAGACTATTAAGGATGCCACTGGAATAATCCAAGCAAGAGGTGATGGTAGCTTTGAGGTAGTGAAATGTCATCAAATTCTGGGAATTATTTTGAAGGTAGACCCAATAGGATTGCTGATGGATTGGTTACATTATTTATCCTTTCTAACAACCCTTAATAAAATAAGGGTAAAACAATTTATGAGAGATTAAGAAACTGACCCTCAAGGAGATCTTACCTAGGTCCCTGAGCTAATGAGTAACAAATCAAAATTTAAAGCCAAATCTGTCAGACTCCAAACCCCTAACTCTGACCCTCTCATTCCCAACTTGTTAGTTACAAGGGATCTTCACTTTATTCCACGGAAGAAGAAACCAAAGAGGTTAAGAGACATTCTCTAGGTGCTACAATTTCCTAGGGGCAGAACTGAGACAAAAGACACTGTCTGCTGACACCTGAATGGGTCACTCTCTGCTGGGTCATGCTGCCCTTTCATCTAATAAATGGGAATAAACAGCCAAAGGTGGCAAGTAATTGCCAATTAAACCCAAGTTCATAATAAGATAGCTCTATTACAAGATCCACTGCATATGGGTCATCTTTGAGGAGGCATCACAAGACGGGAGTGATATTTATCACACTGCACCCTGAACGCTGCCTATATTTTTCATCATTAACAAAATGATACAATGACCACAGGAAGCCTTTTTAAAAAACCAAAAGAAAAAAAGGAAACAAACAAAATCCATGGAATCAATCAGTCCTAGCTGCCTAAGAAACATGCCAGAGCTGGTAAAATGATTGATGTCCATGTGTTTTCCTAGGATTCTTTGGGGACTTCTGTGGTGGTGGTAACAGTACTTACAGTCTGGCGTTGCCTAGTATAAGAAGCAGCATCGTTCTGTTCATTTGGCTGTTTTCCCCTAGAAAAGATACTCTTTGGGGAAAAAAGACAATCCCTGGCAACAAATCGGGGGCTTTTGCATTTGTAAAATACTTTTTTTCAGGGGCTCCTGGGTGGCGCAGTCTGTTAAGTGTCCAATTCTTGGTTTTGGCTCAGGTCGTGATCTCAGGGTCATGAGATCGAGCCCCATGTCAGTCAGGCTCGTGCTCAGTGTGGAGTCTGCTTAAGACTCTCTCTCTCCCTTTCCCTCTGCCCCTCCCACCCCACTCTCTCTCTCTCTAAAATAAATAAATCTTTTTAAAAATGCTTTTTTTCATCTAGTAATGACTATTATTCCTTCAAATTCAACTCGATCTGCTGTTTATTAAGCCCTTACTACATGCCAGAAACTGGGATAAAGGATTTATGCATTGTTTATTTAAATCTTCAAAACAACTTTAAGAGGCAGGTATTATTATATCCATTTTACAAAAGAAGTGATGAAAGATACTAAGTTGTATGCCTTCTTTTGGCTCACAGAGAACCCAAGGTTTAACCTCTACACCTTCGCTTCCACAAGTCAGTCAAGGATTACAGTGCTACGTGATGCCTTTGGTCTATTAGGCGTTGAATGCCTTGAGGGCAGAAACCCTTCGTTCTCTCTTCAGTACTTCAACATACCCTGAGAAGTAACACAGATCTTTTCCCCAAGTATTTAACTTAATTCCATTTATTCATCATAATAGCCCAATGAGATACTGTTTTAATAGCCTCCCATCCAACCCGTTGGTGAGGGAAGGATTCCCACACTAGGGTAATGGGGATGGCTGAGCACATGACACCCAACACTGCACAGAGGAGACTGACAACAGTCTACCTGTCACATATACTCACACCGCAGAGGAAGAAGGCACAGTACCATGCAGGGCCACACGGGGGTTGCATTTGAGAACACAGTGAGCCATCAGGTGATATAGGAGGCAGGCTTTGTGGTATCAAGAGGGTGGGATACCACCTGGTTCTCACAGAAGAATATGATTGGTTTGTTTGCATAGTATCATGGGCTGGCAGGGAACTGAAATCCCCTCCTCAGGGATAAGCAAGAACTGTGCCCGGTCCCTATGATATGTTTGCCTAGGGGACCTTATCCACCAGAGCAGAGTTGGGAGGGAATTTGTGGTTAGGCCATCCAAAGCCCTCCCAACTTTACCAGATATCAAGGCAGCACATAATATTGAGCCTTAATTGTAGGCTCAACACTACACATATGCATCACTATCTCCATTTTATAAATTTATAATTTAAATGAAATTTATAAATGGGGAAATGGAGTTTAGGATGCCAATAGCATGGACAAAGTCCCACAGCCACTGAGAGGTTGAGGTCAAACTCTGGTGTCTCTGATCTCAAAGTCATATTTCACTTACACATGGTTAATAGAACATTTTTAGTTTCTAACCAACATCTCAATGTGACTTTTGGGAAGGATGAGAGTGGAAAGGAAAGAATATACCATTTTCTGGCTTAAATCAATGTACAACAGAACATTTCTCCCCCACATGCCTGAGTCACCAGCATTTGCTTAAAAGGAATCACCACAAATGCTTTGCATCAGGAGGTGGAGATAGCCATTGTTGGCTCATGCCACGGCACCTGCCTGCTTGCTTATTTAGCCCACTTAGCTGTGATTTGGCCCAGGCTAGCTCATTCTCAGAAAAAAATACAGAAACGGCTTAGATAAATTAACAAGATCTTAATATGCATATTGGTGTTCTTGAATGTTTGGTCTGTCACTTATCCATAATAACTTGTTCCTTTTTGCTTTGAATATTATAGTTGTCATTCTTCTTATATTTTTTTCTTACATGTCAAGTTCTCCCAGCCTCTTTTAAGCTTAAACATGTTTCACTATCAATAATGAGTCTAATTTCTAAAATATACAGTAGAGAGGCATCTGGGTTGTGCAGTCAGTTAAGCGTCCAACTCTTGGTTTCAGCTCAGGTCATGATCTTAGGGTCATGGGATCGAGCCCCATGTCAGGCTCCATGCTCATTGGGGAGTCTGCTTGAGATTCTCTTTCTCCCTCTCCCTCTGCACTGCCCCCTCGCATGCACACTCTCAAATAAACAAATCCTAAAAAAAAATTAAAAAATTAAAAATTTAAAAAATTATATAAAATATACAGTAGAATACCTTTTTTTCCCCCCTAAATTTGCTGAATCACTCAGTCTCAGTCAGGAACTTTGAGGCAGAATAACTGTTGTTCTTGCAAATTTTCTGAGAGTAATTATCTTAATTGTGATAACATTGGAATGAGGGTGGTTGTGGATAAGGGTCCCACAGTGCAGTCATTTGTGGATTTTGAAGTATTAAACACCAATTTTTAGGCATAAAGTATTTAGGAAATTTCTAACCAAATGGATAACATGTGTGATTTAACAATGCCAACAAACTGCATTGTAAGTTAGTTGGCTTTTTCTCTGCGTATTGTCTTCAGAACCTGGTAATCATGAAGAACAAAGACCTCAAGACTTTGAAACTAGTCATTTATCCCAGTGAAAAAAGTCACAGAGGGCAGAAGGAAAGCTGCTGACAACAAAGCAGGAAGTTACCAATTGACATCATTCCCCATAAAACTTCATGAAAGTTGAGATAAAGGCAAAATATATCATCAAAGTACCAGAATCTCCTGATGATAAAGCAAAATTAAAAATGCAATAATTGACCTGACAATCCCACCTCTAGGAACCTATACCAAAAATACACTGACAAAAATATATTATTGGTAATAGCCAATAACTAGAAACAACACAAATATTCATCATCAGAAGAAAGACTGAATAAGATATGGCACGTCCACCCAACGGAGTCCTATTCAGCTATAAAAAGGAATAGGAATATTTTGATATACCGCCAGATGGAGAAAAGTGTACATGTAGTGTGTGCTAAGAAATAGAGGAAGAACTATTACAGAAGAGATTTCAGAAACATATCATCCAAATACAATGTGTGACCCTTGTTTGAATTGTGATTTTTATATACCATATAAGACACTTTTTGAGACAACTAGGGAAAATTAAATGTCAGATAATTTTTTAAAAGATTTTATTCATTTATTTGTCAGAGAGCGCACAAGCAGAGGGAGCAGCAGGGAGAGGGAAAAGCAGGCTCCCTGCTGAGCAAGGAGCCCAGTGCAGGACTTGATCCAGGACCCTAGGATCCTGACCTGAGCCGAAGGCAGACACTTAACAGACTGAGCCACCCAGACGTCCCTAAATGTCAGATAATTAAGAGTTATTATTAACTTGATGGGTGTGATGGTAAGATTTTGGTCATGTTTTCTTAAAATAGGAGATAAATACTGACATATATTTTTTGAAATACACTACCAGAAGTCTGATTTTTGCATCAAAAATACTCCAGGAAACAAAAAGACTTGGGGGGTAGAGAAGAGTTGAAACTAATACAGCAGAGTGCTGAGAAATGTTGAAGTTGGATGGGGGATACCATGTTTTCTACTTTTGGGTATGCTTGAAAAATTCCTTAATAAATTAAAATAAATATACCATATACATAAATATGCCATATAGAGAGATGTAGAAATAGACATAGATGATAGAAAGATGACAGATAGATAGATGATAGGCTTTAGTCCCACCCAAGAGATCCTGACTCAGTGAGTCTGGGGCAGAACTTGGGTATCTGAAATTTATTAAAGGTCCAAAGTTCTTTGGCCCTCTCATTAATCAAGCAATAGGAGATGGCATTTGGGGGTTAAAAATTCTCAAAGATTTTTGACTATTATAAATCCATACTGACTATTGAAGCCACAATGAATACAACACAAGTTTTCTCAGCTAATTCAAAAAACCCTTCTGGGTCCTTATGTGACTTTGGGTTACATGAATACCATGGATTTTTACCTCAGCCTATTTTGATGTTCAGATCAGCTGATTAATGGAGAGTCCTGGTTGACAGAATGCCAGATACAGACCTAATAAGCTTAAGTCAACATAAGGGTAGGGCCGGCATCATCTCTGTCTCTTATAAATGTTCACAGTCTCTGCCACTTCAAAAGATTATAGAGAGCATAACAAGCCTATCAGTGTAAGTCTTTCAGAGTCCTCAAAGGAAGGCCTTCGATGAAATCCAAGGTGTTAGTGGTGGTAATAAGGAATGCCACCCACCAAGGAAGAAGAGCCCAGATTGGTGAGTGGCATAGTCAGTCTCCACCCAGCATCAGGGAGAATGAAAGGTGCAGAGGAAGACCAGGGAAGGAAGGGGAGACTCGTGGGGCCTAAAGAGCCCAGTTACCTCCTTCACGTTGGAAAGCAGAAGGACCTAGAGCCTAGCAATATCCCACCCCGCAGCTTGCTTTCATAGACAAAGGACAGGCTTGACCCTGAGGAGCTTAATCCTACCAACAAACATGAAGATGTACTTCATGCTAACCCCTGAAGGAAAGGAAAAGTACATGCATGTATTTTCATTTTTATTTTGTCATGACTTTTCAAATTTACTTAAAATTAGTTTTTGAGCAATGTCAAGCCAGCAGCAAAGTTTCTCTAAAGCATATTATCAGATTGCTTATTTTCAATACAAACCTAAAGAAAGTAGACTCTTTGGTTTAGGAGATCTTTTCTTGAGGAAAGCTATCTTGGGTAAAATTCAGAATGCAGTTGGTGCTCACAAGGCGCTTTTGTGATCTCTCCACAGCCCAGCATGCTCCTCAGCAAACCCAGACTTCCCAGGTTCTTTGAGATGACTCTATGCAGGATGCTGCCTCCAACTGACAAAGTTCATTAGGGATTGATGTGTAAATTCAGAGTGCAAATTTAATCTGCAATGAGAAATGAAATTTCTAGATGGATTGACTAGTCGTATTGGTAGAACCAACACCGGTTCAACAAATATTTATTAAGCGCTGTAGTAACCTGAATAATGGCACCCAAAGAGAACAGGCTGCAATCCCTGGAACCTGTAAATGTTACTTTATTTGGTAAAAGGGTCTTTACGGATGTAGTTAAAGAACTTGAGATGGGGACACCACCCAGGTGGACTATAAATGCAATCACAAGTCTCCCCATAAGAGAGAGCCAGAGGGAGATTTGACTATATACACAGAGGAGAAGGCCATGTAAGGATGGAGCAGGGGAGGATTTGAAGATGGTGGATTCTCCCTGGAAGGAATGCAGACCTGATCTCATGCACACCTTGACTTTGGCCCCAGATACTAATTTCAGACTTCTGGCCTCCAGAACTCTGAGTAAATCAGTTTCTGCTCTTTTAAAACACCAAGGTTGTAAGAATTTGTTACAGCAGTTATAGGAAACTAATACAAGCCACAAAGCGCGAACCAACTGTGTCCATGTGAGGAACATAATGGCAACCAAAACTACATGGTTTCCATCTTCATGAACCATCGGAGCAGCTGGTGAGAAGGTGTACGGTTGGCATCAGGCCTCAAGAACCTTCTGTATCCCTGCCACGGGAAACATAGAACCTCTAGGCAGACTGATGTCCCTGTCAGGCAGAAGGGCATTTTTTTCCTTCCTCTTTCATCTTCATCAACTGCTTTATATATTTATATTATATTTTAATATAACACAAGAGTATTATATTTTTTCAATTTAGCTACATCATTCACATGGTCTTTAAGATTATAATATTTGCAAAGAACAAAATCACAGATGTTGAGCATTTGAACAGGAATACTTTGACCGTTTCTGACACCTTGGTCTGAGACCTTCCATTTGGCAAAGGGACTGTGACCTGGACAAATGGCCTGGACATTCTGCAAGTAATTGCTTATGGCATCCCTTTGCCCATATTACAAACTATTAGGTATGGCGTGCTTCCTTGTGAATTACCATAAACTTCTGTACTTTGATTTTCAAGGTGCCTTGTGAGTTATCATATCTAAGATGAACTGACTATATTATGGTTAACAAGTAGAACGTTTGGCTTGTGATATAGATCAACTGATAAAGTCTTGGTGCCCAGGTCTAAGAAATGCCACCCTCCTTTGCCTCTGATTGGCTTCAAGAATTTGGTTCAGATCAGACCATATCCCCCAACGTGGGCCCAAGGTGATTTGTCGTTCAGCCTCACAAACAGAAAATATCACCCAATGTTTGTCCTCCATTGTCACTATCCAACTTAGGAGCTCCAGGGACAGAAGAAAACAAGCAGCCATTCCAACAGTGTTTTCTCCAAGCCCATTGAGAGCCCAATTCCCTGTGAGCCTGGGAAAGGAACAAATACCATGTTCCTCTCAACTGGCTTCCTGCCTCCAGCATTTCCTGTCTTCTACCACTGGCCCACACTTGCCACTCAGAAATGAGGTTAATTCACTCACCTCTTTAACTCCCTCTAGGATTTGTGAGGTTTTCCATGGGCTTCAAATCCTTCTGTTGGCGTTAGTAGGCCTGGAGAGAGAAAATTGGCTTGCATGCCAAGGCGACAAGAAAGGAGTTTGCCTGTTTGGCTTTTCTGCTTTCATGGGCTTGGAAAAGTATGGACTGAGGATGGCAGAATCCTCTCTGGATCACAAATTCATAAAAATTTTAAATACATGGGCACCTGGGTGGCTCACTGGGTTAAGCAAGCGTCTGCCTTCGGCTCAGGTCATGATCTCCAGGTCCTGGGATCGAGCCCCATGACGGTCTTCCTGCTCAGTTGGGAGCCAGCTTCTCTCTCTCTCTCTCTCTCTCTCTGTCCCCACCTCTGCTCCTCCCCGCTCTTTCTCTCTTTGTCTCTCAAATAAATAAATAAAATCTTTAAAAAAATTTTTAAATACATTTTCTGATTACAAGGCAATAATGTAATCATCGCATACAACTTAGAATCTAAATTAAAGAAAGTATAGTGAAGAAAAGACCACCTGAAAGACCTATCACTCCAAAATAACTGGTGTTGGCATTGAATATGGATATGTTTCTTAATGAAATTATGATCATTCTCTGCACACAGTTGAGCATCCTGCTTTTTATCACTTTACATGAAATCACATTTTTCCATGTCATTATATATTCATCATAAACATGACTTTTCAGAGTTGCAAATATTCTTCCATAATATATTTGACCATTTTACTATCATCTGACATTTCCATAATTTCCAATTTCTCACTGTTCAAAGTAACACTTTGAAGGAAAAGCCTTGCATATAAATTCTTTGTGAACAGCTATAATTATTTCAGCAGGATAAAACACTAGTTGTGAAATGGCGAGGTGAAAGAGTATGCAGACTTTAGTTTTATTAAAGTATAACCAACATCCAGAAAAGTTCACAAATCCTATGTGGGTTGCCTGATGAATTTTTATCAAGTGAACACACCGATAGAACCAATACTCAGATCAGAAAAATATTACCAGCACCCCAGAAGCCACCCTTCCATTTCTAAACACCTCAAAGGTGACCACACTACACTGACTTTTAACACAATAAATGAGTGTTGCCAGGTTTTTTTTTTTAACATCATATAAAAAGAATCATTCATATGGTATGTATTCTTTTTTATCTGGCCCTGTCCCTCAACAGGATGTCATTGGTACACTTCATCTATGTCGCTGGGTATAGTCATCATTTCTTCATTCTCATTGCTGGATGGTATTCCATTGTGGGAATATGCCACCACTCACTACCCATGCTACTTTTGTTGGGCATTTGAGTACCTTTCGATTTAGGGCTCTTACGAACAGTGCTGCTATGAACGTTCTAGTGCATGTCTTTTGGTGAACATATGTACACATTTCCGTTGGATATGTACCTAGGAATGAAATTGCTAGATCATAAAAGATGGCATATGTTCAGTTTCAGTAGATACTGTCAAACAGTCTTTCCAAAGAAGTTGTAGAATATGCACATTTTAAGTCTCTTGATGAAATCTGCCATTCACGACGTTTCTCTGCCCTTACAGTCTCTCAGTGGCATATGAGACTCCATGTGGAACCTTTCCCAACAGTAGGGGGTATTCCACAGCTTTGAAAAACCTTTGCCACTTAGGTAGGTCAGAGAGTGGTTTCTTCCTATTGTTTTAATTTGTATGTCTTTGATTGCTCTTGATAGTTGACAGACATTCTACAAAAGAAGAAAAACAAATCACCAGTAAACATATGTAAAAAAAAAAATGTTCGCCTCATTCCCAAATTATCTATTGGAGTGTTTGTCTGTTTCTTGTTGTTTTGAAAGTCTGCTTTATAGTGACAAAATAACAAAAGATTTTTAAATGGTAACTTCGCATCCACACACGTACTCAAGTGAACACAAGAGTACATTTTATAAGTCTCTCATACCTTCTATTTTTAAACTTTTCATTCACTAAGCAAATTGATCCTGTATACATTATGCTCAAGGAAATATGCTGCCCCAAACTGTTCAAGTTGTACATACTCTGCTGTCACGTGGCTTACAGTCCCTTGGCTGCACAGAACCCCCAAGTGGGTATCAGCTTCGCAGAGCGGCAAGCTAGGCAAATCACATGGACAATAAGAAAGAAACCGGCCTAGGATCTTCTTCGCTAGTTGAAGCTGAAGGGGAAGCACAGGCAGAGCTGGCCCTAAGGACAGAAGGAGGCCCAGGGCCACATTTCAGGCCACAAGTGTGTATAAAACAAAAGGAGAAATCAAGAAGCCTCGGTTGATTCTTATCTGGAGAATGGTGAGCTCAAAAGAAGATGAGATGGCTGCTTGAAGTCAGGGAGTTACTGTTTCAAAAGATTTCACTGGCACCAAGCTGTTCCTCCATTTGCAGCATTGTGTTCCCTCTGGAAGAAATCCTTCCATTGGGCTCTGAATGCCGGGTGAGGTTGGGGTGGGGGGGGTGGAGTAGAGTGGTAAGCCATGGTAAGCCGCATGCGCAGAAAGCTAGGAAACCATTGTTGTTGAGAGAGGTAAGCAAGTAAACTGGGAAGGCACATTTATAATGCCGGAGGCAGAGTGAGTCAGTCTCAAATGTCCTCATACTCGAAAGGTGAAGAAAAATAAAGCAAGGGCAAACCAAACGGATTGTGGCTCTGATTAGGCGAGATCCCAAGGAAAGTTTATTTTGAATTGCTTTCTGTAGCTGGGAGAAAAACAACTGGGGATGGATGTGGGAGGCAGAGAGACAGCCCCTGAGGATGGCCACGGCAACTTGCAAGTAAGGCAGTCCTCCCTTATTCGCCGTTTCAGCTACTCGTGGTCAATGGCAGTTGGGAAGTGGATGAGCCTTCTGAGGAACCATCAAAAGGTCAATAGTAGCCTAATGTTACTTCACAATGCCCGTGACATTCACCTAGCTTCATGTCATCACATAGGCATTTTATCATCTCCCGTCATCATCATAAGAAGGGGGAATATGGTACAATGAGATGTTTTGAGAGAGAGACCACATTCTAATAACATTTATTACAATATCGTTATAATTGTTCTATTTTATTATTGTTGTTGTTAATCTCTTGCTGTGCCTCATTTACAAGTTAAACTTTATCACAGGTGTGTATGTGTAGGAAAAAACATGTATAGTTTGGTTCTATCCACAGTTTCAGGCATCCACCGGGGATCGTGGAACCTATCTCCCCACAGAGAAGAAAGGACTTCTGTATATTGGCAAAAAAAACAACAACAGGATTTTAATTATGCTTTAATTTATCTTAGGAGTATCAGGGAATGCTCAAGGCTTTCCTTCCACTTAGCATATATGTAAATCCTATGTATACTGTGTAGCCAAATCTGTTGTCTTGTGCTTTCCTCATTCCACCCAATGCCTACCCTCCTTCTCCTGCAACCTGCTCAACACACACACATACGTGCACACGCACGTGCACACACACATGCACACGCACACAATGGGAGTGCTCCCTCAGAGCCAGGAAAAGTCCATAAACCTGTTCCCTGGCTTAGAGCCCAGCAAAAGAAAACGAGGGGCTAGTTGTGAACAAGAATCACTGGGTTGTGTTTCACACATTTATTTCCCTAATGTTATTCAAGGGCCATAAGCAGATTAGCAGAAAACCTTGTAAAAGAGTGGGCATAACTTTTCTTCCTGAAATTGGGGGTACCACGGGTGGGGTAGTGGGAATGGTCAGTCCTAGGTGCAGGCGATAAGGGGGTGCATTGTGTGTGGATAATTTTAAAACAATAATAACACCAGCTACTGGGTCTGCTTTGTTTTCACCATGCAATGGACGTTCTAAACAAGTCAGTGGTAAAATACGCCTCCTCCAAAAAAATCTTTTGGTGCTGCTGTTACTTTTAAGTTTTAATATTATAATACATGTAAACTTCACCGTGGCACTTTTTAGTGGTTATTCTTCAATCAACGTAGTATTCTACAAGGAGGTGAATTGAGAGAAGCCAGCCCTGACACATGCAGACCAAGCTCCACAGGTTCATTTCTGGAGAAAATTCAGTCCCAAATCTCTTGGGTTCACTTTGAAGGCAGTTCCCATCACCATCTCCCATGGTACTGCGCACCCCCACAATTAAAAAAAGAGATACAAAATAAACAATGAGAACCAAATGACTGTAAAGATTTTTTTTTAATTTGTAAGTAATCCCTATACCCAACGTGGGGCTCAAACCCACACCCCCGAGATCAAGAGTCGTATGCTCCACCGACTGAGCCAGCAGGCACCCTGAGAACCAGAGGATTGTAAAGACAAAGGACAAAAATCGAGTTACTTTAATTCTGTCATTCCATGGATAAAATCTCTCAACCTGGTGGTGGTCACCCTTTAGAAGTATTTCTTCACTGTGTTTTTTTGTTGTTCTTTGTTTGTTGTTTTTCAAACATGACAGTAATGTTATTTAAAGGTATTAATCTGGTACCTTTGGCTTTTTTTGTACTGTAAATTTATTTTACTATTTATTTTTTTGTTGGTATGTTAGCCAACATTTAATCAAAGGAAATATTCTCTGTCTACATTTCTTTTCTAGCTACTATTATTCATTTTATTTCATGGTTATTCCTGAAGATGGTTTTGTCAAGAAATGGTCTGCTCGGGGCACCTGGGTGGCTCAGTCGATTATGTGTCTGCCTTCAACTCGGGTCGTGATCTCAGGGTCCTGGGATCAAGCCCCACATCGGGCTCCCTGCTCAGCGGGGAGCCTGCTTCTCCCTCCCCCTCTGTCTCCCTCTCCCTCTGTCTCTCATGAATAAATAAAGAAATTCTTTAAAAAATAAAAAAAAAAAAAGAAATGGTCTGCTCTGGTTGTTAATACAGCAAGGTATAGTGCTGATGGAGACCAACAGTCTCCCACCAGGCGTTCCACTGGAGCCGGGGCTCTAAAAATCCAAGAGGAACTTGAGCCATAACAGGTCTCAATAACCCATCTGGGAAGATACATCTCAAAGAAAAGGGGGTAGAGCTTAGAGTTCCATTAGACACACTGAAGGTATGGTCCCAGCTCCTTAAACCACGAAGAGTTAAAGAGGGCAACTTCCAGACTAGAAATTAGTCCAAAAGGAGATCAGTTCAGCATGTAAGACAGAAGCTTTCAAGCTTTTTCAATAGTAACCAACACTAAAATAAGTAAAATCTATATTTCACATGCAACCAGAACACACATACAAATATCTACACACACATATTATTTAAATAACGCTTAAGCTTTACTATGGGTGATGAAGTCTCCCTATTCTATTCTACTTCACTTTTTAAAACTGTTAGTTGTGACCCAGTACATTGATTTCACGACCCACTATTAAGTAATAACTTGCACTTTGAAAAAAATACAGCATCCGGAATACAGTCAATAATATTGTAATAACTTTGTATGGTGACAAACGGTAACTAGGCTCATCATGAGGATCACTTTATCATGTACAAAAGTATCAAATCACTATGATGTACCCTAAAACTAATAAGATATTGTATGTCAATTATACTTCAACTAAAAAAAACACTAATGTAAGAGAAGGGAATCTTGACCTTTCAGCATTTGAATAATAATCTAAGGCTTATTGGTCTTTTACTTTAGAGCAAGCTTTGAAGAACCAGATGTTCCTTCTGATCCTGTTTCCTGGAGCAACCTGAGCTCAGCCTTCAGTAAGAAACAGAAACAAGGATGAGTCAGGGCCTGAACAAAATTAAAACAGGCCCCAAAAACATGTTACGGTAAGAAAAAAAGAGTTGGGAAGTTTCTGACATTTTAACTAACAAAGTAAGCACTCTTCAACTAAGACTATGTCCATAAGTTGAGGGCCTACTTTGTTAGTGCAATATAAAAGCAATTAAAAGTTTCAAGAAATAGCTTTGGAGAAAGGAGATGTCATAGTATACTCCTTTGCCAATAGTGAATAATATGTATATAGCCACAATAATGTGAACGTTTTTGATTTTCCACTTGTAGAACCAACCCATAGAAAAAGCAAGGCTTTATTTATTTGAATTTTGTATTTGTAGTCGTTGTCAACCTTCAAAGGCAAGAGTAAATGTGAATAAATATATGGTGGCAAGTCAGGAGGTGGGTATTGGAGAAGGAGTTGTGGAAGGGTAGCATCACTAAGATCTTCATCTTAAAAAGTGAAGAGTCAAGGATATTTACTTCTTCTCTAGTTGATAAAAGAGAAATTAAAATACATTACTTAAAGCCACAGAGGTTAACTAGTAATGGAACCAAAAGAGAGATGAATTTATTGGTTGGCTGAGGAGAGAAGAAACACCTGAATGAGTTCAATTCTCATTTCCCATAGCAGGGAGTCAATATGTAAGGTATACAATTGATAAATCAAGAAATAGTAAAATATATATTAGCGATGTGGAGGTAGCTACAATAAAAAGGGGGGCAAAGTCATTTAAAAGTAGATGCAGTTGGGAAGGGATGATATCATTACTGATCCCTTTTCATTACACACACTTTTTTGCACAAATTGAGTTTTTCAATTATTTTCACAAACTACTCTGATTTAAAATAACAATAATAAAATTAATAATAACAGTGATGATAGGGACCCCTGGGTGACTCATTCGGTTAAGCATCCGAGTTCTTGATTTCGGCTTAGGTTATGATCTCATGGGTTGAGAGATGGAACCCCTCATCAGGCTTCAGGTTCAGCAGGGAGTCTGCTTGAGATTCTCTCCCTCTGCCCCCCCCAACTTGCGCTCGCTCTCTCTCTCTCTAAAAAAAAAAAATCAATCTTTAAAAAAACAAAAACAAAAACAAAACACTGATGATAATAACTAGTGTAACCTGGACATCTGTAGGTTTTACTCTCTTGAACTTCTAGAATTGTGACTCCAGGATTGAGATAAAAATGATCATGGTATATTCTCTTCCTCCTGGCCCAGTCTGCCAGATTTTAAAAATGATTCACATACCATTCATTCACAAGTAACACTTAAATATAAGTCAAATAGAAACATTCCCCTGAAATTAATCAACTTCCACGGGACAGAGAAGATTCTATAGTATTTTAATCATATTTTATGTCCCTTATTCGGTCCATAGTCTTCTTAATGCTAGCAAGGTTATCCTGCCTAAAAGAAAAGCCATTTTCCTTTCTGTTAAGTTGTAACTTAACACTTCCAGGACCTCCAGAGAGAGCTCGTGTTTTTGAGCTACATTAGCAGTGTCAGATGAGATGTAGCTGGGATTCCTATCAGTTTGGCCAGGTATAAGATGAAAAGTTAGAGATGAAATGGAACTCAGAGACAGTCTATCTCCTTGATCCTCAAAGTGTGGTCCCAGGACCAGCAGCTGGAACACCACCCAGAGCTTGTCGGGCATGTACAACCCAGAGCTGCTGAATCAGCATCTGCATTTTAACAAGATCCCCAGCTGCTTCTGTTGATTCGTGTGTGCATTAAATTTTGAGGAGCACTGGTCATTTGAATCCAATCTCCCCCCAGTGGGGGAATCCCTCTCCCCAAGCATCTCTGGAAAGTGGTCTCCCAGCCTCAGCCATGGTGAGGATGGTGGATGTTATTTTGTAAAAGGGATTTATCTGCATGGGTTTGAGGGAGGCTAATTTCATGATGTGCTAGAAATTGCCTGGTAGACTGAGGCAGGAGGAAGGTAAGTGGTATTGGGACTGGTGGAAATGAGGGTGAGGACTGTGGAACCAGTCTGATGGGACAAGGCGCCAAAGTCCAACGGGGGGAAAATGCTGGGTCTGAGATGGGTGAGTTCAGCCCAGGGCAGTGCTGCTGTGAGCAGCTTAGGAAAGTGGCTGATAGAAGCTCAGAGAAGAATGGAAGATGGTCTGTGTATGGTAGAGCACCCTTTGTAAATATCGCGCCAGGCTGGCAACATAGCAACATGCTTTTCCCTTGAGGTGGTTCCAGTTAGTCTTCATGAGCCTTTTTTTCTTAAAAGTTTTATTGAGATATAACTTACACACAAGTCACTCATCTAAAGCATACAATCCAATGGCTTTTAGTGAATTCACATAGTTGTCACTCTACCACCAGTTTTTAGAACATTTTTTCACCCCCAAAACAAACATGCACCCCTTAGCCATCACTCCTATGCCCCCCACACACACCCCACTCTGCCCCTGGCAACCACTAATCTGTTTTTTATCTCTGTGGATTTGCCTAGTCTGGACATTTCACGTAAATGAAATCATACAGTATGTGGCCCTTGGTGACCTGCTTATTTTCACTTGGCATATTTTCATGGTTCATCTGTGGTGTAGCATGTATGAGCTTTCTTCTTAAAAAGATTTTAATTATTTATTTATTTGAGAGAGAGAGAGAGAGAGAGAGAGTGAGAGCACCCGAGTGGGGGGAAGGGGAGATGGAGAGGGAGAGAGAATCTCAAGCAGATTCTGAGTGTGGAGCCCAATGCGGGGCTCGATCTTATAGCCCTGAGATCATGACCTGAGCCGAAATCAGGAGTCTGACACTTCACTGACTGAGCCATCCAGCTGCCCCAGCATGTATGAGCTTTTAAAAAGAAACCAGATTATACTAATAATAGTCTTTCCCTATCCCCTGTGAGACATCTCTCTCCCAGACAAACGATTAAACTCTCCAACCTATCATGGTATCTTGCTGTGTTGTGTAGTGTTGTGTGTATACATGTATGTGTGTATATTTTAAGAAAACCTCCCTCCCTCAGTTCTCCATCCTCCTGCACCATCTGACAAGGTTGCTCCCCAGGGCATGGTGAGAGGTGTGACACATAGCTGTCATCCTGGGATCTCCCTTCCCTGTTCTCCTGGGCTGTCACCATTTCCTGGATCCCACATCTTTCCTTGGCTACACCCTTGCTTTGTCACAATACATCCTCAAGGAATACCCTAAGATAAGATGTGTGGAAGATAAGTTTTCTGAAATTTCTGAAAATGTCTTTATTTTACCATCATATTTGGGGGTAGATTGAGTCTGACTAGGTGAAAAGTTTCATGTTGAAAATTACTATCTCTTGTACCTTAGAAGGCAATGCACCATATCCTTTGGCATCTGGTATTGACAATGAAAAGTCTGATACCGATAAGATTCTTATCTCTTGCAGGGAGTGATTTTTTTTACTCTCTGAAAATTTTTTAGAATTTAAATTTATCCTTGGTGATTTCTTTAGATTGGGGTTCTGTTTGCTTGTTTGTCTGTATATTCCTTATGCTGGACACACAGCGGGCATTTTCATAGTGAATACTCATGCTCCGGATCTGCAGTTTGGGAATTGGTTTTACTTTCCACGTTGTTGGTTTGATAACTTCCCTCTCTCATTTTCTCCATCTTCTCTTTCTGAAAGTCTTAATCGGTCAGATGTTGGACCTCCTGAATGGATCTTCTTTTTTTGTTGTTGTTGTGGTTTCCATCTGTGATGGTCACATATTTTTTGTTAGGATTTGAATTTTTTTAATTTAAATTTTACTTAGTTAACATTCAGTGCAATATTGGTTTCTGGAGTATAATTCAGTGCTTCATCACTTACACTGTGATAGTCAGTTTTTTTGTACCAGCTTGGCTAAGCTACAGCACTCAGTTATTCAATCAAATGCTAACCTGGGTGTTGCTCTGAAGGTATTTTGCTGATGTGGTTAACATTTATAATCAGTTGACTTTAAGTAAAAGAGCAGATCCACCACGATGTGGGTGGGCCAGGTGTAATCAGTTGAAAGGCCTTAAGAGCAGAACTGGGGTTTCCCTGAGGAAGAAGAAATCCTACCTGTGGATTGTCAACTCCTATCTAAGAGGTCTGGCCTGCCATTCCTCATGACTTCAGACATGCCTTCACAAAAGCCAATTCATGTATATATATATATAAAGTTTGCTTTCTCTGGTAGAACCCTGACAGACATACCATCTTTTTGTCTTTTAAATTTGACTTTTTCAAAAAGATTTCATTTATTTATTTGACAGAGAAAGAGAGAGAGTACAAGCAGGGGGAGTGGCAGGCAGAGGGAGAGGGAGAAGCAGGCGTGATGCAGGGTGCTATCCCAGGATCCTGAGATCATGACCTGAGCCAAAAGCAGATGCCTAACCTACTGAGCCACTCAGGCGCCCCTAAATTCAACTTTCTGAAAGATTTTCCTTTACCTCATCTTCTAATTCTTTTTCACATATTTTATTTTAGCAATAATATTTTCAATTTCTAAGTAAACTTTCTTGTTCTCAGATTTTCCCCTTTTCATAGTATCCTATACTTGTTTCATTAATACAATATTTACTTTACTCCTTCTGGATTTTAAACTCTCTTTTCTTCCTCCAATTATCTCTCGCCTCTGCAATGGCTTTTTTTTCTATTTGTTTATCTAAATTTTTTTTTCATATTGGAGTTTTTCCTCAAATGCCTGCTAGAGGTTGAGGGAGGGGATAAAGGATGGGAGTCCTGCATATTTGATATTGTTGACCTGTACCCTCTGCCATTATACTGTGTGGCTCTTAAATGCCAGAATGGAGAAAATGTTTATCTGGGGACCCTCAATTTATTTTGAGAAGTCTCCTATTTTTTGCTTGAGTGATAGACATGATACATGTGCTATGATCAAGATGGATGGGTGCCTTTTCTGTTGCATATTCAGACTGCCAATGAACCTTCAGTGTCTCCCCCTGATCACCCTCCATTATGTCTGTAGTTCTGCAGGACAGGCTGTGGCCTCCTTAACTGTAGCCCCTCCATGCATGCTGTGGGCTAAATGGCATCTTACACCTGCTTCATTAGTGCAAGCCCTTGCGTGTATTTTCTGCCTTCCAAGAATGTTTTGAACTATCTCACTTGCTCCCAGCCCTCTCTATCATTCTCTTCATTGCCATGAGTTTACAGGTTTTTATTCCATTTCAATCATTTTGGTGTTGGGAGGAAGAGGAAGTACAGGCATGTGGTCAAGTCATCCAATTTAATGGGGAATTTGACTCTTGTTTTTTATATATGTATTTGAGTATTAAATATAAGCTGAAGGTGGTGAGAGTGATGGCAACTAGAAAACACAAATCCTGTAAAGCAAGATAAAGATACCTACATTTGTGAAATACCACTTCGTGTCCTCTCTTTAAGAGCCCTGGATGGTTCTTTCACTGATCATCAGATCAAAGCCAGATGGAGCCCTCAAGGTCCCCTCTTAACTGGTCCCACCTTACCTTTAGACCCTTCTTTTTTCTTGGTCACCAGCTCAGAACGTATCCTCCTACAGACCTTTCTCCCTTTCTACCCTGAAAGTCCAGCCTCTCTACCTTTACCCCTACAACTTCCTCCACCTAGGCTATATATTTCACTAATATTTCACTCCCACCTATGCCCATCTCAAAACCCAGGCAGCCTTCCTAAATCCACCCCAACTATATGTTCTTTTCCTCCCGTGCAGCCCTTATATGCTTACACTCCCCTATCACCGCAGTGCATTTGTCCATTTCATTCCTGCTGCAAACATACAATGAGCACCAGCTACGTACCAGACACTATGCTAAGCATTAGTGATAGAGAGATGAATAAACCAGAGGTGGCCTCTACTTTTTCAGCAGCGTGTTCTTATTCCCTGTCACACGTGCTCAACCCTTCTGCCCAGACTGCCTCAGGTACTCTCTGATACTGGCTTTGAAGCAGTTACTAACATAGTAGGTGACTGCCTGCATTATTGTGTTAGACTTCTACGTCCGTCCCCTTGCCCTTTAATATTTTTAGAAGCGGTTCTTGCTTCCATTTAGGAGCCCTTCATCTTCTCAAATAAGCCAGAGGTTTGATAGGCATTTCCCAATGCCATCTGCCAAAGACATCAGAATGCATGTGCAGTGCTCGAAACTGACAAACACACCAGCCAGAAAAGCACACGCAGCATCCACTTAGCCATCGGGCTTTTGGAGTCTCTCTGCTTGCAAACAGCTACAGACAGTGCTCCAGCAAAGTGCTATATTCATGCCCATTCCTACCTCCAGCTCTATCAGCCAACTGTCACTCCACTGCGGAGAGGAAAACATTAACAATGTACACACGCAGCCTCGAGCCCACTCGTGCGCACAGCACAGGTGTTCACCAAGCACACACAGGAACAAAGAACACTTTGCTCACCGATCTCTGTGCCTATTTTGCTTTACACGGTTCCCCGGCCTTTTATGTAAGAGAGAGGCTCATGACAATGATAGTAGTTTCTCATGTTCCACTCCTAGCTACTTCTGAGTTCAGCCTATGTTCTGGAGGCTTAATGTCACAGTCTGGGTTTCTGGAAAGCAAACTTTGAGATGGAGATTAGCATGCCAAGACACACTAGGAGCATTTGGCGGGGGGAGGGGTTCTTCCCTGTGAAAGGGAAGGAGACGGAAGCTAGAGCAAGCAGAAGTTGGGCTGTGCTGCGGGTCCACCAGAGGTTCCGTCAATACCCCAGGGATCTACGGTGCCAGGATGGCCTTCAGCATTATCTCAAGTCAGGACAAGGGGCTTGCGCCTTCCTATGTGCGCTGGTCCGTCAGTCATTGGATATAGACCACCCCAGAAGGAGGCAAGATCTTGGGCCAAGCAGTTTTCTTCAGGGGAGGCCATCTCCCAAACACTACCAGCTGCTGGGGGCGCAAGTACTTGTTCCTGAAGACATTCACTGCCGTTGACTTTCCCGAAAGCCTGCGCTCTAGAGAATGGCGTGTTACTGAAGGAGGTGTGGGCACACCAAAATCAATTCAAATGCTTCCTGCACCAACGTGGTATTTTCTCATTCAGCTCCCCGCCCCTCCCCCCGGCCTTAGGGGAATGTTACGGGCGAGGAGGCTCCCGCCACTCTCCACTCAGCACAAGTTCTAAGAACTTCTTTGCCCAGAAATAACAAGGGGATTAGGAGGATCATCACACGCTGTCAAGTTACCGGTATATCCTTTCAGATCAATGAAGAAAAAGAATCAGCACAAGACAAAGGAAGGGAGAAGCAGGAGTCTGTTCTCACCGCTTCCCTTGTAATGCCATCTGTCCCTTTGTTCTTCTTGGCCTTGTGCCCAAGGGTAATCTCTCGTGCACAGTAGGTGCTCAATACACATTTACTTAAAGAGTGAACAAATAAGCCTCCTAAAAACCACTCTCCTACTCAGTCACGGGGAAGACAAAAGTAGTGCTGGAGAATTCGTGCGGAAAGTATATTTCATTACATTCTTGTTTCTCGTGGCTTATTATCTTAAATGTTCTCGGTGGTGACTTTTTTTTTTTTTTTTTGCTTGACCACTAGGAAGGTATGTGTGGTTCAACTCACTAAGCAGTAATCACACCTACTCGTACATTTTATAGCATCCATTTCAGTCTGTGTTCCAGAAAGGATAAATTAAAATCCTGCTTTGGATTGAGCCCTTGCTCTCTGAAATGTCTGCTTTCCCTATGGGTTGCCAGGAACCAGTGGTGAAGGTCAAGGCATATGTCTCTGACATCGATGATATTTTCCAAATCTTGTTATTTCAACAATGAAAACAAATAAGGAAAGGCAGGAACTAAAATGTCCATTGAATGCACAAGTATCTAAATGCTGTCGGTGTTATGTGCTAGACAGCAGATGAGTCCCGTGCGTGAGAAACTTCTCAACTGAAAGGTTCCCCATGGAGAGCTCACGGCAGTTTCTTTGTCTCTGTCCAAAATGTTGAGTTGGCGTGCCCCTAATATCCAGTTGACCACTGTAAGGCAACGGAGCCACCTCGTCCTCGGCAAGGTTTCCAAAGCCTCATGATTTGGCCCCAATCTCCTCTCCTAGTTTCAGCTTCGGCCACTCTTAACCCACAGTCACAGCAATTACTTCTCACTTCCCCAGACCCTATCCATTATCAGCCTTGTCCATGCTTTATTTCAGGGATCACACACACACACACACACACACACACACAAATGCCTCCGGAGGCCAAGCAGGGAATGTAAGCTTGCGGGTTGGGGGTGGTCTGGGACAATAGCAGTGGTAGTTGCTGGATGGGGCTGAGCTGACTGGAATGAGATTCGAGAGGCAAGGAGAGTGGCCTGGGGTTGGGATTGGAGATAGGTTGGAGCAGAGATGAAGGAGGCGGAGTATGAGGTGTTACCACCGTTGTTGGCTCCCCGTCCATATTCCTGTGACCTACCTGCTGCTTCAGTGGACAGTTTCCTGAGTGTCACTGCACACCCCCAGGACCCTTTCTACAGCAAGCACCTGTGACTTTGCCTGTGGGCTTTCTCTGGCTACAAGACAATGCTCAGCCCAACTGCAGCACAGGCCGGAAGTGCCAAGGAATTAATGTCTCTGGGAGCAGCCATTGACCAAAGAGAGATGGAAGTTGGTGGATAAAGACCCCCATTTCTTGCCACTCAATTCTGAGGTGCTTTCCACGGTCTCTTAGAAGCTCCTCAGTGGGAATTGGCCCCAGCTGCCCACAGAGGTAAGCTGCTCTTTTACGCTCTGTTTATTGGCATCCCCTCCACCTCTTTGTCTCACTTCCTCTCTCTCTCCCTCACAGTGTTTCCTGGGGTCCCCTCCCAAAGAAGCTGCCCCCAAATCCCCATCTCAGGGTCCACTTTGGGGAGTGTAGAGGTTGATCCAAACCAAGACAGTAGGCTAGACATGCATCAGTATCTGGCAAGAAGGAGGAGAATTCTGAAGTAGGAAACATCTCATAATATAAAGACATTGCAGGGTCCACACAGCCCCATTTACCAGAGTCTAAGGACCAGGGGAGAGGGCCTACCCACCTTCCTTAGGGTATGTTCGGCCATGTTGACCCCAAAACCTCAACAGAGGGCATACAGAGATGATGATCTGACCAAAATATTTGCCCTGCCCAAACTTTAATTCATTTATACTTCTGCCTTTAGCAAATTTCCATGCCATTGAGATTTAACTTGGAGAAATTTATGTTAAACAGACTCAAAACTTAGCTTGATAAAGCTGAGCCAGAAAAATATTGTTCTTGCAAATAAACAGCAACTTTTTCTTTCCCATCGGAAGTCAGATGGAGAGAAAATAAATTAGGAGGTAGTGAGGGCTCTGCATCCCAACCATTGTTTATGGCTCTCTTTACTTAGCCATTCTAAATCATACATTGCCTCTTAGGGTCATAAAGATATCACTTTATCCACTCAGCAAGAGAAATGAGAGGTGAGGAAGAAGAATTTTATTTCACAGGAAGGGAAACAGAGCTCTGGAGATTTATCTGGGCCTGCATCAGAGTAACTGGCTGACCAAGGAGTTTGCCTTTGGAGCATCAGAACTTGAGGCCTTGGCTTCATCTACAAGGTCCAGAAATGGATGAGATGCCAGGTCTTCTGCAAATTCAGTCACAGCGAGATCACTCGTATCTTCCAATTCAGTGATATTACCCAGCTCTCCCCTACCGAGAAATTTTTAGATATGTAATTGCTAGCAATTTCCAACCAACAGTTTTCTGAGAGACTGGTATTAACAAGAATTCGGGTAAAGGCACGGACACGTTGAAACGGCATCTGCTATGTGTGGGCGTTGTGATACCATAGAGTGTGGGACATCCATGGGGGTCCAGGTAGTTAATGAAGGCAACCAGCTTCCGGGGGAGGGGAGAAGGGGGGTTGCTTACCTCTGCTGCTCACTCGGCACCGAGTTCTTAGCAGCAGTTGCCATCTCAGAGCTTTCTGTCTGCATTAGCTATATGTAGTGCAACCGAGAGGGATTTGTTAACAGAGAACTATACGAAGAAAACCCAAAGGCTCATTGAAAACAACTGAATCCAACTTTTTTTTTAAAGATTTTATTTATTTATTTGACAGAGAGAGATAGTGAGAAAGAGAGCACAAGCAGGGGGAGCTGCAGGCAAGAGGGAGAGGGAGAAGCAGGCTCCCTGCTGAGCAAGAAGCCTGATGTGGGACTCGATCCCAGAACCCTGGGGTTACAACCCGAGCCGAAGGCAGCCACTTAACTGACTGAGCCACCCAGGCACCCCCTGAATCCAACTTTAGTAGCAATTAAAATATATGTTCCTTTATATATATTCATGCGATAATGTCATTAAAATCCTAGTAAGGCACACGCAGTAGATTGGTGTACCTCTACAACACCGAGAAGCACCATGCCTGGTCGCTTTGTATGAGCCAGGTACAGAGCCAAGTGTTTTCTACTCATGAACTCATCTAATACTAATGAAACCCTATGCAGTGGTAATTATTACTTTCATTTTGAAAATAAGGACAAGGAGGCTTGGAGACATAAATCAACTTGCCCAACGACACACAGTTAAGAAGTGGGGGGGGGGGATGGGAGGAAACCCAGGACCAGTGATGCAAAAGTCCAGGCTCTTAACTGCTACATATGAAAAAAAAATTAATTTCTAAACTTTCCTCACTCTATTGAACTAGATGCACAGACTTGGGATTCGAGATTTACTTAATCTTTGGGATGAGATTATGAGGCCCTCAAGAGAAGATATCCATTCTTTCTTTTCCTAATTAATTAACAGACATTATCAAACTTTTGTTACATATGGAGAACGGCATACCAGGTACTTGGGAAACAAAGGTAATAGGACAGAGAAACCTTCCTTACGCTGAATTTTCTTTCTCTCTCTCTCTATCTGTATTTGTATGTACACCTGTCCCTATACCTATGTGGTTTTTTTGTTTTTTTTAAGATTTTACTTATTTATTTGACAGAGACACAGCGAGAGAGGGAACACAAGCAGGGGGAGAGGGAGAGGGAGAAGCAGGCTTCCCGCGGAGCAGGGAGCCCGATGCAGGGCTCGATCCCAGGACCCTGAGATCATGACCCGAGCTGAAAGCAGACGCTTAGCGACTGAGCCACCCAGGCGCCCCTATACCTATGTTTTTAACCAGAGGAACTGGTGTAATTCACATAAAGTGGGCATGAAATGGTCAAGTAACAAAACCCAGGTTCTCAGGGCCAAGGAGAATGCTTAATGCCTTCTCAGTACAATATAAAGGGGGCAATTTCTGGGTAGTATGGAAGTGTTTTGATGTTGTATCATAGAGAAAAAAAGAGAGCATATGTGTTAAATAGTAGACAAGTGACTTAACACATCTGTATTCATTTCCTAAGGCTGCCGTAAGAAATTACCACAGATCAGGTGACTTAAAATGACAGAAGTGTCTTCTCTCGTAGTTCAGGAGGCCAGAAGTCCTCAAGCAAGGCATCCGCGAGGTGGGTTCCTTCTGGAGGCTCTGAGGAAGAAATCAGTCCCATGTCTCTTTCCTGGCTTCTAGCGGTGGTTGCTGGATTACTCCAATCCTTGTCACTGTCTTCACGTGAGTTCTTTCTATATCACCATGTGCTCCTTCCTCTTCCTTCAGTGACAGCCATCATCGGATTAGGGGCCCAACCTACTCTTATAAGACCTCATCTTAACTAATTACATCTGCAAAGACTCCATTCCCAAATGAAGTCCTATTCTGAAGTCCTGGGTAGATGTGGATTTTGGGGTGCAGGGACACTATTCAACCGACTACACCCTCTAAGCCTCAGTTTCCTTACCTGTAAAATGTGGATAATAGCGGCACCTGAGTGGCTCAGTCAGTTAAGTGTCTGCCTTCGGCTCAGGTCATGATCCCAGGGTCCTGGGATCGAGTCCCGCATCGGGCTCTGTGCTCAGTGGGGAGTCTGCTTCTCCCTCTCCCTCTGCCCCTCTCCCCACCTGCTCATGCTCTCTCTCTCATTCTTTCTATCCCAAAGAAAGAAATTTTTAAAAATCTTTTAAAAATGTGGATAATAGTATTTCCCTTTTGAAAGTACTGTAAAAATCAAATGAAAGAATACACAGGGGCGCCTGGGTGGCTCAGTCAGTTGAGCGTCTGACTCTTGGTTTCGGCTCAGGTCATGATCTCAGGGTCCTGGGATGGAGCCCTGTGTCAGACTCCATGCTCATCCGGGAGTCTGCTTGAGATTCTCTCTCTCTCTCTCTCTCTCTCTCTCTCTCTCCCTCTGCTCCTCCCCCTACATATGCACACATTCTCTCTCTCAAATAAATAAATCTTAAAAAAGAAAGAATACACGTATAGTTGTAGTACATAATAAGAAGTCAATAAATGTTAGCAATAAATAACAGCAGTAACCATAATAACCAGCCTGAGCTATCTCCCTACCATAAGGCAGAACAGGCTCCATAGCCACGCAGAGCAGAGCAGAAGCCTAAGGCAGACAGATAGAGGAATTTGGGATGACAGGTAGCTGGAGCATGCTCTAAGGAGAGTTTCTGCATCACATGAGGTGAGGGATAAGATCAGCTATTTAAGAACAGGAATAACAGAGCAACGTGAGTAAGGCCCTGGTGCACTGTAAACCAAGTGTGGGGACTGAACTGCAAATAGACCAGCCAAATTCTTACAATCAATATGATAGCTCTTCTATGCAAGAGGCCAGTTTGGTATTTGAAAATGCCAATTCATCACATCCCCTTTCCCACCTCTTCTGCCACTTCTTTGTATTAGAGCCATCACACTTAGAGAATCCTCACACTTTTTCCCTAATCTCTCCAGGAAGCCACTTTGGTTTGAATATGGATTACCCTAAAGCTCTAGGTTCCTAACTGGCTACTGCACAGGTTCATGCAATGTTGGAACTTCCCGTTTATAAGCTACAAAGCCACTGGTTGTCATTATATCACTGACCCGTCAAGCTTTTCTTTTTTTTTTTTTAAGACTTTATTTATTTATTTGTCAGAGAGAGAGAGAGCGCACACAAGCAGGGAGAATGGCAAGCAGAGGGAGAAGCAAGGAGCAGGCTCCTCGCTGAGCATGGAGCCCAATGTGGAACTCGATCCCAGGACCCTGGGATCATGACCTGAGCCAAAGGCAGATGCCTAACCGACTGAGCCACCCAGGCATCCCACCCATCATCAAACTTTTCAAAGTTAGCCAAGCCACAGCAGCGTGTGCCAGCCTAAAAACAAGCTTTGAACGACTGTGACTATTCCAAGAAATTGCCCTCAATTTCTCCTCTTTTTCCTCCTTATGTTCATTTTCCCGTCTTCCTGGTTTCTGGATTCCTGGCTCTGTGCTTCTTACCAGGGCTTGCCTTAAGCCTAGTTTACCCCTCTCACCTCCACCGCCTTGGGCAAGAAAATCACTGTTTCACCCCCAGTCTAGAGGGACTCCTGGTGATGTGCAGTGAATAGAGTTCCACTGCTGTCTCACTTGCTGGAGTTCTCATTCATTCTCTCTCTCTCTCTCTCTCTCTCTCTCTCTCTCTCTCTCTCTCTCTCTCCCATCCACTCACCTTCTGCGACCTATATTCATGCATCCTGCAGGGAGAGGTGGTGGTTCGCTGTGTCTCTCTGGTTTGGAGCAGGAAGAGAACAACTTCCAGACTGCATAAATCCTGAGCCCGTGCCCCCGCAACCACACACACACACACACACACACACACCTTTCCCAAAGGACAAACAGCACGTTCATGCACACCACAAAAGAACAAGAGATCCAAACAGTCTCCTCTCTCCTCCTCCCCCACCTTCTGCATCCAAGTGAGAACAGTCCAGAGCTTTGTTCTTTAGTCTTTTGAGTTTCAAGCCTGCTCTGTGGGGGCTACATTTGCACTGAATGTAAATATTCATTAATGTATTTAATTCCCATCCTGAATATCCTTCTGTTTCATTATTGTCTGTCTAGTGGGCTGAGACTGAGGCTGACTTTTTCTGTATATCTTCCCGGTCCAGCATCACATATAAATGGGCACTTAATAAGTGATTTTGGTCATGATGGCATAATTAAATCTTTCTGTATTGGAAATTACACATGACTTGACTCGGGGGCTGGTCTAGTCTAATTGTGTTTGTGTTCATTTTCTTGCTTTTTCCTTTATCTTGCCTAATCCTGTCTTAGCAAAGTGGGCTTTAAATTCCAAGGAGGCTCACATGGGACTTCAGTCCCAATTCCCTTACGTTGGTTGACCAAGGGCAAGGAATTAAAAATATGTATATATATGATCCGCCTGGAGTGGGCATAGAGTGATCCGGCCCTTAATGTATTCAAACCACTAATGCTGTCACTCCCAGGCAGAATGTCTTGTCTTCAAGGAAAGCTTTTATTCTTTGGAAAGACTCCAGCTTCTCGCTCTTACTGAAAGAATGGATCCAGCTTTAGGAGGCAATGCTTATTGTCTGGAGGAGAAAACAGCACTACGTTTTAGTCTGATCTGGAGGCTGAAGAAGAGGACAAGGGAACTTTACCCTTAACACCAAATTTTACACGTTCCCCAAAGATGCATTGAGTAACATCGCACCCACTCAAACTCACGGACAGACATGACCACCCGGAAAACCAGCTATTTAAATGGGTGACTCCACGGTACCAGGCTTCTCTTTGATGTTAAAGATAAATATTGCTAATTATTGCATGTTATCATTTTCCAGGGTTTGCTTCTGTACTGCAGCTAATACGGTAGGCACTGGCCACATGTGGCTGTTGAAATGTAAATGAGTTCAAATTAGATAAAATTTAAAACCCATTTCCCCAATCAAACTACCCACATTTCAAGGGCTCAGTAACATGTGCTTAGTGGCTATGTGTTGGACAGCACAGACATAGAACATTCCCACCATCACAGAAAGTTTGATCAAATGGTGCTCGTCTACCTTAAAGCACATTGAAATACATCTGTTTATTATAGACTGGAATTTGGTGGCATTTGTACCTTGCCTAGTACCCCAGAGCATAAATTATGAGTTGGGTGGTTACCCGTCAAGGTGCCACAGGGATAGAGAGACTCTAGGACACGCCACTGTAGCCTGGAAAATTCTGGCAGGAGGCCAACTCTGACTGAATCCCTTCTAGGTGGAGCCTTCTGCTGCCATTCAATTCAGACCACACACAATAGTAAAACCTGCAGTTTCTGAGGACGCCTTCAGCAAAGCGTGGGGCTGGTTGAGGTGAGGGCGTTGGTAAGCTCACATATCTCTGCCATTCGGTCTTGTAACCTGCCTTTGTTATTTCTTCACATTTTTCTATAATGATATTTTACATTTTGCATTCCACACATTCCAGGAATGTGATGAACAGTTCAATAGAAATTCGGAGAGGTCATGTTTTTCAAGCTCACAACAAATGGACCCGTGACAAGAACGGGGTGACAAAACTTGGCTTTGACCTAATTGCGTTTACCATGCCCCCATGATAAACTATTTCTTCAAGTTTAGACCCCCTTTTAAATACAAATATTCTGTCTGTACAGAGAAACACAACGAGTGTCCAATCCTGAATAACACATCGGCGTAGCTTAATGCATCAGATCTCCGTAGAAGAGCAAGACCCGGGGAGAATTAGGCAGGGAACACATAAAGCTTAATGATGAAGCAACAGAGAAAGGTCTGTGTTCTTTATGGGTAACTCTTCTAGAAGAAGACTTGTGGCTCTATCCGTTCTTTCCCCTTTGGTTCCCTTAACAGCTGCTGCGTAAAAGCACAAATTATTCCCCAAAACTCTGAATCAATAGTCTCCTTTCTATTCACTTGTATCCTCTTAAACTGCCCTTTTTTGCAGCTTCCCCCACTGGAGTTGGCGAGGCGGACAGGCAGCTCCTTTTGCTCAGGCTGGCCCCTTTCCAATGCCAGCCTTTGTACCCAGTGTTAGCTGCGGCTCTTTATCTCGAATTTCCCTCACCAGGCTTTCACTTCCTGGCACCTTTCCTTCACTCCTCCCTGTACAGCAGGTGGAATCCTCATTTAAAAAAAAAAAAAAATACACAGGGATCCTTTAAGTAACGATTTCAGAAATCAAATTATTTTCTGTGAAATTGGCAGACTCTGTTTGCCAGGGTTCCCCATTACGCAGAATCTGTCACGTCAAGATCTATTATTCTCCCTGCAGGCAAACAATGACAACTTTCTACTGCTACTCAAAAGAAGAAAGGGTCTTCTCGAAAGTGACGCTAAGGGGCTGTGGGTGTCAGCTCCTAAATGTACATCTTTGCACGCGCCATACATTTGGATAAAAGGGGAGGTGACTGCAGAGGAGATCCTTCCAGTGGGGAGGACACAATCCATTTCCTGCGCAAGCATTCGGTTGGAAGCTCAAACCCCGTCTTTTTCCTTTAGGGCCCTCCTTGCCTGGGAGAGCCCTGGGATACCGCTCTCCTCCAGCCAGGAGAGGGAAATGAAACACCAGTCCACGGTGGCCGAGTTGACGGGCAGCCATGCCCCTGAGAGCAAGATTTGGAACGCAATTTACCCGAGGTGCTATTAGCACCTCTCTCCCCTTTCCCGAGGCAAGGAGCTCCTCCAGGCCAAAGAGGGTGGCGAGGGAGAATAGGGATGGAAAGTGGAGGTTCACATCCCGCTTCTCATTTCTGCTCTGCAGTGCCTTGTTTCCACACTAGGGAAGTAGCAGGTTAACCCAGGGGGCAGGGATTTGAGCCAGCGTGCTCCAAACAAAATGGCTTTCCTTTGCATTGCATTGCTTAAGTAACATTTTCTGAGCCCTGGCTAAAGATAAACAGTGTAGCTCACTATATGCCGAACGACTCAACAGAGACAATCACGGATGCTAATAAAATCAGTATTTGAAAGAAGGCTTAAGGGTTTTTACGGAATACATCCATACTCATAGACTTGCAGCTGTTACACTGTAATAAATAACTTGGAGGCTGGTGGCTTGTCACTATTAACACAAGAAAGCCACTTTGTAATGGTCAGTAACTGCCCGGAACATGATTTTTTTTTTCCTTAGCCCCAATCCTATTACTTTTGATTCTTTTGCTTTTAGTTTTAAAGGCTAACAAAGAGCATTACATATCAACTTATCAAACGTGTGCTTAAGGGTACCGAATCTACCACAAAGGTCTTGACAATGTGATGCGCATTTCGCCCCTCCTTGCTGCCCAGCAGAGCCCTGTAGCCCCACATCCAGCCAGACCCGCCAGTGCACACCAGAAGCATTCCCAACCTTCCCAACACGGAAGGCAGGGCCATCATGCTCATGGCTGGATTCATAATCGTATTCCTCCTTTTTTAATATAACAGTGAAGCCTCTTCCCTCTACTATAAAGAGCAAAATAAGTGCTCCTTTAGCGATGTCTCCCCTTCACGACAGAGGACTCTGAATGTCACACTGAAAATTAAGCAGAAGGATTGTAACTTGAAGCTAGTTGTACCTCTTGTGGCACGCTTCACACTTGTCAATATGTCCGCCTTCCCCAACAGACTGGGTCTTAGTGTGGGTTCCCCAGAAGACCTCTCCTGAGATAGGAGACAGAGTACAAGTGGTTGCTTTCGGAGATGACCTCTGGAAACACCTGGAGAGGAGTGGGGAAGTGAGACAGAAAACAAGGCAGCCAATAAAAGGTCCATTATGAAGCAAGCTACACTAAGCTTAATTCAGGGGGGACCTACAGAGCTAGGGTAGAGGGGGATGGATGTGGGCTGTTTACACACTCGCTCCTGTCAGTCATGCCTGAGGGCTGCTCGTGGGGAGCATTCATTCCCAGGATGCCCTGTACACAGGCTAGTAGGCTATGAAGCCAGAGAAAGATCTCGGGTGACAAAACACACAGGCCAGCAACGGTAAGCGGGACCTGTGTGCACTGGAGTAGTAAAGTCAAGGGACAGGGTGGGCTCACATAAACAGCAAGCCCCCTCGCTCTCTTGTGCGTCCTCAGTGCACTGCGTGCTGCCGTAGTCACTCAAAAAATACTTGTTGTCCAGCCAACTGGGCACCCTGCATTACCACATCCTACACTCCACCATAACTCGTATTTTCTCCCCTCTGTGAAAAGGGAATGCATTTTACCAACCAGTTCTCTAGTCTCAATACCTATGTACCAAAGAAGAAAGTAAGAAATCCCCACTGGGGCTGGGGTGGGGGTGGGGGCGGGAGGGGGAAGGGAGCAATGCTAGAACCCTTCATTTGAACACCCCTATTTATGGCCACCATTTTCTATTCATTACAGATAAGGTCTCTGAGATTTTCTCTGTACCTTACTGTAAATGTTTTCCAGGAGTAATTACCTCCTACGCTACCATCAGGACTGAAACAGTGGTAGAAGCAATAACTGTGTCTTGCCTTCCTTCTCGGGCCCTTACTAACAAGCAGCCTTGCCAAGAGAAATGCTTTTCAATAGCCTGAAAAAATTGAAATCCCAGGTAGAACAAGTTAATATGAAGGTGAAGGAAGGTGTAAGTTAGGGCCAGCTCCACTTTGAATCCACAGCCCCAGCGGGCACGGTGGGGCACAGCGAAATACTATAGTTTCACTACAAAGACAGCCACTTCTGTATTGTTCCCAACGAGAGGCCCAATGGCCAGTGTTCACCTCACTGTCCCCGGGGCACCGTCGCCTTACAATGCCAGCAGCTGTGACTATCATCTCTGCCGGAACACTGACCTCCCTCCTCTGGGTGTCCTTCAGGTAATCCTTCCCCTCAAGAGTGCCTGTGTCAGCTAATCCCTGGCATCTGTAGAAAACAACCCAAGAAGGTCAAATCCCCTGTGGTTCTGGTTTACATTCCCTTCTGTTACAAGGAAGTGTAGTGTTAAAGAACACCGAACAGAAGAGACAGACAAAGCAAGACTGGGAGAGATGGTTTACAAGAAGAGAGAGAGAGAGAGAGAGAAAGAAAACAGTTCTCCGAACTCCTCCATGGTAGAAGGATGACATTGCTTGACAGGTAATACATAGACCACTTGAATTCTGTTTCCCTGGACGGTCAAAGCACCATGGGATCTCTTTCACTTGACATTTCACTGACCAAAGTTCACTTCTAACGAAATTGTACATCTACTGTATTCGGGTAACAGACACATTCAAATAACGGTGCTCAGGTGGTGGAGTCTCTGATGTGGCACCCAGATCCCCCTTCAGAAGGAAAGAAAGATTATTCCCCTAGCCGTTGGTAGTGCCATTGGAAGGTGGCCTTCTGCCATCATCCTTCTCCAAGGATAGCTAGTGCTAAAGCAAACGACCTCGCCCATGGTCATGCTTCCTTTCACGGGTAACCTGCATCAGCTATTTGGTAAATACACAGATTCAAAGGCTGGATCCCCTTGCTTCAATTCAAGACCATCCTGAAGGGCCATCCAAGGCTCAGAGCTCCTCCAGGAGATGGGTTGTTTCGCTAGAGGCTGCATTACAGATCAACTCCCTCCCCTGTTCATTCCCGCTTCTTTCCCCTTCTTGCCCCGGTGTTAATCCCAAGGGCTCTCCCTCATAAACTTCCTGCATGTTAATTTCCATCTCATAATCTGCTTTCTGGGGAAGCCAGTCTATAACAGGTACTTAGGCCCTCCTAATGCATCAAAGAGCAGATTATATACAATGAAAAAAAAATTCATGGTTTGCTTATTTTACTGTGCAACGTTACTTTGGAAGTTGCTAATCAATATATGTCCATGATCTCTTAATCAGAATATCTGATTAATTAAAGGGTCTTAATTCTCAACCGTGTCGGTATAATAAGCAGGCCAGAGGTCAGGGCTAGTGGGCAAATGTAAATAGGTAATAAATTAAACCACACTTTTTTTTCCACACTTTTCCCCATATTAACAGATAATCGTAGTAACAATGGCAAACAAGATGTATGAAGGGCTTACTGTGCTACAGACTGTTCTTAACACTTTGAATTATTTCATTTAAATTTCACAGCAACTCCGTGAAATACATACAGTTATTGTCCTCCACTATAGAGATGAGAAAGCTAAGGCATAGAGAAAGCACACAACTCTCATAAGTGATGCAGCCTGGATTTGTAATCCAGGCAGTTGTATTTGAGAACCCAAACTCTTACCGCCTACGGTATCTCTGCCTCCTTAATTAAAAAAAAAAAAAAAAACTTTACCAATGCCTAATCATGTCTGATATGGTTGAAGTCAATAATTATTGATAGGAAGCTTTACCTTACTCAAGAAATGTTGGGTAGGCTGAAGACTGTGACGCCCCTACACCACAACCAGGCTCTGGGGCTGTTGAGTCCTGCTAGGGAAATGACCTCAGCAGCACAGACTAGTTATTTACATCAGGGGGGCCCTCATCGCCCACCAGAAACAACTGTGTCTGAGCCCAAGCAGCTGTCTCTGCCATTCCCCGTATCTGTAGCCTGAAACTTTCACCATTAATCCCACATCTCCAACCTCACAGCTTCTCCCTTTGTTAGGAGTTCATCGGACAGTTAGGTAGTCAGGGTCAGGGTCCCCAGCAAGAAAATATGGAGTCAGGACAGCTAAAATAAAACCACACTGACATCCTGTTTTGCAGCTTGGATGGGACCGTGCTAACATTCTGCTTTGCAGCCTTTGCAGAAATGGCTTCTGCAAAACGTCCTAAAATAAGGCAATTAACCACAAAGCATTTGTCAATATCATGGGCAAGGGGGCAGTTAAGACATAAGCCCCCAGATGTCAGCCAAAAATAAAGACCATCAGCACGTGGACATTAACCTAATAGGTAGACAGATATGTGATCAAAGCCCTGATTGGCATGACTCAGCACACACTGATTGCTTAAGATAGTTCTGCAAAAGAGCTCATCAAAACCCCTAAACTTAGAAACTCCAAGGGCAACCTCCTCAGGGCCCCCCTCCCTCTCTGGGAGCGTTATACTTTTGTTCAATAAACTTTGCTTTGCTGCCTACCACTCTTCGTCTTGTTTACCTCTTCATTCTTCAAAGTGGCGTGACCAAGAACCACGGGCACGAATCCCATAACAACTTCACTCTCAGTGATGGCCTGGTCTCCACTTCACAGCAAAAATGAGCCAACAATTAAGAACCACCTCACTGTTTCCTTCCCCATCTACAACTTGCCTTTGTACATTTGGCCTTATCTTCTCTCCAGTCTCTTAGGAAAAGGCCCTCTGTCCCCAGCCTGATCTCATCACACGTTTGAACCCCACCCCCACCTCCATCCTATTCAAGAAGTCCCTCCATCAACATATTCTAGCCGCTGCTCAGAAATACCATTAACTTTGGTACGTATTCTTCTAGTTTATATATACATAGATACCATGTTGATTTTTAAAACAAAAATAGTGTATTTTCTTACTGTCTTCCAAACTTTTTCACCTATAAATATTCTTTCACACATTGTATGTAATGGCTACCTCATCGTGGTGGATATGGTGGATATGACATTCTTTCCACCCTCCCTCTTTCACATCTTGCTGAAATCAGCCACTGGAAAGCGAAAAACTACATTTCCCAGACTCCCCTGCAACTAAGATTTTTGGCTACGATTAAGGCTCTACTAATCAGATGCACTCACGTGAGGTTTGAAAGATGGGAGTGAGGGAGAGACTTTGTCCCTGAGCCCCCTGCTGTTTGGGCCAGCAAGTTCAGGCATGGAGACATTTGAGGGTTGTGTTTTTTGTTTTTTGTTTTTTTTTTTCCTCCAGTATCTGTAGCAGACAGCCCAGTGTCTGATCATTCAGCCTTCAAGGTGCAGGGAGGAGGAGATCTATTCCAGTCAGGGTGGTCAACAAAGGTTTCCCTGAGGAAGCAGCAGTTGCGCAAAGACCTGAATTAGATGAGTAAATAAGACATGCCAAGATCTTGAGGAAAACATTTCAGGCAGGCAAAACTGCAAATGCAAAGCCCTGAGGTAAGAATCAGTGTGGATAGAGCAGAACTAAGGATGGGGAGAGTAGAAGAAGCTCAGAGCAGAGAAACAGAAGGGGCTAAATCATTTCTAGCCTTGTAAACCGTCATAAGGCATATGGATTTTATTCAGAGTGGGGTGGGAAGCTGTTGGAAGGTTCTTCCATATGTAGGGGCATGGAAACTGAGTAACATGGCTGCTATGCCTAACTAGGTATGTAGGATTAAAGAAGTAAGTATCTGGGCATGAGCATTTATGCAAGCAAAGATGTAGAAACAGGAAGCTGGGGAAGTTGCAAGGTCAGGAACAGTTAGTTATTCACATGGAGGGCACCAAATGTTACTGAAAGGGCAATCCAGAAATCCACCATCCAAAACCTGTTCTTTCCATTCAATAAACTGTAGAGCACTTATTATATGCCAACTATTCCTTTGTTCAAACATTCAACAAGTACTTGCTGATGTTTACTAGTTCGCTGGATGCCGACAAAACAAAAAAAACTACAAAGATGAGTAAGACTTGAACTTGCCTTTGAGAGGTTTCATTGTCTGCAAGCAAAGAGATCACCTCCCAAGAGCTGTAACGGTAATTTGCCCTAGAATGGCAACTAGGGTACCAAAGAAAATAGAGGACTTCCAGTTAAATTCGAACTTAGATCAACAATGAATACTTTGTAGTGTATATATGCCCCAAATATTGCAATGTCATAGTTAGTTCATGGGACATACTTCTACCTCTTAAGTATTTGTTCTTTTTATGGAAGCAAACATAACTGGGGGGTCCCGTACTTTTCTTTGCTAAATCTGGCAACCATAGGTAGCAGGTACAAGGGTCTTCAAACTGGTACATATCTTGGGAGCACATGGAAACTTTCCATAATGTGGACACGGTGGGATTTTAATGGGCCCCGTGTCAGATCTCAATTTTTTTCCAAGTGTGACCTGCCCGGGAAAGGGCTTGAGATTGATGTTACAACCCTCTGGACCTCCTTTTTTCACAGTAGCCAATCTCTTGCTTTGTAGAAGAAAGGGGTACCTCTCCCTTCCTGAGTATGACTCTGGCGCATTCTGCTTGGGTATGAAAATCTCCAAAATGCCAAAGGTACAATTCAATATAACAGGAATTGACATTAAAACAAAACAAAACAAAAAAAAACAAATGAAGGAGTCTTGAGATTAGGTCACAAAACTTTTGCCAGTGAAGTGGTTCCAGCTTTTATCAGATTATTGGGTTGTCAGCTGATAGATCATTGAGGATTATTTTTGAAAATAGATTTCCATGTGATTTTTTTGCTGTATAACTTGGAAGGAGTTCAAACAACTGAGTAAAATTGCTGTAACAAACCCTTTCCTTTCATCTTATTTATGGCTCACATTATTTAAAAAAAAAATAAACTCATGCTCAGCCCTATTTCATTCTGACAATAAAAAAATATTCAACCATAAATACATGAAATATTGTTTTGAAGATCCCCATTTGCTGTATTAGGAAATGTATTTTTGACAAAATTTTACATTTTATGTTTAATGATTATCAAAATTTGTAGTATGTTTATATTATTTTAATCAGTTGGGAACAACTAATTTTTATAGCAATGACTCAATCCAGAAGACGTTTTTAAACACTGAGAGCCTTGTAATCATAGGAAATAAAAATAATAATAATGTTAATTTATATATATTTTATTGTAGAGAGCATAATATGGTGGTTAATAAAATTCTTTCAAACACAAAAATATGTTACATTAGAATAAAATCCTGCAAGGGAAGCAGAATGGAACCAGGAGCTCAAACGAGATAAAGGAAAGAGGTCAAATCTCTGTCGGTTAAAGAAGAGCTTGTTTGTTTATTTTTTTTAAAGGGGGATGGTGGGTATCAAATCACTGTGCTATTTAGATTCCGTTGGATAATTCCGCTATAGACTGAACATTCTCCCAGCCCCACCCGCCCCCACCCCCTGTTGAAACCCAATCCCCAACATGATGGTGTTTGGAGGTGGAGCCTTTGAGAGGTGATTGGCTCAGGAGGGCAGAATGCTCATGAAGGGGGATCAGTGGCCTAATAAAAGAGACCCCAGAGCGCTCCCTCCTGTCATGTAAGGACATAACAAAAAGGTGGTCATCTGTGAACCAGGGAAGAGGGCTTTCACCAGACATCTAATCTGCCAGTGCCTTGATCTTGGACTTGTCAGCCTCCAAAACCACGAGAAATAAATTTCTGTTGTTTATAAGCCACTCAGCCTCTGGTGTTTTGTTAGACCAGCCCCAACAAACTAAGACGTATTCAAAAGAGGAATGTCAGAGTTTTCTTTTTAAATGTCAATTACTTATAATAAACCACAAATGACATCCTTTGCAGTATTCAGGTTTTAAGATACAAAATTTTCCATGTCAACTTCAAAATGTCCTAGGGACTACATTGCTTTTATTGAAATCGTTTTCATTTTAGGAGGTATGCAAAAATTTAAAAAGTTGGAAGGCCACTTGCCAGGTACAGAAAGGTCTGGGCTGGGGGCAGGGAGTGGGCATCCCAGCCTCCTGGGGTTAATGCTCAGGCTGCTTCATGTCTCAGGTCCCTACCTTGGGACGCCTGGGTGGCTCCGTTGGTTAAGCGTCTGCCTTGGGCTGAGGTCATGATCCTGGAGTCCCAGGATCGAGTCCTGCATCGGGCTTGCCGCTCAGCTGGGAGTCTGCTTCTCCTTCTGTCTGCCGCTCCCCCTGCTTGTGTGTGCTCTCTCTCTCTCTCTGACAAATAAATAAATAAAATCTTTTAAAAAATTAAAATAAAAATAAAAAATGCCCTGACTTTGTAGCATTTCTCCTTCAGAAGGGGATCTAAAAAAAGGTTCTGTTTTGAAGGGACTTTCGTAGAGGCTAAAGGTCTGCTTTAAGGGCAGTGGGCTAGGATAGGTATGCAGCATTGCTCCGGGTAGGAAAGTGAACACAGTCAGACACCCTAGGAATGAATGCTGAAAAATCAGTTCACGTTCTGCTCAACAGGTCTTGGACCTCAGCACAGAGCTACTTCCACTTAGAGGAATGAGCATCGTTATTTTGGACAATGGCCCTGAATAGGCTAGCAGGAGCCATAGTTGGGTCCCTGTCCACCCGAGGGGTGTAACACACAGAAATTTCTTAAGTCATGCAGATACCTGGTTGAATTCCTGAAGACGCCGATCTGGAGTGCCTCTGCAAACAAGAGAAACTAGCAAAATGCTGGAGCATCTCTGGAGGAGTATATCAACTAAATGAGAAATGATTCCTCTCTTTGTACCAAATGCAATGTGTCCCCAGCTCGGCCATTGTGTGCAGCTCTGATCAGAGCTCTCAACAAGTACACAAAGGTTCAGGTGGAGGTCCAAGAAAATAAAATGCTCCAGGTGAGGTGGTGAAACAGGATCCTGAATGAACAATTCCTCAAGGGAGATGAGCTTGACAGGCACTCCTTGGGCTGGTCAATTTTAGCCACAACAATGGAGCAAAACTCTATTGGTGATTCTGTCTTTCAGGAAAGGGCAAGAGCTTGAATATTAGATATAATAGCAGGGCATAAATGTTGAGCAGGTTACTTTGACTTAAGACAGAACACTGAGTACGTTTCTATTTGGCTTGGACACATTTAAACACCTACAGCTTACAGCAGTTTCAAACAGGTTCCAGCTACTCGCCAAGCTCACGGTAGTGATCCTGAGGCTGTTTCCCAGGATTTTAGTAAAACAGCTCTAAGCAGTTTTGTTTTTTTCTTGTAAGCCTTCCATTCTCAAGACCAGCGGTGAGCCCAGTGCTGGCCAGGTTGGGCAAAGCCGGCCTTCGGATCACTCCGCATCTCATGGAAACTGCCTCTTCCCTCCAATGACAGGTTTTCCTGCTGGGTCATCAAGAGGAACATGGAAAGCTATAAGGAAAAAGGCCGAGAGTTGGGAAGCCTGGGTGGCTCAGTCGGTTACGCATCTGCCTTCAGCTCAGCTCATGATCCCAGGGTTCTGGAATTGAGTCCCTCATTGGGCTCCCTGCTCAGCAGGGAGCCTGCTTCTCCCTCTGCTTGCCCCCACCGCCCCCACCCCCCGCTTGTGCTCTGTCCCTCTCCCTCTCTCTCTGACAAATAAAGAAATAATAATAATAATTTTAAAAAGGCCAAGAGTTGCTTTCCAAAAACCCTGGGAATGGCTGCAAGAACACAGCTGTGGGATTCTTGAGCGGTTTTTATCCCCATGGTGAGTGGCCCCCCTCCTGCCTCTAGAGCTGGCTTGTGCAGGCTTAGCTGGTTGACATCATGTTGGCAGCTTGAAATTGGCCATGGTGGCAGTATTTATACCATGAAAACTGCCAAATGTTACAACTCAGGGCTTTCCTTTTTTTCTTTTTCTGAGAGCCAGTTGTTAAACATTTATCAGCACAGTGCAGATTCTCCCCAGGAGAAACCACCCCACACTCAAAAATGGGGCCAAAGGTTCCAGGGTACCTGTAAGAGGCCGCAGGTGCCCCATCTTTAACTGAGCAGCAACAATCGATGTGATGGCCAGGGCGGCAGAAGTAGCAGCCAAGGCGCCCAGCAGAGTAAATCTATAGTTAGTCAAAAGATGATCTCTTCTCCTCCTGGTGAGTCTCCGAAATTCCTATTGGCAGAGGGAAGTAGATGTTTTTGCAAGACCAGAAGGCCTGACCTCACACTGGGGCAGGGGTGGGAAGGGAGGCAGGAGAAAGTGAAATCTAGATTCATCTTATCGATGTAACACAAGGCATTAAGAAAAAAATATATATCTAAACCTTGGTAATAAAATCCTTTCAATGCCATGTTGGAACAAGCTTCCCAAGGATTGTTTACTTCTCTACAGGAATGCACCTTTGTTTGACTTTGCTATTTACTCTTAATTACTGGCTCACGTCCTATGAAGTTACATGTTAACTTATAGATCTTTTCCAGGCACGATGCAAATAATGTCTATCCAGTTGAAAAGGAAATCCCAAAGGTTATGGTTTTTCATTGTCCTGGAGGATATAAACCCATTTGGTATCTGATAACAATTTATCTTAAGATCCCTTTTAAGTGCCCCTAAATGCTCCGTCCCTCAAAAATGGTCTTTCAACCAGCTTTACCATACCTGTTCTCTCATTAATGGGTTAAAAACTCTTCGACATGTGTTCATACTATATGCATATGAGTCGTGTTTTTAACTTTTTTGAAAATTAGACTCTGACCGCATAAGTGGGCTTTGATATAAGGTAAAAGGAGTTCATCTCAGCTGATCCGAGGGATAAATACAATTTGGAGTCTTGTCATGGAGAGCTGCAATGGGCACAGTCTGACAAATTGATATAATTTCTGCTCTTTGTAATCCTATGTGGGGGGCCCAGCTCCCCAAGGAATACAGAAGACAGTGGCCAGCCTTGGTGGGATTATAGAGTTGCCATAAATGATTAGTACGGTAAACAGATTATCTCTCGCCAAACACAAGTATTGATCTCTTTAGTATCACAAAGCTGAAATCTGGGGGGGGGGGGAGAGGGGAGAGTCATGTGTGTTTGAATTGTTAAGCTATCATTTAGTTTGTGTCTGGAAATGTCTTGAATAACAGTGTCTCACATAACCTCTAAAACCAATCACTCTTTATAAAAGGATTTGCTTGACTGCAGAAGCCTTGAGAACAACCTCCGTTGTGCTTGTTTTTTTGTTTGTTTGTTTGTTTGTTTGTTTAATTTTAACCAACACTTCCCTGGGCAGGCAGCCGTTCTAAGTGCATGAAGTGTGTCTGTAGCTCTGCTATAATGTTTGTGAGCCTCAGAAATGGCAGACGGCAGAGAAGCGAAGCTGGTGACAATCGAACGGTGCTGTCTCCATTTCGCCATTCTTTCTACAAGCTGTTGACAAGGACGGATGGCTTTCGTTGTAATCTGCTAAAGCCTCCTCCATATACAAGAGTGTCTAACCCTCCTGTGCAGTGTTGTTTCCCTTCTTGATGAACATCCTGAGGAGTGACAAACAGTGACAGAATCCCTGAAAACATCCCATTCAGACCTGGGTGACAGTGAGTCGCAGCTCACCTGCTCTTGATATCCTACTAACACAAAGCGTGGTATTTTGTGTGGAGTGCTGACAAGAAGCTTGCTTCACACATGGCTTCAGCAACAACCCAGTCGGGCGGGAAAGGGTGACCTGTCTGGTTCCCTGTGGCACCCACCCCCCACACAGGAAGGTGGTCCAGTCTCCTTCTGTGCGAGAAGCTAGGACTTTCTCTTTGTAAATTTCTTCGCAAAAGTGTTGAAATCAAACTACTTCGGGCCAGGATACGTGGCTAGCAGGGATTTGTCACTGATCCCCCTTGTGCTGATGACTCTAGGATGGTGCCCAGGAGCCCTGACTTTACATTTTGGCTAGGGGAGAGGCCAGATGAGCCCAGAGCTCCTGGTGAGTTGACCCAGCGCAAAGAGAAGTATATATTCCTGATATCTCGACTACTACGTTAGATGGCTAGATAAGACTTTTAGATTCTAAAACCTACAGTGGAAGCCTGAGAATCCCTGAGCTTTCTGAACTGGCTTTTGCTTACCACCCTGCCACACCAGACACTGCCCTTCACACACACACACCAGCAGCACCCAGTGCCCACTCAGGAAATGCAAACAGTGCTTGGGTTCCTACGGAGTGAGCCTACGCAACTGGATAGGCAGATCTGTGTAAGGACACCATCTCATACAAGTCTACGAATTATGAGATTATCACTGATGCTAAGTCCTCACTTTTGCAAAGGATAACTGGGAAGAAACGTTATGTCCCTACACCCGAAATGACATCACAAATGTAAAAAGAAGCCATCCAAAACCCAAGGAGAAATCACAGCCAAGTCATTGGGAGAAGCACATCGACGGCAGATTAGCCCAGAAATGAAAAAGGGAAATCATGCAAAGCAGTTGCTTCTGCGGAAACTCAGAGGCCTCCCTTTTTATTTATGGGATGTCTGGACAGATCGCCGCATTAAGGTAATAACATATTTAAAAGTTGTTAATAAAGTACTTTGCACTGCTTTAAATTCAATTCATCACCTCAACGGAAAACTTATTTGCACCAGCATTTATGATAAAATCTAGATGATGAGATTTTCTTTTTTTCCTCTCCGTCAAAGACTGACACGATGGAATCTCAACTTAGGTTTTTATCCTTGGATCAATCCGTTTCCTAATGCCTGGATTTTGCACTTCGATACAAAATAGCTCAGTTTAATTTCTTTCTTATAGGATATTTGTCCCCAGCCTTTGCACTTTCCAACCGTGTTGAAAATCGCACGCAAATCCCCATGTCAGCAAATGGTCTCCTTTTGATAAAAATGACTTTGTTTCCTACGATGGAAAACAAGGATGAAAGCATCCGGCTCACCGTGAACACAGACAATAAGACGGGGTTATTGAAACATTATCACATTTCTGTCCCACTCTGTAAATTTTTATTAAAGATTAAAGTTAATACACTGTCTAGTTATTGTAATATAAAATGTGCTTATATTTTACCAGCAAATGGTGTTTTGATAATAAATTAATAAATGGAAGCAAGAAGAATTATCTGCTTCATTCTGAAGATCTACAAAACCTCCAATAAAGATTTCTTGATTGAATGCAAGGACCCACAAAGTGTTTTGTTAAGAAATGAGTAATAAGAATTTACAGGAAAGCTGCTGCTTTTGGAAGGAGGGAAGTAGTCATTTCTTGGTTGTATGACTTCAGCAGACTTTTCCACTGTCAGTTGTCTCTTTTCTTTTTCCAACCAACTGGAAACCTGTCATTATTTTCTGTATTTTCTTAGGGGGAAAAAATGTCAACCAGTGTAGTCAGTACTTTTTTAAAAGGTCAAATTTAATACTTTTTTTTTGTAGAGTGAGTGGACTGTGCAGTTATTTCCAGATAATTTTGAAATTAAAACACTTTGGCTGCACCAGGGTCTAACTAAACTAAAAAGTTTTTATTTTTAAAATCCTTATATGTAAGTGATGAATCATCAAATTCTACTCCTGAAACTAATATTACACTATATGTTGACTAGAATTTCAATAAAAGTTTGAACATAAAAAAGTACAATCCTGTAGCACTTGTGACCTTTTTGTTTATAAATCTGTTTACTTGACCTTCAGTCTGTGTCTTCAGTGTTTTGAGAAGAGATAAAATCAAGAGCAATGAAGTCAGTGGCTTCAAAAACTTTTTACCAAATATTTGGAGAAGATTCACTTAACCATTTCAGACAAACATCAAACAAGCATTTTTAAATATGAAGACAGGCTTTGCACTCAGTGAAAATTATTATGAGAAAATAGTCACCTTTTCTCCCCTTGGGAAGTTTTGGTTCGTTTGTTTAAATGAAAACAAAGGAAGAGTCTTTGGGAACCAAGAAGGGGAGGACATGCCAAATAAAAACAAATAATGTGAAAGTCACAATGGAATATTTGGAAAATTAATTATGGTATTTTACTTATTATTAAGTCTTTTTTTTCAATTTTCACAAAAAAACAGTGTCTGTTAGGAGTAACTAATTTAGATTCAGACAATTGAGGATAAGGAATTTTGAAAACTCTGAAAAAGAGCAGCTGATTGTTAACAGAGGGAAAAGCAGTTTTGCATAAAATAAAAATGGTCACTCACCATTCACTAACACTGACCCCAACCTTGAGGGCAAGGACATTATTAATCATTTATCCACATAAAGCATAGGCTGATGAACAGTTGCAAGTTGAAATATGATAAAACTACTTTATGGCTATTGACTAGGTTAAAGTAAATTTTACATTCAACAGTGGTCTAGAAGACAGTATCAATCAGAGATTTTCACTCAAAAGGAAAAACAAATGTTTTACTCATTTCCATAATATTCTCTAAAATAATTTTTATCATATGTATGGTAGGCTTTCTGAGATATTATATCCAAATATGTATATCTTAAGTAAATCATTCATTTAACAAATATTTATTGAGCACCAATTATGTGCCAGGGAGCCATAATAATTTTTGTAGTGGAGAGCATAAAAGAATATGACATGATATATTAAATATCTCAATTCAAATGCTACTTCAAATCCTTCTCAAAAGGAGGCTGTGGACAGATATGGATCTTGAGAGATCATTTTTAATGAGAGCAGGTTTCTGTTGGTACAAAAAAGATTAGAATCAGACAAATTCCGCAGAACAGCCCAGGAAAATGTCCAAGGCATCACATCACTGAGATGGTACCTTCTCTAAGCTACCGGGACAATGTGTTATTTCCTTTATATTCATGTTTTACTTTGGGCTCCCCCCCACCCTGGAAGCAGACCCTGAGACGAACATTTAAGTAGAAGCAGTTTATGCAGGAGATGATACCAGCAAAAACTGGTATGGGAGTAGACAGCTGAAACTGGGGAAGGGAAGGAAGTCAGTACAGAGTTTGTCATACTCGTTACCACTGTGTGGAGCTGGAGCTGAATTCTAGGAGCCAGGAGAGGTTATGTGCCTCGGGGTCACCCTAGCCAAGTTGACTTCATACACCAACTCCCATCAGTCCTTATAGGAGAGCTGCTGAATCAGGGACATTCATTCCCCAGCACAACCCGCCTAGCCTGCTCAACAAGTGGGCAGACCAGGTCTTGGCAGCAGAGGAAGGCTTTGGGTAAAGAAATACAGGTTCTGGCAGGTGGAAGTCTGGCTTGCCAGCACATACTAAGGTGGTGTGTCAGTCTTCCAGAGCCGCCGTAACAAATCACCACAAACTGGGGGCCTAAGCACAATAGAAATGGGTTCTTTCACGGTTCTGGAGACCAGAAGTCTGAAATCAAGGAGTCAATGGGGGCCCATACTTCTGCTGAAAGCTTCGGGGGAGGATCCTTCCTTGCCTCTTCCAGCTTCTGGAGGCTCCAGGCGTTCCCTGGCTTGTGATTACATCACCCCAGTTTCTTCTTCTGTCTTCACATCACCACCTCTTCCGTGTCTCTGTGTCTTTTCCTCTTCTCAGCTAAGGATACTTGTCTTTGGATTTAGGGCCCATCCTCAATTCAAGATGATCTCATCTTAAGATCCTTCACTTAATTACATCTGCAAAGACTTTTTTTTTTTTTCCAAACAAGATCACACTTGCATATTCTGGAGGTTAGGACATGGACATATCTTTTGGGAGGCCACGATTCAACCCACTACAGGTGGTATGAGCAAGGGGATATGAGCAGGACCTCGACGGTGCCTGCTGCAATCTAGGAATTTTTTTTTTTAATCCCCTTCAGCCTGCTCTGTGCCTGGCCCACCAACCCAGATCATTCACCAAAGATCCGCTATCAGTTTGTAGTGTGCTGTGTTAACTGCCAACGTTGTTGCCCCCTCCTCTACATGCTTTTCATAGTGTGAATACTTGCCTTCTATGGAACTGTGTGTTTATTGGTTATTTCTCTGACATAAACTGATCTTTAAAAAGCAGCAACCACGACGAACGGGGATGGGATGTTCCTTCCACTTACAACAAACCTTTTTGTGAGCAAAACATGGTTTTCTATTTATATAGGTATACACAGATAGTCACTGCATAAAGGCAGTGCCCTCACAGTCTTGCCATAGAAGGTAAGATTTTGGAATGAAAAAATTAGGCAGCATGTCACAAAATAATTTAACTGAAACCCCCAGAGTTTCACACTTATGATTGCAACAAGTCGGGCGGACCGTCAGGTGGCACGCAATGGGTGAAACATTAATTGGGGCCCGTGCCTTGCATATTAGAGTATGTTTCTCCAGGTCCACCACAGCCTGCAAAATTAAAACAATTCCCCCAGCAAGCGAAATAGCTAGTAAGCAAATCCACATCACCACCGCTGCTGTTCAAGAGCAGGTGTCTGTCAGTTTTTGCCCAGTGTCGGATTTACTTTTTCCAGATCAAGGGGGTTTGTTTCCTGATTATAGATCCTGCTCATCACTTATCTGGTAAGATTTTCAGAAAGGTTCCTTCAGAGGGCAGTAGGGAAGGACCCGGAGTTAAGTAGCACTCTGGAAGGTAATAGAAATGACTAAGCTGGGAAAAGAAAAAAAAAATCACGGACAATTCTGAGAAGTGGGTTGTAGGGTAAGGGATGGAATAAGGAGAAGCATGCCCACGGAGGGAGCCACAGGCAGGGGGCGCATTGATGGATCATCCCCAACTCTGTCCCAGCCTGGCAGCCATTCAGCAACTTCTGCAACTGGCACTTGTATAAGTCTTTCCATTCCAACACATTTGGTTAAAAGTGGAGAAACTGAAGGAAGGAGGCTCATAAGACAGGATGTACCCATTCACCCACTCAAAAGGGGGATTCCATCAATTCCAAATATAAGCACTTCACGTGCCTTCACTCATTCGCTCATGCAATAAATCTCTAGGGAGTACCTATTGATTGCCAGGCGATATACTAGATACCTATGATTCATCCTTTTGAGTCCTTTTCCTTGTCTCTCTTCCCTCTGACTTTGGTGACTCTCAGTCTCCTTTGTTTACTAAAAATAGGAACCTCTGTTTCCTTTCAAAAAAAAAAAAAAAGCCCCTCAGATTTAAGAAAACCATGATCTCACTGTATCCAAGATCCTTATAACTACCCTATGTGGCGGTAAGTCCAGATGCAACATTAAGTAGATTACAAAACCCCGCCACGATTTCACGATAAAAAAGGAAATGAAAATTGCAATCCAACATTTAATTGTTTTTTAACATGTTTGTTGAAAGCAAGAGAAATGAAAGATTCAAAACAATATCTATTCTTTTAGGAAGCTGGGATTTCCACTTATCAAAAGATGATTTAAGAGCTGTGGAATACTTCACAGGTGAGAAGCTATACAGCAGAATGCCCTTAACCATGAATTTGAAGGATGAATTATAACCTCTTTTGGCTTAACCATTCTGCAATCGCCCTCCAGCCAGACACTTAAGGATGACTAAAACTTTTCAGTCTCTATCTAAAATAATAAGCTTATAGACATCAATGCCAAAACGGCAATAAAATCTAGACTTCTGGAAGGTGAGGCAGGAGTTCAAAGTCTTACAGACTCTCCATTCCCCCACAAGAAACGTCTCTTTGTCTCTGAATTATCCGGTAGTTTTTAACTTCGTGAGCATAGGAATTACTTGGGGAGCTGATTAGAAATCCGTATTCTTAGACTCCACCCATGCCAGTTTTGGGTTAGTAGTTCTGAGGTGGGAGCCAGGAAATCTGCTTTATTAACAATCAACCTCAGATAATTCTCGGGGAGGGATTTTGCTGATCACATTCGGAGCAACAGTGACCCAGGGAAAATTCATCCTGAATTTGTTACTTCCATTGTCTCTAACAGTGTGGTGATAGAAAAAGAGGATTTCTTGCCTTTTCAAATTTTTAGTGATGACTTAATGAACACTTATTTTATGCCAGGCACTCTATGTGATATATACATCTATCTATACTTACATCTATCAGGGTATCTAATTCTCACAATGACCCTGTGAGATAATATCCCTATTTTACCACAAGAGAATGGAGACTCACCAAAGTTAAGCGAGTTGCTCGAAATCAACCCTAGGATATCTGACACCAAAGCATTTGTTCCAAATTGTTGCACTGGCCTCCCAAAGAGTTCCATGAGCGCCTTGTATATTTCTGATACTCACCCAGTTAACCTCCTAGCAGTTGGTCAGTTACTATAATAATTCACATCGCTTTAAAAACATCACTCCCACAAACTCCTGCTGTGCCAAAATAGCTGCCATAGGTGGGCAGATGAGACAGGCAGGGAATAGCTGGTCACTGGAGACCAGTGGCCATGGTCAAGCAATCAAAGAGAACCCCAGCTGCTGTCTTAGAAAACGTACTCGTAGGCAATAAGAGTTTCATGTATTAACCATTGTAGGGATAGTTTACAATGTCAAAGAGGGAGCTTAGGACTTCTAATAATGGTGGGGGAGCTGATATTAGACTAACCCTTCTGCGGATGGCAACTATAAACTCCGAACAACATATAAAATAGCCATTTGGAGGCACTGGACAGTGACCAAAAGCAGGAATAAACTGGAGGAAGTTTGGCCTCTGAAGCAGGAATCACAGTAGCTGAGAGTCACATTTATATGTCTTTTTCTCTGTCGTTTTTAAGGGTATTCCTCGGTCCTCACAAATCTGCTGGATATGGCCACAGCGGAAATCTTGAGTTTTATTGACCTGAAGATTTAGAGGACAGAATTTAGACCTGGCAGAGCAACGGGGAATTGAGGAGGGAGAAATCCCAGAAAAGAGAGAGAGCTTAGAGAGGGAAATCACAAAATATGCAAGCAAACCTTCCTCGAATCTGTGACTGACTTCTGAATTGTAACACGTGGGATGAGGCTCCAGGGAGCCTAGGGGAGAAATAGTAGCTGGAAAGCTGGAAACTGAATAGCAGTTTTAACAACTGTCCACTGGAGAGGAGAAAGAGTTTGGAGTTTGGGTAGTCTCAGGTTAGAAGGGCTTAGTAAACACCTCAGACTTCCCACTGTAATTCCATCCATGTTGCATCTTTGTGATATATAGCACACGCCGAGATTAAGGGCTTTATCCAAGCACAAAAGACAAAACTTAGAGCTGCCTTAATGAAGCATAAAACCAAGCCTCCAAAAAATCAATCAAAACAAAACTCAACACTCTTTAGAGGAACATAAGAGAATCCAGACTCTCTATAATGTATTATACAGTGTACAATAAAAAATTACTAGATATGTGAGGAGGAAAAAACCCAAACAGGAATATTTGGAAGAAATCAGTCAATATAATATAAACAAACCCATAGATGATCCAGATGTTGTAATTAACAGACAAGGATTTTTTTTTATTTAAATTCAATTAACCAACATATAGTACATCATTAGTTTCAGATGTAGAGTTCAATAATTCATCAGTTGTGTATAACACCCAGTGCTCACCACGTCACGTGCCCTCCTTAATGCCCATCACCCATTTATCCCGTCCCCCCACCCACCTCCCCTCCTGCAACCCTCAGTTTGTTTCTTATAGTTAAGAGTCTCTCATGGTTTTTCTCCCTCTGATGACTTCCCATTCAGTTTTCCCTCCCTTCCCCTATGATCCTCTGTGCTGTTTCTCATATTCCACATGAGTGAAACCATACAATAATTGTCCTTCTCTGATTCACTTATTTCGCTCAACATAATACCCTCCAGTTCCATCCACATCGATGTAAATTGTAAGTATTCATCCTTTCTGATGGCCGAGTGATATTCCATTGTGTATATATATACCACATCTTCTTTATCCATTCATCTGAACAGACAAGGATTTTTAAATTATTATGATAAATTTGTTAAAGAATTTACAGGAAAAAAATGAGTAAATAGTAGAGGAATAGGAGGTTTCAGGAGAGATTCTTAAACTGTGAAAAAAAAAAAATCCAAATAACAGTTCTAGAACTCTGGCTCCTGCTCAGCGGGGAGCCTGCTTCTCCCTCTCCTGCTGCCCCTCCCCCAAGCTTGTGCTCTCTCTCTCTCTCTCTCTCTCTCCCAAATAAATAAATAAAATTTAAAAAAACAATTCTAGAACTAAAACAATACATCAACAATAAAAATTTTACCTAATGGGTGTGATAATAGATTGGATGAGACAGAAGAAATATCAAAAAACTGAGGACAGGCCAAACAAATTTTGAAAAAAGAATGAAATGAATCACAGTGACATGTGGGATGGTATCAAGCAGTCTAACATAAGTGTAATTGGACTCTCAGATGGAGGCAAGAGAGATAATGGTTTGTAAAAATTATTTGAAGAAATATCGACCAAATTTTTCCACATTTAGTAAAAATCAACCACCCACATATTCAGGAGGCTATGACCCCACCATGCAGTGTAAATACAAAAGAAGCAAGAACATAGGCACACCATAGTCTAAATGCTAAAAAACAAAAATAAAGAGAAAATTTTTAAAGTAGCCACAGGAGAAAAGCAAATTTATATACAAAGAAACAGGAAATAAAAATGATGTCTGTCTTCTCATTAAAAAAAAAAAATGGAGTTGAGAAACCAATAGAAACAATGTTCCAAAATTCTGGGCCTTAAACTAAAAGGAATGAAGTTCTGGTGGTCACGTTTCTTTCTTTTCTTTTTTTTTTAAGATTTTATTTACTTATTTATTTATTTATTTATTTGAGAGGGAGCAAGGGAGCACACGTGAGCAGGGGGAGGAGTAGAAGGGGAGGGAGAGGGAGGAGGAAAGAAGACTCCATGCTGAGCATGGAGCACAGTGCAGGGCTTGATCTCAGGATCCTGAGATCATCGCCTGAGCCAAAACCAACAGTCAAATGCTTAACTGACAGGGCCACCCAGGCACCCCTCTGGTGGTCATATTTCTGGTAGGCTGGCATTCAGGATGGGACAAAGCATTCTTTGTTTTGTTTTGTTTTTTTAAAGATTTTATTTATTATTGGGACAAAGCATTCTTTGGTGGGAATCTGTTACGTGACTCTTGAAATTCTTTTGGAAAGCAATAGGTAGCCATTGTACTTTCCTGAGGAGGTGATGTGATAAAATGCAATCTGGCGGGGAGAAACCTTTGCAGTTAGGTACAGGATGGACTAGAAGGGAAAGAACCGAGATGCAGGAAAATAAGAAATTAGGAAAGTGATGTGTCAATCCAGGCAAGGGGTTCTTTTTTGGTCAAAGGTCATAAGCATTGGGCAACAGTGTCATCGAACAAGGCCAAGGCCTCAGGCCGCAGACCCAAAAACCTGATTTGTGTGGACATTGCTCCTGGCCCCCAGTCTGAGATACATCCTCATACTCGTCAAGCTCATGGAACCAAAATGGTAGACCCAACAAAACGCTGCTTCATCCATTTACCATGAAAGATGCAAATGTCAAGAGTCACAGAAAAGTCACAGTGGCAGATCAGCACATTCCCTCTTGGTATGGGAGGCCAGAGGTCTTGATGACTATGGATTGAGAGCCAGAGAATTTAGGTGAGCCTGAGAAATATTCTTCAGCTGAAGCAGCCTGAGCCTTCTCACCCAGCACAGGGAGAATGTTGCTAAGGATCCTCTACCTGCCCCTGTACTCGGTCCAGATTCCCTATCTACTGGACTATGTTCAGATGGATCCTGATGGTGTGGGACTCCCTTTCCCATAACTACCAAGAATGTTCTGTTCTTCACAAATATTAACAGAGCAGGTCTGTTTGCAATCCAGTCTTGCTGGTCCAAAAGCCATGCTGCCTCTTTAAGCAATGAATTCTCCCTTCTGATCTATTGCATAGGTCCTTTAGACTTTCACTCTCAAACAGAAATCTCATTTCAACTTTTTAAGTTTCTAATTGGCACCTCCTTATGGCCTCCAGGAATGACAACAAGGAGGATCTAGGAACAATGGAGAAGAAGCAGCAAAAGAAGCTGTGAGCACAGCGTTGAAGGCAAAATGCAGGATCAGATCAGGGTTGATCAAGAGAAATGGGGCAGTAAACAGATTTTAGGACCAAAAATTGCTTTTGCCAGCACCAAAATCCTACTGGGCACCAAAATGCCTTCCTTGCCTTCCAGAAACACTCAGAAAACATTTGTGGAATGGGAATGGAGTGGGAGCTGAAGCTCCATCAGCTCAGGTCTTACAAATCCTCTGCAAATTCCAGAAAGGACTCAAGTTGCTCACCATCCCCATGGCAGGAAGCACAGGGAGGGAAGCCCGTTGGAGTTGGAGAGTTGAAGTAAAGTCGGGATCTATGTAAATTAAAATCCCTTGGTGGCTCAGAGCTGTCTCCCAAGGGGACTTTTATCAAAGGGTTAGTTATTACCTAGGTTTCACTAGGTCAGTAGCAATGATTTTGCTATTCCTTCTAAAGAGTTCTAAGAGCATGTATTTCCAGATTGCATATAGGCCTTTTATACCTCTTATCTATTTACATCCAATTCTGAAATAATTATCTCCATTTTACAGATAAGGAAATAGAGGCTCAGAGAGGTTAAGGAGCTTTCCCAAGTAACACAGTTAGTGGCCGAGCCAAGCACCCGAACCATGGCAATCTGGCTCCAGGGCTCGTGTTCCTATCCACTATGCTCTTTCTCTCTCACATTGTGCCAGGCCCAAGACCCTGTATCCATAAATATCAAGCCCACCGGAAGCAACAGAGTGAGTTCTAAGGAAATGTTAAGGCAGAGCCGGTGTCAAGTTTGGTCTGAGGCCCTGTTGCTATATGGACCAAATGGCATCTGCCTCCAGAATTGACCCCAGGACCAGTAAATGTCCTCTCACCATGTGTCCTATGCCTGGCATGGCCAGAGCTAGACGACTTGCAGGAGGAACGGAGGAACTACGTAGCTTGTCTGTCTTTGATATTATGTTAGCTTGTGGATCTGAGGTCCCTGAACCACCAAGATAAAGTTCTTTTTTCTTAGCACACCTAACTTGGCAGATGCTAGCATTATAGCTGAACAGATGTTTTCCCTAGAGATTCTGTTTCCAATACCTTATGATGAAGAATCACCTTCAGAGAATAAACAAATGTACATATGTGTAAGCTCCAGCAAGACAAAACCATCTATTTCAGATGAGAGACAACAAATGTTCTGTGCTTGGGGAAAATAGATATTAGACAGCCCAGAAGTCGCTCAAGGATTTATTTTTAAGTGTCATTCCTATTTGAGGTTTTTCACTGTCTTTCCCTGCTTCCAGCAATTGCAATTTGGAACACTAATTCTGGAATTTATTATTTATTTCTCCCAATGAAGTTTGCATCAAACTAACAAAAGGCAGTTTTATAAACTGGGTATGCTAAATGTGCTTATTTAACATATTTCTGTAGTGCTTGAATTTAAACGGGAGAGAAAGTGGGTAACCGGTATAAACAATGTTTGTTTTTCTAAACACTTGGTAAGTTTTTCGATTGGTTCATTGTTCTGCTGTCTTTTTTAATGGCCAAATTATTCCCAGAGGTACCCAGATGCTCATGCAATTCTCTCCAGTATTTACAAATGGTTATAACTGATCGAGCTGATCTGTTTCAGAAGCATATTGTGGAATTATTAACATCATTTTCTTGAATAATGACATTTCATTCTTCCCTGACAATGTCCACTCGGTTGATATTTACATGGAAATTATCTTAGTGTCCTGAGGTCTATGAATGAGGAAAAGGCAAGTGGGATGTATAAATTACAGTCAATCTTAAATTTAAATTAGTTACGTGTGGTAGGCTAAATAATGGTCCCAAAAGCTAGGTTCATATCCGAATCCCCAGAACCTATGAATGTCACCCTATATGGCAAAGACTTTGCAGCAGTTAAGTTATAGATCTTGAGATGGGGGGATTATTCCGAATTATCCTCAAGTATCCATATAAGAGGGAGCCAGGAGGAAATTTGACACCCATGGAAAATAAGAAGAAATGGAACTGCAAGGGGCAGAGAATGGAGTGAGGAGGTCACAAGCCAAGGAAGGCTGGCAGCCACCAGAAGCTGGAAGAGGCAAGGAACGAATTCTTCCCCAGAGCCTCCAGAAAGCACGGTCCTGCCAACACCTTGATTTCAGACCAGTAAAACTGATTTTGAACTTCTGGCCTCCAGAAATGTGAAAGAACACATTTCTGTTGTTTTAAGCCACCAAGTTTGTGATCATTTGTTACAGCAGCCCCAGGAAACAAATACACTATGTTTCTACATGTTACATATAAGCCAATTATTTGAACCTTAGTGCATTTACTGACAAATACAATATTACATGCCCTAGTTATCACCATGTTAGACCAAAAATGTCTTTTTTTTTTAAATCACACATACAGAATTATACTATACAGTGGGGATTTGAAGGTTGTTTTTTTCCCCCTTTTCTTTTGCAAGAGAAAAGTCAAAAAAATAGCTGGATGCTAGAAGGGAATATGGGACTTAACTCGAGCAGTAAGAGCTCTCAGCCAAAAGAAAGGGCACATCGGTATTAGTCATGGTAAATCATCATCACCATCATCATCATCATCATCATCATCTCTTTCATAGTATTATGTCTTAAGCACTCTTCTAAGTACTTTACAGATATCTATTCCTTTAAGTCTTACAAGATGCCTATGAAGTAAATCCTAGTATTATTCCCATTCTACAGATGAAGAAACTGACCTAACAAGTGGTTAAATAATTCACACAGCTGACAAATGTTTGCACATATATTTTATACAATGCCCAACAAATGGCTGTTGAAGTACCACTGCCCAGGGCCATGGATGGAGTGGGGGTGTAGGCTATACAGTTTAATTGAGAAAATCTTCTTATAAGGTCAAAGGAAAATTGAGTTTATTGACTATAGGGAAGCCTATGGTAAGCCACATTATCTGAGCATTCCTCTTGTCAAACTGCTATTCAATCAACAAGTGTTTGGTTGTCTACTATGGGCAGACTGTGAGGTGAACCTCAAGACATTGTATGCTGATCCAAGCTGATGACCATAATTGTCTAACTCTCTCTCTCTGAGTGAGCACCATAATAGTCAATGACTAGCTGCAAAGCATAGGTTTTAAATAGTCTGGCTATCATTAAGAACAAGAATTGTGCGTCCCCCCAAATCCTCATGGAAACTTTGACAATGTCCTCTGAGTCTTTCAAGCTTTCATTTATTGGTTCTTAAAATCAATTTTATAAAAACACGTAACTAATAAAAACTGAAGGCTAGTATGTATACAAACCTAGCATGGACGGAGCTTATAACCTTAAAAGCATCAGTTACTTTGGGATTTATGAATTAATGATATTCTTTTTTTCTTGAATTCATATTAAAAAAATCAAACTTTTAAGTAAACCAACAACAACGACAACAACAAAATTCATGCAGACAACAGAAATCAGATCAGATTCCAAGACCTCCAGAAGAGTTTTTTTGATTTTGTATTATGGAAAATGTCCAGTAAACAGACTAGTATAATAAATCTCATCTGGCTATTCTTGTTTTATTGTATACTTCTCTCTATTCCCCACTCAATTATTATTTATATACAGTTCTTTTTTTTAGATTTTATTTATTTATTTGACAGAGCAAGAAAGAGGACAAGCAGAGGGAGCAGCAGGCAGAGGGAGAGGGAGAAAGACTCTCCGCTGAGTGCGGAGCCCAACGGCGTGGGGCTCCATCCCGGGACCCTGGGATCATGACCTGAGCCGAAGGCAGCCCCTTAACCAACTGAGCCACCCAAGCATCCCTATACAGTTCTTTACAAGGATAAAATCTGTGTTCATTGGGAAGCAAAAAATCTTAACTGTAATTTTGACAAATATATATGCCTAGGTAAGCCACATTCCCTATTTAGATATGGAACATGCTCACCATCTCAGGAAGTTCCCCTGTGTCCATTCCCAGTCACTTTACACCCCAACCCAAAGACAATGATTATTCTGCTTTTTTTCACACCACAGATTAGTCTGGCCTATTCTAGAACTTCATAAATGGAATCACGCAATACATGCTGTTATTACTTCTTTGTGTCTGGGATCTTTCACTCACAAACATTATGGTCCGCATAATGTCCATTATGACCCATATACCAGTAGTTCATTTCTTTGTTTCTTTTTTTTTTAAGCTGGCTAGTATTTCATTGTATAAATATACCACAGGTTATTTCTCTACTCTGTTAAAGTTGGACATTTGAGTAGTTTCAAGTTTTGGGGGTAGTAAGTCTGCTATGAACATTTTCACAAACTTTTTGTGTGTGAACATGTGTTTTAATTTCTCTTGGGTAGATTACCTAAGAGTGGAATTTCTGGGTCAAAGGGTAAGTAGCAGACTATTTTATCATTTATAAATTAACTTTCTGGGCTCCCCCCAGTGACTCGCAAACATTTCTTTTGACAAAATCAAAACATCCTTTAAAATTCTCTTTTAGGACAGAGACAGTCCTTCAGGAATATACCCTTGCAGTATTAGGTAGCGACATGACATATAAAGATACTACTACCTGCTAAGAATTTTTTTTTGGCAAAATACGGAGGTGACCCTAATACTTACTGAGAATTGCATTTTTGAGAAATAAGCCTTATATAAGATTTTTCATACCACTCCACAGCAGCCCCAATTTCCAATACACCTTCCATCTTTCTTGCTTTGAATCTTTGAGTCTACTTTTCATAAGAATGGGCAACTACCATGGTAAGATTTGAAAGATTCGGGGGTTAGCACAGAAGGATAAGAAAAAAATGGTTTTAGGGATTTAAATCTAGGAAAAAAAAGGATCTCCCATGTCACTCAATTTGGCTCACCAGGAGTTATGTTGGAATGATAGTAACAAAGGGTAAATGTTTGTTGGGCCTTGTCCTCTGGCCAAATGTCTCCCTTGGGAACTTGTTCTGGAAGGTGATGGAGGAGATGTTGAAGGAAGGAAGTTGTCTATAGTAGTAGAGAATTTAATGATTCCAGCTTATGAGTCCTCACCATTTCTGGATCCCAATACATCTTTTTTTTAAGACTTTATTTATTTATTTGAGAGAGAGAGAGAGAGAGAGCAAGAGGAAGAGCAGAGAGAGAGGGACAAGCAGGCTCCACAGTGAGCACAGAGCTCAACTAGGGCCTCCATCCCACAACCCTGAGATCATGACCTGAACCGAAATCAAGAGTCAGACACTTAATGGACTGAGCTTCCCAGGCACCCCTGGATCCCAGTACATCTTAAAATCAATTTACACTAAGGCCTTTCCAGTTTACTTTCCACTACTAGCCTTCCATCCCCAAAACTGACTTTCAAGCACAGTACACACTCAGTCATCTAGAAGAGGTTACCATTTTCCTGCTTAGCAAAAAATCTTTGGGATATAAGAAAGGCTACCACACACCATTGCCCATAAATCCAGGGAGGATGTGTGAGTGGGTGCCTCGGGGAATTGTGTGGTATACAATCTGCACAGCCGTCTAAGGTGTACAAAATGATATGTATGTGGGAACAAACAAGTACAGAGTCCCATTAAATTAAACTAGATCGATAGATCTTAACTTATTAATCCTGGTCTTCCTTTATTTTGTAAGTGATTTCACAAGTAGGTCAGCCAATGCTGTTCTAGCCCCAATTCTTAGGCTACATTTAGACTTTGGTTTACCAGTCTTTCTTCCTCATCTTTCCCTTATAGTCTCAGCCCAAACTGGAAAATTTCTCTTCTAGCTCCTTGTCTGTCTAGGACTCAGATCCATTCCTTCAATTTGGGTTCTCTTAGCCAAATAACTTAGCTGGGCAATCTTCCCCAAATCTTAAATTCTGTGAATTTCTATAAACTTTTTTTTTCCTGCTTATTTTTCTCTGCTCATTGTCTATGAAGCTTTTCCTGGTGGAAAATGTTTATAAGAAATCAGATCCAACTGTCACAAGTAGCCATTTTGACTAATTTTTCCTATTCTATTACCCTGTGGTTTAAACATGCAATGTTGCACTAATGAGCTTGGCCCCTAATGCAGTAGTAAAATATTCCTTATTAGCACAAAATATGACACACAGGGTGAAAAACATGGGTAATAAGGAATGAACTGGGTTGTGGACAAAGTACAATCTAGGCCTCGATTTTCACGCCTACAAATCAGATGAGAAACAGTAGGTTCATAACTTGACTGTTTCATCAGAATCTCCTGAGGATATTCCATAAGTCTAGATTCTCAGTCCACTCCCAGATTTATTATGTCTAGGGGTAAGGCCTGAGAATCTTCATGTTTAAAAAACAGCCCCCACACACAATGTTGGTGGGAATGCAAGCTGGTGCAGCCACTCTGGAAAACAGTATGGAGGTTACTCAGAAAGTGAAAAATAGAACTACCTTACGACCCAGCAATTGCACTACTAGGTATTTACCCAAAGGATACAAAAATGCAGATTCTAAGGGCACATGCACCCTGATGTTTATAGCAACATTATCAACAATAGCCAGACTATGGAAAGAGCCCAAGTGTCGTCCATCAATTGATGAATGGATAAAGAAGATGTGGTACACACACACACACACACACACACACACACACACGCGCGCGCACACACACACACACACACACACGCACACACACAGGAACATTACTCAGCCATCAAAAAGAATGAAATCTTGCCATTTGCAATGACATGGATGGAGGTAGAGTGTATTATGCTAAGCAAAGTAAGTCAGAGAAAGACAATACCATATGATTTCACTCATGTGTGGAATTTAGGAAAGAAAACAGATGAACATATGGGAAAGGGGGAAAAAAGAGGAAAGCAAACCATAAGAGACTCTTAATGATAGAGAACAAACTGAGGGGTTGATGGAGGGAGGTGGGTGGGGGATGGGTTAAATGGGTGATGGGCATTAAGGAGGGCATTTGTTGTGATGAGCACGGGGTGTCACATGTAACTGATGAATCAGTGAATTCTACTCCTGAAACCAATATTGAACTATATGTTAACTAATTAGAATTTAAATAAAAATTTGGAAAAAAAACCACTCCCCCAATGAAACATTTTTCTTTTCATACTATAAATATCATGTGCTTGTAAAAGCAAAGCAGGTCAGTTTGGGTCTAGTAAAAATGGAGTAAATACATTCTATACTATCTCCCCAACAGATTATAACTAAGAACACTGCACAAAATGCTATAAAAGGATAAGAGCAGCTTTGTGGCTGCGCGGGCTTCCCATCCCTCACACCAGCGGCTCACTCCGCATTTTACCATGCCTTTCACCTGAGACCCCTTCCAGCACCCTACATTGGATAACGATGATACCTTCCTGGGAAAACTCCGGGCTTCCAAGAAACTGCCATATAAGAACCCAGCTTACCTTGCTCAGCAACAGGAACCCTGGAGTCGGCTCAGCTCAACTCCCACGATCACCTCCATGAGGCGGGATGTTTATTTTTTTGATCCTGAGATACCAAAGGATGACCTGGATTTCTGCTTAGCAGCCTTGTACAACCACCACACAGGGACGTTCAAGAACAAAAGTGAGATACTCTTACACCAGGAGACCACCCAGGATACCCATGGAATCATCAAGACCCAATTCCCTGGAGAACTTTTACCCCCTCCTCTGCCACCTTCCATCACTTCCCTAGCTAACATCAGACACTGGATCAACCCTAAGAAGGAGTCTATCCACAGCATTCAGGGATCCACAGTGTCCCCTCACACTGCAGCCACCAATGGAGGCTACTCCCAAAAGAATGATGGTGGCTTCTTCTCTACCTAATGTTGACAGGTCCCTGGACTAAGTTAATCATAGTGGAACATCCTGCTGCCCACCTCTATTAAATAGAATTGTGCTGGAAAAAAAAAAAGAATAAGAGCAGGTGGATAGATATAGAATTCAATACTCAAAGGACAACCCAGCAATGAATTGCCTGGGTTTTTTGCCCCCTGTCTTTTACATCCTGGCTTAAGCTCTGTGGCAACCCCAAACCAAAACAACTAACAGGCACAGATAAAGTCAGATCCGATCGCTTTCTTTGGCTAGAGAAGCAGGAGTGGGGGACAAACCTCTCTTGACTCAACAACATGAGCAACAAAATAAGAGTCCCCTGCTCCTAGTAAGATGGAGATTGTCCCAAGCTATTTTGAGTGCCAGCAAAGAAAAGGCAGCCCCTTCCTCCACTGGTATAACAGAGGCTGCTCCTGTGGAGTGGAAGACTCTTTTTTATATTTTCCCTGCACTACACTGAACAAAAGTGGTGGTAATGGGAGCAGCAGTGGCAGCCCCACAGGCTCTCTTCTTTCACTGCTTTGCCCTAAGTTAGGCCCGGTCACGAGGAGTGCATGAAAATGTAGAGACATTAAAGCTCTGGCTTTCTAGCCAAACTACTAGAAGAAGAAGAAGAAAAAAAAAAACCACCCTAGGAATCAGAGAGAACTATTGAGATGATGAAGCTATCAATAGGGATTTTTAAATCTCTATATGAAGTACTACCTCAGTCCCAAACTGCTCATGTGTGTGAAACCAGCTGTAATGAACACAGCAAAGACGTACAAAAAAAATACAAACTGGAAGGGCACTGCAGTGGCTCTGAAAACTGAAGTGACGTCGGATCTGTAGCCCACAGAAGCTGGTTTAGGACTTGCAGTCTGGATGGAATTGCATTGAATGCCTGCTGAAACAAAATTTTAAAAATAACATTCTTTGGAAGATTTTTATAGGAATCGGAGTCTCATGATATATAGTATTCAAAATGCCCAAATACACTCCAAAATTCCTCAACATACAAAGATTCAGACAAATTTGAATAATTGTCAAGGGAAAAGGCAATCAACAGATGCCAACCTTGAGATAACCAAATGTTGTAATTACCAGATGAGATTTTAGAGCAGCTATTATGATCATGCTATAAGAAGTAAGGGTGAACAATTTTGAAAGAAATGCAAGGATATAAGTGTTCATCTAAGAAATAGAACCTATAAAAATGAACCAAATGGCATCCTAAAACTGAAAGCTACAATAACAGAAATTTAAAAATTGAAAGGCCTCAATAGAATGGTGATGAAAGAGGAAAGAATTAGTAAATTTGATGATACATCACTAGAAATAATGCAATCTGAAAAACTGAGCTTAAAAAAACAACTAGAGCCTTCGAGGCCTATGGAACAATATCAAAAGGTCTAACATTCATATCATGAAATTTTCAAAAAGAGAGGAGAAAAAAATTGAATAAATAATGACTGAAACTCTCCAAGTTTTGTGGAAAACAAACTTTATAAATCTAAGAAGCTCAGTGAACCCCAAAGAGAATAAACTGAAAGAAAACCATGCCTATACAAATCATAAACAAACTGCTGGAAATGAAAGATTAAGATAAAATCTGCAAAGCATCCACAGAAAAACAACATATTACATGTAGAGGACAAAGATCCAAATGAGTACAGATTTTTTCCATCAGAAACCATGGAGACCAAAAGAGTGGAACAATATTTTTAAAGTGCTAAAAGAAAAGACCTGCCTGTCAACCCAGAATACTATATCCTGTGAAAATATCCTTCAGGAATAAAGGGAAAATAAAGATGTTCTCAAAAAAAAAAATCTAAGAGAATTCATCACTAATAGACTTGCTTTAAAGAAATTCTTCAAGTAGAAAGGAAATACTGACTAAAAGAAACCTGGAAAATCAATAGCAATTGAATAGCAACAAAAATGGTAAATATCCGCCTAAATAAAATGGATCATTTTTCTGTCTTTAACTTAGTGTAACAATACAATATTTGTCAGAAGCAAAAATCATAATGCTGTCTGATGAAATTTTCAATATAGATAGACATAATACATATGAAAACTTTATAAAGGGGAAAGACTAAAATTACTATATACTCACAAGTTTTCTTTGTTTTTTGTGACATGGTAAGATATTAATGCTAATTAGATTATGTAAAGTTGGGTGTATATATGGTATTCCCTTCAGCAATCACCGAAAAAAACAATTCAAAGAGATACAGTCAAAAACCCAGTAGAGATTTAAATGGAATTCTAAAAAGCATTTGAATAACTCAAAGAAGAGAAGTAAGGGAAAACAGAGGAATGAAACACATGGGGGCGGGGTGAAACACATAAGAGAAAAGCAGAAACTAATAATAAAATGCTACAGCACAGTACAACAATATCAGTAATTACATTAAATGTAAATGGTTTAAACAAACCAATTAAAAGTCAGCGCTATTTAGATTGGATTTAAAAACAACACACACACACAAAGACACAACTATATGTTGTCTATAAGAAACCTACTTGAAACACAATGATAGAAGTAAGTTAAAAATGAAAGGATAGAAAAGGATATAACATACAAATACCAACCAAAAGGAAAAAAGCTGGAGTGGGCATGTTAATATTAGACAAAATACACTTCAGAACAAGGAAAATAACCAGGGACAAAGAAGAACACTACATAATGATTCATCAAGAAGACATAAAAACTCTGAATGTGTATGCAACTGCCAACAGAGCTTCAAAATAAATGAAGCAAAAACTGACAGAACTGAAAAGAGAAACAAATTCACAACAATATCTGTGCATTTCAACATTCCTCTCTAAGCAATTGATAGAATGAGTAGCCATAAAATCAGCAAAGATATTAAAGGATAAACAACATCATCAACTAACTGGATCGAATTGACATTTATACAACCTTCCCCCCAACAAGAGAATATATACTCTTTTCAAGTGTTCAGGGAAACATTTACCAAATTAAACCATATGCTAAGCCATACAACAAACTTTATTAAACTTAGAAGAATTAAGGTTACTAAAAATATGTTCTCTGACCATAACATGATTAAACTAGAAACTGATAACAGAAGGATATCTGGGCAATCTCTAAACATTTGGAAATTAAACAATACACTAGTACATAATCCATGGTTCAAAGAGGAAGTCTCAAGAAAGTTAGAAAATACTTTGAACTGAATAAAAATAGAAATAAAGTATATTACAATATGTTTGATGTACCCAAAGTAGTGCCTAGAGAAAATTTTATAGCATTGAGTGCTTATATTAGAAAAGAAAGGTCTTACCTCATGTATAGAGAAGTTGAATCACTATGTTGTGTGTTAACTATACTCAAATAAAAAAATGTTTAAAAACAGAAAGAAATGTCTCAAATCAATAACTTAAGCTTCCAAATTAAGAAATGAAAAAAAAAAGACAAGTAACCTAAAGCAAGCAAATGGAAGGATGTAATAAAGAAAAGATAAAAATTGAAAACAGAGAAAACAACAGTAACAGTAAAACAGAAAAGTAAAACAATAGATAATATCTAAACAAAAAGCTGATACTATGAAAATATCAACAAAACTGGTAAACCTCTAGCTTGATGATCAAGTAAAAGAGAGAAGACACATATGGTAAATATCAGAAATTAAAGAGGAGATATCATTACTGAGTCACAGACATTAAAGGACAATGAAAGAATGCTAAAAACAAGTCTATGCACGTAAATGTAACAGTTTGGATAAACTAGACCAATTCCTTGAAAGTCAAAGCCTACCAAAACTCACCATAAGAAAAAATAAATAACTTGAATAGCCTTGTATCTATTAAAGAAATTGATTTCATAGTTAAAATTCTTCCAAAAAAGAAAATTCCAGACCCAGCTAATTTCACTGTAGAATTCTGCTATGCATTTAAGAAGATGAGGGAACACTTCTCAATTCATTTGATGAGCCACCATTACTCTGATATAAGAAACAAAGAAAGAGAATACCAGAAGAGAGAACTGTAGACCACATCCCTCTTAAAATAGATACAAAAATCTTCAATAGAATCTTAGCTATTTAACCCAGCAATCTGGTAAATACATCACACCAAGTGGGGTTTTATCTCCAGGAATGCAAGGATGGTTCAACACCAGAAAATCAGTCAATGCAATCCACTGTATTAACAGATTAAAGAAAAAATGATTATACCAAAAAAAATACAGAAAAATCATTTCACAAAATTCAACATCCATTCATGATAAAAACTCTCAGCAAGCAAGAAATACAAGGGAACTTCCCAACCTGAAAAAAGACAGCTATAAAAACCCTATAGCTAACATCATACTTGATGGTGAAAGACTGAATGATTTCTCCCTATGACTAGGATCAAGGTAAGGATGCCCACTCTCATCACTCTTACTCAGTATCATACTGGAAGCACTAGCAAGTGCAATGAATCAAGAAAAAGAAATAAAAGTTATACATATTGGAGACGGGTAGATAAAACTATCCATATTCCCAGATGACATGATTGCCTACATAGAAAATCTCAAGTAATCTTCAAAAAAAGCACTTAAAGCTACTGAGTTTGGCAAGCTCACAGATACCAGATCAACATCCAAACACTTATATTTCTAGACATTAATAATGAACAATTAGAAACCAAAATTTTAATAATACCATGTACAGTAGCCCCCCCCCATGAAAGTTTTAGCTATAAATCTAAGAAAATGTGGTCAGGGTCTGAACGTGGAACTAAATAAAAATAAAAATACAACATACCAAATTTGTGGCATGTGGGCAAAACTAGTGTGTAGAGGGAAATTTGTTGCATTAAATATAATTTAAGAAAATAAAGATCTAAAATCAATAACCTAAGAATCCACATTAGGAAACTAAGAAAGAGCAATTTAGGTCTAAAGCAAGGAGAAGGAAAGAAGTAGTAATAAAAATTAGAGCAGAAACCAGTGAAATTGAAAACAGGAAATAGGGAAAAGCAACAAAACCACAAGTTGGTTCTTTGGAAAGACAAATAAAATTGAAAAACCTCTAGCCAGGGTAACCAAGGAAAAAAGAGAAGACATAAATTGCTAATATCAGAAATGAAAGATGGGCAGTCATTCCCAATCCCATGGGTAATAAAGGAATACTATGAACAACTCTATGCCCACATTTTTGATAACTTAGACCAAGTCCTTCAAATATGCAAACTACCAAAACTCACAAAAGGAGAAGCAGGTATGCTGAATAACCCTATTAAAAGACTAAATCAACAATTAGTAACCTTCTAAAAGAATGCATCAGGCCAGATAATTTCACGAGTGAATTCTCCCAAATCTTAAAGGAAGAAATAATAACAATTCTCCACAATATCTTTCAGAAAATGGAAGCAGAGGGAATACTTCTTAATTCATCTATGAGGCCAGATTTAACTTAATACCACAATCTGGTAAAGACCTTACAAGAAAGGAAAGCTATAGACAAGTATCTCTCATGAATATAAATGCAACAGTCCTCAACAAAATATTAGCATTAAATCCAACAATGTATAAAAAAATTATACACCATGACCAAATGGTATTTATTCCAGGTATGCAAGGCTGGTTCAACAATCAAAAATCAATGAATATAATCTATCACATCAGCAGGCTAAAGAAGAAAAAAATCATGATTATATCAATATATGCAGAAAAATCATTTGATAAATCCCCAGCACCCATTTTTTAAGATTTATTTCTTTATTTGAGAAAGAGAGAGGAAGAAAAGGGGGAAAGGGGGAGAATCTCAAGCAGACTTCCCACTGACCGGGGAGCCCAACATGGGGCTCGATTGCACAGCCCTGAGATCGTGACCTGAGCCAAAATCAAGAGTCGGACACTTAACCAACTGAGCCACCCAGGCAACTCCCCAGGACCCATTTCTGATAAAAACTCTCAGCAAACTAGGAAATAGGAATATTGTCAACTTGGTAAAGAACATCTACAAAATATCCATAGCTACAATCATACTTGAAACTGTACTTCAGTATGGACAATTTCCCCCAAGATCAGAAACAAGACAAGGATGTCCTCTCTCACCACTCCTATTCAACATCCTACTGGAAGTCCTAGGTAGCGAAATAAGATAAGAGTAAGAAATAAGGGTACATAGATTGGAAAGGAGGACTTTTTTTTGCCCATGACATGATTATCTATGTATAAAATTTTTAAAATCTACAAAAAGTTTCCTAGAAGTAATAAGCAAGCATAACAAAGTCACAAGACAGAAAAAAATCGGAAAAGTAGACATCTCCCAAATTTAAAATTTTTGCTCTGTGAAAGACAGAGTAAATGAAAAGACAAGCCACAGACTGAGAGAAATTTTTGAAAGTCGCATATCTGACAAAAGACATATCTCAAAAATCTGAGATAAACTAATTTTATTTTTGTTTTTTTAAAGATTTTATTTATTTATTTGAGAGACAGAGAACGAGCAGTAGGGAGGGGCAGAGGGAGAGAGAGAGAAGCAGACTCCCTACTGAGCAGGAAGTCCGATGCGGGGCTCAATCCCAGGACATGGAGGTCACGACCTGAGCCAAAGGCAGACGTTTTAACGACTGAGCCACCTGGGCGCCCCTGAGATAAACCAATTTTAAAAATTGGGCAAAAGATTTCAGTAGATATTTTACCAAAGAAGATGTACAGATAGCAAATAAACACATGAAAAGATGCTCAACATTCTTTTTTTTTTTTTTTTTTGATGCTCAACATTCTTAATCATTAGGGATATGCAAGTTAAAACTACAATGGGATATCATTATACTCCTATTAGAATGGCTAAAGTAGAAAAAATACTGATATCTAGTGCCAGTGAGGCTGCAAAGCAACTGCGATTCTCAGATGTTGCTGGTTGGAATGCAAAATGGCACAGCCACTCTGGAAAGCAGTTTGGCAATTTCCTATAAATTTAAACACACACTTCTATATGACCCAGAAATCCCACTCCTCAGTATTCACCCTATTGAAATGAAACTTACGTTCACGCAAAAACCTGTACATGAACATTTATGGCAGCATAATTTGTAGTTGCAAAAATCTGGAAACAACCGAAACATGCCCGATTCTGTGAATAGATAAACATAGTGTTGTAGTGAGCAATAAAAAGGAACAAGCTATTGATCGCTGCGACAACGTGAATGAATCTCAAATGCCTTTTAATTAGCACAAATAATTGTGCTAATTAAAAGGCACCAGTCTCAAAAGGTTAAATACTATATGATTCCATTAATATGGCATTGTTTAAAAGGCAAAAATTATAGGGACAGACAACCCGTCAATGTGGTTGCCAGGGGTCATAGGTAGGACAAGTATTTGACTGCAAAGAGGTAGCAGGAGGGAATTTGGGGCATTGCTGGAATTGTTCTACATCCTATTAGTGGTGTTACAAAAATCTATACATGTGTTAAAACTCAATAGTGAATTCTACTATAGGTAGCTTAAAATAGTAATGCAAAATAATAAACAAGTCTGATATTTTAATAAATTCAATAAAAATAATTTAAAAGAAACTCAAGCAAAGCAGGAAAAAAGGCATCAGGGGAGTATATGTCAATATAGGTGGTCCCAGCTGCCTCCTAAAGAGAAAGGATCTGTTTCCTTTTATTTGACACATCTTTCTTTTTTTCGGGTAATAATAATTATAAAGTTCTAACACTGCTGGTACTGATTGAGAGTGTTCATAAAAAGAAGGCTACAGTCTTGTTAAAATAATCTCTAAAAACTGAATCAACTCAAGTGAATTAAATCTATTGCATAGTATAATTAATTGTATAGAAACCCATCATTAAGATAACCCTAAAACCCTTGAGTCAAAAAATGACAAGTTCAGAGGCCACATATAGACATGACCTAGGATTAAAGAAAAATTGTTCTGCCAGATAGCATCTCGATTTCTTTTCATATTTGTAAAGGGTAATATTTTTTGTTCTTGTAATCTTGACTACAGTTTCTGCAAGTAACCAAACATTGCAATGTGAATTCTTCCCAATCCAGAGGAGGAAAATATTTGTAGTGAATCCGGTTTGAATAACATGGTGGTCTTGTTTTTGCACTTAGCCAAGATGGTTTCATCAATCACAGGAAATGACACTTCCGACAGAAAGAAAATAAGATGCAAATTAGCTAGAGGAGAGAACAGAGCAGGGACTATTCCATTTGGAAAAAGAAAGACTCAGAAAAGCAAACTGTCATGCAGGAGTTATGATCCTATTGCATTTTCATCACCTAATTTCCAAATGACTTGCAGCCTTCCTTCCAATTATGAAATCTGCATTATTTGACTTGCTAGACCTGGCCTAGAGGGAAGAGAATCATCTGGCAAAGGTTGAAAGATAGCAACCATTCAGGAACCTGGTGCTTCTCCCTATAGAAGCACTGTCCAATGGAAACACGTTAGCCACATATGTATGTAAATGTTCCTGTAGTCACACTAGAAAAAAAAAGGAAGGAGGTGGGATTCATTTTAATAATATTTGTATTTAGGGGCACCTGGGTGGCTCAGTCAGTTAAGCAGCTGCCTTCGGCTCAGGTCATGATCCCCGGGTCCTGGGATCGAGCCCTGCATGGGGCTCCCTGCTCAGCGGGAAGCCTGCTTCTCCCTCTGCCTGCCACTTCCCCTGCTTGTGCTCTCTCTCGCTCTCTCTCTCTGTCAAATAAATAAATAAAATATTAAAATAATAATAATATTTGTATTTAATCCATTATATCCAAAATAATATTTTAACATGTAATAAATATGAAAATTATTAATGAAATTCTACATTTTTTTCATAGTAAGCCTTCAAAACCCAGTACCTATTTTATACTTATGGTATATCTTAATTAAAAGTAACTACATTTCAAGTACTCAATAGCCCCATAATAGCTAATGGCTACCATATTGAAGAGTGCAGCTCTAAAGAGTTTATATGCATGAAAAATGTGAGACAGGATCATTTGCTTCAGTCGGTCTTTGGAACTAAGAATAAGTATTTGGAAGGGAAGACAGACTGGAAGAAAATTGAGCAAACTGACTTCCCTGGAAAAGATGATAAAATATAAGATTGAGCTTTAGTACAACCAATATTCTTGTTTACCCTTCTTAAGGGTCACAACAGATAACAGGCCCTATGTTGTGTTTCCTTTGAGAATAAGCTAAAAACTCGCTTGCACCTTGAAGCCTTTCTTGATGAGGCCCATCTTTTTATTCCCCAGTTGGTCACCTGATTTTTGTCTCTTTACCTCTTCATTTTCTGCCCTGTCCCATCCATGACAGGTAATGAGGTATAGTGGAGAGTACATCGGCTCTGAAAGAAAAGGATTAACAATTACCTCTCCAGGCTCTGACTCTGCTTAATGTCTCTTACCCTCATTATCCTTATCCTTGCCACTAAAAGTGCCCACCAAGAAAGCTGGTCGACGGAAAGGCGGCAGGATATATAACAGGAGTCTCGGCATCTTCACCCATGGGTGAAACCCAGAATTAACAGCACCGATAGGCATTTCCCTGGCCTCCTTGTTGGCCCAGTTCATGACTCTGAGCTTCTACCTGGAATTCTCTCTGAACATTCCATAATAACTCAGTGTCTATGTCCACTGCTGTGATTTACCTGCTAGAGTAGTCTCTGCCTGATGCCAATGATTGCCTAAAGCATGCCCCAACTTGCTCTTCCTGTCAGTTTTCGGCATCGGCCTGCCCAGGTGTTCTTGCTGGGCCTATTCTCTGCAGCTGATGCATTTTGCCAAACTTCCATTCTTCCTGTTGGAGGTCCCACCAATCAACCCCACAATTCCACGCCAGTCTTGAGCCTGCTAACAATATGAAAATTTGCCAGGTATATTACATTGAGCAAATAAATTAGCCTCAGTTTCCTCATTAGTGAAGTAAGAGTAAATAGTATTTACCTTACAAGGTTATTGCGAGGATCAATGAGATAATGCATGAGAAAATGCTTTGTAAACTAAGGAACCGTTAGTTATTAAATTTGCTTAGTGCTTGCTATCTTCATGGTGTTGTCCTCATAAGTCACACTTTAACAACTACCAATATTGTAGATATAGTGCTTACATTCCTAAAATTTTTATATTAACACTCCTTGAATGGGAGTGCAGGGTTTAATTTAACTAGTTATCATATAAGAAATTTTAAATAATCCAAAAGAGAGGCAAGAGAAAGATGGGAAACAAAATTATTGAAGTCAAGAGCACCATATACAATTTTCATACTTTGGGATTTCTCACTGTGAAATGTTAGCCCTTCCATAACCTCCCTTGATCAAATTTATGCTCTGTAGTTAATACTTCAGATGGCAAGTCTAATTGAAAATGTGAAAATTTTGTTTTTATTCTTGGGAAAACTTTGGAGCAACCTGGGTTATAGTCAACATTGCAAAAAAAAAAAAATGGTTTTTTCAATAATTTCCAGAAAAAGAAATGCCAGCAAGCACAGATTATTTGTGTAGTGAGACAGGAAATTTGTAAGTCACCTCATCAAATAAAAACTGTAAAAAGCCAGATTTAGAGTTGATGTCATAGCATCCCCATCCCAACCAAAACCCTACAAATCTAGACAGAGACTCACTTATACTTCTGATAGTATAAACTTGAAAGAAGAAACTATTTCAACTCTCTTTCAGAAGAAATTGATCTGGACACCAGCAGAGAAATTAAAACCAGCTTAACTCATGGAGATTTCCTAAACTCATATTTTCCTAGAAAAGGGGATAAGGAGATTTACTGGCTTCTTGTATAATTTGTATAAAACTCAGTAGCCAAGCATGTTGGGACTTTAAGGATGGTTGAACAGTGGAAAGGGATAAGCTATTCCCTCCCTAAATGCAAAGCCCAGGCTGGGGACACGAACTCAACAGTGAAGACTATTGGGCTTCATCAGCCAACAGGTAAACCACCTTACCCATGGCAGTGCAGCAAACACTGGCTCAGTGTAAACTGGTGCCCCTTGCCAGTGGGGTCTGTTCAAATACGTGGCTAAGGGGAGGCATGTGGTCATGTTGCCTAGTCAGATCCAGGCAGGAAAAATTCACCCCAGGTGGTTCAAATGAAAAAGACTTTTATGAAGGTCTACTTACAAAATTGTGAAAATCAAGAAAACAAACAAGGGACATTGAGTGACCCAGAGACTAGCACTAGCAGGAACCCATTATCATCCTTAGACCTCCAGCTCAAGAGAACTGAAACCTTGGGGGAGCCTCCTGGCGGGAGTGATGGGCCGGGAGAGATGCTGCTGAGGTCCGATGGAGTGCCAGAGCCTCCACCGGCCTAACCCACAGGTCAGCAAACATTTTCTATAAAGGGCCAGGTAGCGAATATTTTAGGCTTTTTGAGCCGTACAGTCTGCATTACAACTGCTCAAGTCTGCAACTGTAAGCATGAAAATAGCCATAGACAATATGTAAATGAGAGATCAACAAAACTGTGTTTCAATAAAACTTTATCTATGAAAATAGACAGTGGATGGAATTTGGCCCATCAGCCAAAAATCTAACCCAAAGGGAGCTATTTAAAATACTTCCCACCTTCCTCATACTCTTTACCCATTATTGCGGATATCTGAACAAAAAATATTTAATCAATATAAGAAACACTAAGTTTTGTAATACAAAGAACTGCAGCCAATAGGAGATATTCAAACTGAGAAATGCCAGCTAACATTATTGGGTAGTATTCAAATGACATTTGTTTCTCTCAGCAGGGTTAACAGTATGACATAAAATCACATGTCAAAATTGCCATGTTAAGGACTTATTTTGCTTCCAAAACTTATTTCCTGAACCACAACTCAAAGGATTTGCTTTAAGTATACTGTGCATATAAAATGACTAATGTTGATATTTGCAAGCATGACTCATCACTGGCAACCAATAGGGCCACAAACACACACTTACTAAAGTGACAATGGCTACAAGAAGGGCTGAAGAGCTCATAATCATTTTTCGACATAGTTCTGCCCGGCAAATGTCGACCTAAACCTCCCACCCAGCGTGTCAGCGTTACCTGCTCTTGCCATCCGTTTCAGGAGAGTGGATTCCTTCAGAACAGTGACATCTCTTTGTTGATCTCTAAACTCGACTTCTTACAGGGGAATTATATTATAATACATGTTCTCACTTTCCTGATTTCTCAGCTGATTTTTCTGAGGATTCCAGATTCGGAAACTACATGTTTCTTGGGTGATGTCAGGAAAGAAATCCCACATGGAAACTCTACCACACCCAGCATAGATTGGGCTGATGGTAGCTGTACTTGTTTCTACCCTGTGTACCCATGGGGCAGGGCTTTGTGAACTGCCATGCTGGACCTCCTAGGCGTAGGGTCTTGGTAACAGGTCTAAGATCCTTCTGTCCCTGTGGGGTGGAGTAGCTATGTAAGTGCTTAAATCTGGTTCATTTCAGAGCTAGTCAGACTATGGGCATTAGACCTCTTTATCTATGGAAGCTCCTGAAAGGAGAATTGTCAAGTTTTCTGATAGTCACAGTGTCATAGATTGGGACAAAACTCCCCATGAGGTGTAGTGCTAGGGATGAAGAATTCCAACCAGAATGTTTTGCCATAAGAATGGCTTACCAGCTCCCAAATATGTGTTCGGTTCAATGACATTAGGAAAATGGTGACTTCTTTTAAGAGTAGAATGATTTGCATTTTTAATTCCTGAATGGAAAACATATGCTTTATTTTTTTAAAGATTTTATTTATTTATTTATTTGTCAGAGAGAAAGAGAGAGAGCACAAGCAGGGAGAGCAGCAGGCAGAAGGAGAAGCAAGCTCCCTGCTGAGCAAGGAGCCCGATGTGGGACTCGATCCCAGGACCCTGGGATCATGACCTGAGCTGCAGGCAGATGCTTAACCGACTGAGCCACCCAGGCGTCCCAAAACATACACTTTATTGTTGAACAGCCAGCTCTGTGTACTAGTTGACTGTGGTCCATCTTTTCACCAATACCCTTCTCCCACCTCCTGATCCTTCTCTCAGTAGGACCTCAGGGTCTTCAGGTTGCCTTTTCAATGCTACATTCATTTATTCATTCAGCAAATTGTTATGGAGTATTTATTATATACTAGGCACTCCACTAGTCTCTGAAGATAAACTATACACAATCCTGCTGTCGTGCAGCTTATATATATAATAGGGGAGATAGGCAATGCATGAATAATTATGCAGAATAATTAGTCAAATAATCCAGTCCCCTAAATAGTACAAATTACAAACAATGAGACATGTTATGAGAAGTGACTAGGTGTATAATGGGGAGAGGGCGTGTTTCAAGAACAGGGACAGCAGACCCAAAGGCAAGAGGCAGGAAACACTCTGTGAGTTTTTGAAGAATTGGCAAATTCAAGCATGGCTGGAGTATGGGTGTGGTAGACATGGAGAGGGGCAACCCAGAACCCCATCCAGGGAAGGACTTGCCCCAACTGTCAGCTCCTCCAGGATCTGCCAGGGCTGCAGAGACCCACTTTGCCAGAGTTCATGCTAGGGGTCACACCGAAGGTCATGCTAGGTAGAAGAGAAAGGCCAGAGGCTTGACAACTCTGATGAGCAAAATTCACTCTGGAGCTCCCACTGGGTTGAGTGAGCCTTTGTTTGGCCTGCATCAAACTCTGACTTCTTCCTCTGCCTAATCCTGCTTCCTCCTTTCCTTTCCCAGATATTGGTATATATTTGTAAACATGGGGTACCCCAAACTTTGTCTCAGTGTCTGCCCCTGGAAAACCCAGAAGGAGGGAGAAGCTGCAGAGGTCAGCCTGACAACCTTGAACATGCAGTAGAGGGCTGACCCTCCACAGTCAACTTTTTGGGTGGCCTTCATTAACATGTGGCTCCACCTGCAAATGGATCAATGTAAGGTCATATTCAGGCAGCACCTAATCTCCTGAATTTATGATGTCTTCAAAAGGACCAGATTTTTTACTACCCATTGGTAATTTTTTTCTCCTTCTCAGTCTAACATTATGGGAAGCTTCGTACTTCTGAAATTCTTTTTCTTTAAGATTTCTTTATTTATTTTAGAGAGAGAGAGGGGAGAGCACACGAGATGTAGGGGCAGAGGGAGAGGGAGAATCTCAAGCAGATTCCGCACTGAGCACAGAACCCGACACCGGCCTCGATCTCACAACCTTGGGATCATGACCTGAGCTGAAACCAAGAGTCAGACACTTAAATGACTGCACCACTTAGGTGCCCCTTATTTCTGAAATTCTTAATAGGAGTGTCAAATCTCATAGCCATGACTCCCAGAGTAACTTTTTGCTAACATGAAGCAGCAAGCCAGAGTTAGGAAAGCTATAGGCCTTCCCACCATTGAGCATATGGCACCTCTTGCTCTCCGAGACAAAAGGACACACAGAACCAGATCTCCCAAGTAGCTTACACCAGGTCTTCTGTCTTCAATGACCCGCCCTGATTCTGTCAGACCTCCTAGGAATGCTTCCCTGCACCATCATGGCAGTCTGGTTGTGATTCCTGTTCTCTCCTTTTTGTTTTTGTTTTTAAATCAGAGCCATATTGGCTCTCCATTCTCAAACAAAAAAGAATTAAGAAAAATACCTATCGATTTTAGCATTTGTTTCTGAAATAACTTTGGGACGACTCAATTTTCTTGGGCAATACATTTCTTTACAATTGGGGCAATCGGTTTTACACTCTTTTTTATTTGGTCTATGAGGTGATAAAAAAGCCAAAAGAACCCCTTTTTCAGTTTGGTGTTTTCCATCTTATTGAAATTGCTTTTCTCTGAGATTTTAGGAAGGGAAATACAGTGGTGTGTTACTTAAAATGAATTACCTGTACCCTTAACCACAACCAGGATAATTACCACATCTTTCAACTACTAAGAACTAGCTTTCTAATTTCATTTTTTTCTTTTTTTGTTTATAAGCTTCAGGGACACTCTAACTATAATACAGTGTTTGAACATAATATTCCTTTGAATCTCATTTCCCAATCTACCTTATAAATTACCATTATTCCTGTTTTAGACTGTTCATAAATATTTTCCTTAGGGCTTAAAAGTTCTTGTTTAGTCCTATCTTAAAGTTTCACTTTGGGCAGTGTTATCTATGTTTGTTGTGGCCCCTTAAAATAACTAGGTTTATTTTTCCTCTTAGAAGGCCAAAATTAGTTTACAAATTGACACTTCCCACCTAATTGGTTCTTTATAACTAGTGGGATTGTAGTGTTTGGGATTATTTTGGCAATAAACCCAATCCGTTAAAAAATGGGAAATAGTAAGTATAGCAATGCAAAGAGTTATTGCATCTATCTGCATATTGTCTTCCTTTTGTTTCGATATGCTTCAAAATTTTTACTACAGTGAAAGTCTCAGTGTTGTGTTTTATTTCTAGATGGTTCCCAGAAAAATCACCAAAGACTCAGAATCAGTCAGTCAGCACACACAAAGAATTCTTAGGTGACTCTATGGGACTGTGTTCCTCTCATCAAGACCATTCTTAATATGTATCATGACGGAAAAAATAATATAAATCTTCATGTCCATGGGATCGCAAAATCACTTCCAAAGAGGAATCTTTTAAAAAGAATCTTCCATCTATTCATATTTCAACTTCATCATCTTGGTGTACCAGAGGTAACACCATTAATAAAAGTTTGTTGAGATTAATGTTATCTAGGATTTTTTGTAACTTAAAATTAGAAAGAGGGAAATAAATGCTAAATGAAAATGGAACTTTCAGCACAAGTGGAAGGGCTGTCTGTACAATTTCAGTTACGAAGAAAAATTGCCTGTCTGTACATTTTCATCCTCTTTGAGATCAAGGAGAATTGAAGAAGTTGTCAAGAAGAGGCCTGATAGGAAACACATTCAATTTTCTTTTTCCCCCTTTGATTTATGGTCACCCTAACAAGGTCAAATGCAAAACAAGAGAAGCCTCTGAAGTAACATCTGCCCCATCAGGATCCACCAGGGTAAGTAAGTGGGCAAAGGGAGGTGATAATGAAGTATGACCATTAAAATCTTGATGGGAAAAATGGGTTTTTTTTCTACTTAGTTTTATAGTAATAATAATAACCAGTCTTTTTAAATGGTTACTCTGTGTCAGGCACAGTTCTTAATGCTTTTACCTTACCAGCTCATCTAATCTGCAAGCACACTATGATGTATGTACCATTATTATCCCCATACCTCACAGTAAGGAAACTGAAGCACAGACAAATTAAATCATTTCCCCAAGGTCACAAAGATGGTCAATAACACAGGCAGAATTTGAACTCAGGGAATCTGGATTCAGAGCCCTTGCATTTCCTTAATAATGCTCCATCTAAAGAATTAGGAACAAGAAGAGGATAATTATGTGTCAAGTATCTGAGCATGATCCCTTAGCCCCTTTTCCACTGGCTTTGGCCATCCTTCTAGCTTAGATCTAAAAAGAAAGAGATGGGGCCCCTGGATGGCTCAGTCGGTTGAGTGTCTGACTCTTGATTTTGGCTCAGGTCATGATCTCAGGGTCGTGAGATTGGGCCCCTCATCGGGCTCCATGCTCAGCAAGGAGTCTGCTTTTCCCTCTCCCTCTGCTCTTCCTCCCACTTGCATGCTCTCTCTCTCTCTCTAAAATACATACATACATAAAAAGAGATTACAAACAATTGTAGACAATTATCGAGGCCTGTTCATCTACTTTGCATGACTATTGGTGCATCATCTGGGATATATTTTTCTTTCTCTTACTTCTATTGAGACCCTTCACACACAGTTACACCATTCAGATGCAAAGTGTGAAAAATAAAAAATGACAACTGCCTTTCATATAAACAAATTACAACTAATCCCTGAACATAAAGTTGTCTTTAGAATCAGATCAACCAACACCTCTGATTATGTCTGCCCACCTATCTTAACATATTGTTTTAACTTAGAGGCTAAAAGCCTAAGGTTAGAGGCACCTGGGTGGCTCATTTGGTTAAGCTTCTGACTCGGTTTCAGCTCAGGTCATGATCTCAGGGTCGTTGAGATGGAGCCCCACATTGGGCTCCCTGCTCAGGGCAGACTCTGCTAGAGATTCTCTCCCTCTGCCCCTCCCCCAGAGCACTCTCTCTCTCAAATGCATAAATAAATAAATAAATAAATAAATAAATAAAACCTTTTTTAAAGATTTTATTTATTTATTTGACAGAGAGAAAGAGAGAGAGAGCACATGAGCACACAAGCAGGGGGAGCAGCAGAGGGAGAGAGAGAAACAGGCTCCCCACAGAGCAGGGAGCCTGATGTGGGGCTCAATCCCAGGACCCTGGGATCATGACCAGAGCTGAAGGCAGATGTTTAACCAACTGAGCCACCCAGACACCCCAAAATAAATCTTTTTTAAAAATAGCTGAATCAAAACCAAATTGTAAAGGGGTAATATCAGCAATAATGAAAGAGCAGGTAGCTCCGAGGGCCTGTCCCTCCACAGAAATAACCTAAAAGATCAAAAACTATCAGAATTAACACTGTAGGAACCCTGGAAATTAGTCAAAGGTTTATGACAACCAAGCAAATGCTGAATCAAGAAAAAGCAATTTTAGAATGGTTAGGAGAGCTTTGCAGTGTTTTTACTTGCCCTTGCCCCCACACACTACCTGGCTTGGTGAATCTTGAAGACACCAGCCCACATTTCCAGTATAGAACCCTGGGCCCTTATTACAGGGGAAAACAGCAGACTTTGTCTTCAAAGAACTCTTGTTTTGACCTGTAGGGTGACCAGCTCAAGGACTGACACAAGATGCTTGCTTTTGTTTAGCTTAACTCAGTACCTTCTTAGGCTACAAAGAGACTACACAGAGGGTATTCCTTAAAAACATCAAAAGGCAAATGAAGAACCCACTGCTGCCTGGGGCAAAAAATTACAGTTGAAGCAAACATTAGACATACTGAATGAAAGCCTAGAAGGGAAGGCTGGAGAGTGATATTCTTTTATTCTCTCTCTTTTTTAATTTCAGGTATTCAATGAAACCTCTGTCAAAACATCAGTAATTAAAGGAGACTTGGGAAACAGTGCCTGTTAAACATCTTGCACTCCAGGAGACTGGTCATCCACATAGCCCTGCTCTCAAAGAAGGGTTCTTTTAATTTGATCTGTTAATAGCTCTTCCATTCAGTCCCAGATGCAGTGGAGACGTTGGGAAGTTGAGAATGGAGACCATTCAAGTTTCTTTGAACACACGACTTTGCTACTGGTATCTCCCAGCCTCTTGCAAACTCCACTGAGTTAGAACACCCAATCCCTACCAATGAAATGATAAACAATGGATTCCAGGATCCAAGGCTGAGCAACAATGCAGGGGAGCTAGTTTCTTCCTCCAGAATGACACAGGTTCCCCAGTCATTGAAAGAGACTCAAGAACAATCCTGCAAATTCCGGTTAATGTTTTCTCAACTTCCTCCGCACAGCCGCTGCCAATGCCAGCCTTATTACACTCTCCACATTAGACAATGCATACTCTCTGGATTCTTCTTACAAATGGCCTTTCCCTAACTGCATCAGGTGACATAATCTGTACCCTTCCAAACTATTTTCCAGTGTTTCCTAGGAAGACGGCCTAAGTAGCCCTACAGCCTCATTTTGTTGAAAGAGGATAGGATGTTGAAGAGTGGGAGAAGGAGGCACAGAGGCTGCCATCGAGGCCATGGTATAGTGGTTTCCTAATATATCCACAATTTTTTTGACAGTCCCCCTTCAAAGAATGGAGCCACATTGTCTTCTTCGTCAGGGTAGGCTGTACTTAGGGACTCTAACAAACAGCATGTGGTGGAAATGAGAGTGTGCAACTTCTCAGGCTAGATCATAAAAGGCATTTTCACTTCATTCTTGCTCTCTCTCTCTTGAATCACCTGCTCCAGGAGAAAGCAACTGTCACATCATGAGGACACTCAGGCAGCTCTATGAGAGGTTCACATGGCAAGGAACTGAGGCCTATTGCCAACATCCAGCAAGGAACCAAGGTTTCCTGCCAATAACCCTGTGAGAGTGTCCATCTTGGAAGATGATCATTTAGCCTAGTCAAACCTTCAAACGACCAACACCTTGACTGCAGCATCAGGGGAAACCTTGGGCTGGAGCCACCAAGCTATGCAACTCCTAAGTTCTCGACCCTCAGAAACTGCATGAAATACTAGCTATTGATGCTTTTAAATTATTAAAATTTGGAGTAATTTGTTATGCAACAACAGATAACTATTACACTAGGCTAACTTCTCTTTTCCACCTACAAATGCCAAATAACAAGTTACTCCAAAATTTAATGCTGAAAAAAAACCAACAATACTTATTCTACTCACAAATATTTAATTTGGGGAGGGTTTTATACAGACGGCTCATCTCTGTTCCACTCTATACTATAATGTCCGAGACCTCAGCTGGAAGACTCAAAAGCAGCGGGCTGGAAATTTCTAAAGCCTCACTCAGTCATGTGTCTGTTGGATAATGCTGGATATCAGTTGAGGACTTAAGCTCCTCTCCACATGGGTTTCTCCATATGGTCTCCCTGCATGGGCTAGTCTAGACTTCCTTATAGAATGGTGGCTGGGTTCCATGAGCAAGTGTCCTGAGAGTGTGAGAGAAAGAACCAGATGGAAATCATATTGCCTTTTATAATCTAGCCTTGTAAGTCACACAGTATCACTTCTGCTGCATTCTGTTAGGGAAGGAAATTACAAACTTTTCCCCAGGTTCAAGGGGAGGGAACACAGGCCCCATCTCTAGATAGAGGAGTAGCAATGTTGCATGGTTAAAAGAGTATGTGGAATGTGATACATAATAGTACAGACATCTTTGGAAAATATAATTTGCCACATTTGTTTAAGATTAACTCCCTGAAAATTGGCTTCTCAGAAAAGAAGTTAGCATTTACCAAAGCTCTATGAAAACCAGCTATGACCCAGTAATGAGCACAATCAACCCAGCTCAATTGCAGGTAAAGGACAAATTCTTCTCTAACCAATAATACTGAAGTGCTGAATCTTAGCACTACTTTGCCATGTCAAAAGGGGGGGAGGGTGCAGTTTCAACTGTATCAGTCAGAATTCGACCAGAAATTCAAAACAAGTAGGACATAGAGAGATAGAGATAGAAATAGAGATATAAATTTGTTATAGCAGATTTGCTTACATGATTGTGGGAACTGGTTAAACAATCTTTGTAAGACTGTCTCCACGTCTGATGCTGGATCTTGAAGTCCACAGTGCAGGCTGTCAGGAAGAAAAGAAGGTAAGCAAGCTGGAACCCCATAAGCATAAGATAGAAACTGGCAAGAATGGACTAAAATTCATATTGATTCTTGTTGCCTCTGACACCAGGTCATCCTGGAGAAAGCAGGGCCCTTTGTCAAAGAACTAAAAACACACCTCGCCCAGCTGATGTTTCCTGCCAATGAGGTAAGTAAGCAGATCAGCGACAATGTGCGTATGCTACAAAATGGCGGCTGCCTCCCTTCCAGCCCTCCAAGTCTCTCCAGAATCTCCCTTATGGCCCACTCTAACTGGAAATATACAAGAAAGGAATTCTGGGAAAGGTAGTTTAGCCTAGCCAAGTTGACACATTACCAAGCCTTCACACTTAATCATGAAGCCTAAAAGCCCCACAGCCAAGAGTCAGGACACCTTCCCTGGAATTGAATGTTTGGCTCTGTTAGATCACCATTCACTTCCCTAGAATGAATAAGCAGGAGAAGACCAGCACACTTGCTATGGATCCTGGCTCCATGAGATTTTCCCAATGATCCTCGATCCAGTAGGATTTAACACATGTGTTGTCTGGGCATCTGCTCTTATTTACATGACCACTACTTTATTTTTTTTTAAAGATTTTATTTATTTATTTATTTGAGAAAGAGAGAGTGTGTGTGTGTGAGAGAGAGAGAGCACGAGCAGGGAGGAAGGGCAGAAGGAGAAGCAGACTCCCCGCTGAGCAGGGAGCCCAATGTGCCGCTGGATTCCAGGACCCCAGGATCATGACCTGAGCCAAAGGCAGATGCTTAACTGACTGACCCACCCAGGCGCCCCCATGACAACTACTTTAATAAAGTTAATGTGAAGATTAAGCGAGAATAGATGTAAAGGGTAAACTATGAGCTTGGCACATAGAGTGTGCTCAACAAAAGTTAGATATATTATCATTGTTATAGTTACTATGTCTACTCAGCTCTGCCAATATAGATTCTTAACCAAATTATATGGATTTCAACTCCTCCGATTCTTATAACAGATTGTGCTCATTTTCAAATAATAATTCTGATTCTAGTAAGTTGGATATGAGGCATCTAACAGGTTAGGCATAAGGACTTCAAGTATCATAATTCCTGACACAGTTATGATCCATGGTAAATTGGCATTTGGGGTTTTATGATCTCTTGAACTTGGGTTTTGTGGCATCTGAAGCTTATGCAATTTTAGGAAGAGAATATGAAATTAAGGATAAAAATTTGCACAGATAGGTAAATATTTATTTAGAATGAGAAAAGTCACAATAAAGTACATATTTTAAAAAGCTGGAAAATGGCATAAGTAAAACAAAATCCAAAAAAATTAATACATTTTTACCAGCTGAAAGCCTGACCCACCTCTGTAATACTTTTTCCCCACATTCTTTGATACATATACTTTGATTGCCTTTTCATGTGATAATTATTTTGTAGTATCATTTCAATAGAGACAATAGAAAGATAATTCAGTTCCCTCCAAAGGCTGTTCAAAACTTTTTTATTATTAAGAGTTTTAAAAAATTTTAGCTTATACTTGAATAATGTCAAGTATTTTCGTTTATTTACTTTAGGATTGTCTGCTAGATTCAGAGAAAATCTTTTTCAAGAAGAAAACTTCCATCTATGATTAGGCATTCATAAGAATCCTCAGCTTCAATTTTACACGTTTAATGATTAGAAGAATTTTCCACTGACCAAGAAAAGCAGCCTCTGGTCTGCTATGATGAATGTCACTCTTTGAGGATCCTTAGGAATCAGCCTGCCACCGGGCCAAACTTCCAGCCTTATCCTTCAAAGGAGTTTGCAGTTAATGCTTATTCTATAGCATCGTGTTTTACACAGTTTGCAAAGTGTCAGTACAAATGTTATTTGAGATGTAACATGATTGGCAAGATGAGAAACATCACACACAAAATCCTTCTCAATTTCTCTTGTCCAGCCTTTGATCATTTAATGTCTATATAGAAGAGTATCTTTGCCATATTCCTATTTCCTCTTCAGTTTCTTTCAAAGCTGCAGTAAACATTTTTGTTCATGTCTCCAGAGGAATTGCTGGATTCTGGGGTATGTGCATTTTCACTAGATAGCCCCAAAGTTATCCAACTTCTGGACTTTTTCCCCACCACAGCCTTAACTTCAAAGAATCATACATAGTCTTCTGGAACTTTAATTGACAAAGGTCTAGCTTTTGCCTACCTACTCCAGTGTAGCCCTCTAAGTCGTAAGTTCACATGACCAGGTTTTTGTAAATTTTGCCAACATAAGGCATTTTACCTATATTTGATCAAAACCATTACCTAATCCAATCCAAAGGTTTGGAGGAGTTAAAAGTTTTGTCCATGGTACCAGAGCTAATTGATGACAGAATCAAAATGGAGCCCCAGACCTAAGACTCCCCATGTTCCTTATTCACTCATTCTTCCTTATGTCTAAATCCCATCTTGCTATAATTTTAGCTACATCTTCCTCATATTTTAAATCTGAGAAGGATCAAATCATTAGAACAATATTCTCCTTATAACAACTCAATCATCCCTTACCTTGCTCTTTTGAAATTATGAAGGATTTGGAAAGATTTCACAAATACAAAAAGTCTAGAAAACAATATAATGAATACTCATATACTCATGAGCTAGCCGAATTAAAATAGAGCAAATAAAATTTACACCCTATATGTCGCCTTTCCTTATTAAGTTTCCTTCTCTCTGCCACCTCCACCAGTAGAACCTCTCTCCAGAGTTTGATTAGCATTCTCATGAGAACTTCATACTTTTGCTACAAATGTTGGTATCACTACACACTATATACTATTGATTTTCTAAAACTTCATATAAATGGTATCACCCTGCATCTATGTTTCTGAAATGTGCTTTTTTTCTTAACATATTTAAACAATTCGTCCATTTTTTGACTGGATTATTTGTTTTTTGGGTGTTGAGTTTGAGAAGTTCTTTATAGATCTTGGATACCAGCCCTTTATCTGTAATGTCATTTGCAAATATCTTCTCCCATTCTGTGGGTTGCCCCTTTGATTTATTGACTGTTTCCTTTACTGTGCAGAAGCTTTTTATCTTGATGAAGTCCCAAAAGTTCATTTTTGCTTTTGTTTCACTAGCCTTTGGAGATGTATCTTGAAAGAAGTTGCTGTGGCCAATGTCAAAGAGGTTACTGCCTATGTTCTCCTCTAGGATTTTGATGGATTCCTGTCTCACACTGAGGTCTTCTGAAACTCAACACCCAAAAAACAAATAATCAAGTCAAAAAATGGGCAGAAGACATGAACAGACACTTCTCAAAAGAAGACATAAAATGGCTAACAGACACATGAAAAAATGTTCATTATCATTAGCCATCAGGGAAATTCAAATCAAAACCACACTGAGATACCACCTTACACCAGTTAGACTGGCAAAAATTGACAAGGCAAGAAACAGCAAATGTTGGAGAGGTTGTGGAGAAAGGGGATCCCTCTTACACTGTTGGTGGGAATGCAAGTTGGTACAGCCACTTTGGAAGACAGTGTGGAGGTGCCTCAAAAAATTAAAAATAGAGCTACCCTATTACCCAGCAATTGCACTACTGGGTATTTACCCCAAAGACACAGATGTACTGAAAAGAAGGGCTGTATGCACCCCAATGTTCATAGCAGCAATGTCCACAATAGCCAAACTGTGGAAAGAGCCAAGATGCCCTTCAACAGACGAGTGGATAAAGAAGATGTGGTCCATATATACAATGGAATATGACTCAGCCATCAGAAAGGATGAATACCCAACTTTTACATCAACATGGATGGGACTGGAGGAGGTTATGCTAAGTGAAATAAGTCAAGCAGAGAAAGTCAGTTATCATATGGTTTCACTTATTTGTGGAACCTAAGGAACAGCATGGAGGACATTAGGAGAAGGAAGGGAAAAATGAAGGGGGGGGAATTGGAGGGGGAGATGAACCATGAGAGACTATGGACTCTGAGAAACAAACTGAGGGTTTTAGAGGGGAGGGGGGATGGGGGGATGGGTTAGCCCGGTGATGGGTATTAAGGAGGGCACGTACTGCATGGAGCACTGGGTGTTATATGAGAACAATGAATCGTGGATCACCACATCAAAAACTAATGAGGTATTGTATGGCAACTAACATAACATAATAAAATAAAATTAAAAAAAAATAAACGATTCATGCAGGTTGACATAGATACCACTAACTCATTTGTTTCTACTGTTGTAGAGTATTACATTGCTGGAATATACTACAAATTATTCATCCTCTTGCTAATGACCCAAAGCTGTAATGTACATATCTCCAGGGGAATTTCTGGGCTCTAAGTATATGCACTTTCAAGTTCACTAGACAGTGCCAATTTGCTCTGCAAAGTGGTTTTACCAATCTATACCTGAGTTGGTAATCTCAGGCTTTTCAACTCTTACAAGTCCAGTATTTGTAAAATGGAATCTAATTTCTCCTTGGAATTTCATTTCTCAAATTAGTAATGAATTGGAACATCTTTTTGTAGGTTTATTGGCTATTTGGATTTCCTCTTCTCTGAACTGCCTGTTCCTACCTTTGCCCATTTTTATTTTTTTTATTTTGTTTTGTTTCCATTTTGTTTTTACATATTATCAGTTACATGCATTGAAAATATATTCTCCTAATATGACTTGTGTTTTTATTATTTATAGTAGCTTTGGTATATAGAAGTTTTAAATTTCGATGTAGTAGAATTTACCAATTTTTTCCCATTATGCCTGTATCTTGAGGACCTTGTTTGAAAATTCATTTCCTACACGGATCATAAGAAAATTCTACACATTTTCTTCCAGATTTATTTTATTTATTTATTTATTTGATACACACAGAGAGAGAGAGAGAGAGAGAGACCAAGTAGGCAGAGCATCAGGCAGTGGGAGAGGGAGAAGCAGGCTCCCCACCGATCAGAGAGCCCAATGCAGGGCTTGATCCCAGGACCCTTGATCATGACCTGAGCTGAAGGCAGACACTTAACTGACTGAGCCACCCAGGAGCCCCTATTTTCTTCCAAATTTAAAATTCACCTTTTCACACTTGGATGTTTTAACCACATGGAGGTTTGGTTTGGATATGGTGTGATTTAGGAATACAAATTTTTTTTCTACAAGGACACCAATTACCTTAGTAACATTTATTGAACTGTCTCTGTTTTACCTCCTGTAGTGGGTTAAACTGTGCCCCCCCCCAAAATATATCCAAGTCTTAACCTCTGGTATGTGTGAATATGACCTTATTTTGCAAAAGGTTCTTTGCAGATGCAATTAAGTGAAGGATCTGGAGATGAGATCATTCTAGATTGAGCTGGTGGACCCTAAATCCAATGACAGGTGTTCTTACAAGAAGAGAAGAAGATACAGACACACAAGAAGAAGGCCATGTGAAGATGAAGGCAAAGGTTGATATTATGCTACCACAAGCCAAAGACCAGGAGCCACCAGAAGCTGGAAGAAGCAAGGAAGGATTCTCCCTTAGAGCCTTTAGAGGGAGCACAGCCCTGCCCGACACCTCAATTTCAAACTGCTGGTCTCAAGAACTGTGAGATTTACCACAAACTTACCAAGTTTGAGGTAATTTTTTACATGAGTCCTAGAAAACTATTACAGTGCCACTGACCTATGCTGCTATTTCTGTCATGTATCAAGTCTCTGTATGCAGGGAAGCTATTTCTGCACTTGTCAATTTGTTTCACTGGTCTATGTGTATATTTCCAAGATAATACCATGTTATCTTAATTACTTTCACTTTTAATAAATCATGTTATTTGATAAAGTAAGTCCTCCAACTATTTCTTCCTAACATTGTTTTGACTATTCTTGGCCTCTTTTTTTTAATTCTATATAAATTTGACAACTACATTGTAAATTTCCATGAAAATTCTCCATTCTATTTGTGGCGCCTGGATAGCTCAGTTGGTTAAATGTCCGACTCCTGATTTCAGCTCAGATCATGACTTCAGGGTCCTGGGATAGAGCCCCCATGGGAGGGGAGTGTGTGTCTGTGCTCAGCAGGGGGTCTGCTTGAGATTCTCTGTCTCCCTCTGCCCCTCCTCCTGCTCACTCTCTCTATATATATAAAATAAATAAACAAAAATCTTTAAAATAAAAAAAATTCTCCATTCTATTTGAACAGCATTGAATTTGGGGCACCTGGCTTGCTATAAATAAATAAAAATCTTTAAAATAAAAAAAATCTCCATTCTATTTGAATGGCATTAAATTTGGGGCACCTGGCTTGCTCAGTAGGTAGAGCATCTGACTCTTCACTTTGGGGTAGTAAGTTTGAGTCCCACGTTGGATGTAGAGAATACTTAAAAAAAAAATGAACAGCATTGAATTTATCAAATATCTTGAAAATAATAAATATCTTTAAAATACCAAGTAGTATTATCTATAGCTCTCAATTTATTTTGGTCATATTAATTGCTTTTATTAAAGGTTTTGTAATTTTCTCCAAAAAAATTACATATTTTTGTTAGTTTTTTTTCCCCTAGATATTTTATGTTTGTCATCGCTATTTTGTAGGTTGTTTATTTTTGGTTTGTAAAAACTCAGTTTTTGCATGATGATCTATCTCATTCCAAGCCACATAGTTGAATTAGTCTTTGCATAATTTGTAGATTCTCTTGGGTTATTTATATAGAAAAATATACATTGTGCAATTTGTGTCTTTTATTTTTTCCAATCCATACATATTAGTACAATGCCCAATAGAAGTAGTGATGGCTATTTGTCTCTTTCTTGATTTCAAAGGAAATGCTTATGACGCTTCACCACTAAGTTTGATGTTCAACATAAGCCTTTTTTCTTTATCTACTGAGATTATCAAGTTGTCTTTCTTCTTTGGCCTACTAGTGTGGGGAATTATTAGGTCAAGTCATATGAAATTGTTGATATATGACTATTTCCTAATAATGAAAAGGGCAATTTTGGGGCACCTGTGTGGTTCAGTTGGTTGAACGTCTGCCTTCGGCTCAGGTCATGATCCCCAGGTCCTGGGATTGAGCCCCGCATTGGGCTCCCTGCTGAGTGGGGAGTGTGCTTCTCCCTCTCCCTCTGTCCCTCCTCGCCACCCCCCACCCCCACACCTTCACTCAGGCTCTATCTCTCTCACTCTCAGATAAATAAATAAAGTCTTTTTTAAAAAGGGCACAATAGCCAAACTGCGGAAGGAGCCAAGATGCCCTTCAACGGATGAATGGATAAAGAAGATGTGGTTCATATATACAATGGAATATTACTCAGTCATCACAAAGGATGAATACCCACGATTTGCATCGGCATGGATGGGACTGGAGGAGGTTATGCTAAGTGAAATAAGTCAAGCAGAGAAAGTCAATTATCATATGGCTTCACTTATTTGTGGAACATAAGGAACAGCATGGAGGACCATAGGGGAAGGGAGGGAAAACCAAAGGGGGAGAAATCAGAGAGGGAGATGAACCATGAGAGACTATGGACTCTGGGAAAAAATCTGAAAGTCTCAGAGGGGAAGGGGGAAAGGGGATGGGGTAGCTGGGTGATGGGGATTAAGGAGAGCATGTGCTGTGATGAGCACTGGGTATTATATGCAACTAATGAATCATTGAACACTACATCAAAAACTAATGGTGTACTATACAGTGGCTAACTGAACATAATTTTAAAAAGGGGCAATTTCATATGGCTCAACTTAATACATTAATAGAGCTGCTAATGTTAAGCTCTCCTTTAATTCCATCATTTCATGAGGCTAACTTGGCCAAGTTCCGTTTGTTTAGCTTGGTTAAATTAATCTCATGAAAAAAATTGTGGACTATTTTCCTTCTTTTTCTATATCTTAGATCTATTTGTAGAAGATAAGGGTTATATGGTCTTTGAGTATTTTGTGGAAATTACTCTGTAAAATAATTTTGGTAGAATATTTTTGTGCATGGAGTAAAGGTAGATTTTTACTTACTGATTCAATTCCTTTAATTTTATAATCTCAATCAGGTTTTTAAATTTTGTATTGAATTAGTCTTGGAAAGATATTTTCTTAGAAATTTTCATGTCTAAGTTTTCAAAATCATTGGCATAAAGTTTTTCATAATATTCCTTTATATTTCAGTCTCTATATTACTCATGGATCTGCCCTTTATTTCATTCTTACAGTTACTTGCTTGTGTCTTCTTTTTTCTGGACCAGTATTGCCAGAGTCTTCTCTATTAGACCAATTTTTTTAAAGAATCAGCTACTGGTTGATAATGCTTACTCTTGTGTCTTCATTTTCTATTTTTAAAAGTTTTATTCTCATTGCTTTTATTCCCTTACTTGTATTTTCTCTGGGCTTATACTGCTATTCTTATTAAAAACTTCTTGAGTTGGATACATGATTCATTAATCCCCAATCTTTCTTTTCTAACTTGAACAATTTTTTCTAATTTTTAATTTTTATTTCAATTTAACATTTTAATTTTTAAATTTTTATTTTATTTTTCCTTTGGCTCATGAATTACTTAGGAAGAAGTTTTCTAATTTCCAATTATTTGATGTCTTATTAGTTGTTTAATTCTATCTTATATATTGTACCTTAATCGTATAGTAGACCACCTAGTCTGAAGCCCCACAATAAGCACATTACCTCTTTGATAACATTTATCATGTTTTGTTACCACTGTACAGGTATCTACCTGTCTCTTAAGTAGATGGTAAGCTCCTTGAGGATAGGGCCTGTGTTTTCTAGCTCTCTAATGCCAGGCCTATCACAATGCCAGTGCAAATATTAGGTGCTTAATATATTCATGTTGACTGGTAAAGTAGTAAGTGATTGTGTAAATTGTTCCCTAAAAAATTTCCACACAATTTTAGGTTCTCCAGCTTCTATTTTCTACCAAAAAGAAAACTATACATCCCATTAAATTGCTTTATAGTAACCTAAAAGAAATGTCAATCTTAAAAAATAGACAAATCTAGCATATTAAATTAATCAAGCTACAGTTAGTAAACAAGAATTCAGTACCTGGGGGACAGATCATAGTGTTTTGTTTTGTTTTTTTAAGATTTTTTTAATTTACTTGAGAAAGGGAAAGGGAGAAGCAGACTCCCTGCTGAGCAAGGAGCCCAATGTGGGCCTTGATCCCAGGGCTCTGAGATCATGAGCTGAGCCAAAGGCCGCTGGTTAATCTACTGAGCCACCCAGGTGCCCCGATCATAGTGTTTCTTACAGATGCCGCATTTAAATTTTTGTCAAGTATTACCTGTATGGACAAGCAAAATATAGTTTGAGGTATCATATACTTCTGAAAATGATGAAAGTGCTTGTGGAAGAAATCTCAGATTTACTAGATGACACCATTGAGAGGAATGATCCAATAGTGTTGAAACACAAAAAGAGAAACTACCACATCCTTAGGATATTAAAAACAATTTTTTTCAATTAGTAAGTTGTCTTCCCATTCATGCATATTAATATATTAGTATATTCATACATATTATATAATACATTTTACATAATATATAAATAAGATATTCTAGTGTCTAAATAAGAGTGCTCTAAATAGATAATAAAAAACTATGGGATTATCTATTTAAATTTTATCACCATAAGATTTTATGTAATGAATTATTTATCTCAGGTATTCAGTAGAAGTAGGTAGAAAGGAAAGCCCTATTTTATTCATCAGATAAAGAAAAAGCATGATCTATCAAACAGAGAGATCAAACACTTTTCTACCTATAAACTTCAATCCAACATATACATGAAATTTCAAAAATTTTTATTACATGCAATCATTTCCTTCTGTATTAAAAAATTCTTTGAGACAACGGTTTCCCCTTTTACTAAGTGTCAAAGCCTTGTGAAGTTATTATGACACAAAACCATTCCTTTCTCCTGATGAAAACAATAAACAACTATGAGAACTGAATAAGCAATGTGAGTCCCTCTAATGATCTGCCTCAGTTCTAAGGCAAGAAAGATATTATGGCAGAGCTATTTGATCTTGTTTCTAATTTTATTTTTTTTAAGATTTTTATTTATTTATCAGAGAGAGAGAGACAGAGGCAGGCAGAGGGAGAAGCAGGCTCCTTTCTCAGCAAGGAGCCCGATGTGGGGCTCGATCCCAGGACCCTGGGATCATGACCTGAGCCGAAGGCAGACACTTAACCGACTGAGCCACCCAGGCGTCCCAATCTTGTTTCTAATTTTAAATTATTTTTAGTAAAACGTTCATTTTTGAATGAACGTTTTGAATGAAACACTACTTATGAAAATGTGGGTGTTTGTTGGAGAAGGTGAGGTTTTGTAAGTGTCTGTGTGTGTATTGTGTGTGTGTGTGTATATGGTCATGCATATGTGTACATGTTCTAACTCCCTTACCACTACCAGCAGAAATTCACAGGCAAATATTTTATTTTGGTATTTCATCAGATTCACTAGGATTATTTCCATTACAAACCACATTTGAGCACAAATTATGCAACCTATCAACAAATACTTTGATGAATAAATGTAATTTAAATTACTGTAATGTGAATTCATAATATACGCAGTTCACTGGACTCCTCATTACCCTTTCATGTTCCTGCCCCATAGGACCATACTCCGTAATGCCAGGAAACATAAAAAATAAGTACAGCAGTCATTAATACGTTTATGAGTGTTGTAACAATATGAGTAAACTGGATAAATATTTTCAACAAGAATTTATTGAGCACTTGTGGTGTTCTCACCATGATGAGAAGATAAAGTCTCTTCCCTTAAAAAATTTATGATGCAGGTGCAGAAAAACTCTGCAATTGATGCCCCATGCTTCCTTGCATGTCATTCCCTTTGCCCGGAACATTTTGTCTGGAACATCCCTATTCATCCTCTAAAACAGAGATCAGATAGTAAATATTTCAGACTTTGTGGGTCAGACCATCTCTGTTACAAATATTCAACTCTGCCCTTATCACTTGAAAGCTGTCATAGATGATATTAAACACATGGACAGGACAGTGTTCCAATAAAACTTTATTTACATAAACATGCAGTAAATCATAAATGGCCTGAGGATCATGATTTACTGACTCATGGTTTAAAATCCTTTGGGTATATACAGAAGCAAGAGAATTAAATGGCTAAAACGTAGACTCTGGAGTCAGATAGCCTGGTTTCTAATTCTGGCTCTGCCGCTTATAAGCTGTGTGACTTGAGCAAGTCATATGACACTCTGGGCCTATTACCTCATCTGTAAAATAGAGATTATAATACCATGTATGTATATGGAACTTTTGTGGGCTGTGAATGAGTTAATAGATCCTAATGAGTTTAGAAAAGTACATACATAGTAAGTGGTATATAATAAGTGCTATATAAGGGTTATCTGTTATGACTATGTAGGATACTCTCTCTCTATATATATATATATATATATTCTTTTTTTAAAAAGATTTTACTTATTTATTTGACAGAGAGACAGAGAGAGAGCACAAGTAGGCAGAGTGGCAGGCTCTGGAGAAACAGGCTCTCGCTGAGCATGGAGCCCCACACAGGCCTCAATCCCAGGACCCAGGGATCATGACCTGAGCCGAAGGCAGCTGCTTAACCAACTGAGCCACCCAGGTGCCCCTATATATATATTCTTATTCCAGAAGATTTAATATATTGCTTCTCTGGGCCTGGGATGCAGGAATCAGACAATGGTCACAGCCCACAGAATTAACTTTAATAAAACTGTTGAAGGGTCCTGAAGAGAACACCAAGAGTAATCTAAATAAATAAAAGGGTAATCCACTAAATGGAAAGAAGGGCATAGGAATGTAACAATAAGTAACCAGATGTCTTCAGTGTGGGAAGTTATAAAAGGGAGATAAAGAAGAAAAGTGCAAAAATAAGAAAGAATGTAAAAAAAATTAGCTAAAGTAAAGGAAGGGAAAAGAAGTAAACAACATTAGTGTAGAATGAAAGAGAGTAGGGAGTGTAAATTATAGCCCATCTCTTGAATTCCAGATCTCAATGGCAGGCTGCCACTTGTTCTGGCTGCATGAAGACCCACTTGGTCTCACGGAATGAATGTTGGGTATAAACATCAAGACTGGCAGTCAGGTCCTGGAAACCAAGGTTGAAACTCCAGCAAGACAGAGACAGCTTCAGTTTCTAAGAGGAGTGCCTGGATAGACAGAGAACTCAGAATTAGCTAGGACCAAGTCAAGATGACAAGTCTCTGCCCTGAGACTCTTATTTGAAGTGCGTAAGAAGGAATGCTTTTTGTATGATGTTAGGTAGTCCCTCTCATACAGTTTCTGTATCAGTTAGGCTAGGTTAGGTAAAGGTTCATTAACAAATGACCCCCAAATCGCAGTGGCTTAAAACAACAAAAGTCTGCTCCTCTCTCATGTTCACTCACACTACATGGCCATTGTAGGTGTTCAGGTGGCTCTGTCCCATGTGGCTCTCACTCTGAGATCTAGACTGATAGAGGAGATACAACCTGGACTGTTATCAATCACTTTGACAGAGGAAAACAGAACTCTAGGAGGTCTCACGTTGACAATTTAATGTTCCAGCCTGGAAGTGATACTTATCACTTCCAACTCAGTTTATAAGCCAAAATGAATCATGTGACTTGACCCAACTACAAGAGGGACAAGAAAGCGACCCTACTAAGTGCTGAGAAATTGAAGAGCCAGAAATAATTTGATGAGCAGAAACTAATGACTCCCACAGTTTCCAACTTAATATGTAGAGAAAAGGCTTTGAAAATATTTATAGAGTCAGCTTTGGGAGTCTACTGAACAAACTGTAAATACTACCAGGGAGAGAAGACTTCTTCCACCCAAGCAACCATGGCCAGTTGAGCAAGCACTGGGAACTGCTATGGATGTCACTACAGGAGGACAAGGCAACAGCACTGGTAGCAGACCTAGAATGAGCTAACCTGAGATTAGCAAACACCGCAGCGACCCAGAATCCACAAGGAAAAAGTAAGAATGGAGTAGAGTCCAGATGAGGAGCTTGGGGCTCTATTGTTTCTCTTTGTGGAAATCTGAAGCCACAGGCTGCCCAGATTACATCCATGTTCTTGAGGCTGCAGAGGCCGGGGGCAAGCAGGGCTTGTTAGTGCTGCCTCCTAGTGGGCACAGGGCTATTATGACTTGTTTAAAAAGGGTGGAGGGTGGGAGGGATGGGGTGGCTGGGTGATAGACACTGGGGAGGGTATGTGCTATGGTGAGCGCTGTGAATTGTGCAAGACTGTTGAATCACAGATCTGTACTTCTGAAACAAATAATGCAATATATGTTAAGAAAAAAAAAGAGGAAGATAGCAGGAGGGGAAGAATGAAGGGGAATAAGTCGGAGGGGGAGATGAACCATGAGAGACGATGGACTCTGAAAAACAAACTGAGGGTTCTAGAGGGGAGGGGGGTGGGGGGATGGGTTAGCCTGGTGATGGGTATTAAAGAGGGCACATTCTGCATAGAGCACTGGGTGTTATGCACAAACAATGAATCAAAACCAAAAACAAAGAAAAACTAATGATGTAATGTATGGTGATTAACATAACAATAAAAAATTTTTAAAAAAGTTTTCCAATAACTGAAGAAAAAAAAAAAGGGCTCGTATTTGGCCTAGAATCTGTCAAGAGACTATAGAGCAAATATGAAGCCTGCATTTTTTCCTAAAAGTGAAGTGGAAGAGACTTCCAGTGCTGGCCAAGATGAAATAAGCCTATTTATTGTAACTGTAACTAAAAACTCCAGGTATAATACAAAAAGCAATTATCTGAGGCTTCTGACAAGTAAACTAAAGCAGGCAGATTGGGGAGAGGAATCAGTGAAGTGACCCATAGACGGAGTGGGTTTCCCAAGGTTGTTTCCCTCTTTTCTCTCTTGGCTTTGACCCAAATATGGGCACTGGTTAGGAGTTATGGCAATGGCTATGCAGGCAATAAAACCTTCAAGAGAAACACCATCTTTCTAGCTGAGGATCAAGAAAAGCAATCTCTGCAAGCTGGTGGGGGAAGTGGGGTGAGGCAGAAGAATCCCAGAGAAAAAGGAGCTGGAGAAGATGATTCCTTAACTCTGTGTATTAACTCACACAAAATACACACATGCACACACACACACACACACACACACATATCAACGTTTTCCAGATGAGTCTAAAAAGATTCAGAGTTTCACCACATAATATCAAAATGCCCAGAATATTTTCCAGAATTACTCAATATATAAATAGGTAGGAAGATGTGGCCCATTTCCAAGGAAAATGGCAACCAATAAAAGCCAACCCCAAGATGACTTAGATGTTGAAAGTACCAAAGGCTTTAAGGGAGCTATTTATAACTATGCTCCCTGATGAAAAGGTAAAACATATTTAATGTGAATGGAGAAACAGAAGTTGACAACAGAGATATGGAAACTTTAGAACAGAAAATACAACATCTGAAAAAATTCACTGATGGAGCACAATAACAGCAAATGAAGAAAAAGACAGAGAACTTGAAGATGAGTCAATAGAAATTATCCAATCTAAAGAACGGAAAGAAAAAGACTTTAAAAAGTGAACAGAGACTCAGAAACCTATGAGACAATATCAAAAGATCTAACATCTGTGTCAATGAGTCTCAGAAGCTAATAAAGAAATTGGTACAGAAAAAATTGCAGAAATAATTTCCTAAAATGTTAAAAATTAGATAAAATATATAAATCTACAAACTCAAGAAGTTCATCAAACCTTAAACAGGATTAAAAAATATAAAGAATATCACACCAGAGACACAATAATGAAACTTTTGAAAACCAAAAACAAAGAAAAAAAATCTTTAAAGCAGCCAGGAAAAAAAAAAAATGATTCATTGCACATAGGACAACGATGATTTGAAATACCACAGATTTCTCATCAGAAACACTAAGGCTCTAAGACAGTGGAACATTTTAAAGTGCTGAAAGAAAAGCATGTCAACCCAGAATTCTATACAAAGCAAATAGAACCCTCGAAATGAAGGCAAAATGAGGCTCAGATGAAGGAAAACAAAGATAATTCATTGTCAGCAGATCTGCTCTAAAAGAAATGTTAAAGGGAGTTCTTTTAGAAACAAAATATTATATGGGTAAAGCTTAGAACTTCAGTAATAAGGAAGAGCAACAGCAATCATCAATATCAAGGTAATTATAAGATACTACTTTCCTTTTCGTACACTCTTTAAAGTGTATATGAGTGTAAAAGCAAAAATTACAACAATGTCTGGTAGAGTTTTCGGCATGTGTAGATGCAATCCATATGACAACTACAACATAAAAAAGAAGGCTAAGGAGACATATAGGGCTGTAAGGCTTCTACATTCTACTTGAAGAAGTGAGATGTTAGCTCTAAGTTGAATGCTTCTATACCCTAGAACAACCAGAAAATCAATACAAACATATGTAGCCATAAAACACATAAATTAAAATAGAATACTAAGGGAATTCGAATAATGCAAAAGAAGGCAGACAGGAAAGGGGAAACAGAGGAATAAAAAACAGAAGGAACTAACAAAGGACCAGATATATTGGGCAAAAGAATCAAAAGAAAGTTGAAGTAATTATATTAATTAAAAAAAAAAGACCTCAAACCAAGGTCAATTACCAAGGGTCAAAAGGGACATTACCTTATTACAAGATAGTTCACCAACGAGATATAAAAGTCCTAAAAATGAATGCAGTATTAAGACAATTTCAGATACATGAAGCAAAAACAGATCAGAAAGGGGAAATAAACAAATTCACAGTTATAGTCAGAGGTTTCAACATTTCTCTCTTGGTAATGGATAGAATCATTAGAAAATTATCAAGTATGTTGCTAGGGCCTGAATTGTATACCCCCAAAATCTATATGTTGAAACCCTAATTCCCAAAGTGACTATATTTGGAGTTAGAGCTTTCAGGAGGTAATTAAGGTTAAATGAGTTCATAAAGATGGAGTCCTACCACCACTGAAGGCCCTATTAAAAGGGAAAGAGAGAAACTTCTCTGTCTCTCTCCACATACACTAAGGAAAGGCCATGCGAGCACACAATGAGAAGGGGGACACCTACAAACCAGGAAGAGAGCCCTTCCTCATCAGGAACTGAATCACCTGGCATCTTGATTTTGGATTTCCCAGCCTCCAGAACTGTGAGAAATAAATTTATGTTGTTTAAGCCACCTGGTCCATGATATTTTGTTACAGCAGCCCAAGGTGGCTCATACAGATATAGAAGACCTGAACAGAGCTATCATTCAACATGACCTAACTGACATTTATAGGACATTTCACCCAACAACAGTAAAATATACACTATTTTCAAGTGCACATGGAATATTCATCAACACAGACCACATCTTGGATCAAAAAACAAAGCTTAACAAAATATAATCAAGTGAAACTGTACAAAGTATGTTACCTGACCAAGATGGAATTGAACTAGAAGTGAATAACCTCATAAATGACACACTTGATAAATAACTCATGGGTAGAGAACATTTTGAATTGAAAGAAAATAAAATATGACATATCAGAATGTGTGGCACGCAGCTGAAGCAGTGTTTACAAGGAAATTTACACCATTAAAATGCTTATAAGGAGATGGGTCTCAAATTAATGATCCAAGCTTCAAGCTTAAGAAACAAGAAAAAGAATTAAATCCAAAGCAACAGAAGGAAGGAAACAATAAATTTAAGATCAGAAATCAGTGAAACTAAAAACAGAGGAACAATAGAGAAAAATCAATGAAACCCTTGCAAGAAATGTTAAAGAATTCTTTGGAAAGAAAGAAAATTATATAGGTCAGAAACACTGCACAAAGAAAAGAAGAGCATTAGAAAAGGGATTAATGAAGGTAAAGATAAAAAGTAGTTGTCTATACGTGTGCAGGTTCACTTCCTGAATCACTGTTCTGTTCCATTGATCCATTTGTCTATCTTGATATCAATATCACATTGACTTGATAACTATAGTCTTATGATAAGTATTGAAATTCAGTAGTGTTAGTATTCGGACTTTGATCTTTTTCAAAGCTGTTTTGACTATTCTAGGACCTCTACATTTCTATTTGAATTTTAGAACCAGCTTATCAACAACTACAAAAATCCCACTAGGATTTTAATTTGGATCACATTGAATCTGTAAATCAATTTGGAAAGAATTGCTATCTTACCAAGATTGAGCCTTTCAACCCATGAATATAGCATGTCTCTCCATTTATTTAATTCTTTCTAAATTTTTCACAGCAATGTTTTTGAAATTTTCATTGTACAGATTGTGGTTGGCAGAATTCTAAGATGGCCCCAAAATTAGCCCCATATAGATCGTCCACATGCCCCATATAGCTTCCTCCCTTTGCGTGTAGGATTTCACTCCTGTAATTAAATTACTAGTCAGTTGAGTTCGTATTTGTAAAAAAGGAGATTATTTGGAGTGGGCCTGATGTAATTAAGGGAGTTCATAGAAGACAGAGGAGGAGGACGAGGAGCACCACCACTAGAGAGATCGTTTCTTACTAGACTCAAAGAAGATGAAAGCTTCTATGAATTCTACAGTTGCGAGGAGCTGTCTATAAGCTGAATAGCTTGTAACGGGTTCCCAAACATCAGATGAGGTCACAATTCCATTTGACACCTGAGCAGAGTATTCAACTAAGCTGTGTCCAAACTCCACAAGAACTATGGGATAATAAATGGGTGTATTCCCAAACTAAAAAAAAAAAAAAAAAATCAACAAAACCAAAAGCTGATTCTTTAGGAAGTAGAGTTCAAGCCTACATACTGCTTTTTTTGTGGGGGTAGAAGTGGGGAGGGAGATGTAGGAAGAGCATTCCTTGACTCTGGGTTCTGTTCCTAGCTTTGGTAAGTCTTCCGACATCCTTGGATCAAAATTTCTTAATTTCTCAAATATTTGCTTTGCCCACCTTTTAAAATGAGATAACATCAATGTAGATGGTTTGAATATGGCAATGCTTTACAAATCCAAGGCATTATTAATGTCTATTATTAATGTGCTTGCACATAACAAAGAAGTCTGAAGAATAAGATTATCAAAATTAATTCAATTAATCTCTGTTTGGAAGGCAGCACAGATTTATCTATTAATTGCACAAATTATCACATTGAATTCAAAACCATCTAACTCCCAAGTAAGCTTTGGTGATTTTTACTCATCCATTTAATAAAATTCTAAAAATAAGTCAGACACAACTTACCATAAAAACCATACTTCAATTGGACATGATTGAAATCAATTCAGAAGCCGCCCTGAAATAAGAATGAAAGGTAGAAACCACTGTGACAATGAAGGTAAAAGGTTTCAGTGAGGCCCTCCTTACCTGTCTTCCAGAGTTTAAAATATCTGTATCTCCAAGGAGTTCAAAGGAAAGAGTTTTATTTTTCCTCCTTTTTAGTAGTGGCTGGTGATATCTGAAACTGCAAACAGTTCCCCCAGATGACCTGCAGTCATAGGCAAAGAAAGGCAAACACAAAGAATATTTCCTGGGACTGAGGTCATCAAGTGCTAGGCTTTGTCAAGAGAGGAGCACTTCAGAAGAAATAAGGGGATTGGTAGATTCTCTTTGAGATGACAGTAAGGCAGTCAAGGAAAAGATTGCTGATGGGGACAAAGGTCCCAGGAAAGTCAGGGATAAAAGAGTAGACTTGTGTGCCATCTGTACAGAAAAGTTTTGCTTAGTAAAAGATGACAAATGAGCAGTGTTTGTGCTAACACCCAGCAAGACTTACCAAGAAATAAAGCACACAGTCTGCAGCAGCTAGACTTACCTCAAGCCCAGACCGCTATCAACCATGTGCTCTAACATTAGAGATGATGTGTGCATAAGTATTGCAATCAGAAATGTCACCTTTTCTAGGAAGCCCATATATTTAGGATTGTCTAATTCATCACTAAGTACTGAGGTAAACTTCAATTTTTTATGGAAATTCTCAGCTCTAATTGATTATTCTAATAGAGCCAAAGAAATGAAATAAGCAGTATTTTTGACATCAGAAGAGAGTCAGAATCCTTAATGATTACTCATAAACTTTGAAGCAGATTGGTAAACTCTGAAGAAATGCAGCCATTGCTTTTCTGCTCTGGGTTCTAGTCTTTATATTTGTTTAACAGAATTAAGCCTGCTTATCATGATTCTGTGGTGCCTGTAGTCATCACATCACCAACCTTCAACTAATAAGCCATGGTCTATCTTGTTGCATCCCCTGCCTCACTCACCATCCTCTCTATTTCATGATACTCTTTTATGTTGAAACAAATCCAAGATTTTTTTTAAATATTTATTTATTTATTTGTTTATTTTTGAGAGAGAGAGAGAGTGCATGTGAGTGGGGGGAGCGGCAGAGGAAGAGGGAGAGAGAATCTCAAGCAGACTCCCCGCTGAGCCCAGAGCCTGATGTGGGGTTCCATCTCATGACCCTGAGATCATAACCTGAGCTGAAACCAAGAATCGCACGCTTAACCGACTGAGCCCCCAAGATTTTTTTTATCGTGCCATCTACAAATATCTCAGTGTTTACCTGAAGAAAAGATAGTGCCAATATCATGCGTAAAAATTAACAATAATTTCTTGTTATCCTCAGACAGTCAATATTCAAATTTCTCTGGTTATCTCATATTTGTATTTTTGCAGTGCATTCGTGGAACCAGAATCCAAATGAGATCTATATGAAGCAATTGGTTTACTTCTTTCAAATCTCTTTTAATTCTCCAATCTTTCTTTCTTGCAATTTTTTTGTTGAATTACTAAGTCGTGGGTCCCATGTTATTTTCCACAGTCTAGATTTTGCTCATTTTATCTCATGATGTTGTTTACCTGTCCCTGATATTTCCTGCAAATGTTCTTCTGTCCCCTGTATGTCCTGTAAATTGGTGATTAAAGCTGAAGTCTTGATGATATTCAGTTTCAATTCTTTGGCAATAGTCCTTAATAGGTGGTGTTATGATCATCCATTAGAAGGCCAAAAAAGGCTGATGTTCTCTCTTTTTGTGTTCTCAGTAGTCATTAATGATCACTGTCAATATTTCATTAGAGGTTGCAAAATTGTAGTCTTATAATTCTCTATCATTCCTCCTTCAATTACTAGCTAATATGCTTCTCTAAGGAGGAACTTGCCCTTATTGATTATTTGATTATCATGATGTGCCTTCCATGTAGTGAAAACAAGACAAAAGCAGGATTTTTTCCCATTACGTTCTGGTTTTCAAAATATCTGTTGCTTCTCTAATATATATCCAAAAGAGATCCAAGGTGACCAATGACCTTTATTTTTTTTAAATCAGAGTGAGCACCTGGATTCAACATTTATAAATGCTTTGATCTACTGAAATTGTAATTTTTATTGATGATCAAACTGTCCCTCTTCGAGTGGCTTTTATATCCTTTTAAGAAGCCCACAATGGCCACTGAAAGTTTCCTTGATTCCCAGTATAACAGGGCATACTGGGTTTCTCTTGTACATTTTCTGCCCCAGTTCTGGTATCAGTGATTTTCCCAAGGAACCCTGGTTTCTTTTAATGGAAATTGGTACTTAAAGACCATAACCTGGACCTCAAGGATGTTCATCGCTACTGGGCTGATCATTGTTTTTAGATCTTTTCAGTGTTCAAAACTATAAAATAGATTTTTTTCCAAGACGAAAAACAACACAAGTTTATACAAATACTTCCATTTCAAATTCGAAAATACAAGGTTTTTACTTAATTTCATCTATATTATATCTGTAGCTCCTTTTTCCATGCCGAAAATACTGATTCCAAACACCACCAACACAAATACTCATTTGCTTTATCCCACACTCACACAACATCAAAATTACCACACCAACATGGCTGAGAAATGTTTACAGTTCTTTCTGTCCTTAGCATATATCCCTCTAGGAAGATCAAGTCAAATTACTATGTTTAATTAAAGTTACACAGAACAGTTCCTCTCTGTATGGTTATCCAAAAACTTGTTACATAGTTTGTTTCTGATACCTCACACTGTTTTTTTTTTATTGTTAAGGATTGCTTTTTAAATTGAATTTTATATTATAATTACATAAAATAATTACATGTTTCCAAATTCAAATCTGCAGAACAAGGTATATTCAGAGAAGTCACTTCTATCCCTTCCCTTTCAGCTTGTTTCCTTGTTTCCTGACTTCTTCCCCATCAGTAACCTCTTTCTTAAAATTTTTAGCTTAAGGCTTATCCTTCTTTTTTAATAAAAGTAAATATACATATTATATATGAATACATATATATTCATAACTGCCCTTCCTTAATGAACATATACACTTTTCTCCACTTTGCATTTTTCACATAATAATATGTGCTGGACACCACTCCTAGCACTATAGAGAGAGATAACTTGTTCCTTTTTATAGCCACGTGGTACTTCTTTGCATAGATGTATGACAACTTTTCAATCTCCCATTGATGGAATGAAGGTTGTTTCCAGTCTTTTGCTGTGATGGATTGTGATGAATAACCTGGCATATGTCTTCCTATAGTTTTTGCCGTTATATCTTTGGGGCAGATTCATAAAAGTGGGATTAATAATTCAAAGAGTAAATGCATATGTAATTTTGTTAGACCTGACCAAATTCTCCTTCACGGGTACCATTTTGCACCCCACCAGCAATGTATGGGAGCAGGAGCATGCATTGTATATGGTAAAAATCTGTGCTAGCTTTAGAGAGTAAAGTAAGACAAGTGCTCCCTCTCAAGTTGGGTTTGTAGTTGGAAAATAATCCCCTTTACCCTCTCCTACAATCCAGTTAGTTTAATACATTCTGTTGGCAGTCTCTGAAAATTACCCACAAGGCCAATAAATTGCTCTTTTTGGTGCTGTACGTGCACAGCAGTGGGAAGGAATTATTTCAAGGGGCCGGAATTGGCCCACCTTGGACCTGCCCAGTGGGACAGGATGTGATACTGGTGACACGAGCTGCACACAACTTCAATGGCCAGACTCCGATAGGGCCGAAGCCAAGCAAGCATGCTCTTAAGATGATCACACTGGATAATGGGAGCTGCAGATACACCCAGGCAATAAAATAACCTGCTTTGGGTGTCCACGTCTTTATGTCACTCCCCTGCTGGGAAACCTACTGGGGATCTTCCCCATCGGCGTTGTCGAATTCAGGGCTGTCTGCCCTGTGTCCAGGCCCTCCAAACCAATCAGCCTCCAGTCTGTTCTCCCCTGCACGACTCCTCTGCTGTTGCCAAGCAAAGCTGCTTGCCATCCCTTACATTTGTAAAGACTTTTTGAGCCTCTGTGCCTGTGAGTGTAACGTTTCTTGCTCTGAGGATGAACCCTAGGGTTTGGCCACTCTCCTCTGTTCACCTCACCCCAAAAGGAGCCAGTTCCAGATGCCACCAGAACCCATTCTGTCCTTAGCCACTGTTTCATGAACTGCTGGTCACTTGAGGGCTGTGTCTTTTACATCCACCAAAAGCTCTAACAGAATTAGCATCATGTTTTGCATGTGGCGTGGGATTAATACATGTTGGAAGCCTGACTACCTAGCATTTAAGTTTATGGCCAAAGGCATATCAATCTTGGAGTTAAACCTAATACTGCAGCATTAGACTTGTCATTCTCTCTGGCAAGAGAAGCAAATGGAAGATCCTCGTTCACACACACCGGAAAGCATGTCTCCATGAAGTATGAAGCCAGAGTAAAAATACTGCACTACAGAAACCTCTTTAAACAAAGCACCCATAGCAAAAACAATAAATCTCACCATGAATACAACAGACACACTGAACTGAGCACCATCTAGTTCCCACAAGATGATAGCTTATTCAAAAAAGGAAAATTCAAAACTGTATAGCCAATATAATGAATAATTTATATCAAAAATTTATATACATATATGATTTCCATACACGCATATTTATAAAAATATGTAGATCTAGACACTAGCAGTATTGCTGAGTGGTGTGTTTACAGGTTTTTAATTTTTCCTTATTTACCATTTTTCTGTGGACAGTACACTTTTATAATAAGCATGCATTACCTTCATGATAAGAAAAAAACCTAAAACGTAAAATATTTATCCAGCATTTGTGTGTCAGATACACTTGATATATAGATATAGTGTGGAAATTTGAACTTGGTCAGCATCTAACATACCCGAAGGCAGAAAGGGGGCTTTGGAAATGAAAGCTTCTAAAAACAACTCAAAAGCAATCACTGTTTTAATCTTGAGCCAATATTTGAATAGGCATTATTTACAGTCATAATTTTTGAAGATCAAAGCAGCCTTCCCTTCCCCATTGTCAAAGCAGAGAGGAGAGACGAACTTGCTGAATCCACATTTTATTTTATTTTTTTTAAAGATTTTATTTATTTATTTGAGAGAATGAGAGACAGAGAGCACGAGAGGGAAGAGGGTCAGAGGGAGAAGCAGACCCCCTGCTGAGCAGGGAGCCTGATGTGGGACTCGATCCCGGGACTCCAGGATCATGACCTGAGCCGAAGGCAGTCGCTTAACCAACTGAGCCACCCAGGCGCCCTGAATCCACATTTTAAATGCACACAGAGGATGAGCACATGGTGTCTTACCTCATCTGTAATGGTATGTTGTTGACTAGAAGAAAGACGAAGGCCAAGAAGTGTCAAGGAACAGAAGTGCAATGTCAATCTTGAATCTCCTGCCTCAATGCTAAAGAGATGTATTGCTAGGCATCCCACCCAAAAGCAATTGAATGACCCCAGGTATTTCTACAAAGCAAGAAAAGGGAACAACACACTTCAGGAGTGGGCCTTTTTAAGGAATAAACTGACTTTCTCTCTGAAGCTGGTAAGTGGTAATGATGGGAGCCAGTGGAAATTATAGCAGTTTCAATACTGTAGTCAGGTGCCTTTAATTAGAGTTGCCCTGAGCAAACATACCTAATCAGCCTCCACCATCCATTCTGCTACTGCCCACATCTTTGCAAATTGGTTCTGGTTTGTTTTTTTGTTTTTTGTTGGCTTTTTTTTTTTTTTTTTGCCTTAATAAGCTGGAAACACTAGAAATCCTTTTCCATTTTTAATTTTTCTAAACCTACCTAGCCATATGTCATTTCTAAAGACAACCCCTCCTTTTTCTGGTTGTTGGCACCATTAGCAAAGACAGAGAGCTCAGGGGCCTCCCTCCCATTTTTTTTCCTCTCCTCCTTCCACTGCATTCCATTTCATTGTTTGGTCATCCAAATGGGTATCTAGAGAACTTGACGGGTGACTCCAAGGTCGTCATATCTCCTGCTTCTCATAAAAAGGGAAAATGCTCCCTAAAACTAAACCTTACTTCCTCCCTCCATGGCCCCAATATGTTTTGGCGGCTTCTATTCTTAAAAGTAATGTGGGGGTAATCTGTAACTTTTTCAGATTCTAAGAAACTGCTTCCTCTCCTCCATCTTGCTTTCCCCACTATATAAGTCAGCTATTGCTACAATAATTCTGTGTAACACACAAGCCCCAAATGCAATAAAACTGCATGCATTTATTTCTTGGTCACAGTCTGTGGGTTGCCTATGGCTCTGCTGGGATAAGTTGGCATTTCTTGGCAGTTGCTCCAACTGTGGGTTGAGTCCTTATTCTGGTAGTGAAGGGAGTTCCCGAGTCAACCAATCTAGCGTCCCACAGTGCTTCTTTCTAAACATCTGAGATGAGCACTGAGTCTTATTTTATTCTTCTAAGATCTTATTGGAAGATGCAAGATGTCATTAATACCCTGAAATTTTTCTACCAAATCCTTTCATGCTACAACTCTGGAAGGTATATTACTTAATTGAAAAATGACAAATGTTTCACTCAGGCATGTCAATGATAGAAAACCCAAGCTTCCTCCTGACTTACCTCCTCCACTCAGCCAATTCCATAGCTTACAATTTTACTTGATGGAGCCCACTTCCCGTAACAAACCTTGTAACTGTTAGGGTTTTTAAGCTGCATAAAATTGAAAACTCAACCCAAACTATCTGTAACAATAATAAAGTATATTGGCAACCAAAACTCAATTCCAGCTGTAGAAGAGGCTTTAGGGTTAACTGACCAAGGAGCTCATCAAGGACAGAGATTACTTTCATCTTTCCACTTTGACACCAACACTGTCAGCCTCATACTAAAGGCCGATTCCCTTCATGGCTCTAGGGTGCCCCCTATAGCAACTAGGACTAAATGTCTGCTCATTCAAATCCACTAGGAGGCTGGCTTCATGGAACTATGCTTCATAACGAGACAGTTGCATTTCCAAAAACTCCCAAAAAAACTTGTCTTTGTTTCTCATTGAACCAAATTGATTTGGGCCAGACTCTCTGCAAACTAGGGCAGAAATAACAAGATTAGACTAATCAGAACCTCAAGGTCTGGTCTCAACCAGCTCCCCCTAAGGCATAGAGGGGCTATGTGTGGCAGTGAATGACACCTGGATAAAAGAGATCTATTTAGGAATGGAAAAGGAGAGGGTGGATGTCAAGATGACTTTTGGTTCAGATTCTAGGTGGTGAGTACCTTGGGTGAAGGATAGGATCATTCTGCTCGCCAGAGAAGAGTATTTCCCACTGGAATGTAATACACTGGCATTCCATTTACACATTGGTCTCTTGTGATCTGCATATTTTTAATCAACTCCCTTGTGCTAGAACATGTCTGACAAGGCTAAGGGCCAAACCCAATCATTGGATCAGGTTGCATTCACTCAGGTTAAGTTTTTACTCCGCATTATACCCTCTTCAGTCTACATCACCATGAATTGACATAATGTGAATAAAAAGAAAAAGAAAATGCAAAAATTACGATCATGCAGTATGCATTAACAAATTGCATCCACATAAAGGCAACCACGAAATGAGAGAAAGAGATTTGCAAGCCAACACTGGTAGCTATTTCTCATGTGTTTTCATTGTTCTATCAGCAACATCTTTGTGTCCTAAAATTTCTTATCCTCCACTTTAAACTTATTTCCTTTTGCCATTTCTCCAAAAGTGTCTTCAAACAGGATCTGTACTGTCATCTGTATCACGTACATATAAAATGTCCCACTGCAAAGAAAAGGATTCAGACCTACATCATCAATAAACAGGCTCTCAAAATCCCTTCCATGCCTAAAAGCCTAGAAACAGTGTTACCTGGATTATTAGGAGAAGTAAACCTGAAATATTCTAGAGTATAAACGTCAAACATTGAGCCTGTGGGCCAGCTTTAGCCTGCAGAAGAAGGTCATCACTCAATGACTCAACCTCTTTGTAAACAGCTTTACTTCAGTTGGCGTATTTTTTTTTTTGTGAAATATTAGTTCAGCCCACCAGGATTTTCATGAGGGGAAATTGGTCCATGAGTAAATTTGATTTGACAGTCTTGTCCCGAGGAAACAAAATGGCATTTTTTGAGAATGTAAGATTAATGTACTAAAGGATTATTATTTACCCCAAACTAAGCCCTCAGAAGTTCCCACAAAATTGAGGCATCAACTGTCAGAAGCAGCAAAATACTAAAGGCAACATATGCTTTGCAGCTCAGTGGTGTGTGCATGTGTGTGTGTCCTAAACAACAGAGTCCTTTAAACAAACCACATTTGCACATTGAGTAACACCATATTCTGGTCCTGAATTTCTCAACTTGCTTTTTATACAGTTACTCATAGTTTTTTTTTTTTTCCCTAAGATTCTTCTAAGTGAAGGAAGGCTTTTTCAAGAACCAATTCAAAATGAAAGTTGATTTTTGCATGATGTCACCAAAAGGTGATGTCACTTTCTTTTCTCTCCCTTGTCTCAAGTGGATACTAATGTTGAACTTATTTCACCCTTAACACAACCCAGACAGGCAATCTCTAAAAACACAATGTCAGCTAACCTCAAGTTATCAGATAAAGTTGTCAGAACCCAAGATAAAGCAAAACTTCCAGGGATGGGCTTCCTAACTCCTATGGAAAATTATGCATATTTTCAACTCTCTTTTAGGCAATATTATAGTGATTATTTTTAACATAAGTGCTAAAATATAGTCTTTTACTTTATTTAAAGGAGTCAATCAAAATTTTTAGGCAAAAATCCAAAGGAGGTTTTGTTTATGATGAAATTCAAACCTTACCCCTGAACTCTTTAGTTATAAGCAGTGTCTATTTTTATCAACACATAGGACACTGTTTTCAAGACCATACTATCAACTGCTCAAACCAATTCATAATTCAGGTCTCCAGTGGCCAATATTTCAGGAGCAATACATTCGCATGCCAACGGGACGAGAAAAGTGGGCAGAGATGGCAAGAGGATAAAGGAAAAGGCCTTGGGGCAAGAATGAGGAAAGTGTGTAACAATTTTTAAAGTAATAGTATTAGCAGCTCATTTTCCCCAAAGTAATAATAACAAATGAGCTATAGCCTACAGAGTTCATATTTTGAATTACCTATGTTTATTTCATCTGAAATGTTTTCCAAGCAGTGAGTTTGGTCCACCCATATTCAATCCATATTTGGGAATCATGACACAGCCCCATGTAAGCAGCAGTCAGGGAACAATAGAAGGCAATTTTATCCTCTGCCAGACACCACCTCAACATGCCCCCTGGTTGATACTTTGGATGGCTTTGGTCACCAACATCTATGTGGGAAGACCTCTTAACAGTGGCCTTAAGTGCAGTGTCATCTTAAAGAAAAGACAAGCTTGAAGACCATGGGCTGAAGGATGGATAATCCAGAAGAAAACTGAAAAAAGCCTCACATATGATGAATATTCAGCTCAGAATAAGTGGAGGAGTAGAGCCCTTGGAGGAGCAGAAGCCAATGAAAAGGTCTGCCCTGAAATCTAAATAGGCTGATTACCATCTCCACCAGAGCCTCAGTAATTGAGGAAACAGCAAGGAAACAACCTGGGCTTCCAGTACCCATCTCATCCCAAAGTGTCACATTTGCCTCTGAGGGCAGAGAAGAGTTAGGCTGTCCTGAGCTGGGTCAAGATCAGGAAGACATTTTCCTGGAGAGAATTCTACCCACCCACAACCTACAGTGAGCCCTGCAGTTATGGGAGAGAAGCTTCCCCCTTCTCTCAGCAAGGCCTGAATTAGTCACCTATTGCTGAAATAAATCTATGTAAGAATCCCAAACTCAGTGGCTTAAAAGAATAATCATATATTTCTGACTCACAGGTCTGTGGATTATCTGTAGTTGTGCTGGAATATGCTGGGAATGCCTGGCCTTAGCTCCAGGCTGTGAGTTGGTTCAGGTCTGTTCCATGTGTCTCCTACTTAAGGGATCAGTGGTTTTATAGGTCATGTTTTGTATTTTTTTTATGGCAATGGCAGAAGCCCAAAATGACCAACAGAAACATGCAATATCTCTTGAGGCCTTGGCTCAGAAAGGCACACTGAAACTTCTGCACATATTTCCTTGGCCAAAGCAAGTCACGTGGTAAAGCCCAACATCAATGGGGTGGTGAAATGTACTCCATAGTGGACCATGATAATAGTGGGGAGGGAATACAGCAAATACAATCTACCAAGATTGAGGGCTTTACTCCGGAGGACCCAATGTACGTTTTCCAGTCATCTGTATGCAACCTTTTAAGAATGTAACCCAAATGTCCGTGAACAGATGAATGGATAAACAAAATACAATATACCCATACAAGGGAATATTATTTAGCCTTAAAAAGGAAAGAAATTCTAATACATGTTACAACATGGATGAACCTCGAAAATATTATACTCTGTTAAAGAAACTAGACACAAAAGGACAAATATGGTATGATTCTATTTATATGAGGTTCCAAAAAAGGCAGATTTATAGAGACCGAAAGTTAAAGAGTGGTTGCCAGGAGCTGGGGAGAGGGAAGAATGGGGAGTTATTGTTCAATGGGTACGGATTTCTGTTTAGGAAGATGAAAAAGTTCTTGAGATGGGTAGTGGTGATGACTGTTCAACAATGTCAGTGTAGCTGGGGCGTCTGGGTGGCTCAGTCAGTTAAGCATCTGACTCTTGGTCTCAGCTCAGGTCATGATCTCAGGGTCATGAGATTGAGCCCTGAGTTGGGCTCCAAGCTCAGCGTGGAGTCTCCTTGAGATTCTCTCCCTCTCCTTCTGCCCCTCCCCTCCCACACTCGTGTGTACACACTCTCTCTCTCTCTCTCACTAAAATAAAATAAAGAAACAAAATCTTTTGAGAAAAGAACCAAAAAAATGTAACTGTAGTCAACACCACTGGATTACACACATAAAAATGGTTAAAATCGTAAAATTTTATGGCACATATATTTTACCACAATAAAAGAAGAATGTGAAGAAGACAAGTTAGCATGTGTGGCAGCAAACAACAGGCTCACACATGGACTGGTCCATTTTACCCTCACAACCATCTTGGGGTAGGATTCACTCTTCATTCAGGAAGAGGCCACATGCTGAAGGGGCCACGTGAAGGAACAGCCAAAACACAGAGAGAGAAGCCCACATCTTTCCCCTTATATCTGAGTAAAAAAGGTCATATTGCCTTTGAATGAAGATGAACATTAGTACCACTCAACCCACAATTGGGCCCTGGAACATTCAGTGCTGCCTTTGCCAATAAGGCAAATGTATTCCCTCAAGTGGCGTGTGCTAATAGACACCAGGTTGATCTACCCAAATCTAGGATGTTATTATTTTAAATCCGGTTCTAAATGCACGGTGTAACCAGAGTCTTAAAAAGAATTTTACCTGAAGCATAATGAGTTGAGCAAAAAAATGTTGTACTTTATTAAAGCTAACGATTATTTTTCAAGTCGCCAAGAAATTGGCATTTTCCCTAAGAAAGGAAGACTGCTGTTGAATTTTTCCCTCTTACTTCAATACTGAGGTTACTAGTAAATACTCTGCATTACCTTTTAGATTTCAACTGCACTGTGTTACCAAAAAGCATCTTCAAAACAGGAACAGTGTCAGTGCTTGATGTTCTTGGGGCTGGTCCTGTAGCTACTTCTCTAGTTAAAGGGCTGCCATTTAATTCTGAGAGACCATCACTGAGGCCAGACATTGTAATTCCATGCTTAATGATCATTTCCTGCCCCTCTCTGCCCCAGCTAGCACAAAGGAAATGGAAGGGATTCTCATGAAAAGGGGAAGTAAGAAAGGCATAGAAAATTACCTGGATTTCCAGATGAGTTTGTACCTCATCCAGCTATCACTGGAGAGTTTTCTGCTATGAGACAGCAGGGCAATCTTTCCATTATCTGTCCTTTTCATAACAAACACTGATGAAACATTAAGCTAATCCCTCAATACACTGTCCTGAAAGTCTGCAAATTGAATGAGTGCTTCATTATTCAGTTATACAAAGAAATATGCCAACAGATACCTGCATAACACAATAGCCCATGGATATCATAAATGGATGTTAATGCTATCTTGTGAATGCCTGAAATAGATTGTATTTAGTATACTAAATAAAAGAGTGCCTTTCTTCATTAGAGAGAGAGAGAGAGGTACTGGTACCAGCACTGACATCTTGATGCACAGCAAATGCTCTCCACTCTCTTTCCCTTCCATCTTCATCCTTCTTCTCTACTCAGATTGGAGCCTGAAACCTTAAGAGATTCTGGGGTTTCCTCTCCCTAAAGACAATCAACAAATCCCAGGTATTTCTACAGTTGTATTCAACATTAGAGTTTAAAGGTAAATGCCACAGGGCAAGATAGAAGTTGTACAGAGGAGGGCAGGAGCATAAGAATAATATTTATCGACTGCTTATTATGTCAGGTACTGTTCTAAGTGCTTTAAAACTGTTAAGTCATGGCATCTTCACAATACCCTTAGGGGGCTAGGGACTACTCTTATCTTGCTCATACAAATAAAGAAACTAAGGTACAGAGAAGTTAGGCAACTTGCATAAGGTCACAGAGATACCAAGCAGCACAACTGGAACGCACAAGCAGGCAGTGGGGAGCCCTGCTCTAACCTCCACACCATACTTCCTGTCTAAGGAGCACAGGATTCTGGGACCCTCCCACCCTGAGTTGCCATGAAGCCCAACTTCATCCAGCAGAAGGACTCATTACACAGTCAGCATTCTCAAAGCAATGATTCCTGTTCCCATCACATCACAATCATCACTTTAGAATTAAATATATGTAGAAAACTCTTCATCGTCCATGACAAGATCAATAACTCCATTTGTGGTCATTTACCTTAGGAACATGGCCGTCCCTCTGAATATTAACTAAAATGGAAGGAAAAAACTGAAAGGGGCATATGGTTTATGGTCTCTCCATGTTTTCATGAAATCTTCAAAATTAATCTTTTTATTATTATTATTATGTGATGTTAATCACCATACATTACATCATTAGTTTTTGATGTAGTGTTCCATGACTCATTGTTTGCGTATAACACCCAGTGCTCCATGCAGAATGTGCCCTCCTTAATACCCATCACCAGGCTAACCCATCCCCCCACCCCCCTCCCATCTAGAACCCTCAGTTTGTTTTTCAGAGTCCATAGTCTCTCATGGTTCGTCCCCCCCTCCGATTTCCCCCCCTTCATTCTTCCCCTCCTGCTATCTTCTTCTTCTTCTTCTTTTTTTTTTTTGCATATAATGTATTATTTGTTTCAGAGGTATAGGTCTGTGATTCAACAGTCTTACACAATTCACAGTGCTCACCATAGCACATACCCTCCCCAATATCTATCACCCAGGCACCCCCTCCCTCCCACCCCCCACCGCTCCAGCATCTCTACATCCAAAGTGGGGCTCGAACTCATGAGTTACATGCTATACCGACTGAGCCAGTCAGGTGCCCCTTTAAGATTATCTTTTAATTAACACTTTCAGACCAAACATGAATATGAAAAGTATCTATTTGATTTCTTCCACAGTCAATAACTCATTTGATTCACTGAAAATAGAGAAAGGTGAAATGGCTGCATAAAGGATAAATAACTCCACAAAATAACTTTCAACCATTAAATAGAGCCTATACTTAAAAGAAATAAATTTCCAGTAGATTGTTTCTAAAAGACTTCAAAATCCCCCAAAATAAGTCTTTGAATTTGTACTACTCAAATTCAAATTTTCATTGATGTGAAACTGTTTCAGTGTTCTCATTATGTTTGTTTTCATTTTCACATTTAAAGACAAGAAAATCTTTCTTGTGTATATCTTAATAAAATGTTACTGGGAAGGCCCTTTATAATCATAATCATAATATTAATTATTATAACAATAACTAAAGTTTATTGAGCATTAATGTGCCAGTCACTGGACTAAACTCTTTGCACATGATTTTCATATACTTTGCATAACAGTCTTTTGAAGAAGACATTATCTCCATTTTATAGATAGAGAAACAAGGTGTCTGAAAAGTTAAGTCATTTGGGGCACCTGGGTGGCTCAGTCAGTTAAGTGTCCGACTCTTGATTTCAGCTAAGGTCTTGATCTCAGGGTCATTAGATTGAGCCCTACATTGGGCTCCACACTGGGTGTGGAGCCTACTTAAAAACAAAAAGAAAGTTGAGTCATTTTCTCAAGGGTCTTTGCAGTCAGATCATGGAAAGAGCCAGGATTCAAGACCAGGACTGTGACTCCAAGACCCAGATATTAAAATCTACGCTATACTGCCTCAGAAGCCATAAGAGAAAGACGTGATGAATTCACCTAAAAATTAAATGTTTCTGCATATGCCCCCAAATCATCAATAAACTGGAAAAAAAAAAACCTAAAACATGTGTGTCAAAGAATCAGTGACCTTAAGTATATATAGGGATTCACACAAATTAATCAGGAAAAATAAGCAAAAGCAAAGAACAAAAAATTCAAATGGCAAATGTATTCATGGAATTTTTTTCACCTAAAACAAAAAAGTATAAATTATATTGATCTATCACTTTCATCTCATGATACTATCAGATTTCAAGGATTGATATACCAACCGTTTCAAGGATATGAAGAAATGAGCATGCTCATATACTGCTAGAATATGGAACAACCATAAACAAAAGAAATGCACAATTTAGGAAGATCTAGTTTACAGTTTTTAACATCTCATTTCAAAAAATATGCTTCATGTGAAAAAAAGCAGACTATGTCATACAAAGAATAAGATCCCAATTTTGAGAGAGGAAAAAAACTTTTTTTAAGCATAGAAAAATCCTTAAAGTTTCTATGCTAAAATGTTAATTACAGTTGCTTATTTGGGGGTTAATTGGATTGTACATTATTTTATTTTAACTTTATTACATCTTTCAATATTATGCAAATTTTTAATATTATGAACTAATTTTTTAATTACACATACTCACACAAATATGAACCAATTAATATAGCAACTGAGGCAAACATTCTTGACGGTAGCCACTCTTGGAGATGTCAGTTCAGACTTAGTGCACATCCTTTCTTGCCCTGACGTTTTTGGGTGGGAATGTGCTCGGTCCCAAGGACGAAAAAGGAAGGATCTATGCCAATCATGGAAATCTCATTTCCCTATGCTAGCAATTGGTCTAGAGGTAATCATGTGATCCAGGTCTGGCCAATGAGATATAGAGGAAGTCTGTCGATGGCTGCAGGTTAAGATTTCTTACTAATGAAAAGAGTGGCAGATACAGAAAGCACTTCAGTTACTCACATCTCTGCCACTTGCTTTTCTGCTTGGTATGCTGTTGTATGAGGATGAGATATTTAGAGCTGTGGTAGCCACCTGGAGACCATGAAAAGACGTATCACTGACACACTGAAGAGGCAGAATAGAAAAGATAGAATGAACCTAGCCCAGGTATTTGGTGATGGGAGGTGAGCCATTGAAACAATTCCAGAACTGCCAACTTCCCAGCTTTGTATTATGCACATCAATTAAATGTCTTTATTGTTTAATACTCTGTTGGTAGGGCATTTTATTCCTTGCAAAAATATATATTGTTTCAATACTTCACATAAAAAAAGACATATAAACATATAGGTTTTGGGGCGCCTGGGTGGCTCAGTTGGTTAAGTGACTGCCTTCGGCTGGGGTCATGATCCCAGAGTCCTGGGATTGTGATATACATGTCAGGCTCCCTGCTCAGCGGGGAGCCTGCTTCTCCCTCTCCCTCTGCTGCTCCCCCTGCTTCGGCTCTCCTGCTCTCTCTCTGTCAAATAAATAAATAAAATCTTTTAAAAAAACATATAGGTTTTAACTACGTGAATACATAAAGATACATACGTAGATGGGATATTTAGATCCCATTACTTCCTATTTTTCTGAAGAGTCTTAGTCTTTCTTACACCATCTCTCTCGGATATAAAACCTCTCAACTGGATACTTCCCATCAGCTTTCAGTTCTCTTAATCACTTTTGTCCCAACCTTCCTTTAGTTGCACTTCCCACTTCTACGTTCTGTCCCCCTCAAATCCAAACTCTTGAGAAAGGTTTCTTCTACCCAACATCTCCATGTTCTCAACTCCTACTTCTCAACCCACTCCAATCCATCCACATTCATTGCTTTACCAAAACAGTGAAGCAATTTACTTCAATTTACTGCCAATTTACTTATGAGCTATGACCTCAGTGTTACCAAATCCAACTTAACTTGTTCAGTTCTCTTCACCACTCCCTCTTTATTGAAATACTTTGTTCTCTTGGCTTCTGGTCTTCTTTCTACATTTGGGTTTTTCTTTGACCTCTGTGATTGGTCCTTCTCAGCTTCCTTTGCCATCTCATAGCCCATTAACTGCTGGGATTCCTCAAAGCTTATTCCTAGACCCTTTATTCCACCCACTTTCTATTCTCCCTTATTAATGTCTTTGGCATCAATTACCATTTATGTGCAGATAACCCATAGTATCCCAGACCCATAAATCCAAAATTTCTTTTTCAATATCTCAAAAGGTCACCATCTGTCCTTGTGGTTTTCCTACTCAAATCTGGACCTCTTCTTGTAGTCCCTGTCTCAGTGAATGGTACCAACATTGATCTAGCTATATAATCCTGAAATCTAAGAATAGTCTTTGAGACCTTCATTTGTCACCACCCCCAGATCTAATTCATCATTAAGTTTTATGAACTCTGCCTCCTAAATATTTCTCAGATTTAGTCACATCTTTTTATCTCTACTACTATCATTCTAGCCAAGCTGTTATCTACTTTCAGCTAAACTATGTAATAAATTCTCAACTGATCTCCTTACATCCATCTCTTCCATTTGTCTCCACACTCTAGCTAGTATGACCTCCCTTTAAACTCAGTTCTGATTATATCGCTCCCTTGCTTAAAACTTTTCAGTGGCTTTCCACTGCTCTTAGCATGAAGAACAAAAGCTTTAACTTGATCTGCGAAGCCCTGAATCACATGGTTCTTATCCTGTACAGGCTTGTTTCCCATCATGCTTTCTACCACACTCTACTTTTCTTTAAACTGTCATACCCCCAAGCTCACTCTACTATAGAACTTTCATGTATATTTTTCCACCTGAAATGTTCTTACCTGTCCCCTTTGCACAGGCAGTTCTTACTCATCCTTCAAACTTCAGCTTAATACTTATCTCCCTGACTTCCCTCTCCAAATAAAAGTTCTCCTATTGTAATCTCCCATCATTTGGAGGCCTTATGACAATCTTCAGTAAGAAACTGAAGCAGATGCTGTTGGCTTTCTTCCTAACTGTCATTTAACCTCATCATTCATGTTAACGTAACCCCTCTTTTGTTCAAATATTAAGCATCTGTGTTTCAGAAGCCATTCCTCAGCCCCAGGGTATGAATGTTTTCTAGTATGGGTCAGTCACAGTGATTCTATTCCTCCCACCAGTGATTGGATCAAGAATGGGCATGGGAAGCAACCCCTGCTAATGAGAAGTAAAAGGACACGGAGATGGGAAGTGGGCCTTCTATGAGAGAACAAGATAGGACTCATATCTTCCTGCCTTTGGATGACATCATAATAGGATGATAGGCTTAAGAACGTTTCAGTCATTCTAACCATGAGAAGAAAATCTAAATAACACTTCTGGTTGTGTGTCATGTGGTAGGTTGCACCACTGATCCCAATTCTTCATTCCTCTGTCATAAGACATCCAACCCCTTGCCATGTCCTCATAGTAGGAAGAGTGATCTTCCCTGCCCCTTGACTTTGGGTTTGTTCATGTGACTTGTTTTGGCCAATGGGATGTTAGCAACCTGATGAAAGCAAAGGCACAACAAGTGCCTCCATGGTTTGGTTGGCTCTCTTGGTCTCTCCAGTAATCCACCATGAGAGAAGCATCCCCCAGGTAGCTGCTTTCTCTTTCAGCCTGGTACTAGACTCAATATATATAAAGTAGATCTAAGCTTAATCCACACCCTAGAGCAGAGTTCCTTCTGCCAGTTCACAGAACCACCATCTAAAGCACCGCTGCTCTAGTTGACCTGCAGAATTGTGATCATAAGAATAAGTGCTTGCTGCTGCATGCCGTTGAGTTTTGGGGTGACCTATTATGGAGGATGACTGTGGCAATAGCTGGCTGATGCATCTGCAAAAGCTTCCCGACTGTTGCAGACATTAGCTAAATAATCACATAATTAAATACAATTCTCTCTCACTAGATTACAAGGTCCAGAGGGCAGCAATTGTGTCTATTTTTGCTCTCCATTATATCCCAGCACCTAGCACAGTAGATTACATAATAAATATTTGCTGAATGGACATTATTAATGAGAAAGAAAGGCTGAAATAATACATACCAAAAATGTTAAAATCAGATGATAGGATAATAAGTAACATTTATTTCTTCATTCTTTTTTATATTATAATAACACTTTTCTGTATTGTAATAATGCTCTTGTATAATAACTATGCATTGCTTTTATAATCAGGAATAAAAGCAAAAAAAAAAAAAAAGCTATTTCCACTAAGAAGAAAATATAATTATTTAGAAAGAAATACTATCATGGGTCAAACAAGAAGTCATTTGCATGAGTTAAATCTACATATAGCTCCAAATTGAAGAGACCATAAATTTACACAAAAGAGATGAATATTCAGGTGTTAGGACAGTAAATAAGGTCGTGGTTAGCACCAAAATTTAAGACCTGGCTGAGACACACTGTGCTTTGCTTTGCTTTACTTCCTGGAAACAGAGAAAAATGTCTAAGGTAAGCTGATAAAACACAGAAATTTAGGGAGACTGGACCAAATGGAAATGCCAGTAAGCTACTTGTTATTGACGAATTGTCTCTCTCACACTCATTTTACAAATTTATAGTAAAAGATTCCCAAGGACATCTCTCCAGCCATATCTCCTCGCCTTCCACCTCTTTCTACCTCCTACCACTTCCAATTTCCCTGCTTTCTGCTCTCAACCCACCCTCTAAGTTGGGGAACCTTGCTTTCTTCCTAGGGTCCTTCAGGCGCCTCCTGATTTCACTTGATTCCTTTGATGACTGCATCTCATGTTTCAAGGATGCAGCAATCAAAAGAAAGAAACTAGATGGCAGACAACCACATGGATCATTCTGAAAAATAAAGCGTTGGAGGAAAAGTAAAAACTAAGAAAAAATGTAAGGTATAGTAGAAGATAGTTTGTATCAATTTAAAATGTATACATTCTCATGTATCTCTTAGGCTAGCTCCCTATATAAAGACCTGTTAAACATTTGAAATAATGAAAGAAGAGAATGAGGCTGCCCATGGAAGATGAATGGCAGAAGGAAAGAAGAGAAAGACAAGAGTGCACATTTATAAGGGCAAAACACAGATTTCACTCCAAATGTTTTAACTGAAGGGGTGTTAATAAAGGGACTACTTACAGTGGCGTGGGGAAGGTGAAGGTAAAAAAGAATGAAATCTTGCCATTTGCAACCATCTGGATGGACCTAGAGGGCATTATGCTAAGTGAAGTAAGTCAGACAGAGGAAGACAAATACCGTATGATTTCATTTATATGTGGAATCTAAAAAACAAAGCAAATGAACAATCAAAAGAAAAATAGAAACAGATTCATAAATACAGAAAACAAACCGGTGGTTGCCAGAGGGGAGGGGAAGGGGGTGTGGGCAAAATAAATGAAGGGATTAGGTGGCACAAACTTCGAGTTATAAAATAAATAAGTCACGGGGATGAAAAGTACAGCATAAGGAAGGTAGTCAATAATATTGCAATAACGTTGTCTAGGGACAGATGGTAACTAGACTTACTGTGGTGAGCATTTTGTAAGGTATATAATTGTGAAGTCACTACATTGAACATTTGAACCTAATATAATATTGCATGTCAATTATTCTTCAGTAAAAAAAAAAAGATAGGTGTATTGGTTTTCTATTGCTGCTATAACAAATTACCACCGATTTAGTAGCTTAAAACAACATAAATTTGTTACCTTACAAATCTGTAGGTCAAAACACTGGCATGGAATCTCAATGGGCTAAAATCAAGGTGTCAGCAGGGCAGCATTCCTTCTGGAGGCATCGAAGAAGAATTTGTTTCCTTGCCTTTTCCAGCTTCTAGAAGCTGTCCACATTCCCTGGCTCACGGCCCCTTTTCTCCATCTTTAAAGCTAGCAGCATCTAACCTCTCTCTGACCCTGCTTCCATTATCTCCTCTCTTTCTGACCACAGCTGTCTTCAAGGACCCATGTAATTAGGTGGGTCCATCCAGATAATCTAGGATAATCTCTCATCTCGGGGCTCCTAACTTCAATTGCATCTGTAAAATTCTGCTTACCATGTAAGGTAACACACTCCCAGGTTCCAGGGATTAGGATGTGGACATATTTGGGAGACCATTATTCTGCCCTACCCCAGAGAGCAATAGCAGGAAGCCATTAGCATCCCTAGGGCAGAAGGGGCAAAGGAAGGACATAGTGTTAAGGGAAACCCAGGGGAGGTGGAACCTAGGAACTGTCCAAAAGGTGCTGCAGCGAAGAGGGAGGCAACCATCGCCAAAAATTGCTCTAAGGAGCAAGTGTATAGGGGAAAAAAATACCCCCAACATCTCCCACCCCACCCCCCGTCTTCTGCCAGTGCCTCTCATCGGGCAAACCTAACCAGAAACCACGTAGCAAAGGAGCTTGGGTAATGGAGTCTGCAGTGGTTGACATCCCAAGGCAGAGAAGGGTGGACGTTCTCCATTAGCAGGGGCTGGTGGGGATGGGGGGATGCTGGCAGAAGAGTTCGGGATAGCAAATGAGAAATAACCCGAACACATGCCCTGAACTGGGAAGAGTGATAAATTCAACTCTCTGCACTTGGGGTCATAAAAGACAAACGCTCTTCCAGCAAGATCTGCTGCTACGTCAAAGTAAAATCAGAAGGGTGTTGGCAGGGGGGGGGGGCGTTATGGAAGAAACGTTTTCCTTAAAATGAGCATGGAAAGATTTGGATGGAGGAGAATCAGTGTGCAGGCTACACCACATTCACTCGCTTCTCTCCTTCTCTTTACTTTGTCACGCAGGGGAGCCAGGTAGAAATTACCAAAGCAAAAGGTGGAGAGGTGGGGAGAAGCGCACAGGAAAGACAATGAAGATATTGGCAAGAACAGAGTAGGCAACTTAACACTTTGAAACAACTCTTTTTCAAAGAGGTACAAATAGCAGAAATTCTCCTTCACAAAGTCAGTGTGTGCTTTTGACTTGGAGTCTGGTTCACATTAATTTATGAAGTGCTGATAGTCTGGGTAGCTGGAACAGGATCTACTCTACAAACTGCTAATTTAACGATGAGCTGGATTCTGTTGTCAATGTGTCTCAGAGGTACCGCTTCTAAGACCATTACTCCCTGTCCTCTGATTTTGTTATTTTTAAAGGACACTTGGCCCCCTTTGATATCCACTTCATTTTATATCCAGGCTATAAATTTCTCCTTAGGCGCAGGTCCTGTCTGATTTTGAAGCTTTGAAGACTCCCATCGTGGCGAACTAGAAAGTACAATTTAACAGACACTTCCAAAAGAAAGCAAAAGCTCTTCCTGTTACATATACACCATAGGTCTGAGACCATCCTCAAAGCCACTCTGGCTTTACCCAGAGTTTCCGAGGGTTTAGAACCATTCCCACATGCAGGAAGTCACTCTGAGGGGGCACCCAGCCTAAATAGCTGGCCCCAAGATGGTTATACAAACAAGCAGTCCAGGAAACTCAAAATCAAGATCAGGTTGGGCGTAGGGGCCCGAACAGATAGGGCAGCCACTCTAAATGTTGAAATCTGAAATAAAACAGAACAAAAAGCCAGAAGATCTTAGTTCTGGCTCAGCCTTAGACAAACTCGAGCAAGCCTTGTAATGTGAAAGTGGCTTATTGGTTTCTATCAGGGTGTCTAGCACTCAGATCATAGAGTAAATTGCGTTTATTTTGATTGAGCACTTACTCTGGACCAGGCATTGCAAAAAGCCTACTTAATCCTTCTCAATAAACATGAAGTCATTTCTATTGTTATCTCCACTTTAAAGATGAAAGAGAATTTGAGGAGTTTAAGTGATTATGTCACAAATTAACACCGCTAAATGATAGAGGCAGGATCCTCAAATCCCAGAGCCTGAGGGTTTAACCATCATATAACAAATGCAATCCAGTTGACCCTGGAAAAGATTCCTCCTGAGTTTTTAATGGGAAAAAAATAACCAACAAAGAAAGAAAGAAAAATCCATTGCCTAATCAGTTTGCTCACATAAACAATGGACTAACATTCCACAAGTAAAGCACCATAAAAGTTCGATCTAATATGGAAAACTGACTTCCCTTGCCACAGAAATGGCACTGGTAATGAAGGGATTGTTACAATGTTATCTTTATTTCTTAAATGTTTTTATTGAAGTAGAATTTAAGTAACATAAAATTCACTATTTTTAGTGTACAATTCAACAATTTTTGGTAAATTCAGAGTTGGGCAGCCATCACCACTAATTCCAGAATATTCCATTATCCCAAAATAAACCCCAGACCAATTAACAGTTATTCCCAATTCCCCATCCCACCCCATCTCCACCCCCTGGCAACAACTAATCTGCTTTTTGTCTCCGTGGGTATTCCTATTCTGGGCATTTCACATAAATAGAATCATACAATATGTGATCTTTCACATCTGGCTTCTTTCGTTTAGCATACTGTTTTTGAAGTTGTCAAGAGGGAGCATGCATTGATACTTCGTCCCTTTTTATTGTCCCACAGTATTCTATTGTATGGATATACCATACTTTGTTTATCCGTTCACCAGATGATGGACATTTGGGTTGTTACCCTGATGGCTAATCATGCTGAGAAGTTTTTCATATGCTCATTGGCTATTTGTATAACTTCTTTGGAAAAATGTCTACTCATATCCATTGCTCATTTTTAGATTGCAGGGTTTTTTAAAGATTTTATTTATTTGTTTATTTATTTATTTATTTATTTATTTGAGAGAGAGAGAGAATGAGCAGTGGGGAGGGGCAGAGGGAGAGAGAGAGAATCAGACTTCCTGCTGAGCAGGAAGTCTGATATAGAGCTCAATCCCAGGACCCTAAGATCATGACCTGAGCCAAAGGTGGACGCTTAACCAACTGAGCTACCCAGCTGTCCCTAGATTGGGTTTTTTAAATTATATTTCATTTTGTGTTATTGAGTTGCAAGAGTACCTAAAACATTCTAGATAACATTCCTGTATTAGATATATGATTTGAAAATATTTTCCCAGTCTATCCCTTGTCTTTTCATTTTCTTAATGATGTCTTTTTTAAAGATTTTATTTATTTATTTATTTGAGAGAGAGAGAGTTTGTGCACACACGCAAGCAAGGGAAGGGGCAGAGGAAGAGGGAGAGAGAATCTCAAGCGGACTCCACACTGAGCCCGGAGCTGGTGCAGGGCTCGATCCCATGACTCTGAGATCATGACCTGAGCTGAAACCAAGTGTCAGATGCTTAAACAACTGAGCCACCCAGGCACCTCTTAATGATATCTTTTGCAGTATAAAAGTTTTTACTTTGAAGAAGTCTGATCCTAAGGTCATAAAGATTTACTCCTGTTTTAAGTGTTTTATAAAGTTTTTCCTCTAACATTTCGGTTCATGACCCATTTTGAGTTCACTTTTGTGTATGGTGTGAGGTAAGGGTCTAAATTCATTCTTTTGCATGTGGCTATCCAGTTGTCCCCATACCATTCCTTTGATCCATAGGTCTGTCCTTGTGCCAGTACCACCCTGTCTTGATTAGCTTTGCACTAAGTTTTAACATCATGAAGTATAAAATCTCCAACGTTGTTCTTCTTTCTCAAGACTATTTTGGCTATTCTGCATCCCTTGCATTTCCATATAAATTTTAGGATCAACTTGTCAATTTCTACCAAAAAAAAATAGCAAGCTGGAATTTTGGGAGGGATTGCCTTAAATTTATAGGTCAGTTTGGGAAGAATTGCCATCTTAATAGTATTGAGTCTTCCAATCCACAAACATGCAATATCTCTCCATTTATTAAGATCCTCTTTCATTTCTATCAGCAATGTTTTGCAGTTTTCTGTGTAGAATTCTGGCTCTTTTATTAAATTTATTTCTCAGTATTTTCTTCTGTTTTTTTAGGCTATTGTACATGGGATTGTTTTCTTAATTTTATTTTTTGGAATGTTCATTGCTTATAAATAAAAATGCAGCTAATTTTTGTATATTGGTAGTGTGTCCCGTGAGCTTGCTGAAGCTGTTAGTTACAGCAGTAACTTTTGTACATATCTTAGCATTTTCTACACATCAAATCATGCCATCTGCTCTTTAGGACAGTTTTACTTCTGCCTTTTCAACCTCGATGCCTTTTATTTCTTTTACTTGCCTTATTGCACTAAGATTTCAAGTACATGTTGAATAGGAGTAGTAAGAGAAGAAATACTTGCCTGGTTCTCAATCTTTAGGGGAAAGCATTCAATCTTGCACCATTAAGTATGATGTTAGCTGTAGGGTGTTCATTTACCCTCTTTATCTGGCTAAGGAAGTTTCCTTCCATTTCCAAGTTGTTGAGAATTTTCAATACCGATGGATGTTGGATTTTGTCAAATGCTTTTTCTGCATCTACTGAGATGGTCATGTGGTTAGAAATTTATGTCTTTTTCCTTTTGAGTGGAAATAGGAGGCAGTTGTGCACGGCTCCCACTACAATATTTGTAAGGGGGAATTTATGCTATTAAATTTGCAAATAAGGTTCACTGCATACGAGATAGAGGAACTTATCAAAAATTGCTAATTTATTCATGTCGGCTCCTTACTGAAAAGCTATTTGACAGATAAGTGAAAATATGCTACTCAGCAAATCCCTTCAACAAATACATATAATCCAGCCATCCAAACTAATTTCACAGATTAAGTCTTTTTCTTATCAAAATGTTCTACAGGGGTGAGAGGGAGACTGATTTGGCTGTTTAATCAAGGAAGTACAAGTTTTCACATTAAACTGAGTGAGCAAATTGACATTAAGATTGCATTTATTTTGTATGGATTCCATTGAGTTCAGTGTAGTTTGGCAGACTTTAAAAATCATAGACATATTAGGTAGAAATAAAAATGTAATTTCAGAAGAGAATCATACACTTTTATGCATTGAATTATACTAGAAATTTCTACAGTTTTCTTTGAAAGGCAAACCTCACAATGTATCTGAATTATTAAGCATCTGTTCTGTAAGAGCGGCTCAATTTCAAGAACTATTTAGGCTGAACGTGAACTATGCCCCCTAAGTAGATATGCAGCCCCTAGAATTTGAAGGTGTATTTGATTTCCAGGATTAAACTGCAATTTCTGACCATGTGACCCTACTCTTGCTCCCCATGATTTTTAAAAACGGACTATATTTCATAAAAGTGTAACAGCAAAGATAAGAATTGCCAGTCATGCATTCATTCAACAAAAATTTACTGATCACCTACTATGAGCCAAGCACTGTGATAGGCACTAACAATTCAATGGTAGACAAAATAGAAACAACCTTTGTCTTAAGAAGCTTATGTATTAATGAAGGAGGCAGATAACTGCATAGGTAATTATAGTTACAATCACAGATGGCAAATGCCATGAAAGAAACATACAGAGTACTATGAGAGAGAAGAATTAGGGGGACCCAACCTAGTCTGGAAAGGTGAGAGACATACTCTCTGAAGAACTGGCGGTTCAGCTGAAATCGAAAGTATAGGTAGGGATTTGTCTGGCCTGCTCTTCCCTTTCCTTTCATCTACCTTAACTCTTCCATTCTCTTCTCCTGGCTAAGGCACATACAAGTGCAAAGGTCTTGAGAGAGTTCTCTCAAAGAACTGAGAGAAGGCCAGTATGGCTGAAACTTTTAAGGCTGAGTTTTGAGGACCTCTAAAATATAAAGATGAGAAAGAAAAAAAGGAGTCAGGAAAAATGACCAAGAAAGAGCAGCCAAGGAGAATCTGGTGCTGTCAAAGCCAAGGGAGTAGACTATTTCAAGAAGGAAGATGATAGATTAAATTGCATGCTACTGAAAAGTCAATTAAGAGAGGATTGAAAAGTATTCATTGGGTTCGGCAATATGGAAGACACTGGCGATCTGAGCAAAAGCAGTTTTAGTAGATGGTCATCAAGCAAAATGCCAGAGGGGAGTGGATTGAAGTGTGAATTAGTTACTATAAGGTAGGTATTGCTGTTGTAAGAATAAACTCCAGAATTTCACTGGTTTAACACATAAGACTTTATTTCTTGCTTGCGTAATATGTACTGTGCAGATCAGCAGGGATTTCTGCTATAGTCACTTGATTACATAGAGTGACAGATGTTCCATCATCCTAAAGTTGGACCATCTATAATATGCACCTGTCTCAGTAGTTGTTGCAGGGGAAGAAAGCGTGGAGACTTATGTACTCACTCTTAAGTTTTGGAGGTCCATTGGCTAGACTACTCACATGGTGTCATACTGCAAAGAAGCCAGAAAATGAAGCTTTCCAAGTGCCAAAGAAAAAGAGAACCAGCTACTAGTGATCCCTAGTAATATCTACAACAAAACAACAAATAAGAAATAACAAAACAGAGACAGTGAGTGTAGGCCATCATTTTAAGAAGTTAGTTTAAAAAGCAAAAAAGAAAAGAAAAGAAATAGAATGAGAGCCAGACAGGGATAGGATGCCCGGGGGTGGGGGTAGGTATGTCTCTATGTGTCTGTCTGTGCTTGGAGAGCATTGCCTAATTCAAGTCCCATTTTTAGGAAGAATCCAGCAGTGAAAGTGATAGACTAAAGACACGAGAGAACAAAGAAAAATAATGAAATGAGGTTCCCCCAGAAAGCAGGAATGATGGAATCCAGAGGACAGTGGAGGGTTTGACCTTTGATACAAGGAGGGGCACTTTGCCCCTTGTGAAAGGAAGAAAAACGAGCCATGAGTTAAGATGCAAGTAGATTTTGAAATTCAATGGCCAGAGGTTAAGGGAGTTCCCTTCCAACGGTGTTCAGACGTCCTACATGAAGTGTGAAGTAGTTTTCTACGAAGAATGAGAGGAGAGTGGGGGTGAAAGAGATGGTCAGAAGTTGAGGAAGATAGAAAATGTGCAAAATGGTGATTTCCAAGGGTGGAAGATGAGGCTTGCTGCGCAGTGTGGAAGGGCTGATTGGGACTGGTGATCATAAGCTTATCATGATAATTTAAGCAGTTGTGGATTTCCTCCAGCAACGATGGATTTCACAACTGACCCTTATGGAGGTGACAAATGATCGGGTTCACCCAGTTAATGGTTTTGCCAGATGATACTGGCTGAAGGAAAGGGGGAAATAGTGGTTAAGAATACTTACAAGGGAATGATTTTAATGATGAGATCCACCTAAATCGGTACTGCATAAAGAGGGAAGTGAGATCGGGAGGAGGGTGGTATATGAGGGGAGTGAGGGACTTTAGGAACTGTTACAGTGAATGTGTTTGAGCAATAAGCTGGAAAGGTAGGGAGTTGTGAACAGAGTGAGACAGATGCTCAAGGAGTACGCATGGAAATGGTGTGGTTTTCATTGATGATGGTGTCCATTCTGACAGCGGAATTGAGCAGGTGATAGAGGGTGGGAAAGAAAGCCATTGAACATAAAGAGGTCAAAGAACTCAGCAGCCAGGGCATCGGGCAGGGTCCTCCATGGGACACTTAATTCACTTCCCGAATAATAAGGATGAAAACTGTGACATCGGGACTATGATTTTTAATAAATGAGGAGGAGGGTACACAGGAGGTTAACAGATGATTCCAAGGGGAAAAGGGAGAGGGATAATACACCCACAAAAGAGATGGGGAAGGAGCAATGGTCTCAACGTGACAAATGAATCTGAGAGCACTTTAATTAAGTTCTTCTGAAGAAGTGTAGATCCTATTCAATCTGTAAAATGTCAAGATTCACATCAACTTTCTCAGAAATTGATTAATGACCAGCATTTGACCTAGAACTATACAAATTTATATGACTAAAGTTGATTAAACTACTTTTGGACCGCTTTGGTATTTATGTCAAAATCCACATTTTTCTATAGCTAAGAATCCAGGCTTCACTGTTGTTATTTAACTTAACAAATGTGCGCTGCTGTGTACCCATACAGAGTTCTGATCACATGGGCACGGTATTCATTCCTTGCCTGAACTCGCTGCTCTCATTCATCCTGCCTCTCACTCAGAAAGGATATCAGAATACAAGGAATGCCCTTAAGCTTTTTAAAATTTATAAGCAAATAATTCTCAAAACACTTATACTTGAAATATTAGTAACATGTTACTTGCTTCTAACCTGACAATTAAATATAGGGCCCCAGGATGTGGAGACTCTTAGCACAATTTATCTACAACCCTTGGGCTATTCTTGTGAAATCTTCCCCCCCCCCAACTTTGTCGTTCCTCTTGCCCAATATGAAGATGAGTCGGAGGAGGGTAAAAGGTAGTACATAGTTAAAATTTCCACAAGGTTCTCTCTGTTCTCTAGAGCTGGCCTAAGCATGCCTGTAGTTAATTATTTATAATTATCGTTTCCTTTACCTACAATAGCTCCTACATCAATAAGCTCTCCATTAAACGCTCTTCCAGTTAAACCCCCCTGTGAGTGGCACTTGTTCACCCCCTCCCCCAACCCTGACTTCACCCTTACTAAAGAACTCCAATTGTGTTCAGTGTTCTCCAAACTCTACTGACCCAGACAGTTGGGGAGTTTGGGAACCAGGAATGACAGGTCAAAATATTCTCCACAGAGGACTAGTTCGTACACTCCAGCCAAGGGCCACTTAAACCTCATAAGGACCTAAGCAGGTGCACGCATGGACTGGTCTTCCTTATGTAGTTGCGATGCCATCGCACATGAGCGATGCCTGCTCAACACTATACACACGGGGCGCAAAGGAGCAAGATGGCACCAGAGGTGGATGATGGGGGGATGGTTTGCTAAAGACAATTTTTGCAACCATACATACGAGGCGGTGTTTTAGGGGGGATCTATCTTGGGAGCATAAGGGGCTTAGTCCTATATAACCCGACCAAATCTCTCTCAGAAGAGACAGAACATTCCATTACCACGAGCCACATCAATTCTCCTGCAAGAAACCAGGGAAACTCAAAGTGCTGCTCACCAACCATCCCTCTCTGGCCTAGTATCTCCTGGTAGGCTCTGCTAGGGATGTATCCTCTGTGCTTATCACAGGAAACCAGGGCCTTTACAAGATTTATGAGTCAGAGGGTTCATTTTCACAGAGCCTTCAACCCAGTCCTTTGTGAGATGTTGTAAGCTCTTTGGGAAGCTGTTAGAGGTTATTAGAGAAAAATAGGCAGTAGGGTCAAGCATATCTGGAAAGCACTGTGTTAAACAAAATGCACCCGCTTTCTGCAGAAATGCTCAGAAGGTTTGCTCTGCTACTGGGCATTAGGAATGTGGTGTGTAGGGTCCACCCTCCTGCATATGATAGGGAAGCTTTTTGTCAAAACACACCCATGGAACATCGGGCAGCACTCTCCACAAGTTGGAAACATTGTGGGTGTTGGGATGGGGTAGGGGGGTTGCTCCTGAAAAGAGCAAGACAAGTAAGCAGGTTTTCAAAAGAAGGGGTTCGGTCCCTCTCAATGCCCTGGCTCTCGCTGAACCAAAAACAGGAGTCACTACAGGGCCGTTGGAATTGCCCCGCTGATTGAATTTACTCAGAACACTTCATTTGAAATTTGGCAACATCCCTGATTGTCAGAGGTTTTTAATCTGATACAAAAGGTTACAGAGGAACACTGCTGCCCAGATCTGGCAGCCCATGGAAGGCTTTTTAATTAACTTTAAAAGGTCTGTGTGAGTCCTACACATGGCAGGATATATAAAACACCCACACTCATCACTGGGGTAGGAGAAGCAACTGGAGCGACTCCAAATTCATTTCGCTCGTGTTTTTAGAAAGAGCGAATTTCTTCTTTTGAAATTCAAGTTTGCAAATGATCCCGCGTAAAAAATAAAATAAAATCAAGTGTTCCCAACAACATGAGTTACAGGGTTAGTGAGGTCTCTCTATTCCAACGCTTGGTACTTTCAGAATTAAATCCACACTGAGCTTTTGTTCTTGAAGCGGAGGAGGGGCCCTCCATGCATGGGTGACACAGGCAAGAGCAGATCCTCATGGGAGAGCTTATCAATGATGACACTGGAATGGAGTGACCTTGAGACTTAAATAAATCCACGCAGTGAAGAGAAAAACAGCAGGAAGTCATTCTGAGTAAAGCTCGGGGACTCTCTCTAGCAATGCAGTGGGAGCCGGCATGGTGACGCCAGGCTGAAAAACTTGCACGAGGACCCCAGATGGGTCGTGCTCTCCCCCTATTACCACAGATGGACAGAGTCCAGTTTCAAAAATCTTTTTCCTACCTGATCCCTCTACCTCCAGAATGCCAGTGTAGACAGTCCACCAACTGTGTCATTGAAGGTAGACCTGGAAGGCTATGAGGTGCAAAAGAATTCCCTCCGGAAAGCCATCTAATCTGAAATTCCCAACAGCTAGGCAGTGGGCATCGTGTGGGAGGGGAGGGAGTGGGGAGTCAGGTGAAAACCGTGAATTCATCTGAGGACTGGTTAAGAAAAACATATATCTCTCACGCATATATGGGCTATTGCTTTTTTTCCAAATCCTTTGTAGATGCCGTTGTGATGAGTAAAATTCAAAGCCTAAGTAAGTAAACTAAGTAATGTTTTTGAATGATCATATCTGTTGTGTATTTTCTTAGTCAATGGGTCATAGAAGAATAACCAGAGCAGTCATTTCCCTAAGTATTTAGATTTTTTCAAGATTTTATTTATCTATTTATTTATTTATTTATCTTAGAGAGCTAGAGCACGAGCAGGGGGAGGAGCAGAGGGAGAGGGAGACGCAGACTCCCCGCTGAGCGCGGAGCCCCACGCCAGTCTCAATCCCACACCTCTGCAATCTGACCTGAGCCAGACGCTTAACCGACTGAGCCACCCAGGCGCCCCAGATATTTAGATTTTTAAAAAGGCTTCTCATACCTGAGAAGGCTGAGACTGGCTGGTCTCATCCTCCCTTGGTTTTTAGTCAGACCTGCTCTGAAACCTCCCCACATGGGGCTTTCTTGAACCTCCCTGAAAAGGGGACTTCTCCATGGCCAGTGATCGAACTCTTCATTGCTGACTATATGGAAGGAACACCCAGAATTCAGTAGTTGCCAGCTCCACTGTAATTACATTTCCCAGGTTTCCTGCAAACCTGTGCCCCGAGGATCACAGTCCAAGGGGCTGTCTGGAAATGTAGGGAAAGAATCAGCCTGCCCGTGATGGCGATGAGACCCGAGCCTGCCTTCCAAAGACTTCCCCCGACTGATGAGAAAAGCGGCCCCTCTGCTGAATGCACTGAATAAATCATCGTTTCTGGCAAACTGATTATGAAAGAGTGTGCTGAGGACTGCTACTTCTAAGCAGAGGTGGTTTTTGTTTAACCTGCATCAAGGCATTTAGTGCTGACACGGGAAAGTCCAAAGCTGCATATCAGCAGGCCCCTTTCATAAACACTTGGAGCTCTCCTGTCCTTATTACCGGCCCAGCTCTCCAGCCCCGACTGCTATTTGCCTTGATGTAAGGACATGTCCGATTTATTAGCTCGGCTAACATGATCCACCCTGAGATCCTTACTGATTTTCTTACAGAACCGAAAGGAAAGCATTGCCATGAAGACACCACATGACAAGAGACACACAGAGACAGGTCTAGATAAACTTAGAAATACACATTATCAACAAAATGGGCCCCATAATAGTTAACCGCCATCACTTTAAACACAGACACAAATGCTGCCACTTGCGAAATTAGCTAGGATTCGATTGCAGAGCGTCACAAAGAACGCTCCCCAGTCACACAGCGTTTTCTCCATACACAGGTTTAGAGATGTTCAGCGCTAGAGGCACCCTCCCACCTCAGGGCGTGTGTTTGATCCTGCTGGTACTCTGCCTGGGACTTTCATTCCCCTAATTATCGGCACCATTCACTCCCTCACCTCCTTCAAAACTTGGTTCCAATGTCACTTTGCGAAGCCTCCCTGAGCCCCCTATTTAAAACTGCAAGCCCCGCCCCACTGCATGGTCCCCAGCATTCCCTACCCCCCTCCCCTGCTTTATTTTTCTCTATAGCACCTACTACCTTGTAATGTTCCATGTAATTTAATTATCTTTTACTGATGATTTTCTGAACGGCCCCCCAATCGAAACACACACACACACACACACACACACCCCAGAAGTCAAGCTCCATGAGGACAAGAGTTGTTGTCTGTTTCACTCACTGCTATATCCTTAGCGTCTGGAAGAGGGCTTAGCACATTGCAGAGGATCAGTCAGTGTTGGGTGGGGAGGGTGAGACAGGCAGCAGCAGACTGCAGAATATAAAAGATGAAAAGTTGTCTTCTAGATGGTTTGAAAAATCTTTAAAATGTGGTCCCCCAATTATACCTACCTGGCTTACCTGGAGCAAAACTTGGGAATTAGATCTATGGTTTGGTTACTGAAGTCACAGGTATGAGCAAATGATCTGGAATTAGGTAGTTCTGAGACTCTCGCTCACATCAGAATCCCTGGGGGAACCTCGTTAGAGCAGAGGGCTGGGCCGCACCCCCAGAGATCCTGAGTCAGTAGGTGTGGGGCAGGGCCGCAGAATTTCGGTTTCTAACCAGTCCCCCAGGTGATGCTGGGGCGGCTGGTCTGGGGACCAGGCCTTGAGATCCACCGGCCTAGACATTTCAGGGTGAACACAGACCAGCCACTGATGTTTTCTCGTTGGTTTTCTCCCGTGTATTCTTTTTTGTTGTTTGTTTTTCCAGAAACCAATCTTATTTTCTGTCTTTTCAGTTCCTGAAGGTAAACACATCTTACAGTTTGGACGTTCTAGGACTTCATCTCAGTACCTTGAGCTTAACACAGAGGGAAGCGAGGCCAATAAAATGGCCGCTCAGCCAGCTCAGCAGGCAAGTAAATAAGAGACCTTTTCATTGATCTCCTTTTGACTTTTCTGCCTCCTTTCTTTCCACTGCCAGTTCTGTGCTACACACACACACACACACACACACACACACACACACACACACACACACACATAGTGTGAAAGGATCTAGTTCGCCCTGGAAATTCCGCCTAATAGGAGCTCCTCTGACTCCTGTCAGAGTACAAGGCTGGTGTTCTTTTCCCTGAGTAGCGGACACTTTGAATGGCCCCCACCACAGACCCTCACTCACCTCTGATTTTGGCTCAACTGTAGTGGATAAGGTCCTCGCAAGCTGCCAAGCATCCCACCTCAAATATCTGCTGGGCCTCTTTGATTTTCTGGAGTAAGCTGCTCTCAGAAACCCCCAGAAATGGCTCAGTGTGTGAATAGGACAACCAGAAGTCTGGGGGATGAGTGTCCCTCGGGACAATCCTTTAGTTGGGGGCCAAGATATATGGATAAATGCCCCAGCTTTTGGTGAGACGAACCTGAGCCAGACTCGACATGTTCCTCAGACATTTCCAGAGGGATTGATTCCCCAGGGGCCCACAGCAGTGACCAGCTCGACGACATACCTCTTATTGGCTTCTTTTCCTTTCCTGTTTCTCTCTCTTGCTCCCTCACTCCTGATACCTAGGGTCACCTCCCTAGTAAACTACCTAAACCCAAGTTCTCTTCAGGCTTGCTTTCTGGGAACCCAATCAAATACCCTGCCCTGGGCTGGGCTCCCTGGAAGCTGACTCTGAGGAGATTTGCCTCTAAGGGGATGAGGAAAGCCAAACCAGCAGACAAGGCAGTTGCAACCGAAACCTCAGCCAGTCCTAATGTGACTCTCAGGAGCTGGGAGGGCCCCTCAGAGTTGTCGAAGATTGAGGCAGGGGGCTCGGCCAGTCATGGGCCCCAGGCCACCCCTGGGAGGTGGCCTCGCCTTGGGTGAGGAAATTCCCTGAAGCCCCCTGAAGGTTTCCAGGGAGGGGCACATCTCTGAGCTACGCACAGTCCATACTCCCAGCAGCTGCGGTAGGAGTGTGTTGGTCCTAAAGAGGGGTCTGGGCCAAGCACAAGGGATCCCCGAAATATTGCTTTGTCACCCCTTCTCGGCAATGCTCCACAGCCCCGCAAGTTCAATCATCTCTGTCTGTCTCTTGCAGCCAGCCTACTCAGAGGGGCAGCTTCCCTGCAGACTCAGTGTTTAGAAAAAATAAGTTAAATATAAATAAATATATTAAAGAAACCTAAAATCACAAGTGTAAAAATTGGCTACAAGGTGCTAAACTTAAGTGCTCGTATATAATTAAATTCCATCAGCGATGTGATGTTACATTCAAAACATCCTTTCTCAGACGGGGTTTTTCTTCTAAGCCATAGTGTTTTGGGTTGTGGACTTTTTTTTTTTTTTTCACACATCGAGTGAAGACAAAAGTGTCTGTCAAGGCACTTGTTATAAAAGGGCAATTAAAACATCCTGGATCCGGTATAACTAACGGGTAAGAGCCCTAGTGCTCCTGAAAATACTTCACTAATTACAGCCTCATTTACTGGCAGCCCCTCCACCCGCCCCCCAAAGCAGGTTGCCTCATTTTTCAAATTTGAATAAAGAGCATCAGGGGCTTAAGGACTCTTTTCCGGAGCAAGAAAGCGCGACCGCCCGGCATCTCACATTCTGGCAAGGAGACCTCCGCAGTCACTGTGCTCTCTGGAAGTGAAGAGCGACCCGGACTCCCTCAAACGTCTGTCCTTCCTGGGATCGAGGTATGTGTTCACTCACCATCTACTGCCTTGTTTTTGAAAAGCCCTCCCTTGTTAATTGAACTTTTAATTGAGATCATTGTTAGATGCAAGTGCAATTTTAGGAAGAGAGACAGGAGATGCCATGTAGCCTCTACCAGTGTCCCCCAAGGATAACTATTATCTTCTGAGTTCCCCTAATTTGCTTGTGCTCACTTGTGTGTGAGTGAGCCTGCGCGCGTGTGTTTTGTTTTAAGATGAGCTTATCCCACGCATCGGTTCCTGTGACCTCCACTACAGTGGAGATACAGAACATTCCATCACCACAAGGATCCCTCCTGCTGCCCTTTTATGACCCCACCCACCTCTTACTGGTCCCCTCCACCATACTCTCTCCTTCCACGCCCAGGTCCTTAACTCCTGGCACCTGGAAACCACTAATCTCTTCTCCTTTCTAAAACTGTGTCATTTCAAAACTGTTATGCCCATAGAATCACAGAGTATATAACCTTCTGGGATTGGCTTTTTTCACTCAACATCATTTTCTGGAAAGTCATCCGAGTTGTATCCGTAGTTCATTCCTTTCTCATGCTGACTGCAGAGTAGTATTCCATGGTATGGATGTGCTACAGATTATTTAACTCTTCATCAGCCAAAAACATCTGGGTTGTTTCTAGTATGGGGCTATTATGAATAAAGCTTCTCTGAATGTTCATGTACAGGTTTTTGGGTGAACCTTAATTTTCATGTCTCTGGGATAAGTGCCCAAATGTACAATCCCTGGGTCATATGGTAGTTGCATATTTAGTTCTTTAAGAAACTGCCAAACTGGGGCTCCTGGGTGGCTTAGTCGGTTAAGCGTCTGCCTTCAGCTCAGGTCATGATCCCAGGTCCTGGGATCAAGCCCCACGTCGGGCTCCCTGCTCAGAGGGGAGCCTGCTTCTCTCTCTCCCCCTGCCACTCCCTCTGCTTGTGTCCTCTCTCTCTCTCTCTCTCTCTCTGTCAAATAAATAAATAAAATCTTTAAAAAAAAAGAAGAAGAAGAAGAAGAAGCTGGGCGCCTGGGTGGCTCAGATGGTTAGGCATCTGCCTTCGGCTCAGGTCATGATCCCAGGGTCCTGGGATCGAGTCCCACATCGGGCTCCCTGCTCCTTGGGAGCCTGCTTCTCCCTCTGCTTCTCTCTCTCTCTCTCTCTCTCTCTCTCTCTCTCTGTCTGTCTCTCATGAATAAATAAATAAAATCTTTAAAAAAAAAAAAAAGAAGCTGCCAAACTGTTTTCCAGAATCACTGTACCATTTTGCATTCCCACCGGCAGTGCATGAGACATCTACATTCCCCACAGCCTTGCCATCATTTGGTATCATCACTATTTTTTATTTTAGCCATTCTGGTTAAGTGTGTAGTGATATCTTACTGTGTGGGCTTAATCCGCATTTCCCTGAGGGCTAATGATACGAACATCTTTTCATGTGTTTATTCACCATCTGTATATCCTCTTCTTTGAAAATGTCTATTTCTCTGCGGAGATTTTCCAGTTTTTTTAATTTATGGGCTGCTGGGTGGGGAGGGGTTTCCCTAGGCCAGGCATGCAGGTGTCTCTGGTGGGAGGAGGGGAGTCGTCAGCCCATGGGGATAAGGAGGCTTCTTGGCCTGCTGGGCCACTTGGGTTGGGATCTCTCTAGCTGGTGCTGCCTGTTTAAGGTATCTCTTGGTATCTCGTGGGAGAGGAGAGGAGAGGAGTCTCAGGCTGGGCAAGGAAGGAGAGCCCTTCCCCTTGCCACTTACTGCTCCCCAGTGATCCCCTCTACCTGTGGTTCTGGGCCAGCCTGGTGTTGTCAGAAGGACTTCCATCTGATCTGAGAGAGAAACAAGCCCACCTGGGTGGTCTTCTGTTACTAGGTTACAGGTCAGGAAACCCCAGGCCTGGTCATCTTCTTCTGTTGAGTGGGGGTGATTGACATAGGATGCCCTGAAGCTGTGCTGTCGTTTTAATTCGGGGGTCCCAAACCAGTTTACCTTTCTCCTATCACCTTTAAGACTTCTCCTTTGGTTGCCTTCTGAATTATAGTTGCAAGGTTTATAATCACACTTAGCCAGGAAGAGCAGGGAGAAATGTGCATATACCATGTTGCCTGGACTGGAAGTCGGCAATGTTCTTTTGAGTTTGTATTTCAGCTCAGTTACAGTTTAGTTTCACCTTCTGCCAGAGAGAGAGAGAAAAGAGAGGTAATTTTCACCCAAGCTGGCTCTTCTGTGATCTTAGATGTTGTTCCCAGAACATTACTCATGGAAGTTTGGAAGAAGGCAAATTCTCTCATCGACTCCAAAAATTTTAGAGTCAAAGGAATCTGAGAGATTATGTAGGCCAATGATTTTTAAACATTCTTAGTCATGAAACACTTTCCTCTTCAAATAAACTCTAATGGGGAAGGTCAACATTTTGACATTTAGTCAGGCTATGTGAGCGATGTAAGACGAGAGACTCAACCCTTCACTCTTTACTCCCTTCTCCCCCAACCAACAGATTCAGAATCTAGAGGCTTTAAGGAGAACAGTTCACAAAGACCCATATAGTCCAAACCTTTCTTTTTATAAATGAGTCCTCTGAAACCCAGAGAAGGTATATAATTTGCTTAAAGCAACAACAAATTAGTGGTGGAGCTGGTAGTAAAATCTAAGTCTCCTGAGCCGGCAAGTCTAATCCCACATTACCCAAAAGAAATAAAAATATATGTTCATCCGAAGACTCATACACAAAAGTTCATGGTGGCTTTATTCAAAATAGCCAAAAGCCAGAGGAAATCCACAGGCACATGAACAGGTGAATGGATGAAAGACTTGTGTCCATACAGTGCAATACTACCCAGCAATGAAAAGAAATGCGCTATCAATGCACACTACAACATGGGTGAATCTCAGAAGCATCATTTGTAGTTAGAGAAGACAAACACAAAAACAATCCATATGGTATGATTCCATTTACATGAAGATCTCAAACTGACCTTGGCAATTGCATGTCTCCTCTTTGGGACTTGGCCGTAACACTTCCATCCTTAAATATGTAGGTTACGCATAACACCCTCCAGTTCCATCCACGTCGTTGCAAATGGCAAGATCTCATTCCTTTTGATGGCTGCATAAATCAGAGAAAGACATGTATCATATGACCTCACTGATATGAGGAATTCTTAATCTCAGGAACAAACTGAGGGTTGCTGGAGTGGTCGGGGGTGGGAGGGATGGGGTGGCTGGGTGATGGACATTGGGGAAGATATGTGCTACGGTGAGCGCTGTGAATTGTGTAAGACTGTTGAATCACAGATCTGTACTTCTGAAACAAATAATGCAACATATTTTAAGAAAAAAGAAAAAGAAGAAGATAGCAGGAGAGGAAGAATGAAGGGGAGTAAGTCAGAGGGGGAGACGAACCAGGAGAGATGATGGACTCTGAAAAACAAACTGAGGTTTCTGGAGGGGAGGAGGGTGGGGGGATGGGTTAGCCTGGTGATGGGTATTGAGGAGGGCACATTCTGCATGGAGCACTGGGTGTTATGAACAAACAATGAATCATGGAACAGTACACCAAAACAAATTATGTAATATATGGTGATTAACATAACAATAAAAAAATTAAAAAAAATATGTAGGTTACGGAATTATTTTATTGACAAATAAGGTGACCTCAACATCCCAACGGATGCTGCGCAGTACTGAGCTGTACTCCTGGTCTCCATGTCTGTAAAATGGAGCAGCTGATCTAGACGGCTTCTATGGCCCTGTCCTGCACTAAAACAATGAGATTATAATGCATGGGACGGGACAGTGGGAGTCCCTACATAGCCAAGAACTTGACTGATAATATGTTACAGGGAGAAGACAGGAACTGGTGCCCACCTGAAGGACACCAAGGGGGACCCTGAGAGTTAGGCTCTGAGGACCCATGTGTCCTTCAGACACCTATAGAGAGCAGCAGCCCAACCATGATTTTCCATCCCTACTTACCATCATCCAGGCACGGTGCTCTGTGTCCCTGTTCTGTCCACAGGGAATTGGATCCGGACCCGACAAGAGCTGAGGGCAACAATATATGGGCTGAGCAAGAAATGCAGGGCACCCTCAGCAAGGGGATCTTCCCGGGCAAACAACCCACTCAAATCCTCTCTCTGTCTATCCAATTTCTGTTCTGGAACTTCAACAAGAATGAGGTGTGTTCCTCTGCTCATGGCTATGGCCCAAGCCAGTGAGGACTATTCTCTGGTTGACCAATGAAGCCCACAGCTCCTACCTCAGCCCAGAGAACTCAGCCCTCACAGAATTAGGTTGCTGAAGGGGCAAATTCTTCTTCCACCACAAATTCCTCTGTACCCTCAGTCACAGATTCCTTTTGGTAATGGATATTTATTGTAGCCTTTCCCTGGGAACCTTAAAAATTTGACCAGCTAGCCTGGAGAAGCCTAGAATCAGAGGAGAAATTTGCCTTCCAGCAGGCACAGACAAGTAGAAGAGTGGACACAACTCTCTAGAAACCCCCCGCTGACTTCAAAAGACAAGCAAGGCCTCCATCTCTCTTCCATACTTCATTCCTCTTGGAAGGATGTATCAAAATCAAGCCCTTTATTCCATTCTACCCACAGGGGTGAGTACAGATCTGCTTGGGTGAATTGCAAGACTCTCAATGGATCATAGTTTCTAGCTGGTAGAGTCACTGTGTATTAAGTGGTCTCCTGGTACCCCACTCAGAAGATGGGGCACATCAAGACCAACTCTGCCGGGAGGGTGGCAGGAGAGAGAGAGCAGACCACCAAGTTCTCTCTCTGACCTACAGCAGGGCATTGAAGTAAGCAGGCTGTCACCTGTGTCTCATTTTCTGTGACTTCTCTGCCCTTACTCTAGGCCAAACACACACCACCATTCACCCGGGCCATACAAGGCACTCATAGTGGGTTATGGGAGAGGAGGGAAAGAGGCAAAAGAGGAAGCAAGGAGACCAGAATGATTTTTTTAAATACATCGCATCATGTCTGGTCCATGCTAACCTCTAAAGGCCAACACTGCTGGCTTCCTAATCTACTTTGATTATTAATAACTGAGGATTTTACCCTGTTCTCTTCAGTCTCGGTCTCTTCAGTTGTGAGTCACAGCAATCAAGCCTGGCTAACTTCAACCAGAAGTGAAGGAAAAGCTGATAAAGCAGGCCTTGGGGAGGGCAGGAGATTCACTGGCTCTAGGAATCTCAGAAACTTATAGAAAAGCTCTTTACACGAACACCTCAGAATAAAGGCAAGGCCCTGAATGTTCTCCGTCCTTGGTCCCTATGTTTAAGATTCAAATCCTCAAGATGTGCACTCTGATTGGTCTACCTTGTGTGATGTCCCCACCCCGTGGCCTCTGGGACCGTATAGAATGAGGAAAGAGTCTGGATCTGGGACTGGTTATCAAAAGCGGGGAACAACCCTCATATTTACCATAGTCTCAAAGGCCCTGCCCCATAACCCAATCATTTGATATGCCACTTGCCCCATTTCCCTTACTAAGGCCCAGTGCCTGCAAGTCATCAAACCCTTTCTGGATTCCAGACCTTCACTCTCACTACTCCCTCTGCCTGGCACACACATCGTCCTGATCTTCACCTGGCTGGCTCCCACCCGCCTCCTTGTTCTTCAGAGCATGCGTCATAATTTATTCTCATCATTGTGCACTGCGCTGTTGGACATCTGTCTCTCCACCAGGCTATAAACTCCATGACAACAGGTGTGGAGTTTGGTCCTCAACATTTTCCACACTGCCCAGCAGGTTGATAGTACTGAGCACATATTTGTAAAGGAACATGAAGGAAAAGAGGATTTTCCTTCTTTCTTCTGGTACTGAAGGTAGGAGTCAGAATGCCCTTCGCCCCTTGAGGAGTAAGACTATAGTTTGGAAGAAGACCGTTTCAGGCCCCTAGCTAGCTTCCCAAAGCCTGGTGGAGATCACCGGAGTTCAGAGTTAAGGTTTGGAGACAACGCCACAGCTCATGAGAAAACACTGCTTTGCCATTTCTTGGCAGTCTTTCTCCCAGGCAGATGATTTCTCCAGGCATCTCGGGAGTACAAGCAAGAGATCGCGGTAGGATCGAAGTAGCAAATTGCTAATGCCATCTCATACCATTCCACATCACCATAATTTCAATCATCTGCCTCTGAACATTTTTATATTAAACATAAAAATAAATAAGCCCTGAGGATGAAAGATCCAGCACGGGGAATATAACCAATGGTATTGTACTAGCATCGCGTGGTGACAGACGGTAGCGACACTTACGAGGAGCACAGCATAATGTATAGACTTGATGAATCGTTATGTTGTACACCTGAAACCAGTGTAATATTGTGTGTCAACTGTATTCAAATTAAAAATTTTAAATAAATGATAAGCTCTCAACATTGGGGAAAAATACCCGTAAAAATGAAATAAGAGGGAAAACTCCATACCCCTTGTGGTACTGGTTCTAAACAGGGGATGAATAACGTGCATATAGTTTCTCAACAATGACTACTGGGAAGTGAGATCTTACCTAAGGATGGCATCACTAAAAGAGAGATTTATCATTTCAAAGGTGGTGCTAGGGCCATAGTTAATTTGTTGGCCTCTGCACCAGGTTACCCTGGATTTGAGTTCTGACTCAGTTACCCAACTGCGTGACCTGAACACTTTACTTAAGCTCTCTGTACCCCCAGCTTCTTTCACTATGAAATGAGATGAAGGGGTTGTTGCAATGTCCACATTGTAGAGTACATATATGGGACTTAACATGTGGGCCTAGCCCCTGCGGAAGACGAATACATGTTGTTGGCCATTATTGTGTGCCTAAGGCCATGTGTAGCAGGTGCCTTAACAAGTTTGGGGATCCCTTCAGTTAAGCCGGAAGGTAGTTTGAGGTAAGTGAGAGGAGCTGGAGTCTTCTGCTTTATAATTTAGAAGAAATTGTGGGTGTTCCGAGTCTGGATACCAGAGAGGAGAGATGAGATCGTCCAAGGTAAGAAGCAGCCACTGGGAATTTCCCACTGGCCAAAAGTGTCCTAAGAATGTGGATTTATGATAGTTAATTTCAAGTCATTTACTGGAGTGGCTGACACCCTCAAAATGCTGCTACACACAACTTCCTTGGGTGAATGATGGTTCAGGGAAATCGGGGAAAGAGGGGACTTTTCCTTTGGGGATCAACAGTGAAGGGTCAGAAAGGGCAACAGCCAGAGAACTCAGAATGATAGTCAGGAGCCCAGGGCCGCCAAGAAACAGGAGTGGTGTCTTGGACTCGGGAAAAGGTAAGCTTCTCCTTGACAAGTGGGCAGTGGGGCTTCTGGCCATGTGCGGGGTGATCGGTATACTTTGATCAAGCATAATTCATGAAGTAATGAAAGTTCAACATTACTGTTAGCTTCTCCTCACACTTTCCTCTTAATGGTAATTCAGTGGGAGTGACTTTCCCTGCCCCTGAATGAAAATGCCTGCAGGCCCATGAATTTTCCGCTCCCTCTTAGGTAAAAGACGGTCCTATGCTCATTTTGCACCCCAAAAGAATCTCAACTGTGAAATTAGAATGTCCAGTCTAAGACAGGAGGCAAAACCGTGCACTTGATTTAGCCTTGTAACTTTTTGCTTTCCCAGCTAGGGCTTCAGATTGGAATCTTACAAAGGGAAGGTGTGCAAGGTGACTTCTGGTCCACTTCCTCACCTTGAATGTTACCTCTCTTCCCCCCCTCCCCCCTCCCCCTCTGGCCTGGGTTCAGCTGGGCAGTTCTGCTTTTGCTGAGGCTGGAACATTCAAGATGGCACCTTAGCTGGGATGGCTGCAATAGCAGGGGGCTAGCCAGGGATGTGTCTCACTCCACATGACCTCTCCACATGGCGAGCTTGGGCTTCCTCAAAGCACCATGGCCTTCAGATACTCAGACTTCTTACCTGGCTTCTGAGTTCTAAAATTAAGTCCAAGCTACCAGTCCTCTTGAAGGCTAAGTCAATCCTGCCACATTCTATTGGTCAAAGCAAGTCACAATCCCAGCCCAGGTTCAAAGGAAGGAAAGACAGACTCCACCTCTTAGTGAGCAGAGCCAGAGGTGTGTACAGAGATGGGAGGAATTATTGGTAGCCATATTTGGACACTATATACCACAGTGATGGCGGTGGCAGGTAGAGGTAGGAAAATCTGACTTAAACAACTCACTCTCTACCCTTTGGTCCTGGCAGATGTTTGAAAATGACTCTTTCTTACACGTCATCCTCAGAAAGTTCAATTACCAGGCAACCTTCCCTACAGTCCTTTTCTTTTCTTTTTTTTTTTTTTATCTATTTATTTTAGAGAAAGAGCGTGAGGGGGAGGGTCAGAGGGAGAAGGAGAGAGAGAATCCTAAGCAGGCTCCATGCTCAGCGTGGAGCCCAGTGCGAGGCTCGATCTCACGATCCTGAGATCATGACCTGAGCTGAAATCAAGAGTCGGATGCTTAACTGACTGAGTCACCCAGGTGCCCCCTCCTCACCCCGTCCCTGCACAGTTCTTTTCATTCAGACAGCTCTATCTCTGAACTCCGTGGCCACTTGTGATTACTTCCTTAGTCACTAAGAAATGCAAATAAAGGAAAACCTCCTTCAAATCTAATCTGCGACAGAATTTTTTTATAGGATATAATTCACAATCCCCTTCCTGAAGAATGCTTAAACAGGGGCGCCTGGGTGGCTCAGTCGTTAAGCGTCTGCCTTCGGCTCAGGTCATGATCCCCGGGTCCTGGGATCGAGCCCCGCATCGGGCTCCCTGCTCCATGGGAAGCCTGCTTCTCCCTCTCCCACTCCCCCTGCTTGCGTTCCCTCTCTCGCTGTGTCTCTCTCTGTCAAATAAATAAATAAAATCTTAAAAAAAAAAGAATGCTTAAACAATTTTCCAATAAACTCAATGGGATTAAGTCTTGGCTCTAGTAAATGAATTACCTACCAAGTTGACTGGTAGCTGACTGTAAGTCAAGAGTCTAGTCATCTTAAACCAGCCTGTCATATTTTGTACCAAAAATTATTATTTAGCCATTCTCTTTTCCTATAAAATGTCCCTAGCAAGAGTCAATCTTTGAATTGGCTCATATGGTCCTCTTCCTACACAAGCATGGTTATAATAAGTTTAAAATGAATGCTTCTAACTAGAGTGGAATTTCCTTTAATATTAACATATACATCTTATCCCATCCTTTGCCCCACCAAAACCTCGATAGGATAGCAAAGATACCTCGATCCTGACACTGTAAACAGCTCCAGCTTTCTCGAGTGAAGGTCAGGCCCCAGGCACTTCTATCCCCAACTGAATGAAACACATGTCAGACCCTCTGAGTCATCCTGCAGAAGAGCCCTTCATTAGGCTTGACTAAGGGAGGAAGCCCCTATTCCAAAACTCCCCCATTCACTACCGAGGAGGGTGGACCTTCTAGGGATCCATTCTTATCCAAACTTAAAAGTATCATTTTCAAATTGCACTTTGGTCCTATATTTTAGTTTGGAACTTCATATCCATGCATCTATGGCCTCGCTCAAAGTTAAATTTTATCATGCTGTTACTTGTATCATAAGAGCTTGGGCTTTTTTTTTTTTTTTTCTATTAAAGGGAAGAACAGCCCCATACAGCTAAAAGTATTGAAGAGAACCAGGCCAGCCATACCTGGATTAGGTATATAAGTTCATTTAACTTCAACCAGCTTACCCAAATTATGGAGTTCATACCTAAATATGTCTAATGAGGATGTTACTCTTCATCTACGCCCAGCCTGAAAATAATTATAGATTCCACTTTTCCATCAATATACACTAAGATTCACCAAGTTGGTAGCTTCCTCATACCTCCTTCGAACCATGTGGACAGGCTCCAAATTTTATGTTACTGCCATTGTCTTGGAAATTCAAAGTATGGGTGATATTCTTTCATTACTTAGAATTGAGAAATATTTATTTTCTCCCTTTCATGTCCCAGAGTCACAGAAACCAAACTCTCAGAACTGTAGGAGCCAAAGAAATCTCTTTAGAGTTTATAGTTTCCATCTGACTATTTCAACCACAGTCATAGATTTCTTCTAACATGCCATTATGGGCACAGGGAACCTCTGACTTATGACTCATGAGATCTTGTTTATGGATCTCTGTTTAAGCATTTTCTTCCCTCTGTATTCTGAAGGGTCTGTAGCAATCAGGAGGGAAGGCAAGGAAGAATGCAGGGAAATTCTGAAAGCACCAGAAAAAGCACCTATGATTTCTTGGCTAGCAAAATTTGGTCTTTCATTTGGAACATAGATGAATAATTCACCAGACTGTTATGTACCCAAACACTCATCATTATTATCATTCCAGAATGTTTTGTCTTTCTCTTAAAAAATCTAAGCTCACAGGAGTCTTCCATATAAAAGTAGAGGTGAAGGATGGGGAAGGGCTCAACTCCTGCCACTGGATTCTCTAAAAAAGAAAGAAACTGGAGATGTAAGCAAGATAAAGCACTAGGTCCATTGTATCACCCCAAATCGCCATGTTTGTGACAATTAAGCCTTCCTAATATCTTGACCATTACCTTTATTTTAATCTCCTCATTAAAAATTTAATGGTAAAAGAACCCAAGACAGAAAATAAAGATACTCTACAAACTGAAAACTCATTTCTGAGTAAACCTTTGGCAATCATATTTGACTAAAAATCCCGGCATCTTGTTTGCCTTCCCCTTCATCCACTAGTGAAGTCATAAGACTGGAAGGGACTTGACAGGCCCCCATGATGGATGTCTCCGATCAATGGTTGTCCAGGCTCTCTAGGAATACCTTCAGGGACAGCTAGCTCACTACCTTGCAAAATAACCCATTCCATTGTTGACACCTACTTATTGTCAGCTCTTGTATCCAGCTGAGAACATGCTTTCCTGTGACCTCCACCCTGGAGCAGGTTCTAGTTCTGCTCTTTAGAGCAACATAAAACAAGTCTAGTCCTGCTTCCCAATGGGAGCACTTCAAAGGAAAACAGTAAAAATTCCATGTTCCCACATTTGTTATATGTCAACTATCTATGACTGTGTACCCCAAAATTTGGTGGCTAAAAATAACCACCATTTTTATTACTCATTATTCTGTGGGTTAGGAATTTGGACAGGCCAACAGGACAGCTCATCACTGTTCCATGTGACTCCACTGGGCCTGGAGGATGGAAGATGGACCCACTCAACCATCTATTTTTGAAGTCCTACTCAAAAATAAATGACTGGTGCTGTCTGTTGGGTGGGCACTTAGATTCTCTTCCAAGTGGCTTCTCTCTCTCCACTTGGTCTCTCATTCGGTCACCCAGCCTGAGCTTTGTTTTGTGGCAACTCTCTTGCAAAAGGGCAAAATCAGAAGCTGTGAAACCTTTTAAGTCTTAGGCCAGGAAGTCACATTGTCACTTCGGCCATGTTCCATTGGCAAGTCACAAGGCCAGCCACAATTTAAGGGAGGGAAAATCAGCTCTACCTCTTGGTAGGAGGAGAGGCAAAGTCACATTACAGAAGGGCACATGGCCTGGGTGGAATTGTTGCAGTCAGTTTTGGTAACAACCTACCACTGAAGGTTACAAAATAGAAAGAAAAGATAGAGTCTTCGCCATTCGGCTCAGCATCTTGTAGAAGCACTCTAGTTGAGGTGGCACATTTTATAAAGGGTTATTGGCAAGCAGGAAAATCACAGAAGAAGAATTACAAATGGTCAATAAACATAGGGGAAAACACTCAATGCCAATAGTAATGAAAGCTCACAGAGGACACTTCTCATCTGCCAAAGTTACTAAGTCTTTAAAAGTTATCCACCTTTGAATGTAAAGGATCTGTAGCATAAACATTTGCAATTTCAACTATTTGAAAGCAACCTCACAGGCTAGATTTGACCTGTAGTAATTTGAAAGTATGCTGAGGCCCAAATTTGAATGCCACACACCAGGAGTGCAGAACAGAGTCACTGAAACTAGAAATGGAGCTCTGGAGAGCCTCTAAAAAATAAATCTCAATTCAACTTTGCTATTTCCTGCTACTTCTGCATGTCGGTCTACTTGTAAGCTGGAAGGAAACATGCCAAAGTGTCAAGAATACCTGAGTAGTGGGTGATTTATACTGTCTTCAATTTTTTTTTGTATTTTTCACATTGCTTTGTTTCCAAATATTTTACTTTTATACTCAGCTAAAAAGAGTAAAGCTTAGGCCCAGGATTGAACGCAATATTCCAATTAGGGTTTCTTTCATTTTTCTTGAATAAGACAAGTACATCCTCCATCCAGATCTTTGCACTCATGGTTCCCTCCGTCTGTGGTGTTCTTCCTCCCCCCTTCCCAACTTATTCTTTACTGCCCTCAAATCTTTGTCCAAATGTCAATGAAGCCAGCTCCCACCACCCTATTTAAAATTGCAAATACAATTGCAATTTTATTGCAATTACAGCACTGCCTTTCCCCCTTCCCTGCTGATTTTTTCCATAGCTCTTGTATCTATCTAATACCTCGTATAACTTATTTATTTGTGTATTGTCTCCTCACCCCTACTCCTCATAGAATTTAAGCTGCAAGGGGGCAAGGAGGTTGCATCCCCACAGCCTAGAACAGAGCCTGGCACATAGTAGGTCTTCAGTATATGTTGTGGTATGATGAGCATTTAAAAATCGGATTCAGTCCTGAGACCTGCATCCTACATTTCTCTCCGTTCAACCTCCAACCACATCGGCTTTCTTAGCAGTCACACTACACAGCTGTCTCTTATTAAATTTGTTGTCACTGAAACTCCCAGCCCTTGTGCACAGGAACTACTCTCATATCCTGTCCTGGTATAAATCATGACTCTATATTTTTTATTAAACTTTAAGTTCAAGTCCCTGCATTTATCTTGCAAGTGTTGGCCATCCTTCCAGCCGGTCAAAATCCTTTTTGAATTTTGATTCTAACATCTTTTGCATTGGCTACAGCTCCCAGTTTTGAGTCTGCAGATTTGATAAATGTCTTAAACAGCTTCATTGGTTTGTGTGGGACAGGGCCTAATGAACAAGCGGAAAGTGTTGAACAAATGGTGACTTGTACCAGATAATTTATGCATATGTACATTCTCTTGCTTAATCCTCTCAAGGGCACCATGAAATGAATGTTATTTCCAATTTACAGGTGCAACAACTGAGGCTCAGATAAGTAGGCCACTTGCTCAAGGCCTCACCTATAGTAAGTGGTAGAACCAAGATTCCTACTTGGATCACTGAAAGCCATATGCAGCTGTTATCTAAAGACTGTCTCAGGTCTTTATGGCCACCAAGAACCCTCAAATTCCAGAAGTAGGTTGCTGGCTACAATCCTAATTGAAGTTATAAGCACTGCACTTAAAACAATATTTCTGGGCCAATGGTTAACCCTCAGTATGCTTCAGGATCACTTGGGAAACTTAAAAAAAATTACTGCCCAGGTTCTACCTCTCAGAATTTCTGGTTCAACTGGTCTGCCATAAGGCACCCTAGTTTATGCAACTTGCCCACATGACTCTAAGGTGCAGCTAAGGTTAAGAACCACTGCATATATATAGACAGAATGGAGGAAATGCAAAACTGCCAGCGTTCAGTGATTTCTAAATGAGAGAAATGCTCCATTTGCAGAACCCTCACATGCTCTCAAAAACCCAGGCATATATTACAGATGCATATATAACCAACACCAACCCCCCGCCCTCTTTTCTTCCTTTTCTTAACTCCACCCAGGTTTGCACTACCACCTTTCTGGAGTGTTCTATATGCTTGTCATACTACCATACTACACACACACACACACACACACACACACACACACACACACACAGTGAGACCTTCTTGGTATCCTGTGGAGGTAGGTCCTAGGACAACTCCTTTGATGCTCTTGAAGTCTTTCCTTGGGGAGATCCCTAATGCCATTTGGTTTTTTTCCAAGATTGAATAAAACATATTATGTTTTTGTATGTAAATTACACCGAGAATCAAACATTTACACCAGTGGGTGTTACATGAACAGATCTGTTTCTTCACCATCCTTGTACTTTTGTTTTGCTTTTCTGCACAAATCTGTTTTATTCCTCATAGGCTTAAATCTACTTATTTCTAAAATACCGTTTGAATTTGAACGTATTTATATATTTATGATCATGCTTACTTTTGATTATTTTGCTCCTTTACTTTGTTTCCCTAGGCCACACCGCCTCTCCCTCCATTTTATACACTCCCACAGACAAAAATCTAAAAGAGCAATGTAGAGAAACTTCAATTTTTGTAAACACGGAACTGACCCAGCTGTGAAATAATAACGCAAGGAACAATTTTCAATTCCACATTAGTGGGAATGTATTTCCCAGAGGTTTTTTGGTTTTGTTTTTGTTCTGTTTCTCTCCCCCCACCCCACTCTCATGAAGCATCAAATCCCCAGCCAGGTGACTTTTAGATGGTCAATCTGAAACTACAGTGAACCTGTGTGTTTAATGTTAATGGGCCCTACCTTTCTGGCGTAAGCAAATAAAGGCCTTCAGAGAATGTAAAGAAAGCACAGTGAACATCAATCAAAATCCTTTAAATAGTAGTGTACCTTTAATACATCGTCCCTCCTGAGGATATCAAACTCTAATAATCTGTAATGTTGAGACTTCAGCCGTGTACGTTCTGTGCCATGGGGATTGCAGAATGTAGCTTGTGTCTCACTGTACTTCTCTGATAGGCACAAAGAAATTAGCCCAAGTACCGTCTGATGGAGAGGAGGAGCCCCATATATCAGCGCCTTTTGCTTAGACTTCCCTGCCTCTCCATTGGGAGTCAGGCACAATCCTCGATGGCCTTTCCATTCAAAATGTGTTTTCTCGGGGATTACCCTCTTTTCCACATCTTCCTCCTCATCACAGTCCCTCCAGCAGACAAGCACACATCACCCCCCCCCAGTCCTCAAGTGGGGCCCTTGCCCAGCTTATTCTACCTAACAAACCTTCCGTTCAATCCATTCATTCCAGTAGCTGTCATGGATCACCCACCAAGTGTGGGTGATCTCACTCACCACCTGAGTGAGATACAGAATATAGGTCATAAAAATAGCTCCCTGGCTCTTTACATTACCAGTGGGGTTGTGAGGATTCTAGATAATATAAGTCTGTTACCTCCATTTTACACATGAGGAAATGGAGGTTTAAATAGGGACACTTAAGGTGGTGCAGTCGGTTAAGCATCTGGCTCTTGATTTCGGCTCAGGTTATGATCTCAGGGTCGTGAGATCCAGCCCCTCATCAGGCTCCACGCTCTGTATGGAGTCGGCTTGTCCTTCTCCCTCTGCTCCTCCCCCCACTTTCTCTCTCTTTCTCTCTCTCTCTAATAAATAAATAAAGTTCTCTAAAAAAGAGAGAGCGAGATTAGCTCACTTGCCCAAATCCACACAGTTAATAAATGGTAGAGTAGGAATGAAAGCTCATGTCCGTCTGACTCAAAAGCTCTCCTTATGACTGCCCGGAATAAATACTTTCCCCTGTGATGATAGAGGGGCAAAGACATGTAGACAATTTTTCTGGAAAGTTAAATAGGGCTCTGAGTTCAAAGGTTAACATTTTCATTTCATCGAGAAGATCAACAGGGTTTTGGGAAGTAGGTCTTTGTAGGCTTTGGGGTGGAAAATTGTTTTTAAATGATATTTTACAGAGCCTAATCTAGCAAAATTAACCAGAGGGGGAGAAATGAGTCTTAACAGAGACCAGGTAGCAGGCAGCTGATACAGAAGTAAACACATGGCCTTTGGGGTTCATTACATCTAGGTTTCAATCCCAGGTCACCGAATACAGGCTGTGTAATCCTTGGGCATGTCGCTTAACCCCTCTGATCCTCAGTTTCTCCCTCATCCTGTAAAAGGGGGAGTGTGCTACATACCTCGCAGGACTGTATACTTATTATACTGCTAACAGTGCCTAGCACATAGTAAGGACTTCCCTATTGCCAGATGGGATGTCATATTGAAAGAAAGTAGTGGGGAGGAGAAGGGTTTGGAAGGAACTGGACCCACTGTGAAGGAAAAATTGAGTATATTCAGTAAATGATTGATGAGAAGGTTGACGGAGAGGGATGGAGCAGAACACTCGGCACTGGGGCTCAGTGAGCCCCACCCCAATAGAACGCGCTAGTAACCAGTAAACAGTGCTGCTCAGAACAGGACTGGTCAACTGTACAGCACTGTTGACTTTACAAGAGCTTTTTCAAATCCCTTCTTCTGTCTTACGGTAACATTGTGACCCATACTGGCTTAACGAGACAATCCGTTTGGGGAAGATCCCGATAAATATTTGCATGTTAATGAGGAATGAAGTGATCATCCACATTCTCTTCAGTAGTCACTGCTTTTGGTCAAAGTATAAACATTGTGATGGTCACAGTTGGTCCTTTGGGGAACTTCAAGCCCCCAGTGCATCTCATAATGATTGGCAGCCCAGTGCTGAGTCCACACACAGCCCTTCTGATACTCACACAACTATGCAAATACATTACAGGGCTGTTCACTACCATGTGGTTTGTAAGAGAAGAAAAAAGGAAAATAACCTAAGTAACCATCGGGAAGGGACAGATTAAATAAATTATGATATATTAATACCTGGAATACTGTGTCCTGTTTTTTTGAACAAAATGTATAAAGATGCACAGATAGAGAATAATCTCCATGATGCATTATTAAGAGGAAAAAAACCAAGGCACAGAACAATACGATACTGTTAGCTTTTTCCCAAAGAAGACATAGAGATAAGTACACTTAGATGTGCATCAAAAATTCTTAGGAAGATTCCAGAAATGACTAACAGGGTTATTTCTGAAGGGTGGGGTGTGGGTTAGAGGGAAAAAATAGTCTACACATCAGTTTTTGTTTTAGAAAGTCCTGTTCTATTTGAAATATTTACTTTGTGAATGTATTCGTTTTATGCTAAAAAAGAAAAGTAGTTTTAAAACAAAATCTCTATGGTTCTGTGAAGTTCTGCAGGCTGCAAACGCTCCATCAAATCCAACAGCTTAAATTAAAGAGACAGATGTGCCTCTTCCCCAAGTCAATGATTGTGTTTGTATTCTGTATGCTATTAGGTGATTGTTTTGCTCTGGAGGAATTTTATTTGATTTTAAATTAGAGATAAGTGAGTTATACTCATAGGGCTATTGTATTGATACAGAGTGTTGGAATTGAATGCCTATTGGCAAGGGCAGCCTCACTGATAGGTATCATGAGCAAATATCTTTCCAGACGTCTGAACAGTGGAACCTCCAACACAACAGTATTATGAGTAACGTCAACTAATCTTTGGGTGTGTTCCGTGTGTGCCCAGCTGGGTGCTAGGGGTCTCACCTGCACTATCTCATTTAATCCTCACAACACCCTTGCAAGGTAGGTATTCTTAATGCCATTTTCAAGATGAAGCCAACTCTTACCCTCCTAGCTAGAGAATTCTTCCAAATCGTTTCTTGAAATATTTGAACTTGCAAGTTACCTAAACCGCATGTAGAAAGCATGCTTAGTTGACATCATAGCATTGAGGACTTGGCACTTTCTTAAAGGCCCCAAATCTGGGGCGCCTGGGTGGCTCAGTCAGTTAGGTGTCTGCCTTCAGCTCAGATCATGATCTCAAGGTCCTGGGATTGAGAGCCCCATGTCGGGCTTCCTGCTCAGCGGGGAGTCTGCTTCTCTCTCTCCCTCTGCCTCTGCCCTTCCCCCTGCTCGTGCTTGCTCTCTCACTCTCTCTCTCAAATAAATAAATAAAATCCTTTAAAAAAAAGTCCCCAATCCTGACATACCAACATGTTCAGGAGCTCCCCCCTCAAAAAATTCACCTGTAGGAACCCTGGAAGTCAAACATGGCCTTTGGGGTAGATTCCTGAACCTCTTGACCTCAGTTTTTCATCTCTAAAATGGGAAGAGGAATACTCTCCTGACCTCCTCCAGAAATTTTTTTAAAAGGATCAAAGAAGGGGCACCTGGGTGGCTCAGTCGTTAAGCGTCTGCTCCGCAGGGGGTCTGCTCCTCCCTCTCCCACTCCCTGCTTTTTTTCCCCTCTCTTGTTGTGTCTCTCTGTCAAATAAATAAATAAAATCTTTAAAAAAAATAAATAAAAGGATCAAAGAAGGTAATTATGTGAAAACTCCAAGTACATCCTCCATCCAGATCGTTAGCTTTCCTTCACAGGCAAAAAGACTTATAGTCAACAGTGATCAACAAATGCAATGAGTTTGTTTCACAGAGTCAAAGATTTTTAGTGCTACAAAGATCCCAGAAACCACGGACCCCTGATTTTCAAGGTAAGAGCCCTTGGGGAAAAAGAGCCAAAGTGACCCATCCAACATCACACAGCAGAATCAGCCCTCAAACCTCAGTGTTTCCAATCCACATCTCAGACACTTTCCACTTCCTTGGTTGTCTCTCCTTGCCTCCTCATCACTGCATCCCACCCTCTAAATCCTTTACCTGCCAAGTGCTGTTTTAGTAGGCAGATTCCCCCACCACCACCCCCGGCCGAAAGTCAGAGATGTTTCTCTGAGCCTCGGTTTCTTCACCTGTGAGATGAGTAGTGAGCAACAGAGGCCCTCCTACTTTTGTATGCCCCATGGCCAAGAGAGTGTGGACTCCACCGTCTCCAACAGACACTGCTCCCAGCAGAGCTAGTTATACTCAGAAGCTCAATAGGCAGGGAACAACTTATGGAATCATTGAAATTGTCCCCCAGGGAAGTGTCTCAGCACCAAAAAAGTCTGAAATCCCACTATTAGAAAGCCATCCCTTTGGGTTAAAGTTTGGGTCTCACAATTCTCTGTTAATGTGTAAAAATCCCTGAAAGGGACAGCACAGTGGTCACTTCCGGCCATTAACACTGGAGCTCAGGGAACTGGGAAATAGATACTGGCCTTGGAGTTGGAGCTGAGCTCAGATCCAGTCTCTGCCACTCTGCACCTGTGTGAATTTGGGAAGGATGTTGAGCCGCTCCAGACCTCGGTTTTCACACCTGTAAAATGGGTATAATCACCCTCATTTCACCAGGGTGGAGATAAGGAAGGTGTGTGTGGCATCTGGCTAATCCTCCCTCAGTAAATGGTGTTGCCATTACTATGTTATTGATGATGCTGCCTTTTAAGGTGGTGTGTTTTTTTTTTTAATATGACAGGGTGCATGAAAGACCCACAGGGAATAGGTTTGGGGGGGGGTGCGCGGAGAGGACCAAGAACATCAGAGTATACCAAAACACCAGGCACAGAACCAGGCCCAAGAATCCATTAAAGGATAATTTTTAAAAGAAGGTAGAATTGTGCCTCTCTTACACCAACAAAATGAACACCTGTCAAAGGTTTGATTTAATTCGTTAGTTAATAAGGGAACCAGTAAGATTTTACAACCTACTCCAAAAAGAATTCGAAGCACCACACATATATAGGCAGATAAGGAATCCCGAAACAAAATTACAGATACAAGCAAAATGAGCCAAAAACCAATTGCATTCAACCAGACACAACGAATTTGTGCTCCTGTGGGGGAAAAAAATAGTTCGTATTCTTATCAGTTGTCAACAACTTACAGAGTTGTTGCTCAACGACAGTGAACGGTGGGGATAACCATGAAAGGTACACTAGACAAGACACTCAGTAATTCTCTTTTCTATTTCAAAGACTTGCATAATTTTTCCTGATAAGTCATCCAAAATGGTCTGACACAGCAGTTCCTTGAGGTCAGGGCCCTGGGAAAGGTGGGCAGGGAGGAGAGGGGGACTTGGAGAGAATATGGAAGGAGGCAAAGAAAGAGAACAGGTTTTCTCTTCCTCTGAAACATAAGGACAACCTGTAATAGAAGACTAGCCCTGCTGGAGGTCTGTTTGCTTTGCCCTTAATAAAAGACAAGCAGTGTGTGACAGAGACTTAATTATCTCTTGATATCCATTCTGCTTTTCTTTCTTAGTAACAGAATCCACCTTTTTTTTTTTTTTTTAACCTGGACACAGAGCCATCCAGAATAAAGACAATACTTCTTAGACTCACTGATGTGTCCACATGACTAAGTTTTCCAGCCAGTGGGATGTGAGCTGAAGAGTTCTGGGAAACTTCCAGGATTGGTCCTTATAGGGAAAGTACATGCCCTTCCTTGACCCTTCTGCTTTTCTGGCAGCTAAAAGATAAACGTGAGGACTGGAGCTTTGGCAGCCATCTTGGTGAATACCACCTGTTGAGCCTAGCTGAGCATCAAGCTGGCAGGAGCCCCTGACTGATAACTTCATAAAACTGCCTTCTGCAAAAGAGAGAAATGGACCTTGAACTTTTATTTTTATTTATTTATTTTTTTACTCACATTTGTTTCTGCTCTTTTAGTTTGGGTGTTCTGTCACATGCAGCTGAACCTAATCCCAACTGATGGGGGGAGGAGCCCTGGGGAAAGTTTGAGTTGTTTTCCTGGGGAATTTCCATTTAAATTTACAGTGGTTTCTCTGAAAAATGCATTTCTATTTATAGCTAAATGGCAACTCTGTGCGGCCCTCCATTACTACCTTCTGCTCACTCACCTGTACAGAGTTTCCTAGGGGACAGAGTAAACTTTGCCTGTGACCCATAAGGGGCATTTGGAGACCTCACCTAAAATTGACAGTAGCGATTTACAAATAACGGTAGTTATTGTAAAGAAGAAGAGAAGCCCAATGCAGTTCCTGGTGTCTGCCCCATACCTGCACTGAAAAACCAGTGCTCCAGATCCCAGTCCAGGATGCTCAGGTCGGTTTCTGAGCAGGAAGGGAGCCCACTGAAAGCAGGGCTATGGGAAGGGGACCAAAAGGAAGTCCTGCATGCTGGGAGGGAAGAGTTCACTCCCCTTCTGACTATCTGCATTTTTATAGCCTGAATAATCCAAAACCACATCCAAAATAAAACCCGGTGGCGTCTGGCTTTTGGACACATACATTCTTGCAGCAGCTGCAGATTTACCTTGGTGATTGTATTTTCCTGGAGCTAATATTAGAGTGTGATGGCATTCCCCAAACACATGCTAACTAATTGCAGGCAAAGCAAGCCGAAGAAGCCATACTGGGATTAAAATTTTGTTGCAGATAATCAGCAAACCAAATAATCCACCCACTGATAATCAAATTGACCAAACTACGTAATTTTCAGACTCTGCTCATCCTCCGTATATTTCCTGTGAGATAGTAGCATACCAGCCCCCAGATTTTTTTATACTTTTCTTTTTAAGGCACTCAACATTCCATCCACTTCTTTAAATGTGTTCTGAAAACTCCGTGGTCTCTGTGAAAATTAAGGCTTTGTCTTTCAAGCTCCATTAAAAATCCATATTTTGAGGAATTGTCTGAAGATCTTTCCCAAGGAGTAAGATAATATTTTACACAAAGAAGCCTAGCCCTTCTGCAGGCATGACAACCCTGGGAATCACGTTTCCATCCGACTGATGCTTGGAAGGCGGAGGTTGAGGACTTCCGTAGAGATCTGACTAAAACATCGAAAAATAAAACTATACACTGTTCCCCCTTTTACCTCTTATAATTCAAAATATTTCTTCCTATCCTCTTTTCTGATTTTTTTTTTTTTTTGGAAGCAGGAAAGAAAATCTGTTGCTTCTGTTTACTGTGCTCTGAAACTGTTTTTTTTTTTTATTTTTACTCTTAAAAACCCCATGGAGGGATGAGTAGCCAAAGCAAGGGGGATTTTTAGGATGGGTGAGAATACTCTATATGTATAACCTATGTACACTAAAATGATGGATACATGCCATTACGCATTTGTCAAAAGTCATGGAATGTACAGCACCCAAGAGGGTACCCTAAGGTAAACTCTGGACTCTGAGTGATGATGTGTCAATGTTGGGTAATCGATTGTAACAGATGTAGCACCCTGATGGCAGATGTTGATAATGGTGGAAGTTATGCATGTGTGGGGACAGAGGTATATGGGAAGTCTCTGTACCTTTCCTTCAATTTTGCTATGAACCCCAAACTGTTCTAAAAAAATAACATCTTGGGGCTCCTGGGTGGCTCAGTTGGTTAAGCATCTGCCTTTGGCTCAGGTCATGATCTCAGGGTCCTGGGATCAAGTCCCGCATCAGGCTCCCTGCTCAGCGGGGAGTCTGCTTCTCCCTCTGCCTCTGCCCCTCCCCCTGTTCATGCTCTCTCTCTCTCTCGCTATCTCTCTTAAATAAATAAATAAATAAATAGTCTTAAAAAAAAACCCATGCACAGGTCGGAGGGGCATCTCATCCCACACTGCCAGCATATGAAGGCATCCAGACCTGTGGTTTTAGTGTCAAACTCAATGCCTAATCTCTCTGCAGCCCATCAGAAGGTCAGAGATAGAGTCCCCAGGAGGCTGCCCACCTTTCCAAAAGTGGCTGACCTCTTGTTCACAGCCCACCTTCACTAGTAAGGTGCCAGGTCCACTTTCTCTGCAAACCACTGGCATCAGACTCATTAAAATAACAAACAAAAATATCCACATTATTGAAGACAGTCATTTTCACCTCTTAACCTTGCCATCCGTGACCTCCGACAATTGTTTTCTTTCAACTTGACTTAAAAGGGCTTATTTCTTCATTTATTTGTATCTATTTCCCTAAACCTGGGGCTTAGGGCTGCTGAGGTTGTAACTGAGCTCCCACTGTCTTAATACAAAGGAAGCCTTAAATCGATGGTCCTCAAGGGTGATCCTCAGACTTTTAGCATCAGCATCACCTTGTTATAAATGCAAATTCTGAGGCCCTGCCACCCTGGATCTATAGAGTCAGAGTCTGGGAATGAGGTGGAGAATGAGGAGAGCCAAGCCCTCTAGGTGATTCTGATGCACGCTCAAGTTTGCAAAAACTGCCCTAAAGCAATGGTTACTACTGGGATCACCTGGGGACCTTTCCCCTGCCAGCTCCCCATGCCCAGAGAAGGGGATTTACTAGGTCTGTGATGGGGCCAGAAAGGATAGTTTTAAAAAGCTCCCTAGTGATTCTTAGACTCAGTCCTAAATAAGAATTATCATGCGGTCACCCATGATAGCTTTAAAGAATGCATTTGGCCAACTACCTTGTTTCCACAGTATTTTATTTCAAAGAAAGAATTTGGGAGGGCTGGATGACGGATGGACAGACCAATGGAAGAAAACAGCCAGGAGATCAGCTTTGCTTCTAGTTATAATAGCCAATACATTTTAGAAGCCTAATTTGAAACCTTCTCAGAACCAAGAGATAACTCTATAAATAACCAAAGATCAAGGTCGTTTAAGACCAAAACTCCCTCATCTTTTCCTTTTGACATACAGCCTGCCCTTAATGCATTTCCATCTTTAAGTGTTCTTATTTGGGGTAGCAGGAAAGTGAAGAAAGGAAACCAACATTTATGGGCCAGGTGCTTTATACCAAGTAGCCCATTTAACCAGCTCAACATCCTCCTCCAGGAGCTAGTCCCCATAACAGAGGGAGAAACTGAGCCTCAGACATTAAGAAACATTCCCAGTTTCCAACAACTACTAATCGGCCAAGATGAGATTCGAACCTAAGTCTGGCACCAAAACCCACACTGGTACCATCTCTTCTCCACACTATCCACTTGCATTTTGTGGCTGTTGAAGTTCCAAGTAGCAATATGTGTGTTCCATGCAAAAATTGCCTCCATTGACAGCAAACTTGACTTGCTTTGAAATGATAAGGTTTGAAAAAGTTAAAAACCCAGACCAAAGGGGAGAAAGCAAAGGCATCTGAACGTATTCAGCCTGGAAGAGAGATTTAAGATTGAGAGCACTTTAATGAGAGTTTTTGCAGTTCTAAAAGATCATTCCACTTCATAAAATGGCAAGTAGAATCGGTGATTCTCTATCCTCACCAGGAACTGATAAAGTACTGGCACCGTGTGGTCCTGTGTGGGTTTTAGTTTCCAAAATAGGCATATTTCGTATATGCCCTGTGGAGTCATGTCTGAGCCACCTCATTTGGGGAAGAAAGTGGGGCTCAAACACTTCCAAGAAAAGATTGTTTTTTTTTTTTAATCTCTATTTCAGCTAGCAGCACCTAGCACAATGCCCAAGACATGGTTGGTGTTTTCAATATTTGCATGTTGAATAAATACAGTTGAATTTATTAGCAATTGTTAAACAGAAGAAAGGGTCACCTAGAATATGCTTTGAGAAGCTGAGAGGTTAACAAATTAATTGATAAGTAGATATTCCTCCATCTGAGCTGGCCCTGCTAGGTTTTCTGCAATGGTAGGGGCTGAAAAGCTTCACCTCCTGCCCCAAGTCAAAGCTAACGCTACAACTAGCTTCCCCCCCTTGGCAGTTAGCTAATAGTTTCCCCTCCAGAAGTTTACAAAGTTAACCAAATAAAGATAAAGCACCCAGACACCAGGGTGGATGTTACACACTGCAAAGATACTGATCACTATTTTCAACAAAGAATTCATTCTTTCCATTCCCATAAACCAATATGCTTGGTCCTCACCCCTTGAAAAAAAAAAATCTACAGTTCAGAAATCTCGAATTCCTGAATACCCTTCTAATCCAGCCCCCAGGAGGTGCTTTCTCATGCAGATGCTGTGCTGGTCTTTTCAAAGGGGTTTCATAAGCTCCTCCATTTACCTCCCCTCCCCATACACACACCATAATAAGCTATCCAGGAAGTCCTAGGCAGAAGGAAATTGTAAATGTCTCAGAATGCATATTCTAATTTCAATCGCATGTCCTTGGTAGGTCATTTGACAATTGAAGCAGAGAATTACTAACAGCTGACCTTGCTTGAGGAGCTGAGGAATCTTACCCAGAAAAGGCAGAAAGTAAACACAAAGCATATGCGTGGCAGACACTCATGTATAACGATCCTGCAACAGGCAGAATGCAGATGTTTCTATGACTTGAAGGAGGGGACAGTCCTGGACATTGACCCAACAAGGATGAAGATCATCACTCTCTAGGGGACACAGCTTCAGCCATAGCGGGGTGCTGGGCACAGTCTGATGATGAGGTCGTGGTCCACCTGAATGGTCATCACCTGGAGAGACAGTTATAAATACCGTGTCATCCCCAAACTTCCTGAAATACTCACAGAAATGCTCACATTTCTAACAAGCACCCAGATAGATAAGTCTTTCTGTGGCACACCAAGTCTGAGAATCACTACTGGCAGAACTTGAAGAACTTCCATTCCAGATGACCAGCCAGACTCCATTGCCATGGCAACGTGCTTGCCAGCCATTTAGAAGCAACTTGCTCTAATGTCACCACTGGATGGGAAACACACTACTGCCCAGAGGTGTCCCAGGAGTCACGAGTGAAATAATTAAGGAGCGGTCCAATCACCGTGTGGGGAGATTCAATCAGCACCACAGACTGGTTTGCCAAGAAAACACAGAGCTAAGTGCTTTTAGGAGACCAGAACAATACAGAAGACAGGCTTTTTGTCATCGAAGACGTGAAATCAGATGGTCAGTTTGAACCTATTTTTTTTTAAATAGGAAATTCAGAGTATTAGCTCCACTAATATCTGAGATCTGTAAGGGCATAAAAGTAGGAAGAGAAAGGCTAAAATTAAAACTATTTTCAAAAAACTAATCTGTTGCGTATTTCCCTCCTATGCTTGCAAGCTCTGCTGGAGCCCAGCCTATTTTTAAAGACTCTGGAAACCCACTCAAAGTGGTTTTCAGAGGATGTGGCCACAAATGGTGCCCATGCTACATCAGATCCTGAATAATAGACGTGTGGATCTGGGCAACCATAAGGGGAAAATTTTCCTCATGAAAGAGCAAACGAAGCTGGTGTGTGTGAGGTAACAGTTTTAGTATCCACATTAGTCCCAGATGTTTTTCCAAAGCGACTGAGTTTTATTTGAAAGCTGAGACAGACTATGGTTTCTTTGCTCTCTTGCCATGCCCTTAGAATGGAAAATATAGGACGATTAAGTAATAACACACGGAGACTAATTAATATTTCAAGGTTATCAGCAATAGGCCAACTCTCTTTTTCAATACTTTGGAGCCTCGATCGTTTTCAATAAGCTTCAATAAGCTCAACGCAAACCAATAGCCTTTAAAACAAGAATGAGCTTTCGGGTTCTTAAATCTTCCCAAGCTGCTTAGTTCAGGTAGACAAAAGAGGGAAGGGTAGCAATAACTGAACTGGAAGAGACTCAGAAATCATAGCATCAGTGTTCCCACTTAGCCTGTGTTCAAGGCTTTCTAGAACAAAGGCTACAGCTTCCTTTCCAACCTCCCTTTTGCTACTCCCCTAATACTGGACGAACTGGCTTCCTCTGTGTGTCCCCCAAGTTCATGCCCTACATGGCCACCCGCAACCTTTGATCATGCAATTTCCACCTTGACCCTTTCTACATGTCTGCCATCTTCTCTCTCCTCTTCTCCTTGCCCCATCCTTTGAGAACGACCCAAGTCCCCGTCTTCTGTCCTCCAGCTTCTGGGCTTCCTACCCTCCCTCCTGCTCTGACTCCCCCCAACCCCAAGCAGTTATTGTCACAATCCATTATGGGCTGAATTGTGTTCCCTCAAAAATTCATATGTGGCAGTCCTAATCTCAAATATCTCAGGATTTGACCTTATTTGGAAACAGGGTAGTTGCAGAGATAATTCGTTCAGGTGGTGTCATTCCAGTGGGTCATAATCCAATATGGCTGGTGTTTTTATGAAAAGAATACCATGTGAAGAAAAAGAGATTTGCATAGAGGGAAAATGATGTGAAGATGCAGGAAGAAAATGGCCATCTTACAAGCCAAGGAGAGAGGCCAGGAATGGATGTTTCCCTCACAACCCTCAGAAGGAACCATCCCGGGCTGACATATTGATCTTAGATGTCTGCCTCCAGAACTGTGAGACAATACATTTCTGTAGTTTAAGCCACACGTGTGGTCCTTTGTTATGGTGGCCCCAGCAGATGAATATATTTTACATATATATGTATATATGTAATATATATATATTTTGATGCCCTTTTTGCATACAAAAACATTAAAATTATATTTTATGACTTGATTGTTTTTAAGATGAATATAAGAATATTAGATATCCAAACACATTCCTCCACCTAAAAGTTTTTTTCTGATTTTAAGAAGAAATTAAAACATTTTCATGGGCCCCTGGCGCTGTGCCTGTTGTGCCTAATGGACAAGTCAGCCCCACGTGCAGCCTCTGAGTGGTCACTCTGGTGACAACATTTTGTGTTACCAAGTAGACCACAAGCTTCAGGAGGGCAGAGAGCATGTATGACCTCCTCTGCATCCTTCACCTTTAACAGATGTTCAAGAAAAATCTGTCGATTAATTGATCTGGTCTAACTTCCCGTTTCGGGGGGTGGGGGGCTATGCCATCTAAAATTCCAGCACATTTCACTGTGGTGTCTTCCTTTTTATATCTCCAGGGAAGAAAACATCATTCCGATGTTTATCAGAGCTTACATCTGGAATCACCTTCCCATAGATAGCCAACATGCTTTTCAAGACAATTCAAGAGCATTCCTCATTATAAATGTCCCCAACTCCATAAAACCTGTCATCTCACTGTGTGACCTTGAGCAACCACACTAAAACCTTGGGCCTCAGTTTCCACAAACATAAAATGGGAAGGTAGCTCCACATGATCATGTAAGGGTCCTTCCAATTAATTAGTCAAGCAAGAACTAAAACCTGCCTCCAAATCCAGTGCCCTTAAATTCAAAAATTTTCAAAGACAGAGACTCTTTTAAGGGCGGTGATAGGAGAGGAAAGCCTACATAACCTCACACACCCACTGGCTCTGCCAAAACATGAGATGCTCACCCTGGTTGTAGGTTTCCTAATCCCTACCCTGCTCCCCTTGTCTTCCTTAGATTCTCAAAGTAATTATGGTCGACCTTTCACTTCCCTTCAGAACCTGAATTTGAGACCCACCGACACCTAATGAATGAAGGATTCTTCCCATGGGACTCAGAGGTGTAAATTATGCAGACACCACAGTCACCTCCTGAAAATGATCCTATTATCTGCGTAACCATTCCTGATCCTCAAACACATGTTGTGCTAAAGTTTATTACTGTAACCTTTCAGAAGGATTTCTTAAGCATTTGGGGGGGGGGGTACTAGCATTATAATAGACACGATGCAAACTGAGTCTTAACAGGAGTTCGTTGTTAGTGAGGGAGGGAGGGAGGAGCCAGGAAAAATAGAAATAAATTTCCATCAATAGAGAAATGGTCAATAAAATAGGATGTATCCATACTCCGTACTGTGAAATGCTAAAAATAACAAGGTAAATCTGCATGTACTGACTTGAGATCTCCAACACCTATTTTATATATATGTTATATAGAATATATAATATGTATTCTGGTGTGCAAACCCTGAGATAAGGATACAAGTACAAATAGGTTTTCTCAGGAGATGATCCTTGATCCTGGGAGACATCAACAGAAGAGCGAAGATGTGAGACAGGGAAGGGAAGAAAGCCAGTAAGAAAATGTGTTACCAAGCAGGCTAACACCATGAGCAACCGGAGCTTAATTACTCTGGGGACCACAGGGGACCCCGAAGAACACACTTGAGAGTTATTCCAACTGGGAGGTGAGGAAGTGGGGGGATTAAATGTCAACGCTCATCAGTTATCAGTTGAGGTACTGTTCCTGGGGCATGTTGAGTCTCTAGCGCTGCCAGCTTGTCTCACATGCAGAGAGAAGACACTCTCATAGTTGGAGAAAATCCTCAAATACAGATCCACAGTTGCTGATAGAAGTCCCACCAGCATGTACCGAATTGGTAAGTGTCAGGGGCATTTTTTATGGTATACAAGGCATTTGCTTGTTTTCAAGCACAGAGAAAGGTTGAAGGATGCCCATTAACTATCGACAGAAGTTACTCACCTGATGGTTCTTCAGAACAGCTCATGGCCACCTTCCTCCATGTTATCTTCCTCTACTGCAGACAACCGAATGACACTTCAAGGTTCTGGCTGGGAAGACAAAACTCACTATTGTCTCCTTGAAGGCAACTATACCTCATACTCTTTTCTGTATGCAGGAGCACACTGCACGATGGTGGGTATCTATCATGGTAGCTGCTCAGTAAACATGATGGATCATGTGGTCAATGAAATAGACCCTTTCTTGGCCCCCTCTAGGAATCTATACCCAACACAACTAAAACATTTATTTTTTTAAATCAATAACGATTTGTGTCAGTTAAACATATTTTAAGATACTATGGTCTTCTATTTCACTCTCCTCCAACTCTCCACTTGTCTACCATTCCCTATGCTGAGCCTCAATAAATTGGCCACACTACTCCTTGACCATTTGCATAGCACTAAACCAACACTCACATGACAAGGGGTCTCTGGCTATTTAAAGTCCTTCTGCCCCCTACTCAGGCTTCCAGGGAAGTCAGTAAAATTTCCTGGACTTGAAGCACTATAAGGGGTTCCTTGCCGTATTCCAGTTGACTAGCCAAGTAAAGACCAACACATATGTGGTAAGTTAGCCTGACTTTTGCCTAACAAGTCCGAAGAAAAAGGGTCTGAGCAAAGCATAATTCTCTAGAGATTCTTTTAAATCTAGCCAAACAAACAAACAAAAAAGGATGAAAATATAAGGCCAGAGTTATACTTATAACCAGAGGGGAGTCTTGGGTAACCAGAGGGGAATCTTGGGTATCCAGAGAGGTCCTGGATGTCTTGGCTTTGTCTGAGTACTGATTCATGCACTTATTCATTCATTCACACATTTATGGAGGGATTGTGATGTGCCAGGCACTATGCTGGCACCTTGTCAACTCATGGTGAATGAAAAGGCATAGGCCAGACTAGAGGGGAATTTTAAAGGGGGCACTTTCTAGACTAAGGTCTCTAGTGATCTTATCTATTCTATAATACCAAAGCCTGGCTAATTTGTATTCGTCAGGCAGTGTACAGTTCTTGTTTATGGCTACATCCTAAAACCCGAGGACCAGAGGGCAGGGGATGCTCCATTGCTGGAGGGCCTGCCCCCGTACCCCAGCCAGCACAGGACCCCATCTAAGGTAGCAGTCAGCCTGTTCCAGTCTCACTGCTTCTGTCATTGGTATGGTTGAGTTTCATCTTGAGGTATCTGCAGCTTCTTGCCCGATCCTCTTTATCTTCTAAAGTACAGCTCAAAAATCCTCTTGAACACAACAGAGCAGCCCCACATGGAAAAACAGAGGCTGGGAAAAGAAATGGGAAGCAAGCACAGATTGAAATCCAGGGCCTTAAGCTAAAGCATCAGGTCCCCCAACGTGTGATTTATTATAGAACATAGACCAGAGATACTTAGCTGAGCCACCAAAGACTTTATCTCCTCTGGCTTTGTAACAATATGATTCAAATAACATCCCTGGTAGTGAAAAGATCCATAAATCCATACAGCTTCCCTATTCCATCTTGCAGTCAAACATGTATTTGGGGCTTAGGACAAAATGGAGCCTAAAATGCTTTATTTTAAAGGGATGGTCCCTCTGAATAAAATTGCTTCCTAAACAGGAGAGCAGGACCAAAGAATGAAAATTGATATAATTTCCCACTCTTTGTGAAGAAACGTTTAATTTGACATCTTTTATCCAGGGGAATTCTGGATACTAATCGCTGCTTTGATGCACCCCTCCCATGGCTACGCTTTGAATTCTACCTCCCCTCCCCCTTAAAGTAGGAGGTTGCAGGTAGATAATGAAAAAAATAATTGCCCCTGGTTAACAGGGAACATTAAATGGGAGACAGAATTTAAGTGACTGTAGCTCTGAGTTAAGCAAGCAGAAACAGGCAACACTCTCGAAGGCCCTTCCTTCTCTCTTCTTGAGATGTTCCAAGCTCTGCTCACAAGAATGTTGGAGAAAACACTTTCAAGGATCTTTTTCTCCCCTGTACCACATAACCATTCAAAACCCGGCGCTAGATAAAGTTCCCATGTACAAGTAGATTTACGACAGGAGGAAATTGGACTCTACAAACCCAGGTGTGCAAATAAAAGGACATATTCTTCAGAAATAAAATCGCATTTAACACTGAGCTCCCATTCCCCCCGGACCGAAGAAAACCTCTCTCAGTCACGAGGGAGTTCTCTCCATTTGACTCCTGGAAGTTGTTCAAATGCGCCCAGGGACTTGATGCAGAAGTCCAAGGTCAGGGAAGGCCCGCTGATCTTCAATCCAATCTCATGGCCGCCAATGTCGGTGCCTCCACAGTTCCTGGATTGCAGATCTGCCATGTCTGTGCTCCCACTTGAGCACCTCGGTGCCTGGGGACCTCCTTCCCTTGCTCACCTCCTAGCTAGCCATGCCCCTCTCGGGTTTTTCCACCCCTCAGGCCCTGTAAAAGCCAGAGCCTCCATTTCCCAAAACCATCACCCCTTTCCTTCCAGTCTTAGAGAGGTCTCCCTCTTCTCTTTCTGCTCTCATAGGCTCTGCTTCAAAAACCACGCAGCTCTCCGAGTGGATAGAAGGATGGATGAATGTTATAAAGCAAGCATAGTAGAATGTTTATGGTAAAATCGAGATGGTGGGTAATGGGTATTCACTGTAAAATTCTTTCAATTTGGCCATATGTTTGAAATTTTTCATAATCAGTGGTGGAAGAAAATGCAACTCTCGCCCTAATCCCTTACACTCCATGCTGTGGCTTTTGAAAACAAAAGCCAGGAAGGGAAGTGGAGCACAGTGGGGTACTTAGCCCTGTGACATAAATCTCCCCAAGACAGGGGAAATGATCTGGCTAGCAAGCCTTCTTGGAATCCAAAAGGCAAAAATATAGAGAGGACGAAGCACCCTTTAGTATCTCAATGGATTTTCCCACCACGCTCTCTAAAGGAGAGAACCAGTTGTGATTGTCCACTTCCACACCTCAAGACCACCCCCATCCGAAATCTAGTTGTCCATACCATAACCACCTTTTCACTCAAAGATGCTTTGGAACGAAACAATACCTGACCCTCCTCACTTCTGCATCCCACAGCCAAGATGTAAAGGATGGGTTCTTGGCTGCAGGACACACAAACTGAAGACAGCCCAAATTTCAGTAGAAACGTCAAGTAGCTCTTGACCTCTGGAAATATCCTGACAACTGGTTCTTAGGGCTGTACTGAAAAGATCTTAGTGTTAACAAGGTGCCTGGGTGGTTCAATTGGTGAAGCGTCTTACCTTCAGCTCAGGTCATGATCCCGGGGTGCTGGGATCGAGCCCTGCGTCGGGCTCCTTGCTCAGCGGGGAGTCTTCTTCTCCCTCTCCCTCTGCCCCTTCCCCCACTTGTGCTCTCTCTCTCTCTCTCTCTCTTGCTCCCTCTCAAATAAGTAAATAAAATCTTTAAAAGAAAAGATCTTCTTGTTGCTCTGAATGCTGAGAAACACTGAGCTGGCTCTGGAGGTCCCCATCACTCCTATAAGTTTCAGCTGCAAGCAGCTGTTAGAAAGCCCTGAACACAAAACACAGGGTAAAAATCCAGTGTTTCCCATCCAAATAAGTAAAGCCACGTTTCTGACTGTTGCCACATCACATGGAAGTAATTGAATGGATTTCCATCAGATCTGGAAGATCTGTTTTGGATGGCCTGATAAAATATATGCTGAGTGGTGAGTGGGAAATACATATTGAGTTGCCCATCAGAGCTCCATTCTCCGTGAGAGAAGTAGTCAGTCTCTAGAGAAGGCAAAACTGAGGTACAACAAGATACCCAAGGGCCTTTCAATGAGAAGAGAGATGCGTGAAAAAGATGGATTTCAACTCGGAGTCCTTAATTGGGTTCTGTGATCTACAAGCATTGATTGGCAATTGGGAGGTTTCTACCTCGGACAACTCCAAGAAGATGCTCCACAATGAGCTGCAGCAGGGATTAATTTATTTATTTCAAGATGGCTAGTGATTCTCCTGAGAGATGCCGGGAGGCTGGCTGGTTCATATGACACAGGAAGACTGGCATTGCAATGGACCAAGAAAGAAAAAGAAAAAAAAAAAAAAGGTACTTATACCAAAAGTATTTTCCTTCATTTACTCTTGTTCTCAGCCACGTTCCTCTCTAATATTTGTCAGTTACAGATCATCTAACCGCTTTACCAATATTAGAATAAAAGCTCTCACTCCCCCCACCTCATGTTTCTCACGCACACACACACACACACACACACACACACACACACACACAGTTGTCTGACAGATACAGCAGCTTCTCTCAGCTCCTCCTCAGGCATGGGTTCTCTTAGATATGTCTGTGGATTTCTCCTGGTAATTCCATGAGTTTTGATGATAATGATAATAATAATAATAATATCCCGTTATTATTTTAACACTCCTTCAATAACACCAATTCAGATCTAGCCCCTCATCACAGTACAGGCCACTGCCCCTCACCCAGAGATAGAGTAGGCATTTCTACTTGTACCCTAACCCCTCTTTCTGCCTCTTCCCCCGCCTCAGCCTTCCCTAACCACCACCCACAAAGGCAAGGCTGATTTTACTTCTAGCCAAACCTTCCAAATGAAAGAGGGAGAAGTGTGAGAGGGGGAACAAATAATGGGCCAGCTCTAGCAGTTCCCCACTGCTGAGCTGCCAGGGAAAGAGTTTCATTAACGATGACACGAATACTAGAAAGAAATGCGTTGTTTAAAGTGTTCCCTTCTAGGCAGATAGAAGCCGAATCAAATGGCCAGCCTACTATTAAGACAAGTGAGTATGAAATTAGGTAGCTTCCAAATGCAAAGAAGCGTGTTCTATACAGTGTGTCTTCCCTTTCACTGTCTGAAGCTTACACCCCTTCAGCATCGCGGGATGCATACTGCAATCTCCTTCCTGTTTACAATCCACTTGTACTCACTCCCATTGGTAAAGAGCTCTGGAAGCCAGCACGGAATAGGAACCAGAAGGTGCAAACTCCTGAAATGAGGTCAGTGGGCATGTTAGACCGAATAATTTGGATTATAAGTCAGCTTTGTCATTGTAAGAATAGTGTTTCAACCAACAGATCCAACTCCGGGATCTTAATGTGTGACAAAGAACAAAAAGGAACAAGAACCACCTTGACAGCAACTGTAAGATTTCACCTTCCCAGAGATAAAGACTCCACAGTTCCTCAAGGAAGCACTGGGGAGCTTGAAAAAGACCACCACTCGACAACAGGACCAAACTGTCTGCCCCGATCCAGCCGTCACTAGTGAAGTCGCTAGAACACTAGTGAAGTTGCTAGAAGCACAGCCTCCACATGCCTCCAATCCGGATCAGGGTGTTGTTGGAAGAATTAGCCGGAACGCTTTCCGTGGCAAGCTACATTTCCAACGTCTACAATAGCGGGCACTCAAGGAGTATTGAATGAATGAATGAATGAATGTGCATTCGTGTGTATCCAAAGCACCAACATAGGCTAAAAAGTGAAATGTACTCACCACCTACCTTACCAAACGAGAGCTCTGAGCGAATAAAATGGCTTGCTGAAAAGAAGCATGGGGCAGACCATGGCAGGAAATAACCCAGAGGCCAGAACCCCAACCCAGAGACCCAGTGCAGTGCATGAGTCTCCCGGACAGAGTCTGATTCCCTGGTGCTGACGGCCACACCAGCAGGACCCTGACGCTGATCTGCCTTCTAACTGGGAGCCAGACAGACTGAGCGGCAGAGCTGGGCCTCTCACTCTCCCTTTGCATCTGTGGCTCCTTCTGCTGCTGATGAACCCACCCAACAGGGACACTTCCCGGCTGGTGCCCTGGTGTGGCTCTCCCATACCCTGGGCCCTCCCCATGGCAAGCACATCCAACTGGCAGGGTTGAAAAAAGGGGGCATGGCAGGGATTCAGGAAAAAACCCCAAATGAATGTCTCAGCTGCCCCATCCAGCCATAAAGCTGAACAGCACCCGCCCGAAATCACCACCACGATTTTACATAAATGACTTTCAGGCTGGCTACAAAACCCCATGTGAGTCTCAACAGTAAAGGGCCTCTGGGTAATTCACCAGCTGGCTAGCTGATTTTAGCACAGTTAGTAAAACACTGCATTAACATTTAGCTTTTGTGTGTAGAACAAGCTGTGCAGTAAATTTTTCTAAATGTTACCGAAATATATTACCTGCAAACTATAAGCTAAGCTGAGGCAGCAACGGGAGAGGTTTTTGTTCTCAGAAAGCCCACATTTTAGAAGATGCATTTGGAGGATTCGCATGCCTGGCCCACAGGAAATAGTTCTTAGTGACGAGTGGGAGACACGCCTGGGGTGAGGATCCAACCTCTGCCGCAGGGCGCTGGCTCATTTGATCCATCCCCTCGTATGTACTGTGCGCTTGCTGCTTGCGATAGAGTGAATGTTTGTGTCCCCCGAAAACTCATCTGTTGAAAAGCTAATACCCAAGGGGATGGTCTAAGGAGCTGGGGTCTCGGGAAGGGGATTAGGTCATGAGGGTGGAGCCTTCATGAATGGGATTAGTGCCTCATAGAAGAGACATCACAGGGCTCCCTGGCCCCATCCACCACTTGAGGACACAGCAAGAAGGTGCCATCTCTGGGGAAGCGGGCTCTCCCCAGACACCAAATCTGCCAGAGCCTTGATCTTGGCTTTGCAGACTCCAGCACTGTGGGGAATAAACATTGGTTGTTTATAAGCCACCCAGCCTATGGTGTTTCTGGTACAGTCACCCAAACGGACTAAAATGCTGCCTGCAAAGCCCTTTATGGGGGCTGGGTCATTTGAGGACCATGAGGACCAAGCTTAAAAGGCATTGTGAAGGAGGACATTTTGTGTCTGAAATGGCCCTCAGGATGCTGGTGTTGTGCGAGCTGCTGGCAGTCCCGCCCATGGCTTCTCGGCACATCACTGACTGCCATCCACGCCAAGAACCTCTTGCTGCAAACATCTGTGACTCTGCCTGGGGGCTTTTTCTGGCTCAGATAACATGCTTCCCTGGAGCACTGGCAGGCTGGAAATGCTGGGCAGTTAGCGTCCCCCGAGGCAATCCCCAACCAAGGGCAGACTGGAATTGGGGGGGTGGGCGGCAAACAGCCGGCTGCCTTTGCACTTCAAGTGGGATCAAACTAAGGCATATCCCCCACCCCCACCCCGCACCGTCTCTCAGAGTTCCAGGCACCCACGTGGGAAGTGGCTTGGAGGCACACCTCTTATGTCTGTCTTCCCTTGCCGGCCCCATCTTCCACTCCCCTGGGGTGCTTTCTGGGGTTCCGACCTCAACAGCCCTTCAGAGTCACCTTCCTGAGGACCCCATCCTAAGACAGACTGCTTCTTCTCTCTTGGGAATCTCACCCTCTCGACACAAATCATTTTGGAATCCCACCCACGTGCAAAATCTTTTGATAGTGTCTTCAGACTCCCCACTTAAAATGAATTATTTGATTATTTAATTAGTCAAGTTTCTTTTCGGGAATAGAGCCCCCATCTTATTCACTGATGCAGGGGAACTGCCCCGACTGGACCAGAATGCTGGTCTCAGCCTCGGGGATGCCTTCTGACGCCAGGGAATTCCCACCAAAGAGAAACCTGTAACCACAGGCGGGAACGGGCAGAAGTGCCAGGAAATGTCAAGCAAGAGCCAAGAAGGGGGCAGAGCTCTCACGTGGAAGGTACAAAGGGACCTTGTGTATCACGAGAGCTTGTCTCCAGAAAGGCTAAAACCAACATAAATACCTGCACAAATCAACACAAGGCAAGGCAACTTGAAAACAGTCCGCCCACTCTTAATTATCCTCGGGTGGATTATCTAGCTGGTGGGCCATCAGTAGCAAAATGTATACCCTAGCCGGGTTTTCCTCTCACCTCCACCCTCTACCTGGTGACTTCCCCAAACATGCGCTGATATATATTCAGGAAATGCAAAGCCATTTTAAGATAAATCTGATGAGAAGATAAAGAAATTCATGTGCATGCAAAAGCCCCAGAGAAACGATTTCTGACTATTCTGAGTCTTTTTAATTATTCCGGCTCACAGGTCTCCTCCAATTGCATGGTGGTTCAGGAAGTGACTCCAGACGAAAACAGCTCCGCCAAGAGACACATACCCGTGGGAAGCGTCGACCACCTTGCAGAGGCTTTCCCACCCGAACCTGACTGCAAATATGCAGCTAGATAAATTTAGAAGCCACAGCATACATAAATGAAATAGCATATACTCCGCACGGTCCCACTAGCACAGTGGATTGCAGGTTTGACCATTCGACAAATACTTCTCAGGTGTCTACCATGTGCTAGATGCGGGACCCGCCAGATAAAAGGAGATTGCCTAACCTCAAGGGGACTTGGTTTTAGTAAATTTTGCCCTTCATCTTTAAAAAACTCCATTCTATTTTCTGCTTCTGATTTTTAAAGCCAACCTTTCATATATACTATATATATAATATATTTATATATTTCACACATATATATTCTTATATTATATATATTTTAAATTTTACATGTAATATATATTATATTATACCTATTGTATATTCTTATATATTATGTTACATAATATATGTTATATAACACATAATATATGTTTATATGTGATACATATATGCAACACGATATATATGATATGTAATACATGTTATATATGTTATATATGATATATGATATCATATATGTTATATAATTTATAATATATATTATAGAATATGTTATATAATATAATTAGAATACATATTCTAATTACATTATATATTTATATATTCATAAGGTATAACATTATTGTTTTGGAACTCCAACTTAGGCATAAGAAAGACCTTGGATTAAAACCTGGCTTTGTCATTTACTTAGTATGTGACTACAGCTAGTCTCATTAGCCATAATTACTCTGAGCCTTGGTTTTACCATCTTTAAAATGGACAATTATAATAAGAACTAATCAGAGTGATGTTTGGAAGTAAAATAATAAATATAAAGTCTTAGAGCAGGTGTCATAAATAGTAAGTGTTGCATTATTTTCCTGTTGTTTCTAGACTCTACTTGCCTTCCTTGGCTTGTGGCCCCATGATGCCAAGTTCTGCCGATGGAAGCATACCTCCTTCTGTGACTCTGGTCCTTCTGATACCGTCTTATATGGTCCCTTATGTGATTACATTGGGCCCAACTGGATAATTCAGGATAATCTCCCATCTCATAAAATCCTTAGCTGAATCATATCTGCAGTCTCGTTTCCCAGGTAAGGTAACATATTCACAGGTTCTGGGGATGAGGATGTGGACATCTTTGGGGAGCCATTATTCTGTCTCCCATGGTGCTAGTTGTTTTTTCTTTCTTTAATAGTAGTCTCGATGCCTAGAGCCTTGTTAACTGCTTTGTACGTTTTCTAACCTACCGCTTGACAACCTGTGGCAAGTGTGACAAAGATGACATGACAAATATTGGTGGCTGCATGCCCCCCACCTCACCCACCTGCCGCCAAGCCCAAGATGATGACCAGTGGTCAGTCTACATTCCGGGTGTGTCCTACCCTGAGATCACCTCACCCACAAGGAGTCAGAAGGCCCTTCTGGCATCACACATTAACAAGCGCTTTCAAATGTCTTGGATTGTGACGATCAGGAAGGCTCGTTACTCTCACTGAAGATGTAGAAATGAAAACACACCTAACCAACTGGTAGAGAAGGGAAAGCCAGAAATAGATGAGCTGCTGTCTCTGGGTGTTAAGCAAAGAGTTAACTTAAATTTCACGTAGGTCTGATACCCTAATAAGAAATGTCATGAACGTAATAGAGGAAGTGATAAGAACGTGGCTTCTTAAAAAATTGAAGCACCACAGGTTTGCAGACACCACCAAGGCTCTCCCAGCACTAGAAGAGAAGTATGTTCAAGACAGTCAGCCTAAAAGATGAGTTATGGCCCAGTTTCCCTCTTAAGTCAGAAGGTGATGTTTCTCTGAAATGCACCAGCTCCTTGTTTACATTGGGATTTTCCGTTCCCCTGCCTACTGTGGTCCTCCATCTGGATATCCAATAAGCATCCTAAGTTTGCCATGGCCCAAACTGCATTCCAGAGCCCAACACCTACTCAAAACCTCCTCCTCCCCAGTCTTCTTCCCAGTCAATCACAACTCTGCTCTTCCAAAGGTTGAGGTCAAGACCTAGGTGTTGTCCTTGATTCATCTCATTCACTCACACCCCACATTTAATCAAATCTGCAAAATCCTGCTAGTTCTATCTTTTAAAAAATGGGGATTCAGCTACTTCTCCACACTTCCACTGCTACCACCCTGGTCCAAGCTACCATCATCTCTCCCCAGAAATACTCAAATAGCCTCCTAGGCGGTCTCCCTGTTTCCACCCCCACCCCCACCCAGTGCATTCCCCAAGCAGACAGTATGACATTTTACAAACACAAGTCAGTTCATATTAACCCTCTTTTCAAACTCCTCCAACTCCAGTGGCTGCCCACCTCACTCAGAGGAAAAGCCAAAGTCCCCCAAATAGCTTTCAAGATTCTGCATGACCTGCCCCCCAATCTCCTCCCAAACTACTCCTTCCTCTGCTTACTCTGCCTCAGCCACACTGACTGGCCTCCTCACTATTCCTCAAACATACCAGGCATGGTCCCACCCCCGTGCCTTCGCAAATGCTATTCCCCCTGCACAGAAAGCTCTTCTTCAGATAGCCACATAGCTCATTCACTCAACTCTCTTCCATGGCTCTGCCCCAAATCACCTAATCATTAGGCCTTCCCTGAGCACTCTGCCGAAAACAGCAGCCCTTCCCCATGCCCCATAACCAGTTTTGTTTTTCTCCATAGTACTCATCACCTCCCAACATAGTATATGTTTGTATTGACAATTATCTGTCGCCTGCCCCCCAACTTGAATGCAAGCTGCATGAGGGCAGAGGTTTTTGTCTTCTCTGTTCATTTATTTTATTTTATTTATTTGAGAGAGAGAGAGAGGGAGAGAGAGAAGGCAGGAGTGGGGGAGAGGCAGAGGGAGAAGCAGACTCCCCGCTGAGTAGGGAGCCTGACATGGGACTCCATCCCAGGACCCTGGGATTATGACCAGAGCCGAAAGCAGACGCTCAACCGACTGAGCCACCCAGGCGCCCCTGCTCTATTCATTTCTGAGCAGAGCAGCAGCTAAAGGAGTATCTGGTACGTGGTACATACTCAGTAAATCAAGAATTGTGTTAATCAATTCAAAGAATGAATGGCTGAGTCTGGGATAATGACATTTAATACAGCAAAAAGAAATGAGCACGTCTTAGGGCTGAGGAGCATGTCCCAGAATTTACTTGATCCTGAAATACAATTTAAAGTAGAACATGCAAATTGGGTCATCATTTGGGGTTAATTTATTTGCTTGCCTGAGAATTTTGATCATGAACTTTCAAGAAGCAAAATATAATGGCTTTAGGCAAGATCGTGCTTGCAGAGGACAAGTTTAAATATTGGTCCCAACTCCTGTCTTAGGCTGCTCTGGTCTAGAGAAGGAGTAGGTGAAAGAAAATACCCTTAAATCTCTTAAATCTCTCCTCTCTCCATTGGCCTATCCAAATGCCCTCATTCATTCTTTCATGGCCTGAATAAAACAAGGAACCCTGCCTAATAAACTTTGCATTCTCCTGGGAGACAGTAAGATCTACAAAAAAGTACAGAGTATGTGAAATGGTGACCAGTGCTGGGGGAGGTAGAATGTAGGGAAGACGGCCATGAGGGGGAAATCATTTCTAGACAGAGGGAACAGGAAGTCCAAAAGCAGGGCTTTGGGATCGTGCTTAGCAGGATTTCCAACCAGCAAGTGAGTAAGGGGCAAGTAGGAGGATGACATCAGAAGGGTCTCAGAGGACTGGGACATGGAAGGCCTAGTAAGGATGGGGTGTTTATACTGTGTGACGTAAGAAGTTTAGAAGAGTTTTGCACAGTAAAGTGACATGCTCCAATTCACATCTTAACAATGCTGCCAATGCCCACACTTGGTCATTCCATTAGGATTTTCTTCAAAAGGTGCATTTGTTCAGAGTTGAAATTCCTTGGAAGCAAAGAATGTGTCTCTTTTCTTCTTGCCCCCTAAAGTCTCAGCATCTTCCAGAGCCGGTTGGTCCTCAACAGATGTGTATTGGTTCCCTCACTGGAGTCACCTGGGCAGGGTTGTACAGTGTTAACTTATCAGCCAAGATGAATGGGTCCAATTAGGCATACGGCTGGCATAGCTCCAGTGTTCACCCGTTGGCTCCAATGGGAAATTCTCTCTCCTTGGGCAGAAGGTCATCCAAGCCCCTCTTTTCATGATATGACAGCTTTTATCTACCCACCAAACATAGGGATTCCTGACGCCAACAATGTCATGTTTAAGGAATGTTAGATCTGTGACCCACCGTCCATCCCAAACACAGTCTGTGCAGGTCTGTTGTTAAAGGAGGGGCAGTAGATGAGGCTGACAGCAGGAGAATTATTCAAAGTTACCAAGTAAATCACTAAAAAGAATTTGCTGTCTCTCTGCCTCATTGCATCGTTTTGATTCCAGATCCTCCATAACCTTAACTTCAAAGAAACTAGATCATTAACTTGACATTCAATCCAATACTGCATCACATCTCATATGACAATCCATTCCCTATGTCCCTTTTATCTGTACCAGAAATCAAATGTGAAGCCCCTTTGCAACTCAAATTGTTTTCTGACGAAGAAAGAAACTCCCCGAAGCTAAGGAGAAGGTGAGCTGTTGAGGGAACAAAAGCTCACCAACATTAGAGTTATTAAAAAAATCTCTTAGGTCACCGTGCCCACGGTTGGCACTTTTCCTCTGCCACCCACTTTCCCCATCCGGTGCTGGAGGAGATCAGGGCAATCTTAGCAAGTAAACACCGGCAACAATTACACTGTGTTCTTGGCTAGAGTGTTCTACCTGATTTTTATGTGACCACATCGGTCTCAATTAGGAGGAAAGAAAAGGACAAACCAGAAGCAGTGAGCAGACATTCTCCTAAAGCAGTGAGTGCTCCTCAAACTCCAGTCGGCCTCAGGGCCCCTGGAGGGCTGGTAAAAACAGAATGCTGGGTCTCAGCCCAGAGTTTCTCACTTAGTAAATCTGGGGGGGAGGCCTGATCATCTGCATTTCTCATAAGTTCCTGGTGACGCTGCTGCTGTTGGACCCCGCTTGAAGAAACACTGGCCTGAAGATAGAAACTCTGAAATACCTGGCTGTGATTTAAAATACCCAGCCATTTGGACATGGAAGCTAGCTGGATGAGAAACGGACCCATAAATGCAAAGAACAAACTGGCGGGTTCCAGAGGGGAGGGGGAGGGGGAGTCGGACAAAATGGGTGGAAGGGAGTGAGAGGTCCAGGCTTCCAGTTATGGAATGAATCGGTCACAGGGATGAAAGGCACAGCATAGGGAATATCATCAATGGTATTGCAATGGCATTGTATGGTGAAAAAAAAATCTGTTTGGACAAGAATCTATATAAGGCCTAATATATATGTGCATATTTTAATATACATGCTGAAGGATCCACTCCAGAAGAGCCTAGAATTGTCACATCTTTCTTCTTTAACCTCCTTTATGTGATCAGATCTCCTTAACGTGTCTGTCTGTCTTGTTCTATACTGTTTTCTTCAGCACCCAGTCCCCCCACCCCAACGCACACATACAAGGGTTTGGCACATGGTGAGTACACTTGGCCAGAGCTGCCTGGACCAGAAAAAGAAGTCAAAGCTCTCTGAAGACTGACATTTCCTGATCACCATTTTGTTAGGACTTGCCCAGCTGGAGGCAGGAAAAGACTTTTGTTTCCAACTATTTTATTAAATCAATGTCTGAGCACTTGTTGATACAATGTTATGATCAAAGGCTGAAACCCGCCCCCCCATCTTCTAAATTCCCCCAACACCCTTAGGAAAACATCCTAAAAACATGTATCTGTTGAAATGGATTCAGCATCATCCCTGGCCTCCTCCCAAGCCCTCGAGAGAACATTCCAGAATGCACAAAGAGGGCAATTGTCCAGAGTTCGGGTATTTTCCTCCACACACACACTTGGGAAATACCCCTGGTGGAACACAGTATCGACTCCTTTCAGGCTCTGTGGCTGCCTCCTTTTCTCCCAAAGTACCTGGAGGCTTGGCACACACACTCTGCTTTTATTCCCTGCTCCAGTGTGAGTGAAAAGATTTATATGCCAGCTGCATCAACACCACAGTGTCAGGGCTGCACAGGAAAGAGAAGACATGAATCCGATGTGTGTTCCCAGAGAGAGACCTTCAGCTCGTTACAATTAACAGATTATTTGAGAGACTTCAATGTGGTCAGCTGCCAAAAACAACTTAACAGGAAAAATGCAATACTGATTTGAAGTAGAAAAAAAAAATCCCCCTACTCCTAGGCACTGCTGCTCTTTGTATGGGCTTTGTTATGCTTTATGTTGTCTTAAGGGAAAGTGCAGGATGCAAATGAATTCTTCCAGGCTGGGAAAGACTGGTGGGAGAGCAGCACTGAACAGCAGGTGTAAACAAACAGAAGAGAGGCCTGGATTTTGCGTGGTTGTCTAAAACCGAGATGCTTAGAGACTGGGGGCTATCAGCAGATCTCACTCACTTTGCCAGTTGAGGTACAGAAAAAAGGGCTGAGCAGGGGGGGTTTCAAATGTCACAGGAAGGCTTCGTTTTACCTGCTTTGAAACTGGAGAAGGAAAACCTACAAAATCAAGACAAACATCTGATGGAGGAAGACGAGCATTCAGTATGTGACGTCCCAAAGGGACCGAGGAGAATTAGAAATGCTATCTCCCCTGCAATCAGATTGGCCAGGGAGGGGGTGGATGAACATGATCATCCCCGTTCACAATGAACTCTTAAGGGACTGCAACCCTTTTCAGAGGCCAGCACTGAGAAGGGACTGCCAGGGGAGGCTTGGGGAAAGTTAATTTCAAGAGTGAGCTCAAACCGTTGATATCAGAGTTCTTGTCTAATCCTATTTTAAAGAGACCACGCATGGCTGGGTCTAAGGGTCGGGGTTGATCTGCCCACAGCCACAGGTCTTAGCAGTGGTCATCAGACCAGCCTCAGCCCCTGGACCTGGCCTACAGCAGGGTGGTGGGCAGTGTGCACGCCCTGGGGCCAAACAGAAGGACAAAACATCCGATCCACCCTGGGAATCCTGCATTGAAGGAGAAACCAGCTCTGAAAGAGACAAGCTCTTGTGGTTCAGGAGATCCGTTCTGCATCCCTGTCTGCCCCCAGAATGAACCAAGGGCAGTGGCTTGGGTCTAAGCGGTGGGGACCTCCAGTCCCTAGATGGCTCAAAACTGTGTCAGGCTCCCAGCACCTGCTAGAAAGACTCACAAGATGAAGAGCAGTTGCGGCAGATGGAAGGGAAAGTCGATTTTGATATGAGAGTGCCGGGTTCTGGTTCTGGACCTGCCTGAACATATGTGACCCTGTACACGTTACTTCACCCTCTTCTAAAATGAGGGTGACTAATGATCATTAAGGTTGCTTTCATCCCTAACATATTATTGTTTTAAAGAGTGAAAATGTGAAAACATAACCTTCTCTAGAAGGGATTGGGTGAACTGGAGGCACTGAGCACATCGATGAGTTTTGGGGGGGGTTTTGTTGTTGTTTTGTTGGGTTTTTTCTGGGGGGTTGTTTTTGTTTTGGTTTTGGGGTTTTTTTGCACATCGATGAGTTTTAAAACCAAATGCTTGCTTCAGCCTACCCTCCCTGGCTCCTGAGTTTTGGGGTACAGAAGAGCCACTCCTTCATTTTACATACAGTGTTAGCTTCTGCAATCATCACATAAGGCAAAAATGCCATATTGCGAAAATGACCCCTGAAAAGCACTTTAGGGGCACCTGGGTGGCTCAGTCGGTTAAGCGTCTACCTTTGGCTCAAGTTATGATCCCGGGGTCCTGGGATCAGGTCAGGCTCCCCACTCAGCAGGAAGTCTGCTTCTTCCTCTCCCTCTGACCCTCCCCCCGGCTCATGCTCTTGCTCAATCTCTCTCTCTCTCAAATGAATAAATAAAAAATCTTTATAAAAAAGCACTTTAAATTGTCCACAATGAACAGTATAGGTGATTTTTGTATATACTTTGCAACCCCACATAGTAATATGAATTATTATATTATTATATAGTGGTGGAGAGTAGTTAATAAAGAGTAGATGGACAATCAAATTTTAAGTATTTTAAATTGTATAACATAAACAGACTGCCTAACATGGAAGAATGTAGCAATGTATATAGTTGAACTCACACAAGTTAAATGCCTGTGGATCTGGTTTATTAAACAGGCTGAACCTGACTGAGTATAAACAGGAAATGACTGGATCTTTCTTCATTACTGCCTTCAGCCTTGTTACATCAAACCAGTTTCCCTGCCTCTTGAAAACATCTTAGATAAATCTCCTGCCTTTTAGGCCATTTAAGAACAAGTCCAATTTTGGTATTTAAAAACCCAATCTAGGTCAATACTTCATTTCATACCCAATCCAAAGCTTCTCTCCCCTTCCCTGGGCTCAAGCCTGACCAACCAGACTCAGAGAACCAAAATTTTGCGTAAGAAGTCATAACAGGTCTTTCTAGTCTTCTGTGGAGCAGCCACTTGGCTAAGCTGGAACTATGTTTTCCAGAATTCCCTTCCCTTTGTCGGTGTGGGTAGCACCCAGGTCGGAAACTCCTCCAGCCCCCACTGGGTCTCCTTCTTCTGCTTCTCAAGGGCCTGGGTCAGGCATGGCAGCTCTGTAGCTGACCGTGCCAGTTTCTCCCACAGGCCATCCCTGCCACTGAGTTCCAGTTTGTCCTTGTGTGTTCCAGTTCATCCTCGCTCTTCCCCACCTAATACCCAGTTTCCCTTCCTGACTAGCTGGCCTGGCCGATCTATAGAGTCATTGGTCCCAATACCAGACATAGAACCAACAGTCTCACATAGATTGCTCCATCTGCTTCCATAGGAAGCAAGGTCTAATCCCTGTAATAAATCTACTATACTCTATCATTTGTAGTAATTCTACTCCTCTCATTGAACCCAGGCTGGTATGGAGCATACCACTTCTTGCACACTTCTGCTTGCTTCTCGGGGATAGAGAGGAGATTATAGGAAAGAGGCAACGTCTCACGTCAATGTGCTATTTTAGCGTGCCTCTGTCATGGCGGCCACCAAAGTGCAAGCTCATCTATGGGCTGCAGATGTGAGGGGAGTGGGACCTTTGGACCTTTGGAGAGTCCCCAGGGACCTCTGGGTGACAGTCTCCTGGCTCTGGTGACACACACTCTGGCTGATCAGTTCTGACCCCCTCAGCTTTTCCACCTAAAAGAAATCCTGAAGCCTCTTATTCTGGAATCCCTTTGCCCCAACAAGTCACCCTCTTGGGCACAGTCCCTGAAAGAGGACTCCAGCTACCTTGCCCACTGTCCTGTTGTCCTCCAGGAACTTCACCCTGGCCCGCTAAATGGTGGGCATACAGCCTTCCCGCTCCCCCTACCCTTGGACTGCTCTTGCAGCAGCTCCAGCCAGCCTATCCCTTCAGACTTTTCCAGGTAAGAAGGTATGAGTCTCTTTGATCCCGAGCACCCCTAAATTCCAAGGGAGGCAGGTAAATTTCTCCCAAGAGCTACATCACATTGCTCTGCTCCATTCCAAGGAAACACTAGGAGGGCTGGAGAAAAGCCAAGCACTTGCTGTTCTCTTAAATCCCCTTCTTGAATTTCTAGTCTCATCTTAAGTATGCTGCTTGGGGTTATAGTCTCTGGATGGCTTTCATTAAATTTTAATGACTTTTGTGTATGTTCTTTGGAACATGGAAGTTTTTATCACCTATTATACTCAGCTTTGGATCTTTGGTTCTATTGAATACCTTTATACTATCCCTTCAAACCTCAGCTTTGAGCAAAACCATCCTTAAAATTAATAAGAATAGTCTATTCCACGGTACAATTTTAGGAATGCTAAGAAGGTCTGTCTGCCCAAATATTTCCCCCTCTCTTTCCTTCTACGATACCTTGGACTCCATCATTAGAGATGCATTCTACCTGATTTGACAGATCAGAATATAGTACATGCTAAGTAAATGCTTATTTAATTAACAATTGTTTAAGAACACAATAATCCTATTTTTGAGAATAAAATACTTGAACAACTTTTCAAACCCATTTATTGTTTGTCCTCCTTCACCTCAATATTTGTTCCCCAAAATTATTTAATTACCTGATGATATTTGAACAAAGGCACTAAAATTTTTGAAAAACAGGTTTATTGGGTGGCTGGGGGGGTGAGTTCATGGGAAATTCATTTCTTGGGGGAGCTCTGTTTCTCTTAGCTACAGAAATGAGAGGAAGTTCAAGGTGTTGAACTAGATTTAGGCACATAGTGTTATTCTTTCACTAATTATTTCTGCTACTGATATGGAAGGAGAGAGAATTGTATAAAGATAACATGGACCAGAGTAGTGGTTCTCAAACTTGAGTGAGCATCAGAATCACCTGGAAGGTTGTTGAAAACATAGATCCTGGGGCTCTACACTCAAAGATTTTGATTCAATAGATCAGGATACTTTGAAAAACTGAGCTATATATCTGTCCCCACCCGACCCCCCAACACATACACACAGGTTCATGCATGTGTGCACCCACCCACACACACACACACACACACACACACACACACGTCAGGCATTTGTTGAGCTTCCTGTCTAACACCACCAGGTCCTTTTTTAGTGTATATGAACTCCCAAAAATTCAGTCCTGACAAGTTTCTTGACTTCATCTCCATTTGTCTGACCCAAACCATTCAATGGCACCCTCCAGGAAGAGTCTATGGATTTGTCTCTCCAGGACAGACTCCCATTGACCACATTTGCCAGTGAGACTAATAGTAAAATAGGAACGCCAGATTACTGATTAACAAAGAAATATCTGTCCACAGGTGGGGCTGAATACTTGCACTACTGCATTCTCTCCATAGAAGAAATCTGCCTGGGAATCAGATTATAATCAACAGGTTGCTGATTGGACATAAATTCAGGCAAGGGCTTTAGGTGGAGGAATCACTGGTGGGTGCCATGAGGTCAAGAGTGTCTGGGGCATCATCCTACACAATCAGGATCTACTTGCCCCCAGGACCCAATGGGACAGGGCAGCCTCTGCCTTAGACAATGGTTAAAGGAAAAAAATGGTCAGCCCAAGTGATATGACCCTGCCTGCAGTCCATGAGGGAACCAATTTGTCCTCTGGTGGATAGGTTCCCTCTTTTGGAGTTGCAAAATAAATATCTGCTGAATTATTAATTACCTTACAATGATTGAAGCCCTTCACTCTAGATATATTATGTTGTGGCTCACAGACCTGAACTCATCTTGTCTCTTCAAGGGGATTTTCTCTCTGAGATTTAAACTGTAACATCATCACATACAGGATCAGAGGAGAGAGATGTCTCTGTCTTCTGTTAATTGTTAGGGAGCAAATTAAAGTTCTGGCATACAACAGTTGCTAGGTCCCCATACCCAAGACATAAAATGAAGAGAAAATTCTCGGCAGAGGGTGAGGAAGTGGGGCAAAACAGCCACTATTCTCTACGTGGGCCCAGTGGCTGTGTGTATGGAGGCAAATACCAGAACCCCTGGAGGACCATCCTAAAGCCCTTTGGAGGGCCATCGGAGTCATTAGAGATTGAAAAACTATAGGGCAAGTTACTGGTTTGATTTTGCATTTGGCTTTGGTACTTTTGAAGTTCATCCAAAATGGCATTCCATCACTTCAAAATTATACTCTGTTGTCATTTTCTTCTCAAAAGGATAGATTATGCCAGTTATGTATGCAAGGAGAGAAAATTCATTAGTAAATGCAACAGGTAAGGTATACATTTATTGGCCAAAGAGCTGCTAAAAGGACAGGTATTTTGTAAATAATTTGCGAGGGTGAACGAAACTTCACCTCTGCTGAACCCCGAACTCCTGGTTTCCTTTATGGTTCCTGGAATTCCTTAATTCTAAGACTGTGGGTCCCATTGATATCTCTCTCTCCCTACTCACCAACCTGACCCAGAGCCCACAGGCACACATATTTGCAGGTTTTTGTTGACTTTTCTGTGGTGTCGTCCAGGACGACACTTCATTACCCAGAAAATACAGAACAAAAAATTACCTTTGGGACTACCCTAGAAATGTCTTGTTTTCTGACATATAGCAGAAACTAAGACCACCATCCAGCTACTGTCAACAGGATCTTCAATCAAGAGTTTTAAAGGCTATGGCTACAGACACCACCACCTCCCTCACCCCCTTACCCTCCCAACTGCCAATGCCCAAGCCTGTCACTATGTGCTAGAAGCTACCACGCAAGAACAAAGCCCTCATTGAGGTACTCAATCAAAAGCAATAATAACATTGGCATCTACAGAGGCATATCGCAGGGCACAACTCCCACCCCTCTGCACAGTTCTCTTTTGTGAAGATTGATAATAAAAGATCTTCCCCCCTTTGATTCTAAGACTAAAATGATGAGTTAAAATTCAAGGCCTCTGTATACTTGAATCATATTCTGCTTTGCTTTTTCAATAACGAAGGCATGTCTGTAATTGAAACATGCAAGGAAACAGTTACAAGTGTTTTCTATTCAGCATAGGGATAGAACCTTACTTCTCACTTATACTCTGCCATCAACAACTTTCTGTGCAATGCAGACAATTTCCCCTCTCTGGGCCCCTGATTTCACACCTGAAAATACAGGGATTAGCCTGGGTGATCTTTAAGTCTCTTTCCAGCCTAATAATCTGCGTTTCTATAAAATAAAGGCTAACACAGAGGACTCGTAATATTAACGGTGGCGTAGTGCTCTGCATTTAATAAAAACATGTAATCCCTTCGACATGAGGTCCACCACCTCATTTAATCCTCTCGCCAACCGTGTGAGGAATGCATTGTTTACCCCATTATTCTGGTGACCACTGAGGCATAAAACAACATTTTTTTAATATTAACAAATAATATTATAAGTATTCTCAATATAAAATGATAATAAGATATCAAAGATGTTCATGTTTAAAACCAAAATGATCATATCTGTGTTTCTCAGGGTCAGGAATTCGGGGGGCTCTCTTGGGCTGTCTGGTGCAGGGTCTTTCATGCGACCATGGTTGGAGAGTGATTGAAGCTGGAACTATAGGAGGCTGGAGCAGCTGGGGGCTGACTGAGCATCCGCTCTGTTCATGTACAGTCTATTCTCATTATTGGAGGTAGTTATGTTCTATAAAGTCACTGTGAACACTAAATTAGCAAGAGTTGAACCATTGCTCCTGAGGGAAGTGCAGGGTTAGGTTCCTGCAAGCTTCTTGGTCACAATGTTTTCAACAACTGATCAATACGGAACCTTGTTTTATGTGTGTTTCTGCTTAAAGACACCTTATTTGATATATATTGTCTGTTCGTTAACATTGAACTCGCAGCCAACAGCTCTGTAACTCATGCCTGATGGAAGCTTATCTCACACATGCATTTTCTCCCTAAGGCACAGCACAGCCTTCTTGCACTTAGGAACACTAGACAGCCCTTCAGCATTACCCTTGAAGGCCATTTGAAACAGCAAATCACCAACCAAAAGCACAAAAATGACAGACAAACAAACAAAAAAGCCCATGGCACTAAATAGACCGCAAAAAGGACACCTGTTTACAGTATGAGAGCTGAAACAGGAAGGCAGAGCGTGGCCTTGTTGGATCCCAGCTGGGAAGGTGTGCAATGTGAGACTCAAATTATTCGCCACTGTGCGCCTGTCCCCAAATGACCACAAAAGTGTTGCAGGTATTGATGTGGGGTTACACATAAACTTTGGCAATTGAGGAGATTCACCAATGTGAATTTCACAAATAGTGAGGATTGACTGTAGTTTCAGAGCTTCTCAATATGGTTTCTCAATGAGCTCATGTCAGTTTTCTCACAGCCTGGTGGGTTCCAGGCAGCCAGACAGCGATGTGGCAGCTCATGGCTCTGTGTGAGTTCCAGCAAGCAAGGCAAAAGCTGCATCACCTTCTCCAACCTGCCCTAGGAAGTCATGTGGCATTATTTCCACTGCATTCGGTTGGTTACCAGCGAGTCAGAGACCTATCCAGATTCAAAGGCAAGGGACGTGGAGCCCACCTGCTGAGAAAAGAATGTGGGGTGGGAGAAATTGCTGTGGCCATCTTTAGAAAGTGTAATCTGTGACACCCATTTTACAGATGAGGAAATGGAGGCAGGGAAAGTTAAATAACTTAGTGTCACCCAGTTAATATGTAGCAGAGCCAGAATTTGAACGAGGCTTCTCTGACACCAAAGCCTGTGCCCTAACCACCCCAGATCCTGCTCATGGAGCATCCCTTTGGTTTATAATCTATGGTTTCCACCCAGTGCAAACAAAAACTCGAGATCAGCAGTGCAGCTGAGCAAAGAGCTTGATGAAACAGACGGAATTTAGGAGGAACCTATAGAAGGAAAAGGAAGTTGCTTGGCAACTGCTGTTGGGGAGATTGATCAGAGCATGAACTTAAATATGAAGAAGTCAAGGAAAACAGAATAAAGGTCAAACAAAGCAACGATTTAGCTAGGACACAGTATGAATAAGAGATAAAAGAGAAATGATGAGTTCTGGGACCTAGGAAAGCGCACAGATACAGAGCCACATCGACAGAAAAGCGGTAGGACTTGGACACTGGAGGCGGCGCCCACAACCACAGGTGAGCTGGTCAGCACAGGAAGACCTTCAGCACGTTCTGAAAATTCTATCACAGGACAAGGTCCTATTTTTACCCATCATTTGAGAGATAGAGTCTGGCTCTGTGGCCCCCAGAATAAACTAGGAAACTAAAAATGGTGATGTAGAATTCGGGGTCTACCAGAAATATGTTACCCATGGAACCTTTGCCTATAAAATAGGGGAAGGGAGATACCTACTTCTTGGGGAAACAGAAGTTAAACAAGCAAACACTGTGTTCTCCAGTGACGACTTACCCCCAGGTCAGGCAAAGCAGCCTGTTGATGATCATGGGCTTCATTACAAGAGTTAACAGTGATAATCCCTGGTAGAATTTCTCCCAAGAAAATGATTACTTGAACATTCCAATGATATCACCATTTGGGACACTCAGATGTAGGTTTGTCTCAACCAAGTGTCTCCGCATGAAGGAGCGTCACCCACTTTCCATGGAAACCTGGAAACACAGAACCTCTGATGGCTCCATAAAGGCCATCCTCCTGATGATAATGATTCTCCCTGAGTCTCAGAGCTCCCACTGCTCTTATTGGCTAACCAATATTCATTTTCTTCTCGTCGATTATTATAGTTTTCTACTGCTGTGCAACAACTTACCAAATTTGGGGGCTTGAAAAACCAACAGTTTGAATTTGTTCATGATTTTGTGGGTCAGTAACTCAGGAAGGGCTTGTCTGAGCAGTTCTTGTTTGGAGTCTCTTATGTGGTTGCAGTCAGATGTCAGCTGAGGCTTCAGTCATCTGAAGGCTCAAATGGGCTAGATGTCCAAGATGGCACAAACATACAGCAGGCATTGATGCCAGCTGTTGGCTAGAAGCTCAGCTGGGCCGAAGACTGGAGCTCTCACATGTGGCCTCTCCAGGATGGCAATCTCAAGATGGCCAGACTTCTACCATGGTGACTGGCTTCTTCTAGAGTGTCCCAAGAGAGCCAATGGGGGGCTACAAGGCCTTCTATGACCTAGTTTTGAAGTCACTTCTACCATACTCTATTAATCGACAGAATCACAAGCGATCAGATTCAAGGAGAGGAGCACAGACCTCACCTCTTGACTGGAATAGTGTTGAAGAATTCGGAGGCCATATTTTATTTTTTTATTTCTTATTTTATTTTATTTATTTATTTGAGAGACAGAGAGCATGAGAGGGAAGAGGGTCAGAGGGAGAAGCAGAGCCCCCGCTGAGCAGGGAGCCCGATGCGGGACTCGATCCCGGGACTCCAGGATCATGACCTGAGCCGAAGGCAGTCGCTTAACCAACTAAGCCACCCAGGTGCCCCTGGAGGCCATATTTTAAAAAAACTGCCTATTATAGGTTAAATTGTGTTCCCCAGAAGGATGTTGAGATCCTAACCCCCAGTACCTGTGAATGTGACTTGATTTGGAAGTAGGGTCTTTGCAGATGATCAAGTTAAAATGAGGTCATTAGAGTGGGCCTGATCCACCTAATCCAATATGACTGGTGTCCTTATGAAAAGGGGAAATTTGGACACAGACATGCACACAGGGAAGACACCATGTGAAGATGCAGACAGAAACACAACTTCCTGGGGTATCAGGGGGTAGGACCGGGGCTCTCTGAAGCAGTTCTCATGGCAGCCACTACCTCAGGACTCCTAGCAACTGGGGCCTCCCAGGCTGTCCTGGGAGACACCTCAGGCTGCCACAGAGTAGTCAAGTTTCCACTGTTCTCAAGAGGGCTAATCAACGGAGACCTGAAAGAAGCCACACCACGGATAAAAGCAAGTGGGCCTAGAACCCACTAACTTCCATTAAGTTACGACACCCTCCAATCAACCCATTTCTCATTATCGCCAAAACACCGAGTCAGAAGCCACAGCTGCAGCAGCAACATGGCTTCCAGGTTTTTCCACAGAAAGCTAGGACACTAGGTTTTCTGCTGAACCAGTCTGGCTTTCCTCATGCCACAGGTAATCCAGTCAGATCATCAGTATGATGAGCCCTAAGGACTCTGACAGAAGTCACTTGAGAAAGCTCTCAGCCCTTCCTAAACTTCCACCAATCCAAGGACATCTTTGCCCTCCATGACCCAGTGTATGACCCCTTTCAAAGGCAACAGCTCACCAGAGCCCGTGAAAGAGCTCTGTTCATCATTTCACTTCCACAACCCTCACTTCACTCTGACAATAATTATAAATGAGGTCCTCAGAACAGCAGGAGAGGGACGAACATGGGTCTCCATGGTCCCTTGGCCAATGAATGCAAAGATACTGAAGGCCGGGTGGGGCCAAATGTCAGCCATACAGACTCGTCTTCAAATCTCTAGCTTTATGGCCTTGTACTGGTTGCCAAAACTCTCTAAGTCACGGTGTTCCCATCTGTAAAATGAAAGGCTAATACTTACCACTACAGTTGTTGAGGGCGTTAGACAAGAAAACATAGGTACAAGTGGCCAGCCCCCTACCTGGCACATGGCAGGAGGTCCTCAACAACCAGTGGACTCCTTCCCTCCTTCCTTTGTCATGCTGTGGTTTGCAAAGTCTTCTGGGAGAAGAAGCAACGAGGGATTGGAGGTGCCCTTCTGTTCCCCTTGAAGAGTGAGGCTCATGTCATCTCTTTAATATGCCCCCGTGGCACCTGCCATGGTGCTCCCCCCATGGTACCTATACAGCAACACCATAATAAAGGAGGTAAGTATATGTGCTGCCGAAGCGAGCACATAATAAAGGAGGTAAGAAGAGTGAGGGGAGAAGTGAGGGGAAGGACACGAAAGAGATGGTCTCATCAAAATGCCATTTGCTGTTAAAAGAACATTGTCGAAGCTGGGATAAAACCAGTGGTACATTGAACTAGCAATAAAAGCCAGCGCTACCTGGCCTTCTGAATAAGCCCAACATTTCCCCCACAGGCAGAGTTGGTGTGGAAGAGTTCAGCATCCCCCAGACTTGGAAAGGAAAGTGAGCAGAGGGCAGCCTCAGGCGTCCTGGCAAGGGAACCTTGACCTCACCCACTCCCACCCCATCCAAGCCCTCACAGGGCCCCACCGGGTCTTCCTCTGCTAGCCTTCTCCACTCTCTCTCATTTAAAAATAATTGGGGGGGGGCGCATGGGTGGCTCAGTCAGTTAAGAGTCCGACTCTTGCTCTCAGGTCTTGATCTCAGCGTTGTGAGTTCAAGCCCCACGTTGGGCTCCATGCTGGGTATGGAGCATACTTAAAAAAATTTTTTTTTCCAACATATATTCCATTTATTTTTAAAATTTGACACATAAATAGTATACATTCCTTAAGCTAGGTTGTATACATTTTTCCACTTTTATTGAGATATCATTGACATATAACATTGTTACTAGTTTAAGGCATACACCATCATAATCTGGTATATGTATATATTGCTAAATGATTACCACAATAAGTTTAGCTAACATCCATCACCTCACATGGTTACAAACTTTTTTCTTGTGATGAAAGCTTTTAAGACCTATACTCTTAAAAACTTTCAAGTATACAGCATAGTATTGTTAACTATAGGGAGCACATCGTACATTATATCCCCAGGACTCCTCTGTCTTATAAGTGGACATTTGTACCTCTTGACCATCTTCTTCCACCACTTTCTTATCTTGACACCCTCACTTCTCACTGTCACCACCAGCATCTCAGCTCTCTCCATCTTGCCTTCCCACCCACCCTAGAACTCCTCTGTCCACGCCCCTCTGCCAGTCTCCCACCCCTGCCTTCTCAGATTCATTATCTTAATGGCAGACATTGACCTTCCAAAAGACACAAATCAAGTAAACCAGTCACATTTTATAAGATTTTTACAAATAACACACCTAAGGTATAATCATCATAGAAAAAAAATTGATAAATCAAACATGAGCACCCCCAAATTTTTCATAGGACCACTCCCCACAGAGATAAAGAAACCAAGGCACGGGAAGGCTCAATCACCTTTGCAGGAGCGTACGGCCCCTCTACAAAGCAGTAGATCCAAGATTCAATCCGAAGCGGCCTCCTCTGGAGCTGTGTCCCTAACAATTTCACTATACCGCCTCTGAGATGGAAATAAGATTCACAGGAGAGTTTGGGGTCAAATCATGGATCATGGATCATGGATCAACGCCATCATCAGAAATTGTTATCTTGTTATGTTTGCATAAAAAGTCATCATAGATTCAGTGGGAGGGTGTAGTAAAGCCAACACTCTTACAGGAGACAGTGACTCAACTTTTTGGAGGATAATATAATATTATAAATTCAAAGACCGAGAAAGGGCTTTTTGGTTCATTGATCTCATATTATTTATATTCAGAAAATAATTGGAGAAATTTATAAGGACATATATGTATGATTGCTCATGGCTACAAAATTTCAAATAGCAAGGGAATAAAGGTTCTAACCTGAATTAACCTAAATGTTCACAGTCCTCTGCACGTTCCAGACACTTCCGTGCCTCCACATTAGCACCTTGCTGGTGCCTCAACCTGCAATGTCTTTGTCCCACTCCCCTCTGTGGGTCCAGATTGCTTTGCCTGTGCAGCCGGCATCTCTCATTCTTCCTTCTTGAGTTTTCTCAGTGCCTGGCTCCTGCCCTAGGCAGTTTCTGCCCTCACGCGGTCCACTGTGTCTAACCTGTCCCATCCCATGGTGCCTGGCACATAGGGAGTACTCACCGATACTGAACTGAATTGCCCGTGCAATTTGATTTTACAGAACATTATGATTTAGAAAGCACATTCACAGATATTTACCTTTGAATTTTAAGACATTAAAAAGCAGCAGAATACTAAAAGAGCCATTACAATTATTTTTTTTAAGGCAGCAGAAGTAAATATTTTTGTTCCCATATTAGAGGTAAGGAAACCGAGGCTCAGAATGGAGTTTTCCAAAGATCACACAGCCAGGGGGGCATAGATGCAGGTCTAACCTCAGTCTTCTGACTTGAACCCAATGATGCCGCCACAACACCAAGAAAGGGGGAATGGGGCTGGGGCAGCCCCATAGCAGGTGCCCAGCTACCTTCACTGTGGGGAGACTTGATGTCACCCAAGGGAATGGGAAGGGATCTCCTAAGGAGCCAGAGGTCTTGAGATTTAAGTATTTTCTCCACCTCCCGTCTTAACTATCCTTTCTCTTCATACAACTTTCAGGGCTGGTTCCAAACCCGGATTTATCCCCATCCCGTACACCCAGCCTCAATCTTTGAAACTGGCTTGAAGTGGCCTAACTGGTTGCTCAGGTTCTTAAAAACCCCCCATCTTCTACATTGGGCCACCCCTTAGCACCAATATCAGTTTCCTTTCTCCAGCCCTCCCACCTGACTCTGGCCCTGGCCTAAGCCTGAGCTGTTATTCTTCAGTAGAGAGACACCAAGAAAATAGAATCTCTTTCCTCCAGGCTGAGGGACAGATCCCACCCTGCACCAATTCAGGACCTCTCGGACCAGCTCCCCAAAGCATCCCTATGCTGATATGACTTGGAGGGCTGCTCCAATTGCTTTCTAAATAAACCCTGGCACCTTGTCCAAGGGCCTGCCCAACCACTCTCCTTCATAGGGTGCAAAGTAAAATATGAGAAGACTTTCCCTCCTGCATGCAAGAGGGTTTCGAGGGACTCAATTTTCAGACTAGAATCTGCCCAAGGACATGCCTAAGGAAATGCAGACCCACCTTTCCCACCTCCCTTTTCACAACTGCCCTCCTACACTCTGCTGAAAAAAGGCCTACCTCTCAGCCTTCCAGAACCTTCTACAGGTGCGCTGCCCCAGGCAGTAAAAATGTCTTAGGCATCAAACAGAGGGCCAATTTCAAATTTGGGGCTATTGTTGACAAAGTAAATAACTCTAATCATTCAGTAATGAATCTTGTTGCGAGCCAGGTGGTGTCCAATTGTCTGCTTTCACCAAAGCTGCAGGAAGACCTGCTAGAGTTGTCAGCTGATAATCAGAAGTGATTTTTGAGAATTGTTTACTACTACAGGATCCTTGGCAGAGGATGCAAACTTTAGAGAACCGAACAACATTACTATAAATAAAATTCTTTCTACTCTGATCTGCATATATTTGTGAACAAGATTTCTGGGCACTTCAATGGGAACACAGTTGATTGCGAACTCTGGCTTTTCCTGGCAATAAGTAATATTCATTCACGGATATATCATGCAAAGAGATGCATTTCCCGGGCACCTGGGTGGCTTGGTCAATTGAGCGTCTGACTTGGCTTTGGCTCAGGTCATGATCTCAAGGTCATGGGATCGTTTTGGGCTCTATGCTGAGTGTGGAACCTGTTTAGGATTCTCTCTCTCCCCCTCCCCCCACTCACCTCTTGGTCATGCATGTGAAAGTGCTCTCTCTCTCTCTTAAAAAAAAGAGAGATGTGCTTCCAAAAAATTTTACTTTTATGCTTAGTAATTTACATTTTACTTATCAAAATTTGATACCTACTTATGCTGCTTTGATCAATTCGGTGCCAATCATGTTGTAATGCTAACTTCATCGAGAAGAGATGTTAACACTTAAGAGTTTTACTGACCGTAATTTATTCTCTGTAACATGAACATCTCCCCTCGAATCTAGGCATGTCTATCCAGTAGCCTATTTGATACTTCTACGGTATCTCAAACTTAGCATGTCCAAAATCATACTTCTGATATTCCTCCTCAAACCGGCTCTTCCCACAGGTTTCCACAGCCAAGTTAAGGGGCTCTTACCCTTTTCACTGCTCATGTCAAAACCTTAGGGTTGTCCTTGACCCCTGAGGCAGCCATGAGAATGTGCCTCACAGACCTCCTATACAGGGAGTGTAACTGAGAGCCCCACATGCTGTGCTTGAATCTATGATTGCATTTGCATTGAGGCCACCCCCTCCACAGACTGCTCCCCACCAATAATGGAGCGTGGCAGGAATACTGAGTCAGACCCATCCCTGGGAGACACAAGCCTCCTTTGTTGGCCAATTTTGGCTCAAGAACTCTCCAAGGACTTTGCCAAACCTTCCTTAGACTGCATGGTAGCCTTGGACCTCCATCCAACCTTCTCTCCCTCTCCCCTCCATCCAGGGTCAGACTTCCATCATGGTCTGATGGCTAGCCCAGCTTTCCCTGGCTCCTTCCTGATTTCCTTTCACACCAGAAGTAATACGAATACAATTCTTCCATGCCCTTCCATCTGGGCATCCACTTCTCAGAAGACACAGATTAACACAAGTCTTCTCTTTCTCTCACATCTCACATCCAATCAGCAAACCCTGTCAGCTCTCTTCAAACTATAAGCAGGGTCCAGCTTCTTTTACCCTGGTTCAATCATCATTGTCTCTCTCTTGAATTATGGCAGCAGCCTCCTGTCTCAGTTGGCATGGTGTGTTAAAGATGGCCATAAATTCATTGTGCTCCTTTCTACCGCCTCGAATCTGGCGTTGGCCTCTGACTGTTTGAGCCAATTGCACACAGAAGAAGCGATACTGTGCCATTTCCGGACCTAGGCTTTAAGAGGACTGGCAGCGTCTGCTTCCTGCCTCTTGGAACCCAGCCTCCATGCTGTGTGGAAGCCCTAACAGCCCACTTGGAGGAGAATCAAAGCCCAAGGCCGACAGCCCCAGCTGAGCGCCGAGACAACAGCTAGCACCAAGTTACCAGCCATATGAGTGAACCATCTTGGAAATTAATCCTCCAGCCCTGGCTACCCTAGCTGATACCACATGGGGTGAAGACGAGCTATGCCTGCCAAGCCTTGCCTAAATTATAAAATCATGAGCGAATAAATGATTATGGTTGTTTTAAGCCATTACGTTTTAGGGTGGTTTTTGACACAGCAATAAATAACTGAAAGAGCCAGGGCCCCAAGAGGAAATAGATGGCATGCTGAGTGTGGCTAAAGAGAGTTTAATTAAGGGGCTGTTTGCAAAGGCATGGCCAGGGTTAAGGGATGTTGAAGCACCGAGGACTCACATGAAGGGGATGCCCTGTCCACCTCTAGCCCTAAAGGAGCAATGGAAGAGGTCAGTTACCAGAAGCCCAAAAGGGTAGCGATAGGGGGAACACTACTACCTGACGGGAGTTATGGCCTTAGGTAGAGGGACACAGCCAACCGGCAGCAACTCAGCATGGAAGGAACCAGTGGAACAAATGGAATAAATGCCCCAGTCTCATTCCCCTCTCTCCCTCTCATCTCCCACTGGTCCCCATTAGCTGAAACTACCAGAAGCCAGAGAGCAAACAACCCACTGATGTAATCCATAGAGGTCTGCCTCCCAGGGTGCAACGCAGGGTGGAGAAAAGTGGAGAGTAGATCTGAAGAGCAAATAAAAGATACCCAGCACCCTCCCTAACAGTTGTCCCTGCTTTGGCCCATACCCACTGGCAGGCTATTTTCAAGATGGCAGCCTCAAAGTCTTGTTAAAGTAAGTCAGATGACATAACTTCTTTGTTCAAAATCCTCCACAGTCAGTCAAAGCCGAAAATCCTTAAAATATTCTGCAAGGCCCTATATGATCTTACTATTCATGACCTCTGAGCTCATCTCCAGGGGCCCCCACTCTCCACCTCCTGGCTTCAGCCAGGCTGGCCCTCCTGCCTTTCTCTGAATGTAACAGGCACAGTCCAGCCTCAGGGTATTTGCACCAGCTATTCCCTCCGTCTAACGTGCTCCTTCCCTCATATTCACATAGCTGGGGGCTTTACTTCCTTCCTTCGGATCTTGTGCAAAAGTCACCTTTTCAGGGAGACCACCCAATAAAAAAATGCCAGCACCACCTCCCACCTGACATGAGCTATCTCCTTGCCTTGCTCGGTTTCTCTTCTTGCCATAAGGTAAGTTCCATGAGAGCAAAGATTTTTGTGTTTTGTTTGCTAGAACAGCATCTAGAACACTGTCTGGCACATAATGAGCACTCAATAAAGATTTGTTTAATAAATGAATGAAAGGACACAGAAAAGGTGACATGTAATTTCTGTGCATGCGTGTGTGTGCAGGAAAATGTAATAGAGTGAGAAATAAAAATCTTTCAAGCATGAGGTGTATTAGGACAGTTTCTTGGGAGAAGAGAAAGAAAATTCAAGTTCAAAGAGAAAAAGGAATGAATATAAAATTTCTCTCTATTAAGGAAGAGCTTGTTCATGTATTTTTTTAATGGATGTTCATGAGCAGCAAATGGCTATGGTATTTAGATTCCACTTCCAAGTGTGACATGACAATTTGATTTTAAAATGACAATATTTGCAATATGCTGGAAATTAAATCCTTTGCCACTCTTTAAATTCATGACTAAAACTATTTCAGAAGTTAACGTCAAAATAGGTGAAGGAGCTTCACCGCTTAACAAAAATTTAGGGGATACTCAAACAAAAGTGTTTGAAGACCACTGCTCCTGTATACATTGAAAGAGCTCTGGCCTAGGAACTAGAAAACATTACCTCTGATCTTGCCTTCACCTCTAACTAGCTGTGTGACCTTGGAAAAGTCACTTCACCTCTCTGGGCCTCAGTTGTCTCATCTGTGAAATTAAAGAATGAGAGAACGTGAAATCTAAAATCACTTCCAATTCTACAACCCTCTGCTCTGGGACCACAAAAATTGGTTTTCTGTCCTTTTACAATTTTTACTTCTTCCTGAGAATCTCTTCCTCCCTTTTGCCCCTGCTTCTATGGCCACAGGCCCACCCCTAGCCCATGTGGACTGGGGAGTGAATACAAATCAAGGCTGCCAGCCTGCAGCAGGCCCCCTCTTCTCCACCCGTGAGGAGACATGCATGCATGAACACGGGCAGGTCAGCCTGCGCATCCAAGGTCCCTGCGCTGTCCCCACACCAGCAGACCGCCACCCTCAGGCTTGGAGGTAACAGCCCTGTTGTCTTAGTCCCTTCGGCTGGCTATAACAGAATACCATAGACTGAGTGGCTTATAAACAACGTGAATTTATTTCTCGCAGTTCTGAAGGCTGGGAAGTCCAAGATCAAGGCGCTGGCAGATTTGGTGTCTGGTGAGAGCCCGCTTCCTGGCACATAGATGGTGGTCATGTTTTTACTATGACCTCACAGGGCGGAAGGGACCAGGGCACTCACTGAGGCCTCTTGTAGAAGGCACTAATCCCTTTCATGAGGGCTCCACTCTCAGGAGATAATCACTGCCCAAAAGCCCCAGCTCCAAATACATTGAGGATTAAGTTTCAACATGTGAATTTGGGGGGGACACAAACATTTAGTCTACAGCAACTGTCCACCCGCAGGAGGACTGATCCGGGGGAAGTCCCAAGCAGGCTTGGCAGCAGACTCAGGGCCATTTGAGCAGGAGATTGTCTGGTTCTGGGTACCTAGGCAAGGTTCCAGGTGGTCATGTGTCCTTGGCCCCACAGGCATTTCCCTTCATGGGGAAGGACATGTCTGGAGAAAGGCCAAAGGGAGGTCCTCTAAAGCTCAGGGCCCAGGGAGGGGTCTAGTTGCCCGGGGCTCAGGTGGTCCTGTATGGCCGTAACCTTTGCCAAATGACTGCCCATCAGTCTGGTTTCTTTTGCTTAGCACAATGTCAGAGATTCATCTGTGTTGTTTTGTGTATCAGTAGTTTACTCATCAGGATGAGTAAATAAACATATGCACACTTGGCCAGAAAAGGAATTAAACTACTGATACACAAAACAACACAGATGAATCTCTGACACTGTGCTAAGCAAAAGAAACCAGAAACAAAGGACTCCAAACTGTATGGCTTCGTTTATACGAAATTCTAGAACAGTCAGATTCCATAGAGAGAGAAAGCAGGTCAATGGTTACTTAGGGTTGGGAGTGGGGGAATTGGCCACAAAGAAGCACGAGAGAACTTCCTGGGGTGATGAGAATGCTTCACAGTTTGATTATCATGGTGGTTTCACAGATGTATACATTTGTCAAAACTCATCAAACTGAAAATGGGTGCATTTCATTATATGCAAATTATGCTTCAATGAAGTTGATTTATGAAGAAAAACAATAAGGACAAAAGGATTGCCTGGCAGAACTAACATCTGTTGATAAGTATATATTCCACATCATGGTATAATTTCTCTTGCCCTATTCTGATAGAATTCTCCTTAAATCTATACACACATGTTCTCAAATAAATAGGTATGTGTGGATGTATGGGGGAGGGGACTGTTAACCATCAGTCAAACCTACCTGACTCTGAACCCCAAACTTTTCCCTTGACCCTAGTCTATCTTCATTTTGGAATCAAAATTCCCCTATGGAAGGCAGTGTAGAATGGGGTTTTTGTTTGTTTGTTTTGGGGTGTTTTGTTTTTGTTTTTTCTTTTTGAAGATTTATTTATTTATTTTGGAGAGAGCATGCGCAAGCAGAGGGAGAGAGAGTGAGAAGCAGACTCCCAGCTGAGTGCAGAGCCCGTCTTGGGGCTCAATCTCACAACCCCAAGATCATGACCTGAGCCAAAATCAGGAGTCGGACACTCAACTGACTGAGCCACCTAGACTCCCCACAATGTAGAATGTTACAAGTGGTGAATCCAACAGCCCTGGGGTCAAGTCCCAGGCCTGCCATTTGTGAGCCTTCATCTCTATGGGGTAGTCAGAGCAGGAGCCAAACACAAGACATCATCCTCATCCAAACATGATGACATAGGTGGCTTCGACCATCACCATTCTTTTTGCACTAATAAAATTTAATGAGAAACCTAAAGCTAAGATCCCACATTTAAGAAGCCAGACGCCAGGATTTGAATCCACATCCCTTAAGCTCTGCACTTTAATGCTCCTCCAGAGCATGTTACTTAACTTCTGAATCGAGAGTGCCCTTCTTCCTAAAGCTGAAATACCACTGCTTATATTTTAGGATCATTGTGAAAAGCCAAATAAGGTGCCTTGTGTCATTGATGTGGTCAAATAAATTGTAGTGTTATGGCCACAGAATTTCCAGCCATTTACAGTGTTTGGATCCAATACCAACATCAGTACTTCCTGCCCACCTTTCTTCTGGCAGGCTCCCCAGTGTAGGAAACTAGGGATCAATCCCAGAGGGCTCTAAAGTGACTGGGAACTCCATGACAGCAACTAACCAACATTTAGTCGACCTAAGAATGTCCATGCAATTTGCTGTTTGAAGCCAGTTGAAGGAATCCTTCCGTTCCAAGAGCCAAGACACTAGAATGTGAAACTTCTTGAGAAGCATACCTAAGTTCAAACAGAAGAAGTTTAGATGTTTCATTTGAGGTTCCTCTTCTTGTGGTCCCTCAGCCTCCCCAAAAGAATACTCCCCCCCAATTGCAAAGCCCCCATATGTGGACACCATCCCTGCTGAGAAGTACCAAAGGATTCTAGGGGTGGGTTCTTTTCTAATACAGTTGTGCTGTGTTACTTCAAAAAAAAAAAAAAGTCATCCAAGAGCCCTGTGCCTTCACTTCATGCTCCAAGAAATAAGGGGAACTGTGATGATTCCATGTACGGGGGGAGGGGGGAAAGGTGATATCTAAATAAGAGGTAATGTGGCTACAAATCCACATACCTCATGAGACTTGTCTTTGCTGAGCATCACATCATCACTATGAGATCCACGGAGGATGGTGAAAGAAGTGTTCCTAGCACCATGCCTGGCACATAATAGGAGCTCAATGCAAGCTAGTGCCCGGCCCCTCTCTGGGGTTTGAGCGGGCAGGATTTTCTCAAAAGTCCCAGACTCGGGGGAGGAAGGAAAGATGGCGGAGGAGTAGGGGACCCTATTTCAACTGGTCCCCGGAATTGAGCTGGATATCTACCAGACCACTCTGAGCACCCACAAAAACCAGCCTGAGATGTAAGAAGATCTGGATCGCTACAAACAGAATATCGCAGGCAGTTGATTTCAAGGTACAAAGCAGGAAGCTGTGATTCCGCGGGCAGATATCGGAGGATAAACGGCAGCGGGAGGGTGCCTGGCCGTGGGGATCATACACCGCCGGTGAGCGACAGCCTCGCGCGCTGGGGATGGGGCACAGACTCACAGACCGGTAGCAGCGGGGAAAGGACTTTAGGGCAGCCCCCGGGGTGGAAACCCGGAGTGGCGGGGTTGCGCGTGCGATCTGGAGGTAGCTGGCGGTTTTAGAAGCACAAAGGGCAGAGACATGCCCCAACCTGGACGCAGGACTGGGGGTGCTGCGGAGGGGCACACAACCCAGGCTGCTGCAGTTTATAGCAGCACAGACAGAAAGGGAGACAGTGTGGCCTGGAGAGCTCACTGAAGAACAGACTGCTGCGATCTCTCTGCTCTGAGGCAGAGGGTTGGAAACGGTCTCTTCTGCTCTGACTCACAGAAGAGACGTGGAAAGCCACCAGGGAAAGCCACCAGAGAACAAAAGCCCCCCCAAAAACTCATTCCCGTGGAGCCCATCCCCCGCCACAGGGGGGCAGGGCAACTCCGCCCAAACAGGGTTGCCTGAGTAACAGCGTGGCAGGCCCCTCCCCCAGAAGACGGGCTGGGAAAACAAGAGGCCAGCAACCCTAAGGTCCCAAGAAAACAGGTGCATCTTGCTTGGGTTCTGGTCAATAATTTGAACTCTATACATTCCCTCAAACACCCATCAACAGAATGACTAGGAGGAGGAGCCCCCAAAATAGAAAAGACTCAGAGATTATGACTTATGCTGCAGATTTACAAATGGATTGAGACATAACAAAGACGTTGGAGATGGAATTCAGGCTAGCAACTGTGAAGACAATGGCTAGAATGGAGAAATCAATTAATGGCAACATAGAGTCTCTAAGGGCAGAAATGAAAGCTGAATTGGCAGAACTTAAAAATGCTATCAATGTGATCCAATCCAATCTAGATAATCTAACAGCTAGGGTAAGTGAGGCAGAAGAACGAATAAGCGACCTGGAAGACAATATAATAGATAGAAAGGGAAAAGAGGAGGCCAGGGAAAAACAACTCAGAATCCATGAAAATAGAATCAGAGAAATAAGTGACACCATGAAGCGTTCCAATGTCAGAATAATTGGAATCCCGGAGGGAGTGGAGAGAGAGAGAGGACTAGAAGATGTATTTGAGCAAATCGTAGCTGAGAATTTCCCTAATCTGGAGAATGAAACAAACATTCGTGTCCTAGAGGCAGAGAGGACCCCTCCCAAGATCAAGGAAAACAGGCCAACACCCCAGCATGTAATAGTAAAATTTGCAAATCTTAGAACCAAGGAAACCATCTTAAGGGCAGTTAGGGGGAAGAGATTCCTTACGTACAGACGGAGGAACATCAGAATAACGTCAGACCTATCCACAGAGACCTGGCAAGCCAGAAAGGTCTGGCAAGACATATTCAGGGTACTAAATGAGAAGAACATGCAGCCAAGAATACTTTATCCAGCAAGGCTTTCATTTAGAATGGATGGAGAGATGCAGAGCTTCCACGACCGGCAGAAACTGAAAGAATATGTGACCACTAAGCTGGCCCTGCAAGAAATATTAAGCAGGGGTTCTATAAAAGGAGAAAGACCCCAAGAGTGATATACAACAGAAATTTACAGGGACAATCTATAAAAACAACGTCTTCACAGGCAACATGATGACAATTAATTCATATCTTTCAATAATCACTTTCAATGTGAACAGCCTAAATGCTCCCATAAAACAGCACAGGGTTGCAGATTGGATAAAAAGACAGGACCCATCCATATGCTGCCTACAAGAGACTCATTTTGAACCTAAAGATACATCCAGACTGAAAGTGAAGGGATGGAGATCCATCTTCCATGCCAACGGACCTCAAAAGAAAGCTGGGGTAGCAATTTTTATATCAGACAAATTAGATTTTAAACTGAAGTCTGTAGTTAGAGACACAGAAGGACACTGTATCATTCTTAAAGGGTCTATCCAACAAGAAGATCTAACAATTGTAAATATCTATGCCCCCAACATGGGAGCAGCCATCTACATAAGCCAACTGTTAACCAAAATAAAGAGTCCTATTGATAACAATACGTTAATTGTAGGAGACCTCAATACTCCACTCTCAGCAATGGACAGATCGTCTAAGCAGAAAATCAACAAGGAAACAAGAGCTTTGAATGATACACTGGACCAGATGGACCTCATAGATATTTACAGAACATTCCACCCTAAAACAACAGAACACTCATTCTTCTCGAGTGCTCATGGAACTTTCTCCAGAATAGACCACATACTGGGTCACAAATCAGGTCTCAACCAATACCAAAAGATTGAGATTATTCCCTGCATATTCTCAGACCACAATGCTTTAAAACTGGACCTCAATCACAAGAAAAAATTTGGCAGAAATTCAAACACTTGGAAGCTAAAGACCACTCTGCTCAAGAATGTTTGGGTCAACCAGGATATCAAAGAAGAACTTAAACAATTCATGGAAATCAATGAGAACGAAAACACATCGGTCCAAAACCTATGGGATACTGCAAAGTATTCCCCCATACTGGTCCTATGGGGGAAATACATAGCCATCCAAGCCTCACTCAAAAAAAACAAAAAAATCCCGAATTCACCAACTAACTCTACACCTTAAAGAACTAGAGAAAAAGCAACAAACGATGCCTAAGCCATGCATTAGAAGAGAAATAATTAAAATTAAAGCAGAGATCAATGAATTAGAAACCAGAAACACAGTAGATCAGATCAACGAAACTAGAAGCTGGTTCTTTGAAAGAATTAATAAGATCAATAAACCACTGGCCAGACTTATCCAAAAGAAAAGAGAAAGGACCCAAATTAATAAAATTATGAATGAAAAGGGGAGAGATCACGACTAACACCAAGGAAATAGAAACAATTATTAGAAATTATTATCAACAACTATATGCCAATAAACTGAGCAATCCGGATGAAATGGAGGCCTTCCTGGAAACCTATAAGCTGCCAAGACTGAAACAGGAAGAAATTGACAACCTGAATAGGCCAATAACCAGTAACGAGATTGAAGCAGTGATCAAAAACCTCCCAAAAAAACAGGAGTCCAGGGCCTGATGGATTCCCTGGGGAATTCTGCCAAACATTCAAAGAAGAAATAATACCTATTCTACTGAAGCTGTTTTCAAAAAACAGAAACAGAAGGAAAACTTCCAAACTCATTCTATGAGGCCAGCATTACCTTAATCCCCAAACCAGGCAAAGACCCCATCAAAAAGGAGAATTTCAGACCGATATCCCTGATGAATATGGATTCCAAAATCCTCAACAAAATCCTAACTAATAGGATCCAACAATACATTAAAAGGATCATCCACCACGACCAAGTGGGACTTATCCCTGGGATACAAGGGTGGTTCAACATTCGCAAATCAATCAATGTGATAGAACACATTAATAAGAGGAAGGAGAAGAACCATATGGTCCTCTCAATTGATGCAGAAAAAGCATTTGACAAAATTCAACATCCTTTCCTGATTAAAACTCTTCAGAGTATAGGGATAGAGGGAACATTCCTCAAGTTCATAAAATCCATCTATGAAGAACCCACAGTGAATATCATCCTCAGTGGGGAAAAGCTGAGAGCCTTTCCCTTAAGATCAGGAACACGTCAAGGATGCCCACTCTCACCACTATTGTTCAACATAGTACTAGAAGTCCTAGCAACAGCAATCAGACAACAAAAAGAAATACAAGGTATTCAAATTGGCAAAGATGAAGTCAAACTCTCTCTTTTCGCAGATGACATGATACTTTATGTGGAAAACCCAAAAGACTCCACCCCCAAATTACTAGAACTCATACAGCAATTCAGTAATGTGGCAGGATACAAAATCAATGCACAGAAATCAGTTGCTTTCTTATACACTAACAATGCAACTGTAGAAAGAGAAATTAGAGAAGTGATTCCATTTACAATAGCACCAAAAACCATAAGATACCTTGGAATAAACCTAACCAAAGAGGTAAAGGATCTATACTCTAGGAACTACAGAACACTCATGAAAGAAATTGAAGAAGACACAAAAAAAATGGAAAAATATTCCATGCCCATGGATCGGAAGAATAAACATTGTTAAAATGTCTATGCTACCCAGAGCAATCTATACCTTCAATGCCATCCCGATCAAAATTCCAATGACATTTTTCAAAGTGCTAGAACAAACAATCCTAAAATTTGTATGGAATCAGAAAAGACCCCGAATTGCCAAGGAAATGCTGAAAAAGAAAAACAAAGCTGGTGGCATCACGGTGCCCGATTTCAAGCTATATTACAAAGCTGTGATCACCAAGACAGCATGGTACTGGCACAAAAACAGACATATAGACCAATGGAACAGAATAGAGAACCCAGATATGGACCCTCAACTCTATGGTCAAATAATCTTTGACAAAGCAGGAAAAAACATGCAATGGAAAAAAGACAGTCTCTTCAATAAATGGTGCTGGGAAAATTGGACAGCCACATGCAGAAGAATGAAACTCGACCGTTCTCTAACACCATTTACAAAGATAAACTCAAAGTGGATGAAAGACCTCAATGTGAGACAGGAATCCATCAAAATCCTAGAGGAGATCATAGGCAGTAACCTCTTTGACATCGCCCACAGCAACTTCTTTCAAGATACATCTCCAAAAGCTAGTGAAACAAAAGCAAAAACGAACTTTTGGGACTTCAGCAAGATAAAAAGCTTCTGCACAGCAAAGGAAACAGTCAACAAAATAAAGAGGCAACCCACAGAATGGGAGAAAATATTTGCAAATGACACTACAGATAAAGGGCTGGTATCCAAGATCTATAAAGAACTTCTCAAAGTCAACACCCAAAAAAACAAATAATCAAGTCAAAAAGTGGGCAGAAGATATGAAAAGACACTTCTCTGAAGAAGACATACAAATGGTTAACAGACACATGAAAAAATGTTCATCATCATTAGCCATCAGGGAAATTCAAATCAAAACCACACTGAGATACCACCTTACACCAGTTAGAGTGGCAAAAATGGACAAGGCAAGAAACAACAAATGTTGGAGAGGTTGTGGAGAAAGGGGAACCCTCTTACACTGTTGGTGGGAATGCCAGTTGGTACAGCCACTTCGGAAAACAGTGTGGAGGTTCCTCAAAAATTTAGAGCTACCTATGACCCAGCAATTGCACTCCTGGGTATTTACCCCAAAGACACAGATGTACTGAAAAGAAGGGCCATATGCACCCCAATGTTCATAGCAGCAATGTCCACAATAGCCAAACTGTGGAAAGAGCCAAGATGCCCTTCAACAGACGAATGGATCAAGAAGATGTGGTCCATATATACAATGGAATGTTACTCAGCCATCAGAAAGGATGACTACCCAACTTTTACATCGACATGGATGGGACTGGAGGAGGTTATGCTAAGTGAAATAAGTCAAGCAGAGAAAGTCAATTATCATATGGTTTCACTTATTTGTGGAACCTAAGGAACAGCATGGAGGACATTAGGAGAAGGAAGGGAAAAATGGCGGGGGGGGACTTGGAGGGAGAGATGAACCACGAGAGACTATGGACTCTGAGAAACAAACAGGGTTTTAGAGGGGAGGGGGGGTGGGTTAGCCCAATGATGGGTATTAAGGAGGGCACGTATTGCACGGAGCACTGGGTGTTATACGAAAACAATGGATCATGGATCACCACATCAAAAACTAATGATGTACTGTATGGTGACTAACATAACATAATAAAATTAAAAAAAAAAAAAAAGAAGTCCCAGACTCTCTTCTTTATTGCAGCAACTGAGTCAACAGGGGATGCATCTACCTTAACTTCTGGGAAAACAGGGCAAGAAAAATTGCAGTGGAGGTGGGCCACCACGTCTAGGCTTAAATGCCCATCGGTCCATCACAGGAAGCAGAGTAAAGGAGGGCTTTCCTGGCAGCTAATTAACAGACTACAGTCATCTGAGACTTAAGAGAATGATAACAAACCTCCAGCTGTCACCGATCCTTTTCATCTCCTTTTGAAACAGTGTAGCCAAGGGGAGGACATTCCCAGTAGTAGTTGCCAATAGTCTCCAGAATGGTTACTGAGGACCAACCTGGCCTTTAAGTAATCAGATATTAGATAGAACCTGCATCCTAGGGTGCCCTCCACCCAAAAGGTCACCTCTGTGCAAGAGAGACGACCACTGCCTCCTCTCCATGCAAGGCTCTGTTCAGAGCTAACCTGCTAGCAATCTTTTCCTGACTGGCCAAGCCTTCCTCCAGCTCAGTGTACTAGGGGAGACTCGGATCCAAGCTGGGCTACGGTCTCTTGACCAAAACTTGGAAGTGGGACTCAGCTAGTTCAGTACTAGCTAGGGGTGATGGACATGTAAGGTGATACAAACTTTGGGGCCAAGGACACTGTTTGGGGGGTGCCATGTTTGGCCCATGTGCTCAGAGACCTAGAAAAAGCCATTCAACCCAAAAGAGAGAAAATACAAAGAAACCCAGAGGACAAAGGGTGGGCGGGGGGTCTTGGATGGCTCTTTAGGGAGCCCTGCTGCATTCACCCCTTTTTGACTCAAGCTGACTTAAGTCGTAGACAACTCCCCTTCTATCAGGTCCAGATATTCTGATCCTTATGGCTTCACTCCTTTGGCTGAAATGTTGGACAACTGATGGCCCATGAAAAGACACCACATTGAACCTTCTTGTTGGTCTCTGGCACGTTCACATGAGTGACTTTGTTAGAATCTTTCCCAAGGGCAAGTTTTGATATGGAGATTAGTGAGGAGAATCCAAGGGTGGGCCCTTGGAGGGGCAAAGTGCCCTCCAACCAAGAAGGTGGAAAAGCCCAGAAAATGCTGCGGGCCAGCCAACCCAGCCAGCCACTTCGACTGACGGCCAAACCCAGGCCAGTGCCTAGTGGTGCTGGGCTCTCCTGTCAACCTCTCTCCATTCTCCCTCACCCCGTCTTTTTCCTCTTCCTCTCTCACCTGGACCTTACCTCAGTCTCGTAACTGGCTTCCCATGCTCCAGCCTCACCCACTCCATCCCATCCTCCCATTGTCAATGTCTTCTTTTATTGACTGTCTCCTCCACGGGGATGTCCACTCATGAGAGCCAGGGCTTTAGCTGTCTTACTCACCAAGGAGATTTAACCACTCCGAATGCAGAGTTTCCAAAGCTTGCTTGGAAGTGCCTTCTCGCCACTCTTTTTATAATGTTTTCTGTGGTCTGAGCTGGCTTTACTCATGCTGGTTTCCCCCTTCCCATGGGCACTTTGCAAGACCATGGACAGGAACCGATTTATCTTGGAGGCCCCAGTTCCATGGAGAGTCAGATCTTTTAAAATGCTGGCTGGATGGAGGAATTGGATGGACAAATAGAAGAATGGAGGGAGAGAGTGAACGTGTGTCAAGGCCAGAGGAGACGGTTGCCATTACTACGGCTGTCTAATTGACAATCCCAAAACTTATTGGCATAAGACAATAATTTCTTAGGACCACAGAAATGTCAAAGGGGAATTTGAGTCAGGAATTGGGGAAGGGCTTGGCTGGACAGTTCTCATCTGGTGTCTGCCATGTGGTTGCCAGCAGATGCCAGCCGGGGTTGCAGTCATCTGAAGGCTCCCCTGGGCCAGACATCCGAGATGGCTGTTTGCATTGTTGACAATCGATACTGGTTGCTGGAAGGGAGCTTGTCTGAGACTCCAGTGTAACACCTCCTCATGTCCTTTAAATCCTTAAATCTTTTAAACCAGCCTGGATGCAGCTCAGGCTTCCTCACAGTAAGGCCCCTATGGTGTGCCCAACTTCTTAAACTACCCCAAGACCTTAAGACTCTTCTAGTCGGCCTCCTTTTGTTGTGGGAGAGAAAATCGAGGTTCAGAGAACTGACATGGCTCATTCACACCAAATGAGTGGCAGAGCTAAGGCTACACCCAACCAAGCCAATTCAGCCTCTGTCTACCTCATTACATTGGGGAGGCCTCTATTAAGTGACGGTGTTCTCACTTTTAAGCAACTGAAACCAACTTTGCCAAAATTAACAGCAACAACAAAAGGTGCGGTGAAATGTAATAGAAAAATTCTTAACATATCTCACAAAATCAAATGAAGTGTGAGCCGCCTGGATGAGGTAGACCTAGGGCCCTTGGGAAAAAGCTTTAACCAAGTTTCTCACTAAAAAGCTATGATCAATGGGCACTCGGTGTTAACACCTTTCCAGCGCTGTCTCTCTCTTTTTTAAGGTCCAAATTTCCAAGAGAGAGAGAGCCTCCCCTGCCCCCAACAGGGTTGGGTTTCTATCTCCCCATCAGCCATGGCCAGGGGGGTGAGGTTGCCAAGTATAGACATGGCCAGGGAAGGCGTTCCCTGAGTTTCAGGACATGCCCAGGAAAGGGGTGCTCACCGCGATCCTGAAAACACCGTGAGCCCAAATGTGCAGCATCTCAGCAGAGGGAAACCACCGAGCCATGGGACGCAGAGGATTTGAAAAATGCATCCTCATCCCCACTGGAGAGTTGAGATACAAGCTTGACAGACACCACGTGAGGAACTAGAAGCTCGTCTCATGTCCCTAGGGACCACAGCACTGTGATTGTTGGGCTGCAAATGGTTAAGGATGGCTCCAAGTGTCCCGAAGTCCGTAAGTCCCAACACTTCTTGCTGTCAGGCCAAGTACATAGAATTTGAGATTCTACAGCACAAAGCTAGGAAAGATGCAAAGAAACAGAAACAAATGCGATCAGGGCAGTATAGGATTTTTGCAAAACACGTTGGAGCTTTGCTTTCATAAATCAGTGTTTCTCAAGCCATGCCAGGGCATGCTAATACGTTGAAGTCAGTTTCGATGTGAGCCATGAGAAAATTTATTTTTACTAATAACAGGTTGAAGTAGCAATGTGTAATAGTTTCTTAAATAAAAAGAACATCTATGGACACATAGATCTCCCCATAATGACATCAGGGTCACACCTCTACACACATTTTCTCTTGTGAGAGTAAAACAGGTAGTGTCCGAGCCCCCATATAACCCTGGGCAAGCCTGGGGCAGTGTGTCACACATGTGGTTGTCATCTGCTATCATTGTCTTGGGAGAGAAAAACTGAAAAAGAGCTGCCAAAAGTGATGTCTTTGCTGATCTGCCAAGAACAGGGAAGTTTAAAAGTGTACTGGGAGCCTGGTGCTGGTTCAAGTTCTGTCCAGCATTAAGAAAAATTATCCAAAACTCAGAACCAAAGCAGAAGAATGACCGCATGGCCTTTCTAGGTCATTTTATTATTTTTTAAGATTTTATTTGTTATTTATTTATTTGAGAGAGAGAGTGAGTGAGTTAGAGAGAGCACGAGCAGGGGGAGCGGCAGAGGGAGAGGGAGAAGCAGATTTCCCACTGAGCAGAGAGCCCGATGCGGGGCTCGATCCCAGGACCCTGGGATCACGACCTGAGCCGAAGGCAGATGCTTCATGGACTGAGCCACCCGAGCGCCCCTAGCCTTTCCCTGTCGCTTTAACCAGGCTCACCCAGGAGAATGTGCCTGTGTTCGCCTTTGTTGTTGCCTATCTGATTGGGGCCCCAAGACTATGAGGTTAGATTTTAATTTGTATATTTTTGTCCAGTAGGAAAGGCGACCCTCTTCGGGTTTCAGTTTTACAGTCTCCGAAGACATTTGCCAGCTTTGTCTCTATCAGCAAATTCATTTCAGGATCCCTCTGACCGACCATGTATAAATATCTGCCCTTTAAACCAGCCTCACCATCTTGCTGGTTCCCTCATTACTTAATGAGATGAATAAAATTCTTGACAGGTGTTCATTCTCCATTTGTCTGAGAATCATGTTTTCAATGTTTTGAGGATCATACCTCAACATTAAGAATGAGTCGGCAGTTTCTCCAGCCTCCTCAAATGCAGGGGAGTGGGTGAGCTGGGTTTCAAGATCCCTTCCAATGCCAGTATTGTACAATTAAAGTACGGTCTGAAACATTCAGTGGGGCAGGTTCTTTGTTAGAATGAGAGACTTCCAAAGGGAAAATTTCAGAAAGGTTTAGGGAGGATTACATATATACACATATACATGTACATGCTTATGTGTATATATGTACACATGTATATGTGTATATATAAAGTTCAGCTAAACAAAGAATCTCAAAACGATCACCACGTACCCTGAGTATTCTATGCCCCCCTTATCCGCGGTTTCGATTTTCGCTTTCCAAAGTTTCAGATACCTCGAGGTCAACCACGGTCTGGAAGCAGAAGATCCTCCTTGTCACTATCATGAAAAGGTCAATAGTAGCCTGACTAAGGCTACGTCACAACAACTCATGTTACTTCATCTCATCACAGAGGCATTTTATCATCTCACATCATCGAAAGAAGGGTGAGTAGAGCACAGTAAGATATTCTGAGAGAGAGAGCTCACACTCACCTAACTTGTATTACCGCATATTGTTATCCTTGTTCTATTTTATTATTTAATTATTGTTGCTAATCTCTTCCTGTGCCTAACTTCACTTTATCACAGATGTGTATGTGCAGATCTTCCTCAATTTACAACAGGGTTATGCCCCAATAAACCCATCGGGAATTGAAAATACACTTAATACATTTAACGTCCCAAACATCACAGCTTAGCCCAGCCTACCTTAGACATGCTCAGAACACCCACATCAGCCCCCAGTTGGGCAAATCATCTAACACAAAGCCTATTTTATAATAAAGTGTCGCATGTCTCGTGTAATTTATTGACTACTCTGCTGAACATGAAAAGCAGAATGGTTGTAAGTGTATCAGTCGTTTACCCTTGTGATCGCGGAGCTGACTAGGAGCTACAGCTCATTGCCTCCGCCCAGCATCATGAGAGAGGATCATACTGCACACCAGTACTCTGGAAAAGGATCAAAATTTAAAGTACGGTGTCTAGGGGCACCTGGGTGGCTCAGTCGGTTAAGTGTCTGCCTTCGGCTCAGGTCATGATCCCAGGGTCCTGGGATCAAGCCCCGCATCGGGCTCCCTGCTCAGCGGGAAGCCTGCTTCTCCCTCTCCCACTCCCCCTGTTTGTGTTCCCTCTCTCACTGTGTCTCTCTGTCAAATAAATAAATAAAATCTTTAAAGTACGGTGTCTACTGAATATGTATCACTTTCACACCATCTGAGAGTCAAAAAATCGTTTAAGTCAAACCATCATAAGTCGGGGACTGTCCATGAAGGACAAGTGGAAGACAGAGTTTCAGATATCCCCTGGAGGCCATGGAACATATACCCCTCAGATAACGGGGGATTACTCTACTCAGCAATTAAGAGCCCAAGTCTCTGGAAAGCTTCCTACCTTGTCTGGAGATGGTTGTGGATCCTCATGGTGCCTGCCCTTGCAGAATAGAGTTAGATCACCTGACGAGTATGAGAGACATGGAAAATGATTCCTGACTCCCCTTACTCTGCCAGATGACAGCATGCAGGGTCTGATGGTCAAGAGCAATCTGACCAGGCCACCTGGTTCCTGGCTCCCCAAAGTGTGGTCCAAGGATATCATCTGGGAGCATGTTAGAAGTGCAGAATCTCAGGCCCAGCGCAGACCTAGTAGAACAGAATCTACATTTTAACAAGATCCCCTAGTGATTGACATGCACAGAGAGTTTGAGAAGCATTGATCTGGCTGGAGGCTTCCAAGATGGTTCTCCATCCTGGCTGCACATAAGAAGTTTTAGAGCTTAAAGAGATCGGGCATTTTTAGTACCCACCATAGCAGGAAGGGAAAGCAGGTGACAGGTGGAAAACATAAGCCACTCTTCTCGAGTCAGGACTGTGTGAGAAGCCCAGCAAAGGAGTTTGGCGATACCAGGCTTTTTCAGTTTGGCTTCTAGGAAGGGAGACAGGAGAGGGAAGCTGAAGGGCTATAGGGAAGAAGTCGAAGAATGACAAGCCTGTAGATATTTTTTTTTTTTTAATTTCCTCCCAGGTGGGAATGAAGGACTTCGTGCCTAGCCAGGATGCCCATCCCCTGTTCATGATAATTTTGTTCCAGGAACTTATCCAGAGTTTCATAGCAATAATCAGGGGCCTTAAAACCCCAAATGTCTCAGAAAGTGCAAGTAAGAAGAAGGACAGGCTGTGCTTTGACCATCGCTAACAAAATCCCTTTCCTCTTTCTGCATCCCAGGCAGGGAATTCACCCGATTCCAGATTCTACAGTAAGAAATCCCCATGCTAATCAAGTTACCTCTCACTACCCCAGCCTATGGTTGCCATTTTTAGAAACGCTGTACTGTGAGCACAAGACGATTAGGTTAAGTACCAGTGGCCTACAAATGTGGGCCCAAATACTTGTCAGAGATATATTCTGACAACTGCATCCAACAATCTGTTTAGCAGTTTCTCGTGCTTTGGTTTCTTCAATTACGAAGTGCTGCTGTGAGGGTCTAGTGGGTTCAGGGGAAACAAAGTAGTGCTGAGTGCCATAGTAAGTCTCTATCTGGAAAACTTTATTTTTTTAAGATGTTATTTATTTATTTGTTGAGAGAAAGAGAAAGAGAGGCAGAGGGAGAGGGAGAAGAAGGCTCCCCGGTTGAGCAAGGAGCCCCATGCGGGGCTCGATCCCAGGACCCTGGGATCATGACCTGAGCCGAAGGCAGACGCTAAACCAACTGAGCCACCCAGGCGCCCCTGTATTTGGAAAACTTTAAAAATTGATATATGTAGTTGGTGAAAACAGAGTCAACTGATGAGTTTATTGGGGCTATATTAGTTAAGATAATGCAGGCTGCTATGATAAACCCAAAATGCATAGTGGTTCAAAACAACAGAAGCTTATTTGTCCCTCACATGAAGTTCAAAATAGGTGTTCTAACCAGAGACTCAGGGGCTAGGGCTCAGGCTCACTCCATCTTGAGGCATTGCTATCTTGAACATGTGGCTTCCAAGATTGCCACATTTGCCTGCATCAAGCCAGTAGATCGGGAAAAGCACATGGAAGGTTTTTGTGGGTCAGACCTGAAAGAGGCACACATCACTCCTGACCATATTTTATTAGCTAGAACTCAGTGCCTTGGCCACATCAAACCGCAAAAGAAGCTTAAAAATGTAGACTAGCTGTGTTCCCAGAAGACGAAATGGGCTCAGTAAAAGATTTTGCCACAGTGGGTCAAAAGCATCATTTTAAAATGGGATAGAGTAGAATAGATCAAAATGCATTTGACCTGGCATATAGGGAGGATTAGTAAAGTTTTGGAAAAGCCTTGTTTCCATCACTTATATATTTGTATATATGTATGTATGTACTGGGTGGAGGTATAAAATGTATTTCTTACACTGGGTCATTCTACCAAAGAAAGATCCCTGTGGACAATATTAGAAGAGACAGCGAAAGGACACAATGGGGCTCAGGCCCTGAAGGGGGGGGTTTGAAATCACTGAGAAATTGGGCACGTGTGAATTTGCATAATTATGAATAATATCAAATACAAAAAAACTAGATGCAGCCACGTAGATGGGGCCGATCCTGGGAAACATGGGCACATGAGTCAGTTTGGACCTAGGTGTTCATTCAACCCCTGCCAGTCACCCACCTCCAGTCTCCAAGCACTCACCTGTGGCCGTGCTTGCTGAGTATGAAAGGATAATTTAGTTGTTCCTAGCAGAACGTGCATGGAAAAACCATCGTGAACCAGAAGAATGAGTCTGCTCAAGTTGGATAAAGGGCTGCTTTCCTCGCATGTTAGGACAAAGACTCTGGTCTCAATACAAGTTCAAATCATATCACGTATCACATAAAGAGCCACTCTCTGGACGCTCCGTGGTGCGGCTTGTGAGCAGGAATGTGCATGCGGGTATGCTGGAGTACATGCTCACCCATGTGCTGAGACACAGAAGAGGTAGAATGATAGAAAGTTCCAGAAGTATATAGAGAATTCCTAGCATAAATAGAGCGAACGGAGCCAGGTCGATGTATTTTGAAAGGACTTGACGTAGGGAACTATTTCAGTGGGCTTTCTAGGGAGAGGCAGGGCATGGTTTAGAGAAATACAAGCAGAGATGACATTTTCAGTGTTGGGGACCCTGAGGTGAGCCGCAGAAAATACCTTAAAGTTGAAGTCAACAGACCTGTATCTGCATCCCAAAGTGATAGCTTACGCATCCCATTCTACAGATTAGGGAACAGAGTCAAAAGGTGACACCCGAGGACTTTCAGCTCATAGGTGGAACTAGCACTCAGAGAAGTAGGCTCAGTAATGGGAAGGGACGAGAATCTACCAAGCAGGATCGTCTAGCCGAGGACAGAACACGCTGAGACAGCAGGAAACTCAGATGATGGTGGAGGGCACCCCGAGAGAGAGGGCAACTCAGGCTCTTGAGTGTGGGGACAGAGACAGCCACTCTTACTAGGGTGCCCTGGGCAGAAAAGGACGAAGCAACACCGAGATCTGAAGGGGGTGGAGAGTCTGTGAAATGCCAACAGCTAGGTGCGTCCCATCTCTTCCCTGCCGTCCCCCCCTCCAAAGAGAAAATAAAAAGCTGTCATCTGGGAGACAGGCGCCCACTTCAGTTGTCCAAGCGGATCTATAAATCCAGCCCCTCCCTTTCCACGACCCACCGGAACAGGGCTGGAGACAGTTACTTCTTAGAAACACTAAAAATATACATTACATCATTCCTCCCCCACAGCCTTCAACCCCCACAACCAGCCAAGTAATTTGAGCCCCTCCGCAAGGCCTGCCATAGCATCCCTTTGAGGTCTGTGTTTTCCCTATTTATCGTACCTGAGAGACTGACAGACATATGTTTTATGATACATTATATATTAGGCTTGGCTAGAGACTCCATTTCTTTTAAAGATGACTAAAGCACTAAGTTATAGCTGCCTGGACCTCCCCTGCCATTTGTCCCCTGAAGCCAGTCTCTCAGCTGTATTTCTGTCTTTCAGTATGACATTTGCTCACAAAATGGACAGAGCTGGGCCATTAACAACCAAAAACCCGCTGCTTCTATGCTATTTTGCAGAACAGAAGGTTGGAACCCTCTTCATGAATTCCTCTAGTTCTCGGTTCGCATAATTGCCCGAAATAGACGAGGGCTCCCCAAAGCTGCAAAAATCCCATTTCTCGTTAGAACACCAGCCAAAACGGAGAAAGAGAAAATAAAAACAGACCTGCTTTTTCAAAATGGGGTTCTGGGAGTTTGCCAGCCCCCTGGGGGCATGTGTTCTGCAAGGGGCATGTGGCTCCTGCCTACTAATTGGTTAAATTCTCACCCTCATTCATAAGACACACACTTGTGGAGATCGCTGCTCCTCAAAATTGTTCTTAAATTTCAGATGATGCCTGCAGACCAATTTAGACACTGTCTTATTGCACAGGCAATTAGTAAAAGAAACAAAAGGTAGTGCAGGAAAGTAGAAGCAATACCAGAAAAAAAAAAAAAAAACAACCTTCATTAGCATTATAACCTATGAATTCAGACCGGTAAGGAAGAAAACTAATTTCATTTATTCTACACAAGAGTCATTGATTAATTGAAAATACACATCAAAAAGCTTCATTTGCGCAGCCTCCTGGGTGGCTCAGTCGGTTAAGCGTCTGCCTTTGGCTCAGGTCATGATCTCAGGGTCCTGGGATTGAGTCCCTGCTCAGCAGGGAGTCTGCTTCTCCCTCTGCCCTTCCCCCAGCTCATTGCTGTGTGAGTGTGCTCTCTCTCTCTCTCTCTCTCTCTCTCTTTCTCTCTCTCGTGCTCGCGTGTGGGTACTCACACAAATAAGTAAATAAAATCTTTTTTAAAAAAGCTTCATTTAAATATAGCATCTCTGGTACCCCCAAGAAGCCTTGTGTGGGAAGGGGGTTCCCTGTGGCACACACACAGGCACACAGAGACACCTCAACACTACAAGAGCCGTCACCCTCTACAACTAAGGAGTTCCAGCTTCGTGGGTGTGTTGATGAGCCAGCCCCAGAGGGACCACTGAGTCAAGCCGTGGACAAACAGACACAGAACAACTTACAGATATGTAAATCTGTAAAGAGGAAGAGAAACATATCCCTTAGGAATTTTTTTCACCCGGGGAAGTTTCCTCCACAGGTGGTTTTCCATCCTCTCGTTTCCCACAATTAATGTCTTATGAAGGAAGACATTCCCCTCCTGCCTCATTTCTTGTTTCTCCATCCTGAAGACTATTCCTCAAATGGTGTGTGGAGGCTCCATCCATACAAGCCTTCACATTCACTGCCACGTGGCAAGGCAGACTTCTGGGACGTGAAGGGCTCATCCTCTCTCTGCATACAGGATGCTCAGTCCCCTCTTAAGTCTCCTTTTGAAAGCTGATGAGACATCAAAGAGACATATCAATGGAACTTGCTCCACCCTTGCCCCATCCAAGACATACAGACACTGCTCCAAATCTGAATCTGCTATGTTCTGAGAAGCCTTCCAATTTGAGCGGAGTCTGTGGCAAACATAACCACAGAAGGCCATTACTGGGACAGACTTCCAGAATCACTGAGTGAGGAGCTCAGTAAATCCTCCCCGAGAGCCACCATAAAACTGGACAAAATGGTCCAAAACAACCATTTCTGAAATACAGAAATTGACCAAAGGCAAAAAAAAAAAAAAAAAAAAAAAAAACTGATAAGCATTTATTCCTCCACAAAACTCATGAATCTCAGTAAAACGGGGAGAGTTTACTGTGTTTGGCCTGAGGCTGTTCCCTGCCCTAGCCCCCAGTTCCGAGGCTCAGGTAGTTTTACCAGAGCAAAGCAGGCCATGAGCACCACTGCTAGAGGGGCTGTCACGATTTGGAGATTAGTGGATGAAACTAGGGTAAGCTGAAATGCCATGAAGCTCTTGCCAGTATCCAGTCATTCTTCTTTCTTTATTTTTAAGATTTTTATTTATTTGAGAGAGAGAGGGAGAGAGAGAGCATGAGCAGGGGGAGGGGCAAAAGGAGAGGGAGAGAGTGAAAGAATCTGAAGCAGACTCTTCGTTGAGCAGGGAGCCCAACACGGGACCCGATCCCAGCACCCCGGGATCATGACCTGAGCCAAAGGCAGACGCTTAACCAACTAAGCCACTCAAGGCGCCTCTCAGTTGTTTTTCTTGAACAAGCACTCCCTGGGTTGCTGCAAGTTTTTGGTTAGTTTCCAGAGTTCCGAGAAAGTTGATTCTGCCAGTTTTTGTCACGTTTTTCATTGCTTTTATGAAGGGGAAGACTTTTTGGAGTTCTTTACTCCAGCATTTCCCCTGATGTCACTATCTAGTCTCAGGTGACATGATCAAATACATAGAAAATACCAAGGACTCCACTAAAAAACTATCAGCACTAATAAATGAGACCAAGACTGCATGATACAAGATCAATTGACAAAAATCGATTTATTTCCAGGCCCTAATAACAAACAATTGGAAAATGAAGTTAAGAAATGGAATAGCATCAAAAAGAAGAACATACTTAGGAATCAATGTAACAAGAGGAATCTGTGGTCTGTACACTAAAAACTGTAAAACATTGTGGCAAGAAATTAAAGAAAAGATGAATAAATGGAAAGGCATTCACAGATCAGAAGACTCAACGTCAATAAGGTGGCAATTCTCCCCAAATTGGACTACACATTCAGTGCGGTTCCTGTCAAAAATCCCAGCTGCCCTTTTTGCAGAAATTGCAAGGGTTGATCCTAAAACGTATATGAAAATGCAGGGGACCCAGAAAAGCCTAAACAATCTTGAAAAAAGAACAAAGTCAGAGGACTTATACTTCCTGATTTCAAAACTTACCACAAAATGATAGTAACAAAGACAGATTAATAGATTAATGGGACAGAATTTAGAGTCTACAAACAAAACCCTTACATTGATGGTCAATTGATTTTTTACAAAGGTATCAATGTGGTTTGATAGCGAAACAAAAATCTCCAGAGATGGCACTGGGAGGATAGGCTATCCATATGAACAAAGATGAATTTAGATACTTCCCTCATACTATCCACAAAAATTAACTCACAATGTATCATAGACCTAAATTTAAGAGCTAAAAGTATAAAGCTTCCAGAAGAAAATATAGGAGAAAATCATTAGGAGCTTGAGTGAAAAAACTACCTTGATAAATTGCACTTCATAAAAATTAAAAACTTTGTTCTTCAAAAGACACACTTGTGGTGAACATAGTGTAATGTACAGAGAAGTTGAATCAGTGTGTTGTACACCTGAAACCAATGTAACATTGTGTGTCAACTATACCCAAATAAAAAAAATTTTTTCAATTTAAAGACAAGAAATATTTGCAAATCATAGCCCTGATAAAGGATTTGTATCCAGAATCTATAAAGCACTCTTACAACACAATAAGGAAACGAACAACCCAGTTGAAATTTTGGCAAAAGATTTAAACAGGCATTTCAGCAAAGAAAACATATAAATGACTAATAAATACATGCAAAGATGCTCAACAGTGTTATCCATTAATGAAATTCATAATGAACTACCTCTTCAAACCCACTGGAATAGCTATCATCAAAAAGACAGACAGTAATAAGTGTTGACAAGGATATACAGAAACTAAACCCTTATGCTTCGCTGGTGGGAATGTAAAATGCTGCACCTACTTTGGAAGAGAGTTTGGCAAATTCTTTAAAAATGTGAACATAATTTGAGCATAAGATCCATCAATTCCACTCCAGTTATCTCCCAAGAGAAATAAAAACATACATCCATACAAAGACTTGTACGTGAATGCTCATAACAACATTGTCCCTAAGAGCCAAAAGGTAGAAACAATTGCATACCCATCAGTGGGAATGAAGAAATAAATGCACATCCACATAAAGAACCTTATCAGGCAATGAAAAGGAATGAAGTACTGATATATGCTCCCACGAGGTTGAACCTCAGAAACATGCTAAGTGAAAGAAGCCAGACCCAAAAGACCGCACATTGTCTGATTTCATTCTGATGAAACGTCCAAAAAAGGTAAATCTATGAAAACAGAGAATAGATTCATGGTTGCCTGGGGCTGGGGATGGGAGGGTTTACAAATAGGCATCAGGGATCTTTTGGGGGTGATGGAAAGATTCTAAAATTAGATTGTGGTGATGATGGGTAGTCACCCCAGAAATTCAAGATTCATTGAATTTTTCATTCAATGAATTTTTCATCAAGAATCATCAAATTGTACACTTAAAATGGGTGAACTTATCTGTTTTAAAAAAATAAACGTAACCATGATTATAAAAGGGCCATCCTTAAATAAACTACTCATAACCATGTTAAGCACCCGTAAGGCAGCCTAGTGTGGACCAAGTATACTAGAAGCACAGCCTGAAGGAGAGAAATGAACTCTCAGAAGCAGAAGGCTGACTTCAACCCATGGAAGACCCCCCACCCGGAGCAAGAGGGGCACAGCCCTGCACATCCCATGCCAATCGCTGCATCCTTACTACTCCTAATCTTTTTCTTTTGGGGCAATAGAGATCAAAGTACAATTTATGCTACCCCGAAAATCTTAACAGTTGTGTGCCTCTTGAGGGAGTCTTGACTTTCAAACAAGTGCTTCAAAATAAGATATCAGATGTCATCCCAGAAGAAGACCAACAGTGACTATTGGGGAGAACTCAACAGGCCCATACCCATTTTCTACACTGGAAACAGCCCCTTGTGCCTCATTTTCATTACACCTCCCCTGCCACACACACACACACACACACACACAAGAAATTAATAACCAATTTCCATAGATAAGCACGATAGTTGCTATTTATTGGACAGTTGCTGTGTGTCAGGCATTGTGTAGTCAAGGCTTTAATCCTCTCAAACATAACCCTTTGAGGCAGGATGTAGTTTTATCTCCACTTTACAGATGAGGAATCTGAAGCCCAAAGAGGTTATGAAACTTACCCACAGTCGGGCAGCTGATAACTGGCGAGCTGCCATTCTTCACAGAGGCCATATTCTCAGTCCCTACTCTCTTAGGGCAGTGTTTCTCCAACTTTCTTTTTAACCACAACCTGGAGCAAAAAATACACACAAAATATATAAATACACAAATTTGTCTATACAAAATATACAAATACAAGAAATATGATGGTACATCGTGACCCAGGACATATAGGTGTATCTATAAATGAAGTTCCATAAAACAATACCCGTCCTATGCACAAGGCACACTGATACTTTTATTCTATTTATCTTATTTTACTCTTTAATATCTTGGTCAATACCATTAACTCCATTTCATGACATATTAGTGGATCACCATTCACAATTTAAAAGAAAAAAAACCACACTACTAAGAGCCTACCATTGACCAGAAGCCTTATCAATAATATAAACAGTCGATTAACACATTTCATATGTTATATGCTTTATATACTGTATTCTTACAACAAAGTAAGCTACAGAAAAGAAAATGTTATTGAGAAACTCATAAGGGAGAGAAAGTACATTTACAGGACACTACTGTATTGAAAAAAAAATCCGTGTATAAGGGGACCTACGCAGTCCAAACCCATGTTGTTAAAGGGTCAACTGTACATCAGTGGGCTCTAACACTTTTGGCATATAACACATAAAAATGTGTCCACTGACAGTTCTTGGAGTTTTTAAAATAAAATTTTAAAAGTGAAGCCAAAAGTAAAACTGAAAAATAAGTTTAAAATTTTTTAAATTAAAAAGAAACACTCCTATACATAAAACTGTATATGTCTCATTGAGATGAGATTCCCTAGAGAAACTTTCACGATCTCTGTAGGTCTGCCAATCAAAGTCAAGTGCCTGCCAGTCTGATCATCCACCCACTCTGCAGCCCTTCACCTGCCAGAGAAAGGAGAAAGAGAAAGCTAAGAGCCCAAGTGAGTCATCCAGCAGATAGCCCCTACTCAAGAGTATATTCCAGAACCTGGCTCTAAGGGGGGGTGAGAGAAGAGAGAAGCAATCCATTTGCCTGAATGAAATGTGCCATAACAGAATTCTTAGCAACATACCCAGAGACCAAGAGATTCTCAGAAAAATTCTAAGAATTCTAAGATTCTAGGACTAGAGTATCATGGGTAGACCAGTATCAAACTCACTTTGCCTGAACACCACCTCAAGACACCTTATGGGGGCCTATGAGGTCCCAAACCTGGAAGATTCTAGCACTCATCAACAGCATAAAACTCAGATCCCCAATTCAGAGACACCCAAAGACCTTTCTGTTTAATTTATAATTTAAATAGATGTAGATTCTTTTTAACAGCTTCAGCAAGTTAAAAAAAAAAAGTTTAATTTCTTGCCTACACATTTCCACTTTATTAAAATAAAAATATAATCCTAAAGTTTGGATTTTTTTTTCTTTTGATTTGTTCCCTGCATCATTCTGGTATTTCATCGTGTGCTTATTTGAGGACAGTTCTTTTCTTTTCCATTAATCTTGGTAATCCTAGCAGCCTTCTCCACAATTCACTTCTCTACAAAGTTGCCTCTATTTGCTTGGATTTTTCTGCCGATTAAGCACTTGGACTGAATCAAAAAGGTGAAGAGGGGATTAAGAAAGCCCATACTGAAGGTCTTAAAACATGTGTGTTCTCAATTCTTTTCTTGATCAGGGAGATTACATTGGAAGAGTTATCTCCGTCTACTTAAGAAGAGAGGCTGCAGGAAGCACAGCATTGTGGAGACCGTTAGTGAGGGTTTGTTAAAAATTATTCCTTTTGCGTCTGTCTTTAACCATTGCATTCCTAAGAGGCCTCCTTTGTAAAGCCCCTGCTTCAAAGTAGACTTTTAAGGTGTAGATGTCTGCCAGGCAGCTCAGATCTAACATTTCCAAATCAGAGCTTCTGACTGCTAGCCATCACCCCCCACCCCAAGCGCTTCTCCCCACCCCCATCTTCCCATTATCAGAAAAAAGTCTCCCCTTCCTGCCAGTCAGTTCAGCCTAAAACCAAGTGGCCATGCGTAATTCCCTTTTTTCCCTCACCAACCCCCATGTACAAGCCATTAGCAAGTCCTATTACTCGGCTTCCAACATAGATCTCAAATCTATCCACTTCCCCCCGACCATTGCAATAGAATAGCCCTTGAAATGATGTCCTTGTTTCTGGTTCTGTCCCACCTGATCCCTTCTCCACCCAGCAGATAGAAGATCTTACGAAAATTTAAAGCAGACCATGTTCTTCCTCTGCTTAGAACCTTACACAGATTTTCACTGCAGTTAGAATAATACCCTTGTTCTACAAGGTTCTATACAGGTTGCCCCTTGCCCACCTTTCCCAAGTGATCTCCTCTCGCCCTTCCCCCAACTAGTTCACTACACTTGAGCCACACTGGCTCTCTTGTCTTTATTTTTTTCTTTTTTTTTTTATTATGTTCAATTAGCTGACATATGTACATCATTAGTTTTTGATATAGTGTTCAACAATTCATTAGTTGCATATAACACCCAGTGCCCATCACACGTGCCCTCCTTAATGCCCATCACCAGGCTACCCCATCCCCCCACCCCCTCCTTTCTGTAACCCTCAGTTTGTTTCCCAGAGTCCAGAGTCTTTCATGGTTTTTCTCCCTCTCTGATTTCTTCCCGTTCAGTTTTCCCTCCCCTCCCCTGTGGTCCTCCACACTATTCCTTATATTCCACATATGAGTGAAACCAGATGTAGTGAAAAGAAGGGGCACCTGCACCCCAATGTTCATAGCAGCAATGTCCACAATAGCCAAACTGTGGAAGGAGCTGAGGTGCCCTTCAACAGACGAATGGATAAAGAAGATGTGGTCCATATATACAACAGAACATTACTCAGCCATCAGAAAGGATGAATACCCACCATTTGCATCGACATGGATGGAAATGGAGGGGACTATGCTAAGTGAAGTCAAGCAGAGAAAGACAGCTTTCTTGTCTTTAAATGCAGCATGTTCATGCTCGTTACCACCGAAGGGCGTTTGCACTTACTGTTGCCTCAGCTCTTCACAATGGCTAGCTCCCTTCTGGTCTCAGCTCAAATGTCAACTCCTCAGAGAAGCCTTCCAGGATTGCTCTACCTGGAGCTGTTCACCTCTCCCTAAGCCCCCACTCACTTTCACATTATCCTGTTTCCTTTTCTTTGTAGTGCTGACCACTACTTGAAATAGTTTTTGCTTACTTGTTTATTGTCTGTCTCCTCCACTGGAATGCAATCTCTATGGAAGCAGAAACAATCGCCTCTCTGATTCACTGTCGTATTGCACCACCTAGAAGAGCGCTTGGCACCTAGAGGACACGCAGTTACTTGTCAGTGAATGAATTGGCACGCCGAGCTATTTCCGACTTCCTTTTGTACATCAACTAATGTACAAATCATATAAACCATCAGTCGTTTTAGGTATGCTCTGTTCCAATGCCTTCCTTAATATCATCAAGGATATTAAAACTCTGAAAATTTAACTCTAAGGAATTAATTCTACCCTAGTCTCTTCTGGTTCATTTATGCTTCTTATCATAATTCATTGATTCAAAAAACACTTACTGAGTAATTACCAAAAGCTGGGCGCTGCATTAGCCGCAGGTAATATCACCCAAACGGAACCTGCAGCTTTACTTTTGTTAGCCACTGGTGAAAACTGCATACTCGATACAGCCAAACACTAATCGCAATTATATATCTAAAAAGACATCTACCTTATTTTACGTTGGACAGTCAGAGCGCTGGTAATAACATCCCGTTAGCTAGAAGGAGCTTTATACCAAATAGAAAGGTTGATTTTTTCTTCTTTTTTTTAATTAAGAAAAACTAAATAAGAATAACATGGAAGAAAGCAGTCCTATTCAAACATAAAATTAAACTGTGTTGGGAGAGGAAGGAAGATGGAGCTGATTTTTCCTCACAGGTTAAAAAAAAGTGGAATTTTTTGGAAATCCACAGCACATAATTTACTGCATGAAAATACAAGCAGCCGGTTCTTAGAGCCAGAACAGCTCCATTAGGGCATCTGTTTCGATTACAAACCAGTTTTGGTCTAGCCATCAACATTCAGGAAGTTATTAAAACTGCACAAAACCAAACACCAGGAGCTAAAAGGAAACCTGGCGCTCAAGGCCACTTTCCTCAATTTATACATGAGGTCACTGTAGGCAGGTCATGTCAAGTGGCTTGTCCAATGCTTCCCAGCAAGTTAAGCAGCCAAGTTAGAACTCACAGTCAGGTTTCCTGGCCCATTGGCTCCGACAGGCACAGTTTGTTGTCTATTCGATTGCTCACCCAACTGCCCTTCCCCATCTCCACTTCCCTGCTAATAAAACCCTGATTTGTTCAAGGAACAGGGAGAGATCCTGTGATTTCAGGAAGAAAAGTCCCTTTCCTTAGCCTCGGGAGATAAATTCTTACTGGATTAAGTGGTCCTCTCATGCTCTTTGGTTAGTACTGGTCCATGATGAGCCTGTGATCTATTTCGGGCAAATGAGATCTAAAGGACAGTCCCTTCCAGTGATGTGTTACTTCCCCACCCTCCCCCCCAAAAAATGGAACCCTCAGAAGGCAGAAAAAAAAATTCCCCTTCAACTTTCTCTGTTCAACCTAAGTTTCCAGTTAGGGAATGAATAAGTCACAGGGATGAAATGTACAGCATAGGGAATATGAGCAATGGTAATATTGTATGTCAACTCTATTGCGATTAAAAAATCCGCCTTCAACTTTCTGCCTTGAACTCGGACGTGACACTTAGAGATGCTACCATTCTTTTGAAACCATAAGGCAACAAGTCAATAGAATAAGCATAGCAGATACAGAGAAAAAGCCAAGGTAGCTGAAACAGTGGTGTTCACCCACTTCCAGGTATCTCAGTTAAGTGAGGAAAAAGTAACTCCCTATGTCTTGAAGCCACTGCTGCTCAATTTGCTATTGCTTGGAGCAAGACATGTTTCCGGCTTCCAAACTGTGATCTTCGGAGCTAAGCAAGGTGTGTTGCCCTCTCTCAGGGGCCAAGGAAAGTGGGGGGAGGGAGAGGTCGAGAGAAGAATCTGCAATTACAGGTCCCTATCCCCAGCTGAGCAACAGTTTTCCATCTGACTCATTTATTGAACTTTCACAAAAGCTTTCATTGAAACAAAATATCCACAGTCTAGAATCATTTTGAGAACCATTACAGCATGCCGTGCAGGCCTATGCTTTCAATAAAATGAAACCACAAATAAAATGCCCCAGGGGAGCTCAATAGGCAAATTAGTCCCCTGGAGGCTCCTTTTATAAAGAGATGAGCCATCCTTCTTTTATAGAGAAATATGGATTGCACACATGGGTTCACTTAGAATAGGGTGAACTCATCTTTCTCACTAGGGGCCTTGAAAACGACCTTTGAGACTGCACTGATCTTGCCCCTTCCATTTCCCATCCGGTGCTTTGTCCTCTGATACTGTCAAGCAGAAGTAGCGATAAACATCAGCAGCCATTATTGGTGTTGACTCTCCTCCTGGGACCAGAGAGTGGAGACTAATGGTTATTGGGTCGGCCACTGTGGGGAATGGGCTTTCCTGTCCTCCGGAGCGCTGAGGGCAGGGGTAGTGTTTGGGGACACCTGGCCAGGCACGGAGTCTGGGATAAGGATGTGGCCCCGTGCTAAAGCTGTTTGTTCATGAACCCAGAAAGTCTGATCTGTACAAACCTTTTTTTTAAAGATTTTATTTATTTATTTGACAGAGCGCGCGCACATGCGCGCGCGTGCACAAGCAGGGGAAGGGGCAGAGGGAGAGGGGGAAGCAGACTCCCCACTGAGTAGGGAACCCCATGCAGGGCTCGATCCCAGGACCCTGGGATCATGATCTGCGCCGAAGGCAGATGCTTAACTGACTGAGCCACCCAGGCACCCCTTTACAAACCCTTTTTTCTTTAGAGGAGGAGTTCAGTGATTACTGTTGTCAGCTCTTCCAGAGTGGTGACGTGGGTCTTGAAGAGAGTGTCCCTGGCAGCTGCACGCTGTCTCGGTCAGGAGTCCAGGGGAAGGGAAAACTGAAACCAGCATCTGCTTATGCTGTGTAGCCCCCTTGCTTTAAAGCCTGTGTTTGTGGTTTAGTTAATGGGGAAGTTCAAGTATTTGCATGCACATCAGGTGCCTCTTGTGACCATCTCACATTCTCCCAGCCCACCTTTTACCCCATCCGTTGCTATGGCAACTGGCTTCATGCCTGTGTAATTCCATAGCACCTCAGTTCAGCTCACTGGATATCTGGCTGCCCCGCCCAAGATCTGTCTGATGCCACCATATGGACTACCCATCAGGGTATAGGCGGTGTGGGTAGAGCTAGAAATAAGAGAAAGCCATGTGGGGCGGCCCCTAACCAATGGGAGATGGGAGTTGGTGAGTTTGTCTTCTGTCCTCCAGACAGACAGTCCTGAGGTGCAACCACAGAGCTCTTCAGAAGATCTCAGCAGGACCGAGCCCCTGAAGCCCACGGCAGTGACCAACTTGACAACGTACCCTGGGATTGGAGTTCCCTCAATCTCTCTTTCACTCTTCACTGTCCCCTGCTCCTGTTCTGTGGGATCACCTCCCAAAATAAACCACCTGCCTCTAAGTCCTGGTCTCAGGATCTACCCTCAGAGTAGGGGAACCCATCCCATGAACATGTAACCCACACGAAATGCTGGGTCCAGGAGGACAGCACTTCCCTAGCATCCATATCATCTGAATTGTCATCAAGGAGGCACATCTTCTGCCAATGGCCTTTAGAGTGGTTTTAAAAAATAGCCACAAATTACTTGACCCTCTTCCCATCTCAAGGTGGGGTTTACCATTCCTCCCCTTACATCTGGGCAGATTCAAAGATTCATGATGACTTCGACCAAGAGAATATGGCAGAAGTCACACAATGTGACCCCAGGCTGGGTCATGAAAACCCATGCAACATACACCTTGTTTGCCAGATCAGTCACTCTTGGACCTTGAGCTGCTACCTAAGAAACCTGATTCTCCTGAGGCCGCCAGGCTGGAGAGGCCATGTGCAGATTTTCTGGTCTCCACCACGCATGTGAACAAGGTGCCAGACATGTGAATGAGGCTGTCTCAGACCTCCCAGACCAACCCATCCCTGCTGTGGAATACCAGCAAGCTCCTTCTTTGACACTACGTGGAACAGAAGAATCACCCAGCCAAGCCATGTCCAAATTTCAGACCCACAAAACCATGAAAGATAATAGCATGGTTTCTGTTTTAAGACACTAAGTTGAGTAATCATTTGTTCATTACCCTGCAATGCCCTGGAAATGCAGCACAGGCCTGCTGGAGGGACAACACTGGTGTTCTGCAGCTCAGAGAAAAGAGAAATGCCCCACAGACTTTTCAAGATTTCAGGGCTTCCTCAACTCTGAGTTGATATCTTGGCTTAGGTCTACTCTGCCCCTACATTCTGGGTCTGTGGTACCGTCTAAATGATTCAATGTTGATATCCCTAGGGGCGCCTGGGTGGCTCAGTCAGTTGAGTGTCTGAGACTCTTGGTTTCGGCTCAGGTCATTATCTCAGGGTCATGGGATCGAGCCCCACGTGGAGCTCCGCGCTCATGGAGTCTGCTTGAAATTCTCTCTCTCCCTCTCGCTCTGCCCTTTTCCCCCCTTGTGCACTCTCTCTTTCTGAATAAATGGATAAAGCCTTTAAAAAAATTTATATTGATATCCCTAAACCTGCTGCCTCTTTCCTCATTTAAATACAACTCCAAGCCTTGGACCCTAATATCAAAGTGGCATCTCTGTGTCTTTGTCCCAGCCCTCTTAAAAGTTTATGTCTACCAAAAGAGGTTTGAGAGTATCTGGGGGAGGAGGCATTATGCCAACACATGCATAATGTTTAATGCATTATAATCTCAGTGCGTACACAAGGGAAGCAGAAAAGAGCTGTTCAAAGGCCATCACAGGATGAAAATGCAATAATTGGGAACTAGCAGGGATTCTGAGACATAAAACGGTAGTTACCGCCTTTTATGCTTCTGTTTGTCACATTTAATAATAAGAATAATTTACATTTGTATAATGCCTTACAGTTGAAAGAGCACTCCTACATACATTAGTTCATATTCTACAAACCTTCCATGTGTGATCTCACATACAGCTATGGCTTCAAGACACATCACCTCCATGGAGACAACTCTCAAATTACCCAAATCTCTCTCTCTCTCTACTTCTAACTGCCTCCTAGACTTTTCCGCAGAAATATTCTGAAAGCAGCTCAAATTTATTATTTCAATACCCAATCCACTTTCTCCACAACTCCACCAACACACACACACACACACACACACACACACACACACGCCATTTCCTCCATCTTTGCTCCTCCATCAGAGAGTGGTTTTGTTGTCCTCCCAGACTACAAAGTCTGAAGTCATCTTTCCATCTTCTTCTCCTCAAGGTCAACTGGTCATCAGGTCTCATGAGTTCTATCCACCCCCCCACTGCCCCCAGAGGCCACCACCAGTTTCCACCCTCCTTGCCCATCTAATTCAGGGTCTGCAAACTACTACAGCCCTGGACCACATCCAGCCCACTACCTGTGTTTATAAATAAAGTTTTATTGGCATGTAGTGAAGCTTATTTATTTGCGTATCCTCTAAGGCTGATTTTACAGCACCACGGCAGAGTTGAGTTGTTAGAACAGAGGCCATGTGGCCTGCAAAGCCTAAAATCTGGCCCTTTCCAAAAACAGCTTGCCCACCTCTGGTATAGATAGCCTTCTACTGCCTAAATCTGAAAGAGAAGAGACACTCTCCAACTTTTACCTGCATGGGGGTATTTTTTTGTGTGTGTCACCAAACAGAATATGCCAACCATTCTGCCTTCATAGTCCATGCTGTGTGTCTTGTACGCAGTCAGAGTTTGTATTGTTGATTGATCACAGTGTCTGTTATTTAAAACTGACTTCCTATAGGGGCACCTGGGTGGCTCAGTCGTTAAGTGTCTGCCTTCAGCTCAGGTCAGGATCCCAGGGTCCTGGGATGGAGCCCCGCATCGGGCCCCCTGCTCTGCAGGAAGCCTGCTTCTCCCTCTTCTACTCCCCTTGCTTGTGTTCCCTCTCTCGCCGTGTCTCTCTCTATCAAATGAATAAATAAAATCTTTAAAACTGACTTCCTATAAATGAGCTTTGTCCCCAGTGGCCTTGTTAACTGAGCATTTACCTGGAATTCTGCACAGTGCATCACAGGTTTCTCAAGACCAAATCTAGATGCCCAGTTGGATGTCCACAGCCGCAGTTGGAGGAACTCAAAACCCAGTTGTTTCCCTGTTGCTGTTGGGTTTTCATTATTTACTTTATATTCCTTGACATTCCAAAGCTCTTTAAAACACAGTCCTATCTTAATTACATTTGGGGACATGGAATAAATAAAAAGAGCAATTTTGGGGGCACCTGGGTGGCTCAGTCGGTTAAGTGTCTGCCTTCAGCTCAGGTCATGATCCCAGGGTCCTGGGATCATGCCCCACATCGGGCTCCTTGCTCAGCGGGGAGCCTGCTTCTCCCTCTGCTTCTGCAGTTCCCCCTGCTTGTGCTCTCGCTCTCTCCCTCTCTGACAAATAAATAAATAAAATCTTAAAAAAAAAAAGAGCAATTTTGACTTCCACCCATGCTTGCTCCAAAAGACAACAGTGGCAGCTTCTCTACAGGTCCAATGCAACTGGTTGAAAAGAGAAATGATTTCTGCATTTGTTGTTTATTGCTATAGAAATGATCACAGACTTAGTGGCTTCAAAAAGACAACGCATGTGTATCATGTCACAGCTCTGTAGGTTAGAGTCTGAGCACAGTGAGCCTGGATTCACGGCTCAGGTCTCATGAGGCTGACATTCAAAGCATCTGCCAGGGCTGTGGTTCTCCTCTGAGGCTTGCGGTCCTCTTCTAAATTCACCAGAAGTTGGCAGAATTCATTTCCTTGCAGTTGTCAGACTGAAGTCCCCTTTCCCTGCCAGTTGTTGGCTGGGGACCATGCGGGGCTCCTAGGGGGCACCCAAAATTCCTTGCCATGTGACCCCCATAGGCAATTCACGTGGGTGTCTTGCTTTCTTCCAAGCCAGCCAATGTGTGCGTCTCTCTGACATTCTCTTCTGCAATCATGGGGAGAGAATTCTCTGCTTCTAAGTAGAGGGCTCGTGTGCTTAGGTCAGGTCCACCTGGATAATCTTAAATCAACTGACTTGAGACCGTAACGGCATGTGCAAAATCCCTTCACAACACCATCTAGATTACTGTTTGAGTGAGTAACTGGGAGAAGGTGCACATGCTCCAGGGCTTCAGAATCTTAGGGGGTCATCTTGGAATTTTGCCTACTGAAATTTCTTTCTCAATAATGCCCAACACTGATCTAATGAACCGTTCAATGACTTTTACTGTGTTTTATAAAGCTTATTTATCCCGTCAGTGATTTGGGTTGGAGGTGGGGGAGTCAAATTATGAGAAACTTTGAAGTTTTCAAAAGTCCTTCCAAGTCTCCCTTTTAAGTGAAGGCTAAGTTTATAGAGGTGCTTCATGTTTTTGTTTTTGTTTTTGTTTTGTCTTGCAGTCACCAGATATTTATAGCACTAACTTCAAACATCTCTCTATGAGAACTACTTCCAAAAAACCCAAAAGGCTAGGATTCATTTAGCTTTATTATAGGAAAAACCTCTCTCAATATTTTCCATGTTATTTTATTTCATCTTCGGGTCTCTTGTTTTGTGTTGTGTTTTTTTTTTTTTTTCCTATCTGGGAGGGTGTTTAATGGAATGGAGGAATGGAAAGTAGAAAGTGTCTGGAAAATTAATATAAACTTCTTTCCTGGTTCTAAATGTTTAATAATTCCTTAGCCAGGAAACATATTTTTTTTCAATCTTGCAATTTCTTTTTCTGTAGTTCTCTTTATAATTGGCTAAATGTACTGCCAACACTTTTCTTATTTTTTTAACTTTTGTCTGCAATATTTAAGCCTCTCATGTTCTCTCTCGTACATTCTCTCTTATAAGGAATCTTATTTCAAAAATCAGCATGTAATCACCTAAAATGTGTTTTTCAAATTTGACTTAATATAGAGACCTCTTTAAAGGAGAAATATGCTTTCAGACTCCAGTGTTGTTCCATTATTTCTATTATAATATTACTTAAATAGTCACAAACATAAAACCAAAAATAAACTCCTTATGCTGATCACTCTTATTCAACTATAAAACTAAAACTAATTTATAAATTAAATGCAAACAAAACTAGAGCGTCAATAAAATTCAAATGATCAGTATTACTTGAATATGTTGAATTACGTTGCTTTGCTAAAACTAAATCACCATTGTTGAGTTTAATAGCAGAAAGATGTAGCCTTAGCTGCAATTCTATATTTAATCTGTTTTTGTACTTTAACTTCTATGCAGAGAATATCTCTTTACATAAGGAGAGCATGCAAACATAATTAATAACTTCATGGCTTTGCTTGCTAGTTGGAGATAATCAGACCATACATGTAAATAAAACTCTTCCAGCGAGCAATCTTCAAATGCCACTTTTAATCAGGTGTAATGACACCTATGTCAACCTGTTTCCCAGGTAGAAGGAACCACAGATGCATAGGTGCTAAGATGGAAAACTGCTTAGGGAAGGGACTCAGAGGACAGCCAGGAGGCCAGTGCCACAGGACAACAGAGATGGAAGTGAAGACTGGTAGATGAAGCCAGAGAGTTAACTAGGGGCCTGCCATGTAGGGCCTTGTAGGTCATGGTAAAAACTTTGAATTTTATTCTGAGTGAGATGGAAAGGCATTCAGAGGCTTCAAGCAAAGGAAAGACAGGATCTGAACACCTAAAACTAACGTTACGCTGTGTGTCAACTATACTTCAATAAAAAAAAATTAAAAATTAAAGACACAATTTGACTTAGGTTTTTACGGACTCAATGTAGCCACCATTTGAAGAGGGGGCAATAGAGAAAGTAAGAGATGATGGCGCCTTGGATCAGGTGCACTGATAAAGGGGCTAAGAACTATTTGGATTGGGGTGTAGTCTGCCAATAGGGCTATGAGGATTTGCTGCGGAATTGGATGTGGGGATGACACATCTAAACAACTGGAGGAAAGGTGCTGCCATTCACTGAGGTGGTAAATATTGAGGGAGAAGCTGGTTTGGGTGGGAATGAGAATCAGAAGTTCAGTTTTAGACATGCTAGCTAAGTTGGAGATGCCTCTTGGACATTCAGTATTGGACTACATAAGGGGCTTAGAGTAATACCTGGTATATAGAAAACATTCGTTCCATTTCACTGTCATTACTCAAGTGGAGATACCAAATAAGCAGTTGAACATATGAGTTTGGGAGAAAATTCTGGTATTAAAAGTTACCAGACTGGATGAAATCACTTAGCAACTGTGTGTAGAAAAAGATGGAAATAAGTTTGAGGACTCAGCCCTGAAGCTGTCAAAAGTTAGACGTTCGACAGATTAGGAGGATCCAGAACAGAAGCTTGAAGGGGAGCAGATGTTGGGGAAGGTCATTGAGAAGACACAACTGCCGATTGACCCGTGAGCTAAACCCAGGCACTCGGAGTCCCTCCCCTGTCCTGGAAATGTGGGTTCTGCTTGCCTTTCCTGCCCCCAGAGGCTGCTCCAAGGACAGAGCCTTGAGATCATGATGTGTGAGAACACCTGCATGGTATATGTCACTGAACACAGTGAAGGCCTCTCTCTACAAGTTCTTAAGATTTCACAGGCAAGTGCGGGGATCCACTTGTCTTGCTACTGCCCAAGCAAGCCTTGTATGTTAAGTTCCCTTTGCATCTTAAAAGTGCCACCTACCAACCTAGAGCAGCTTGCCTCTTTCTTCACTCTCTCCATGCCCTCTGTGTTTGGGGGCCAGTTTCAGATTACACCCAGGAAGTTCCCAAGAAGATTGCAAACCAACAGCAGCCAATGAGATAAGGGAACCAGGAGATGATGCTATCCCCATAATCAAGTGAGGAAAGTGTCTCAAGGAAAGAAGAGTCACCCATGCCCAATCCTGCAAATGAGCCAAGTGAGCGAACCTTGAGCTACTAGAGACCTTGACAAATGCAGTATCAGTGAAACAGTAAGAGTCTTAGACAAGGTTGGAGAAAGAATGAGGAGAAAAGTAAAGAAGTGGGGAAAAGGGGGGAGTCAGAAGATAGAGACAACTCTTTCGAAGAGTTTTTCTATAAAGGGGAGCAGAAAAGGGGTGGCAGCTGATGAGTGATGTGGGTCAAGGCAGGGCACTTTTTAGATGGAACATGGTGCCCATGTATTTTTATGTTAATGGGAATGATCCAGTGCAGAAAGGGAAAATGGCAGAGAGAAAGGCGAAAATTGTATAAAGGGATGCCCTTTAAGTAGGAAACAATGAATGGAACCCAGTGCAGGGAGAAATTGGACTTGGAAATATCAACAGTTAAGATGGCAGAGGAGTAGGAGACCTGGATTTCGTCTGGTCCCAGGAATTCAGCTGGATGGGGATCAAACCATTCTGAACACCTACGAACTCAACAAGAGATTGAAGAAAAGAATAGCAACAACTCTCTGAACAGAGAAGCGATCACTTACTGGAAGGTAGGACGTGCAGAGAAGTGAATCCGAGGCGATAGTCGGGAGGATAGACGGCGGGGGAGGGGGCCTCCGTCGGCCGCTTCTGGCAAGTGATAGAGCCGCGGAGCACAAAATCGGAACTTTGAGAAGTCGGCTCCACAGAGGGACATCGCTCCAGTGGCTAAGCGGAGGGTGGAACCCTCGCGGGACAGTGTGGTCTCAGGACCCTCGGGGTCACAGAAAGACCAGGGGTGCCTGAGTGCAGCAGAGCTCCCAGGTATCGGAGCGGGGAAGCCGGCTGCAGAGACGGAGCCGAGGCGCGGGCTCTCAGCTCGGGGTTGCCATAAACTGTGATCCGCGGCCCAGTCAGGCCACTGCTCCTCCAGCAGGGACCCAACAAGCGGCAGATCCGGGGAGACTCCCCTTCCTCCCCCGGGAGGAGCGGCGCAGGAGCGCACCGCAGGGATCTGCTGGGTTTGGAGACTCCACAGGGGGTCAGGTGCCAGAGATAGAAATGCTGGGTCACAGGCCGGGTGAGCACGAAGTGCAGCCAGAGACCGGGGAGATGGGTATGATTGGCTGCTTTTCTCTGGGGGTGCACTGAGGAGCGGGGCACCGAGTTCTCGGCTCCTCCGGGGCAGAGATTGGGAGGCCGCCATTTTCACTCTCGTCCTCCAAAGCTGTGCGGAAAGCTTGCAGGGAACAAAAGCTCCCGAGAGCAAACCCGAGCAGATTACTTAGCCCACCCCCGCCCCCGGGCAAGGGCGGGGCAATTCTGCCTCCTGCAAAGACATGTGGGAACCATGGCAACAGGCCCCTCCCCCAGAAGATCAGCAAGAACAAGCCCGCCAAGAGCAAGTTTACCGATCAATGAAAACGGCAGAACTCCAGCGCTAGGGGAATACTGCACATAGAATCCATGGCTTTTTTCCCCCTGATTCTTTAGTCTTTCAAAGATAATTTTTTAACTGTTTTTTTTTTGAATTTTTCTTTTTCCCTTTTTCAACCAACATCTTATCAATCCCTTTTTTAAAAAATATTTTTTATTTTTCATTTTTAGAGTCATATTCTATCCCTTTGTAGTAGTGACCCTTATTTTTGGTATATATATATCAGTTGTGCTCTCTTTAAAATTTTGAGATACAGTTTCTTCTAACAGATCAAAATATACCCTAAATCTCTAGTGTATGCCTTTGTTCTAGTCTCTTGCCTGATCACATTCTCTCCTTTTTTTTTTAAATCCTCTTCTTTCTTTTCTCAACCAACTTCTTATCAATTCCTTTTATAAAATCTTTTAAAACTTTCATCTTTACAGTCATATTCTTTCCCTTCATCATATTAACCCTTCTTTTGTACATATATGTTTTTCTTTCTTTAAAATTTTGGGAGGCACATTCTTCTAACAGACCAAAATACGCCCAAAATCTAGTGTGTGGCACTGGTCTATGAAACAGCCTGATCATATTTGATCATATTCTGGTTTGTTTTGTTTTCTTTTGTTTTTGTTTGTTTTTATCTTTTTCTTTTCCTTTTTTCTTTCTTTCCCTTACTTTTCCCCCGGTTTCAGGTCTTTTCTGATTTGTTTAGTGTATATTTTCTGGGGACGTTGTTACCCTGTTAGCATTTTGTTCTCTCATTCATCTATTCTCCTCTGGACAAAATGACAAGGTGGAAAAAGTCACGTCAACAAAAAGAACAAGAGGCAGTACCGACTGCCAGGGACCTAATCAAGACGGACATTAGTACAATGTCAGAACTAGAGTTCAGAATGATGATTTTTAAAGATACTAGCTGGGCTTGAGAAAAGCATGGAAGTTATTAGAGAAACCCTTTCTGGAGAAATAAAAGAACTAAAATCTAACCAAGTTGAAAAAAAGTTTATTAATGAGGCGCAATCAAAAATGGAGGCTCTAACTGCTAGGATAAATGAGGCAGAAGAGAGAATTAGTGATATAGAAGACCAAATGATGGAAAATAAAGAAGCTGAGAAAAAGAGAGATAAACTACTAGATCATGAGGGCAGAATTCAAGAGATAAGTGATACCATAAGATGAAACAACATTGGAATAATTGGGATCCCAGAAGAAGAAGAAAGAGAGAGGGGGCAGAAGGTATATTGGAGCAAATTATAACAGAGAACTTCCCTAATGTGGGGAAGGAAACAGGCATCAAAATCCAGGAGGCACAGAAAACCCCTCTCAAAATCAATAAAAATAGGTCAAAACCCGACATCTAATAGGAAACTTACAAGTCTCAGAGACAAAGAGAAAATCCTGAAAGCAGCTCGGGAGAAGAGATAGGTAACCTACAATGGTAGAAACATTAGATTGGCAATAGACCTATCCACAGAGAACTGGCAGGCCAGAAAGGACTGGCATGATATATTCAGAGCACTAAATGAGAAAAATATGCAGCCAAGAATACTATATCCAGCTAGGCTGTCATTCAAAATAGAAGGAGATAAAAATCTTCCAGGACAAACAAAAACTAGGAATTTGCAAACACGAAACCAGCCCTCCAAGAAATATCAAAAGGGGTCCCCTAAGCAAACAGAGAGCCTAAAAGCAGCGTAGACCAGAAAGGAACACAGACAATATACAGTAACAGGCACCTTACAGGCAATGCAATGGCACTAAATTCATAGCTTACAATAGTTACCCTGAATGTAAATGGGCTAAATGCCCCAATCAAAAGACACAGGCTATCAGATTGGATGAAAAAACAAGACCCATCAATATGCTGTCTGCAAGAGACTCATTTTAGACCCAAAGACACCCCCAGATTGAAAGTGAGGGGGTGGAAAACCATTTACCATGCTAATGGACACAAAAGAAAGCTGGGGTGGCAATCCTTATATCAGACAAATTAGATTTTAAACCAAAGACTGTAATAAGAGATGAGGAAGGACACTATATCCTACTTAAAGGGTCTATCCAACAAGAAGATCTAACAATTGTAAATATCTATGCCCCTAACGTGGGAACAGCCAATTATATAAGGCAATTAATAACAAAAGCAAAGAAACACATCGACAACAATACAATAATACTGGGGGACTTTAACGCCCCCCTCACTGAAATGGACAGATCATCTAAGCATAAGATCAACAAGGAAATAAAGACTTTAAATGGCACACTGGACCAAATGGACTTCACAGATACATTCAGAACATTCCATCCCAAAGCAACGGAATACACATTCTTCTCTAGTGCCCATGGAACATTCTCCAGAATAGATCACATCCTAGGTCACAAATCAGGTCTCAACCGGTACCAAAAGATGGGGATCATTCCCTGCATATTTTCAGACCACAGTGCTTTGAAACTAGAGCTCAGTCACAAGAGGAAAGTTGGAAAGAACTCAAATACATGGAGGCTAAAGAGCATCCTACTAAAGAATGAGTGCGTCAACCAGGAAATTAAAGAAGAATTTTAAAAATTCATGGAAACCAATGAAAATGAAAACACAACTGTTCAAAATCTTTAGGATGCAGCAAAGGCAGTCCTAAGAGGAAAGTATATAGCAATACAAGCGTTTCTCAAGAAACAAGTCCTCAAAAACACAACTTAGCCCTATACCTAAAGGATCAATAAAGGAGCAAATAAAGCCTAAACCCAGCAGGAGAAGAGAAATAATAAAGATCAGAGCAGAAATCAATGAAATAGAAACCAAAAGAACAGTAGAACAGATCAACGAAACTAGGAGCTGGCTCTTTGAAAGAATTAACAAGATTGATAAACCCCTGGCCAGACTTATCAAAAAGAAAAGAGAAATGACCCAAATCAACAAAATCGTGAATGAAAGAGGAGAGATCACAACCAACACCAAAGAAATACAAACAATTATAAGAACATATTATGAGCAACTCTATGCCAGCAAATTAGATAATCTGCAAGAAATGGATGCATTCCTAGAGATGTATCAACTACCAAAACTGAACCAGGAAGAAAGAGAAAACCTGAACAGACCTATAACCACTAAGGAAATTGAACCAGTCATCAAAAATCTCCCAAGAAACAAAAGCCCAGGGCCAGATGACTTCCCAGGGGAATTCTATCAGACATTTAAAAAAGAATTAATACCTATTCTCCTGAAACTGTTCCAAAAAATAGAAATGGAAGGAACACTTCCCAGCTCATTTTATGAGGCCACAATTACCTTGATCTCCAAACCAGACAAAGACCCCATCAAAAAGGAGAATTACAGACTGATATCCTTGATGAACATGGATGCAAAAATTCTCACCAAAATACTAGCCAATAGGATCCAACAGTACATTAAAAGGCTTATTCACCACGACCAAGTGGGATTTATCCCTGGGCTGCAAGCTGGTTCAACATTCGCAAATCAATCAATGTGATACAATACATTAATAAAAGAAAGAACAAGAACCATATGATCCTCTCAGTAGATGCAGGAAAAGCATTTGACAAAGTACAGCATCCTTTCTTGATCAAAACTCTTCAGAGTATAGGGATAGAGGGTACCTACCTCAATATCATAAAAGCCATCTATGAAAAACCCACAGCAAATATCATTCTCAATGGGGTAAAACTGAGAGCTTTCCCCCTAAGCTCAGGAATACAGCAGGGATGTCCACTCTCACCACTGCTATTCAACATAGTATTAGAAGTCCTAGCCACAGCAATCAGACAACAAAAAGAAATCAAAGGCATCCAAATCGGCAAAGAAGAAGTCAAACTCTCACTGTTTGCAATGATACGATACTTTATGTGGAAAACCCAAAAGACTCCACCCCAAAACTGCTAGAACTCATACAGGAATTCAGTAAAGTGGCAGGATATATAATCAATGCACAGAAATCAGTGGCATTCCTATACACCAACAACAAGACAGAAGAGAGAGAAATTAAGGAGTCGGTCCCATTTACAATTGCACCCAAAACCATAAGATACCTAGGAATAAATCTAACTAAAGAGGCAAAGGATCTGTACTCAGAAAACTATAAAATACTCATGAAAGAAACTGAAGAAGACACAAAGAAATGGAAAAACGTCCCATGCTCATGGACTGGAAGAACAAATATTGTAAAGATGTCAATGCTACCTAGAGCAATCTACACATTCAATGCAATCCCCATCAAAATACCATCCACTTTTTTCAAAGAAATGGAACAAATAATCCTAAAATTTCTATGGAACCAGAAAAGACCCGAATAGCCAGAGGAATGTTGAAAAAGAAAAGCAAAGCTGGCGGCATCACAATTCCAGACTTCAAGCTCTATTACAAAGTTGTCATCATCAAGACAGTATGGTACTGGCACAAAAACAGACACATAGATCAATGGAACAGAATAGCGAGCCCAAAATGGACCCTCAACTCTAAGGTCAACTAATCTTCGACAAAGCTGGAAAGAATGTCCCAAAAATGGACCTTCAATTCTATGGTCAACTAATCTTCGACAAAGCAGGAAAGAATGTCCAATGGAAAAAAGACAGTCTCTTCAACAAATGGTGTTGGGAAAATTGGACAGCCACATACAGAAGAATGAAACTGAACCATTTCCTTACACCACACACAAAAATAGACTCAAAATGGTTGAAAGACCTAAATGTGATACAGGAGTCCATCAAAATCCTAAAGGAGAACACAGGCAGCAACCTCTTCGACCTTAGCCACAACTTCTTCCTAGAAACATCGCCAAAGGCAAGGGAAACAAGGGCAAAAATGAACTATTGGGACCTCATCAAGATAAAAAGCTTTTGCACAGCAAAAGAAACAGTCAACAAAACCAAAAGACAACCGACAGAATGGGAGAAGATATTTGCAAATGACATATCAGATAAAGGGCTATTATCCAAAATCTATAAAGAACTTATCAAACTCAACACCCAAAGAACAAATGATCCAATCAAGAAATGGGCAGAAGACATGAACTGACATTTTTCCAAAGAAGACATCTAAATGGCCAACAGACACATGAAAAAGTGCTCAGCATCGCTCAGCATCAGGGAAATCCAAATCACAACCTCAATGAGATTATCACCTGACACCAGTCAGAATGGCTAAAATTAACAAGTCAGGAAACAACAGATGTTGGCGGGGATGTGGAGAAAGGGGAACCGTCCTACACTGTTGGTGGGAAAGCAAGCTGGTGCAACCACTCTGGAAAACAGTATGGACGTTCCTCAAACAGTTGAAAATAGAGCTACCATACGATCCAGCAACTGCAGTACTGGGTATTTACCCCAAAGATACAAATGTAAGGATCCGAAGGGGTACGTGCACCCTGATGTTTATAGCAGCAATGTCCACAATAGCCAAACTGTGGAAAGAGCCAAGATGCCCATTGACAGATGAATGGATAAAGAAGAAGTGGTATATATACACAATGGAATGTTATGCAGCCATCAAAAGGCATGAGATCTTGCCATTTGCAATGACGTGGATAGAACTGGAGGGTGTTATGCTGAGCAAAATAAGTCAATCAGAGAAAGACATGTACCATATGACCTCATTGATATGAGGAATTGTTAATCTCAGGGAACAAACTGAGGGTTGCTGGAGTGGTGGGGGGTGGGAGGGAGGGGGCGGCTGGGTGATAGACATTGGGGAGGGTATGTGCTATGGTGAGCGCTGTGAATTGTGCAAGACTGTTGAATCACAGATCTATACCTCTGAAACAAATAATACATTATATGTAAAAAAAAAAAAAAAAAGAAGAAGGAGAAGAAGATAGCAGCAGGGGAAGAATGAAGAGGGGGCATCGGAGGGGCAGATGAACCATGAGAGACAATGCACTCTGAAAAACAAACTGAGGGTTCTAGAGGGGAGGGGGGGTGGGAGAATGGGTTAGCCTGGTGATGGTTATTAAAGAGAGCACGTTCTGCATGGAGCACTGGGTGTTATGCACAAACAATGAATCATGGAACACTACATCAAAAACTAATGATGTAATGTATGGTGAGTAACATAACATAATAATTAAAAAAAAAGAAAAATCGACAATACACCTTGTAGCAAAAGGATAAGTTTGTGGGTACATTGCTATGTAGGTGGAAGAAAAATATGGAAGTTCTCTAACTGCTTATATTTCCTCAAGTAAGTCACAAGATTATCAGTCAACAGTGAAGATGGGGAAACTGTTTTGGAGGAACAAGATGAAGGTATGAAATAGGGAAATGTAGTAGGATTGTGGGCAGAACTAAAGCTCACTTGAAGTTGGTGGTGATGAATTTAAAGTGAAACTATTTAGCTTGGTTCTTGGTTTCTTTCCAGCCTCAATCAGCTGCTCAGCTGCAGACCTGAAGAGTTGGCCCCAACTAGGTAGAGTGGACGTGGTGCTGCACCCAGACACCCCCTTCAAGCCTGAGACACCCTTTCTCCCAGGGTTGGTGGCCAACAGCTATCAGCTGAATCACTTTCCAGGAAGTGGACTCAGCTGAAGAGAGCTGCCTCATCCCATTCCCAGGGCTTCCCACATTTAGTGACTGGTCAAAGGAAGGGTTAAAAAAAAGAGCCCAGTCACCTTATCTCAAGGTGAAATGGTTCTAAAGGATCATCTCAGCTCTTCATCATATTCCATAGGATCAGTTGAAACCTCTCCTGCCGGTGCACCTCAATTCAACTTCTCCTTCTGCCCAATCCTGCTTCACTCCTCCCATGTGATATTCCCCAAAGCACTCCCCTACAAACCTCTTACATGCAAATCTGAGTCTATTTCCTAGAGATCCTGACCTCAAACATAAGGGGTGCGATTTCACCAAGTCATCGTGACGGAGGAAGAGGGGGGTAAAGGAATTGAAGGCTTAAGCAAAAGGAAGATGGTGATCATATGCCATGAATTCTAATTAAGGTTTGTAAGGATATATAAGGAGATGAAAACAGGCTATGGGCTTTGGAGGTCCTGGTGGTGTCACAGAGTTGTTGGAGCGGGTGTATTTGAAGAAGCTAAAACATAGGAGGTAGTAGTCAAAGAGCAAGACGCTTGAGACTGAGAGCTTAAAGAGGGTAAAGCCATTGAATATGACCATGACAAAACGTGGTAAGATAGAGTGGAGGGCATAATAAAAACTCATGGGATCTCAGCCCTGAAGCGAATCTTGTCTTATCTAGTCTAACCTAGATAGCGGTTATAGTCTATAGGTCTAATCTTATATTTAATCTAATCGAGTCTAATCTTTATATTTATCTAAGTCTTTACCATTCTCCAGGTGAGGGAAGTAAAACCCAAAAAGCATCTATAACTTTCCCAAGGTCACACAATTACTCTGAGATAAGAGCCCAGGTCCACAGACTTCTAGTGATAAGGGGTAGATTCCTCTCCCTATAATCAACAAAGGACAACAATGGCTACATTCTATTTCCCCAAGACCTAGATGATAATGTTCTGCTATATTTTTTTCATTTTTACTCCAGGTGCTCACCTACTGGAACAATCTCTGGGAAGGAAAAAAAGATAGTTTAATAAAACGATTGTCTCTGCCTATGGAACTCACACGTAACACCCCACAATGCCTAAAATATACCCCAATTCATATCTACAAGTATCATTTTCAAAGCATTTCCATAAATGCTTTTTTAAAATATATATTTAATATTTATTGTTATATCTTATATTATTTACAGTATATTCTACATATATTATTATATTTATTATATATTAATATATTTAGCATTTATTTATTATATTTAACTAAGCCTTTTAATTATTTGATGTGATATGTCTCCATTTGCTGTCTGTACCTATTTACCTTCTTTCTTCTGTGTATAGTGGTGATTCAATCCATCATTGTCAGGAAAAACACTGTGTTACATAAGTTCAACTTCCAGATTACCAAAACATAATAATTCTTTGAGAAACAAGGCTTTGATGGAAGTATTTTTTAAAGGCACAGTGATCTTCCCTACCTTCTACAAGAGATACTAGACAGAATTTAATCTTTTCATGACTGAAACCTGCCAGTAGCAACATCACACAGAGCAACAGAGTGATGCGCTCATTACTAATTGGCCCTATCCTATTGGTAGTTGGGCCTACTCCTATTGCCCATGTCCTTGGAGGCCTGCAATCTTTTTTTTCCTGGCACCAGGGTGCAGCCCCTTCTTGCTGACCACTGATATCACCTTATAGTTGGTTATTTCTAATCACCCATGTGCAAGAAAACCATGTAACCAAGTGTGCTAAAAAATAAAATGGCCTTGGGCACCTGGGTGGCTCAGTTGGTTAAGCGACTGCCTTCGGCTCAGGTCATGATCCTGGAGTCCCGGGATTGAGTCCCGCATCGGGCTCCCCGCTCAGCGGGGAGTCTGCTTCTCCCTCTGACCCTCTTCCTTCTCGTGCTCTGTATCTCTCATTCTCTCTCTCTCTCAAATAAATAAATAAAATCTTTAAAAAAATTAATTAATTAATTAATTAATTAATTAAATAAAATAAAATGGCCTTGACTACACTGACTTTGTGCTAACTATTTCAACCACATGGGGACACAGTTAGTATAATTCCAAGGTGAAAGCTGAAATGTTTCAGAAAGGAAACTTCTCATAAATTGGCACTTAAAGTGTTTGCCATACAAGGAGTCAAATATCATACTTGACTTGTAGCAAAGTGGCTCCATCAATGATTATCTGATAAACCGGCATGTTATCTATCATGGCTGGACATCTGACATACGAATGAATATTAAATCTACTCAATTTTTTAAAAATTGCTCAACTGGGATCACTCAAAATCTATACCTTAACATTAAAAACCTTTTTAGATTATTCTTTTTATCTTGTTAGTTCCAGGAGAAAACACCTGAGTAAAAACTCCCTCTGTTCCAATTGCCACATCGCATCTACTGGAGACTTAAGGAGCCTTAAATATCAACCTTAAATAACATTCCAACTCCTCTATTTCAAAAATGAGGAAACTGAAGCCCAGAGTAGTGTGATGGCTTATCCAAGGTCACACAGCAAAGTGTCACAGATAAGACTAAAACCCATTGGCTTCTGGATCAACACCCACATTCTTCCATTGCTTATGCATTTGACCTGTCATCTCTTGGACCACATGACTTCAGAGAGTGGTTCTCAAACTTTAGCATGAGACAGAATCACCTGGAAAGCATGTTAAACATATAGATGGCTGGGCCCACCCCATCTAATCTTGAGTGAGTCTTGGATGGGACTTGAGAACCTTTCTAACAAGTTCCCAGGTGACTTCAATGTTGCTCATCCAGGCACCACACTTCGAGAATGCTCTTTTAAAAGATATAGAGCTGGGCCGCCTGGCTGGCTTAGTCAGCTTAGCGTCTGCCTTCAGCTCAGGTCATGATCCCAGGATCCTGGGATCAAGTCCTGCACTGGGCTCCTCGCTCAGCCAGAGCCTGCTTCTGCCTCTGCCTGCTGTTCCCCCTGCTTGTGCTCTCGCTCTCTCGCTCTCTCTCTCTGTCTGGCAAATAAATAAATAAAATCTTTAAAAAAAAAAAAGGTAGAGAGCCAAGCGAAGTTTTGCTTTTATTCTAAAGTGTGACAACTGGAACAGAATGAATTTTTGCCAGGCACTTTCCCCCGGAATTACCAAAATGAAAAGAGAACTCTAGAAGGCTCTTTAATGTTAAGATACAGTGTTTGAGGTGATCCCAATTGAGTGCAATTCTTCAACTGAGTAGATTAAATTATCTCAGTAAATATCTAATTGGCATTTTTTTTTCTTTCACAGCACTTCAATAATTAAGCATAATTCTCATTGGAAACAAAGAAAAGAATTAAATATAGTACTTGTTAATATTGATAAGCCTGTTGTCCTATGAAAAAATTAAAGTAGGATTTCTATCTTATTTCAGGTAAGAAAGTGGTTTGATTATTTGGGTATTAAACATAATCCCCAACTAAAACTGAGGGTAAATGGAGGGAGGTGGGTGGGGGATGGACTAAATGGGTGATGGGTATTAAGGAGGGCACTTGTTGTGATGAGCACTGGGTATCATATGTAAGTTATGAATCACTAAATTCTACTCCTGAAACCAATTTTACCATATATGTTAACTAACTAGAATTTAAATAAAAACTTGAAAAAAATAATCCCCAACTAAAGTATTCTTTACCTGACCAAGTAATAGATGCAAAACTTCTGGAATAGAATTATTTGAAATCTTAGGGTATAAAATGGGGGGGGGGGGGCTTGCTGCATAATTGTATGTATTTGCTTTTGAGAAGTCTAACAAGCAAATCTTCCAAAAACTCCTTCTTCCACTTGAGCCTATTTTATCCCTGGCCTCGACAATTAATTCTCAAACTTTGGTACGCATTCAAGTTACCTGGGGATCTTGGTAAAATGCAGATTCTAATTCAGTGTGTCTGAGGTGGAACCCAAGATTCTGCACTTCTAATAAGTTCCCAGATGAGGCCTATGCTGCTGGTGTATGGACTCCACTTTAAGTACAAAGGGTTACACAGCTCTGCTATTGCAGGTCACCAAGGCTTGCTCTATGGCCACATTCTCTAGAACCCACTCCTCCCTCTTTTGTCTTTACTGCATCTGAACCACATCAGCCCAAACTCACCAGCAAGCCAGGAGCCACTGTGCCTTACCTACAGAAGGATGCAGGGCTTCTCAGTGCCAATCAGTGAAACTTACAGAAGTATGTAATGGTTCTCCAGGTGTGCCCTGGTTTGGCATCCCTTTGAGTTCCTTTTTGCAGCTCCTGGCTTTGGCCCTAGCCAGCAATCAGGGCCTCATAAGTCATTCCTACGTGATAATTTGTTTCCACCTCTACCCAAAGATATCCTCAGTATATTTGCCCTCAGACAATAGATTATCTGTCTATACATTCCTTCTCTGGGTTCCCACACTCTTTCCCAAGTCATGACTCATGGTTTTGTTTAACAAGGCAAGAGCCTGGAGTCCCAGGTGTTTTTTCACTGGCCTAGCATGAGTGCTAGACTATTGTGGTATGGGTCCCAACACCTCTCCTGGGCTTCTCTGGGAATGCCAGTGGCTATTGGTCACCATCCAATGGCTGTTGGCATCCATCCTACCTCAACCCTTCAAGAATGATTGCCATCTCTCAACTCTTATTCTTCCTCTGCCCCCCTGAAATACTCACATCTCTGCAGAAGTAATTATCATAACCAGAAACAATAATGATCAACATGACTGAGCATTAAACGTGTACCAAGTACTTTATAAGTATTATCTCAGATCCTCACAACTAACCTACAAACTAAGAACTCTAATACCTTTTTAAAGATATGGAAACTCTGTCTCAGAGATTAACTCACTCAGGGTTACACTGGCAAAAATGGCAGAGCCAAGATTCAAACCCAGCTCTGCCTGATTGCAAAAGCATTGTGCTATATTGCCTTCCTTAAGGAATTTTCAGGAATATTTTCTTCAATCTAGACCCAAGGACATTTATGGCACTTTGGGTAGCCTGCATTGATACAGTCAGTTCTACCATCCTGACCATTTACTGACTAAGCAGGAAGGAGATGAAAGTGGTTGGTCCAGACTCTGTAATTACAGTGCCCTCTCTCTCTCATGCCCACCAAGATACAGCTCACAAAGATAAGCCTGGTGGAGAAATAAGTTAGTGTGTATGGCATAAGCAAATAACTAGAAGTTCATTAATTAAAAAATAATAAAATTAAATCCTTCACATCATACAGAAATATAAATTACAAGTCAATAAAAGACCTATAAATAAGCCAACAATACATATTTAAAATTACTATCAGAAAATGCAGAGTGATATCTTTGTAATCTAAGGGTAGGAAAGGCCTTCTTAAATAAGACTCAAAAAGCAGCAATGAGAAAACAATCTATATATTTGAGTACAGGCAAATTAGAAACATCTATATGGCAAAAGACATCATAAACAATTTTAAAAGACAATCAAGAGGCTGGGGAAAAGTATTTGCAATAAATATAACAGTCAAACATTAATAACCAGTGTAAGAAACTCTTGCAAATTAACCAGAAAAAAACAAACAACCCAAAAGAAAAAAATGGGCAAAAGATTAAAAAGTGGTCACTTAACAGAAGATGAAATATTTAAAAAAAAAATAAATGTAAAAATATGTTCATCTTCACCAATCATCAGGAGCAAATAATTTTTTGTGAGTTACCATCTTTTGACCATAAGATTGGCAATGTTAAAACATCAGTGTTGACAACATCAAATGTTGACCAGGTTGTAGGGAAACAGGTACTCTCGTCCTCTGAATGGCACTCTGCCAGGATCTACTGAAATTGAAAATACACTCTACATACAGAGTGCATATGGTCTGATCAGCAATTCCACTTCCAGGCATCTCCCTTGGAGAAATATCTATACCCGTGCACAAGAAGACATGGACAATGATGCAGCATTGCTTGTGAAGTTAAAAAAAAAAAAAGGAAAAACCCCAAATGCCTATCACTGAATATACCCCATCAATAAAAACTGGTATATATGCATGAGGAAATACTACATGAGCAGTGAAGAGTGAAACCATATATATATATATCCAAAGAGATCTCAAAAATTCTATTTTGAGAAGGGGGGTGGAGCAAGATGGCAGAGGAGTAGGAGAGCTGGATTTTGTCTGGTCTCAGGAATTCAGCTGAATAGGGATCAAACCATTCTGAACACCTACGAACTCAACAGGAGATCGGAGATAAGAATAGTAACTACCCTCTGAACAGAAAAGCCACTTTCTGGAAGGTAGGACGTGCGGAGAAGTGAATCCGAGGCGATATTTGGGAGGATAGACGGTGGGGGAGGGGGCCTCCGTCGGCCGCTTCTGGCAAGTGATAGAGCCGCAGAGCACAAAATCGGAACTTTTTAGAAGTCAGCTCCGCTGAGGGACGTCGCTCCAGTGGCTAAGCGGGGGGTGGAACCCTCGCGGGACAGTGTGGTCTCAGGACCCTCGGGGTCACAGAAAGACCGGGGGTGCCTGAGTGCGGCAGAGCTCCCAGGGCTCAGAGCGGGGAAGCCGGCTGCGGAGACGGAGCCGAGGCGCGGGCTCTCAGCTCGGGGTGGCCATAAACTGTGATCCGCGGCCCAGTCGGGCTACTGCTCCTCCAGCAGGGACCCAACAAGCGGCAGAGCCGGGAAGACTCCCCTTCCTCCCCCGGGAGGAGCAGCGCGGGAGCGCACCGCAGGGATCTGCTGGGTTTGGAGACTCCACATGGGTCGGGGGCCAGAGATAGAAACGCTCGGTCACAGGCCGGGTGAGCACCAAGTGCGGCCGGAGACCGGGGAGAAGGGAGTGACTGCTTTTCTCTGGGGGCGCACTGAGGAGCAGGGCCCCAAGTTCTCAGCTCCTCCAGGCGGAGATTGGGAGGCCACCATTTTCACCCTGGTCCTCCAAAGCTGTACCGAGAGCTTGCAGGGAACAAAAGCTCCTGAGAGCAAACCCGAGCAGCTTGCTTAGCCGGGACTCACAAGGGCGGGGCAATTCCGCCTCTGGCAAAGAAATTTGGGAACCACGGCAACAGGCCCCTCCCCCAGAAGATCAACGCGAACAGCCAGCCAAGACCAAGTTTACCAATCAAGGAGAACGGGAGAACTCCAGCGATAGGGGAGTACGGCATATAGAATTCATGGCTTTTGTACCACAATTCATTAGTTTTTCAAAGTTAATATTTTTAACTGTTTTTTTTAATTTTTCTTTTTCCCTTTTTCAACCAACATCTTATCAATCCCTTTTTAAAAAAATTTTTTTTATTTTTCATTTTTAGAGTCATATTTTTATCCCTTCATAGTAGTTACCCTTATTTTTGGCATGTATATATATAAGTTGTTCTCTCTTTAAAATTTTGAGATACAATTTCTTCTAACAGATCAAAATATACCCTAAATCACTAGTGTATGGCTTTGTTCTAGTCTCCTGCCTGATCACATTCTCTCCCTTTATTTTTCTTTTTCTTTTTAAATCTTCTTTCTTTTTAAAAACAACTTCTTATCTTATCAATTCCTTTTATAAAATCTTTTATAATTTTCATCTTTACAGTTATCTGCCATCCCTTCACTGTATCAACCCTTATTTTGTACATATATAAGTTTTTCTTCCTTTAAAATTTTAGGAGGCACTTTCTTCTAACAGACCAAAATATGCCCAAAAGCTAGTGTGTGGCACTGATCTATGCACTAGCCTGATCATACTTGATCATATTCTGTTTTTTATTGTTTTGTTCTGTTTTTGTTTGTTTTTATCTTTTTCTTTTTCCTTTTTTTTTTCTCTTCTCTCTTTCCCTTTCTTGTCCCCTGGTTTCAGGTCTTTTCTGATTTGTATAGAGTATATTTGCTGGAGACGTTGTTAAGCTGTTAGCATTCTGTTCTCTCATTCATCTGTTCTCCTCTGGACAAAATGACAAGATGAAAAAAATCACCTCAGCAAAAAGAACAAGAGGTAGTACCATCTGCCAGGGACCTACTCAATACTGACATTAGTACGATGTCAGACCTAGAGTTCAGAATCATGACTTTAAAGATACTAGCTGGGCTTGAAAAAAGTGTGGAAGTTATTAGAGAAACCCTTTCTGGAGAAATAAAAGAACTAAAATCTAACCAAGTCGAAATCAAAAAGGCTATTAATGAGGTACAATAAAAAATGGGGGGCACTAACTGCTAGGATAAATGAGGCAGAAGAAAGAATCAGCGATATAGAAGACCAAATGATGGAAAATAAAGAAGCTGAGAAAAAGAGAGATAAACAACTACAGGATCACGAGGGCAGAATTCGAGAGATAAGCGATACGATAAGACAAAACAACATTAGAATAATTGGGATCCCAGAAGAAGAAGAAAGAGAGGGGCAGAAGGTATATTGGAGCAAATAATAGCAGAGAATTTCCCTAATGTGGGGAAGGAAACAGGCATCAAAATCCAGGAGGCACAGAGAACCCCTCTCAAAATCAATAAAAAAAAAAAATAGGTCAACACCCCAATATCTAAGAGTAAAACTTACAAGTCACAGAGACAAAAAGAAAATCCTGAAAGCAGCTCAGGAGAAGAGATATGTAACCTACAAGAGTAGAAACATTATATTGCCAACAGACCTATCCACAGAGACCTGGCAGGCCAGAAAGGACTGGCATGATATCTTCAGAGCACTAAACGAGAAAAATATGCAGCCAAGAATACTATATCCAGCTAGGCTATCAATCAAAATAGAAGGAGAGATAAAAAGCTTCCAGGACAAACAAAAACTAAAGGAATTTGCAAACACGAAACCAGCCCTACAAGAAATATTGAAAGGGGTCCTCTAAGCAAAGAGAGAGCCTAAAAGCAGCATAGATCAGAAAGGAACACAGACAATATACAGTAACAGTCACCAAACAGGCAGTACAATGGCACTAAATTCATACCTTTCAATAGTTACCCTGAATGTAAATGGGCTAAATGCCCCAATCAAAAGACACAAGGCTATCAGATTGGATTAAAAAACAAGACCCATCAATATGCTGTCTGCAAGAGACTCATTTTAGACCCAAAGACACCCCCAGATTGAAAGTGAGGGGGTGGAAAACCATTTACCATGCCAATGGACACCAAAAGAAAGCTGGGGTGGCAATTCTTATATCAGACAAATTAGATTTTAAACCAAAGACTGTAATAAGAGATGAGGAAGGACACTATATCCTACTTAAAGGGTCTATCCAACAAGAAGATCTAACAATTGTAAATATCTATGCCCCTAACGTGGGAGCAGCCAATTATATAAGGCAATTAATAACAAAAGCAAAGAAACACATTGACAACAATACAATAATAGTGGGGGACTTTAACACCCCCCTCACTGAAATGGACAGATCATCGAAGGAAAAGATCAACAAGGAAATAAAGACTTTAAATGACACACTGGACCAAATGGACTTTACAGACATATTCAGAACATTCCATCCCAAAGCAACGGAATACACATTCTTCTCTAGTGCCCATGGAACATTCTCCAGAATTGATCACATCCTAGGTCACAAATCCGGCCTCAACCGGTACCAAAAGATTGGGATTATTCCCTGCATATTTTCAGACCACAATGCTTTGAAACTAGAACTCAATCACAAGAGGAAAGTCGGAAAGAACTCAAATACATGGAGGCGAAAGAGCATCCTACTAAAGAATGAATGCGTCAACCAGGAAATTAAAGAAGAATTAAAAAAATTCATGGAAACCAATGAAAATGAAAACACAACTGTTCAAAATCTTTGGGATACAGCAAAGGCAGTCCTGGGAGGAAAGTATATAGCAATACAAGCCTTTCTCAAGAAACAAGAAAGGTCTCAAATACACAACCTAACCCTACACCTAAAGGAGCTGGAGAAAGAACAGCAAATAAAGCCTAAACGCAGCAGGAGAAGAGAAATAATAAAGATCAGAGCAGAAATCAATGAACTAGAAACCAAAAGAACAGTAGAACAGATCAACGAAACTAGGAGCTGGTTCTTTGAAAGAATTAACAAGATTGATAAACCCCTGGCCAGACTTATCAAAAAGAAAAGAGAAATGACCCAAATCAACAAAATCATGAATGAAAGAGGAGAGATCACAACCAACACCAAAGAAATACAAACAAATATAAGAACATATTATGAGCAATTCTATGCCAGCAAATTAGATAACCTGGAAGAAATGGGTGTATTCCTAGAGATGTATCAACTACCAAAATTGAACCAGGAAGAAATGGAAAACCTGAACGGACCTATAACCACTAAGGAAATTGAACCAGTCATCAAAAATCTCCCAAGAAACAAAAGCCCAGGGCCAGATGGCTTCCCAGGGGAATTCTATCAGACATTTAAAGAAGAATTAATACCTATTCTCCTGAAACTGTTCCAAAAAATAGAAATGGAAGGAAAACTTCCAAACTCATTTTATGAGGCCACCATTACCTTGATCCCCAAACCAGACAAAGACCCCATCAAAAAGGAGAATTACAGACCGATATCCTTGATGAACATGGATGCAAAAATTCTCACCAAAATACTAGCCAATAGGATCCAACAGTACATTAAAAGGATTATTCACCACGACCAAGTGGGATTTATCCCCGGGCTGCAAGGCTGGTTCAACATTCGCAAATCAATCAATGTGATACAATACATTAATAAAAGAAAGAACAAGAACCATATGATCTTCTCAATAGATGCAGAAAAAGCATTTGACAAAGTACAGCATCCTTTCTTGATCAAAACTCTTCAGAGTATAGAGATAGAGGGTACATACCTCAATATCATAAAAGCCGTCTATGAAAAACCTACAGCGAATATCATTCTCAATGGGGAAAAGCTGAGAGCTATTCCCCTAAGGTCAGGAACGCGGCAGGGATGTCCACTCTCACCACTGCTATTCAACATAGTATTAGAAGTCCTAGCCACAGCAATCAGACAACAAAAAGAAATCAAAGGCATCCAAATCGGCAAGGAGGAAGTCAAACTCTCACTCTTTGCAGATGATATGATACTTTATGTGGAAAATCCAAAAGACTCCACCCCAAAACTGCTAGAACTCATACAGGAATTCAGTAAAGTGGCAGGATATAAAATCAATGCACAGAAACCAGTGGCATTCCTATACACCAACAACAAGACAGAAGAGAGACAAATCAAGGAGTCGGTCCCATTTACAATTGCACCCAAAACCATAAGATACCTAGGAATAAATCTAACCAAAGAGGCAAAGGATCTGTACTCAGAAAACTATAAAATACTCATGAAAGAAATTGAAGAAGACACAAAGAAATGGAAAAACGTTCCATGCTCATGGATTGGAAGAACAAACATTGTGAAGATGTCAATGCTACCTAGAGCAATCTACACATTCAATGCAATCCCCATCAAAATACCATCCACTTTTTTCAAAGAAATGGAACAAACAATCCTAAAATTTGTATGGAACCAGAAGAGACCCCGAATAGCCAGAGGAATATTGAAAAAGAAAAGCAAAGCTGGTGGCATCACAATTCCAGACTTCCAGCTCTATTACAAAGCTGTCATCATCAAGACAGTATGGTACTGGCACAGAAACAGACACATAGATCAGTGGAACAGAATACAGAGTCCAGAAATGGACCCTCAACTCTATGGTCAACTCATCTTTGACAAAGCAGGAAAGAATGTCCAATGGAAAAAAGAGAGTCTCTTCAACAAATGGTGTTGGGAAAATTGGACAGCCACATGCAGAAGAATGAAACTGGACCATTTCCTTACACCACACACAAAAATAGACTCCAAATCGTTGAAAGACCTAAACGTGAGACAGGAGTCCATCAAAATCCTAAAGGAGAACACAGGCAGCAACCTCTTCGACCTCAGCCGCAGCAACTTCTTCCTAGAAACATCGCCAAAGGCAAGGGAAGCCAGGGCAAAAATGAACTATTGGGATTTCATCAAGATAAAAAGCTTTTGCACAGCAAAAGAAACAGTCCACAAAACCAAAAGACAACTGACAGAATGGGAGAAAATATTTGCAAATGACATATCAGATAAAGGGCTATTATCCAAAATCTATAAAGAACTTACAAACTCAACACCCAAAGAACAAATAATCCAATCAAGAAATGGGCAGAAGACATGAACTGACATTTTTCCAAAGAAGACATCCAAATGGCCAACAGACACATGAAAAAGTGCTCAACATCGCTCGGCATCAGCGAAATCCAAATCAAAACCTCAAAGAGATACCACCTCACACCCGTCAGAATGGCTAAAATTAACAAGTCAGGAAACGACAAATATTGGCGGGGATGTGGAGAAAGGGGAACCCTCCTACACTGTTGATGGGAATGCAAGCTGGTGCAACCACTCTGGAAAACAGTATGGACGTTCCTCAAACAGTTGAAAATAGAGCTGCCCTACGATCCAGCAATTGCACTACTGGGTATTTACCCCAAAGATACAAATGTAGGGATCCGAAGGGGTACGTGCACCCCAATGTTTATAGCAGGAATGTCCACAATAGCCAAAGTGTGGAAAGAGCCAAGATGCCCATTGACAGATGAATGGATAAAGAAGAAGTGGTATATATACACAATGGAATATTATGCAGCCATCAAAAGGAATGAGATCTTGCCATTTGCAACGACATGGATGGAACTGGAGGGTGTTATGCTGAGTGAAATAAGTCAATCAGAAAGACATGTATCATATAACCTCACTGATATGAGGAGTTCTTAATCTCAGGGAACAAATTGAGGGTTGCTGGAGTGGTGGGGGGTGGGAGGGAGGGGGTGGCTGGGTGGTAGACATTGGGGAGGGTATGTGCTATGGTGAGCACTGTGAATTGTACAAGACGGATGAATCACGGATCTGTACTTCTGAAACAAATAATGCAATATATGTTAAGGAAAAAAAAGAAGAAGATAGCAGGAGGGGAAGAATGAAGGGGAGTAAGTCGGAGGGGGAGATGAACCATGAGAGATGATGGACTCTGAAGAACAAACTGAGGGTTCTAGAGGGGAGGGGGTGGGGGGATGGGTTAGCCTGGTGATGGGTATTAAAGAGGGCACATTCTGCATGGAGCACTGTGTGTTATGCACAAACAATGAATCATGGAACACTACATTAAAAACTAATGATGTAATGTGTGGTGATTAACATAACAATAAAAAATTATTTTAAAAAATTCTATTTTGAGTGAAAATGTTAGCAGAACAATATTTCAAAATACAAGATCCACATAAATTAACTCAAAATGGATCATAGTTCTAGATGTAGAATGCAAAATTGTAAAACTCCCAAAAGCTAACATAGGTGAAAATCTAAGTAACTTTGGGTATGGTGACAGTTTTTTAGATATAACACCAAGGGCACAATCAATGAAAGAAAAAACTGCTAAGTTGAATTTTGTTAAAATTTAAAAAACCTGTGCTGTGTGAAGGACACTGTCAAGGGAATGAAAAGATAAGCCACAGAGCAAGAGAAAATATTTGCAGGACACATCTGATAAAGGACTGCTATCCAAAATATGCAAAGAACTCTTAAAACTCAACAATAAGAAGATGAACAACCTGATTAAAAAGTGGTCAAAAGACCTAAACAGACACCTCACCAAAGAAGATATACAGGTGGCAAATAAGCATATGAAAAAATGCTCCACATCATATGTCATTGAGGAATCGCAAATTAAAGCAACAATGACCTACCACTGCACACCTATAAGAATAGCCAAAATCCAGAACACGGACAACGCCTAATGCTGGCGAGGACGTGGAGGAACAGGAACGCTCACTCATTGCTGGTGGGGATGCAAAATGGTACAGCCACTTTGGAAGACAGTCTGGCAATTTCTTACAAAACTAAACATATTCTTACCATACAATCCAACAATTGTACCCCTTGGTATTTACCCACATGAGTTAAGGATGTGTGTCCATACAAAAATTTCCATGCAGATGTTTATAGCAGCTTTATTCATAATCGCCAAAACTCTCCAGTAGATGAATGGTAACTAAATTGTGGTCCATCCAGACAATGGAATAGTATTCAACACTTAAAAGAAACCAGTAACCAAGCCATGAAAAGACACAGAGGAAACTTAAAGGCATTTTATTAAGTGAAAGAAGCCAATTAGAAAAGGCTATGTATTGTATGATTTCAACCATATAAAATTCTGGAAAAATAAAACCATGGAGATAGTAAAAAGATCAGTGGTTACCAGGGGTTAGGGGAGAGGGAGAGATGAATAAAAGGAGCACAGAAGATTTTAAGGGCAGTGAAACTACTTTGTGTGATACTGTAATAGTTGATACCTTTCATTATACATTTGTCAAAACCCATAGAATGTACAACACCAAGAGTGAAGCCTGACATAAACTATGGACTTTAGTTGATAGCGATGCATCAATATAAGTTTATTGATTGGAACAAGTGTACCACTCTGAGGCAGAATGTTGATAGTGGGGGAGGCTCTCCATGAGTGGGGGCAGAATGCATATGGGAGCTCTGTACATTCCAGTCAATTTTGCTGTGAACCAAAGACTGTTGTAAAAACTAAAGTCTATTTTTTAAAAAAATGAAAGTACCCATATACAGAAAATATCCTATTAATTTATTTTTTTAAGTTTTTCAGGAAACACTTATTTAACATCAACTATGTGTCAAACCCAGTCCCAGGTCCTGGGGATATGGCCGTAAACAAGACTATTAGATCCTCACAATGTCCTATATTCGTGAGGCCTATATTCTAGTAGGAAAAAGCAGCATACAAACAAATATATGCAAAAAAAATATCCAGCAGCACTAAACTGTAGACAAAAACAAAACAGGATGATATGTTCAAATGTGACCGGGAATTCTTTCGATTAGATGGTCAGAGAAGGCCTGAGGTGTTCATGACAAAAGGATGCATCCACATGGAGCTGAGGACAGAGAGCAGCCCATTCAGGAGGAACAGCTGGTACCAAGGCCCTATGGGGGGAGAGGAAGCTTAGTATTTCGGAGGAACAAAGAGAAGGCCAGTGTGGCTGGAGCCCAGTGAGCAAGGGGAAGAGTGGTCATAATGAGGGTAGAGAAATGGGCAGAGCCCAGATCATGTAGGGCCACTGGGGGCCATGTTAGAAACTTATATTCTAAAGAAAAGGGGATGGCACAGTGGGGAAGTGGCATGCCCTGAATTATGTTTTAAAAATATCACTCTGTGGGGCACCTGGGTGGTTCAGTCGGTTAAGTGACCAACTCTTGGTTTCACCTTGGGTCATGATCTCGGGGTTGTGGGATCGAGTCCTGAGTTGGGCTCCACATTTATGGCTGAGTCTGCTTGGGACTCTCCCTCTCCTTCTGCTCTCTCTCTCTCTCTCTCAAATAAATAAATAAATCTTTTAAAAATTAAAAAAAATTTTAAATAAAAATAAAAATATCACTCTGCATTGTGGAGGAAGAGCTCAAGAGGGACAAGATTAGAAGTTATGAGACCAGTTGTTGGGAGGGTGTTGCACAAGTTGGAAGGAGATGGTGACTTGATCTGGTGTGATAGTGGTGGGGTGCAGAGAGGGAAGAGGACTAGGGATCTGATTTAAAAATAAAGTCAACAGGATAGCTGATGACTACACATATAGATATGTAAAAGAAAATTGTTAATGGCCTGGAAATACAGGCAGCAAATGTATAATGGCAGCTATATCTCAGGGTTGGGACTAGGGTAAAGGGAGTAAGGCACAAAATTTGAGGGGGTATCAAAAGACTCATTCATCAAGATAAATCATATTTTAATGCAATAGTTTTTTTTAAATCAAAATTGATACAAGAACTATTTGCAATAACATGGATGGACATAGTGTGTATTATGCTAACATTATGCTAAGTGAAAGAAGTCAGACAGAGAGAGACAAATACCATATGATCTCACTTATATGTGGAATCTAAAAAACAAAACAGAACAAACAAACAAGCCAAAAAAGCAGAAACAGACCCATAAATACAGAAAGCAAACTGGTAGTTACCAGAGGGGGGGTAGGGGGGCAGAGAAAAAGGGGTGAAGGGGAGTGGGAGGTCCAGGCTTCTAGTTATGGAATGAATCAGTCATGGGGTTGAAAGCCACAGCATAGGGAATATAGCCAATGGTCTGGTACTAACGCTGTATGGTGACAGATGGTAGCTACCCTTGTGGGGAGCACAGCATAAGATATAGACTTGTCAAATCACTATATTGTACACCTGAAACTAAGGGAACATTGTGCATCAACTATACTTTAATTAAAAAAAAAATGATTTTCCCAGCCATGAAACAATGTAAGAAAATCCCTAAAAATTCTTTTTCCTTTTCAACCTGTGGATTCAGGTTATTGTTGAAACATAAAAATATTTTTAAAAATGAATGCAAAAATGCGCAATGAACAAAATACCAAAATTTTAAATGCAGCAGGATCAGTGTTACTGATTTTTCCTTTTGCCTCAGGCTCCACTTATGGCCTGGCACAGCCCAGTTACTGATCCTGTCTCTATTTAAAAATTTTGATATTTCATTCATCAAAACATCACTTTTTTGTCCTAGTTTTGAGTTCTACACATATTACATTAAAATATTATGTATCTTTAAAAAATAAATAATGAAATGCTGTGCCTCTTGATTGCTGACTTTTCTCGAACCAGGGGGAAGTGCCTCACTTGCCCCAGCCTAGTCCAAATTCTGCTAGAGGCACAGGGTGGGACTAGGAATTGAGATAGTCAAAGGAACTTCATTTGTAATGTCCTAACTCTTAGAAAATTATGATCATGTTACTTGAGTAATTTCTAAATATATACATAGAAGAAAGACGGGAATCAAATGTCTCAAAGTGTCACCAGTTTTCTTTTTTTTTAAAGATTTTATTTATTTATTTGAGAGAGAGAGAATGATATAGAGAGAGAGAGCATGAGAGGGGGGAGGGTCCGAGGGAGAAGCAGACTCCCTGCCAAGCAGGGAGCCCAATGCGGGACTCGATCCCAGGACTTCAGGATCATGACCTGAGCCGAAGGCAGTCGCTTAACCAACTGAGCCACCCAGGCGCCCCTCCACCAGTTTTCATTTCAGGGAAAAGGAGCCAGGGTTCTTGGCATCACTGTACTTTCTGGGATTGTGGTGGACTGCAGAGCATCAACAGAGCTCCCCTTCAGGACAAGGCGCTTGTTCTCACAGCTTCTGGAGTGTTGGCTGTTGATGGCTTACACACCTAGAGAGTCCCTCTCTGGGCATTGCTGTGTGCTAAGGGAGTAGCCTAATCTTAGGCTACTCCCCTTCCCCGGGGCACAGGCTTCATCCATCACTAGTCAATATAGGGATACAACTTTCTTTAATTTGCTTCATTTTCCTTCATTTGACGTATCTCTGAAGGGCCAGCCCAACCTGGAGTTGCCCATGGCTTCAGCGGAGACCTCTGTTACTCCATTGCAACCCAGCTTCTCTGTCTCCCTAACCCTGCTTACCTCCTTCACAGGTGGTGTTCCCAGGGGGTGGCCTTCAATAAGTCTCCTGCATACGAATCTCCATCTCAGAGTCTGGTTTCAGGGGACCCAGCTAAGGCCCAGCTAATTTCCCCAAATTAAAAAAAAAAAAAAAACGTAAGGAAATTCATGGCCGCCAAACATGAGAGATTGAATTTTTTTATGTTGGGAGTAAAGATTATCAGAAGGATTTTAGATGAGTGTTCAGCCTAAAAAAGAGGCCAGTGGTGATTTATGATTTATGATGATGAATACAGGGTTAAACAGAAATGAGAAATGCTACCAGTGGCTGTTACTATGGAGGGCAGCTGTGGATCCCTTTCAACATGACCTAGAATGAAGGGCCCGGTGTGTCTCCGAGTTGAGTGTTTGCAGGAGGGAAACTGTCATTTGCCCACAATTATAGGAAAGGAGTTGGAAAGGGGTCAGCATTACTCCACTCAATTTGAAAGACAGATTATCTTTTTAGCAGGAACAGCTGCCAATGTTAATTTTCAGTTAAATTAGATAGCCCGCCTCAGTTGACCATCTGTCAAAAAGAATCTCACAACTATTTAGAGGACGTGATACAAATCAAACCATGATACAACATATTCTCTGTATACTAAAAAGATTTCTGAGTTCCAGCCCATATATTTTAAATGACACTTGATACCAATTCCAATACAACCAAAAGATCTGAAGTTCATTATCATGAGTTTACTCATAACATTATCCCATTTTGTACTTCTATAAAGTACCTTTGGTTCAAGGATCTCTAAGAGCTTTACAGGCCTTCATTAATTAGACCTCATATACCCCTGTGAAATTATCATTGTCTTAATTTAAGAGTGTCTAATTATCAGGTGAAAACTTGAAGTGGCTTATTGTATGTCTCAGCAACAAGTCAAAAGCTCCTCTCAAGAGAGAGGAGATCTAAGACTTACACAAGAATCACTACATCTGGGGGAAACAAATCTTGAAATACGACTTCAGATTTGATTCCATCTCACTGACTTTGTAGCATTTCTCTCAGAAACATCAGTTATTTTACCAGAGTTTCATAAAATTGAAGGTGGAAATTAGAGGACAAAGAAGACAGGCTTAAGAGATATAAAGGAAGATTCCCTGCCTGGAATCCCCCTTCTTCTAGAAGCAGAAACCTGTGGAGAACCCATTTCATGTGGTTTCATGCCAATGGGAGGTTATGTGCCACCCAAGACTGGGCCGGGGACCCCTTCAACCCAGTCATAGTTGGTTCAGGAATGTGCACCAGTCACCAATCAGGTAAATTGGCATTGTTTCTGGGGCATGGCTGCCAGACCAATGGCGGAAAGGCACTGTCTCTGTTAGAGCTGCATATCTGGTAAGACAAGAGTTTGAGGCCAGCAGTGGTCAGCCAATAAGCCTCCAACATGGAAAGAGCACGTCAGAAAGACAGGAAAGGAGAGAGAGTAAACCAGGATAACCTCTTCCATGTCCCTGTGCCTTTAGGCTGTTCTCTGAACTTATTAGTGATTTTAAAAAGATGATATCCAGATGAGTGGGTGGGTGGATGGATGGATGATAGAAAGAAAGAAAGAAAGAAAGAAAGAAAGAAAGAAAGAAAGAAAGAAAGAAAGAAAGAAAGAAAGAAAGAAAGAAAGATAGATAGATAGATATAGATAGATGATAGATAGATAGATAGATAGATGATAAATTGACCTACAGCCCATCAGAATGGTATGAAGATTCCTTTAAATGGAAAACATCTGAACAAACAGCATCCACAGAGAGAAACCGTATCTAAACTTAAGCAGAGCTTCCCCAAAATACAGCCACCATTAACCCCCCTCCAAGGGTGTTCCCTGTTTGGGAGAAGACTGACCCTTAGTACCCAGGAGGTATGAATTCCATCTGCCATAAATCTCCCTCTGGAGAAGCTTCCAGGTAGGAAGGAGACTGTCCATTAGCATCAGGATGAAAAAGACCAATAGAACCTTTCATATTTTCACAATGAAGCTCTAAGACACCCCCCCGCTTTTGTTAAACAGCCATATAAACCAATATCCCTGGCTGTTCAGGAAGCCAAATCTTCTTGAGTGTTCCCCCATGCATGTGAAATCCCCTTCTTTTGTGAATCTATCTGTCGCAGCCAAGTACTTGAACATAAGTTGGCAGGAGAAAAGTTCTGCTCCCAACAAGAGATAATAGTAAGCAGTCCTTTGATATATTCCATGTATACGTAGCTTAAGGTGGCTTGAATTCAGCTTCTCACTCTCATAGCTAATAATAGTGGCTAGGGCTGGGTGAGTAGCCTATCATGGGTCCCCTTGAATTAGAATGAAGGTAAACAGAGAGTACTCGTCTCACAACTTTCCTTCCTTCCTCTGGCAGCCAATTGTATCACGCCACTTAAATCCCTGGGGCACAATCATATCATTCACCAAGACAGTTCAACGTTCATTCACAATTTTTTTAAAGGAAAAATGGAGATTTTTACCTTTATATGCATTTGTCCCCCATCAAAGAATCCCTCAGACTTGTTCAGCATAGATAACACATGAGAGAGAAAAAAAAAGCCAAGTAGATGTGAAGCATCCTAAGGTAGGGAAGAAGGGAGAATAGAAAGAAAAGCTGATCAGAGTGAGGAAGTGGCCCTTTCAAAAAGGAAGCATGGGAAGAAGCAGATCAAAAGTCCCAGGAGTGTTCTAATAATGACACATTCCTAATAATGCCACACAATGAGAGTAGGGAAGTCGGTTCATTTAAAAAAAAAAACTCAGTCAATTACCTTCAGGTTCAAAAAGTAAATGCATTCACAAGTCAAAGGACTTAGAAACCAGAAGATCATTAAATCAAGTGAATGTCATGATCTTTGTCTATTGAAGAAGCTGAGAAAATATATTGCTACTTTTATTCCACTTCTAAATATGATGGGAACTTCAGATTGATACTATGGGCCACTAGTTCACATTCAAACAGAATTCAGTGCTTAATTATGTGTTAAAACACAGCACAACTTTGTATGGAACGACAAAAGACCACAAATAGCCAAAGCAATCTTGAGACAAGAACAAAGCTGGAGGCATCATACTTCTTTATTTCAAACTATATTACAAAGCTATAGTATTCAAAACAATATGGTATTAGAAAAAAGTAGACACACAAATCAATAGAACAGGACAAAGGGCCCAGAAATAAACCCATGCATATTATGGTCCATTAATTTATGACAAAGGGGCCAAGAATACACAATGAGGAATGCACAGTCTCTTTAATAAATGGTGTTGGTCCATCCACGCATGGATAGACCTAGAGGGTATTATGCTAAATGAAATAAGTCAGACAGAGAAAGACAAATACCATATGATTTCGCTTATGTGTGGAATCTAAAAAACAAATAAATGAAAAATAGAAAGACTGGTAAATACAGAGAACAAACTGGTGGTTGCCAGAGGGGAAGGTGGGGGTGGGAAAATGGGCAAAAGGTGAAGAGGGTTAAGAGGTACAAACTTCCAGTTATAAAATAAATAAGTCACAGAGAGATGAAAAGTCCAGAATAGGGAATATATTCAATAATATTGTCATAATGTTGTATGGGGACAGATGGTGACCACATTTATTGTGGTGAGTGCTGAGTAATATATAGAATTATCAAATCACTATGTTCACACCTGAAACTAATATAACATTGTATGTCAACTATACTTCAATAATAACAGTAAAATTTTTTAATTAGAAAAAATAATTAGAGAAAATAATAAATGGTATTGGAAAAACTGGACAGCCTCATGCCAAAAAAAAAAAAAAAAAAAATCAAACTGGACCCTTATCTTACGTCAGTCACAAAACTCAACTCAAAATGGATTAAAGACTTGAACATAAAACCTGAAACCATAAAACTCTTAGTAGAAAACAGGGTAATCTCCTTGACGTCTGAGTTAGCAATGATTTCTTAGATTTGTCAACAAAAGAAAAAATAAACAAGTGGGACTACATCAAACTGAAAAGTTTCTGCACAGCAAAGGGAAACCATCAACAAAATGAAAAAGTAACCTACTGAATGGGAGAAAATATTGTCAGATCACGTATCCAATAGAGGGTCAATACCCAAAATATACAAGGAATTCATACAACTCAATAGCAAAAGAAGAAATAACCCAATTTTAAAATGGGCAAAGGACCTAAATAGACATTTTCCTGAAGAAGACATACAAATGGCCAACAGGCACATGAAAAGGTGCTCAACATCACTAATCATCAGGGGAATGCAAACCACAATGAGATATCACCTCACACCTGTTAGGATGGCTATTATAAAAAGGACTAGAGATGACAAATGCTGGCAACAACCTAAGTGTCTGTCGCTGGATGAGTCAATTTAAAAATATGGTGTATATATACAATGAAATATTATTCAGCCTTAGAAAAGAAGGAAATCCTGTCATTTGCAATAACATGGATGAACCTGGAGGGCATTACGCTAAATGAAATAAGCCAGACAGAGAAAGACAAACAAATACTGCATCATATCACTTATATGTGAAATCTTAAAAAAAAATAATAAAAAAGCCAATTCATAGAAACTGAGAGTCAAAAAGTGGTTACTGAGGACTGGGGGGTGGGAGAATAGGGAGAGATTGATAAGAGGGTACAACCTTAAAAGATGAGTAAGTTCTAAGGATCTAACGTATAAGATGCTGATGATAGTTGATAACTGTATTATATAATTGAAATTTTCTAAGAGAGTAGAACTTAAATGTTCTCATTAACTATATATATTTTCTATTATATGTTATATATTGTGTGTGTGTGTGTGTGTGTGTGTGTGTGTGAGGTGATGAATGAGTTAACTCAGTGGGGGGATTCCTTGCACAATGTATATGTATATCAAATCATCATGTTGTATGCTTTAAATACCTTACAGCTTTGTCATTTATGCCTCAATAAAGCTGAAGAAAACCACAGCACCACTTAACACCCTCAAATCTTTTTGTAGGATAGGCTCTTTGATACCAATAAGGACCACAGTGTATGGTTCAACAAGTGAATACCAAGGAATGCTCTAAATCTGGGGTTGCAAGAAACTGGAATTTCATTGCAAGAAACATTATTTGACACAAACCTTGAAATGCTGTAAAATTGGGGTACCTGGGTGGCTCAGTCAGTTAAGCGTCTGCCTTCGGCTCTGGTCATGATCCCAGGGTCCTGGGATCGAGCCCCGCATCAGGCTCCCTGCTCAGTGGGGAGCCTGCTTCTCCCTCTCCCTCTGCCCCTCCCCCTGCTTGTGTTCTCTCTCTCTCTCTCTCTCTCTCTCTCTCTCTCTAATAAATAAATAAATTCTTTTTAAAAAAAGAGAAGAAAATCTGTAAAAATAAAGATATTTTCATTGTCATTATCTTTCATTGTAACTGAGTTCCACATCTATTGATTATGTATATCAGGCAGCTTTTGCTATGTTATGCTGCAGTAACAAATAACCTGAAAATCTTAGTGACAACAGCAAAGGGTATTTCTCACTCCAGCTTTTATGTCAGCCATGGGTCAGCTCCAGCTCTTTGTTTTCATTCTAGGACCCAAGATGAAGGAGCAGGCCCTATCAGGGACAGAGGAGAAAGAGTAAGAGAACTGGCAGATGCACTTAAAGCTTCTACTCATATTTCATTGGCCAAAACAAGTCACGTGGTAAAGCCTGACAATGGGATGGGGAAATATAGTCCTCCTCAGGGAGCCATGGCAAGGTTACCTGGCAATAGGTAAGCATATGTAATTACAGGGAAAGCAGGATGGAATAATTAAAAACAATGATATAGTCCTCCATGGTGAATAAAAATGAGACCCATTTAGCAAACATTCCTAGCATCTCCACTCAACAAAACATACACAATAATATGGTAAACAGAGTATCATCCCTTTCGGACAAATCAAAACAGTGGGATCAGAGGAGGAGAAAGAAGAGGGGAAGGAAGAAGAAGAAGAAGAAGAGGAGGAGGAGGAGGAGGAGGAGGAGGAGGAAGGGGAAGGGGAAGGCGAAGGGGAAGGTAGGAGGAGGAGAAGTAGGGGGAGGGGGAGGAGATGATGACGAGAAATAATATATACTGAGGACTTCCATGGGCCAGCTACCCTGTGATGTGTTCTCTATAAATAGTTTCTCCATAAAATAGAAAAAAAAATTAAACCTCCTACCCTGACAAGGCCTGCAGATCTTTGATGACATCCTTACTTTCTGTCTTAAGCACAGTTTATTCTGTAGTTATTTTCACTTCATAAATCATAAAGTAATGGGGGGTTGGAGCAAGATGGCAGAGGAGTAGGAGACCTGGATTTCGTCTGGTCTCAGGAATTCAGCTGAATAGGGATCAAACCATTCTGAACACCTACGAACTCAACAGGAGATCGAAGAAGAGAGTAGCAACAACTCTCTGAACAGAGAAGCCACCACTTACTGGAAGGTAGGACGTGCGGAGAAGTGAATCCGAGGCGATAGTCGGGAGGATGGACGGCGGGGGAGGGGCCTCCGTCGGCCGCTTCTGGCAAGTGCTAGAGCCGCGGAGCACAAAATCGGACCTTTGAGAAGCTGGCTCCGCTGAGGGACGTCGCTCCAGTGGCTAAGCTGGGGGTGGAACCCTCGCGGGACAGTGTGGTCTCAGGACCCTCGGGGTCACAGAAAGACCAGGGGTGCCTGAGTGCGGCAGAGCTCCCAGGTATCGGAGCGGGGAAGCTGGCTGCAGAGACGGAGCCGAGGCGCGGGCTCTCAGCTCGGGGTGGCCATAAACTGTGATCCGTGGCCCAGTCAGGCCACTGCTCCTCCAGCAGGGACCCAACAAGCGGCAGAGCCGGGGAGACTCCCCTTCCTACCCCGGGAGGAGCGGTGCGGGAGCATACGGCAGGGATCTGCTGGGTTTGGAGACTCCACACGGGGTCGGGTGCCAGAGATAGAAACGCTCGGTCACAGGCCGGGTGAGCACGGAGTGCGGCCGGAGACCGGGGAGACGGGAGTGACTGCTTTTCTCGGGGGCCGCACTGAGGAGCGGGGCCCCAAGTTCTCAGCTCCTCCGGGTGGAGATTAGGAGGCCACCATTTTCACCCTGGTCCTCCAAAGCTGTACCAGAGCTGGCAGGGAACAAAAGCTCCTGAGAGCAAACCCGAGCAGCTTGCTTAGCCCGGACTCACGAGGGCGGGGCAATCCCGCCTCCGGCAAAGACATTTGGGAACCACGGCAACAGGCCCCTCCCCCAGAAGATCAACGCGAACAGCCAGCAAGCCAAGACCAAGTTTACTGATCTAGGAGAACGGGAGAACTCCAGCGCTAGGGGAATACTGCACATAGAATTCATGGCTTTTTTTTACCATGATTCATTAGTTTTTTCAAAGTTAATTTTTTTAACTGTTTTTTTTAATTTTTCTTTTTCCCTTTTTCAACCAACATCTTATCACTCCCTTTTTTAAAAAATCATTTTTTATTTTTCATTTTTAGAGTCATATTCTATCCCTTCATAGTAGCTACCCATATTTTTGGCATATATATATAAGTTGTTCTCTCTTTAAAATTTTGAGATACAGTCTCTTCTAACAGATCAAAATATACCCTAAATCACTAGTGTATGGGTTTGTTCTAGTCTCCTGCCTGATCACATTCTCTCCCTTTATTTTTTTTTAAATCTTCTTCTTTCTTTTTTCAAACAACTTCTTATCTTATCCATTCCTTTTATGAAATCTTTTATAATTTTCATCTTTACACTCATCTTCCATCCCTTCATTGTATCAACCCTTATTTTGTACATATATAAGTCTTTCTTCCTTTAAAATTTTAGGAGGCACTTTTTTCTAACAGACCAAAATATGCCCAAAATCTAGTGTGTGGCACTGATCTATGCACTAGCCTGATCATATTTGATCATATTCTGTTTTTTTGTATTGTTCTGTTTTTGTTTTTATCTTTATCTTTTAGTTTTTTTTTTCTTTTCTTTTTCTTTTCTCTTTCTTTTTTCTTTCTTTCCCTTTCTTTTCCCCTGGTTTCAGGTCTTTTCTGATTTGTATAGAGTATATTTGCTGAGGACGTTGTTAACCTGTTAGCATTTTGTTCTCTCATTCATCTATTCTCCTCTGGACAAAATGACAAGATGAAAAAAATCACCTCAGCAAAAAGAACAAGAGGTAGTACCGCCAGCCAGGGACCTACTCAATACAGACATTACTACGATGTCGGACCTAGAGTTCAGAATCATGACTTTAAAAGATACTAGCTGGGCTTGAAAAAAGCATGGGAGTTATTAGAGAAACTCTTTCTGGAGAAATAAAAGAACTAAAATCTAACCAAGTCGAAATCAAAAAGGCTATTAATGAGGTGCAATCAAAAATGGGGGCACTAACTGCTAGGATAAATGAGGCAGAAAAGAGAATCAATGATACAGAAGACCAAATGATGGAAAATAAAGAAGCTGAGAAAAAGAGAGATAAACACTACTGGATCAAGAGGGCAGAATTCGAGAGATAAGCAATACGATAAGACAAAACAACATTAGAATAATTGGGATCCCAGAAGAAGAAGAAAGAGAGAGAGGGGCAGAAGGTATATTGGAGCAAATAACAGCAGAGAACTTCCCTCATGTGAGGAAGGAAACAGGCATCAAAATCCAGGAGGCACAGAGAACCCGTCTCAGAATCAATAAAAATAGGTCAAAACCCCAACAACTAATAGTAAAACTTACGCATGTCAGAGACAAAGAGAAAATCCTGAAAGCAGCTCAGGAGAAGAGATATGTAACCTACAATGGTAGAAATATTAGATTGGCAACAGACCTATCCACAGAGACCTGGCAGGCCAGAAAGGACTGGCATGATATCTTCAGAGCAATAAACGAGAAAAATATGCAGCCAAGAATACTATATCCAGCTAGGCTCTCATTGAAAATTGAAGGAGAGATAAAAAGCTTCCAGGACAAACAAAAACTAAAGGAATTTGCAAACACGAAACCAGCCCTCCAAGAAATATTGAAAGGGGTCCTCTAAGCAAAGAGAGAGCCTAAAAGCAGCATAGATCAGAAAGGAACACAGACAATATACAGTAACAGTCACCTTACAGGCAATACAATGGCACTAAATTCATACCTTTCAATAGTTACCCTGAATGTAAATGGGCTAAATGCCCCAATCAAAAGACACAGGCTATCAGATTGGATGAAAAAACAAGACCCATCAATATGCTGTCTGCAAGAGACTCATTTTAGACCCAAAGACACCCCCAGATTGAAAGTGAGGGGGTGGAAAACCATTTACCATGCTAATGGACACCAAAAGAAAGCTGGGGTGGCAATCCTTATATCAGACAAATTAGATTTTAAACCAAAGACTGTAATAAGAGATGAGGAAGGACACTATATCCTACTTAAAGGGTCTATCCAACAAGAAGATCTAACAATTGTAAATATCTATGCCCCTAACGTGGGAGCAGCCAATTATATAAGGCAATTAATAACAAAAGCGAAGAAACACATTGACAACAATACAATAATACTGGGGGACTTTAACGCCCCCCTCACTGAAATGGACAGATCATCGAAGGAAAAGATCAACAAGGAAATAAAGACTTTAAATGACACACTGGACCAAATGGACTTCACAGACATATTCAGAACATTCCATCCCAAAGCAACAGAATACACATTCTTCTCTAGTGCCCATGAAACATTCTCCAGAATTGATCACATCCTAGGTCACAAATCCGGACTCAACCAGTATCAAAAGATTGGGATTATTCCCTGCATATTTTCAGACCACAATGCTTTGAAACTAGAACTCAATCACAAGAGGAAAGTCGGAAAGAACTCAAATACATGGAGGCTAAAGAGCATCCTACTAAAGAATGAATGCGTCAACCAGGAAATTAAAGAAGAATTAAAAAAATTCATGAAAACAGAACTGTTCAAAATCTTTGGGATACAGCAAAGGCAGTCCTGGGAGGAAAGTATATAGCAATACAAGCCTTTCTCAAGAAACAAGAAAGGTCTCAAATACACAACCTAACCCTACACCTAAAGGAGCTGGAGAAAGAACAGCAAATAAAGCCTAAACCCAGCAGGAGAAGAGAAATAATAAAGATCAGAGCAGAAATCAATGAAATAGAAACCAAAAGAAGAGTAGAACAAATCAACGAAACTAGGAGCTGGCTCTTTGAAAGAATTAACAAGATCGATAAACCCCTGGCCAGACTCATCAAAAAGAAAAGAGAAATGACCCAAATCAACAAAATCATGAATGAAAGAGGAGAGATCACAACCAACACCAAAGAAATGCAAACAAATATAAGAACATATTATGAGCAACTGTATGCCAGCAAATTAGATAACCTGGAAGAAATGGGTGTATTCCTAGAGATGTATCAACTACCAAAATTGAACCAGGAAGAAATGGAAAACCTGAACAGACCTATAACCACTAAGGAAATTGAACCAGTCATCAAAAATCTCCCAAGAAACAAAAGCCCAGGGCCAGATGGCTTCCCAGGGGAATTCTATCAGACATTTAAAGAAGAATTAATACCTATTCTCCTGAAACTGTTCCAAAAAATAGAAATGGAAGGAAAACTTCCAAACTCATTTTATGAGGCCACCATTACCTTGATCCCCAAACCAGACAAAGACCCCATCAAAAAGGAGAATTACAGACCGATATCCTTGATGAACATGGATGCAAAAATTCTCACCAAAATACTAGCCAATAGGATCCAACAGTACATTAAAAGGATTATTCACCACGACCAAGTGGGATTTATCCCTTGGCTGCAAGGCTGGTTCAACATCTGCAAATCAATCAACATGATACAATACATTAACAAAAGAAAGAAGAAGAATCATATGATCCTATCAATAGATGCAGAAAAAGCATTTGACAAAGTACAGCATCCTTTCTTGATCAAAACTCTTCAGAGTATAGAGATAGAGGGTACATACCTCAATATCATAAAAGCCGTCTATGAAAAACCTACAGCGAATATCATTCTCAATGGGGAAAAGCTGAGAGCTATTCCCCTAAGGTCAGGAACGCGGCAGGGATGTCCACTCTCACCACTGCTATTCAACATAGTATTAGAAGTCCTAGCCACAGCAATCAGACAACAAAAAGAAATCAAAGGCATCCAAATCGGCAAGGAGGAAGTCAAACTCTCACTCTTTGCAGATGATATGATACTTTATGTGGAAAATCCAAAAGACTCCACCCCAAAACTGCTAGAACTCATACAGGAATTCAGTAAAGTGGCAGGATATAAAATCAATGCACAGAAACCAGTGGCATTCCTATACACCAACAACAAGACAGAAGAGAGACAAATCAAGGAGTCGGTCCCATTTACAATTGCACCCAAAACCATAAGATACCTAGGAATAAATCTAACCAAAGAGGCAAAGGACCTGTACTCAGAAAACTATAAAATACTCATGAAAGAAATTGAAGAAGACACAAAGAAATGGAAAAACGTTCCATGCTCATGGATTGGAAGAACAAACATTGTGAAGATGTCAATGCTACCTAGAGCAATCTACACATTCAATGCAATCCCCATCAAAATACCATCCACTTTTTTCAAAGAAATGGAACAAACAATCCTAAAATTTGTATGGAACCAGAAGAGACCCCGAATAGCCAGAGGAATATTGAAAAAGAAAAGCAAAGCTGGCGGCATCACAATTCCGGACTTCCAGCTCTATTACAAAGCTGTCATCATCAAGACAGTATGGTACTGGCACAGAAACAGACACATAGATCAGTGGAACAGAATACAGAGTCCAGAAATGGACCCTCAACTCTATGGTCAACTCATCTTTGACAAAGCAGGAAAGAATGTCCAATGGAAAAAAGACAGTCTCTTCCAACAAATAGTGTTGGGAAAATTGGACAGCCACATGCAGAAGAATGAAACTGGACCATTTCCTTACACCACACACAAAAATAGACTCCAAATCGTTGAAAGACCTAAACGTGAGACAGGAGTCCATCAAAATCCTAAAGGAGACCACAGGTAGCAGCCTCTCCGACCTCAGCCGCAGCAACTTCTTCCTAGAAACATCGCCAAAGGCAAGGGAAGCAAGGGCAAAAATGAACTACTGGGATTTCATCAAGATAAAAACCTTTTGCACAGCAAAAGAAACAGTCCACAAAACCAAGACAACCAACAGAATGGGAGAAAATATTTGCAAATGACATATCAGATAAAGGGCTAGTATCCAAAATCTATAAAGAACTCAACACCCAAAGAACAAATAATCCAATCAAGAAATGGGCAGACGACATGAGCAGGCATTTTTCCAAAGAAGACATCCAAATGGCCAACAGACACATGAAAAAGTGCTCAACATCGCTCGGCGTCAGCAAAATCCAAATCAAAACCTCAATGAGATACCACCTCACACCCGTCAGAATGGCTAAAATTAACAAGTCAGGAAACGACAAATATTGGCGGGGATGCGGAGAAAGGGGAACTCTCCTACACTGTTGGTGGGAATGCAAGCTGGTGCAACCACTCTGGAAAACAGTATGGACGTCCCTCAAACAGTTGAAAATAGAGCTACCCTACGATCCAGCAATTGCACTACTGGGTATTTACCCCAAAGATACAAATTTAGGGATCCAAAGGGGTACGTGCACCCCAATGTTTATAAGCAGCAATGTCCACAATAGCCAAACTGTGGAAAGAGCCAAGATGTCCATCGACAGATGAATGGGTAAAGAAGAAGTGGTATATATACACAATGGAATATTATGCAGCCATCAAAAGGAATGAGATCTTTGCATTTGCAACAACATGGATGGAACTGGAGGGTGTTATGCTGAGTGAAATAAGTCAGTCAGAGAAAGACATGTATCATATGACCTCACTGATATGAGGAATTCTTAAACTCAGGAAACAAACTGAGGGTTGCTGGAGTGGTGGGGGGTGGGAGGGAGGGGGTGGCTGGGTGATAGACATTGGGGAGGGTATGTGCTATGGTGAGCACTGTGAATTGTGCAAGACTGTTGAATCACAGATCTGTACCTCTGAAACAAATAATGCAACATATGTTAAGAAAAAAGAAGAAGATAGCAGGAGGGGAAGAATGAAGGGGAGTAAGTTGCAGGGGGAGACGAACCATGAGAGACGATGAACTCTGAAAAACAAACTGAGGGTTCTAGAGGGGAGGAGGGTGGGGGATGGGTTAGCCTGGTGATGGGTATTAAAGAGGGCACATTCTGCGTGGAGCACTGGGTGTTATGCACAAACAATGAATCATGGAACACTACATCAAAAACTAATGATGTAATGTATGGTGATTAACATAACAATAAAAAATTTAAAAAATCATAAAGTAATAAAGCCATAAAAAACTCTAAAAGGTCATCTGTTAAACCTTTAAACCTTTTCTCTTTAGTTAGAACAATTGAACCATTCAAGACATTCCCTTCATTTTTTTTTTCAGAGAAAAAGAACAGACATTCTTTTCATGAATAATTCTAGAAGCAGAATGGCAAACCCTTCCATAATTCAACATTTTATCATCAAGAAGTTCTTTCTTATGTTAACCCAAATGTCTCTTGTACTCATATAAGCCAATCATCAATAATTCCCACCAGCATTGATATAACTACTCTGATTATAGCCCCCCAAGTATCTGGAGGCACACTTTTATCTGTCTCGACTAGCATGATCTTTCTAAAACAGAAATCTGACATTCAGCTGTTTCAAACCCTTGAGCAACTTCCCAATGCCTATGCCATTGGATAAAAGACCTGGTGACTTAGTAAGGCCTACAAGACCTTCTGCCCCCAGAATGTGAGCTCCTTGAGAAGTGAATCTTACCTGTCTTGTTCACAGAGGTAACCAGAATGCCTCAAACACCACCTGACACACAGCAGACACCCAGCAAATATTTGTTGAATGAATGAAGGAGTGGGTAAAAGAATGAATAAATATAGGGCCCTCTGTGACTAACTTCCTCTCCCCCCCTCCAGTAAAACGGAAATAGCAGGATCTTCCTATGCAGAGGTCTCTGTGGGCTGGCTTCATGTTAGATTTCCTGTCTAGATTGTTCTTACCTCTTTTCTGGGCCTGGCTAACTGCAGTGCACCCTTCAAGACCATAGTCAGGCTATTCTCTCCTCCAGGAAGTCTTCCCTGAACCTTGCCACTAGGGCCAAGTTCCCCTTTTCTTTGTTTGCAGAGTATGGGGTGCTTAACCTCTACCATGACTCTTTAGACCTTCGGACAGGTAAGAAGGCCCACAATTTTCAAATGACAGGCTGCTTTCCTTAATTTTTTCCATTATTTGAAAATGTTCCAACATACTACTTATAATAGCCCAAGTGTGGTTGTCATTGTTTATGCATACCATTACATGATACCGTGTCTCTTTCAGGCATACCATTCCTGGGTCCTATCTCTTGCTCATGATCTCCCTGGAATGTGCACCACACCCCATGTGCAATGGGCACCCAGTCAGGGATGCTGTAAAAACCCAAGAAATAACATGTAGACAGTCTTTGCCCCCTGTGAAAACAAAGTGGCCCACACGTATCAGCCTACAAATGGTTACTAGCCCTCCTGACCCATTTACCACCATTCCAGGTAGATCCCAACCCTCCCTCCTGGCACCAGAAAGCCAAAGAAAGGCCTGACCAATGTAGCCAGCCGTATTTAATTTGCGTTGCAGTCACTGCATATTGGGAGTGTACCTACTATATTCCAAGCACTGACGTATTTACTCTTCTCACCTCACCTACTTTTCCTTACGCTCCATTTTCATGGTTTGTATAAAGCACATGTTTCTTGACAGCAGAAACGAATTGTTTAAGTATCCAGGGGCCCTTTATTTACAGTTTTGGTAGCTGTTGGGAGTCCAGAGGCCAGAAAGATGGCCAGATGGATTAGATTACAGAAAGGAATTTATAAACAGGAGACAGCTTTGTCGAATCAAAAGAACCAAAAGAGGCCAGATTCACTTAATCATTTTTATAGACGACTGTAAGATTACTGAAAAAGAAAATATGAAGCTTATCAAGTTATCTATTTAAAGCCTAGGAAGAGGTCTAGTATGACCATTGGAGAATTTTCTGACCAAATGCAGCATGAACCCCAGCACGAAAGGGGAAGCCAGTCACCTCCATGAATCAAACAAGGAAGAATCTGGTAAAACTGAGATCAGCAAAAAGACCTAACCCTGTCCAGATAGGCACCAGGACAACTGTAGGCGCTCCAGGAGAGCAGAGCTTCCTCTGCTGTATCTCATGGGGCAGGTTTTGCCTTTGTCTTGGCAAGCCCTTTGAATATAAGGGGGCTTTGTGAATGCTATGGAACTTTCCGCAGATTGCTATACCACAGTGAAATTCTCCAAATGGTGGCCCTCAATTCAGACTGTAAAGCCTGACAAGATTTCAGGGTTAAAAGGTTTCTCTTGACCCAGGTTTTTTGTTTTGTTTTGTTTTGGTTTGGTTTGGTTTTTGTTTTTTTTTTTTTTTAGACTGTTTGAGTGAGAAGTTCCTTTTAGCATGCTTCATGAGTGGTAAACACTACCAACTTCCTGGAGGCTCCAATACCGACCGGAAGCCAGAGAGACACACAGACTGCGGAGAAATGAAGGGGCGCTTCTCCTCCCCAGCCAACGCAGGCACCCCATTTTGAGCCCTGATATCCTCATGCCCAGGGACGACCATCCTTCTGAGAGGTCTATAAAGCTTCTCTGAGACCTGCTACGCCTCAGATATGACTTGGAAGAACTTCTCTTTTGACTTTTTCTGGCAAACTTTGCTAGAGAGTAATTTATAGAGAAGAAGTCATGGATGAACTTTGTAGTGTTTCCAGTTAATGAGAAAACCCGTATCTAAATTTTCCTCTTGGGCGCAGTAGAAATGGGATTTAAACACTATTATTCAATAATGATTGGACACAGTGTTCCCGAACTTGACAAAGAAATTTACCATTCGGCTAAGACTGAAACCAGGCAGTTTCAGTTAAGTGGAAATCTCCCCACTTAAAAGTGGGTGGCAGAGAAAGTTCATATACAACCTTTTCTACTGAAAATATTATGTCAAAAAAGAGAGAAAATACTATGTCAATATTTAGCTGTAACTAGCAAACTCCATATGTGTTAATTAACTATGCATGAGGTCTGTCTACTATTTTTTTATCCTTTTTGTGGTTATGGATTGATTTTACATCAACTAAGCTGATTAGCTAGGCTCCTTCATTTTCCTATAAACTGAGGCAGAGAGAGGCAAAATGGTTTCCCAAAGGAAAGTCAGAGTACTGAGCTGTTATAATTAACTCGCATTCAGTAGCAAGTTATGGGTGACTTCCAGCCAACATCTGCTTCTATAATGATGCAGCTCCATTCGTTCCCAGGAAAAAGAATTTGCACGAATTCAGTCCCATGGCAATCGAAAGTTAATAATACATATTCCCACTGGGATGTTATAAAAGATAAATGAGATAATATATGTGAAATGCCTCCAGCTCCTCAGAAGAAAGGTACTACACAAATTCAAAATTGTGTTATGAGTAATAACAATAATTAAAAATAATACAGCTTTCTTTGATCGACTCACCTCCAGGAAAGTGGCTCCTTTTGAATATAAACTCTGGGGATGGATTTCTCAACCTCCAGTTCCTGCCACTCAGCCTTTAGCAACAATTTTATGTGAGTCTACCAAATCTGAACCACGGTTGGCTTCATCACTGTCGACAATAAATAAGTTGCTTTTTCTGCCACAGTGCCATTTAGTGGAAGCATCCTTTGTCCCCCTTCATTTCCAGCTGCCTCAAGTTAGCGGCTCAGATGCCTAAAGAAACCCTTGGTGGTTAACACTCAAATCATGAAGGAACTTTGTTTCTTCTCTTCCTTTCTGCCATGTATGGGAATTATTGGAACACCTGCTTCATTCTACCTGTCAGGATTATAAACTACTAGAAGGTAGAGGCTGAGACTTACCATCTTTGTATCTCTCACGGCACCCCATGATGAATTAGAAAGCACAACAGAGACCTCACAGAACAGGCAAAAGCATCGAGTACTTCCTCTGAACTCCAAGCAGCTTTGCCTTTCTTTACCTGGCTGACCAACCACAAGAAACAGCCTGGCTGGAGCTCCCTGCTGAGGGGGGACTGCTTTCCTTGAGGCAGCGCTGAGACCCTCAGCCATACCTGGAGCACCAAGATACCCTCCAGCTTTGTGTCACTTTGGCTACAAAGGGTCTGTCTTAATGCTTGACTCCCCCAGAAGCCAACACTGAGGACAGGACTTCAAGTGGGAGCCTTTTATTTGGGAGGTGAGCTAAGAAGCACCAGCAGGGGTGGGGAAGTGAGATGAGAAGGGGAGGCTGGTTCTGGAGCCGTGGACAAACGGAGCTCCATCCTGCTGGGGGAACTCCGGGAGACAGGAGGGACCATGCCTCGGAGTTTTCTCTGTCAAGGGACTAGAAAGTTGGGGTATTTGTCTACCAAGGCACATCATCAGCTGCTGTGGAGGGCAGCTGCGGAGTGGGGAGGGGGCATGGAAGAATTGACTTTCTAGCATTTCTGGCCTGCTCCTGGTGCCCTCGATCAGAGAAAACCTGCAGGCACCACTCACAGATGCTTACACTTGAAAGGAAGCAGGCCACTGGCTGTGCCTCAGAATGCAAAGAGCCCAGTATGGTCACCCAGGGATGCAAAAAGAGAGAGAACCTGAGACACCATCCCCTTCCCCCTCTCCACGGGGTCTCCTGCCTGCCATTCTTCCTCGGAGCCCCAGCAATCTGAAGAAGGAGGACCCTTGGGCTGGATCTTCCCTCCCTCCACTGACCCTCCCAGCATGACCACCTTCTCCTCCAAGGGGGATGTCATTTGGAACAAACTTCCCACTCTAGGCAGTTGAGAGCCACCGGTCAATACAAAATCCAAAGTGCTGGGACAAATCCCAGAGGCTGAGGCCCAGGAATGCTTTTACCCCCAGGGATCTCACTGGTGCTTCCAGAGAGCTCTCTTACCCCTCCCTTCCTCACCCTCACCTCATTCATCCCTCCAGGCACGAAGAAATAAAAGTAGACCTCCCACAAAAAGTTTATAGACCATTATAGATTAAGTGATGAATTATCATGCTTGCAAACTAGAAGGAATACTGCTTTGTTTTTCTTTCATGATTCACTCTGAAGAAGGCATCTGAGCTGATTTTTGCTCCAGAAATTTTCTGATAGCCTTTGGCTACAAGCACTAAAATTCTAACCTATCTGGGTTAAGTGTCAGCTGCTGAAATTAAAATCCCATATAAACTCAGACTGTTTCCACTGAACTAACTCAGCAAATTCTTGTGGTGACAGGTCACTGAACATGTTTGAAGAAATATTCCAGCAGAGCTCGGGGCAGGACAAAAAGGGGGGAAAAAAAGAAAAGCATTGCGGGTCGGGTCCTCTTCTTTCGTCATTCCTGACCATCCGCACCCCCCATGCCCCACCAGCCCCGGCAAATGTTTTGGGGAGGCCATAGTGGAGAGAACTTAACAAGGGCTGAAGAGGGGGCTTCCATGTTCGGAAACTGATCAAAGACGCAATGGGTGGAATTGCTCTTCCTTCCTCCGTGTCAAGCCCGATATCCCTGGACCAGCAGAGAAAAGCCCTGAAGAGTTTACCAATCTATCCATCAACCAATGCAGATGCTTCATGATGGAAGCAACCTGGTATTCAGGAAAGATTAATGAAGGGGAAGCGAGGAGGCCTGAGTTCTCCCCTAGCCCTGTGCGCCTTGGGCAGATAAAATGAATTTGGGACTCAGACATGAGGGTGGACCTTCAGGGTGCTGGCATTGTCACTTACTTGCTCTGTGACCTTGGGCAAGGTACTTAGTTTCACTGATCCTCAGTCCCCAATCAGGAAAATACCTCCATCACATAATGGTTACATAAAGTACCTACACGTGTTGAGCACACAGTAGGTGCTCAATAGTTGCCTTCTTCCCTTTTATGGGAACTAGTATATCAAGTGGAAAGAGTCCAGCTTCACAGACAGAGAGTTGGGTTCAAATCCCACCGGTACCACTCACCTTGGGGCCACTGATCAACTTCCGCGTGCATCATGCCCTAAAATGATTTGACAACTTATGTTTTCCCTTCCTGGTATCTCAAAACTTACAAAAATTAATTCAGTTGCCACATATGTTCATTAAAATAACAAGGGGTTAACCATTCTGGTAAAGTGAGGGGAAATACATCTGTCAATCCACCCCCGGTGGTTCTAGGCAAGTGGTTTCCTTAGGGAAGCAGGTGCTTGTAGCCAATTAGGGGGCCCATCCGTAAACCAAACCAAGCCTGGCCATCCTTTCCCTCATTCATCCTGGATGAGCCTGGAGCTCTGAAAGCCAGAGCCTGACAACATAGCAGCTGCCTGGAACAGGAGAGATTTGATGACAGAGAAACTTAAAAAGGATTTTTGGGAAATTTTACTTGGTAATATGCTTTGACACCCTATCCTTAGTAGTCTCAAGAAATTTTCAGTAAAAACAAAGTTGATATTTCACAGATTTTTTAGAGTCAGATTAGGAATTTTTTTTTTTTTTTTTGGATGCGCTATCATACCATGATGGGTCTGGGGCTGCTTCACGAAGATGCAAGCTGTGTAGTCCCACAGTGTCCCACTTTCAGAAGGGCCTCGGGGTTCGGTTTAATATCTATTGTTGCCATCTTGAAATTCTAAATAATTTTATCTTTAAAGTTATGTTTTGTAGATGAAGTCCAATGCAGAGCATGTACATGAGCTGAGGAGATGCATGAAATATGTGCATCCGCTGTATCTTGCCACCCCATTTATGTACAGTTTATTCTTTAAAAAAAAATATTGTATTTATTTATTTGAGAGAGAGAGCATGCGTGCACATGGGCAATGGGGGGGATGGAGGGGCAGAGGGAGAAGCAGGCTCCCCGCTGAGCAGGGTGCCGGACAAGAAGCTGGATCCCAGGACCCCGAGATCATGACCTGAGCCAAAGGCAGATGCTTAACCAACTGAGCCACTCAGGAGTCCCCATTTATGTATAGTTTTTGTGATGCCCCATGAGCACAGAATGCTAATGGATCCATAATGCATGGGAGTACAGTGAGACAAGGCAAGTGTAGGTGTGTGATGTCTACAACTGCGTAAGTGGGGTTACTTGCCCTGAACACAGAAAGAAGTTAATGACATTCTAAGAAACACAAATGACCAAGAAGCCCTATCATATCCTTTCTTACTCATGTGACTTCTCTGTATTAGCGAACCACTTACAGAGAAAATGATAACGTGAAAGGAAAGGGGAAAATAGGGCAACCTTTTTCCTTTTTTCTTTTTTTTTTTTTTTTTTTTGAGGTCTTCCTTGCTCATCAGTAAGCCAAAGGGAAGGAGGGCAATAAAAATGGTTGAGTTTCTTTTGTGCAGCATTTCTGCCATTCTGATACAAATGAAATACATACATACATAGACACTACCAAATACAAATTGTGCAATATGATGATTCCACATGAGCTAAATGCTCTCAGATTTGCATTTAAAACTGTCATTGCACGGGGGCGCCTGGGTGGCTCAGTTGGTTAAGCGACTGCCTTCAGCTCAGGTCATGCTCCTGGAGTCCCGGGATCGAGTCCCACGTCGGGCTCCCTGCTCAGCAGTGAGTCTGCTTCTCCCTCTGACCCTCCCCCCTCTCATGGTCTCTCTCTCTCATTCTCTCTCTCAAATAAATAAATAAATAAAATATTAAAATTGACATTGCACGATATAAAGATGAATGGTAAAATTCATGCTAATAATTTAAATTTTTAATTTCTCTTTACTTAGAAACACATTACATAGCAGATAAAAAGCACCATCCCTCAAAAGAGAGATGATGGAAGAAAGGAAAAAGCTTTTGTACCTTTGACAGCACTTTCCCCCTGCTCTTTGAACAAAAGACCTTGCCTTTTATTTTGCACTGGGCTAACAAATTATGTCACGGACCCTGGATGGCTTTTATAGTAAGATCTAGAAAACCCAGATTTATCAGGTTTATATGTACATAAAATTAACTATGTATTCCTTACAGTTTTGCTGCCAAAGAAAATTGATATTCAGATATCTTGACTGATTCTGCCATTACCCTTCTGTCATCACGCCCCCGATCTACTGGCGCAAAAATGGGGTTCAGAGTAAAAGGGAATACGGAACAGAGATATTCCTGAACCAGGTTCTGGAAATTTACCCACTATTCCCTTATATCGGTAGGTTTGAAATCCAGGAACTTTGAATAGGAAGAAAAGAGCTTCTTCTTCTACTCTTCCAGAAGGGGAAGGAAAAGAAGGTTGGACACACTGGGCACTTCCTTACCGTCTTCCAGGCATGGGACCTGGTGCATCTCCTGTATGTCATTTAATCTAGAAAGAGGAGTTTCTGGCCGATCTTTCCCAGGATTCCGTGTTACCTACATCTTCAGATGGCAAGGAGGGAATTGCCTTAAGCTTCTGTTTCTTTTTTCCCCCCCTTTTGTAGTGAAACATACATATCACGGTTCATCATTTTAATGATTCTTCAGTGTGCGGTGCGGTGGCATTAAGTATATTCACACTGTCATACGGCTGTCGCCACCATCCACGTTTCAACTTCTTAATTGTCACTCAAACCTGCCGGCGGTTGTTCCTCTGGTACGTCCAGCTTAGAGTGCAGTTTCAAGTTAAAGAGGGTAAAAGAAAAAATAAAACATGACCAAAAAAAATTGTAGAAGTGGCTGAATCTAGGGAGGAAAGAGCCAAGAAAAAGAAAATGTCACCAGCATGAATCCGAGGAAGTGAGAGATAAACGGGGTTTCCAAGAGTACAGTGTCTAACTATCGCCTTTTACATATTGTCAAGTCCTCAAAAGCTTCCCAGAAAAACGTGTTGTCAAGCAAAGCAGGTTCTCAGACTCACTGCTGTAAGGGAGAACACCATCCTGACAGTTTCAGTAGTGTCTTCGAAGGAGTAAACTGTAGAAGGTCTTTCGAGAGTTCTAGGGCCTCAAGCTGGGAGATGGTAAGGCGGCCTTTTGGAAGGTGGGAAAATGGTTGAGCTTGGGCCAAGTTTATGACATAATAGCTCTGGATTGTAGACATGGTGATGGAAAGGGGATTTCGAATGGGTCTTTATGAGTAAGCTGTTTGTCTTCGTTGGTAAGCTCTTTTGGTTTTATTAGTTTTATTTTATGAGTTTATTAGTGATTTATTTAGTTTTATTGGTTAACAGTCATAGCTTCTAGGAACTAGTATTTCCTGGAGCAAGGAGCTTAAATTATTTTTGGTTGTTCTCGGCATTTTATAACATGGGGACAGGAAAGTATGCCCACTCCCAGGATTGTTTAAACACAGAAACAGGAATTTACATTGGTTTCGGTTCTCAACATGAAGGAGCCGCAGCAGGGGGGCAGTTAAATAGCTAGACCCAAATTCCATGGCTAGTTGGTAACAGAGCTGAGGTTGAGCTCAGAGCCTCTGATTACAAGTTCACACACACACACACACACACACACACACACACACACACACACACACAATGGAATTACCTTACCTTCTCTTAAAATGAAAAACTTACAACGTAAGCACATCACAGAAAATCTGGAAAAACAGAACTGATACCCCAAATTCTATCACCATAATATCCATCAGCTCTGTTATTTCTTTCCAGTTTTTCTTCGAATGCAGTGGTTTTGTTTGTTTGCTTGTTTCAATTCTAGTATTCTCTTGCTTGGTGTCCACAGATTTTGTTTCTCTAAATTCCTTCTTGAGCAAGATGTGTGTTCCTTCCTGGCACCCCTCTGTGTTCCTCACTACTCCCCATCAGAGAAAAGAGTATTTGCTTTTGTTGAAAAAGCTCCAGGCATCTCCAAGCAGGCTGGGGCCACAGGGATTCTGCCAGAACGATCTCATCTGGAAAAAGCACACAATGCAAGAGCAGTTTTAACAGGCAGAGGCCACAGGGAATGGCTTTTCCCTCTAGCCCAGCTTGTGGGGCCCCCAAATCTCCAGGCAACTGAGAGCCAAATGACATCACCACCAAGGTGATGTCATTTGGCTCTCAGTCACACTCCCCCCCCCCCCGCTTACCCTAATTTCTTCACTCTCTGTTTTCACCCTTTCTTTTCCTCCTCTCTGCTCTTTGCAAGAGTTCGGCTCAGCCCTTCTGCATATAACCTCTCACTTCTTTGGTGGCCCTCATTCCGGTAATCAGCAAACCCTTTGCTGGAATTCTGATCACCTTCTACATTGGGAACATGTAAATGATGATTCATTCTTAATAACCTCATTCTCAGTAAAGGGGTTCTTGAAAAGTTGTAAGACAAATTGCTATTAACTTAATCATATTTAATATGCACTCGAGGACTTGCCAGTTAGAGAAATCTCACTGTGAGACTGTTCATATATCAAATACTGCTTAAATTTCTTCATCCTCTAAATTGAGGTTTTTCCCATATCAGGTGACCTGGCACTGCATTTGAGTGGATATTACAGAAGACATCCTTCTGAAATCTAAAATGCATCCCTAAAATAAAAATGCATCCCGATGTCCAAAATAATACAATAATAAAACTCAGTGATACTCTGTCCCGTCTACTGGCATTCTTATGAAAGGAGCCCCTAACACTCCAGTAGCCAGGCGAAGACCTGAAATGCCCAGCAGATGTTGACAGACATAAAAATCACTTAGAGACTGATCGTCAAAGAAAGGCACCACTCTATGAGAATGGTATATTTCACCCCAGATCTATTTTAAACCACGCAAACTGGCATTATTTGACCTTCTAATTGGCCCCATTTCATTGGTGATCAAACAGCCTATGTTTCTCATCATTCTAATCATTTCTCATTATTCTACTTAGAGTACTACACAGCATGAGGCCTCATTACAAAGATAAGGTGTCTCCTTTGCCCAGGACTTCTGTGCACCACCTGCTATTTATTTGTATGTGCATTGTACACATTGCCCGCTCATCCTTGGCTTCACTTTGAGAAGCAGATCACTGAATAAGGGTGTGGGGTCCACCTGCGTGGAGCCTGGGGGGTTAGTTGTGAAAGGTACTAGAGGGACAGCTGCCCAAGAAAAAGTGCTCGAACCAACGGTTCGCCTCCTTATTGATTTCACTACTTCATCTTGGGTCCTTTGTTTGCCCATGAGGCTATCAGAAGTTAAACCTGAATTACAATTCAGGTTTAACAATTACAAATTGTTACAAATTACAATTTGTAATTACAATTACAAATCAGGTACAATTCAAGAGCAAACCAGAGCAGATTGCTTAGCCCAGACCCGGCAAGGGCGGGGCAATTCCGCCCCTCCCAACTGTTTCAAATGAACAATTTGAAAACTTCCCTGTCAAAGTTACTCCACCTGCTCTGAGCCCGTCCCTGAGAGACCCCCTGAGAACCCCTGGTTAGATGAATGGGGTCCAGCCAAAGTGGTCGATACTGATTGAGTCAGCCAACATTTCACTTAACTAGTCTCAAGAAAACAGAACTTCTTGTGGACAGAGGCTACTTACTAACCCTTGAATGCAAAGCATTTAGGGCAGCAACTGTCAGGTACCCAATACTTGTTTGCCCATCTTCCACAGCTCAAAAGTCACTTCCTCAGCAATCCTGTCTCAAAGCCTCCAGGAGAGAGCAGGTAGCCCTGTTATATAATCTCATACTCCTTACATATTGCCATCAAGGATTGTTTATAAATACACATGTATATTTACTTAATTAATATCTACATTTCCTTGCTGGACTCTAGGCTCTGTTCATGCACAGATCAGGCTTAGCAGCACTCAGTACATATTTGTTGAATGTTGTTGCCTGAAAGTGAAAAGCTCAACAGATAGATGCACCTTGACTCAGCTAAACTGTTCTTTTGTAGATTACCTTCTGAATAAGATCCATACGTTCCCCCATACATCTGATAGCTTATAATGGCCACATCATCTGGTTAGTTTGATTACTTCTTTGTAATTTGTTTAAAGTACCTGGTGTTTTCCAGGTAGATGCCTACTGAAAATGAACTGCTATTTCTTGCGTGTAAATATAACTGCAATTTCAAGCCAGATTCAGAGATGCAGAAGAGAAGTCAATAGAAATTGACACCCCGATGGTCTGGCAACTCCTTTTTTAACGTTATTCACAATAGGCAAGCAGTCTTTCAGAAATGATAAATGAGTCCTGAAATGCAAACTTTAAAAAAGTGGGGGGAAAAAAACCCAAATTGTACACGAATGTTCATAGCAACTTTATTCACATTAGCCAAAAGGTGAAACAACCCCAGTATCCATCAATGGATGAATGAATAAAAAAAATATGGTATATCCATGCAATGAAATATTATTTGCTATGAAATTTAAAAAAAAAAACAGAATGAAGCACTGATACATGCTACAGTGTGGATGAACCTCAAAAACATTATGCTAAGGAATTCAGCTGGATGGGGATCAAACCATTCTGAACACCTACGAACTCAACAGGAGATAGAAAAAAAGAATAGCAACAACTCTCTGAACAGAAAAGCGACCACTTTCTGGAAGGTAGGACGTGCGGAAAAGTGAATCCGAGGTGATATTCGGGAGGTTAGACGGCCGGGGAGGGGGCCTCCTTTGGCCGCTTCTGGCAAGTGCTAGAGCCGCGGAGCACAAAATCGGAACTTTTAGAAGTCGGCTCCACAGAGGGACATCGCTCTGGTGGCTAAGTGGGGGGTGGAATTGTCGCGGGCCAGTGTGGTCTTAGGACCCTCGGGGTCACAGAAAGACCGGGGGTGCCTGAGTGCGCCAGAGCTCCCAGGTATCGGAGCGGGGAAGCCGGCTGCAGAGACGGAGCCGAGGCGCGGGCTCTCAGCTCGGGGTTGCCATAAACTGTGATCCGCGGCCCAGTCAGGCCACTGCTCCTCCAGCAGGGACCCAACAAGCGGCAGATACGGGGAGACTCCCCTTCCTCCCCCGGGAGGAGCGGCGCGGGAGCGCACCGCAGGGATCTGCTGGGTTTGGAGACTCCACACGGGGTCGGGGGCCAGAGATAGAAACGCTCGGTCACAGGCCGGGTGAGCACGGAGTGCGCCCGGAGACCGGGTACACGGGAGTGACTGACTGTTTTTCTCTGGGGGCGCACTGAGGAGCGGGGCCCCGAGTTCTCAGCTCCTCCGGGGCGGAGACTGAGAGGCTGCCATTTTTGCTGTCGTCCTCCAAAGCTGTAGGGAAAGCTTGCAGGGAACAAAAGCGCCCAAGAGCAAACCAGAGCAGATTGCTTAGCCCAGACCCGGCAAGGGCGGGGCAATTCCGCCTCCGGCAAAGACATGTGGGAACCATGGCAACAGACCCCTCCCCCAGAAGATCAGCAAGAACAGCAAACCAAGACCAAGTTTACCGATCAATGAGAACGGCAGAACTCCAGCGCTAGGGGAATACTGCACATAGAATTCATGGCTTTTTTACCATGATTCATTAGTCTTTCAAAGTTAATTTTTTTAACTTTTTTTTCATTTTTCTTTTTCCCTTTTTCAACCAACATCTTATCACTCCCTTTTTAAAAAAAAAATTTTTTTTTATTTTTCATTTTTAGAGTCATATTCTATCCCTTCATAGTAGTTACCCTTATTTATGGCAGATATATATATATAAGTTGTTCTCTCTTTAAATTTTTGAGATACAGTTTCTTCTAACAGATCAAAATATACCCTAAATCTCTAGTGTATGGCTTTGTTCTAGTCTCCTGCCTGATCACATTCTCTCCCCTCCCCTTATTTTTTCTTTTATTCTTTCCTTTTTTTAATCCTCTTCTTTCTTTTTTCAAACATCTTCTTATCAATCCTTTTTTTAAAATTTTTTATAATTTTCATCTTTACAGTCATATTCCATCCCTTCATCATATCAACCCTTATTTTGTACATATATAAGTCTTTCTTCTTTAAAATTTTAGGAGTCGCTTTCTTCTAACAGACTAAAATACACCCAAAATCTAGTGTGTGGCACTGATCTATGCACCAGCCTGATCATATGTGATCATATTCTGTTTTTTTTGTTGTTGTGTTCTGTTTTTGTTTGTTTTTGTCTTTTTCTTTTTTTTTTTCTCTTTCTTTTTTCTTTCTTTCCCTTTCTTTTCCCCTGGTTTCAGGTCTTTTCTGATTTGATTAGAGTATATTTTCTGGGGACGTTGTTAACCTGTGAGCATTTTGTTCTCTCATTCATCTATTCTCCTCTGGACAAAATGAGAAGATGAAAAAAATCACCTCAACAAAAAGAACAAGAGGTAGTACCGTCTGCCAGGGACCTACTCAATACGGACATTACTATGATGTCGGACCTAGAGTTCAGAATCATGACTTTAAACATACTAACTGGGCTTGAAAAAAGCATGGGAGTTATTAGAGAAACGCTTTCTGGAGAAATAAAAGAACTAAAATCTAACCAAGTCGAAATCAAAAAGGCTATTAATGAGGTGCAATCAAAAATGGGGGCACTAACTGCTAGGATGAATGAGGCAGAAGAGAGAATCAATGATACAGAAGACCAAATGATGGAAAATAAAGAAGCTGAGAAAAAGAGAGATAAACACTACAGGATCACGAGGGCAGAATTCGAGAGATAAGCGATACGATAAGACGAAACAACATTAGAATAATTGGGATCCCAGAAGAAGAAGAAAGAGAGGGGCAGAAGGTATATTGGAGCAAATAATAGCAGAGAACTTCCTTAATGTGGGGAAGGAAACAGGCATCAAAATCCAGGAGGCACAGAGAACCCCTCTCAAAATCAATAAAAATAGGTAAACACCCCGACATCTAATAGTAAAACTTACAAGTCTCAGAGACAAAGAGAAAATCCTGAAAGCAGCTCGGGAGAAGAGATATGTAACCTACAATGGTAGAAACATTAGATTGGCAACAGACCTATCCACAGAGACCTGGCAGGCCAGAAAGGACTGGCATGATATCTTCAGAGCACTAAACGAGAAAAATATGCAGCCAAGAATACTATATCCAGCTAGGCTGTCATTGAAAATAGAAGAAGAGATAAAAATCTTCCAGGACAAACAAAAACTAGGAATTTGCAAACACGAAACCAGCCCTCCAAGAAATATTGAAAGGGGTCCTCTAAGCAAAGAGAGAGCCTAAAAGCAGCATGGACCAGAAAGGAATACAGACAATATACAGTAACAGTCCCCTTACAGGCAATACAATGGCACTAAATTCATATCTTTCAATAGTTACTCTGAATGTAACAGGCTAAATGCCCCAATCAAAAGACACAGGCTATCAGATTGGATTAAAAAACAAGACCCATCGATATGCTGTCTGCAAGAGACTCATTTTAGACCCAAAGACACCCCCAGATTGAAAGTGAAGGGGTGGAAAACGTTTTACCATGCCAATGGACACCAAAAGAAAGCTGGAGTGGCAATCCTTATATCAGACAAATTAGATTTTAAACCAAAGACTGTAATAAAAGATAAGGAAGGACACTATATCCCACTTAAAGGGTCTATCCAACAAGAAGGTCTAACAATTGTAAATATCTATGCCCCTAACGTGGGAGCAGCCAATTATATAAGGCAATTAATAACAAAAGCGAAGAAACACATTGACAACAACACAATAATACTGGGGGACTTTAACACCCGCCTCACTGAAATGGACAGATCATCTAAGCAAAAGATGCACAAGGAAATAAAGACTTTAAATGACACACTGGACCAAATGGACTTCACAGACATATTCAGAACATTCCATCCCAAAGCAACGGAATACACATTCTTCAGAATAGATCACATCTTAGGTCACAAATCAGGTCTCAACCAGTACCAAAAGACTGGGATTATTCCCTGCATATTTTCAGACCACAATGCTTTGAAACTAGAACTCAATCACAAGAAGAAAGTCAGAAAGAACTCAAATACATGGAGGCTAAAGAGCATCCTACTAAAGAATGAATGGGTCAACCAGGAAATTAAAGAAGAATTAAAAAAATTCATGGAAACCAATGAAAATGAAAACACAACTGTTCAAAATCTTTGGGATGCAGCAAAGGCAGTCCTGGGAGGAAAGTATGTAGCAATACAAGTCTTTCTCAAGAAACAAAAAAGGTCTCAAATACACAACCTAACCCTACACCTAAAGCAGCTAGAGAAAAAACAGCAAATAAAGCCTAAACCCAGCAGGAGAAGAGAAATAATAAAGATCAGAGCAGAAATCAATGAAATAGAAACCAAAAGAACAGTAGAACAGATCAATGAATCTAGGAGCTGGTTCTTTGAAAGAATTAACAAGATCGATAAACCCCTGGCCAGACTTATCAAAAAGAAAAGAGAAATGACCCAAATCAACAAAATCATGAATGAAAGAGGAGAGATCACAACCAACACCAAAGAAATACAAACAATTATAAGAACATATTATGAGCAACTGTATGCCAGCAAATTAGATAACCTGGAAGAAATGGGTGCATTCCTAGAGATGTATCAACCACCAAAATTGAACCAGGAAGAAATAGAAAACCTGAACAGACCTATAACCACCAAGGAAATTGAACCAGTCATCAAAAATCTCCCAATAAACAAAAGCCCAGGGCCAGATAGCTTCCCAGGGGAATTCTACCAAACATTTAAAGAAGAATTAATACCTATTCTCCTGAAACTGTTCCAAAAACTAAAAATGGAAGGAAAACTTCCAAACTCGTTTTATGAGGCCACCATTACCTTGATCCCCAAACCAGACAAAGACCCCATCAAAAAGGAGAATTACAGACCGATATCCTTGATGAACATGGATGCAAAAATTCTCACAAAATACTAGCCAATAGGATCCAACAGTACATTAAAAGGATTATTCACCACGACCAAGTGGGATTTATCCCTTGGCTGCAAGGTTGGTTCAACATCCACAAATCAATCAACGTGATACAATATATTAACAAAAGAAAGAACAAGAATCATATGATCCTCTCAATAGATGCAGAAAAAGCATTTGACAAAGTACAGCATCCTTTCTTGATCAAAACTCTTCAGAGTATAGGGATAGAGGGTACCTACCTCAATATCATAAACGCCATCTATGAAAAACCTACAGCGAATATCATTCTCAATGGGGAAAAACTGAGAGCTTTCCCCCTAAGGTCAGGAACGCGGCAGGGATGTCCACTCTCACCACTGCTATTCAACATAGTATTAGAAGTCCTAGCCACAGCAATCAGACAACAAAAAGAAATCAAAGGCATCCAAATCAGCAAGGAGGAAGTCAAACTCTCACTCTTTGCAGATGATATGATACTTTATGTGGAAAATCCAAAAGACTCCACCCCAAAACTGCTAGAACTCATACAGGAATTCAGTAAAGTGGCAGGATATAAAATCAATGCACAGAAACCAGTGGCATTCCTATACACCAACAACAAGACAGAAGAGAGAGAAATTAAGGAGTCGGTCCCATTTACAATTGCACCCAAAACCATAAGATACCTAGGAATAAATCTAACCAAAGAGGCAAAGGATCTGTACTCAGAAAACTATAAAATACTCATGAAAGAAATTGAAGAAGACACAAAGAAATGGAAAAACGTTCCATGCTCATGGATTGGAAGAACAAACATTGTGAAGATGTCAATGCTACCTAGAGCAATCTACACATTCAATGCAATCCCCATCAAAATACCATCCACTTTTTTCAAAGAAATGGAACAAACAATCCTAAAATTTGTATGGAACCAGAAGAGACCCCGAATAGCCAGAGGAATATTGAAAAAGAAAAGCAAAGCTGGCAGCATCACAATTCCGGACTTCCAGCTCTATTACAAAGCTGTCATCATCAAGACAGTATGGTACTGGCACAGAAACAGACACATAGATCAATGGAACAGAATACAGAGCCCAGAAATGGACCCTCAACTCTATGGTCAACTCATCTTTGACAAAGCAGGAAAGAATGTCCAATGGAAAAAAGACAGTCTCTTCAACAAATGGTGTTGGGAAAACTGGACAGCCACATGCAGAATGAAACTGGACCATTTCCTTACACCACACACAAAAATAGACTCCAAATCGTTGAAAGACCTAAACGTGAGACAGGAGTCCATCAAAATCCTAGAGGAGAACACAGGCAGCAACCTCTTCGACCTCAGCCGCAGCAACTTCTTCCTAGAAACATCGCCAAAGGCAAGGGAAGCAAGGGCAAAAATGAACTACTGGGATTTCATCAAGATAAAAAGCTTTTGCACAGCAAAAGAAACAGTCCACAAAACCAAAAGACAACCGACAGAATGGGAGAAAATATTTGCAAATGACATATCAGATAAAGGGCTAGTATCCAAAATCTATAAAGAACTCATCAAACTCAACACCCAAAGAACAAATAATCCAATCAAGAAATGGGCAGACGACATGAGCAGACATTTTTCCAAAGAAGACATCCAAATGGCCAACAGACACATGAAAAAGTGCTCAACATTGCTCGGCATCAGCGAAATCCAAATCAAAACCTCAATGAGATACCACCTCACACCCGTCAGAATGGCTAAAATTAACAGGTCAGGAAACGACAGATGTTGGCGTGGATGCGGAGAAAGGGGAATCCTCCTACACTGTTGGTGGGAATGCAAGCTGGTGCAACCCCTCTGGAAAACAGTATGGACGTTCCTCAAACAGTTGAAAATAGAGCTACCCTACGATCCAGCAATTGCATTACTGGGTATTTACCCCAAAGATACAAATGTAGGGATCCGAAGGGGTACGTGCACCCCAAGGTTTATAGCAGCAATGTCCACAATAGCCAAACTGTGGAAAGAGCCAAGAGGTCCATCGACAGATGAATGGATAAAGAAGATGTGGTATATACACACAATGGAATATTATGCAGCCATCAAAAAGGAATGAGATCTTGCCATTTGCAACGACATGGATGGAACTGGAGGGTGTTATGCTGAGTGAAATAAGTCAATCGGAGAAGGACATGTATCATATGACCTCACTGATATGAGGAATTGTTAACCTCAGGAAACAAACTGAGGGTTGCTGGAGTGGTGAGGGGTGGGAGGGAGGGGGTGGCTGGGTGATAGACATTGGGGAGGGTATGTGCTATGGTGAGCACTGCGAATTGTGCAAGATTGTTGAATCACAGATCTGTACCTCTGAAACAAATAATGCAATATATGTTAAGAAAGAAAAAAAAGAAGAAGATAGCAGGAGGCGAAGAATGAAGGGGGGGAAATTGGAGGGAGAGATGAACCATGAGAGATGATGGACTCTGAAAAACAAACTGAGGGTTCTAGAGGGGAGGGGGGTGGGGAGATGGGTTAACCTGGTGATGGGTATTAAAGAGGGCACGTTGTGCGTGGAGCACTGGGTGTTATGCACAATGAATCATAGAACACTACATCAAAAACTAATGATGTAATGTATGGTGATTAACATAATAAAAAAATTTTTTTAAAAACATTATGCTAAGTGAAAGTAGCCAAACACAAAAGGTCATGTATTGTATGATTCCATTTATAGGAAATGTCCAGAAGAGGTAAATCCATAGAGACAGAAAGCAGATGAGTAGTTCCCTGGGACTGAGGGTAGGCAGGAATGGGAAGTGACTATTTAACGGATACAGGGTTTCCATTTGCGGTGATGAAAAATTTCCAAAACCAGACAGAGGGGATGGTTGCACAGCATTGTGAATGTACTTAATACCAATGAATTGTACACGTTAAAATGGTTACCGTTACAGTGATCAATTTTATCACTGTGTATATGTATTTTACCAAAATGAAAAGAGCTAAAAATAAATTCACAGGCTGAAAAAACAAATATATGAACAAACAAAAAGACATCAGTAGCCTTTATAAGAAGAAACTATTAGTCCAGGATTATTAATTCACATTTTCACACACTGGGTTTGGTGACTATTACCACTACTGTACTATAGTACTTCTACACGACTGACGCTGAGTTTCCCAAACAATTCAAAGGGAAAAAATAATGAGATGAACTTGAGACTCGGAAGCTCAGTTACTGTGTTTAAATTACTTCTTCTATAGCAGGAGGGGAAGACTGAAGGGGGGGATATCGGAGGGGGAGATGAACCATGAGAGACAATGGACTCCTAGAAACAAACTGAGGGTTCTAGAGGGGAGGGGGTGGGGGGATGGGTTAGCCTGGTGATGGGTATTAAGGAGAGCACGTTCGGCATGGAGCACTGGGTGTTATACACAAACAATGAATCATGGAACACTACATCAAAAACTAATGATGTGATGTATGGTGATTAACATAACATAATAATAAAAAAATAAATAAATTAGTTCTTCTAGATTTAAGGAGATAAAAATTTAAATGACGTATTTACGAGGCACCTGGTTGGCTCAGTTGGTTAAGTGTTTGCCTTCAGCTCAGGTCATGATCCCAGTGTCCTGGGATCGAGCCCTCTGTTGGGCTCCCAGCTCAGCAGAGAGCCTGCTTCTCCCTTTCCATCTGCCCCTCCCCTCCAGTTTTGTGCATTCTCAATCTCTCTCTCTCTTTCTGTGTCAAATAAATAAGTAAAATCTTTTTAAAAAGTAAAAATAAATGGCAAGTTTACAAAGGAATACATTTCCCTGAATATTTTTGTTAATATTTCTAAGCACTCCAGCCCAGAGACAAAGAACTAGTTTTGTGAGCCTAGGCAAGTCATTATCTAGTCTGGCCCTCAGTTCTGTCATCTGTTAAGTGAAAGGGTTAGATGAAAGAATTCTGCATTTTTTAGATAACTTCCCAAGAGTTAGGAAATGAAATTTATGGTATGGTTTTTCATGGCAACGATTCAGGCATTTTAGCAGACTACCCAATTAGTTGGGTCCAACCATTTCTAATAAAGGAAGCTGAGACCAAGAACAGCAAGCTCAGTGAAGTATGTGCCTCTACGGGCCAGGCAGATAATTAAGTAAGTGAAGGATGCTTGGTGGTAACAGTGATGAATGGAAGAGCTAATGCCCCATCGAAATGGGGCAGCCCCTGCTCAACTCTGGTTGATTATTGCTACAAGGAAATGTGGGCCCAGCGACGTCAGAGCTTCCTGAAAAAGGAAAAGCCAGAAATTCAGATGTTTGCAGGAAATTGCCATATTTCAAAATGTCTGCATAGAATTCAGGTTTTTCTCAAAAACATGTGCAAGCCAAACTAAACACTTCTACCAGGCTGCTTATAGCCTGGGATCACCAATGTTCAACCTCTGGTTGGAATATTTACTAACCTACTTAACTGGCATTGTTAATAGGAGCGCTCTTGGGTGCCCCTAGGCTTCTCCAATTCCCCTCCACGAGACAGAGTAGAATATAGCTTGGCTCAATCCAGGTGCTCGTGTATGTACTCGACACGTATTTGTTGAACACCTCTTGCGCCCCCTGACACCACCAAGCACTCTGGCAAGACAAGGGTGAGCAAAATCCGATGCTGTTCCTGCCCTCATATGGCTTACTGTCTAGTAGGGTAAATGCACCTTAATCAAAGAATCAGAGCAAGAGATGGGTCATTATAAGCTGTGCAAAGTGCTCTCGAGGAAAGGTACCAAGTGTCAGAGGACGTGTAACAAGGGGGCTCGGCATGATCTAAATTAGGGCATCAAGGAAGGCTTCCATGAACCTAATCTGAGATCCAAATCATAAGTAGAAGACAACTGGGTAGAGGAGGGAGGGAAAGGGGATTGTTCTGGGCAACCTTCAGGCTGCAGAGGTCCTGTTGGAGGACCGGGTGTGGAAAGTAGGAGGGACTGAGGAAAGATCTGAGTGCCTGGAGCATAAAGAGAAGTGAGGAAGGCAGGGGAGGGGTAAAGCTGAGGAGGATGGTAATGGCCAGCCCTTGTAGGGCCTTCAGAGCCAGATGAACCTTTGGTGTTTGTTCTATGAGCCAGGGAAAGCCACTGAAGTCTTTTGAGGAGATAACATAATCCTATTTAAGTGTAGAAAGTCGTACACCAGCCCCTGGCCCTCAGGATGTATTGAAGTGGAAGACAGAATGGGTTCAGATTAAGGTTGAGTCCATGAGAGTGGCCAATTATGAGAGTGTGGGTAGCTTGTGGACTAGGGTGAAGAAATGAATGGGCTTGAGAAATATTTTAGGAAGTAAAATCAACAAGAAGTTAATGGATTTGATATGGGGAATTAAGAGAGGATGATTAAGACTGTTTCTCTGGCTTCTGGGATGCATATATGGATGGCTGGTGGCACAATTTATGACAAAGAGGAACACTTTTGGAGGGAAGATCTCATGAATCTCAGTTTCTGAGACATTCAGGTGAACATGAGGTCAAGTAGCCAGTTGGATTTACAGGCCTGCTGCTCAGCAGAGAGGTGTCCAGGCTGAAAAGAGAAATTTAGGCCTCATTAGTGTATAGACCAAAATCAGAGTTATGAGTATCTAACGGGGTCACTTAGGGAAAGCACATAGAGTAGAAACAAAAGAAGGCCTAAAATCTTCAACACACACTGACTTAGTAGAGGCGGACGAGCTAGGAAAGAAGACTGAATGGGGGTAGCCAGAGAGATGAGAGGAAAACCAGGAGAAGTGGAGTCACAGAATCCAAGAGAGGAGGGCATTTTAAGTAGGGGGAGTGGCCGAGAGTGTTGGATGCACCTGAGGCTTCAAGTAAGATGGGACCAGGAGAATATCCACTAACTCTAACAACATGGAAGGCACTGGTGACTTCAGTAGCAGTGAAGATGGTCAACAGATGAGTGGGAGTTGAATGCATGGGAAGTGAAGAAATGATGGCAGTGAGAATGTACAATTTGTTCTAGAAGTTTGACCATGAAAGGCAAGAGGGAGATGGAGCAAAAGCAGGACAGTGTGGGGTCCAGGAATGAAGGGTTTGGCTTTGATGGGATTTTGTTTCTTAAGTAATTCCATGTTGAGCAAAGCAGAATATTCCACTCTGAGTCTTCCTGGCCTCTTATCCACAGCTTGGCTACCTCCTCCTAAGAGGAATGCAATCCTGATGGATACCCACGCCTACGACATGCCAAGTGTGGCTCACTTTCAAAATATAGCATTAGGACAGAAAAGAGAAAAATGATTGCTTCTGTTCTGCCTTCCATTTCCCATATTCTCTCAGAAACTTCTTTTTTTCTAATCATTTCTCATATTACCTAGCCCCTCCTTTCTTTCCCAGCCAACCTAATACATGCTCTCATTAATTCTTCCCTGGACCCTTATAACAGCCTCCTAAAACATTATCGTGCTTTCAGTCTTGTGGTTGATCACTGTCAGGGTAATCTCTGCAAAAGGCAGCTCTCATTACGAGGCTGTCACTAAAATGCTTTTGATGGTTCCTTGTTGCCTACCAAATAAAAAAATTGGCCACATGGCTCCTGCTCTGGCTCTGTCCTTCCTTCCCACCTGACGTACTGCTACAATGCTCCACACACAGTATGTTCTGGACAAATTCTACTATTTGAAATTCCTCACTAGACCCTCCATTTTGCCTCTGCACACCTTCAGTCAGGCTGTTCCTTATTGGTATTATGCCTTTCCTTCATCTCGGCTATCGAACTCTTACCCATCCCTGCCTTAACCGGGGTGCCACAGCCCACTAGAAACTTCCTCTGATCCCCACTCCACCTTCCACTTCAGATCTAAACATGCTTTCTTTTCACTGAAGACTCATAAGTGGTAGTGGGGGACTGGCACAGGTGCACCAACACGGGACAACGGGGACATACATGACATTGCCTGATACTGTCATTCTTTGTATGTTTCAGATCCTTTACTGATTGCGCTGAGCTCTTGGAAAACCAGAACTTGCAAAACTCATTTTTGTATCCACCATGGCACTCAGCCAGGGCCTGGCACAGAACAGGCCCTCAGCAAATATTTACTCACTGATGGATTAATGGAAGAAAAGAAGAAAGGCGAGGAAAAGGAAGAAGGGAGGAAAGGAAGAAGGAATCCTAACACTAGTTCTTCAAGGCAAGGAGCAAGCAGAAAAGTACATTAAAAATCCTCATGTGGCAATTCATTTAACCCACGGTAAACCCTCTCATTCCCAAAACCCTCTCCAGGCTCTCCTAGTAAATTTCTTCAAATATTTGCAATGTCCACAATACAATAAGATCTCTCTCAGGCAGATTAATTAAAGGTGACCCCATTCCTCAGGCTACAGTTAATAGCAAACGACTTAAATGCTGAAAGATTCTTCTAGATGGAAGAGGCATACTGAACAGAGCTCTGAGCCTCTGCCAAGCTCTGTTAAGTCGCTCAGTTTAAACCCTTCCTCCCCACAGCTGCCACATTCCCACAAGCCAAGCTCTCAAGTTGTTTCATTGACACTGGGACAGCAGCTCTGTAACTGGATTACCTGAGTCTGGTCTCTGATCTCTCATCTGGTATGGTCTCCCCTCCAATCCATCCATTCTTTATTTTAGCCGATAATTAATCTTTCTTGAAAATTTTTTTCTCACTGCAGACCCACTAGAATGGCAAAACATGGAAAAGACTACCAATACCAAGTATTGACAAGGTTGTGGAGAAATGGATCTCTCATCCATCATCCATTGCGTCTGAGTATAAAGTGATAACAACTACTAAAGGTAATCATATGTCTACCCTCTGACCCAGTGACCCACTCCTAGAGAAATGAGTGCACGTGTCCTCCAAAAGACATGCACAAGAATGTTCACAGACGTTCTATTCATAATAGCCCAACAACTGGAAACAACCCACATTTCCATTCACAGGAGAATGGATAAACAAACTACTTCTCTCAAAATATTAAGCTAAGTAAAAGAAGCCAATCATAAAGGAAAATGTGCTGTGTGATACAATTTATGTGAAGTTTAAAAACAGTTCAACAACTCTTAATAGTGGTTAAGAGGTGAAAGCGAGGCAGTTATTCACTGGGAAGGTGCATAAAGGGCCTCAAAGTCAAATTTAAAATGATAATAAATATTAGGTAGGTTAAGTAGAAAGAGGCCCTCTCCTCAAATGTTAAAACTGCTATATTACCTATTTGACATAAACAAATGTATATCCTTCTTAACAATAATCTCTGTGGATTATTTATCTTTTTTTGTTAGTTACACAGGCACATAGTTTGGTATCTTAAATAGTTCCATGAGGCTTCTAAACAAAATCAGTTGTCCTCAAACACTCTTCTTTTCCTTTAACTTTATTTACAATAAATAACCTCTTTCTGTCACCCCTCAGGTGGGACAACTCAGAGTCATGTTCTACACCGTCTCTCACGGGTCCCCAGTGAGGTTGCCCACACCAATAACCTCCTCATCTTTTCTTTCCTTGTCTCCCTTCCCCTACTAGTTCTGACTTGATCACTTCTCAAATATATTCCTTGCATTCACATCCTTATTTGGGGGCCTGCTTCCAGGGAAACCCAACCATGTGACTTTCTACTAGACAAGATCCTTTAGGGCCCGAAATTCTTTGTGTTACTACCAAGCACAGCAGCATCTTGTACAACTAGGCTCTTGATGATACCTTTTTTGCTACTCTTAAAATTGTATCTAATAGTTCACGAACTCAAAACTCTCCCCATACTCGCTTGACCTTTGTGGGAAGTTTTCCGACTCCAGTACTCATCGCAAAAGACTCTGGAGATGAAAGTGTTGTACAAAGGTTAAGTATTATTGCTTTAAATATCTTGGGGGAAATGTCTTATTTAAGACATTTATCACAAAAGAAAAGCTGAAAAAAGAAAACCAGGCAAGTGATATAGGAAGAAAAACATATCTTTAGTAAAAAAAAAAAAAAAAAAAAAAAAAAAAACGTGACCTTTCTTTTGTCCAAAATGACTCCAGGAAATCAGTGTAATCTGGCAGGTGAACTTTCTAACAGTAATAAAGGAATCAATTTGTGCTTTAAGATATATCAGAAGTCACTGGTGAAATCAGAAAGCCTTCTCTGAGTGGAACAATTTTCCCAACCCTTTGTAATAGTCAAGAAAGGAAAGCCTGAAATGAGAATTGAAGAAATTCCTCCTCAAGATATCATTTCCATGACCATCATTTTTCCCTTATTAAAAACCTACCTTTGGGAATTTTTTAAGGAATACCATGGAGTTCATAGTTAGTGATGTTTTCTCTGTCCTACCATTGGTATTGTCTTTTTCTTTTGTTTTTGTGACACTGTTGGGGACCAATCTCACATAATCTAATGCCAGAAATAATTTTGTAGCCATTAAGATTAGCTTTTCCAGAGACGGACAGAAAAACCTTTTTTTAAAAACACTTCATTTTAAAAAGGTAGAACTTTATTTTACTTTCCTATAACAGGTCTAGAAATATGCAGGCCAAGGCTAAAATGGCAACTCTGCTCATGAAGTACCCAGTGATGCAAATTCCTTCCAACTCACTGCTCCACCATCCTGAGGATCTGGCTCTTTGTCTTCATGAGCCAAGATGGCAGCAATTGGATTATAGGAAACAGGTAGACAAAGGGATGGCAAAAAAAAAAAAAAGTTATATAAGCATGCCTGGGTGGCTCAGTCATTAAGCGTCTGCCTTCAGCTCAGGTCATGATCCCAGGGTCCTGTGATCCAGCCCTGCATTGGGCTGCCTGCTCAGTGGGAAGCCTGCTTCTCCCTCTCCCGCTCCCTATGCTTGTGTTCTTGCTCTGATTATCTTTCTCCCTGTCAAATAAATAAATAAAATCTTTAAAAATGTTAAATAATGCTTCTGCTTACAGCCCATTGACAAAAATAAAGGCACGTGGCCACACTGAGCTGCAAGGGAGGCTGGAAAATGTATTCATTACTCAAAACAACACACATCCAACTAAAAATCCTACTACTATGGAAAGAGAGAAAAGCAATTCAAGGGTGACAATCTATCATTACTCCAGCTTCTTCCTTGTCCTTCCTTCAAATCCATTTTCAATAATTCTCTGAGACAAGGGTCCAGATAGGAGGTCAATTCCAGGCTGACATTGACCTATGAAAATGACCTTTTCTTCCCCCAGAGTCACGCAGTCTGCTGCCACCAGCATGAGACCACCTCTAAAAAATTGATTTGAGTGTATAGAGTAATAGAGACAACAGGAATACTATGATAAAGCAGAAACAGCTCTGGGAGCTGACGCCAAGGGCACAATTTGAGATAGGGCAGCCTGTTTATGTGGTACTCTCCTGCGCACATGTGCACATGCGCGCACACACACACCCATTCATTCATAGTGATGAATAAAACATATGCTCTATATCCTCAAGACACTTACATTTATAGGAGTGGCAAATGACAAAGAAATAAACATGAAAATAAATATCTAATTACAAATTGCAATGCATACCAAGAAGGAAAAGAATACAGGCTGGAAGGTCAAAAGGAGGAGATTAATTTGGACAAAGGACTAAGCAAAGGCCTTCCTGGATGAATGTTATTTGAGCTGCCATCCCTAGGCTAAGTGGATGTTAGCCCAGTGGAAGACAAGCTGTTCCAGGAGGGGAAAAGGGTATGTGCAAAGTTCCTGCAGTGGGAAAGAGCCTGGCACATTTGAAGAATTTTAAAGTAAGACTGCTGTTGCACCCAAATAGGATTCACCCAGCACACTGCTTGGATTCATTTTCTTTTTATCACACAGCCTGAAAACCCACCAAATAGAAATCCACTAATATATATGTTTAAGAGACTCATTAAGATTAATTTTTAAAAATATGCCACGCTCCCCCAGTAGCTCAGAAGTTTATTCAGTGCAGGACTCTTCAGGAAAGCATCAAGAACATCCAAAGGAGAAGGACCCAGAGGATCCCTGAGCAGGCCCTGGACACTGATACTAAGGGAAACAGTCTTCATCAATGGGCTCCAAGTGTGCACAAGCCAGACCAGGAAAGTTAGTCAGGGACAGAACAACACTGGCTCCTGGAGTAAATGGTATATCAAGGCTTAGTGCTAGGACTGAAGAAATAAAAAGAATTCTAAATCTAAAAGTGTGGGAGGTTAAAGATGGCTACAGATTTTTTGAGATGTCTCCTATCAAGAGGCAGGGTCTGTTTCCCTACTTCTTGAATCTGGGCTACATCGTGACTCCTTTGACCAACAGAAGGTGGCAAAAGTGATGCTATGCTAGTTCTAGGCCATCTTCAAGAAAGTCAGCAGCTTCTAACTTGGTCTTTTGGGGTCTTGAGCCACCATGTAAGGAGTTTGACTATGCTGTTGAAAAGACTCGGTGGAGAAGCTCAGAGACGAATTGGATGGCCTTCCAGCCATCACCACCAGAGTGCCATCCATGTGATTGAGGCCATCCTGGACTTTCTAGACCAGACAAGCCATCAACTGAACACCACCAAATAACCACAATCAATAAGACATGGGACAGGAGAATTTCCCAGGAGAACCCTGCCCCAAATTTGGAACCCACAAAATCATGAGATGCAATAAATTTGTTGTTGTTTTGGAGCACTAAGGTTTGAGGGTGTCTGTTCCATAGCAGTAGATAGTGAAACACTGGCCAAAGATCTCTTTTGGCCTATGAATTTTTCAGGCTTTTAAACCTATGGAATACTTGGGATTCCTGGGCCTTTGTGGGTCTTCTTCTTTCTATTTCTCTAGTTTGCATTACTAAAGTAGTACCTTTGGCTTAAAAAGCTAGACAGTTCGAGAAGAGAAGAAGTAGGAAGTGAGAATGTGGTAGGTACACAGTCAGGGCTGGCTGATATTTGTTTGTTGAATGGAGAAGAAAATGCCCCTCTGCATAACTGCCCAGCCCTGTAAAGCAGGAAGGAAAGACTGCCCTCCAAAGTCATTCATCCTGCTGGATTTTTCTCTTGAGCTGAGTGTCTTTTGAGATATAAGAATGTATCAAATAGGGTTCCAGAAACGAGCAACCCCAAGACTCACCACCATTTATAAGCTCATTTGAGAACCAAATCCACTTGTATAATGGTGACTGCAGGTTTGGAAGCAAAAGTTGAAAACCACCATAATAATGTATTTCTTCCTAATCAAGCCAGTTTTGTCATGCCCTCTGTATCTGCTTACACATTCCCTATATAAACATTTGGAACAGGCCCAAATTATTAATTATTCTTGGTAATTGGGTCACGAGTGGTTAGAATAATCACAAAGAAGTCTCACGCTTCAAATGAGTATGTAGTTTCAAACCAAATATCAGAACTGCCAAAAGTGAGTTGCCCCGCCTGGCTCTGCCTCCCTGGATAGAGTAGTTAAAAATAGTGAAATGGCAGTAGAACAAAAGGAATCCAAAGGCAAGCCAATATACAATAGAAGGCCCAAAGATCTACTATAAAGGGGTCAGACAAGGAATTAGGAGACTCCAGCCCTCTCATTTTGCCAACAACTGGGAAACGTAGACAGACCTAACCTCCCCATCTCAGTATCTTCTTCTGGACATTAGAGAGAAAATCTTACAAGTTTACAAGACTGTTGTGAAAATCTATGTGATCATTAATATGAAAGCATCTTTCCAACTCACACACACACGGGGACTTAAAAGTGTTCAGCAAATGTAAAGTGTTACTGTAGAAAATTCAAAATGTATTTGTCACTGAAGAATAAACGAATAGCTGCATTCAGCTCATCTATGGAGGTCAGCTAACACAACCCATTTGTTTTGTAGACAATAAAACTCAGGTCTAGAAGGGTCAGTGATGACTGTCTAGGAAAGTGTTCTCACCACTCAGAGGCTAGTGGTTTCTCAGTCCTCCTGACTTCCCTTGAATACCCCTGAAGTTGGAGGCAATGTCGAATGGTCATCGGTGTGTGTGCGGTTCTCAGGGCTTTACTGATTAAAATCAGAGATCCCCCGTCAGTCTCTGAACCTCCTAGCCGATCCATCACCTAGTGCTAAGTTTACTTCTCCAATCTTTCTGGAGATTCATTCCCTCCTCTCTACTCACCCAGCAGTCCCCAAACCAAGCTTTCCGTCCTCCCTCACCTGGTCTATGCTAACTGTTCCCCTACCTTCCATTCTTCAGCCCTGCAATCTGTTTTCCACACCAGAGCCAAAGGACTTTCTCAAAAAAAGCAAATCTGACTGCATCCACCCACTTAAATTCCTTCAAAGTTTTCCCATAAAAAACAATGACTTCCCAAGGCCCACCAGGCTCTATAGACTCTGGCCCCCGCTAATCCCTTTAACCTGATTTCCTATTCTTCTTCTGGTTCCAGGGCCAGGCCATGCCCTGCTAGTATGCCCACGACCACTCCAATCCCCTTTGCCTCATTAGCACCTTTCCCCCACAAATCTAATTCAACTGAAATGTCCCCCTCCTCCAGAAAATGTTGTGAGTCACCCACTAGACTAGACAGGGCTCAGGGCTTCCTATAATTTCCTTTCCATCTCTTTTCAGGATTTGGAATTATATATTTATCCGCGTAAATATTTGATCCATGCCAATCTCTGTTGTCACAGTCTATAAGGTCCACAGAGCAAAGCCCATGTCTGTTTTGACCACTCAGTAGTCAGGGCCTGGCATTCAGTAGGTGCTCAATTAACTGTTGATTAAGGAAAAGAATGAAGAAAAAAGTTGTTAACCCCAGGGCACAATAACCAGCATTTTTTTTTCACTGAATCCTCTAAAAATAAATGAAAATGATTTTTTAAAAAAAGAACCAGTTCTCATTTCATGAAGACCCTTGAAGCTGTAATGATTTATAAGTTCTGATGGAAAGGGGATCTAACTTCTAAAAGCAATTCCTATTTTCAGAACATTACTCTATCTAGTCTTCCTTAAAATCCCCCAAAAGACTGTCATCTCCTCTCTCTCCCCACCATTGAGCCCAGCAGTACCCTAAATCTAAGGTTGAAATGGGTATGAAACTTTAAAAATAATGAAAAATACATTGAAGTTAAATTTTCCAGTTGGGTAGAGAAAGGTATAGAGCAAACCAAAACCCTCTCTACCCGGATTATTCCAGTACAGACAGAAAATCCCAAATCTTTTTTTTAAAGCAGGTGGTAGGGAGAAATCAATTAGTTACCAAGCTTCTACTACATTTCAAATGTGCACTAGGCATTATGCATATCATTTAATCCCACACCATGCTATTAGTTGGGTGTTATCTATTTTATACATAAGGAAGTAAGCAAGCAGCAAGCCCAAGGTCATACATCTTTATACATTGGCACAGCTAGAATTCAGACTCAAAGCAATCTGGTTTCAAAGCTTACCTGCCATTTCTTAAACCATTCCATTGTCCATAAGAAAGATGCACAGAAGCACTCCCACCATAATCCAATTCTGTTCATTTTCTCCCCCAAATCTATCTTCCCAAATGAATTCCTGAGGATTTGCAGGAAATAGGCTGGAGTTAAGTCTCCTCCCATACCTTCATTCATTCTATGCACTTATGATCTTTGACTACTTGCTAAGGTTTGAAGTACTGAGATAGACACACATGCGTTTGTTTACACCAGTCACACCTCCACACCTAGCCTGTGAGCTCCCTTGAGAGCAAGGGCCATGTCTCATTCATCTTTGAACCTCTGGCGCTGAGTGAAGTCTCTGGCTCTCAATAAATCTTTGTTAAATTAACTGGATGAATGTGGACTGATGCAGAGATGAATAAAACATGGTCCTTTCCCCCAAGACATTTAAGATCTAATAGGAGAGGAACACACAGAAAGAATAATAGAAGACAGTAGTAAAAGTGTCACAGAGAGTTAAAAGGCCAAGAAAAGGCTTCACAGACTCTGGGCATGGCCTTAGAGACTTGGTGAGATTCCAACAGAAAAAATAAGGTAAGAACCAGGTTCATGGAGGGTATCCCAGGTGAATGGAACAACATAGAGTTCCAGAAGAAAGAAAGCCTAAATATGACTTGGGATAATCTCATTTAGATGGAGCATAGAGTTCAGATAAGGGGGTTGCCTGGCAAGTAGGCTGGAATCAAATTAGAGAAAGGAATCTTAGAAGACAGGGCCAGAAGATGGGCAGGGGGGATGAGCAACACTCAAGGAAAGGCTTATTTGGGAACCATGTGCAAGATGAACTGAGAAGTTGGGAGAAGTTAGAGCAATTCTTACAGGAAGGCTATGTACAGCTCAGGGCAGATGCAACTGTGCTCTCAGGTTCTCCTACTGGCCCAGAGAACTTGGATATTGTAACTTAGTACCCACCACTTTCTTCCCCGAAAGATGGACTGAGGTGTAAGCAGCCAACACTCAACATAGGCACTGGTTCTTCTAAATGTGCCAGGGTTCCCATTTTTCATCCAAACCAGTAGGTCTCTCTCTTGCTTGGTATTTATCATGAAGCTGGGCAAAGTAAATGCTCCAGGGAGATGATTTCCCTGGGACAAGCCCTCAGTAGATGATGGGTAAGGAGTTGGACAAATACCCCCCCTTCCTTGCTGGGGCAACCCTCGTGTGTGTTCCATTCTGTCTCCCAGAGAAACCCAGTGGGTCTGAGCCCCAGGTGGCCACAGTAGTAACCTGCTTGATATATATAAACCTTTATAAACCGCTTTCTCTTTCCTGTCTTACTTCCCTATTCCCCCACTGCTCTTTCCTAAGATAACTTTCCAAATAGATTATTTGCCCTCAGATCCCTGTCTCAGGGCCAGTTTCTGGTGGAACCAAAACTAAGACACAGGGATTTGTGGCTTCTTCAGGATGATGAAGCTTCTCCCACCAAAAGGAGGGAGACCCAGATGGTACCAGATTCGGGGCATTGTGGGGTGAAGTTTGGCATGGAGAAACCCCTCCCTGAGGCTTGGGACACCAGACCTGCCTGGGCCGACATAGGATGATGTACTGCCAGAGGAGAGAACAACGTCCAGGAGGTCTACCGGTTAGCGAGCCGTGATGACTCCACAACCAAATCTTTCCTCTATGGTCCTGGCTGCCACGTTCAACAAACACAGCTAAAAAATACTGAAACTAGCATTTAGGTCCCTGTGTTCTTTTCCAGTCTAAATTGCTGCTCTTACCTATCTGGAGTTTGCCCCAAGGCCTTTTATAGAAGCTTCCCAAAGGCCAAGGCAGCCGTGGGCTAAAACAGAGAGAGAAAAGCAAGAAGATCCTGTATGTGGAACATCAAATGACTCTGCTTATAAGACAGAAATTTGTTGCCAAAAGGAGAAACCCCTCAGTAAGGGAAATCAGCAGCTAAGCAGACGAGGACTTTCAAGTCAAGCCTTTGCTCCAGCCCGGAATCACAGTCAAGTTCTCTTTGGGCACAAACTCAACAAGTAAAGGAAACACCTCATTACAACTCAAAGGTAACTTTCCTAAATTGCATTAAGCTACATAGTGCCAAAATACCTACCCAATCCCTCTCTTGGTTGCAGGTCAGAAGGAGGGAACCTGGATGTCCTTCTCAATGACAAAAAACGTACACGTGAATATAGGTGCTCCCTCCCCTTCTGCTTTAAAAGCTATAGGCCTAGCATGTGTCCCTGAGCCTCGTTGTCTGTCATGGTGTTAAATTAGGTTTTACTGCCCAAACACAACATCTAGGACATTTCAACTGTCTGACAAAAGAATGCAATATATTTTCCTATCGAGAAGGCAGCATTCAAATACACTAAATCTCCAAGCCATTGTTGCTCACAGCCTGTAAGACTTGGCAAACCAGAGCAACATCTTTGTTGAATAATATATCAAGGGACAAATTCCACATCTGGAATTTTGAACATACCAGTCATGAGACAAAAGGATCCAATAGTAAGTGTTGAATCAAAATATTTAGATGATTAGCACAAGATTCTGGCAGAGATCACCATGAAAGAAGCATGCAATCTGAAATCATTTTCCGGCTTCTTTTGGCATGCAAACAGTTCCTTGTTTAATCTTCCCTGAAGTTAACCATAACTCCAGTGACTGAAATATGCTGTAACTTCAGAATCCAGTGCAGTGAAGAAAAGATGATGACCAAAAGTCATTTAAGGCATAGCGTGCAAGTCAGGGCACACAGCACACTGCATAATTGTAAAGGCACAAAACAGCTGTAAAAACCCTGAAACTAGAGTATCATGTCACCTTATTTTAGAGCGAGCACACACTGAAATTCATGGGCTTACAGTTTGGGGCAGAGTTCTAGACTAATGCTTCCAATCTTTCAAATGTTAGTCCTCCCGTGAAAGCAATGCCACACTATGGAATAGAACGTTGTCTTTGCATAGAGCCAGAATGGACTCTGCCCCTGACTGGTGGATCACACAAACCAATGAGGCCCAGTTATTGGTTTGACCCCCAGAGAGCCCAGTTAGCACTGCGTCTTTCTGCTTTCCTAGCTACTTGCCTGTTTCTCTTACCTCCCTGCCCTGCCCTTCAACCTCTTCTCCTTGCTCCCTATCAGCATGCCTCCACCACCTCTTCTCTGCCAAGACTTGGACCTTGGCCTTTCTCTCTTTCGTCTTTCCATTCTTCCTCCAGGGTATGATCTTCTCTATATCTTCATTCTCCACCTAATAACGGATGCCTCCCAGACTTTCTCTGGGCCCACAGTGCTAGTTATTTTAGTATATCTGTCCCACGGCATCTTACAAATAAAGTATCTAAAAGTGAATTCATTGCTCTCTCAATTCAACTTCTATCTTTTTAGGCTTCCCATTATCGGGACTAAGATTTTTCAGTTATACATGTTCGTCCCCTACTCTTTCCAAATTCTCGCCCTGGACCAAGCCCACTTCAACTCAAACGGAAATCACTGGTGGGGGGGGGGGGGGAACAAAAACAAAAACCTTCTAATCCATTTCTCTGCCTCTATATTCTTCTCCTTTATCTATCTGATACTAAATTCTACATATTGCCTCCAAAATAATCAGCCTATTCTGGCACACTGAATCAAATCCAAACACATTTTGGTTTGCAGAGCTAACCTTCCTTGTGTACCCAGCACATAGGACTAACCCTCACGATGTGTGAGAAAAGCTGGTTGTCATCCTTCACACAAGCACTCTCTCCTACTGACAATTGTGGGCTTCGAGGGAGCCCCCTCCCCAAATATGCATCTGGCTTCTTCCCTTCACTAGTTGTATAACTTTAGACAAGTTATTGAATTTCTGAGTCTTATTTTCTTGATCTGTGTATTTTAAGAGGGAGAGATTAGTTATACCTACTTCACAATATTGGGGTTTTTTCCAGCCTTATTGAGGTATAATTGACAAATAAAAATTATATATATTTAAGATGTACAATGGGATATTTGATATATGTATACACTGTGCAGTGCTTGTCACAATGAAACTGTTAACATATCCATAACCTCTCATAGTTGCCCCTTGTATGTGTGGTGAAAACACTTAAGATCTACTTTCTTAGCAAGGTTCAAGTATACGATACAGTACTATTAACTGGAGTCACCATGATGTACATTAGATCCCTAGAATTTATCTTATAACTGAAAATTTTTACCTTTTGGTCAACATCTTCCCATTTTCCCCACCCCTACTCCATTTCTGTGAGTTTCACCTTTTGAAATTCCACATGTAAGTGAGATCATGCAGGATTTGTCTTTCTGTGTCCAGCTTATTTCACTTAGTATCATGTCCCTCAGGTTCATTCTTGTTGTCACAAATGGAAAGATTTCCTTTTTTGTTAAGGCTAGATAATATTCCATGTATAGTGTGTGTGGTTGTGTATCTCACATTTTCTTTGTCCATTCATTCATCAAGAGAGACAGATTATTTCCATATCTTGGCTATTCTCATGGTATTGTTCTGAGGTTGGAATGAGTTAACTATACACTAAAGTGCCTAGAAGAGCATCCAGAAAATAGTAGAAGTTTAATTAATTAGTTCCCTTCTTTATTTCTTTTATCATCTCCCCCCCCCATCCCAGCTTCCTTGTTGGGATTATTTTGTTGTTATTTTCTGTTTGCGGGGGGGGGGGTATGTTTCCTTTTTTTTTAATTGAGGTATAAAGGTCATATATTATATGAGTTTCAGGTGTACAACATAATGGTTTCATATTTGTTTTGAAATGATCATCACAATGAGTCTAGTTACCTTCCATCACCACACATACTTATAAATTTTTTTCTTATCACCATAACTTTTAAGATCTACTCTCCTAGCAACTTTCAAATATGCAATGCTATATTGTTAACTATCATCCTTCTTAAAAGCTGAGCTCAAAGCTCGCTACTCTTGGAAACCTTCACTGGGTAATTCCAGGCCCTTCTGATCAGCTTTTGCATCCTCATTCAGGTAGGATTGTACATGTATCATGATGAACACTGAGTAATGTATAGAATTGTTGAATCACTATATGGTACACCTGAAACTAGTATAACACTGTATGTTAACTACACTGGAATTAAATTTTAAAAACCCATTGCAGCTCTAACCTGGAGAATATTTGAAAGAGTTACATTACACATTCAATTGCCTAGATACTAGCATTACAAAGATGAATAAAGCAAACTCTCTGAGCTCTGAGAACTTCTAGTGAGGAAGGCCTCTGGGTAACATTTACAATGTAATCAGGTAAATGTTCAGATGTAGGACAAGGAGAAGGTACTATGGGAAATCATATAAGAAAGGCTCTGCTTGGGGCAGGGGTTAGGGCAGTTTCACAGAGGAAATAACACTGGGGCTCAGCTTGAGAGAAGGAGGTGGATTTGTTCATCAGTATAGTGAACCCAGAGGTGACGATGAACTGGTTACACAAGTCAAATTCAGGAAATAATATCCATGGAGGAGAGGTGTCCTTTGTGAGGGGTGAGGGGCTTAGTGGAAGCTTGGGAGAGAAAAGGTTTTGGTAAAACACACACACACACACACACACACACACACACACACACACACACACAAAATCATCCAATTTTATAAATGAGACTTGAGTGGAATGTGAAAATTCTGCTGTGATATGTGACTTAGAGACAAAACCTGAGAAGGTGCCAATGACCCTAGAAGGCATTTAGAGTAAATAATATTCAGGAACATGAAAAACTACCTGAGGGGCACCTAAGTGGCTCGGTCGGTTAAGCGTCCAACTCTTGATTTTGGCTCAGGTCATGATCTCAGTGTTGTGAGATCGAGACCCACAATGGGCTCCATGCTCAGTGCGGAGTCTGCTTGAGATTCTCTCTCTCCCTCTCCCTCTGCCCTTCTCCCTGCTCTATCCCTCTCTCTTTCTCTCTCAAATAAATAAATAAAATCTTAAAAAAAAAAAACCTACCTGAAGTGCCCAGTCCTTGTTGTACTTCACAAGACAAGGTCATTGCACAAAGGTGCAGAAAGTAGTACTTCTCAAACTACTTGTAAATAACACCTAAAGTGGTCTATACCCACACAGTTCAATAAAAATATAAAAAGGGCTGCATATGTCATTTTAAGTTTTCTAGTAGCCACATTAAGAAAGTAAAAGAGGAAAGCTCACAATTGTCAAGATGCCAGCCTTCCCAATTTGATCTATAGATCCAATGCAATCCCAATGAAAATTTCAGCAAGTTACTTTGTGGGTGTCAACAAATTGACTCTTAAGTTTATACGGAGAGGCAAAAGATCCAGAATAGCCAACACAATATTAAAGGAGAATAACAAACTTGGAAGACTGACACTACTTTACTTCAAGACTTACTATAGTCTTGGATGGGAGAGATTCAGTAATCAGAACAATGTGGCATTGGCAATAGAATCGACAAGTGGATCAATGAACCAGAATCGAGAGCCCAGAAATAGTCCCATATAAATACTGTCAACTGATCTTTGACAAAGGAGCAAATGCAATTCGATGGAGAAAAGATAGTCTTTTTGATATGTGGCTCTGGAACAACTGGACATCCACATGCAAAAAAAAAAAAAAAGGAATCTAGATACAGACCTTAACACGCTTCACAAAAATTAACTCAAAATGGATCATAGACTTACATGTAAAATGCAAAACTGTAAAACTCCCAGAAGATAACATACGAGAAAATCTAGAGGACCATGGGCATCAACACCAAAATATAACACCAAATGTATAATCCGTGGAAGAAACCATTGATAAGTTTGACTTCATTAAAATTAAATATCTTCTGCTTTGTGAAAGATGCTGTCCAGAGAATGAGAAGATGAACCACAGACTGAGAGAAAATATTTATAAAGGACTGTTATCCAAACTATACAAAGAACTCTAAACAATAAGAAAACCAAAAAATCTGAGTGAAAAAAATGGGCTGAAGACCTGAACAGACGCCTCACCAAAGAAGATACACAGGTGGCAAAGAAGCAATATGAAAACATGTTCCACAAAACTGTGGAGAGAATAAAAAGATCAGGGGTTGCCAGGAGTTAGGGACTGGGAGGAATGAGTAGGTGAAGCACAGAAGATTTTTAGGACAGTGAAACTATTCTGTACGATACTATAATAGTGGATGTATGTCATTATAATTTGTTCAAACCCATATATAATATAAAACAGTGAGTGAACTCTAGTGTAAACTGTGGACTTTGGGTGATAATAATGTGTCAATGGAGGTTCATCAGTTATAACAAATGTACCGCTCTGGTGGGGGATGTTGACAGTGGGGGAGGCTGTGCCATGTTGGGGGGCAGGGTGTGTATTGGAACTTTCTGTACTTTTGCTTGATTTTGCTGTAAACCTAAAACTGCTCTAAAAAGTAATGTCTAGTTAAAAGTAAAAAGAAACAAACAAAAAGTAAAAAGACACAAGCGATCTTAATTGTATAATATCATTTCCTTAACCCAGTATATGTAAAATATTATCATTGCAACATGTGAAATCATTATTAATGAGATATTTTAGATTCTTTTTATTATACGAGCCTTTGAAATCCACTGTGTAGTTTACATTTACAGACGTCTCAGCTCAGGCTAGCCACACTTCAAGTGCTAATTAGCCACTTGCAGCTAGTGGCTATCCTACTGAATAGTGGAGGTCTGTAGCCTGCCTAAGAGAATGAGTTCAGCGAATATGCATTTGGGTATCTTTGCAATGTCAAATTGCTATGAACATTTTTAAACGCTCACTCTAAATTTTCAACGTATCATGGACCAGCAGTGTTGGTTCGCCCAACACACAGAATGGGCCATACTTTGAGCACCTATGGATTAGAAAGCTCCATTCTGCTCCAGATAGCAGGCAATCAGTAACACAACTCAACACGTGATGGACATGGAGTCTCTTAAGAATCATTTGTTCAGGGTGGAAGCAAACTACGGCTTGCAAAAGGGTCCTGTGTTGGGGAAGAGTAGGAGATCAAGTGAAGACATCTTTCTTTCTTTGCTCTGCCACCCAACCCCATGGAAACAGAAATGGAAAACACTAAACAAAGCTCAAAACAGGTGGTTTCACCCAGCTATGGCCATCTACCACCAAATCTTCCCAGGCTCTTGGAAATTGGTAAACACAGCTTAAAGCGAGATTTAAATAAGTAAACAAAAATCAATCATTTTCAAATATAGGTTTGAAGGGAAACAAATAAAAGAATTCCCTTAAGTAACATGGCAGTTCTGGAGAAATGGCCTTGTTTATAGATGTATTAAAACCATTGGAAACCTATAGGGAATCATTTTTCTGAGAAACAGTTCCCTTGAAAATAAACAAAACTTATTTATTCTGAAAGAGGAGGCAAAAATTCACATAAAACAGCTTCAAACAGCAACTTTTCAACCTAAATGAAACAGAAGAGCTTCATCTCTGAAAACCAGTCATAACATAGCAAATCAGTGCTCAGAAAAAAAGTTCAAAATACAAAGGAAATTTGAACAGAAAATAGTCACAAAAAGATGAAGATTTAAATGCACCACAAGTAACCATTAAAAAGAAATCTCCAATGTAGAATAACCAAATTTAACAGGTCCTGACTCTGCGACCTCATAATGTCAAGAACAAGTCAACATCACTCGGTACATATAAGTTATATATAGTTAACTCTTAAGGAACTGGTGAATTACAGAGTGAGTGACTTGCCTAATGGATTACCTGAGATGCGGATAGTTACACAAGAGCCAAAATCAAACTTGGAATTTAGATTATTATGGACTGAATTGTCCCTCTCTCCATTCCCGGCGAAGTTCATGTGTTGAAACCCTAGGCCCTGATGTGCCAATATTCGGAGATAGGGTCTATAAAGGAGGTAATTCAGGTTAAATGAGGTCATGAAAATGGGGCCCTAATCCAATAGGACTACATGCTCATAAGAAGAAGAAAAGATAGGGGCACCTGGGTGGCTCTGTCTTTTAAGCATCCAACTCTTGATTTTGGCTCAGGTCATGTTTTAAGGGTCATGAGATGGAGCCCCGTGACGGGCTCTGTGCTCAGCGCAGAGTCCACTTGAGATTCTCTCTCCCTCTGCCCCTCCCCCCCACGCTTGCACTCTCTCTCTCTCTCAAATAAATAAATTAAAAATCTTCAGAAAAAAAAAGAGGAAGAAAGGCCATCTGAAGGTAGGGAGAGGGGCCTTCACCAAATAACTAACAGTCCTGCCTGAATCCTGATCCTGGACTTCAAGCCTCTGGAAATGTAAGAAAATAAATTGCTGTTGTTTAAATCCCCCTGTCTGTGGTATCTTATTATGGCAGCCTGAGCTAACACAGATAATTTGGAAGTCCCCAATATACAAAGAAATTCCCAGACCATCTTTAAGGAGCAATTAGTACACACAGCAGCAGCTAATTGACTCAGCTGCTATGATGTTGAATGATCAAAGTGCGTGTGTGTACATGTGTGTATGTGTGTGTGCCTGAGCTATCCAGTGGTGATGATCGGTCATGGGGGTTTTCAGCCTAATCAGTAAGAACTTGGCCTTGCAAGAAATAGGAGAGACCATTCCTGTCAATTAAAAGCTCCCTATTTAGTTAGGAAGAGAGAACTAATGTGTGTAAAATACTTAATTATTCTCACTTTGTTCTTCATGCAGCAGGAACTCTCTTTTTAAAGATACAGGATCAGTGCTTCTTCCACAAGGAGCTGGCAACAAAGGAATATCAGTCAGTGCCATTGGTCCTGAAGCTGTCCCCAAAGACTTTCTTCATGTAATTCTTCTAATTACCAGAAACACCTGATACACAGAGCACCAGGATGGCCAACATAGCTCATTAAAACCAAGGTGATGAGAGTAAGAATGCTAATGAGATAAGAATTAATGGTGCGGTGTGTTCTAATGTGTTGAATCACCACCAAACGTCAGAACAGAACTTTGAACGTTGGAGCTAAAGTTAAAGACCAAAGGGTCTAAGCTCCCGATTTTCCAACCCAGGCTTCTAAGTGCCTGAAGGACTATTCACGAATGTAAGGGTACACAGGTTCCACATGGTGAAAGGGGAGGAAACTTCTTGAGACAAATGCTGGAGAATGGGGAACAAGGAAGAAAAAGGAAAGTGATGCATATCGAGCATCTACAAAGGGCCAAGAGGCACCATGCTAAATACCTGACATTAGTCATCATATTTAAATTCTCTTGTGTCTCAATGGACACAGATTAATTAATTAGCTAATTAATTAATTATCTTATGTACCCTTTAAGGGGAAAGGTGTTATTCACGCCATTTTACAGATAAAGAAACAAAAGCTCAGTTTGGAAGCGACTTGCGTAAGACTATACAGACAAAATGGCCAGACCAATACTCCAGCCGCTATCTCCAGCCAATTCTGAAGACGTCACTCTGCTTCTCCAGCTCACACACACCTCCAGCCTAATTCTTAAGCATACCGTAGAGCCAAAAAGATTTCCAGTGTAGGCAAAGCTCAAAAATAATACAGTTTCCAAGAAAATCACCCAGATCCCCCTTTAGAGCTAAGGCACTTATTCCCTCATTGCTCAGAGTATTGGTTGCAAAAGATTGCCAGCTGAGTCCTTCCCCAGGATTTGACCTTGGTAGGTAGGAACCGCCCAAAGTTACTCCCACTGTCTTGAAGGTAGCCACATCCAAGGGCTGGTCCATGGGTGTGGGGTACAAAGGTTCAGCCCCCTTGCCTCAATTTGGGGCAACTCTGAAGAACCATGTCAGTTTCAGAGTTCTGCACTGCACCTGCTGAGGCGCTGTTGTGACCGCATTACAGCTCAACTTCTCCCTCTGTCCGATCCTGCTTCCTTCACTCCCTTATAAATGCTGATCCTGAGGGCACCCCCCACTCCAAGAAAAAATTGGGAACGTGACCTAGGAAATACATCATTTTTAATTTTACCAAAAAGTGTACATAATGTATCTGAAGCAATATGGAGAAAATGTTGTTCCCTTAGCAGCTGATACATAAAAATCTCATTCCCTCCTAATGGGAAAAATCTGTTGATAGGTCTCTTGGTGTGGGGGTGTGGCCTGAAAACCTCAAAGAGCATGGCTGGTTAACAAATTAGGGTCACTAATTGGCTGAGATATAATGGGACAATCCAGGACTGGGGAGAACCTGGTGAGATTGAGAGCCACATGTAGGAAGAAATAAAGGACCTTGGACATTGGGGAAACAGCGAAAAGAAAGACCGTAACATTAAGGTAAGCACAGCATCCCAAGAAGATCAGAGTCATTTGCGGTGAGGTGTGCAAGGTCAACTCCTTCCTCTGTCTGCCCCGCAAAATCGTCAGTGAATCGGACACTGTTTACTTTGTGTGAGTAGATTCCCCCTGGGGAGTTCAGAGAGGTTGCTGTGGAGAGATCTGATACCTGCATTTGACTTCCAATGAAAAAGAGTTAAGTTCTAACTCAGGAAATAGTGACATGAACTCTCAGAATCCAAGGAGACAGATATATAGTTCCTCTCTGGTTCTAAGGATCTAAAAGTGCAAATAGGGGCACCTGGGTGGCTCAGTTGGTTAAGCATCCAACTCTTGATTTTGGTTCAGGTCATGATCTCAGGGTCATGAGATTGGAGCCCTGCGTCGGGCTCTGTGCTCAGCAGGGAGTCTGCTGAGAGATTCTCCCTCTCCCTCTGCCCCTCCCCCCACTCTCTCTCCCTCTTTCTCAAATAAATAAATCATTTAAAAAAATAAAAGGGCAAATAAACAACAGCATGCCATTTTCACTATCTGCTTAGCAAAGTGATTTTTAATGACATTACCAATACAAGAAAAGAAAGTGCATAGGAATGGACACTTCTACACTATTGGAGAAATTGTATGTTGTTACAACCTTTCTAAAGGGCAACGTGGTGATACAGAGCAGGAAGTGCGCACACATTCATGTTCTTTGACCCGCTAATTAGCCGTTAGGAAACATATCCCAAGGAAATGGTGCTACACACAAAAAGTTAGGTACATGAAAATACTTTGGAACATTATTTACAATAGCTAAAAACTACTCAACAGTGGGAAAATGTTTAAATAAATTATGCTACATTACCATCCATTACTGGAAATTCTTTCTTCAAAGAACATTTAATGAGATGGGAAAGTACTTGTGATAATGTTAAGTGAAAATATATGTGCATCAACTTCTACGCTAGAATCCCAATTCTGTGAAAAAGAAAAAGCTATAAATCTTTCAACTACTTGGTCCAGGTGATGTGTGCATGTGTAAATGAGTACCTAGATCTACCTGTGTGTATATACATTTGTGAAATTGGCAAAATGGGTATGTGTTTTTTACAAGCGGGAACAAATGGCACAAAAAGAGAAATCCAACTAAAAGACAGGGCTCAGTCGATTAAGCCTCTGCGTTCGGCTCAGGTCTGATCCCAGAGTCCTGGGATCAAATCCCCTATTGGGCTCCCTGCTCTGCAGGAAGTCTGCTTCTCCCTCTCTCCCTCCCCCCATTCGTTCTCTCTCTCTCTCTCTCTCTCTCTCTCTCTCTCTCAAATAAAAAAATAAAATCTTTAAAAAAAAACACAACGCAAAATCTTAAGTTTTATGTCCTTCAGCGTAAGAGGAACTTGCTTCTTCTCATTTATATTATTAAACAAGCAAACCCATTTGAGCACTCAAACTACGTACCTGCCTGGTTGGTTGTGTAAACTATAGAACTAATAAAATCATTCCTCCATGTTTTCCCAGGATGCGAAAGAGATGATTCCTATGAAGTCCAATTGTTGGGTCATCTTATTTAATGGCATTTCACTAAAGGAATGCGATTATGACATCCAAAAGATAAAGAGCCTCGGTCACTGTTTTCCTGTGGAGAAACCTGCCTAGTCTACCTCCAAGGCTTAACTCAGGGGTTTTAAGTTCCTTCCTGGCATGACAAGCAATAATAGAGAGGTTCCAGGCAGAGAGGCATGTTCAGGTTTCCAATTTTGCTTTGCCCTTCACTTTTCTACGAAACATGAGGGCTCAAGCTTTATGTAGACAAAAGACTCATCCAAGTGATGCGCATTTTGCCCTAAATAAAACATCAGTCTTCCTCCACAGATAGACGTGCTTCAGGAACAATGCAAAACAAAGAAAAAAAATATTAGCTTTAAAATAACACTTTGTCACACCCACAAAAGGTGAGATGAAACATCACTTCTCTCCTCCAGAACCTCACAGTCTACTAAGGAAATTCAGTGTGTAAGCAATCACAACATAATAAGATAAATAGGATAAAGAAGTAGAGACAGGAGGTGGTGGGGCCATTGTGAGTTTGCCTCCATGTTCTTCTCAGCGCCCAGCTGCTGGCTTACACAAAGTACCTGGTATATTTTCTTTGTACATGGAGGAATGGATGGTCCAATTAAAGGATGAATTAATGAATAGAATAGGGAATTCTTGCACATGAACTTGACCTTGAAGGATAGATAGGCTGCCATAAACACAGCCACGAGATTGTGCAGCTGGTCCCATTAAAAGGTGGAGTCTGTTTCCTCAACGCCTTCAATCTGGACTGATTTGTGTCCTGCTCTAACCAATGGAATATGGGGGAAGTGACACTGAGTTCTAGAACCTACATCTCAACAGGCCTTGCGCCTTCCACCTTTAATTTCTTTGAATACTCCTGCCACTATGTAAGGAAACCTACGCTAGACCCCAGAATGATGAGAGGGCCAGCACCAAGAGGCAGTGCCCAAACCCCAGTGATGTGAGCAAGGCCATCTTTGACCTCCCAGCCCCAACTGAGCTGCCAGCCGTCTGCACCAATGAGTGCAGTTGGGACCACCCAGTTAACCCCCGTGTTTGTGAAAACTACAAAATCGTCATTGTTTTCAGCCAGTAATTCTTGGGATGGCTTGTGACAAAACAACAGAAGACTAAGACTCGGGCATTGACTAAGAAGGGAAGGAAGGAAAAAGGGAGGGAGGGGGATAGAAAGAAGGAGAAAAGGAGAGAAAAGAGAAAAGAAAAAAGTGGGGGAAAGCTGTTCTAAACAGAGGCAAGAGCATGTACAGCATTCCAGAGTACACAACAAGAACACCACGTGCTGAGAAAACAACATCAACTCTGAGGGGGGGCGGCGTGTAAGCGTCCAGTAAGGAAGTAGCAGGTGGATGAGGCTGGAGAGTTTGGTTGAAACCAGATTGGGAAGGCCTTGTTTGCCAAGTTAGGGAATATGGGAAATGCGAAGGTTACATATAACACTTTCAAACTGAGATGATCAGGCCGGTGTTCTGGAAAACTGACCCTGGCAATTTAAGGACACTGAATTGGAGGGTGAGAAACTGGTAACAAGAAGAGTAGGTGTGAAATGGTGGCATGGGTTCCACTGTGAGGGGATGAAGACCTGAGTGAAGGCAGAGTCAGTGCAGGTGACAAGAGCTGGCTCCTGCTGATGCTTACAGGATTGACGCACATGAATGTGAAGGCTTCAGATGAGGGCAGATGAGGTGACATAAAAGAACCACTATTCTGTCATCCACATGGATTCTGTGAGTTGGGTATTCGGACAGGCACAGCAGGGGGACATCTATTCTCTGCTCCACAGTGTCTGGAATGATGATTTGAACAGCTGAAGCTGACTCAAATGGCTGGGGCTGGGGGATCCTCTTCAAAATGATGTTCTTGTTTAGATGGCTGGTACCTGGTCTGGGACAGCTGAAGGGCAGGCTGTGCTGAGACTATTGACTGGAGCACCTACATGTGGCCTTTCCGCATGGCTTGCATTGCTCACATCATGGCAACTGGGTTCGAGAGAGAGTGCCCTGAGAAAGAGTAACTAGTGGATACAACTCCAAGACATCAGGGCGGAAGCTGCATGGCCCTTTCTGTCCCAGCTCAGAAATCACACGCTGCCATTTCTGCCACATTCTGTTAACTATTAACCTTAATACATATTATAGATGGATAGATGGATAGAGACATGGAGAAATTTGACCAATAATAAATATGGTGGGAGTGACATTCTGTGCATTCCAGAGCCTAGACCTCAAGGAGCCCAGCAGCTTTCACCTTTGCTCTCTTGGAATGCTCCCACCACCATGTAAGAAAGCCTAGGCTATACCCCTGAATGAGGCGAGACGGGCAAATAACAATACATAATATTAATTAATTAATTAATTAGAATCATAATATTAATTATTAGGTAAGTCCCTAAGGCCAACCCACATTCAAGAAGAAGGGAATTCCACTCCACCTCCTAATAGAGGAGTGGCAGCCTCCAGTGTAGAAGAGCCTGTGGCATGGGAGCTTTGGTGGAGGCCATCTTTGGAAAAAACCAACTGCCACACTCAGCAACATCAAGAGGGAGCTGGGGAGGAAGCCAAGACCAGACAGAAGGGGGTCTGAGGAAAATGAACCTTCAGTGGACAAAGCCCAACTAGCAGAACTATTGTTAGATGTTATTGTCAAAAGTTGGGAGATGCAGTCCTTAACAGCTCAGGGATGCTAAACCAGTGCACAGAGCATGGCGGGCAATTCTTAAAGTCAGTGGGAGGTGGCACTAGGTCGAAGGAATTCATCTATTCTCTACTGATCACCACCCAGCCAAGTGAAAGGAGTTTTAAGGTAAAGGAATCAAAGCCTATTAATTCCCCAGAACCATAGCAAGCAGTGGAAGGTGGTAGAGGTAAGCTAAAGCTTCATGGGGAAAAAGGCATCCAGAGTGAACACCTGGCCCAACCGAGAGATGGGTTTTGGCAGCAGAGTTTTATTCTAGGCCACACTGCACACATGGGCTGAGGCTGCTAGTGAGCCTCCTGCTGTAATAGTAGCGATAACTCCTAATATTTATTAACATTTCTTGGGCATCCCGCATGCATCAAGGCGCTGGGCTAACCATTTCACATACATCAAATCCCTAAGAGCTGGGTACTATTATTATAAGCATTTCTCAGAAAAGATACCGTGGCTTAGGAAGGTCGAAAGGCTAGCAAGTTGTCATGCCACAACCCATACGTGGATCTCAGCCTGTCCTACTGCCTAGAAGCCAAGCTCTCCCATCCAGCCTAGGCCGAGTCACCCAGCTAGTAGCAACGGGTGAAGTGGGGATGGGAGCCCAGGCTGACCGTTTAGATGCAAACATTTTTCCACTAAGGATTTCTGCAAAGGGCAAGATTAGGGGACAGGGAAAGGAGGTGATAGGGAGGAATGGTGATGATCGGGAGGTTTCCAGACTGGGAGATTGGGTGGATGTGGTACTGTTGCCCAAGACGAGGAATATCAGAGAAGAAGGCACTTTGGGGAGAACACAGTGAATTGAGCATTGGACACTTTAAGCATGGGAGAATGTAATTTATTCACTTTTTCATCACAGAGTGTAAAAGAACACCATCCCTCTCTTGGACTCCCTGCTTGAAGAAAAACGAAAAAGAAGCTATGAAAGACAATTTGAGTCAAGCATTTAAAGGCCCCAAACATAGAACATGGAGTTTCATACACAGAAGGGACCTGAAAATTCACGGAGGCTTCAATCTCCTCATTTTACAGATGAACAAATCGAGGCTCAGGGAGGTTAAAATTTTCACCCAAAGTCACACATCCCGTGTTATGAAGGTTCGTTCACCAAATCCTAGATTGCCAAGAATGGTTTTTTTATTCCTTCTCTTACTTGAAAATACATGAACATTTTAAATCCCCAAACAAGGATGGCAGCTATTTGGGGAAGACCTAAAAAAAGCCCCACGATGGTCTGTGTAGTGCACGCAGCTCTGAAGGAGCCCATATCCAATCACTGAAGTTGCCATAGCTCAGTTCACATCCTACAGAAATCCTCTGATAGCAGCAAACACTCAGCGCAAAGGGCTGCCTTATTTTGAACACCGTTCAGAACCAGAGAAGGGAGGAGACAGAAGCAGTCACTTATTATTTGGGACAAAAGGCATAATCAGTGGGAAAATCTGATTTGCAATCATTTAAAAGGGTATTAAAGTGAAAGAAAGACCTGGAAAGATGTGTCTGAGGAGGCTTTTTTTTTTTTTAATGAAAATAGCACATGGTGGGCTTGGCTACTGTATGGATTTAGATCAGTTGTGATGTTAAATCTATATGCCAAGAGAGAGCATGAAAGACCTGTGGCTCACTGATTCCCCTCATTCAACCCCAGCTCGATATGATTTTATTAGCTTGTTATTGATATTTTGATTCATGGAGCAGTGTTAAAATTCAGTACATAAGCATGAACACAGTGGAAGTGATTATTTGAACGACAACCAAAAAAACACCTTTTCCCTAACATAACGATAATCTGGGTGTTATCACCAAGTCTCTAGGCCATCACAGTTATTTTTTTAAGGAAATAAAATAGAAAAGTAAGAGAAAGAGAGGGACCGTGGGTGCTGGGTAAGTCAATATGAGAGAGTTGAATAGAAATAAATATTTCTTTGGGTTCTTTTCTCAACAGAAAGCATATTTGTCCCCAAATTAATTTCAAAATTAATTGCTTGGAAATGAAGTAGCTGAGAAGCTCAAGACCTCATGAACAGCAACAAAACCTTTGGCATACAGGCCTTGCTAGGGCTTGGCTCAGGGCTGGCAATAGAGAGAGGGAAGAATGGATTGGCCCTCCTTTTTTCACCCATACCCTGTTAATCTGGCCAAGCAAGACTGATCCATGCTACTTTCTCCCCACCACATCATCCCTGCTACTTTGGCCTTTGTTCATGAATGTTGAAGAAGAGGAAGAGAAGGAAGAAGCAGCAGGAAGGGAACGCTCAAGAGAAAGCAAAGATTAAGCTACCAAAACAGTTGAAACACCTCATCCCAAAAACTTCACCCTAAAAATAGTTGTTCCATAGTCGGAACACCAGGCTATCATATGCGTGTTCTCTCCTATGCCAAGGTAGGACCACATTCCATGCAGGTTCTCAGGCATCCATAAATATGGATTATGTCCCTGTGGCAAAAATGGTTAGCTGTCCATGAAAATTTTTGTTCCCCTTCATAGTAAAGACTTATTACTAAGACACACAGAACTACATTTCCCAGCACCCCCTATTATCTAGGTGTGGCCATATGACTAGTTGTTACTAACAGAATGCAAACAGAAGTAAAGTACATCATTCTGGACCAAAACTTTTAAGAAACAGGACTACCTTCTCCATGCTCTTTTTCACCTTCCATGATTAGATGCAGATGACAAAAATAAGATCTTAGAGAATAGTGGAGCCACAAGATAGAAGGAACCCAGGTCCCTGAATCAACATGAGGAAGAAAACCAACCACTGATGAGAAATACGTACTTGGAATGTTATATGAGCAAGAAATAAACTCTGTTATGTTAGAGCCATTATATATGTTGTGGACAACTCACAGAAACAGGATGGACCTCTACCCAAAATTTGGTTAAGACGTTGAGACTGATGATGCCACAAATATACCATGAGCATCTGAAAAGATTATTCATATAATGAGGCTTTCTGGAAAGAGCAGGGCAGGGCCCCAAGGAGGTCCCAAAATGGCTTGAGAGAGCAGGAGGAGTAACTGGCTTGGAGTTTAATGGTGGTTAGGAGGCAGGGCTGGGGTGAGGGTTCCCACATGTGAACCAAGGCTTGCATGGTTTGATCCTCCCACCAGCACCAAAGGAGGGAATGCCTGGGCTTCCTTAATTGGCTTGCCCAGATGTGCAGTTGAAGGAGAAGAGGAAATGATGGGCTTAAAAGCTATCAGCGGTCACATGTCAAAAACTGAGCTAGACTTTATAACAATTACTCTTGACATTTGATTGATAACTGAAATGTGCCACGTTTCATTTTATTGAATGAACTTGCATAAGCAGGCCGTTATACTGCTCTATGAAGCCTAGAGCCCATAAGAGAAGTGAAAGTTCTTTTGAATGTCTTATCCAAGAGCTCAGTGTTGTGTATTTTGAGAAGTAAAATGAGCACCTTGGGAGCACCTGGGTGACTCAGTCAGTTGAGCATCTGGCTCTTGGTTTCGGCTCAGGTCATGATCTCATGGGTTGTGAGATCAAGCCCCATGTGGGGCTCTGCGCTCAGCGGGTAGTCTGCTTGAAGATTCTCTCCCTCTGCCTCTCCCACAACTCTCTCTCTCTCTCTCTCTCTCTCTCTCTCTCATAAATAAATAAATAAATATTTTAAAAAATAAAAACTAAAAGGGGCACCTGGGTGGCTCAGTCAGTTAAACGGCTGCCTTTGGCTCAGGTTATGATCCCAGGGTCCTGGGATTGAGCCCCACGTCCAGCTTCCTGCTCGGCGGAGAGCCTGCCTCTCCCTCTCCCTCTGCCTGCCACTCTGCCTACTTGTGCTCTCTCTCTCTCTCTCTCTGTCAAATAAATTTTAAAAAAATCTTTAAAAAATTAAAATATAAATTTAAAAAAATAAAATGAGCACCTTGGTCACTCATCATCTGGAATTCTGAAGGGGATAAGGAAAGTCTTGGTGAGGTCTTGTATTGTGGCTTTAGTATATGCAGAGACATGTGTGACATTCATTTACACATGTGTGAAGCAAGAGCTTCCCAGAGTTCTTTACCCTGAAAAAGGCAACCTTGGACAAAGAACTGTTGCTGCCATTGGCCAAGTCAGACAACCAGACCATTGACAATGGCCCCATGAATGTGTAAACTGTGCAAAGGAGGCCAACTGCTGACCAGGACCTCCGCTGCTAAGACAATGCCTGAAATTCAGCCAGTTGTGCTAAGGCCCCATCTTTGATCAGGTAAGATCTGGCTAAGGGGTGAAAAGCAGAAACTCTCCCACAAACTCCTATTACATGTGATGGCGGCAATACCATACATAAAGTGTCCAAGCTCCCATTTTTGTTTGCTCCATTTATCCTGAGGGGCTTCTCAGGTAGCCAATGGAGTCTTGGAGAGAGGTAACCTCCTCCCGGACCATGACACTTGGCAAAGAACTGAGGACAGGAGAGGCTACCCTCCTCCCAGCTACAGGTAAGATACACCAAAAGACACAGGTTTGGCTCCATCTGGTAGCAGGGAGGCCTCGGTGGCCATGCTGGGCTGGCAGGACGCTGCTTTCACAATCCAAGGCATAATCGTCAGCTGGGTCCAGAGGGTCACATGTTCAGGGCCTGTGCATTCGCAATTTCTGACCCTTATGGGTGGTCCAGGGACTCCAGGAGGCATGAGAGGAGGTGGCTAAATCCTCTACAGTAACAGAGTCTCTGGGGAGCACCAATAGGAGGGCCTGTTTTATTGCATTTTTGGACAACTTCTAGAGCTTCTTTTTGTAGGTAACCCCATTCAAAGTTACTTACAAAGAGTAACAGTAAATATACAGTATAAGTAGGCTTAAGTAGTTAACAGTATAACAGTATAAATGTAAGGAACAGGGGCACCTGGGGGGCTCAGTCAGTTAAGTGTCGGTCTTCGGCTCAGGTCATGATCTCAGGGTCCTGGGATCAATCCCACATCGGGATCCCTGCTCAGCGGGGAGCCTGCTTCTCCCTCTCCCTCTGCCTTTCCCCTCTGCTCGTGCTCTCTCTCTCTCAAATAAATAAATAAAATCTTTAAAAAAAATAAAATAAATGTAAGGAACAGTATACATGGGCTAAGTAAAATTTGTAAATGAGTAATACATTATCTCCAGAACCCGAAAAGCCTAAAAGATGCTGGGCTTGTTTTAATGCTGTGGGTGCTAAAAGAGCCAATAGCTGTTTCCTGACAATGTCGGGACTTTAAGGTGGCCAGGCACCGTACTGTGTGGGGGGTAATTGTCCATTCCTTGTTTGTGAGCTCGTTTGTGAGTGTTTCTAGTCTCTGCATTAGTGTATCAAATGAATCTCCTCGGAGGAGAATGTGATCAGTTTGATGTCATATGTGTGCTTTCAGAGAAAGGTGGGTGTTCTTGAAATCTTGTGTGTGACTGCAAGGCTGTGGAGATACCCCACATGTGGCCCAGTAAAGGTGAACTGAATCACCTCAGGCAGGAAGGCAAACTGGCTGACAGGTTTTGAAATGGCAGTGACCAAAACCTATCAGACAAATTTATGACTGTGGAGTATTTACCAGTTGCTGATTGGATGGAGTAAGTAATTTCAGTAATATTTGGTACAGGGGCCTCAATGGATGGGACCATGGAATTATGGTTGCAATGATCCACCGTGAGGTGCTTCCATCCTTTCTGGTTTTAAGAACAGGCCAAATTGGTCTGTTAAATGGAGAAGTATTGGGAATAATCAACTGTTCTTTAAAATATAATGAGTTTCAATCCTTGAAGGCACTGTGTTAATTAACAATAGGCCTCCAGACCAAATTCACCTTCATTTTGCATGTTTTTCCATAGCTGCATAAGTGGAAACTATGAAAAGGCTTATTTAGTTTCCACAGCTGGTTGTTTGTATGATGACTTCACCCTATGAAGCATTCCAAAATCCAGACTGAGAAAGGGTGGCCTCTGAATCCACCAACCCAGCTGTGTGGCAGCTTGTTTTCTGTTTCATGCTGGCCTTGTCTGTGTTGGTCACATCAAGTTCCACCGGGAGTTGCCATCCAAGTTATTCATTGGCTTCCAATAGGGTTTTACCGTGGCCTTGGAAACTCAGGGTGAGAAGGATTTATACAAAGGTGAAGAGAAAGGGTGAAATTTTCCTTCATTGTATGACTAATGTAACTTTCCTAAGGAGGAGACAGAAAGTTCATGACTCATTTTATGAATTTGTTTTCTATTACAGCATTTATTTATTGACATATGGCTGTGAGGGGTGGCCATTGATGAAGCCTCGGCCAGCTGAATAAAGCCAGCCTCAACTTTTCAGCAGGGTGAACCTTCCAGCTCTTGATTCTGGGATCCAGAACAACAGCTTCCACATGGAGAACATCGCTGACACAGGAAAGGAAAAAAGAAAGAAAAAAAAAACGCTCTGTGCAAAAGTCAACCATGAAGACTCAGGCTAAGCAAAAATAATGCTGACAAGAGTTTTTACATTTTTTTGCTTAATGTGTTCCTCCTGTTCTGCTGTTTGCATAATTCAGACTGTGGCCATTAATTTCTAATTATGCGGGCTGCCTATTGTTTTCTTTAGAAAATAAAATTAAATACTGCCCCTGGACTTGCACAATGAGGAGGTATCCTCAGTCTATCTATCTGGTTATTTAATGCCAGGCAAGGCCCAACCATTTGAGCCACATGGTCTGTGTGTTTTGACATTGGTTTTCTCCTATGACTGGCTCCTATTGCCAAGCTCCCATTTCTCAGGAAAGTCATTTTCGTGGCCCAGGTTTGCTGCTGGAAAATACAAGATCTCATAAAGTGGGACTGCAGAAGCACCTATGACTTGTTAGGTAGAGAAATTAATGCAGAGTTAATTTCGACAAAGTTCATCACATCAGTTAAGAAAACCCTGTCTTCCTTCTGAGGATACTGCAGAGGGACTAAAGGCACAGGAGCAAACCAAACCGGTTTAAATCCTGGCTCTACCACCTCATCACTTACTGGCTGTTTGACCTTAGGCAACTTGACCCCTCTGAGTCTGTTTCCTCCTCTGGACAATGAGGATGATGAGCAGTATCTACCTTAAAGGGTCGCCAAGAAGAGTCTGGGAAACAATGCATGTGTTCTTGATTTTCTAGGTTTGTCCTCTCCCCTGCTGGACTGAAAGCTGAAATAGTCTATAAGTTTCCTGGCTTTGGTTTCTAAAAGTTTAATCCCCTAGGAGATCCTAGAGAACAGAGAGCCTCTGGAATACAGAACATAAGTTTGAGGGGGAAAAAAATGAAGGAAGAAAGATTTCAGGACCCAAGCTAGAGCAAGATTCCTCTGGGCAGAGGTGAGGAGAGGGGAGGAGAAGAACAGACACACCATCTGGTAGTGTGGGCCCCAAATCTTGCTTCTTAGGAAGAGAAGACCCTCAAGATGGGCCAAGACCTCTCCAGGAAGTTCAAGATTTGTCTTCTAAGGAGTCACATGTGCTTGTCCTAAACTATCTTGTCTAAAATGTGTCACAGTCTCTCCTTCTTCAACATGGAACCTCTTCTTAGTGGCCGGGTCATCATGCGAATTCATTGCCATGCAGCTCTAGCGAGTGATGCCCTCAGGTCCTCAGGTTCTTCCAAAATCTGTAGGGCCATTTGTCTCTGCATTCCGTGGCCCCAGACCAGTGTGCTAATCAATGTTTGAATCTTCTTTTCATGTTTTTTTTCTCCCGTCTCTTGATTTCGGGCAGTCTCTTGTCCAAAGTCCCTTCCTGCCTACAGTAGGTCAGTATGTCTCTCTATAGCAGCTCCTCTCCTTTATTCTAATTTGCTTTTACAAACCTTGTATGGGCTTCGAAATGAAATAAAAATTTCTTAGAATTGATTATAGAAAGAGGTCAACAGATTCTGAGTAAGAGACCAGGGAGTTAGTAATGAACTTTGTCAGATCTATTTTGACTGTGTTATGGACTGAATTGTGTTTTCCCCAAAATTCCTATGTGGAAGCCCTGACCCTCAGTGTGACTGTATTTGGAGATAGGACCTATATGTAGTAATAAAGGTTACGTGAGGTCATAGGGTGGGGCCCTAATCCTATGGGACCATGACCTTATAAGAAGAGGAAGAGATAGCGGATCTCCCCCCCACCTCTCTACAGGCACACAGAGAAAAGACTGTGTAAGGACACAAGGAGAAGGTAGCCATCCGCAAGCTAGGAAGAGATGTCTCACCAGAAACCACCTTGATCGTGAACTTCTGATAAATTATTCTTGTTTAAGCTACCTAATCAGAGGTATTCTATTATGGCTGCCTGAACAGACTGACATAGACGGCTTAAAGAGCTTTTTTTTTTTTTGGCCAACACTCAGGATCCTGCCTGTGTTATTCAGAGGAGTTGCTGGATGAGTAAGAAGTTACTTTTAAAAATTCAAATAAAATATTATAAAAGAAAAATTAATGAAGATTTTTCCATTATGTGACCTATTGGAAAATGTATTATAAGGTAAAATTCCAGTGCCACAATCGATCTTCATCTGCAGACTTGTGCAAGAAGTCCTTTTGGTCAACGTAAAGCACAACTGATCAGCATTCTGGTGATACAAATCTAAACACGAAAAAACTCTACTGGTATGAAGCCAATGTTTCGGTGCCCACGTTTTAATTCAATTCTAAACACATTCTTACAACCATCACCACTAGCTTTCCCAATGCACCATCAAGAAAGGTAATCATTGTGGTACTCATTGCAAGACCTTCTTGCAGAAGTGTGGAAGATAAATCCAAGCTCCAAGTATTCTCTGGCAGCTTTGTTTTCTTTTTTTAAGAGAATACCAACAACTACTCAAAAATAGCTGTGTTAAGATAAATGATATTAACCATTTAGATGGGGACCATCATGACTGTCATAAAGATGCTTTTTTGTTATTGTTTAAAAATTTAAAAAAAAACTAAATAAATAAAATCTTTAAAAATGGGGGGGGGGGGCGCCTGGGTGGCTCAGTCGTTAAGCGTCTGCCTTTGGCTCAGGTCATGGTCCCAGAGTCCTGGGATCAAGCCCCACATCGGGCTCCATGCTCGGCGGGAAGCCTGCTTCTCCCTCTCCCACTCCCCCTGCTTGTGTTCCCTCTCTCGCTGTGTCTCTCGCTATCAAACAAATAAAATCTTTAAAAAAATTTTTTAAAAAAACTAACCTTATTCATGCATCACTTAACTCACAAAGAAAAAATAATAATTTTTTTTCTGGAATCAGCTAGATCAGGGATGGCCAACTACAGGTCACATGCCAAATCCAAATTCCCACCACAGCCAGTTTTTGTAAGGCCTAGACCTAAGAATGTTTTTACATATTTTTATAAAAATGTAATTAACATACAGCATTACATTAGTTTCAAGTGTATAATATGATTTGACAATTCTATACATTACTCAGTGTTCATCGTGATAAGTGAACTCTTAATCCCCTTTATCTATTTCACTCCCACCCATCTCCCCACTGGCAACCAGCATGGGTAGAGCTAAAGAGTATTATGCCAAGTGAAATGTCAGACTGAGAAAGACAAATACCATATGATTTCATTCATATGTGGAACTTAATAAACAAAACAACAAAAAAAAGAAAAAAGACACAAAAAACACGGTCTTAAATACAGAGAACAAACTGGTGGTTTTACATTTTTAAGATTGGAGATGATGATGACGATGATGACAGTGATGAGAACTACGAAGAAGGAGAAGGGAGAAGAGGAAGGAGGAGAAGGAAGAAGAGGAAGGGGAGGAGGGGGGAAGAGGAGGAGGAGAAACAGAGAATTCATGTGGCCAGCAGAGCCTAAAATATTTCCTCTCTGGCCCTTCACAGAAAAAAATTGCCTGAGAGTAAAATTATGTATTGACTTTGGGGCAAGCGCTAGGAATGGAAGAATGGTATTTATATGAAATTGCAAAATAGGGCTAAATATACAAGACTCTGCACACATTCATTCCTCTTACAGTGGAAATATTAGATAATCAATCTCCACTAAAACAAGGAGTCTATGGGAAAGTGAAAATATTTGGGAAAAGTGTTTGAGGTTAATCACTGATACATCCCTTGCAAAGCAGAAAGTAAGTTCATGGTTCCAACGTCAAGGTAGGGAAGGGACACGGAGTAGAGACGTATGAAGGGCCATGATACAAAAAGATAAATTGATTGCAATAGGTAGCAAATCAAAGAAAATTAAAGAGGAGCACTCTTGTATAGACGTTGCTACAAGGCACACATCTAGACCAAATAGATCATAGATGTTAAAATCTGCCATTTAATTTGGCTGAGAAAAAAACATCAGAAGCTAAAGACATTTGCATTATTCTTGGAGGGAGCTTTTGATAGCAGAATTCTGTCTTCTCATCAAAGACAAGTGTGCCCAAGCACTCTTATTTATATTACAGGGGCTGAACCTCAAGAGGAAGATTTTAAAAATAAAGCCACCCCATGCAGAAGGTAAAGAACAAAAGAACATTCCTTTTCATTAAGTCTTGATTGGGATAGGTTGAGGGGAGGGCAGTGTGTTATTTTGGTTGAAAATCAAATACACCAAATGAGCAAAGGACATAAAAAGATAATTAACATTAAGAAATAAAAATATGAGAAAGTGCTCGTCCTCCTAATTGCCTAAAGAAATGCAATTTAAAGTAATCTCAAGGTGTCACTTTATGCTATTAAATTAGCAAGATTTTTTTAATGGCAAGAACGATGTGTGCGGGCAAAGTTGAGGTAAAGCTGGACACATCTACTGTTCTAGGGTGGGGTGGAGGTGAAAGGAATGCTCACTGGACATTGGAAAGAAACGGGGTACCTCGTGCTAAGAGTCAGAAGATGTTCCTTCTCTTTGGTATAGATGCTCACTTTGGGGAAATTAATCTTAAGGAAATAATTCAAGAGAAGAAAAAAAATTCTCAATTCAAAAACATGTTCACTGATACCCTATACATATAAACACAGGCAATTAGAAACAACCAAATGTTCAAAACCGGGAGACATGAGTAAATATTGATATTATATCCATTTGGGAGAGAATAGCATATAGCCATTGAAACCTTAATAACAAAGACCACGTAGTAACATGGAAAAAATATTTTAGGATATTGTCAAGTCAGAAAGCAAAATGCACAACAGTATGTGCAGTATATTTATAACTACTAACTATATACATGCTCACTGGACACAGACTTAAAGCCATACCCCAAAATAAAACATTGTATGAGAGGGGGGCGCCTGGGTGCCCCAGTTAGTGAAGAATCCGACCCTTGATCTCAGTTCAGGTCTTGATCTCAGAGTTGTGAGTTCAAGCCCTGCATTGGGCTCCACACTGAACCAGTAAACAAACAAACAAAAACAAAAAACACTATATGAGAGGGTAGGGTTGTAAGATGATGGATGTTTTCCTGGCATCAATTGTCTTTAATGTTGATATATTATGTTTTCCTTGTTAAAGAAAAAGCTTTTTGAGTTTCTTGCATGTACATATGAGCATTCAACTGATGAATCTAGATCCACCGGAATGTAGCACATCCCATCTGGGAATTTTTTTTTTAAGATTTTTATTTATTTATTTGTCAGAGAGAGAGAGAGAGAGAGAGCAGAAGCCAGGGGAGCAGCAGAGGGAGAGGGAGAAGCAGGCTCTCCACTGAGCAGGGAGCCCAATGTGGGGCTTGATCCCAGGACTCCCGCGATCATGACCTGAGCCAAAGGCAGATGCTTAACCGCCTGAGCCTACCCAGGCTTGCCCCCCACCTTTTTTTTTTTAAGATTTTTATTTTCATCTGGGACTTTTCTGAGACCAGGTTTTCTGGCACGTAGTAATGAAAAACCTCAAAGTGGCCACTCAGATGGAAGAGTTTGCAGTCTGCTTTATGAGCCAACCAGAGCCCTGAACTCAGACTCTTGCTTAATGTGAAGTTTTTCCTCATTTTTCATTCTATATCTAGACCTTCATGTCTGCTAAGAGAGTCTTGCTGAGCTAGTATTTGAGTTCCCAGGCAAACAAATTCAGCTTTGTTTCCAATTGCCACTTAGTAGTCTCTTTTACTACAATGGGACGCATCATCTGAAGATCTCACTTAATATCTATGGTAGTCACTACATTGGGGAAACTGTCATGGCAGCTCCCGCTCCCCTGGTCATGGCCGCAATGAGAATTGACTGCACCCCGTCGGCCCCCACCTGTTCCAGGAAGCAGCTGGGCACATAAAACCCGTCATCCCATTACTAAGCAATCCTTCCTCTTGAGATGTCCCCACCCAAATTGCTCATATACCCCCTTGTAGCCAACCGGGGACTGATAAGTGTACCTAAAGACAATTAGAAAGTCCCCCCTGCTTCTAAAATTCCCATCTCAATAGAATGCTTGCCAATTTGCAACTGTCTCAGTATTTGCTTACTTTCCACCATACAACTGATTCTCCCCGCTAATACCATTGAACCCCCACTGAAACCAAAGTGACCTGCAGAAGGGGTCCCTTGCTGCAAGTTTATGAATACACAGCTTCTGTTGATTGTGCCTTGGACTTAGTTTTGTCTTTGACACTTTATTTAGACAGTTTTCCCAATCTTTTAAATAATTAAGATGAAACAATTGTGAAGGAGTAAAAAGCCAGTGGCTCCTTAAGATTGAAAACGAATCCCATTAAAGGAAACCGAAAGCCAAACTTTTAGTAGTTCAATTATGAAACAACCAAAAATGAAGAAAAGATGAGGCCCAATTTTAAAGCTTCTGAATGTGAGATTTCAATCACGTCTCCAAGCTTTTCAAATTGGAGAGAAGCATTTTACTTAAATCACAGACAATCGTACCAAGACGTCTTTCCCTCTGGACTCATCTAGAATTTCCACAGAGTCATGTGATTCCTTTTTCTTTGTCCAGTTGCAGCTCCTCTGTCTTCTCAGCCTTATGATGATCCTTATGATGATCCAACCGGCAGAGAATCATGGTAAGCAGTGTACTTCCCAGACCCTTCTTTCTGCCCCGACTCCTCACATCATGTCCCTGCAATGATGAAAAGTTCTCCTCAAAGAAAGCCTGCAAAAAAAAAAAGTGCTTCCTTTGCACCAATCTGTAAGTAACTGGCAATAATTTAGTGCTAACCCTTGTCGTGGATTCAGCTGCATCCCCCAAAAGATATGTCCAAGTCCCAATCCTCAGGATCTCTGAAGGTGACCTTGTTTAAAAAGGTTTCTGCAGATGGAATGAAGTGAAGAGGAGGTCTTACAGGATTAGAGAGGTCCCTAAATCCAAGGGCTGTGGTCCTCAGATGGAGAGAGCAATGTGGAAGGACAGAGACAGACAGGGAATAGGGTCACGTGACTCTGGAGCATTGGAGTTGCAAGCCAAGGACTGCAGGCAACCACCGGAAGTCAGGAGATGGGCATGGAACAGAGTTTCCTGTGGAGCTCTCAGGGGCAGCATGGCCTTGCAAATCTTCAACTTTGATTTCTGATGTCCAGCCTCCCGAACTGTGGGAGAATACATTTCTGCTGTCTGAAGGTACTTTGTTACAACAGGCCTTAGACACTAATTCAACCCTCTTAGGCTATTTGTGCTTGAGAGGCCAGGGCTTAGATGGTGGGATTGCAAGAACGAGTCAACTGGTAGGGAAGACTTTTGAAGAGTCACAGGTCCTATAAGCAATTGCCCGGAAAGTACACCATGAGTCCTAAGGCAAAAACCAAATACTTGAAGGGACACAGGAGTCAGTGTGGTCCCCAGAGTTGTGAAGAGAGGGAGGAAAGGACATCTGAAGTGTCACCAAATGTTATTCACACCTGATACCACTGCACATATAGATCGCTAATTCAGGAACCCACCATTCGTCTTGCAGGTTACCTTGTCTTACTTCCCTAAACTTCTTCTTTAACTCTTTCTCTTCCTTTAAACATCTTACTAAGAAACTCCATCAGAGAGGAGGCAAGGCGAAAGGAGGAAACAATATAGGCTAGTAGGAACCACAGAAGGAATATTTATTGATACACTAATTTGATTTTTTCACTGTATTTTTCCCTTCTCCAAAGAAAGGAGAAAGGCCTTTGTATTCTTTTGTCTGGAGGATGGGGAGATGGTGCCGGCAGGAGGGGGAGGTGCTGTTACCTGACAGAAAGCAGGCTAGGAGGGATGCACAGTTTTGGAGTTTTGTTTTCAAAACCTTCAGATTATTGAGGTGATTAAATTAGGCTCTAGAAAGGAGAAGAAAAGGACAAGACCTTCCCTGTGTTGGGGTTGGGAGTTTCAGGAGTAGAAGCAGCTAAATCAGAGAGAGAGAGAGAAGGCATCTCTGAGGCGGGGATGGATCCCTGACCCCTGACTTGGGTAAAACCTCAATGGGGAGAGACTGGAGTGTCTTTAGGAGGCTGGGGAAACACACACAGAAACACCATGGCACCAGAAGCCCCAACAAAGGTCCCCAGTGGCTAATTGACCTGGAAGCAGCCTAGGCTTAAACAATGAAGCATGATTAATCATGTGATCTAAAAACCAGGCTTCAACACTGCCCAAGGGAGGGAGAGACAATGACCTATTCATACCTCAGTATTTCCCACAGTCCAGGCAAGATGGAGAATAAAGTCAGATCTGATTTGATAGATCTGATTTGATAAGAATATTAAAGAATGCAAAGTAATGTCTCTTGTCCATTCAAGTTTGTGGACTCAAGTAAGAAGATTTAGTGGCAGAGCCAGGGGGAGTTAATACTTAAATTCAGTTTGGAGGTTTAAAATGAATTTCAGTTCTGCAATGTTTTTTTGTAGGCTAAATTAGTAGAGAGAATTAGGAACTGACATGAATAGAATTGTCCTTTATTTATGAAGAGGTTTATTGTTGCCAAATAACAGAGACTTTCCCTATGTGGAGTCACCCATGTGTGTCTTTAACACACACACAAATGTTACTAGAGATAAAGACAGGAATAGGTATTTTATGATAATCGGGTCAGTCCATCAGGAAGGTGCAACAATTGTAAACACATAGGCACCTAACAAAAGAGTGCCAAAACACATGAGAAAAAAAACTCACTGAAATGAAAGGAGAAATAGACAACTTGACAATCACAAAGATTGCTATACTGTGCTTTCAATATTGGATATAACAACTAAGCCAAAGATGAACAAGCAAATAGAAGACTTGAACAAAGCTAGAAACTAACTAGGCCTAACAGATATCTCTATTAGAATACTCCACCCAACACGAGAAAATAGTTTTCTCAAGTGCACAGGGAACATTCTCAAGGATAGACCATATGCAGAACCATAAAACAAACATCAATAAATTTAGAAATAAGATAAAGTACTTGAAACAATGGAATCAAATTAGAAATTAATAACAGAAATAAATTTTGGAAACTCACAAATACATGAGAATTAAAAACACACTCCTACATAATCAACAAATCAAAGAAAAAATTAATGGAGAAATTTAAAAATATTTTGTGATGAGTATAAACAAAGACACAACATACCAAAAGTCATGAGATTCAACTAAAGTGGTTCTTAGAAAATTTAAAGTGGGACACTTGGGTGATTCAATCAGTTAAGCGTCCGACTCTTGATTTTACCTCAGGTCATGATCTCAGGATCAGGAGATCGAGTCCTGCATTGGGCTCTGCACCAGGCATGGAGCCTGCTTGGGATTCTCTCTCTCCTTCTTCCTCTGCCCCTCCCCCCACTGGTGTGCATGCTCTCTCTCTCTCTCTCTAAAAAAAAAGAAAAGAAATGAATATTTATAGCTATAAATGTTACATTTTAAAACATGGGAATTTTCAGGAATAGAAAAACCATCCTAAAATTCATATGGAATCTCATGGGACCCTGGAGAGTCAAAACAATCTTGAAAAAGTACAAAGTTGGTGAATTTACACTACCTGATTTCAAAACTTACTACAAAACTATAATAATCAAAACAGTGTGTTACTGGCATAAGGATAAATATATACACCATTTGAATAGAATCAAGATTCCAGATATAAATCCAAATATATAAGGTCAGTTGATTTTTTAAGTAGACTTTATTTTTTAAAAGTAGTTTTATTAGATTCAGAGCAAAATTGAGCAGAAAGTACAGAGTTTTCCCATATACTCCCTGCCCCCACACATGCATTGCCTCCTCCAATATCAACAAGAATGGTACAGTTTTTGAAATTGGTTAACCTACTGCCTATATACAATGGACTACTATTCAGGCATAAAAAAGAGTGAGATCTTGCCATTTGCAACAACATGGATGGATCTGGAGGGTATAATGTTAAGTGAAATAAGTAAAAAAAAAAATTACATGATTTCACTCATATGTGGGTTTGAAGAAACAAAACAACAACAAAAAGAAACAAACAAAAAAACAGACTCTTAAATACAGAGAACACACTGGTAGTTGCCAGAGGGGAGGTGGGCGGGAGGTGTTAAACAGATAAAGAGGACCAAGAATGCACTTATCTTGATGAGCACTGAGCAATGTATAGAATTGTTGAATTATTATACTATACACCAGAAGCTAATATAACAACGTGTGTTCACTATACTTCAATGGAAAATAAAATTAAAATTAATTTTTAAAAACTGATTAACCTATATTGACACATAATTATCACCCAGAGTCCATACTTTAATTAGGGTTCACTCTTGGTGTTTTACATTGCATGGGTTTGGGAAAATTTATAGTGACATGCATCCACCATTATAGTATCATACAGACTGGTTTGCCCTAAAAATCCTCTGTGCTCCACCTAGTCATCCCTCCCTCCTAATCCCTGGCAACCACTTCCATTTTTACTATCTCCATAGTTCGGCCTTTTCCAGAATGTCATATAGTTGTAATCACATAGTATGTAACCTTTTCAAATTGGCTTTGTTCACTTAACAATATGAATTTAAGATTCCTCCATGTCTTTTCATGGCTTGATAACTCACCACCTTTTAGTGCTGAATAATATTCCATTGTCTGGTTGTACCACTGTTCATCTGTTCATCTAATGAAAGACATCTTTTTTAAAAATAATTTACTTATTTGAAAGAGAGAGAGCACACACATGAGAGAGCAGGAGCTAGGGGGAGGGGCAGAGGGAGAAGAAAAAGCAGACTCCCCACTGAGCAGGGAGCCTATGCAGGGCTCGATCCCAGGACCCTGAGATCATGACCTGAGCCAAAAGCAGATGCTCAACCAACTGAACCACCCAGGCACCCCTGAAAGACATCTTGGTTGCTTCCAAGTTTGGGCAATTATGAATAAGCTGCTAAAAAACATTTGTGTGCAGGTTTTTGTATAGACATAGTTCTTACTTATTTGAGTAAATACTAAGGAGCATGCTTGCTAGATCACATAGCAAGAGTGTGTTTACTTTTGTGTGAAACTGCCAAACTGTCTTCCAACATGGCAGTACCATTTTGCATTCCCACCAGCAATGTATGAGACTTCCTGTTGCTCTGCATCTTCACCAGCATTTAGTGTTGTCAGTGTTCTGGATTTTGGCTCTTCTAACAAATATGTAATGGTATCTCATTGTTGTTTTAATTTGTATTTCCTTAATGACATATGATGTGGAGCATCTTTTCTTATGCTTATTTGCCACTTGAATATCTTTTTTGATGAGGTGTCTGTTCAGGTCTTTTGCCCATTTTTTAATTTGCTTATTTTCTTATTGAGTTTTAAGAGTGTTTTGCATACTTTGGATAACTGTCTTTTGTCAGATGTTTCTTTTGCAAACATTTCCTCACAGTCTGTGGTTTGTCTTCTCATTTTCTTGATGGTGTCATTTGAACAGCATAAATTTTTTAGTTTAATGAAATCCAGCTTTATCAATTATTTCTTTCTTTGGTATTGTATCTAAAAGTCATCACCATGCCTAAAGTCATATAGATTTGTCCCTATGTTCTAGAAGTTTTATTGTTTTGGGTTTTACATCTATTTTGAATTAATTTTTGTGAAGGGTGTAGGATCTCTGTCTAGATTCATTTTTGCATGTGGATATCCAGTTGTTATGGCACCATTTGTTGAAAAGACTCTCTTTTCTCAGTACTATTGCCTTTGCTCCTTTGTCAAAGATCAGTTGACTATATTCCTGTAGGCCTATCTGGGTTCTCTGCTCTATTCCATTGACCTATTGTTCTCTTCTTTTGCCAATACCACACTGTCCTAATTACTGTAGCCTTAGGGTAAGTCTAGAAGTTGGATAATGTTAATCCTCCAACTTTGTTCTTTTCCTTCAATAGTGTGTTGTTATTTTGGGTCTTTTGCCTCTCCATATAAACTTTAGAATCAGTTTGTCAATATTATTGGTCATTTGATTTTTGATACAGATGTCCAGACCATTCAATGGGAAAAGGATGGTCTTTTCATCAAATTATATCAGGAAAACTGGATATCCACATGGAAAAGAATGAAGTTGGACCCCCTTACCTTATACTATATATAAAAAATTAACTCACAATGGATCAAAGACCTAAAATATAAGAGCTGAAACCATAAGACTCTTAGAAGAAAACATAAGAGAAAAGTCCACAACATTGGATTTGGCAATGATTTCTTAAATATGACATCAAAACCATAGGCAAGAAAGGAAAATATAAATTGAACATCATTAAAGTTAAAAACTTGTATGCATCAAAGGACACCATTAAGAAAGTGAAAAGACAACCCACAGGAGAAAATATTTGAAAATCATATATCTGAGAAAGGATTAATATCCAAAATATACAAAGAACTCCTACAACTCAACACTGACAACCAAAAGAATAACCCCAATTCAAAATGGGAAAAGGACTCGAATAGACATTTCTCCAAAGAAGATAGGCAAATGGCCAATAAGTACATGAAAGATGCTCAGCAGCATTAATCATTAGGGAAATTCAAATCAAAACCACAATGGATACCAGCATTAGGATGGCTATTATCAAAAAAAAAAAAAATAAGCAAACAAAAACAGAAAATAACAAGTGCTGTTAAGGATATGGAGAAATTCAAACTCTTGTGCATTGTTGGTGGAAAAGTAAAATAGTCATTATGGAAAACATTTTGGTGGTTCCTCAAAAAGTTAAGCATAGAATTACCAAATGATTCAGTAATTCCAATTTTAGATACATACCCTATAGAATTGAAAACAGAAACTCAGAGGTTTCTGGGTGGCTCAGTTGGTTAAGTGTCTGCCTTTGGCTCAGGTCATGATCTCAGGGTCCTGAGATCAAGTCCTGCATCGGGCTCCCTGGAGCTGCTTCTCCCTTTGCCTGCCATTCCCCCTGCTTGTGTTTTCTCTCTCTCTCTCTCTCTCTCTCTCTTTCTGACAAATAAATAAATAAAATCTTTAAAAAGAAAGAAAACAGAAACTCAGATACTTGCACATCAATGTTCACAGCAACATTATTGACAATAGCCAAAAGGTGGAAGCAACTTACATGTCCATCAACAGAAAAAAATGGATAAACAAAATGTGGTCTACACCACGGAATATTATTCAACCTTAAAAAAGAATGAAATGCTAGTACGTGCTACAACATGGATGGACCTTAACGAGTGAAATGAGTCAGGCACAAAAGGACAAATATTGTAGGATTCTATTTATATACCTAGGATGAGCAAATTTGTAGAGACAGAACGTAAAATAGAGGTTACCAAGGGCTGGGGGGAAGGGGAGTGGAGAGTTATCCTTTAATAAGTAAAGACTTTCAGTTTGAGATGATGAAAAAGTTCTGGAAATGGATAATGGTGATAGTTGTTTGCATTCCAAATATACTTAATGCCACTTAATTGTACTACCAAAGTGATAAATTTTATATTATGCATATTTTACTACAATAAAAAATACTTGTATTTGAACTTAGATCTCAAAATATCTGAGACATTTGTTTAAAATTATAGTATCCTTATCTCATAGATGTATATCTCAGAATGGACCTAGGTAGTAGACAACAGTAGTACAACAACACATGCTTGAGATGAGATACACTACAGAATTTATGGTTGAATCAGTGTGTCTGCCTGGGCAATACACCTAACCCCACTTCCCAGTGTGCCCACAGTCCAGTCTTTTGTTTAGAATTTTTCCCATTACAACAATATATTGAGAGCTAGGAATTGTGCTAGTCAAAGTCAAATGGCCCATGTTCTCTGCTCTAGGTCAGGCATGCTGACCAGCATGCTAGATGCCATAAAAGAAGTGTGCATTGAAGCACAGAGGAAGTCCCACTGAGGCTGCTAAATCAGACTGAGCCTGGTCAGAAGAGGAGGTGGTACTTGATGCACAGTTTGGAGGAAGTAGGAACTAGCCAGGTGAAAACCTGAAGGAAGGCATTTCAAGAAAACAAAGAAACAACAACCTATGGGCCCCTATAAACACAACAGTCTAAGACTGGCATGTTCCAGAAGCTACAAGTAGTTCAATGTGCCTGGAGCAAAGGGCATGCCTAGAGCAGGGGAGTAGGGAGAAGTAAGGTAAAGAGGCAAGCAAGTGAGTAAAGCAAGATTAGCATGGAATTTTTCCTTGACCTTGAAAGTTAGGGAAATTTACTGAAGGAATTTATGACAAGGAGTGACAGATGATCTGAACTTCAAAATTAGTAACAGCAACAAAGAGGGTAAACTAGAGGGGACTGGAAAATTAAAAGGCTCTGGCTATCATGGAGGTGAGAAAGTAAGGCAGGTCTGATCTAACTAAGGCAATGGCAAAAGAAGGAGGAGAAAGAGACAAAAGATAAAAAGAAGGAATAACCTTTAAGACTTTGTGGCCCTGTGGATATCTGGCATGACGGAGAGGGACAGCTCTAGGATTCATTCATTCATTCATTCATTCATTCATTCATTTATTCATTCTCTGTCTTTATTGAGTGTTCAATAATGCCAGGCATACTATTTTAGAATAACCCCCAGGCTTAGGTTGGATTACCCAGAAGCAGATCCCTGAGTTGAGGATTTGTTCACAAGAGATTTAATAAGAACCTGCTCTCCAGCAAGGCTGGTAAGGAAGTGGGGGGAAGCAGGACAGAGATAGGGAGAAAGGCAAGTCCTTCAGAGAGTAGTTGCATTCTGTCCCTGCGGGAGAACCCCAGAGTGTGAGTTATACCCGAGAGATGTCTATATCTAAGGCAACAGAGCTGGGCTTTGGTTTTCCTAGGCGGAACCCCCACAGTGTAACCTTTCTAAATGTATCTTAGCTCCTTTTTTTAAGCTTCTATGTATTTTTTCAACATATAAACAGTTGTACATAATTAATGTATACAACTTAAGTATGGTTAAGTCTGGAGATAAGTATGCACCCATGAAACCATCACCATAACTTATACCACAAACTTAATTCATCACCTCCAAAAATTTCTTCTCAAAAAACTAGAAATGGAGCAACCATATGATCCAGCAATCCCACTTCCTGGTATACATCCAAAGAATTGAAATCAGGATCTCAAAGAGATAAATGTGTCTTAACCCTTAACCTATTTGTCTTCCCTTTTTTAATCCTATGAGAGACCATTCTACCTCATTACATGATTTCCTCTCATTTCCACCCCTAAACTCATCCCTGCTAATCCTCACTATCACTCTTTAAAGTTTTCTTCCCTACCCCTTCCACTAAGCTCAGGCAAACCTGCTCATTCATTCAACAGACATTGATATAGAACTTGCTATATGCCAGTCACTGAATTAGGAGCTGGAGGTAGGAAGAAAAGCAAAGACAAATAAGACTCAAACTTTAGCCATCTTTAGCCTCTGATGACATCATGATGTTGTAGTAGGACCTCTAACTTTGCAATCAGATAGACAGACCCCTTTACTCACAGACAATCTTGGACCAATTCATATAACCTCTCTAAACCTCAGGTTTCTTAATCTGTAAAATGGGAATACTAATTCCCAATAACATTTCTTCCAAAAGAAAAATCCCAAAAGATTTGAAAAAGATTAAACAATGTATGTAAAGCACCCAGCACAGTGTCTGGTACATTAAAAGTACCCGGGAGAAAGTTTTGCTAATTGTGGGGAGTTTTGGAAAAGGGAAAATGTTCTGTTCCCTTTCAAACAGTTGCAGCAACTACAGTACAATGGAAAATTAATCACCGACTTGGAAGACCTGGGTTTGAGCTCAACTCTAGTGCTTACCAGTGTCCTTGGACATATACACTGCACTTTCTTCATGGTAATTGATTTTTATAGATGGTTTAGAGGCTTTCCAGCATCTGATCCCCTTTCACATTTGACAGAGGGCAAGGGGTCCCAACTGTGTGACCCTAGGAAGAAGCAACTACAAAAGCCACAGAAGCCAACACTGCAGCTAGGACAGGCACAGGACCAGGCTCCGCCAACCAGAGATCCCCTCCTAGGACTGAGCCAGCAAACAGAGGATTCTGGGACAGTGGAACCTACCATTTGGTGCAAGCAGTGATAGCAGCATCCAGTACCCCTGGCAGTGATGCCAACAGAGATAATTCAGGGTTCATGATCCAAAAAAGGCCCAGGATGCCCTCTTCTGAAAATGAGGAGCATACCTATTTCAGAGGGTTTGGGGGGAAATTGAATATGAAAAAACTGATCATGGGGACTGGAGCATAATAGATGTCTAATAAATGTATCTTGAGTCTGTTTAGGAGGCTTTCCCAAGTTTCTCAAAAAGGCTGAGAGTTTCTGGACTGCTCCACCTAAACATAGAGTTCTCAAGGACAATTTTTCCATCTCCCATCCGAGTTATGTATTTCTCACCCCAGTTATATATTTCTCCTTACTCTCCACTCCAAGTTCAAAGTACACTTAGCTCTGATATGCAGAAGAATTCCGTTCATTATCTCCAGTATTTGTACATTTTGTCTTGCTCTCTGGTTAAAAAGTAACTAGTTTATCTGGTGCTTTCTGAAAGGTAAGATTGGAAGGCTTCAGAAATAGCTTCCTGCCTTCTAGTTTAAGGTCTAGGTGAAGGAGAGAAAACCCACAACCACAGAAATCATCTCAACAGCTACAATGAAACAGACAGTAAGTGCTGGATGTGATCCTTGCCAGCAAATATCATCACAAAATAAAAGTCCTGCAAGATAATGCTCTGTGCATAAGGGCATTCACTAGCTCTATTTCCTGACCCTCTTCCTTGGCTCCTTAAAGTTTTTTATGGGAAATCTCTTTCATTCTTTCAGGCCCAGCCATCCCCTCCAAGCTGGTGGCCCTCCAAGCCACAATGCCCCGTTTCCACCCACCTATTGTGTACCCCCACCTGGTTCCACCCACACCTCTACTCAGTACCTAAAACACTGAACTCACTATCTCCTACCTATCCCTAACCCTTTGCCCAAACCACTCCCTCTTCTGATTTCTTTCTTTTTATTTATGATTGTACCATTTTCCCAATCACCCAGGCTGCAGTCCTTGGTGTTATGTCTACTTCTTTCTCCTCCTTCTCCTATAACCCATGCTTTGCACAGACGTTCATATCCATCACCCCCCCTTCCCTTCCCACTGCCACCACCCTGGTTAAGGCCCAGGTGCTTTTATTTTTAATCTCTCAGTGGTAACAATAGCTTCCTAGTTAGCCTTTAGCGTTTCTCCCTTCTTCCCTGGCTATGTGCTCTCCTCCTTACAGACCTTACTTAACTGACTAAACATTGTCTATTCAAGCCAACGAACATTTATTACAAACCTAATTGTGCATAAAACTATTCTAGGTGTTCTCTAAGATTCAATAATTGAAAAAGATAACCCTTAATTGGAAGAAAACATGGCTTGTCTTTAAATTAAAGTTATTTTTGTATTTAACAACTACCTTGAGAGAAGTATACTCACACACATACATACAAAACATTATCAGTGTTTAAAGAGAGGGATAAATGGGTTTGGTGTAAATTTTAAAAACACACTTGAAGAACTCCATTTCTATGGACTTAATGTTTTCCCCCCAAAACTCATACGTTAACATTGTAAGCCCCAAGGTGATGGTAGTAGGAGGTTCGGACTCTGGAAGGTGATTAGGTCATGAGGGTGGAGCGACCTTGGAGAGCCCCCTTACCCCTTCTGCCACATGTGGTTACAGTGAAAGGATGGCCTCCAGAACTTGAACTTGATCTTGGACTCTCCAGCCTCCAGAACTGTGAGAAATTCTCATTCTTTATAAGCCACATGATCTATGGCCTTTTTGTTTTAGCAGCCCAAGAAAAAGAAAAAAGCCAACACAACAGTTTTCCAGAATCTGCCTTTAAGTATTCCCTACTATGCTTTTTTACTTCCCTGTCTCCTTATATTTGTTCACACTGTTCCTTCTGCCTGGAATATCTTCTTTCTCTCTTGAAGTCTTACCTATCTTCCAAATCCTAAGCTCAAAATATTTTCCCTCCAAGAATACTTTCCTAATTAGTTCCAATCAGAGGTGATCTTTCTTATGTCTAAATACTCAGACTCTTTGTACTGTTCCTTCCGTGTTCATGAAAGTCTACCTTGAGTTAATTACTTATGTACATCTTTTATTGTCTTAGAGAAAATAAGCTCAATAAGTATAAAAATCCTGTTTCATTCATCATATCACTCAAAAAGTCTACCATAAAGTTTTACTCATGGTAGGGACTCAACAAACAATTTGGGAAGGCATGAGTAGGAACTGAACTCTTTGATTTTATCCCAGTCATTTGACTCGCAATTGCCCTTTACCACCCCCCTTATTCTTTCCCCTCTCAAATATCCATTAATATAAGCTGCAGACCACCCATCAAACCTAAAAGCAAAACAGAACAGCTCAAAAAGTATCCAAGAATCTGGAAAAGGACATGGTTAGAGTAAATGCTGAGTAGGAAACTTCCTGTTTCTTTTATTGAAGAACTTTAGCAAGAGCATCTAGTACAATGGTTACACAGAGTAAGCACACAATAAATATTAGATGGCTGAATGGATGGATGGGTGGTTGAAAGAATGGATGGGGGAGGGACAATGTCAAAGAATCTTTTACTTAATAATTTAGAGAGGCTGGCTATCAATTCTCGTTCTTCATATCTTAAAAAAATAAGAATGTATCTTTTTATTTATTCCTTTTTAACATTCATTTCAACTCAGCAACTGAATATTAGGCAGGGCTCTAAGGATCTTACCTATTATGAAAATGAGTAGGTCCTGAGAGCCTGCCAAGACAGAAAGGATTCAGGGTGAATGTTGAAAAGACAGTCAACAGAGGCAACATCTCTGTCTTGAGAAGTCAGACTGAGACACTCAGGAGTAAAGGGGTCATTCCAGTGGAAGAAAATGGTGACAACAGCAAAGATTGCTCTGCTCTCTTGGTTGCCTGGAGGCAATGCTACAGAACAGTCAAAGCCGGAAACATCAGGGAAAACCTGGTCAACGGGGCTCCTAGGCATGGAGGTAAGCAAGTGTCAGCCGCTTAGATTACCTCTTCGGCAGTAGGGATCTTTGGTTAAGAGTTTTAGAGATCTTTTTCAGAAGTCCTCAGCCAATGTTCTGCTTCTTTATATGATTTACCGCTCAGGGTTTAAATGTTTCATTTGCATTCTGTATACAGCTTCTTGCTTCTCGTGCATTTGTCTGTTCTCTTATTCTCATGCATCTGTGTATTCATCAGAAAATGCCCTAAATTTTTGCTTTATAAAGAAGGTAAAATTCTGACTTCTATCCAGTAGGCACTATACTCTAGGAAATGACTTCATGGAAATACTCTAAACTAGTGGTTACACACAGCAGAATGTGCGCAAGCAGCTGTCTCCATGGGTGTTAATTGTAACATGTCAGTGAAAGACCTGGTTCCTAAGGCTGTGGGGTTGAGCCTCCTGCTGCTGCCAAGAGCCATAATGTTCAACAGGGACATAATTTTTGACACTGGCAATTTAGAATTCCGTGGCTACCCTCACTAGGGGACTCAGAAAGACATAAAATAAGAAAAATATGCTGAATTTATTTAAAATGTATACTACCCATTAGAGGCAGAATGGGGAGGTGGATAGAACACGAGATGGAAACATAGGATGAAACAACTCCGTGTTTTAAGAACAGCAAGTGGCCCATTGAGGCTGAAATATCTGAAGAGGGTAGGAAAGTGCTGGAGGATGAGGCCAAAAAAAGTAGAATGGGATTCTGCTCTTTGGGGACTTGAGTACCAAGGCCAGGAGCCAGTACTTAATTTGACAGACAATGGGGAGCCATAGATGACAGGATGGGTTTTTGTTTTGTTTTGTTTTTGAGCAATTAACTAATGTGATTAGAGCTGCTTAATTAATTATCAATGCATGGGCTAGATTTAATTAAGGAGATAGAGGAGACCCAGAAAACAAATTAGGAGAATATAATTAGAGACAGCTAGCTAACCAATAAAAATCTATCCATACTTTTATGGTGTAGAATGGGTGCTTCAGAGTGGCTACCCAGCTGGACTACATTAACTAGTACCCCTGCATGCTGCATTGAGAGGGACTCATGTGATTAATTCTCACCAATGGCATGTAAGCCGAGCTGATGATCATCACTTCCAGATTAAGGTGGTTAAGTGTGCATGATCCTCCATGCTTTCTTTTTCCCGCCTCTGCCAGCCCCTTGATCCCTGGCAAATTTGAAGCCACAAGGCGGTGAAACTGTAAAAGGGAAGCACAGACCTTTTCCAGATTCTGGAGAATTTTTAAATGTATGGGAACTTGTTTGGGACCACTTAGTTTAGTGACAGCATGAAGCTCACAAGCCATAAATCATAGATTTCACTTGTAGGGAAGCTAATTTGTTTGCACAGAGAAACACTGAAAGCTACCTTCTTGACATTCCTATCTTTCTCTGTCCCAGGTCTTTCTTATTATCTCTCACCGTAATATCTTGTCCCAAGGAGGACCTGATGAGGTCGTGTGCCTCAGTCATTTAAACCCTTGTAGAATTTAGAGAAGAATTGATTTTTTTTTTACTCATTTACGGCAGAATAAGGAGTCAATTGAACAATTCAATGGCCCATGAGGAGATCTCACCCTAAATACCCTATATCATCTGAACTTCAAGCACCTAGAGATTCATTTACTTAAAACACAAATACACACACACACACACACACACACACACACACACTTTCCTAGGCTAAATTTCAATGGGTTTGCCCTAATTTCTGGGAAAATCTCCTGGCCTGCAGCAGAAGAGCTGAACCAAAATGGCCACGTACAGTACCACTTATCAGTGTAAGTGAGTTGGGCAGGACCAGGCAGAGGGCCCGAGATTGGTCAGTACCCTCAAGACCTCCAGGCTTCAAGCCAATATTTCCTAAGAAAATCAGAGTGCCTCACTCCATAAAGGCTCTTGGAGAGCCCTGAGTGCCTGACAGTATCAAGGGAATCAAAAGTCAACAGGAAGGCAAGAGCAGGTAAGAGCTAAGTCGAGGTAGATCTTTGTGTGAATCAAAGATGATGCACAGAAAGGAAAGAATTGCAAGACAAAGAGAGATTTGCTCCTAGAACCCCACCAATTGCTGATGTATTTCCTCTCTTCATTTCTAGTGCTAGGATATCGGAACAATAAATTCCCCTTTTCTTAGGGTAACTTGAGGGAGTGAGTTTAAAAGTCAAACCGGCACAACATTTAAACGAGCTTACAGAACAGACTGCCATACTTAAATCACCAATACTGCTGTTGCTCTAAATTCCCTCCCAATTTTTATCAATATGCAGGATATATATATATTTTTATTTAGTTATAACCAGTATAAGCATTCTATTCTTTGTCCTTTTTTGTTTAACATTGTCCTGTATACATATATCCAAGTAGCAATATGCTCACATCATTTTTTTCCATCTATGTATCATGCTCATGTATGCCTGGTTTGAAATTATTTGGGTAGTTTTCTATGACTCATTATGAATAAACAGTGCTATGTACATCTTTGGACAAATTTCTTTTTTTTAATTTCACTGGGATTTCTTCCCAATGGGGGATAACCAGGTTAAAAGATACAAACAGTATTTTCATTCTTATGATTTGGTGCCAAATTGCTCTTCATATAGATATACATCTTGTTGAAAATGTAAATAACCGAAAATATATTAAATTTTTGCATTTAAAAGGAATGGAAACATTTATAAGCCTATCCTAAAGAAATGATCAAAGATACACAAAATGGTTTATGAAACAAGATAGTCATCATACTACTATTTATAACACTGAAAACACAAAAGCCAAAATATTCAGACCACCTGGGAATGTCCAAGTAAATTATGATATATCTATAGATAGAGTACATGGGTGGATTTTTTATTGCCATAAAAGTGATGTTTTCAAGGAATATTGAATGACATAAGAAATGCTTATGATATAAAGGCAGGGGAGAAATGAATTACCAAACAATAACCATTATAATTCTAATTGTATAAAGAGAAAAAATTATCTGCAAATATATGCATACAAAAAGACTGCAAACAAATATACAATAATGTTAAAAGCAGAATTCTAGGCATAAAGTGATACAAAGCAATAGTGAAGTTGAAAAGGCTGTTGGTCCGTCAAATATGAGTGTGAACTTTCCTTCTAACTTAACTGGAAAGCATGTGCATGTTAGGACTGTAATAGGAGTGAGGAACTAAGAACATCCAGGACACAGGAGAACATTTTAGAGCTTGAAGAGGAATGGTCTAGTGGGCGAGCTCCAGTCCAGAGGCTTTCTTTTGTCAATAAGTTCCAACAATAAATTTTTTGACCTTTGTCATTTACCACTGTGATATAATAAAGAGTATATCCAGTCTTTGTCCTCCATTCCCGACCTAGAGGTTCAAAAATCCTTAGAATTTTCCGATAAGAGTGTCTTTTGCTAGAGCTAAGGTGCCTCTCTCATTCATACCTGAGTTCATGTTAATGAAGTGACACATGGTGGGTCTCTAGATGACTTCAGGATGGGATTGGTGACCAGAAAGACCAAGCATATGATTAGAGGGTTGGAACTTTCAGCCCCACCCCCACTCCACTTCTAAGGAGGGGAGGGAAGCTGGAGATTGGGTTCAGTCATGTGACCAACAATTTAATCCATCATGTTACATAATTAAATGGTGAACACATGGATGCTCCTGGAAGGTAGTGTGCCCTGATTCCACAAGGAAAGGGCATAGAAGCTCTACGCCACCGGCCCCCCAGACTTGTCCAATCCATCCCCTTTCGTTTGGCTGTTCCTGAGTTGTATCCTCCACAATAAAACTGTAATCACAAGTGTAGCACTTTCCATGAGTTCTGTGAGTCATTCTAGTGAATTATTGAACCTGAAGGAAGGAGTGGCCATGGGAACTCCCAGATGTGTAGCGGGCCAGGCAGAAGTGCAGGTGGCTTGGGAACATCCAGGACTTGTGGTTGGCATCCGAAGTGGGAGAAGCCTTATAGGACCGAGCCCCTTAACCTGTAGGATCTGGGCTAACTCTACTTAGTGTCAGAATTTGAATTGAATTGAACTGAAGAACACCCAGTCGTGTCAGAGAACTGTTGTCAGAATATAGTCATCATCTACATATACAAAGGACAAAAGAGTTCTCAAATATGTTTAAGGAAAATTGTATTAGGGTGGTATTAGCTGCTAAAAGAGAGAAACCCCATAATCTCAGTGATTGAATACAGTAGAAATTTATTTCTTATTCATAGGAAGTCCAAAATGTGTGTTCCTGACTGAGTGGGTTTCCACATGGTCACTCAAGGACCCAGGCTACTTCCATCTTAGGTACTCTATATTCCTCCTAGGCCTCAGAGTCCTCCACACTCATCCAATAAATAGAGAAAGAGCATGAGAAGTCATCCATGAGAAGTATCTGTGAGCCAGCCCCTGGCAGTGGTGCACTCACTTCCATTCACCTTTCATTGCCTAGAACTTGGACCACCTCTCACTACAAAGGATCTTGGGAAATGCACTCACACCTGGAAGAGGAAATGGGTGTGATGAGCCAGCCAGTGTCTACCACAAGATCTAAAATAATTTCTTTATTCCTGAAAACAATAATCGCATAATCTAGATTTGAACCTGATTAATCTCAGAGGCCAAGAAAGACAACTACAATCAAGTAAGTTCTTCATTGTCAAGTGCCATGCTAACATATTTCCAAATGGGTCAGAACTACAGTGTTTCAGTTCAGTGTGAGAAAGATTTCTTCAGCAAAGGGGGTACAAAGATGACTAGACTTAGTCCTGCCCTGGAAGACCTTACCATCTAGTAGAGAAGCTTATAGACCAATGAAACTCTTTTCTTTCCTTTTTTTTTTTTTTTGACTTACAAAAGTTCTACTTACACATCTGAAAAATATGGAACGCTTCACAAATTCACGTGCTATCCTTGGGCAAGGGCCATGCTAATCTTCTCTGTATCATTCCAATTTTAGTATATGTGCTGCCAAAGCAAGCACTGGAACTTTCCGTTTTGCTTTCGTCCATTAAAACAACGTACAATCAATGCAGATGAAAAGTCCTTAGCAGGTAGGAGAAGAACAGTTCAAAAGTAGAAATGCTTTAATAAATACTGTATCAATAGCACCTCAAAAATGAGCATACCATTCAAAGAAGTAGAGGGCATATTGTTGGATGAATGAACAGATATTCTAGTATAATTTCAGAGAAAATTATTTTAATTGGTGTAAAACACATGACATATGATTTTGAAAAGTATGACTGACCTAAGGAAACAAGGGGAAAGCCACTTTTTAAAAACAACAAAATTCTTAGCTCGCAGAACAGGCAGTCCCCAACACAGGCACTGGATGTGTTTGTTTATAAGTCACTTATTTGGAACTCACACTGCATTTTCCCTTAGAAACAATGTCGTGAAATGTTGTTTAGATTCCCGGGCAAAAGCAGAGCTGTGTGCCTCTTTAACCCATATTGTATCTGAAGGATTGCACTGCACTAAGAGTTCTAGTCCAACTGTAACAGCCCATCGTCATTTCTACAAGAAAAGGCATCTGGTCTCCAACTCAGAAAACTGCTCCCACGATTCCAGCAGAAGCAGGTGAAGAAGGGAAGATAGTCCAGCTATGGCTGAAGCCAAAACAGATTCCTTAAGATACCAGAATTCATTATGGAAGAAAGAGGCAAAGTGTCCATCATACAGGAAGTCACAAGGGATAGATGTTCTCTGGGCTTCTGTAGCTAGTTAACATCCATAGCTCCAGTATCTTTTGAAAGCCAGGAAGATCTCAGTTCACGTTCTCACACAGCAAAAATCAGCTCTTGGGTTCACCCAGTCCCCACCCTATAATCATACACTTGCTCACTGAACTTATCTAAGTTTCCTGTCCAGCATGGTCAGTAGTGTTAAATGCTACAGAGAGCTAACGTAAGATAAGAACTGGAAAGCCTGGGGCTCAGTCGGTTAAGCATCTGCCTTCGGCTCAGGTCATGATCTCAGGGTCCGGGGATTGAGCCCTGCATCGGGGTCCCTGCTCAGCGGGGAGTCTGCTTGTCCCTCTCCCTCTGCCCCTCTCTCCCACTCATTCTCTCTCTCTCCCTCTCTTTCTATCTCTTTCTCCCCGTCTCTCAAATGAATAAAATCTTAAAAAAAAAAAAGAACTGGGAAGCCCTAAATTTACAGAGATGGCGTATAAAACTGAGGGACTCCATCCCTAGTTCGTATCTATTATCTCTGTGGAGTTGTAGGTTCATTCCATCTTTTGAAAATAGAGCAGAGGAGCTGGGGTAGGCAGATTGGCATGGACAGTGTAGGCCAGGTGAAGTTAGAGGTCATCATCACGTGTGACATTGTCCTCAAGCTTGCACCACTTTCTGCAGCAGAGATTAGCCACATGGGTGTCAAAGTGGAGAACCCAGAAACATCTCAATAGATTTTCATAAGAGAAGGTACTTCTTGGAAAATCATTTCCCAGAATATCCAAATTAGAGAGAAAAGGGCAGCTATACCCATCCAAAAGGGGAAGAAGGAAGACATGCAAGATTTTTCTTCACAAGCCAGCATCACTTGGTCTGTATGGGTCATTTTTTAACTCAGAATTTCCTTTATCAGACTTTTAATCTTCCTAGGCAACTTGAACCAATATTTCGCAGAACATGACAGACCTATGGAACTAAAATTAAGTGAAATTTTTTAAAATGAACTATTGTATCATAATGACATGAGCTAAAAGAATTTTTTTGGGGGGTGACAAATGTTTCACTGGAGACTGTTTAAATCTTTTGGTAGTTTCATGTGACTAACATTTTTTTGGAGGAGAAACTGCTAAGCAAAAATGATCAAAGGTTTCTCTGGGATTTTTCCCAGAAAAAAAAAAAAAACGAGTATGACACAGAAACTATGATGAATAAAGAACTTAAGGAGAGGGTGGATTACTTGAGGAATCTAGATGAAAATTATGGTCAAATGGGAAAGCCCGCTCGGACAAAAAATGACTCCCAATTTGTAAAAGGTTAATTTTAAGTATTTTGGTTCCTTTTGTATTTGTGTACATTTTATGCATGGGCAAGGAAAAATAAAACATCTAAATAAATTATACAGCATAGGAATATAATAAAAATCAATGAAATCACTACCTAAGCACTGTAAGATTATAAACAATTTCTATCTACTTATGCATTCTTTCCTAACTAATCCTCCTACCTCCTGACCAGAAGTATTTACTATCCTACATTTGGTTCACCACCCTAGTCCTTTTTTATAGTTTTATCAATAATATGTATGCGTCTAAACACTATGGCGTTGTTTCCTTGTTTTGAGTATTAAAAAACTCAAACCTGTTTACCCACATGCAAGCTTTGAAAGTTGATCTTTTCACTTAAGATTATGCTTCCAAGAATAATACGTGTTGTTGCTTGGAGATACAGTCCATTCATTTTCACTGCTGTATAATATTCCATTTTATACACATAACATCCTTTAATTCATTCTTCTGTAGATCAATATGTGGAGGTTTGGGGGCTTTTTTCACATGTGTATATACCCTGGAGCACTCTGTTTCTCTTTACTGTTTTCCATCTTTGTCTAATACACTGTTTAATCTGCCACTGAGTTTTTTTAATCTCAACAGTTATATATATATAAAGATTTAATTATTTTTTTAAAAGATTTAATTATTTATTTTGAGAGAGAGAGAGAGAATTCCAAGCAGACTCTGCTGAGTGCAGAGCACGATGCTGGGCCCAATCCCACAATCCCAAGACCATGACCCAAGCCAAAATCAAGAGTCAGTTGCTCAACCGACTTGTTGTATGCTTGGATTTACTGTGGGGCCCTTTATTTCCTTAAACATTTCATAGCCAGTTATTCTATGCTCAGTATCTGATCTTTCAATTTCATCATCGGGAGTTTTGTGGACAAAATTTGGCAAAGCTTTTCTCTAGAGAGTGTCTGCTTCTGCTTCTTCCAGAAGCCAAGAGCTTACTTCAGCCTGAAGGGCTTGGCTCAGTGCAGGAATTCCTGGATCATCTTCCTTACCTTCTCATTGTCCCAAGGCTCAATATCCCAGCAGCAATGCTTCTATTACCACATAACTTCAGGGAAAATCTGCCTCTCACCACAGCTCACTTCCCTGGTCCCAGTTCCCTGACATTCTGGTTCCAGTTCATGGTATATTGGGAGTGCTCCCTGAAGATATATCCTCCTCTAGAAAGAAAAGCACTGTCTCAGAAAGTATGTTCTGTGCAGAATGTGATTGCTCTGAAGCAGCAGGCTTCTTCAAAGCTCTTATTTAGCCATAATGCCAGAAGCAGACATCAAAGTGATTAATCTTTTTCAACAGCCCTATTTAATTCATACCAACTAATTCAGTTCATCTAACATTTATCGAATGCATACTATGTGCCAAGCAATGTTCTAGGTGCTGAAGATACAAAAATAAACTGTTTATTGGTAAACTACTCCATGAGCATCCCTCACTCGAAAAGCATTTTTTCTTCTTTACTTTTATATATTTTAAATTTATTAACCTATTTGAAAACTATTCTTAACAGAGTAAATATCATGTCTAAAGTTAAACTCTGTCTTTGCTAAACTGATTCCTTCTCTGTTACTCTACTTTCTGCTCATGATACTCGTGTTTTGTTTTGTTTTTTAACAAGGGACTAAAAATCTCAAGAGAACTTTAACTCCTTCCTCTCCTTCCCTCCATACATCAAAGTAGTCCCTGAGAACTTCCTGTGAGTGCTTCTTTGCCAACATCTCTTCCATCATGTCCCCGCTTTCCCATTCCCATGAACTCTTACTACCACACACCTGGATTCTTGAAATCGCATTCTCCTTCCTCTCCCTGTCTTTTCTTTTTCTAGTAAACACTCCATATTTTTACCAGACCAGTTTCCTTAAGCACAGCCCTAACCACCTGATTCATATCCATAAAATTCTCCAATGCGTTCGCATTGCCTACCTCAATATTTCTCAAATCTTAGTAATTCATGGATAACCCTTTAAGGGGGAAATTTTTTAAACCATTTTTAACAACATTTTGCTTACAGAAAATATAGAAGTGTCATCAACTCTTTATGTTCAGACGTTTTATACAATCCTAAACTAAAATAACTTTATAAATGAAATAAAAACTACCAAACCAATAAATGTCAAATTAACATGAATTTAGGGACACTGGGCTGGCTCAGTCAGTAGAGCGTGCAACTCTTGATCTCAAGGTCATGAGTTTGAGCCCCATGTTGGGCATAGAGCCTACTTAAAAAATTAAAATAATAAAAAAATTTAATTTAATTTAAAAATCTTTTCAAACAACATGAATTTAACATGACCAATGATAACTGGCTTAAAATAAATTATCATCTTAAACATAAGGACAGCACGAATGCTACGGCACAAGTCTGGTTGGTTGTTGGCGCTATTGTTGTTTGGCACACCTATATCGCAATGCACCTGTGATGACTAAATCCTCCTACTTCTGTATTCAAAGCCCTGGGACATCTTCATTGTACACTGGTGATGTCATTTGGCTTCAACTGGGGCAAAACATCAGGATCATTCATTTTCTCCAACTGCCTGTGATTGCCCAGGGAGTGCTAACAAAACAACCCAGTGGTACTATTTGATACTCTCTAATCACTGAAGCCAACATAGTTTTGAAATGTCATGGCTGTTCTCAGTCTAAAGGTGAATGTTCAGGTCATCCAAATTACATCAAATTTCTTTTTAGATGAAAGTCTAAAAAAAATACAACTTTCTCAGTTCTCATAGACCTTATTTGGCCAATGATATGCATCACTTCTGAACAAAAGCTTTAAATGATATGGCATGACTTTCCATATTCTTCTTCTGCCCTGCCAACCAGAAATGTTCCAGATGGATGCTGTAGCAATAGCTTGGGTCCTAGAGTGAAGCAGAGCCACAGAAGACCCATAATGTACATGTAATATGAATGAGAAATAATCCTTTATTATAAAAATAGTCTAAAAGAAAGGACATGAATCTTGTAGGTCTGTAGTTCTCATTTTAAGAATCACTGGCAAAGAAAAAGAAAAAAAAAGAAGCAATCACATCAGCATTTTAAAAGGCTTGGGTACTCTGCCTCAATCAACATTTCCCAAATACCAAATACTCCCTTTTCACTCCCTAAACAGGGCCTATATTTTCTTACCATTGAGCTTTTGCTCATGGAATTATCTCCGCCTAGACATTCCTTTCCTCCCTCCTCACCTCTGCTCCCTGTATACATTCAAATAATTCTTCTTCAACCACCCCAGTGGAATATCCACTGCACATTATACCCCTTGAGGACATATATCACATCTTTCCTTCTATTTTTTACTTTTTCTGTATGTACCTTCCCTTACCTACCAGATTCTCTCCCGGAGAGTTGCAATGAGTCTTTGACACCTTTGTATTCCTGCCAGTGCCTAGCACAATGTGTTGTTTATACTAAATGCTCAATAAACTGTTGTTGAATAAATGAGTTTATTTAATCCTTATTAATAAGAGTTTAACAGCAAAAACATTAAGATTGCTGAAGATGACAAATCCAGACCATGCAACTTTCTTTGTAATGCAGCTGCAAAAACTGCTGTCTTACAATGACTGATTGCATTTTTGAACAGTTGTAAAACATTAGCTATGGAAAAACGCCACAAAGGCAGAACGAATTTATCTGGTACTTCGTTAAAATTCCACACAGCATGAGGCAAGAGAGGAATTATTCTAAAAGCTCATTCTTATGAATTAATTAATTAGCCCTCTCTACCTATAGAACAAAATTAATTTAGACATGACTATTGCTGGGAAAGTTCTTCAAAATGTAAACTTTTTCGAAGCTAGAAGTATGTCACTAAGCTTCATTAGGAGATTCAAAAACAGTGCAAAACAGTCCCCTTAAACATCAAGGTAATTTTACATCAGCCACCTTTGGGAGGTGAGGTTGGTGCAGAAAAGCTGGGGAAAACAAATCTAGAAGAGAGAGGAGGCATTAGAGTCCAGCGCCTTCAACTCTTTGCTCTCCCAGTCTTGCTCCAAAGCCCTCGACTGCTCTACAGCCCACATCCCTCTAGACCCTGACTTCTCTTGACCTTGGTTAACCGCCAGCCTGTCCTCCAATGCGCAGCCCTCACTCACTGTTAGCTTCATGAGGGATGGGGCAGGAGCCAGAAGAGAGTTCAGTCTTGTGCTACATTTCCTACAACACTTCACTGAAGCTAGCCAACACTAGCAGTGTCCTCCAAAGCCACAGCAGGAGACTAATGCATCGACCCCTTAGAGTCTCAGCAGATTGGGGATTAGGAAGAGGTCCCAAATACTCATATTCTGAGGGAGGCTTAGGGCATAAGCTGGCTATAGAAGAAGGGGACACAATGGTTGTGAGCAAAGAAGCATCACATGTACAGGTAGAGAGTATTGTTATATTTAGGAAGCTGTCACATGCTCAGTACCACTGGGGCATATCTATGGATATGGAGGTGGAGGCGTGATGAAAGACAAGGCTTGGGAATATCATTATCAGATTTTTGTTTAGGAAAGGTCATTCTGAAATAGGAAGAGGTCAGGGAGATCACTTAGGAGGGGATTGCAGTCATATGGATGAGAAGTATTTCAGGGAAAACTGGGCCAGCACCAGTGGAGACAGAGAAAAGTGGACAGATCTGAGAAATTCATGAATTGAGGAATTAATCACCATGTTGGCAGGTGAGGGATGCCATGTTAAAACTAGGTTGAACGGTCAAGTGGAACAAAACCAGTGTGTTAAAAGGCATCAGATTCTGGACATGCCATGGGAATAATTTCCCTCTGTTAGTCAAATCTGATACCATTCTGAATTGAATTGACTTCCCCAGCCTAAGCGACAGATCCAGGATATTTGCTATTCCATGCAAGTCGCCAACACTCTAACAGCTCCACTGCCCAATCACTTCAATTTCTGGTTCTTTTTTTTTTTTTTATTGTTATGTTAATCACCATACATTACATCATTAGTTTTTGATGCAGTGTTCCATGATTCATTATTTGTGTATAACACCCAGTGCTCCATGCAATACATGCCCTCTTTAACCCATCACCAGGCTCACCCATCCTCCCACCCCTCTCCCTCTAGAACCCTCAGTTTATTTTTCAGAGTCCATCGTCTCTCATGGTTCGTCTCCCGCTCCGATTTCTCCCCCTTCATTCTTCCCCTCCTGCTATCTTCTTCTTCTTTTTTTTTAAAATATATTGTATCATTTGTTTCAGAGGTACAGATCTGTGATTCAACAGTCTTGCACAATTCACAGCGCTCACCATAGCACATACCCTCCCCAATGTCTATCACCCAGCCACCCCCTCCCTCCCACCCCCCACCACTCCAGCAACCCTCAGTTTGTTTCCTGAGATTAAGAATTCCTCATATCAGTGAGGTCATATGATACATGTCTTTCTCTGATTGACTTATTTCGCTCAGCATAACAACCTCCAGTTCCATCCACGTCGTTGCAAATGGCAAGATCTCATTCCTTTTGATGGCTGCATAATATTCCATTGTGTGTGTGTGTGTGTATATATATATATATATATATATATATATATATATATATATATATACCACATCTTCTTTATCCATTCATCTGTCGATGGACATCTTGGCTCTTTCCACAGTTTGGCTATTGTGGACATTGCTGCTATAAACATCGGGGTGCACAATTTCTGGTTCTTGATCATCCTCCAGTCCAGATCTCTGATGCAGAAACCTCACTTGTGCTTCTGGCCCATTGTTTGCCCTGGACCTTTCTCTACCTCAGCCTGGGAAACAGAAAATGCTGATCTGCTTAAGTCAACAAAGGTCATCCCTGAAGCTTGGAATGGGGCCAGCTATCCCCAGCATACTTGGGCTGTGCAAGAGAGGGTACAGTTAGAGGAAGGGGAAAAGGGTAACATATCTCTTATAAATATTCTTCCACCTGCCTATTAAAATTCTCCTCGCTCTTCAAGGCTCAGATGCTACCTCTTTAATGAAGTCTTCCCAGATTCCACCATCACACCACCCCCCAAACTTGAGGTGATTCTCCCTCTTGTATATATTTTTTAATATTTTCTAACTTATCTTCACATACTTACATAGTCTATATTTTATAGTAGCCATATGACTACATGTGTTCTATCTCCCACTAGCTTATAAATCTCTGGAAGCTAAGAACAATGTCTTCTTGATCTCTCATTTATTCATTCAACAAATATTTGAATGATTAAAGGAACAAAGGAATGAATCTCTTTGCCTCCCAGTTCCTTATATATAACAAAGGCCTTCCTCAGCAAATCTTCCCACAGCTATTAAAAGGCTACTTTTGATAGTCATGATTGTCACCTCCTTCTTCTGGGCTAGGAACAAAGTGCAAATAGCCAAAATAAAGAATTGAAATAGTAAAAAGAAGAGTTTGGAAGAAGGGGCTTAGACTCAATTGATGTTCCTCTTTCTTTCACATTGCTTTTTCCATTTTTTAAAAAGTAATTGCCTTGAACCACTGATAAAAACCCAAAGGCTTCTGGATTTTTATAGCCCAATTTGAGGTAATTTAGTTTTTCTTCACCCTGTCAAATCTCTTCTCTATAAATATATTAAATATATTCACCTTATTTTTCTTCCCATCAATATAAGTGTAAGTAAAATGATTTACAAAACAATGGTCTGTAATAGTTTGCCAATATGTGACACATATTTGAAGCACTGTCATAATGGAATTTTTAAGTAATTAAAATTATTTCACGACTAATTAACAACAGTTTAAAACCCCATAAAGCATTCCAACTTAAGCATTTCTATTCATACTCCATCTGCCAAATATTAAGTAGAACAGTACAAAAATAGGAGAGGGGAAGCCATTTCCAACTATACCCCTATTTTTTTTACTTATTTAGGGCAGTAGCTTAACTCAGATTACTTCTCTTGATTAATAGCATTTAATATATAAAAATGACTATAAACATTCATTATGAATGCAGAAGAAACACAGCTTTTTCTATTGAAAAAGCAAAATGGAACTATCCTGACTTTTATATTCATCTAAACAAAGACAAAGACTAGTTAGAGAAAACATCTGTCTGAATAAAATCAGAAAATTCCCAAGGACATACTTAACTACTTCTAAACATGCCTTCAGAACAGACCCACCCATACATGTGTCTTGCAGTCCAGATGGAATAAGGAAATTTCCCAGCCCCTCCTGGCATTTATTTAAATGTTTGGCCATCTAGATACAAAATTCATCCAACAAATCAGAATGACTGTTCCAAAAATAAGTGATTCAAGCCATCCTCTTGCTTGTAGAAGTAACAACTGAATTCTTCATGTATTAAATCAAACTGTGCTAATGTTGTTTTTGTTCTAGAATCTGAAGACCTTCAGTCATTCAACAAACATTGACTGGGTTCCTGTCATGACCAGGCAGGTACTAAGTGCTGCAAGTACAGAAAGATGAATAGGATATATCTTTCCCTTCAAGGGTTAAGTGTCTTGGTAAGAGAAAGAATTTAATTGTGAATAACTATAAAGCAATAGCAGGAAATTGCAAGAGCAAAGTTATTCAAGTAAGGGTTTAAAACTGATGCTCTGATGGTAAACAGAACAAGTATCATTTATAGCTGGGAAAATTAAGGAAGAATTTCTGGAGGAAATACTATTTGACATAGAATGTGAAGGTTGGTTAGGATTTCAAGAAACAGCAGTATGAGGGACAAAGGAACAATGACAGGAAAAACAAAGTATAAATGTGACATGCATGACCTTCTACATACTGTTAACAATATGTAGCAGACACTGTCGGCACCCAACCCATATCCCATTGGGACTTGCTGTTCTCTACACACTACCCTCAGACACAGAGGTAGGGGAGTTGATTGATAAGTTCCTCAGCTTCCTCGCCTATCAAGTAAAATGTTCTATACCCTCTCCTAGAGGTCCTCAGCAAGGCTGATCCCCAATTACTCACATTAACACACTTTTTATTGGCTATTTTCTCTTTCTTGTCTCACTTCCCTATGTCCCTAGTAGTGCTTCCTGACATTATGTCTCAAATAAAATTCTCCACTCAGACATACACATAAGATATGCCTTAGGGGGGATCCAAACCAAAACACAATAGCTCAGTCAAGTGGGGATGTCATTTAAGACTGACAGAATGATCTGTTATTTCACCAGTCACTAAAATAGATCAGTATTTCAATGACCAAACAGCAATCACTACGCTATCTGTGACCACTGATTTCCCCTCCTTTGAGATTTACAGTACACATGAGGATAAAAATGGCATTGAAAATTCCAGCAGCAAAACAAAAACCTATTTAACATTGTTTAAGAGTTAAATAAACCTATTTGACATCTTTATCAACCTTCCAATTAAAGCCAGTTTGGAAAGTGCCGGAACTGATACCACACATTCCTAAAATTTATGAAATTTTATTTGCTTTTCTTTCATGAGGACCAAGAACCAACTAAATCATGTTTGCTGGTATAATATTCAGAGTTTTAAGCCAGATTTTCATTTCACTAAAGTATATTTTAGTTTCTTTGCTGATGACAGACTGATTTTTAAATGCCTTAACCTAAACAATATTTAATACTGTTCAGAGCCTCAGCTCACCCGGTTTTCTATGCACCAATGGCCTTGACCTAGTTTCCTGTGGGCAACACCTACAATCAGAGGTGAGAAAAAGGCTAATGAGGATTCTGGAAAGATGTCAGCAGAAATATACATCCCTGCCATCCAGTGCCTCACAGTGCCAATCCAAATGTCTCTCACTTCTGAACAGGAGCATCCACAGGGTCCAGCAGACAGGTAGAGGCTGAAGAGAGTGGGGAAGTCCTAGATGGATAACTTACAGTCCTGAGGAAGGAGCTGTCACAGAACTTGGCTTCCCTCCAAACCAAACTAGAGTCCAGGAAATTCCTGTGGCAAAAAACTCTAGAGGTAAGAACCAGAGCTTCTCAATTCCTAGAAGTAAGTTTGCTCCCTTTAAAAAGTCTCAGGACATATCCCACCTCAGAATAAGGGTAGTACAAGCCATAGGGCATTGTCTAGGGAGGATCTGTAAGGGAACTGAATATGGAAATGAGTCCTCCCTGTCAGAGAGGCTATAAGAGTCTGGTCTTTGAATCAGAAAAGAGTGAGCAGTGAAGCTTCATCCTGGTGCCTCCACACACTAGAGAAGAACTACAATACTGAAACAGAATTACTAAAGGACACAGGTAACAGCATGGAGGAAAAGAAGGAACACCTAGTAATAATCAACCAGGGTTCAAAATAAGACTTTCTAGAACCAAGAAACATGATTTTTTTACTTTTTAAAATTCAGTGGATGAAATGAAAGAGAATATGATCACTTTTGAGATCCAAATTGATGGTCTAAAAGATAAAAAAGGAAACATACTACAAAACACAAAGCAATGGACTTCAACTTCCAGCCACAAAGGAGCAACTTGTCTTGGAATAACCTTCCTGCCAGGAACCATTTAAAAAGCTGGTGCGAATACACAAAGTATCTGTGTGAAGTCACTGAAAAATAACAAGGTAGGCAAGACTCCAGGGGTCAAAATTTCACAGAGGTGGGAGGTACATTGAGGTGAGGCCCTCAACTGCCTTTGACTTTTCCTTTAGTACATTTGCTAGTTCACTACAATGGGAATAGAGGCCTAGCAGTAAACAGTGGTCAAGGCTTGTGGAAATCTCTTAGGGTTGCAGAGAACATAGTCAAAATATGGTGTTGCCAAGGAGACCAGAAGTCAAATAGAAGAGAAGTGAACCCAAAAAACTCTAGAACCAATTTCACCTCAAGATATTTACTGATTACTGTTTACTGATTCTTCAGTATGCATACTCAAGATGAGAGTCCCAGAAAAAAACAAGAAGAAATAAAGATCTGGGGGGCTGAAAAGCTAACAAAATACATCAGAATTCTTAAGGAGGGCATGTGATGTGAGGAGCAATGAGTGTTATACACAACCAATGAATTGTTGAACACTACATCTGAAACTAATGATGTTGGCTAATTGAATTTAAATATAAGAAAAGAAGATGTTAGTTGAAAAAATAAATAAATAAAAACGATTCTATCTTCATGAAAGAAAAAAAATACATCACAATTCTGATAGTGTTAGGGAATCAGAGAATCAAGTTCAGGCTCAACTAACCAGGGAAAACCTTTTAAACAAAAAAGACTTTAAATTGAGACTCCATAAGAAAAAAAGCCCTTAAACTAAGGTTGATACTCTACCAGTAAAAAGAAACTAGGAATAGACCAGCCATGACAAAGGCTAACACCTGCCATCACCTGGATCAAGGTGATCTTCCAGTGCTATGTCTACCTGCCAGGAGAAATTTAACATCAGCTGAAGTATCTACAATTTTTAATATACAGTGTCCTGCATCCAATTACAAGGAATTTTTTAACATGTCAAAAACCATAAATAAATGCATAAAATCAAGAGAAAAACCAGACAATAGAAGCAGATCAACAGATACTTCAAATATTGGAGTAATTAGACAGGCAACATAAATAACTGTGAATAAAGGGCTTAAGAAAGCAGAGAAATGGATGACGAATTTCACCAGAGAATCAAAATCTATATACATATATCTAAAGGGTCAAATGGAATTCTAGAACTGAAAAACACATTCACTGAAATTAGGAATTCAATAGATGGATTTAATAGCAGAAGAGAGGACTGGTGAAGTGGAATATAGGTGAATATAAAATATCCACAATTGATAGAAAATTAAAATATGGAAAAATGCAGGAAATAAACATATGGAATAAGATTAAAGGATTTAAGGTGTATAAATTGAAGTCTCAGGAAAAGAGACAAAACAAAACCAATGATTGAAGAAATATTGGCCCAGATTTTCCAAAACAAAAAATGACATAAATTTCAATTCAAGAGCCAGTATAGACTCCTAGCAGGATAAATACAAAGGAGCTGTGTAAGTCTCCTAAAAGTCTAACCCCTTTCCAAAAGGAAGACGTTAAAAGCTTCCAGAAGGGAAAAAAGACATATTGTTATCAAAATAGCAATAACACCAACAACTATATTTTCAAAAGAAACCACAGAAGCCAGAAGACAATGGAATGACATCTTTATAAAATACTTAAAGAGAAAAGTACCAACATAGATTTTACCCAGTGTAGTGCCAGCTACACTGGGTAAAACTATTTTGAAACATAAAGCAAAATAAGTGTTATGATAAATAAGAATATCAATTCCAGCAAAACTTCACTAAAAGAAATACTGAAGGGAGTTATTCAGATGAAAGGAGAATGAAACATCAGTAACATGAAAAGGCAGAGGAGAACAAATAGCACTGAAGAGTTATAAAGTTCTTACAATGTTCAGGAAATAATAAAAGCATTTGTTTAAACTATAATTTGTCCAGTGTGCATGTTATAATCTATAGAATAGACAGCTGTCTCTTTCCCTGTTCTTCTATGAAAAACCAGTTGGCTTACACTTTAGCCCATATCTCCAACGAGTCTATCAGTCTTCTCCCAACTGACTTTTACCACAGCTTCCACTGTTTTTGTGAGTCTCTTAGGATGAAATTTCTTCACATCTGTGGCAAATCAAATAAGATCCTTTGGAGGAAGATTTGAAGCTTTCTGTTCTACGGTCTGCTTCTCTCCCCTGCCCCAAATTCTGAACCAAGATTCTGGTGCTGAATACAGAGAGAACATTCTTCTTTCTCAGTGACACCACTGCTTTAGGAACTGAGCATTCAGTGAATGGAAGAGGGATGCATCAGCTTGCATCTCTCAGCATAGAACCCCTGCCCCATGAGCCAGGGCAAAGGTGATCTGGATCCCAGTATCCTAAGGACCACCATACCCAAGATAGAGCTTCAATTCCCATGAGCAGAGCTGAGCAGAAGATGGGACCTCCACCTTTCAGCCCCACTCATTGCAGAACTTAGTTTCAGCAACAGGTAGCTAGGAGCAGAATGAGAAATGTTGACACTTTGACCATCCTTGGAAGATAGCCCTCTAAATGGGAGCTGAAGGGAGAGGAAGCCTTGTGTTCTTAGCTTACCAGTCTGAAATGGAGTTTCCATCTTGCTAAAGTGGGAAAGGGGGAAAGGACAGCACAGGTCATGCTTCAAGCACCACATAGTCTTGCAGTTCTTACCAAGGTTTAGATAATTTTCTTAAATATATGTTTCTTCACTTACTGTGTACCCACAGAATGATTTCTTGAGGTTCCAAATGATTGGGTTATTTTTATAATTTCACCAGTTTTACTGGGATATGAGTCATGGAGTTCATCACATCATCATACTCAGAGTGAAACTACTAAAATAAAATTGTAAACTATATAACCAACAAGCTAACCAACACAGATAAATGGATAGACACTGTGTTCATAAATTAGAAGAATTAATATTGTTAAAATATCCATACCACCCAAAGTAATCTACAGATTCAGTGCAATCCCTATAAAAATCCCAATGACATTCTTTACAGAAATAGAAAAAACAATCCTAAGATTCATATGGATTCACAAAAGCACCCTAAATAGCCAAAGCAATCTTAAGGAGGAAGAATAAAGCTAGAAGCATCACACTTCCTGATTTCAAAATATATTATAAATCCACAGTAATCAAAACAGTATGGTACTGACACAAAAACAGACACCGAGACCAACAAAAAGAATAAACAGCCCAGAAATAAATCCACACATCTATTGTCAACTAATATTCAACAAAAGTGTCAAGAACACACATGAAGAAAAAAAAATTTCTTCAATAAATCGTGTTGGGAAACCTGGATAGTCATAAAGAGAAGAATAAACTTACACACTTGTCTCACACCAAATACAAAAATCAACCCAAAATGGTTTAAAGTCTTAAATATAAGACCTGAAGCCATAAAAGTATTGGAAGAAAACATAGGGGGAAAGCTTCTTGACATTGGTGTGGGCTATGATTTTTTGGCTATGACACCAACAGCACAGGCAACAAAAGCAGAAATAGATATGTGGGATTGCATCAAACTAAAAAGCTTCTGCACAGCAAAGGAAACAATCAACAGAGTGAAAAGGCGATTTACAGAGTGGGAAAAATATTCGCAAGCCATATATCTGACAAGAAGCTTATATCTGAAATATATAAGGAATTCATAAAACTCAACTGCAAAAACAAACAAAGCAAATAACCCAATTCAAATATGAGCAAAGGTCCTAAAGAGACATTTCTCAAAAGAAGTCATAGAAATGGCCAAAGGTATATGAAAAGGTATTCAATGTCACTAATCATCATGGGAATACAAATCAAAACCACAATGAGATATCACCTTACACTTGTTAGAATGGCTATTATCAAAAAGACAAAGATAACAAGTGTTGGTGAGGTTGTGGAGAAAAGGAAATGCTTGTACAGTATTGGTGGGAATGTAAGTTGGTACAACCATTATGGAAAACAGTATGAAGTTTCCCCCAAAATTAAAAATAGGACCTTATGATCCCGCAATCCCACTTTTAGGTATATCTCCAAAGGAAATGAAATCAACATCTTGAAGAGATATCTGCATGATCGTGTTCATTGTAGCATTATTTACAATAGCCAAAATATGGAAACAACCTAACTGTCCATTAACAGATGAACGGATAAAGAAACACACACAGACACACACACACACACACACACACACACACACACATAAAATTTATCTATGTAATGGAATATGATTCAGCCTTAAAAAAGGAAATCATGACATTTATGACATGAATGAACCTGGAGGACATTATGCTAAGTGAAATAAGCCAGACATAGAAAGACAAATAATGCATGATCTCACTTATACGTGGAATCTAAAATAGTCAAATCATAGAAGCAGAGAGTAGAATGGCTAGGGGAGGGGAAAATGTGGCGATGTTGGTCAGAGTACAAAGTTTCATTTATGTAAGAGGAATAAGCTCTGGAAATCTACAGTACAGCAATGTGAGTACAGTTAACAATATTGTATTGTATACTTGAAATTTGCTGGGAGGATAGATCTTAAGCACTCTAACCACACAAAAAAATGGTTACTATGAGGTGATGGATAGATTAATTAGCTTCCTTGTGGCAATTATTTCATCATACATACTTAACAAAACTTCAAGTCATAAACCTAAAATATATACAATTTTATTTGTCAATTATATCTCAATAAAGATAGAAAAACATAATGAGGATATCATAAGCAAGCATTTGGAAAGTAATTTGGCAATATTTATTAAAACTATAATTGCACTTACTTTTCAACTCAGAAATCCTATTTCTTGGACTCTATCATGTAGAAATAAAAATGCCAGCATGAAAAATAAATCTTTAGTGTGTAAGGAATACATACAGATATTTACTGTAGCAATGTTTGAAGTGGCAAAAGAAAGGAAGCAAAATTAATGTCAATCAATTGGAGCACAGAACATTAGGCAGTCATAAAAAAGAATGATGAAAGTACAATGGAAAAAGGAAGATTCAGAGAAGTACATTACAAAGAGCCTGTTTTTGTTAACCAGTTCTTAATAGTGTGTGTGTGCGTGTGTGCGTGCGTGTGTGTGTGTGTGTGTGTAAAATTATATGATTATGGAGAAATTTCTGAAGAATAAACACCAAGTTATTTACATTGGTTACTGGGGATGTCAGTGGGACGTGGGAGTGTCAATAAAAAATGAAACAAAACTCAGTTTTTCAAAAGTTTGCTATAATTTAAAGATACCAGCATGTGTGGTGTTATCTCATTTAAGTAAAAGTACAACTGTGAATATGCATGCATACATAAATGGATGGTCTCCCAAAACATTAATGATGAGAACCTGGAATGGTGAGATTTCAGAAAACTTTTACTTTCTTTAGCACATTTTTCTAAACTGTTTGAATTTTTTGCAAAGGAAAACTCAAAACAATAAAATTATTTTCATTGCTAAAAACAGTAAGTGACAATAAAGGTATAAAGTTGAAGAGAGGGAATTGATAAAGAAGCTAAAGTAGAATTAGAAATCAAGCCATGAAGCATCCCAGAACTATGGTAGTAAGAGGATCTGTCTTCTTTGATTGGAGCAGGTCACCATGGCACCAGAGTCAGGAGGATCCCGGATAATCTCTTCTTTATTGTTCCTTAAATCACCTTCACCTATACCTGAACCAGAGGTGATTGATAATCTACACATGGACAATTATCCTGGGTCCCTCTGAGAAGCCAGGTGGAAAACCCAGGACATAGTGCTTCTGGCAGGCTCCCTTGCTTTGTCAGCTTTCCCAAGGTTCTACTTAGTGTGGACCCATGTAATTCTTTCCTTAGATTTGCTTATTCAAGATGACATCATGGTCCATTACGCCCAGGTACCAGGTTCCATTATCCAATCCATCAACTTCTCTCTGTTCTTTGTCTCAGTATAAACAACTCGGCCCTAGCCACCACCCACCTGGGCTATAAAACAGGTTTCAGGCTTTCATAGTGAATCACATCCCGGAGATATTAACAGGAGCTTGCTTTTCCCAGACTGACAAGTCTTTCCTTGAGGGTGACACCTTTCATTTTCCACCCACACACCACCCATGAAAGTTCTTTAATCATCTTCAGTTCTATTTGCTCTGAATAAATCGCCTATGTGGTTCCTGATGGGAATATGGGGTAGGAGAGTGCTACCACTTTTCCTTTGTCCAATAACAATAACCATTTTCTCCTTCCTAATGACTATTCCTGAGCTTTTCCTGAGCCACTGAAATCATATCACATTAACTGTTTCTGAATTCTCTCTACCTCTTTCATTGTCATGTTGCTCAGGCCAAAGACCTCAAAACCATGCTTGACTCCTCACTCTTTCACATCCCACATTGATTCCATCAGTAAATCCTGGCTCTGCTTTGCTCAACAACATTAGTCTTTAAAAATGCAAATTAAACCACAATGAGATACTACTCCATATCGGCCAGAATGGCTAAAATAAAAATACCAATAATACCAAACGCTGACAAGGTTGCTGAGCAACTGGAACTCTCATGTATTGCTGGCAAGAATGCAAAGCGGTATGCTCTCAATGGAAAACAGTTTGGCATTTTCTTATAAACTTAAACATACACTTACCATACATACCAATCACACCCCCGGATATTTACCCAAAAGAAATGAAACTTACGTTCGTCCAAGAACCTATACACAAATATTTATAGCGGCTTCATTCATAATCACCAAAACTGGAAACAATCCAAATATCTGTCAGTGGGCATAAATGAAGAAACAAACTGTGGTATGTCCATGAATGGAGTTCTACTCAGCAATAAAAAGAAATGAACTATTCATTTACACAGCATCAGAGATGAATGTGAAATGTATTTGTTTAATAGAAGAAGCCAGATCCAAAACGTTCCAGTTGTGTGAAATTCTGGAAAAGACAGAACTATAGGGATAGAAATAAGATTAGTGGTTGCCAGCAACTGGGGTTTGGGAGGGGTGACTACAAAGAAGCAGCATAAAGCAATTTTTAGAATAATGGGACTGTTCTATGCCATGCCTGCGATGGTAGATACATTAATATATGAATTTGTCAAAACCCCCCTGGTCCAAGCCACCATCAACTCTCCCCTGGACTCCTACAGTAATCTCCTAAATGCTTTCTTGCCTCCACTCTTGCCCCTTTACAGTACACACAATAGCCAGAGTGATACTTTCAAATCTAAGTGATATCATGTCATACCCATGCCCAACGGGCTTAAAATTAAATCCAATATTCTTACTATGATCCTTAAGGGCCTACACAATCCAGCCCCTCCCTGCCTAGTTCTCTGACCTCATCCCCTAGTACTGCCCCCTTCATATTCCAGCCACAGTGGCCTCCTTGCTTGTCCATGAACAGTCTATGGACACTCCAACTTCAAGGTATTTGCTTTTGCTGTTTCCTCTCACTAGAATGTTCTTTGCTAAATACCTGCATGGCCTATTCCCTTGCTTAAAACTCTCAGTGGCTCTCCATTGCTGACAGGATAAAATTTAAATTCCTCAGTGCAGCACTTAAGACTCTTCAGGATGTGGCCCACACCCATCTCTACATCTTTATCTGTTACACACTGGGTCCCAAACACAGTGAGCTCTGTTTCTGAATTCTCTCCACTTCACCTTTTTTGTCTGGTGAATAAATATCTACTTATTTTTTGAAACTCAGCTCAATCATCACCTGCGGGGAAAATAGCTCCCTCTTCGTGTACCCACCATGCCCTGTGTGTACTTCCATGGTGGCATGTGTTTTAATCAAGCTCTCCAGGTGATTCTTATAAATATTAAAGTTTGAGAAGCACTGGCCCAGCATGTATTATGTGTGTTATATTTGATTGTATGTCTGTCTCCACTGGCAGGACCGAAGAGCCCTTGAGGTCTTTAATCCATTCCCACAGGCTAACACAATATCTAACTCCCAGTAGGGATTCAGTAAATGTTAAATTAAAGAACAACTGAATGGATGGATGCACATGCTTCCTCTCTTTCTACTCCCATGTTCCTGACAAAACAGAGTTCTCTCCCTTGACTACATGCCCAATCAGAGATTGAATGGTACAGAACTACAGTTCGGTCTGACACATACTTGCCCTGTGCTGTTGGAACCACTGTGAGTCACCTTTCTTTTGTCAGCTGGCTTCCTAGGCCATTACAAACTTACTCGGGTTGTTGATTATTTAGGTAGTATTTAGCCACAAGATTTAGCCCCTGAAATCTGAGTTTGAGGGTTACATTTATTAAGTACAAACGTCTAGGGATCACTGTAGATGTTTTGAACTATAGCAATTATTTCACTGATTACATCTCCATCTTTATTTAAAGGAAGCCATCCCTTAGATATTTGATATATTCATGCTGAGTACTTTTTTTTAAGTTGTCATTTCATGGCTACTGCTTATGATTCGAGTTCACTGTTCTAGGAAATAATGCTTTAAACAACATCTGTACCAATGTTAGTTTCCTTTTTTTAAGATTTACTTATTTTAATAAAATAAAATAAAGAGAGAGAGAGCATGCATGAGAGCGAGCTGGGGGGAGGGGCAGAGGGAGAGAATCTTCAAGCAGACTCCCCTCTGAGCAGCAAGCCAACCTGGGGCTCCATCTCACCACCCATGAGATCATGGCCTGAGCCGAAACCAACAGACTGAGCCACCCAGGTGCCCCACCAATGTTAGTTTTCTATTGAATTTAATTTGTGCAAAGAACTTTAATCTGTAAAGTCCTCGACCTTCTCAAGTATTTACTGAAAGACAGCATAGGTTCTCTCCACCCACCTGTCTTTCAGTAGTATCACAACTGCTCCCTTCTCGATAGGGATGATGTATGGCTAAACAAGGCCCTTGGCAATAGGGGTGGGGACCCATGATATCTCTTCCAAGCAGTACCATCAATCCAGAAAACTACTGTGAGACTTTATTTCTTTCATCTAACAACGTATCTCTACTGTTTCAACCACCAACTCCAAATCTAAGTTTCCCCAGTAAGGCAAAGAAGTAGAAGAAATGCAAGATGGGAGGGAGATAAAAGGAGAAAAGGAAGGAAGTGGCTTTCTGATTACTGTACGCAAAATAGGCAACCAGGAAGGGAAGGATGGGGCTCCCCAGACATTCAGCTTGGAGTTATGGGCTCCTGCCTACATCAGCCTGAATATTAGGTAGGTGTGGCCCAAGGAAAAGAAAAGGTTTTTAACTGATGTGGTAGTGACTCACTACCCCCCAGTGTATGCTAATTAACATTCCACTGACTTATTTTTTCGAGGAAAAAAAAAAGATTTAAGGCAAGATGTCATTGGTCATCTGCACTGTGACTCAGCAGTTTCTGTCTCTGAAACCCAGACTGCTGCATGATATACTTTTCCCCTTAATTTTGTCAGGGTGTTACATGTTTTATCTGATAGAGTTGTATCAAAGTCTCTAAAAACCTATTAGGTATATGTGAGTTTGTCAATGAATTTCTGACAGTTTCTGCTTTATAAATACTGATACTAAGCACTGAGTAATGTGTAGAATTGTTGAATCAATTTGTTGTACACCTAAAAATAGTTCATTATACTTCAATAAAAATAGAATAAAATATATTGATACTAAGTTATACGGCATAGAAAGTTCATAGTTGTCATACCTTTGCTTTATATAACGCTCTTTGCCTTGAAATCAGCTTTGCCTGAAATTAATATTGCCAATTCTGGCTTCCTTTTGTTTGCACTTGCCAACAAAAATAAATTTTTGTCCACTTTTAATTTTTAAGATCCAGTGTCATTTTGTCTCCTATAAGCAATATATATGTAAATTTTTATTATAATTTAATTAGAGAGTATTTCTATTTTAATAAGTTTTAACAATTTGTGTTTATTGTTATAACTGATTTTTCATTGCCTTTATGCCTTTTATGGTGTTTGTTATTCCCTTAAAGACACATATATTTTATACATTGCTTGTGTTTATCCCATTATTCATTTAGAAAATATAAACATTAGAAATTTTTGCAATCTATACAGCAAATGTTTACACAGATGTAGTAGGTGTTCAGGTCACTTTTCAAAAACTAACATGAATGGCATGTTTTTTGAGTCTGTAATACTCAAATCTCTCTGTTGCCTTCATTCAGAAATAAATAAAGATTTGAGCAAAATTTTTTTCTCTCCAAATATTTTAGGCATTATTCTATAGTCTTTTAGCATTTTCTTTAAAAACACTGAAGTTAGCTTGATTTTTCTGTCCTTTATAAGTAAACTAATTAAACAACTATGTAGGAAATGTTTAAATCCTTATGATTCAAAATATGTCTACATAAGAATTTCTTTTTATTTTTTTGTGCCTGGAAGATCCTGGACTTTCAGTCTGTACAATCAGATTTTTCATTGACTCAGGAACATTTTCTTCAATTATGTCTGATTATTGCTTGTGCTCTGGTCATAGTGATGTCTTTCTCTGATGTATCTATAATTTTTAGGTTTGATCATTTTTCTGATTAGTCATGTCTTTTCATCTTCTTTTTTACCCGTTCCCTACATTTCCAGGGAAATTTATCATATTTTTTCTCTGCATAACCAATTCATTTTTTTAGTGTCAATTCTGCTCTTTTTGATTTCCAGAAAGGATTTTTGATTCTGCTATTGCATTTCTAGTTCTTACAGTTTCCCTTTTTTTCTCTTTATCACAACCATTTTCCTATTATTCTCCTACAGTTGTCTTCATTTCTATTACTTTCCCTAAGGCTCTGCTCCCATTTTATAGAAGTTTCATCCTCTTGTAACCTTAAGGATATGCTTTTCTATTGGTTTCAGTAGTAAATCATTTCAGTTGGCCTTCTTCTCCTGAGTCTTCAGGGTAGTGTTTCATTTGTTCTGCCAAATTTTTGAAAGACCTCTATGTAAGTTGTTTCTATTTATTCATCCCAAAAATGAAGAGGGATCTAGCCTAACCCAGTTCTTGCCATATGACAGACTTTGTCTTCATTTTTCCGTGGGCATTACTCACTTCGCATTCTGAGATTTCAATGGTCTCGATGTACATTGCTCTCAATCCAATTTTCAGTGCCCAGAAGATACTCGGTACTCTGATGTACCAAATTGGAACCTTCCCCTGTCCCATAGCTTGGTTTTATGATGCTCTAAATCAATAAGGAATATGTAAAACTATAATCACTATGCACCATGGCAAAGATTCTTCTGGTCTCTTCAACTGCAGTGAGGTAGCATCAATTACCTCTCTACATTGTTGCAAATAGCTTTCTGGAAGATTTCTGGTCTCTTCTAAATATAAGATATATACTAATAGAAAAGGAGATAAGTAAGTGTCACGGCTGTCTCATCAAAGCTCCCCACCAGTAAGCAGATGGCTGCTTTGTTTTCTGTTAGGCCCACACCTGATGATTTTGAGCCACTGAAGCCCTCCATTTCGTCAAGGAAGCATAAAATGACCTTTTTTATTACACTGGCAGATTTTTTTCTGTAACTGACAGCAGTGCACCTGTAGATCACAAATTGTATTTTTCGAACAAGTGCACCACCCTTATAATTAGGTGAGATTCTAAACAGAGTTGGAAAAACGACAAAATGTTAGTCTCGATTTGATTTGTTATTATGAAGCTTCATCATTTTCTGTGTTCATATCATTTTACTGACAAGCTGAGAATTATAGCATCAGAGACCACCAGCCAGACACCACCTTAGGATAGAAATTACACCTTGATCACGGCACACCACCCCTAAAATCCCTCCCCACAACCTGCTAAAAAAATAGAATCAAGCCTCGCCGCCATCATGAACGACACAGTAACTATCCGGACCAGGAAGTTCATGACTAACCGACTACTTCAGCGGAAACAGATGGTCATTGATGTTCTTCACCCTGGAAAGGCAACGGTACCTAAGACAGAAATTCGGGAAAAACTAGCCAAAATGTACAAGACCACACCAGATGTCATATTTGTGTTTGGATTCAGAACCCATTTTGGTGGTGGCAAGACAACCGGCTTTGGCATGATTTATGATTCTTTGGATTATGCAAAGAAAAATGAACCCAAACACAGACTTGCAAGACATGGCCTGTATGAGAAGAAAAAGACATCAAGAAAACAGTGAAAGGAACGTAAGAACAGAATGAAGAAAGTCAGGGGGACTGCAAAAGCCAACGTTGGTGCTGGCAAAAAGTGAACTGGAGATTGGACAACAGAAGGAGTAAAGATGCTGCAGTGGCTTTATCTGTGGTGGTTGTGCAGATTTTTCATGAGAGGATCAATAAACTAAGAATGTTAATATGAAAAAAAAAATAGAATCAAACCTGATTATGTGACTTTGGTTCACCAGGTTTAGCATGGGATGGCATTAAGTTGTTTCCAAAAAGTTAAATTCACCTGCAAAAGGCAAAGTATTGGCAATGTGGATTGAATCAAAATGCAGGCCAATCAAAATGCAGAGCTCCAAGGATTCTTTGAGCCATGGTTGTATTAAAAGAGTGAGTGGAAGACTTTCAACTACTTTGAAGAGAACTGTTCTCATTTGTATGCTGAAGTCCTAGTAAGTTGTTAAAAATTCAATCACATTACTTTATAGCCACACCTTTATCTAGGTGTTTCTTTCTCACTCGGATACTGCCTCATTAACCACCATTAATCAAGCACTTATGTTGTTGTTCCTCGGCGGAATCTTTACTTTCTTTGGGATAAAAATTTTACTTTTCTGAGTTTCCTGATCATCTAAGGTTGGTGTACCAGTGATTAAGCTATTCTCTCTCAGCTCCAAACCCAATCTTCTATACTTTGTTTTATGATGCTGGGCCTGGGATTGCTAGCTGTTCCCTTTCAGGCTTTGTTCATAGAGAGTGCTAGAGGGAGATGCGAGGCTAGAGGAGGAAGAAGAGACATGCTCCTTCCTGTTTACTTCCTGTTTGCTTCCTGACATTCCCTATCTGCTTCCTGCTCCTGTGAGAGTTACCTCAACCTCACTTCCTAATCCCAGAAGTGGCAGTCCCTTCCTGTAACAGCAGCTGAACATAGTTTTTCCAACACTTGCAGAACCCTCTTATCATGCCCCCCACCCCAGGAACACCAGCACCAGACCATAGGACCCCCTCTTCAGGTGTCTGGGTCCAGGCCCCCATGAGGCCTCTTCTTCCAGCACAGAGACACCAGTGCCACTCAACTGGTGTCCATTCCTCAAGCATCTGTGTTCCAGCCTATGGTTTAGTAATTTCAACATCTTCCCTTTGTTCCCTCATGCTCAGGATGGTAGCTATTTCCTGAAGTTCCTACCTCCATGATACCTCACCTATTTCTTTTTCCTCTTCAGGTACTATTACTGGCTGAATTGTGTTCCCCACCCCACCCCCCAAAAAAAGGCTGAAGTCCTAACTCCTAGTTCCTGTGAATGTGACCTTACTTGGAAATAGAGTCTTTGCAGATGATCAAGTTAAGATGAGGTCATTTGGATGGGCCTTAATTCAACAGAAGGAAAACAATGTGAATACACAAGGAGAACACCATCTATAAGCCAAGGAAAGCCTGAGGCTACCAGAAGCTAGAGGAGAGGCATGGAATAGATTCTTCCTCACGACCCTCAGAAGGAATTTACCATGATGACACCACAATTTAGACTTCTGGCCTTCAGAGCTATGAAACCATAAATTTCTGTTGTTTAAGCCACCCAGTTTGTGGTACTTTGGTATGGCAGCCGCAGGAAACTACTAATACAGATACCGAGTTAACAATTTTATACATAGCTGACAATTTCTACATTAAATTCTCCTGTCACAATAACTGGTAGGGTTTCTGTCTCCTGACTGGACCCTGACCGATACACTTGGCTTTCCCCCAGAAGGGGATCCCACAAAAACTATATGAACGCAAGTAGTTTATTTGGGAGTAATTTCTTTTGGAGGTGAGTACAAGAGAGGGGGATGGAAAGGAAGGAAATGCAGGATGGGTTATTGAAGTTACTGCTGTGAGCTATTAGGCCTTAACGCTCTCAGGGACCTTTGGGTGACTCTGCAGAACATGCCTCAAAATTGTCCCATCCAAGGGGTGATGAAGCTGGAGTATTTATCTACCACCTCCTGTCCTTCATTACCTGAGGGCTAGTCCTGGAAATATTAGCTGCCCAGCACTTCCAGCCTTCCTCCTACATAGACCAAGCATGCTCTGTGGCAAGAGAAAGCCCTCAGGCAGAGGGTTGCAGGTGCTTATGGCAAGAAGTTGCGGTCATACATGGGAATGGTGAGGGCAAGAATAAACGTGGGCACCAACATCTGCTACACTGATTGTTAAGTCTTCAAGGTCTAGCTACTCAAAGCCCAAAGATGCCTTAAGAGGCACAGGAGATTATGAAATGTGGGCACCTTTTATTTTGCTAAAGAATTGCAGTGAAGCAGGAGCACTATTGGCCTTGCAAATCAAGAGCATCAGCAGAGCTGTACAACACAATACAATAAAGCTCCCTTTGCACTTGCTGTCTGAATTCATCTAATGTATGAAGATAGATTATGAAGATGTATTTAAACTATTCTGTTTATAGTTCTTATCCTGTAACCTCTCTTCAGCGATTTGACAGAACCACAGAATTATAAGAACTAGAAGAGGTCCTGGAGCTAGTCTGCAAATTTTTTTTTAATATTTTATTTATTTATTTGACAAAGAGAGACACAGCGAGAGAGGGAACACAAGCAGGGGGAGTGGGAGAGGGAGAAGCAGGCTTCTCGCCAAGCAGGGAGCCCAATGTGGGGCTCCATCCCAGGACTCTGTGATCATGACCCGAGCCGAAGGCAGATGCTTAACGACTGAGCCACCCAGGTGCCCCAAGTCTGCAAATTTTCAAAAAAAAAAAAAAAGTAGATTCAGAAACCTTTGTACAAACAAAATCTTACAATATGAAAAACAGATGAAAGTGAAGTCATCTGGTCAACACTTGTGAAGGGCAAGGGTTGGAGTAGCTTTACCTCTTGGGTGCCTTCTCATCCCACTGGCACCCCTGAAGGGAGGTCACAGAATCCCTAGTGCTCACACACTCCAATTTGAAAAAGCAGTGATCTACTCCCAACTTGTCATGTTAATGGAGAGAGAATTTAGATTTTTCTGCTCCCAAAGTCTGCAAGATAATATCCATGTTATCTAACATTGACTTTTGCTTTCTTTTAAAAGTCCTCGTAATTTGGATCATATCAATTCAGAGTGGCTGACTGGGCATTCACTTGAATGCTACTACTGAAAACGGGATTCAGAGCAAATTGCAAAGCAAATTCATTAGATTAAAATAAAAAGGTATGATGACCATTCCCACTTGAAACTCATTCCAATCACTTTACAGAATGGGTTCGCATTTTTTTAAACTGGAAAAAAACATTTAAGTGGAGGGGCAGAACTGAAGAATGGGTTAGTAGAATGAACTAGAAAACATAGATGTAGAAATCAGTAAGTAGTTCTTGAAGAAAAAGTAACTTAACATCATATATTTGGATAAGCTTCCTGAGGGCATGAAGTCCAGAATGAAAAGAGCAGAAGCCACAAAATCGGGCTTAGAAACCAACTACAGTTAATGAGGGAGAAAAGTTAACTGAGACACAGAAGAATCAAACAGATAAGAAAAAAACACAAATCAATGTAGTGTTCTAGAATACAGGGGAGGAAAGAGATTTAGAAGTTAAATTATTTAATATAGCACAGCTGAGTAGCTAAGAATAAAAGTTGAATTAGTACTATTGGCTGTGGCCAAATGGTCCTATGGTGCTCTTAAATCATGCAGTTCTAATGAATGGTGATGTGGATTCCAGAGGGTTCTAAAGAACATAGGTATGGCCACCTATTGAGATCTTCACTAATTAAAAAAACCAAAAAACTAAAAAACAAAGCTGTTTTTTATGAAGTTCCTTTTGAGGAATCTTTTGTTAAACCTCACTATTACCTATAGGCTATTTTTTACTCTTAATTTTCCTTGTAGCCAAGATTATGGGTACCAATTGTGATGAATCTCTGGTTCATCTAGAGGCTCTCCTATTTTATTTTATTTTATTTTATTTTATTTTATTTTATTTTATTTTATTTTATTTTATTTTATTTTATTTTATTTTATTTTATTTTATTTTATTTTATTTTATTTTATTTTATTTTATTTTATTTTATTTTATTTTATTTTATTTTATTTTATTTTATTTTATTTTATTTTATTTTATTTTATTTTATTTTATTTTATTTTATTTTATTTTATTTTATTTTATTTTATTTTATTTTATTTTATATTTTATTTTATTTTATTTTATTTTTTTATTTTATTTTATTTTATTTTATTTTATTTTATTTTATTTTATTTTATTTTATTTTATTTTATTTTATTTTATTTTATTTTATTATTTTATTTTATTTTATTTTATTTTATTTTGGAGGCTCTCCTATTTTAATCTGCACCATTACTTGTTTTCTTGGTACAATTATGTTGTAGAATGCTAAGACTGCTTTCTGTAAGAGAATTGTCATTGGATCCTCTGAGGATGGTCTGATTCTGGACAAAATTCTTTAATCTAATAATTTTTTCAGTTTTGTATTTATTGAACAGTCCTAACTGAGGTCATATAAAAAGGCCCACAGCAAGCGTCGGTGGTAGTTTCCATTATTTAACAGTTTTTCAGAAGAATTCGGTATATTGGAATGCATCCTTCATTGGCACTTCAATGTGCACATCTGTACTCTACTTTAGCCAACTGACAATAATCCTTGTGGGCTGGTCAACCCTTACTCAGAGTCAGCCTGGCTGCAAAAAATTGATACTTTAGTACTTTTGAGAATTACAGTGGTGTTCCTCAGAGTTCTGAGAGTGGCTATAGGGAGCCCAATCCCAGTCAAGCCTTTCATTAAAACAGGAGGGATCCCTCATTTTCATGCTGCTCCATAGAGGAATGATCATGCTTCTTTCTCTCTTTCCCTGCTTCTTCTCCATCCCTGCCAATCTGCATTCCATGAGTAATGAAGACCACCATTTTCTTAGCCCTCAAGCAAGAGACTCTGGAATGATCCATGCCTCTTCACTGCCTTGCTTCCCTATGGGTGTTATTAAATTCTGTTTCTTCTTCTTTCACACTTACTCTGATTACATATTGCTCCATAATATAACACCCCAAACTGGGTGGCATAAGACAATGACCGTTTAACACTCAGAAGTTCTGTGGGTCAGCAATTTGAACTGGGCCTGGCAGGGATGCCTAATCTACATGCTGCAGTTTGGAGGCACATAGATTCTGACTTAGCTGGAGGTGACTCAAACAACTGTAGGCTGGAGTTTTCTGGAGGCTTCATCACCTGGATGGGATAACTCCAAGGCTGGGCTTGGTTGGGACTGCTGACTGGAGTACCCACACAGGCCTCTTTGTGTGGCTTGGTCTTCCTCACAGCATGGAGCCTGAGTTCCAACAGGCAATGTCCTGAGAAGTAGCATGTGGAGAACAAATGTAAGGGAATCAGGCAGAAGTGCGTGGTCTCTTTGGACGTAGCCTCAGATATCATGCAGGATTACTTTCATTACACTCCTTTTGGTTATAGGCAAGTCACAAGGGCCAACCCCGATTCAAGGAGAGGGACATCTTGATGGTGGAGTGGCAAGTTCTCATTGCAGAAGAGCATGTGAGATGGGAGATACTGTCATAGCCATCTCTGGAAAAGGCAATCTGCTACACTTTTGATGGTCATTTTTGCTCTGTTTTCTGACTACTCAGCAAAACCCCTCACCTGAGCCCTGGCTATCTTCCAATCACAGAGCAATAGCCACCTCCACTACAACCTATTTCTTTTTCTTTTTTTTAACACAAATCTATTATTTTGTGGTTCTGTAATTCCAACACAGGTCTCACCAGGCTAAAATCAAGATGTCTGCAGGGCTATATTCTTTTCTGCTGGCTCTAAAGTAGAATCTATTTCTTTGTTTATGCAGGTTGCTGGCTGACTTCAAATTTTTGTGGTTAGAGGACTGAGGTCCCATTTCCTTGCTGGATGTCAGCCAAGGACTGTTCTCAACTTCCAGAGGTCTCTTGAATTCCTTGGCTCACAGCCCCCTTTCCCTATCTTCAAAGCCAGCAAATTGTGAATGGTTTGGTCCCTCTCACACGTTGAACATCTCCTGCCTCTTCTTCCACAGCATCTACTCCAATCTCCTCTTCTGCCTTCTTCTTCCATTTTTAAGGCCCTGTGTGATTACACTGAGCTTACCCAGATAATCCAGGATGATGTCCTTATTTTAAGATCCATAAAATTAGGGGCGCCTGGGTGGCCCAGTCGGTTAAGTGTCCAACTCTTGATTTTGGCTCAGGTCATGATCTCAGGGTGGTGCAATCAACCCCCCCCCCCGACCCTAGCTCCACGTTCAGCAGGGAATCTGCTTGAGATTCTCTCTCTCTCTCTCTGCCCCCCACCACCCCCTCTCTAAAATAAATAAATAAATCTTTTTAAAAAAAGACCTGTAAAATTAATCCATCTGCAAGGCCCCTTTTGCCAGATAATATAACATACAAAGACAGAGCACCAGGGACTAGAGTTTGGCCATCTTGGGTTGGAGGGCAGCCTTATTCGGTCTACCACAGTGATCCCAGATGACAGCACTACATCTCTATTTCATTTTTTTATTATTGCAGGAAATACATATATAACATAACATTTGCTGGTTTTGGTGTACAATTCAGTGGCATTAAATACATGCACAATGTTGTGCAACCATCGCCACCATCCATTTTCAAATCCTTTTCATCACCTCAAACAGAAACTCTGTAACCATTAAGCAATGACTCCCTCCCACCGGTAATTGCTAATTTACTTTTTGTCTCTCTGAATTTGCCTATTCTAGATATTTCATAAAAGTGGAATCATACAATATTTGTCCTTTTGTGTCTGACTTATTTCACATAGCATAATGTTTCCAAGGTTCGTTCATGTTATAGCATGGATCAGAACTTTATTCCTTTTTATGGCTGAATAATATCCTAACGTATGTATGTACCACATTTTGTTTATCCATTCATCTGTGATTAACACTTGGGTTGTTTCCACCTTTTGGTTATTGTGAGTCATGATGTTATAGACATTGATGTGCAAGTATCCATTTGAGTCCCTGAGTTCAATTCTTTTGGGTAAATACCTAGGAGTAGAATTGCAGGGTCATGTGGCGATTCTATATTTAACTTTTTGAGGAAAAGCCAGACTATTTTCCACAACAAGCGCACCATTTTACATTCTCACCAGCAATGTATGAGGGTTCTAATTTCTCCATATCCTCACTAACACTCCTTATTTTCCTTTTTTTTTTTTTTTTAAATAACCATCCTAGCAGTTTTGAAGTGATCACTCGTCATGGTCTTGTTTCACAGTTCCCTAAAATGACCAGGGATGTTGAGCACCTTTTTGTGTGCTGATTGGTATATCTTCTTTGGAGAAATGTCTATTCTAGTCCTTTGCCCATTCTTAAACTAGTGTTGTTTGTCTTTTGTTGTTCAGTTGCAGTTCTTTATATGTTCTGGATATTAAAAGCTTATCAGATATATAATTTGCTAATATTTTTTCCCATTCTGTGGGTTGCTTTTTCACTCTCTTGATAGCATCTTTTGATGCACAAAAGTTTTTAAGTTTGATGAAATACAACTTATCTATTTTTTTCTTTTATCACTTTTGTTTTGGTGTCATATTTAAGAAATTATCGCCAAATCCAAGGCTATGCAGAACTTCCCCCATGTTTTATTCTAAGAGTTCTATCATTTTAGCTCACATTACATTTAGGTCTTTGATCCATTTTGAGTTAATTTTTGTATATGATGTAAGGTAGGGTCCAACTTCATTCTGTTGCATGTGAATATCAAGTTGTGCCAGTACCATTTGCTGAACAGTCTATTCTTGCTCCCATTGAATGGTATTCGCACTCTTGATGAGAATGAATGAATAAATATTCCTCTGTTTCTTGAGCAAGTTCATTGCTGCTGCTTTAATTTTTCCCCCTTATTCTCATTATCAATGTTAATCCTATCCTCAGAACATCACAGTGGTTCCTCTAAACTAAGGCCAAGGCTGTTTCTCTCAGTAACCAGTGCTCAATCCATTTGGTCTCTCCCCAAGTCCCATCATACTGCCATGTGATTCTTCACTGTACTATACATTCTCCCCTGGCGGAGAATGTTCTGTTGACACAGTCTTTAAATTGTCCTCCTACTACTCCTCTCTCAATGGTCTTTTAAGAGACCCCTCCCCCTGCTTTGTTACAGAACTAGCTCAAAGAACCTTTCCAGGCCCCGCTTCTTCTTCTTTTTTTTTTTTTTTTTTTTAATTCAGGCCCTGCCTCTTATTCTTCTCCCAAAGTCATGGGTTCCACTTGAGGCCTCAAGGTAAAGATTCATTGTTTCATTCATTCAACAAATACTTGTTAAATCCTTCTAAATGCCAGACACTGGATTCAGGCTGGAATTTTCCATTCTCTGCCCAATTTCTTTGGAGTGGTATTTCATTCAGGTTAGCTTTTTGGTTGTCTTCTCCAGTTCTGCCCCTAGTTGCAGTGTTTTAAATGCCTGAGCCTCCATGCCTATCTTTCTTCAAGTTCCTGACAGTCTACCCTGGGTTTGAGCCCTGTGTCCCCTGCTTGGCTAGAAACAGAGATTACATAATTTTCCTAAAAACCTTATTCTTCTCCTCCTGATAATAAAAGTGACCACCTTGGATTGACACCTGCTGTGTGCTAGATGTTGTGCTGCACACATGACAGGTTATCGCTAATGCTTCTTCTCCCCATCACTGTCCCAGGCACCAGGAACATAGCAATAAACAAAGCACAGTTCCTGCCTGAAAGGAGCTTATGTTCTCTCAAAATCCTTGACACGATTCAGCAGGGTACAGAGAAATTAAGTAACCTATCCCCAAACACAGCTATGAAGTGACAGAGCTAGAATTGGAACTTAATTCTCTGATACCAATTCTTATACTCCATCTGCTGCATCATAGTCTCACTCCAGTCAGTAACTCGTTCTCTAACACAAAGTTTCTCAATGCCAAACTCTCACATTTTATAATCTATTAAAACCTTGATGAATGATAGCAACTGCAGAATGCATATTAGGGTACATGTGATTTGGAGGTTAATGAGAAAATTTTCTTGGTTTTAACCTTAATTCTTAACATTCTTTAAGAATATATTACTTAACTTTCCTGCTTTTATAAGAATAGTAATTGTGCTCCCTTAGAAAATTCACAGTTTTTCTTTACCTTAGGGTTATTATTCTAAGTAGCACTACGGAGGGAAAAAAAATGGAGTAAATCGGGTTAAAAATTCACTGACCTGAGGACATGTACTAGAAGGTAATTTTAAACTTTTTATTACGTACTTGATATAAACCTATTTTGTCTTTTGTCTTTTCCCCAAAAAAGGGTAATGCTAAAAGAAATGTGTTTAAGTATAAGTGAATAGACCTTGACTTAGTAAACAGGATTCTACTCCTGGTTCTGTTGCAATGAGATGAACTTGTGTAACTTTGGTCTTTCCTTGGGCCTCAATTCTGCCTTCTGTAAAATGTAAGAGACTGGATTTAGAGCGATGCTGTTTGTACAGTGCTTTACATTTTTCAATGCAATATTTGCATATTATCTGACTTGATCATAGCAACAACCTCATTATCCCAATTTTATATGTGTTTCAAATGACGTTCAGGGACATGCCCAAGTGGCAGAGACTTAATCCTAACCCCTATCTTCAGACTCCAAGCCCATGCCCTTTCAGAGGCCAGAGGATCTCTAGTGTCCACTGTAATACTAACAATCTACAATTCTTACAGCCACTCTAGCTGAGTTGTGATTTAGTCAAGTTCCTACTTACTCCTGCTCTCTTTTATCATCTTTCTGAATGTGTACTAATATGTCCATCATCCTCAGCAGTATAAACATAAAACTTCTGTCAGAGTTTGTTGGAATTTGGGTTCCTGGAAATCAGGAACTTTTCCTTTGCTTGCTTAGAAAACAGCTTAAGTTTGAATAATTGATATTTATCAAGTGCTTCCTATGAGCCAGGTACCATACCATTCCAACTACTCGTAAGTCTTCAAACAACCCAATGATGCCCATTTTTCAGATAATGAAAACTGAGGCACAAAGAGGTTCAGCATCTTGCCCAAGGTCCCATGGTATGTTACACTGCATTATTTGCTCACAATTTTTTCTTCTTGCCATGTCCCCTCTCCATGGAAGAAATATACTTCCCTGTCCCATTGGCATAGGCTTTGGCCAATGCAATGTTAGTTGGCATGACACACATAGAGGTTTTAAATGTGCCTGTGTGTTTTCTTTTTCAACATTCCTCTGGTTATTTGGGTCTTTCCTAATTTCATACAAATTTTAGGATTATTTTTTCCAGCTCTGTGAAAAATGTCAATGGTATTTTGATAGGGATTGCATTGAATGTGTAGATTGCTCTGGGTAACATAGACATTTTAACAATATTTATTCTTCCAATCCATGAGCATAGAATGTTGCCAGAAGAATGTTGACAAAGAAAACCAAAGCTGGTGGCATCACAATGCTGGACTTCAAGCTCTATTACAAAGCTGTCATAATCAAGACTGTACAGTACTGAACAAAAACAGACACGTCGATCAATGAAACACAATAGGGAACCCAGAAGTGGACCCTCAACTCTATGGTCAACTAATCTTCAACAAAGCAGGAAAGAATATCCAATGGAAAAAAAGCACAGTCTCTTCAATAAATGGTGCTGCGAAAATTGGACAGCCATATGCAGAAGAATGAAACTGGACCATTTTTGTTACACCATACACAAAGATAAACTCAAAATGGATGAAATACCTAAATGTGAGACAGGAATCCATCAAAGTCCTGGAGAAAAAAATCACAGGCAGCAACCTCTTTGACCTCGGCCACAGCAACTTCTTGCTAGACACGTCTCCAAAGGCAAGGGAAACAAAAGCAAAAATGAACTATTGGGACTTCATCAAGATATAAAGTTTCTGCACAGCAAAGGAAACAGTCAACAAAACTAAAAGGCAACCTACGGAATGGGAGAAGATATTTGTAAATGACATATCAGACAAAGGGTTAGTCTCCAAGATCTATAAAGAACTTATCAAACTCAACACCCAAAAAACAAATAATCCAGTCAAGAAATGGGCAGAAGATATGAAGAGACATTTCTCTAAAGAAGACATATAAATGGCCAAAGGACACATGAAAAAATACTCCACGTCACTTGTCATCAGGGAAATAAAAATCAAAACCACAATGAGATACCACCTCACACTAGTCAGAATGGCTAAAATTAACAAGACAGGAAGCAACAAATGATGGTGAGGATGTGGAGAAAGGGGAACCCTCTTACACTGTTGGTGGGCATGCAAGGTGGTACTGCCTCTCTGGAAAACAGTATGGAGGTTCCTCAAGAAGTCAAAAATAGAGCTACCCTATGACCCAATAATTGCACTACTGGGTATTTACTCCAAACATACAAATGTATTCATCAGAAGGGGCACCTGCACCCCAACATTTATAGCAGCAATGTCCAAAATAGCCATACTGTGGAAAGAGCCAAGATGTCCATTGACAGAGGAATGGATAAAGAAGATGTGGTATGAACACCTCGGTGGCTCAATCGATTAAGCGTCTGCCTTCAGCTTAGGTCATGATCCCGGGGTCCTGAGATCAAGGCCCTCATTGGGCTCCCTGCTCAGCGGGGAGTCTGCTTCTCCTTCTCACTCTCCCTCTATGCTCTCTCTCTCTCTCTCTCTCTAATGAATAAATAAAATCTTTAAAAAAAATTTAAAAAAGAAGATGTGGTGTGTGTGTGTGTGTACACACAATGGAATATTACTCAGCCATCAGAAAGAATGACTATTTATCATTTACATCGACAGGGATGGAACTGGAGGGTATTATGCTGAGCGAAATCAGTCAGAGAAAGACAATGATCATATGGTTTCACTCATATGTGGAGTATAAGAAACAGTGCCGAGGATCATAAGGGGAAGGGAGGGAAAACTGAATGGGAAGTCATCAGAGAGGAAGAAAAACCATGAGACACTCTTAACTACAGGAAACAAACTAAGGGTTGCTGGAGGGGAGGTGGGAGGGATGGGGTAATTGGGTGAGGGGTATTAAGGAGGGCACGTGATATGATAAGCACTAGGTGTTATACACAACTGATGAATTATTGACCTCTACATCTGAAACTAATGATGTACTATATGTTGGCTAATTGAATTTAGATAAAAAGTAAAAAAATGTGCCTGTGTGGTTTGACTTCTTTGCACTTCTTCCATCCACCATGAGGGAATATACCTTGAGTAGCTGACTTCTCCAGAATGAGGAAAGACGTGGAACAGTCTTGAACCCAACCTACAGCCTGGAACCAAGCCCAGAGGATCCCAGCTGAACCCAAGAGAGCCACAGTCAATCCCCTGGCTTGCAAGTGAGAAAAACAAAGGAGATGTGATAGTTATTCGTTACACGCCATTATTTTGGCAAAATCATGACTAATTATGAGGCACAACCAGAATTCACACTGCATAACCTACATTTGATTTGAACCACTTCAGATCAAAGCGTACTGAGTTCACAACTATTTCACCTGGAGTGCAGGTTACCTGTGCTCAAAGTATTGCACTTTGACAGCACTCTAGGTTACAAAGGGGATGATACTGCTACCATAAAGAGCAACTCCAGGCAGACAGACTTGTATTCTATAGACTTGGTCTAACTCCACTAAAAATAACGCACAGATTTCACTCTTGGGGTCCACATAGCCCAATTCAATATATTCTGCAAACCGACTTGGCCAAAGAGATGTGCAGTCAATATCTTACCTTAGATTTACTAATGGCTTTATTTTCCTTTTGTAATGGAATCATAAACTTGGGCAAGATATCCAGTTTTTATAATCCTGCACAAAGGACATGTGAAGTCTTGTAACGGTTCTTTCAAGATTTTTTTTCCTCCTCCACTAGCACCTGAAACAATGCTATGAATTGTGTTCCATGCCACGTGGCAACCATAAAGTTCAATACTTGCCTCTGCTCACTAGTCTGACTGGGCTTGTCGGTGTGAGGCCCAATCGGATGGTGCCTTCACGGCCAGACAGTTGTCCCTGCCACGCCTAGATGCCTGGCTCAAGATTCCCTAAATCTTAGGGAATCAGGAATGTAAATCTATTCATTCACTCAGTAAATATTTATTGAGCATTTGCAGGAGGAGGCATTGTGCTAGACAGGCACTGAAATGTAATTTGTTCTTGCGTCTACACCATAAACAGGTGACAGAAGAGGATGCAAAATTGAGCTGTGGGCAGAGTAGGCCTGTAAAGCTTTCCTGCCTCTTCCCTTCGGTTCTCTCCTTGTGAGTCTCAGTGTCGTCTCCACCCCCGCCCGCCCCTCCACCCCCAGGGATCCTTCCAGTTTTTCCCAGCCTGCAGGACCTCTGGCTAGCCCCATTCACTTCCACCCCACACATTTACACCCTTTCCACAGGCGGGGGCGGGGGGTGTCTTTTATGTAACCCCCCTGAGTAATATTTCCCCCTTTACATGTGAATCAAACTGCCTCAGGGGCGCCTGGGTGGCTCAGTGGGCTAAGCGTCTGACTCTTGATCTCAGCTCAGGTCTTGATCTCAGGTTGGTGAGTTCAAGTCTCGCTTTGGACTCCACACTGAGTGTGGAGCCTACTTAAAAAATAAGCTTTAAAAAAAGATACAAAGCACAGACTGCCTTGACTCCAGGAATCCAACACTTAGGGACAGCTGATGTTTCTGGCATATGTAGATAGGGTGTCGCCATTGGTGGGAATGAAGGTGCTGTTGACAACGTCTCAGAGTGTAGAGGCACAGAACATGGTGCGACTTGGCTTTGCTCAGGCTGCCTTAACCTCTTAAAGCCTCCATCCCCTCACTTGTAAAATGAATACACACACAGGCACATACAGAAAACAACATGAATGCCCGCCCCCCCAGCAAAAGACGGGTTAAAGCAAAGTTTGAATATATATACTACAGGGTTTTACACACCGTTTCAAAAAATAAGGTAGATTTATATGAACTTACATGGAGGAACAACTGTAAAATCTTATTAAGAGTAAAAAGCAAATTGGTATATGCATGATCCCATTTATAATGCAAAATATACATATTTATTAGTGTTTGCTGCAGTGAGGACCTGTGCTAAGCACTCCTCCTATGTGATCATATTTAATCTTCATAATAACTTGGCAAGTTATGTACTATTATTTCCACACACACACACCCATATTACAGGTAAGGAAACAAGAGATGATAAGTAACTTCCAATCTGAGTACGTGTTGGAGAAAGGATCTGAACTCCAAATGACTTTCCTCAAGGTATATAATTCTCTTATAGAGAAAATGGGGTGAAAAAGAGTAAATCCCGGTGCCTACTCTTCTCCCTGCTTAAAGGCTTTTAGTCCCTCCAGAACAGTGGTTTCTTATTGTGTGGAACTAGTGCAACCAGGGGTAGAAGAGGTAATTTCTGGGATGGCTTCAGCAGCCCAACCATTAAATACCATTTAGCCACATAGTGAGTGTTATTCCCCCGCTCAATTCTTTTTAATCCTCCGATCGCATCAAGACCGAAGTTTCAACTCAGTGCTGGTCTTAAACACTTGCTGATCTCCTTTTTTTTTTTTTTTTTTTTTTTACAAAAAGCCAACCTCCCGCTCTGAGCTGGCAAGTGTGATTTCGTTACCTACTTAGACTTTCGTCACACTGTGCTGTTTTCAGTGTGTTGATATTTATGATTATCTTCTACGTAAGGCAAGGGATACAGGGTATTCTTTTATTGTGATAATAAAGTGTTTCCTCCTTTAAGGAAATGTAGTTAAGACTCTTTTTCAGGGGCGCCTGGGTGGTTCAGTTGGTTAAGCGTCTGCTTTCGGCTCAGTTCGTGATCCTGGGGTCGTGGCATTGAGCCCTACCTCGAGCCCAACGTCAGGCTCCCTGCTCAGCGGGGAGTCTGCTTCTCCCTCTGCCCCTCCCCCTGCTTGTGCACTCTCTCTCTCTCAAATAAATAAAATCTTTTTTAAAAAAGACTCTTCTTCATCTAAGTGTGTTAAAGAAAAATGTTAATTACTAAGATCCATGGTATACAAATTACACCAAAAGTCAATACTTAAAGGACTAAAATCTTAAATACTTTACTGTGCAAACAGCCCAAACAGCCATGAAACTGAACTTATCTGTCTACACACACCAACCATTTGTCAACCAGTTGATGACAAAAAGAGGACACAAATAATGTTTATTTTTATTTAAGCAGAATTTGAAAGATAAAATGTGAATAAAGTTTATATTGCTAGTCAGTAGGGAACTCTAAGAAAAATGTAGTTAAGAATATGATAAGTGATGCTTATTTAGCACTTAATACAAGCCAGGCACTATTTTAAGTATTTTACATATATTAATTGGCAACAACACTATAAGAGAGGTCCCATTATCTCCATTCTCCTGATGGGAAAACTGAGATACAGAAAAATTACATAACACATCCAAGGTCACATACATTGTAAGTCTGACTCCAGAGTCTATTCTCTTAATCATTATGCAATACTACCTCCTGATCATAAAATTATTCTAAGTATTTATGCAAATTCTTATCCTTCTTCCTAACCACTTACCAGGGCTCCAGAAACGTCATCCCAACTTTCAACTGACATGCCCATCATTACCTTGCCACCCATAATCTCTTCTTAGAAACCCTGCTTCATCTCCCACCACAGGAGTGTTATGACAGCCCCCATCCTAGTCATGGTTGATTGGACCAGGGATGTACACCTGACTTTCTCCTGGGAATTCGGAATTGGAACACTATGAAACTTAATTCAAAAATCGGGCCACCAAGAGACTGCATCTTGGGAAAAAACTCACGTAGAGACAGGGGAGGGGTCGGTGCCATGGCAAACTAAAGCCACATAGGAGCTCAAGTTCTAGAGGTGCAGAAAAGTCACAAGAGATAGGACCGGGGAAGGCCACCAGGAGAAAAAGTCATGCTGTGGCCCCACACCAGTGGGTGGGACCCCCCCCACAGTGCCTGGTATCCCAGTTCCCATTCCTGGACAGAATTCAGTTCTTATCCTCGAGTGTCCCTGAGATTGTAGCATTTCACATTACAGTAAATCCTGCTTCACTTTAAGCTAGTGTGAGCAGATTACGAACTCTTGCCATCAAACATGCCTAAACAGAAGTGAAGTTGCATACAGTAGATCTTGAGAGAAAATGTGGAGTGATGGTAGCATCAGTGGTCTCGAGATGCCCCCAGTCCCAGGATGGGAAAATGGTAGTCGATGCAGGGTGCTAAAGCAACTGCTTAAGTTACGGCCAGCTGTCTCAAGGGTCTCTGGTTGGGCACTATCAAGAGGGGCAGATTTTCAGGTAGCCAAATCTAAGGATATCTGAGTGAGTTGGTTGCATCTGGTGGCTTAAGTAAAGAATAACAAGAAAGAGACAGATTCCTTCCAGAGCGCCCAGCTGGAGGAAGATAAGGGAAAACAAGGCACTCCAGTAGTTTTCATGGGCTGCTCTTCCTGGCTTCAGCAGTGTGTCCCAGGGCAACACTGGAAACTCCTTTGGGTTTGAACCAGCTTCAAAGGGAAACTTTATCAGACTCTACTGAGTGATGCTCTGGAAAGTCGTTCAGAGGCCTGACAGTCACAAATAAATCATCTTGCAGAGATTATTTAAATTATACATCATTGGTAATGATTATTCAGGTATAATGAGTTTAATTGATTACAAGAGTGGGGTTTTTTTTAAGATGATGTAATAACTGCCAGCATTAGTTTGTTGTTTGAAGTGCGCACGAGTGGGAATGCTTTAAAATTTTAAAGCATTTGATTTGCATTCGTTGTGAGAGATATTTTTAAATATGTAAACAGGACTGGTGCTCTCCTATAGCCCTGGATCTCGCTGTCACTACAAGCGAAGGCTTTGGTTAATGCTCAGAAGCTCCTATTTTGAGGTCGTTATCTCAAGCAAAGTGGTAAAGGCCAGTTAGTTATTGGTTCTTGTCTTCCCCCAACCAAAGTCGGCGGGGGAGGGAAAGAAGAAAGAAAAGAAAGGAAATCTGGCCACCAACCACTCCTCAGCCAACTAAGGTGGGGCTGACATCCCCCAGATGCGGTGAACTGTTACGTAAACCTGCCTTCCATGTTCCTACCTCCCGAAGCCACCATGGGCCAACTTGGAGATCCAGGGGTAGTCAAAATAATATTTGAGTAAGTATGTGTGACAGCCATGGAGATGTGCTTCTCAGATCTCCCATCAAGAAAAAACTTGCCATTCAGGGCCCCGGAGCTCAATGGGCTGACAGCCTCCAGGTATCATGCCTTCAGGATCCACCTCAGCTTTGGGACTGAGACCAAGCTCTTCTCAGGAAGCCCCAGTCAGTGACTCAGCATGGCAGAAGTCCAAGGACTGGCCATTTCTGCCTCACGGGGACTCCTGTCTTGGCCACTTTTCTTCGGAGTTCATGGTTGGGTTGATAAGAGTTTGCTGGACCTGCATCTCAGTCTGTAGGCTCAATCCTGCCCAATCCTATTTCAGCCCCCCTTTATGTCTCATAAGCTTTACCCCCAATACACCGATTGCACTCCCAACTCCATTTCCGTGTGCACCTTGCTGAGGAATCAACTGTCACGATACAATTTCGCTTTTGGCTCCTGCCATCCCTGAACCAAGACTGCCTCTATTTTCATGAGGAGCTGTTCGACAGGAAAAGAACTTGAATTTTAAAAGGCTCATAAAATCTTATACTCTTGAGTTTAAGCCATAACCAATCCATCGTGTTAAAGGTCTAAGTGTACTGGGACCCACACGAAGAGACCACTGTGAGCCCAGCTGAACAGCACTATCTGGCTTCTAGGCCATGCTGGGTTCCTTAGGTTAAAATGAATGCCCTAATTGGAAAAGATTCAAATCTTGGTCATTGGAATGAGGATGTTATGAAGGAGCCAAAGGAATTGAAAAACTCCAAACCCTGGAGCTCCTCCAAAGCCCTGAGTCCTCCCAGCTGACGAATGTGTTGATCCCTCCAAACATAAGGCCAAACCTGAGAGGCAGCTGGACAGGTTACAAGCAAATGCCACTGAGGTCCCTCCCACGTGCCAAGTACAAAGCTAGGCCCAGAAAACACAGCATGGGAGAAAGAAAAACCTGCCCTCATGAGGCATGCGTTGCGTGTAGGGTTGGGGAGGGTGGCGGGAGGCAGATAATAAAAGGGTAAAACGTATTATGTGTACATGGTTATAAATGTTGTGGAAAAAAATTAAGCAGAGAAGGGGGACAGACTGTAGGTACAGGAATGCAATTTTAAATAGGGTATCAGTGAAGGCCTCACTGATAAGGTGTGATTTGAGTAGGAGGTAAGGAAGTGAGCCGTGCATATGTAAAGAGGAGAAACATTCCAGAAGGGAAGAAGAGATTTTACAAAGACCCTGAGATGGAAGCGTGCTTAGCATAGTTGGGAAAGTTCAGAGGCCAGGGTGGTTTGAGAGGAGTGTACAAGGGGGCAAGTGGTAGAACTTGAGGCCAGAGAGGGAGCCAGATCAGAATATGTAGGGCCTTGGAGGCCACTATTAAGATTTTGACTTTGACTTTGACTTCAGTAAGAGTGGAAGAGTTTGAACAGAGCAGTGACAAGATCTGGCTCATTTGAACAGGTTCACTTTGACTGCTGTGTGGATAATAGACCACAGAGGAGCTTGAAGGGAAGCAGGCAGGCCAATGAGATGCTACTTACTGCAACAATCCAGAAGAGAAATGACAAAAATGAAAGATGATCAAATGCTCAAATGGGGTAACAGTGGAAGTGGATTGGAGTCTGGATAGATGCAGATGTAGAAACCAAAGGATTCACTGATTGATTACATGTGTGGGGCATAAAGAGAGTAACTGGAAGGACAGAGTTATCATTTCCTGAGAAGAAGGACATTGTAGGAGAAGTAGGTGCAGAAAGAAGATCAGACACTCCACGTGGGAAATGTGAAGTGTAAGATGACAATCACACACCCAAGTGGACATGTTAAGGAGGCAGTTGCATCATGAGAGAATTCTCAGGATCTGCTCATGACTTAAACCAACACCACGGTCCACTAAGTGCTAGGCTTCAATTCGAAAGATGCCAACTGTTGCCAGAAGGAAACCATTTTGATGATACATCCCCCCGCAAAGAAGAAAATCTTCCTCAGTCTTCTTCTTCCAATGTTCCATATCTCAGTAAGAGGTAAGTCACCTATCTGAAACCCTAGAAGTCACTATCTTCTCCCTAAATGCCCCCTCATACACATATCCAATCAATCCCTGAGTCCTATTTATTCTCCCTCCTCTCTGTGTCTTAAGTCTGTCTACTTTGTTCATCATTACCGCTGTCCCTCTGATCCAACTCCCACCATTGTTCACCAGGACTACGGCAGTAGCCTCCTATCTGGTCTCTTGTGTTCCCTTATCTCTCTTCCATCCACTCATGATTCCACAGAGAGAGGGAAAGTTAACACACAAGCTTGCATAGGAGTGCCCAGGATTCCCCCCCACCCCTACCCCTGCCCTTGGGCTCAAAATCTATGGGTTAGAAGGGTTAAAAACTCCCAGAGAGTTGTGCAGGAATGTAATAATTTCAGAAGTGGTCTTGGATAGTGGCAAATGATAATTGGCACTCTTTTGAATTGGATAATGACAAAAAATGGTCACTGAATTGGGGGGGAAATTAACAAATTGGAACAAGCATACTAGAAAGGGATAGAATAAGTTACCTGTTTTAGCTAGACAGTTCCCTTGATATAAAGCTGCATTTGATCACAGAAAATAATGTCATATATTTCTTTGCACATCTGCATCATGGTATGTGATGTTAGCCTGGCTCAATGGGCCGTTACCCTTCCATCTGGACATATTCTTTCCTCTGCCTGAATGTTCCCTCCCCACCCCAGACTGGATTGCTTCTTGTCCTTCAGATCTCAGCCTAAATGATTTTCTCAAAGGAACCTTCCCTGACCCTAAATTGGATCGATTCCCGCTTATACCTGCTCTTAACGCCTCCTCCATGTTTGTTTTAGAGAGAGAGAGAGCACGAGCACATGAGCGGGGGTTGGGGGGGGGAGGAGAACAGAGGGAGAGGAAGAATCTTAAGCAGGCTCCACTCCTGACACGGGGCTCAATCTCACAACCCTGAGATCATGACCTGAGCCGAAATCAAGAGTTGGACGCTTAACCGACTGAGCCACTCGAGCTCCCCCTTCTCCGTGTTCTGTACAGCACTTATCACAAGTGCAGTTGTGCAAATACTCATTTCAGTCATGTTTTTGTGTCTGGCTCCTCTAGAATGTAAGCACCTGAGTGGGGATTGTACCTGTCTTGTTCACAGCTCTACGCCAAGGACAGACCACAGGGTCTGGTATATAGTAGGTATTCAGTAACCCTGTGTTGAATGAACAAATAACAAGGGATATTTTGCACTAGTAATCTGGAATTCCTCTTTCCTTTCTCATACCCACCTTCAACCAGAGAGCCAGCTCCATTTCTCAGGGAAGGTATGTGGTGGGGCGGAAAGTTGAATGAGGCGACACGCCTTCCTGGTTCTTTTTTCTAAAAGCTGGTCTTTTGGAGATCTGTAGGTCTACAAAAGAGTTTCTTGAAGAAACAAGTAAGGGAAAGGACTTCCTTCAGACTAGCAAGAAGACCTGTGCCCTGCTTCTCCACAATGCCCTTGGGGAGGGAGCAAGGCCCAAGAGATGTATGGGTGTCATGTGGTCAGAGCCAGTTTGTCTCCATGTGGACTAATCTCAGAGGACCACATGGACATTTATACACACACACACACACACACACACACACACACACACACACACACACACACACTAGTCCTGGGCAAGATCCCAGACATGGATGATGGCATTTGGAGAAGGAAAACCCCACAGTGACTGAAGTGATATTTTAGAAAAATGTAAAGGTCATTTCAGCACCCATGGATTTGTGAAATAAGTTTCATTAATACCACACCCTTGCTTTATCAAAGATGTATTTATATGTAGTTTAGCTTTTGTGTCATGTGTAGTATATTCTAACCTAATAATTAAACATTGGACACCCCCCCTTGTATGGTGTTAACAAAACCTTATACTTGGCAAACACGTTTGTTCCTTGAAATGACCCTGTGAAATAGAAAGAATAGGCATTACTCCCACCACCGTCCCATTTTACAGGTGAAAAAACTAATTCAGCGAGGTCAAACTTATGAAAAAATGTCACACAGCTATGCTAGAGGCAGAGTCAATCTTCTGACTCCTAATTGCATAGAATTCTTTATGTAATACCATGCTACCGCTATTCATCAAAGTGTTGGTTTATAAAAACATTCCATTTCCTGACCACATGAAACAACTATGAGTTTTTGGTGTGCTGGATCAATGTTTCCCAGCAAAGTTAATTTGCATTTTTCCAAATTCAGTTAACAATTCTCAAATATTCTTTATAGAAGTGATGCCATATTATTTGTTCATTGTTGCTTCTTTGTTGAATTTTCTTGTCTGTTAGTACAACTCACCTTTTTTTTTTTTTTTTTTTGGATGAGACATATTCTGCTAAAATTACCTGCTGCGTTTGTGATTCTGGTGGTGGTGCTTTCAGCTGGAAAGAGGAGAGGCAGCCTGAGTGAAGTTTCCCTGTTTGATATCTTCGAAGTGGGGCCTAAAATTACTTCCCTCCATTTTAAATTTTATAACGCAGTGGGGCTACTCTGATTGTACAATGTGAGCCTGAGTTTTTCTGACGTTTCCCCAAATTCTGAGACTTGTTTTATAATCGTGACTGCCTAAAAACTCTCAAGTGTCTTAGCAGACTTACTTACATGGTTACAAAGGAAGCTCACCTCCATGACATTCTCACCGAATAAAACTTTTTTTTTTCCTATGGTATTCAGCTATGTTAATGCCATTGGGAGGAGGATCTGATGTTAGTCCTTCACTTTAAAATCAGGTATTGTTATTATAACAGCATTCCAAGGGCATTTGTCAAAAATAAAAATGTGATAGACCACTTCACTTTTTTCTAACATCTTCACATACGGGGATAAGTGGTTGGGGGGGCACAGTACTAAACAGAAATGATTTTGTAAATACATTGATCAGTGACTACTTGAGGAATATGATAAAAACTGTGATCAAAGACCTACTTTATCTAGCTCTCCATTTTCATCCCGAAAGCAAACATGTGGTTTACAATGAAAACCAGTCTCACTGACAGTCTAAAGACAGAAGGGTGATGGTACAGAGCAGAGAATTCTGGGCCAGGAGGGCAGTCATGAGGACGGCCGGCCCAGTTTTGCTGCTGGCTTGTCAGCAAATCATTAACCTCTTTATGTGTAAGAGTCTTACTTGTGAAATGAAGATCCCTCCACCTGTTCTTAATCAAGTGTAAATGGATGTTAGGAGGATTAAGTGTACAATCCCTTGAGCTCCAAAGGGGAAAGCGAGGTGTGTAGACAGCAGCTGAAGCTTCTTAACTAGACACTGTCTAATAGACCACTCTAGGAGCAGGTTGCCTTTGCATTGACACTTCCATTCCCTTACTTAGGAAAGTCAAACCATCACGAAGGAATTTTTAAAGCAGAATTAGCCCCATAAATACAGAGAACAAACTGGTGGTTTTCAGAGGGGAGGGAGGATGGGCAAAATGGGTGAAGGGGAGTGGGAGGTCCAGGCTTCCAGTTGTGGAATGAGTAAATCACGGGGACGAAAGTTCTAGCACAGGGAATATAGTCAATGGTATTGTAATAGCACTGTATGGTGACACATGGTAGCTATACATATGGTGAGCACAGCATAATGTATGAAGAAGTTGAATCCCTATGCTGTGCTCCTGAAACTAGTGTAACATTGTGTGTCAACTATACTCAAATTTTAAAAAATTTAATGAATTTTTAAACAACCAACAGCTTTAGAATAAAAAATAATAAACATAAGCACCATTTATCATCGTATTAGTAGCTCCTAATCCATTAATCCACCAAATTAACAACCAAGAGCAGAAAAACCATCTAGAAATTTGCTCCCCCCCATTGGGCCCTATATGAGAGATAGATATTATCCACGGACACATGGACGCCAAGCTCCTTTTTAAGGCATACAAATAGCTCAGTGCATAAGATTCCATGTTACCATGTGGAATCCAAATGCAGAAATGTAAATATAAAATTTCAAATAAATGTTGTGTCTTAAAACATCATCAATTTTCAAAATTAGACAAACTATATCTGATCATTATATTGTACTTATTAGATATATTTTAATGAATAATAATTGTTTTAATTTTCAGGGTTTTAAAAAACTGGACTAAGGCAATAATATGAAAAGTTATGAAGTTTTAGCCAGCACACTTAAAACATTTATAGGATCTATCAGCTTTATCTCTTGGATAATTGTTACCATATAATAGCTGGTCTTATACCCTTCATAAACTTTCAAATTAAGCTTTTACATGCTCCCCTGATTCATAATTTTGTTCTTAAGGACACCACTGATATCAGTTAAAGTCAAGTCACCTAATGGCTTTCTCTTTAAGAAACCCACTACTAGCTGTTCTTCTTACTTAGAACGAACGATTATCTTTATAAGAGATTCAAAATGCACTAAATGTAGGCAAAGAGAGCAGATAATGAAAACTAACCAAATCAGAACACGGAATCCTCAGTCTAGTCTTCGCCTGAGAGAAGGTTAGTGCCGCCATTTCCAAGTAATAGAAGGAAACTGACCAAAACTCACATTAAAGTCGGATTTTGTCATTCAAAACATAACATGGTTAAGTTACTCACAAATTAATCAAAACTTGTTTTTTTTTAAGATTTTATTTATTTGACAGAGAGACACAGCGAGAGAGGGAACACAAGCAGGGGGAGTGCAAGAGGGAGAAGCAGGCTTCCTGTTGATCAGGGAGCCCGATGCGGGGCTCCATCCCAGGACTCTGGGATCATGACCTGAGCCGAAGGCAGACGCTTAACCAACTGAGCCACCCAGGCACCCCTCAAAACTTGTTTTAAGATAAAGAAAACAATGCTTTCTTAGAAGCAAGCAATGGGCATTCTGTGATTTTAAGGCCTTCGAAATGTAGCAGGAATATTAAGGTACCATGTACACTCTTCTGCTTGAGAAAGGAAACTGACTTCCAGAAAGAAGAGAAGCACTGAATCAACTGAAAGACAACTAAATCATGCTACTGTAGTGTTAAAAGAGAGAGATACTAGCTTTTCTTTTCTGTGGCCTCTGTAAAATCTCATCACTGGTTTATCTCATTGGACAAAGGATTTATATAGTGCGTTCATTTTCTAGTGCTGCATAACAAATTATCACAAGGTTTGTGGCTTACAACAACCCACGTGCATTATCTCACAATTCTGTAGGTTAGAGTCTGGGCACAGTGCGCCCCAAGTTCCTGCTCAGAATCTCACTGGGCTGACATCAAGGTGTCAGTTGCATCTGGGGTTCTCATCCAGGCCTTGGTGTGCTCTTCCAGGCTCACTGGTTGTTGGCAGAATTCAGTTCCTTGGGGTTGTAGCACTTAGATCTTCATTTGCCTGCTTGCCATTGCCTGGGGACTGCTCTCAGCTTTGGGAGGCTGCCCCTAGTTCTTTGCCATGTGGCTCCCAAGGCGGTTCCCAATGGATGTTTGCTTTCTTTGGGGCCAGCTGGTGTCACTTTGCCTTCCTCTTCTATGACTGGCCAGAGAAAACTCTCTGCTTCTAAAGGGCTCACTGAGGTCAGCTCCACTGAGAATAATCTCCCTTTCTTAAAGTCAACTGTGCCGTATAACATAAAAGAATCATGGGAACAATATCCTGTCATATTTCTAGGTCTCTCCCACATTCAAGGGGAGGAGACTATATAGGGGTATGAGTCATTGGGGGTCCTCTTAGAATTGTGCCAACCACATAGAGTTTACAAAACATTTCCACATAGTTTATAATTTTACACTCTCAAAAACCTTATGCCTTTTTCAAAAAAAAAAAATAAGGAAACCAAGAGGGTGGCTCCTCTGTTGTTCTCTTGCTCTTCCTTGACTGTTGGTGCTAATTATACAATATTGCAATTTGTATCAAAGGCCTAGAAATTAGATGTCTTGGGACTGGATTTATGTTAAAGATATGCTCAGTAACGCTAAGTTTCTTTGCTTGGTTTTGGTCGGTTTTAACCAACAAATTTATTATTTTTAGTTTGCAATAATAAAATCTGCTAGTAAAAAAAAATAGTAAGGAAACCCAAATGGGAATAGGACAAAGAAGGGGAGGAACCATCAGTTACAGGATTCCTAAAGTTGCATCAGGAAAATACAGATGCTTCTTATGCATCATCTCTTTTCATTTTCACAAAACACTTGAGGTGGTAGACTTATGTCAGTTTTTAGATGGAACAACTAGGGCCCAGAGTAGATGAGTCATTCGTGCAACGTTGCAAGGCAGGTAAGAAATATAGCCCAAACTTGCCCCTACGTCTTTTGATTCCGGTTTCCTTTTTTTTTCATTTTCCTTTTGAAATAGCTATTGAGAATAAGACCAAAACACTTCATGTCATGTGAGCTTGACAAAAAGACTAGGGTTCTTTTTTTTTTTTTAATTTTTTTTAAAGATTTTATTTATTTATTTGACAGAGAGTGACACAGCAAGAGAGGGAACACAAGCAGGGGGAGCGGGAGAGGGAGAAGCAGGCTTCCCGCGGAGCAGGGAGCCCGATGCGGGGCTCGATCCCAGGACCCTGGGATCATGGCCTGAGCCCAAGGCAGACGCTTGACCACTGAGCCACCCAGGCGGCCCAAGACTGGGGTTCTGATGTAAGAGGGTCCCCAGGTGTGGCAAGTGAGTAGAAAGCTGACAGACATGCAAGTATGATGCAAATATGGTGGTCGTGCTCCAGGGGGAAATATAGAAGATCAGCACCTTGGGCTGACTTTGTGAAGGACAATTTGGCCCCAGCTATCAAAAGTACAAAAGCACATGACCCTGAATTTAGCAATCCCACTTCTAAGAATGTATCCTACAGATATATTTGCTCGGGGGAAAATGAAGCATGTACCAAGTTATGTTTTCAGAACCGTTAGTAATAGAAAAGAATGGGAACGTCCCAATTGTTCATCCATAAGGGGGCTTTAATAAACCATGACATGGCCATACAATAGAATGCTATGCAACCATAGAAAAGAATGAGGAGAATCTTTACGCATGAAGATGGGAATTATTTCACTATTTTGTGAAGCGAAAAAAGCGAGATGCAGACCAGTATGCATGGTATGTTGCCATGCTGGTAGGAAGGGGGAAAGGAAGTACGGATGTGAGTGTGTGTATATATGTGTGTGAGTGTGTGTGTATAATGTACAGGCCTGTGTGTAACTTGTATATGCATAAAATATCTCTGAAAATATACACACATGAAAACTGGTAACAAGATCCACCTTCAGACAGGGGAACTGGGTGGCTGAGAATAAGGATTGAATAGAACTGTATGCGTATATTCAGTATATACGGTAGTCCCCCCTTAACCACGGTTTTGCTGCTCTTGATCTCAGTTACCCGCAATCAACTGCAGTCCAGAAACAGATGATCCTCCTTCCGATGAATGGTCAGAAAGTCGGTAGTAGCCTCACCAGATGTCACAATGCTTATGTCGTTTCCCTCACTTTATCGCATCAAGTAGGTATTTTATCATTTTGCAGAATCCCAAGAAGGGTGAGCACAGTAAAATAGGATATTTTTCAAGAAAGAGAGAGACCACATTCACATAACTTTTACTACAGTGTATTGTTACAATTGTTCTATTATTAGTTGTTGTCATTAATCTCTTACGGCACTTAATTTATAAATTAAACTATCATAGATATGTGCATATAGAAAAAGCCATAGTATATTTAAAGTTTGGTGCTATCTGCCGTTTCAGGCATCCATTGGGGGTCTTGAAAGTATCCCCCATGGATAAGGGGGGACTACTGTATCTACAAGTAGGTGGGCTACTGGTATGATAAAAGAATGCACAGGGAAGGGGGAAAAGAGGCTTGAGAGACGTGGAAAATATTTGCATATAGAAATCTGTTTATTTTGCAAGGGACATGGAGTTATTTCTGAAATTTTTGCCTGAGGAGCCAATATTTAAATTTATGTCGTTGCCTATTAAGTCCAAAAAGGTAACAGCAAGGAAAAAATAGAAGTGAGTAGAAGCCACTAAAAGGAGGATGAGGCACAGGACATTTAGAATTTAAATAAACAATAAAGCAGAGTAAGAAGTCTGATGGAACAAGGAGTGGGAATGTAGGAAAACCACTTCACTGAAAGCAGTTACTACTTTTGGTTCCTGCCGGGCAGGTAGCACAAATTCAGTTTACTATCCCGAAACTTACCGTTTTTTACAGAACTGATACCTTTATACTTTTAACTAGAACATAATAAACAACCATCTTCTGTTTTCCCAAAGCAACTACAAATCTGGGGAGCCGTGTTGGGTGTGGAGGCTGTCACTGATGCAGTGGCAGAACACGGGACAGAGAGGGAACTTAGGTATCAGTCATTGTGCCCCACACGGGGTCTGTCAGGTGCCAAGAAAACCAAGCTTATTCTCAAACCTTCGACAAAGCTTGGGGCTTCCAGACAGCATCTGCATTAAGGGCTTCCAGGAGGGGCACCTGGGTGGCTCAGTGGGTTAAGCATCTGCCTTCGGCCACGGTTCTGGGATCAAGCCCCACAGCAGACTCCCTGCTCAGCGGGGAGCCTGCTTCTCCTTCTCCCTCTGCCCCTCCCCATCCACTTCATGCACGCTCTCTCTTTTTCTCAAATAAATAAAATCCTTAAAAAATAAAATAAAAAATAAAGGCTTCCAGGATTTGCACGCAGAACTTCTCCAGATCGCACTCTCTTTGAGCCCCGCTCCTCTGAGCCTGCCTGGGCAGTACTTAGTATCACTGGGTAAAGGGGGAGCCCCACTGGGGGAAAACTGTAAGCTTAGAAAAAGGAGCTAGCTGCCCAGCAGGTCAGATAGGATACTTCCCTTTCTCCTATTTTCTCTGTCCTTAAAAGTATTATTGCCTCCTTTCGGAGCCAAGAAACTGTGAAATTGAAATATAGGTGGATTATGATCTGTGTACCTAGGCCGTCTAGAAAGTAAGCTACTTGTCCTACGATGCCTATGCTGTCCTCACAGACCTGCCTTTCCATCTTGCACCAGGACAGACCACCAGTAGACCCTCATGGACCATTGGTAGTTTTGCGTCTGACTGGCTGGACAAACGGCTCCAAAGTACACTCCTTTAGCATTTCCCTGAAAAGGTGGCTCTTTTTCATTTATTTTGCATTTGCAAGTAAAAAATCCCCCCGGAGGTGCTATGACAACAGTGGCTCAGGTCTCTGTCCCTGAAATTGTGTGCATCCTTTCCACCCACACTGTTGCTAAAGAATTCGATTTCCGAAATGTGCCCTTTATTTTTTTTTTTAAGATTTTATTTATTTATTTGACAGAGAGAGACACAGCGAGAGAGGGAACACAAGCAGGGGGAGTGGGAGAGGGAGAAGCAGGCTTCCCGCCGAGCGGGGAGCCCGATGCGGGGCTCGATCCCAGGACCCTGGGATCATGACCTGAGCCGAAGGCAGATGCTAACGACTGAGCCACCCAGGCACACTGTGCCCTTTATTTTTGTCCTTTCTTCTCCCTCACAGCCCTCAGGGGGTGGAGATTTAAGTTATTAAAATCTGAAAGAAAAACCCTAATTGGCATTCTAGCTTTAAGATGAAATTATTTTGCTGCAGCACTCTATCTAAAAGCCTTGACGCATAATGGCGCCTGCACGGTTTTGCCCAAACGAGTTAACTCAATGTATTGTACCTTCCCGGTTCACAGGCCAGTGGTAGCTTTATGGAATTCCATGTTTAATCAACCCACTGGAGACAAAGAAATCTTTTCAGTTTGCTCACTGACTGCTTATTGGATGGGTTTAAGTTTGGGGAATCCAAGTGAACCCTACGTATTTGCACTCACGTTGCTGGGGCCAAATTAGGCAAAAACAAAGAGACCCTGAGATCTGTAAACATGGCCGTCAGGTAAGGCCATAGACGGTGACAGAGATTTAAAACCAGAGGCCAAGCGTGCCCATTGTTGCATATTTTAAAATCCCAGAGGACAAAGGGTGCAGGGAGCTGTCACGTCGTGAGGGGTTTGAAAAGTTTCCTTTAATCATCTGAGACTAAAATCCCCACTGCTTATTACTAACTCTCTGGATTTGAGAGCTATTTCGTAAGTAAACTCTTAGGACTCGACTCAACCCCGCTGACCCTGGTGGGTTGGCTCGTAAATTACAGAGCTCATGAAAGCTACCTATGGGAGCAAGACTTACAGGATAATTTATCAAAGTAAAATGTAGGTCAGGCATAGGCCTGAATTTGGGCTTCCCCAGAAGCAGACCCTGAAACAAGGACTAAAGTAGAAGTACTTCATTTGGAAGGTGAATGAGACACTCCGTAGCAGGGTGGAGAAGTGAGACAGAGAAGGGAAAGAAGCCAACAAAGCTGCCCATTTTCGCTGTGGGCAACCTGAACTCCAGTCCACTGGGGAACTCTAGGAGCCAGTGGAGCACACACACCTCAGAATTATTCCACCCAAGGGCCTAGGGAGCTGGAGTATTTATCCACCAATTCTTGTCATTTATTGGCTGAGCAATACTCCCAGGTGAGCATTAATTTCTCGGCACTTCCAGCCTGCCGCGTGGACGGCATGGGGAGCTCTGGAGGACAGAGAAAAGCTTCTGGCCTGCGTGCTAGTGGTAAGAGTGAGAGTGGTAAGATTTGGGCAGGGCACCCCCAGCAACAGCTACCCCCTCCATTGTACGCTGTAGTTTTCCACCGAAATAGTGACTACAACGGTATGTCTGAATCCTTATCCATGTCACTGCTGACCTTTAACCCCCAGCCCTTTGCACGGTGCTGTCACATGGTAGCTCTCAAACCATATTGGTTGAATGACTCAACAAAGGATTCATTCCAGCCATTATTATTACTGTAACTTAAAAGATGCAAAAGCTCATTGCACAATTCTGAAACTGTTTCCAAATGTGTTAACCTCCCCAAGCAGCATCTAAAATAACCCTAAGCAGGATGGCTAATGGTGTAAGGAAAAAGCAATTGGCACACTGTTAGTGTGTAAATAGGAGCAAGCTTCCCAGAGACCGATTTGTCAATATTTATCAACACTTTAAAGGCACATGTTTGGGGACTCAACAACTAGACTAACAGGAATTTATGTTATGGCACACTCGCATAAGGGTACAGTGATAGTCATAGAAGATGTCCACTGCAGCTCACATTGTAATAGTGAAAAACCAGAAAAGAAGTTAACTACCCATCAAAAACAGAGAGGTTAGAGAAATTGTAGTAGATCCATACAGCAGACAGCAGTGCATACCATGCAGGCATTAAAAAGAACGAGGTATATCTATATGGGCTGACAGAGAAAATGTGCAAGATTCTAAAACTGTATGTCTACTATGATCCCTTATGTATCAAATGATGGGGAGGTCAGATATTTACAACACCGGTATGCTTATTTGGGCAGATAAAAAAAAAAAAACCTAGAAATCACGCACCTGAGTTTCCAAATCAATGAGACATCACAGAGTCGTTTAATTTAATCTGGCCCTTACCCTCCAAGTAAATTGATTGGCTATTTTGGCAACTAGATATTACGTATATTTCACCCTTACCAAAAATTTCTTAAGGTGAGTGCTAACACCCTCTGTGGTACTCACTGTCAGTGCCCTATTCATATCCCATGACCCACCCCAGAGGTCCCCTGTGGTAAATCCCACTACAGGCCCTGCTTCTTGCATCTCTTTTTTTTTAAGATTTTTTAATTTATTTATTGGTCAGAAAGAGAGAGCACAGGCAGGGGAAGCAGCAGGTAGAGGGAGAAGCAGGCTCCCCACTGAGCAAGGAGCCCGATGCGGAACTCCATCCCAGGACTCTGGGATCATGATCTGAGCGGAAGACAGACGCTTACCCAGCTGAGCCACCCAAGTGTCCCTTCTTGCATCTCTTTGATCTGGGTGCAGGAGCCTACTTGACCTACATGAAGCATGGGCTAGAAGTGCCCAGGAACGATCCTCATGCAATGAGCAACAGGAGTCGGTGGATAAATAACCCGGCTTCCTTGGCTCTCAGGGGGAACGTTTTTTAAGCTGTGTTCTACATAGTCTCTCAGAAGCTCTCCTTGAGGACTGAGCCCCTGACCACAGCACTAACCTGCTCTTCAACACACCCTTCATTGGCTTTATCTTTTCCTTATCTCTTTCCCCACTCCTTCACTGGACTTCCTATAAAATCCTACCAAATGAAATCGTTGCACCTAAATCCTCGTGCGAGAGCCTGTTGGCCAAATGCTCACCTAAGGGTCAGCTAGACTACATCCCCATTTAATAGGTTAAGAAACTGAAACTCTTAAACGGTTAAGTAATGCACACCAGGCCATAAGCTACTAGGTTGAGTTATATGAAAATGCCATTTCTACAGATCACCAACGGTCAAATATCAGCAAACTCTATGGTTGAACCTAATAGTAAGTATTAGGGCAGAGGTTTGAAGGCAGATTAAGGGCAAAGCTTGTGTTTCCAAAAGTGATCCTACTAGGCATAGCCCAGGGTAGAATAAGCTATGCTTCAGTAGACAGGAAAGGTACATTGTACACATTTTGCACCCTGGTTACCAGCATGGGCTTTGGATTGAGTTGGACCTGGGTTCAAATCCTGCCTCTTATTAGTGTGCAAAGTTGAGCAAGTTAATCTCTGGGAGCCCCCATTTCATCACATATACAATGGAGCTGCCCCATACACTCCCTGGGAAAATCATATGAGACTATATAGCAAGTTCCTGGCACATAATAAGTCCCCAATAAATAGTTACTTGCTCAAAATGGAAAAAAGCAAATATTTTGTTTTGCCCTTGATGGCAATGAACAGAAACTTAACTCAAACAAGCTTGAGCAGAAAATGGCTTGTGTTGGGTCATGAGACCAAAAAAGAATATAGATAAGCTGGCCTTGGGTGACCGGCTCCAGGGACTTTGGACATCCTCTGTCCACCCATCATTCCTGCTTCATTCTGAAACATTCTTCAGGCATCCGTGCACTTGGTTGTCGCTGACAACTGATGGAAAGGGAACTCTCTCCCAGGGGAGGCCTCTGGGGGATCTGACTTTGACTCATAAGCTCTGAACTAGTTCCTGTGGCCAAAGAAGAGTGGTCAGACCTGGGTCATTTATCCATTTACTGGGATGGGAAGAGGGACCTGCTACCAGCTGAAGTATGGAAAAGGAGCTCTTGGCAGACAAAACCCAAACCTGCTCATCTCAATCTGAGTAGTCATTAACATAGACAGAAATAGGGTTTTTAAATTAATAGATTTTAATTTTTAGAGGCGTTTTTGGTTTAGAGGAAAATCGAGCAGAAAGCACAGAGAGTGCTATATATTCCCTCTCCCAACCTCCCAACCTCCCAACCCTCGGGCTCTCTATTATTAACACCTGACCTGAGTGTGGTACCTTGTTACAGTTGACCAACCAGTATTGGTACTTTATTATTTACTGAAGTCGATGGTTTACATTAGGGCTCACTCCTTGTGTCACACGGTTCCATGGGTTTTGCCAAATGCATGATGTCGTGTATCCGCCATTACAGTACCATACGGGACAACATCCCCTGTGCTCCCCCTATTCATTCTTTCCTCCCCGCCAACCACTGATCTTTTTACTGCCTCTATAGCTTTGACTGAAGCACTGTTTACAATAAACACTTGTGAAGGATTTGAAAATTATAACACCTCACTTAACCAAATTTCCCACCATTTTCAGAAGACACCATGGATACTCTTTTACAAACTGATAAGCTTCTTAAAAAAAAAAGAAAAGGTTGATTGATTGATTTTAGAGAGAGAGCGCGTGCATGAGTGAGGGGAGGGGCAGAGGGAGAGAGAGAGAGAGAGAGAATCTTCAAGCAGACTCCCCACTGAGCACAGAGCCCCACACGGGGCTTGATCTCACAACCCATGAGATCACAACCTGAACCAAAATCAAAAGTCGGATGCTTAACCAACTGAGCCACCCAGGTGCCCCCTAAACTTCTTTTTTAAGTAGACGATTTCTATATCAAATCCTCTTGTGTCCTCACAAATTCTTACCCCAATTTGCTTCTTCTCCTCCTTCTGCATTTGGATGTCTCTCTCCCTCAAGTTCTGGCATCTTTTGAGCTGCAAAACCCACTGCATTTAGATTAATGTAGTGCCTATTCATTGGAGATCAAAGCTGCTGCACTTGGCATGATGTTAGATTATTGGATAGGTAATTCTTCTGTGGCTTGGTGAGGGGGGTGTTCTTCAGGACGATGGTAGTAGCAGGGACGTTGTTTGGCACTTGTTTTGTTTTTTTTTGATTTTTCCTCCAATTTTATTCCTGATCTTAATTGCAGTGGGAACTGACTTAGCAGCTGTAACGTCACTCATAGCCTCTTGATATTGCTAGCAACATGTTTATTTCTTCTCTTCATTGCTTCCTTCAGTTCCCCCAACCTGATTTCTCTTCCAAAGCATCTTGTTCGAAAACAAACCAACAAAAATGTATTATAAGGAAAACCCATAACTAAGAATCCACGCTGCATTCTTCATATTAAAAAGCACTTTGGGGATCGCCTTCATTTCTACCAACAAATAAACATTTTCCCAAGGCTTAAACAAAGGCACCACTTTAAGAGTCTATAAAGAGACTGGCTAAATCTGATACTATATTAAAACGTTGATGTTATCATGTTAAAAATTATACAGATAACACACAAAGATTATATTGGCTGAATAATTTGTTTGAAGATATTTCAGTGCCACTTTATTACATTTTTCTTTATTGGTGGTATGTTTAACAATGTTAGAGAGCTTCACAGTAATTTCCATCGTATGGTTCTCTGTGAAAGGGAGAGGGAAAAGCAAGACTAATACTGTAGTTTTTAAGGCCATAGCAAACTGTTCAGTTCAGGCCACATGGATTAGGTGCGTAGTGTGGCAATGTGCTAAGAGTCGTGAGTACAAAGGCGTAGTCCATGTTGTAGACTGGATTGTCTAAAAGCAGACAGTGAGATGGACTTCAGGGTACATGATGGTCACTAGGGATCAACACCTGTGAAGGGTGCAGGACTTCGGCAAGGAGAGAAGTTGAACTGCAATGCAAGCCCGATAGTCTCCCCCCACCTGGCAGGGGCCTCTGGAGCAAGAATTGTCCATCAGTGTTGTCCAATATGTGGCTGAACTGGCTGGGACTCTATATCTCCAGTTTCCTCATTCATTGAGTGTGGGCTGCCCAGGAAGAGCCATGACCTAGGGCCAGGGGGCTGTCTGTGGTCCCTGGAGGGGCTGACCACACTTCCTGCATCTGAGCAGCAGGTCCTTCCTTGAAGGCAGACATGGGCGGGGCACCTCTGTGTCTTCCATAGTGTGGTGGGAAAAACGTACCCAAATATAATTTATCACAGGATGGGAAAATCTACAATAGATTAATTAGTGTGCAGGTTGCTGCAGAAGCACCAAGCAGGGATTGGGCCAGGGAGGGAATCAGAAAAGGTTCCTAGAAAGAAGTAACCCTTTGGCTAAATAGGAGCAAGGGGCTGAAGAAGTGAGGGAAGATGTGCATTTTCAGAGCGTATTTTATCTTAGGCTCTCCAAGCATTGGCTTCATTTGGTACCTCTCTGGACTGGGACTTAGAAGAATTTAATTTTTTCCCTCCCACAGTAGGATGAAATAAGCTAGTCGAGGTAATTTAAACACAAAGCCAGGAAGAAACTTCAGCAGTCTTGGGGCGCCATATTTTCACCACTAACTCAATGGTCAGACTCAATAATTTGTCAGTTGAGTAAAATAGTCCAGTCTGCTGAAGACAGGCTTGGTAGGGTAAGGGATCCCAGAGGCCACACACTGAGGTTGTGCCTAGTCAGCAAAGGTTGGGCTTCCATTTCTTTGTTGTGTACTATACGATATCTAGCTTTGCGGAGAGATCTAGGCAACTGACTGAATGTTTCACATTTTTTAAATGAATTTTGGTCTCAGGTAGGACACAAACTAATAATTATTATCAAAATTGTACAAAGAAGAAGAAAACAACAAACAGTGGCAATGGTGGTTATTACCACCCATAAAGCTTGTTTCTTATCACCAAAATTTGCAGAAGCAAGTTCCAGTTCTCAGATTTTTGCCTAATGTGATGAAAGGCCATTGTGTCTGTGTGTGACAATGATGACAACCAGAGCCAGCTTCCTGGGCATTCCACTTACACATTCATGCAGGACCCTGTGCTTAGAAGAGACCTCACATTTCATGTAATGCTCTGTTGTTGTTGCTCTTGTGGAATCCTTAATAATTTTACTTTTTTTAAATATTTTATTTATTTATTTAAGAGACAGCATGAGCAGGCGCCTGGGTGGCTCAGATGGTTAAGCATCTGCCTTCAGCTCAGGTCATGATCCCAGAGTCCTGGGATCAGGTCCCGCATCGGGCTCCCTTCTCCTTGGGAGCCTGCTTCTCCCTCTGCCTCTCTCTCTCTCTCTCTCTCTCTCTCTGTCTCTCATGAATAAATAAATAAAATCTTTAAAAAAAAAATAAGAGACAGCATGAGCAGGGTAGAGGGGCAGAGGGAGAGGGAGAAGCAGACTCCCTGCTGAGCAGGAAGCCCTGTGTGGGGCTGGATTCCAGGATCCTGAGATCATGACCTGAGCTAAAGGCAGACCCTTAACCAACTGAGCTGCCCAGGTGCCCCAATCCTTAATAATTTTAGAACAAGGGACCTCTGTTTTCATTTTACACCGGGCCCCACAAATTATGTAGTCCGTCCTGATTACAAACAATTTGCTTAAATTAAGAAGCAGGTTTGTTTCCTGGGTCTATGCAAAATATAGTATTAATTGTTACTATGGCATTTGAATTTTAAGACCTGAAAACTGGAAACATTTTGCCTTTTTATCTTGTATGTTTATTTAATTAGAAAACTACATGTTCATTGTGGAGTATTTGATAAGTACCTAAAGTATAAGGAAAATCACCCAGAAATATTCCCTCTGTGTGCCCCCTCTGTGATTGCAAAGGTATTGTTAATAATGTCTTTGATTAATCTCTCTTTGATTATTTCCTGTAACATTTAAAAAATTTCTAGAGAAGTGTGTCTTGTATCAGATTTCCAAACTAGGGATGTGGAGAGGGTCCAGAGACCCACTGGAATGCTGAAAAGGCCTTCGGGGGAAAAAATGTGAGAAATTATCAGGGCAATAAGAACTTAAAGATGTGTTTTCAACACAGCTCCGAGTACCCAGTAAAAACCCAGAGCTCAGGGCGCCTGGGTGGCTCAGTCAGTTAAGCATCTGTCTTCAGCTCAGGTCACGATCTCAGAGTCCTAGGATCGAGCCCCACATCGGGCTCCTGGCTCAGCAGGGAATCTGCTTGTCTCCCTCTCCCTCTGCCCCTTCCCCCCCACCCATGCTCTCTCTCTCTCTCTCTCTCAAATAAATAAATAAAATCTTAAAAAACAAAACAAAAACCCAGAGTTCAACTCCACCTCTCAGGGCTTCCCTCCACAAAGTGTAAGCATAGTGGGGAGATTTCAGAGGAAAGTGACATCTTAGCAGTATCCCATTCCCCACTTATCTCCAAGTCTAGCACAAGACTCAGAAAAATATGTGTTCAGTTAACAATGAATTGGAAGATGATTTTGATATGCAGAGAGGTAGTAGCAGAACACTTTGGCATAGGAACAAATAGAGTGAAATTGGGAAAGAGGATGTATGTTTGGAGTGGACCAATAAGAATGAAGCTGTGGTGGGCTGAATAATGCCCCCTCCAAAGATGTTCATATCCTGAGCCCAGGAACCTGTGAATACGTGATCTTATATGGCAAAGGGACCTTGCAGATGTGATTAAGTTAGGGATTTTGAGATGGGGTGATTATCTGGTGGGCCCAGAGAGAGAAAAAGAGAGAGACAGAGACAGAGACAGAGGGGAAGATGCTACAGTGCTGGCTTTGGAGATGGCTGGTGGGACCATGAGCCAAAGAAGGTAAATGACCTCTAGAAGTTAGAAAGTCAAGGAAACAGATTCGCCCTTAAAACCTCCGGAAGGAACCCATTCCTGCCGACTCCTTTTAAGACTTCTGACCTCCGGGGGCACCTAGGTGGCTCAGTTGTTGGGTGTCTGCCTTCGGCTCAGGTCATGATCCCAGGGTCCTGGGATAGAGCCCCGCCTCAGGCTCCCTGCTCCGCGGGAAGCCTGCTTCTCCCTCTCCCACTCCCCCTGCTTGTGTTCCCTCTCTTGCTGCGTCTCTCTGTCAAATAAATAAATTAAATAAAAAAAAAAAGAGTTCTGACCTCCAGAATTTTAAGAGGAAAAAAAAGTATGTTGTTTTAAGCCACTAAGTTTGTGGTAATTTGTTACAGCAGCAACAGGAAACTATTACAGAAGGTAACTCAGGAAACAGGCAGATAATTCTGGAAAGATCAAGTTTTCAAGTAAATGAGCATCTTTTATTCATAGTATAATGATGAGCTAGCCTTAATCCCTGCAGAAATCAGGAAGGGGCAGAGACTGCCACATCATTAGGTATTTTCACTCATCAAAGAAGACTGTGGCATTTCCTTTAGGAAGAACCTAAAACCTGGAGGTTTTATTTACTCTGGTATGATTTAGGTAAAATCCCACTAAAAGCAGGGCCAACCCTAGACACTTCTGAATTGCACAGATCACAGGTGACCTTTCAATAGGTTTGCTTGTATTTCTCTATGATGGTAAAGGGTTTAGGAGCAAAGCCCAGGGGATGCTACCAGGGAACACCTTAAAAAAACAAAAACAAGAAGGGGGCGCCTGGGTGGTTCAGTCAAGTTAAGCGTCTGACTCTTGATTTCAGTTCAGGTCATGATCTCAGGGTTGTGAGATCGAGCCCCGAGTCGGGCCCCCTGTTCAGCATGGGGTCTGCTTGAGATTCTCTCTCTTCCTCCCCCTCTGCACCTCCCCACCCCACACACTCTCTCTCTCTCTCAAAACAAAAACAAAAACCAAGCAGGATAACTGGAGAAAGTCTTCACCTAGAGTTTGAATCTAGCATTATCTGACTAGCTTTCTTGTTAAGATAGTCAACAAGAGATTTATGGAAGAGAAAAACAGGCAGATTCAGAAGAAGAGAAAGGGGGGGGGGGAAAGTGGAATTACCAAATATTACTTTTCCCGTCATTGTTGTCTCCCTTTCACTATTGGAATCTTGATGCTTTTGAAAATTACAATTCCTGTAAATGATGATGAACACAAATCTAATTTTCAGCCAACACTCCATGGCATCTATTTTGTTAGCAGTAAAAATACAAGTACTATTACTGTAATATTTTTATGTCTATAAGTAATGCTTTTTTGCAATCACCAATCCTGCTAATTTAACCTCCTCAATGCATCTCTAATCTATTCATTTCCCTTCATATCCCGCCATGACCAACGTCTGTGAGTGTACCAACAGGAAACTCATGACACGCTCAAACAAGGGATCATTGGAGAGGGGGGTTCTTTACAAAAGGGTGAGCAGAGAGAAACCACACGGAATAGAAAAGAGAGAAATCCAAGGAAAATAGACAAATCCTTGGCAATATGAGCAAAGCTATCACCCACCCCTAGGCCTGAAGGAACCAGGGAGGGAGCAGTAATCTGGAAAGAGAGAGACATGTACAGAAGGTGAATTTGAGAGGAATATGCTCTTCTGATGAAGGACACAGCCAGCCAGAGGCAACCTAGGAGGGAGGGAATTGGGAAAATAAATACTCTGACCTCATTCTCCTCCAAATCTCTAGGCCTCTATAGGGGCTCCCCACTGGCCAAACTCAACCAGAAGCCAGAGGGCACAGGATCCTGTTTATGTGGTTCACGCAGTTCAGCCTCCCAGGGCATAAGCAGGATGGAGAAGATAGAGAGAAAACTTGGCAGGGAATAGAGAACATCCAGCATGCCACATTCCTGCAATCTATTATCATCTTTGCTAAACTAAAGCCTAAGTCATTTCTCATCATCCACTCTTACTCCCCTCCAATGTGCTCTCCAAACTACATCCCCTGTTTAAAACCTAACAGTTGCTTCCTGAAGGGATCAAAATCCTTATGACCCCAACCTCATGTTGGGTCACTCTCCCACTCACTCCCTTTGTTCCTGTCACACAGGCCTCCTTTCAGTTCCTAAAATAAGCCACAAGGCCTTTGATTGAGCTATTTCTTCAGTCTGGACTTCTCCACCCCCAAACCCAACCCTTGGCCTACTTCATGACTCTGCTGGGGGCACCTTATCTGACCTCCCGCTACTAGATTCCCAGTCTGTGTTAACCTCCCACTTCACACAAAGTGGTGTCTTCCCAGAGAGGACTTATCTCCATTTACCTTCCACATACATTTCCTCTGATCCTTTGAGGAAAGTGTTTTCCTCAGTTTGCTCCCCCCAGAGCCACCCAGGCACTTAGTAGGCATGAAAAGAAAGAATGAGTGAATGACTAATATTAATGAATTGCTTCGAAATTGAGTTTATTTCTCTGACTTCAAGAGAAGCTAAAGTGGATATGGGAAAGAAAATTAATTTTAAAACCCAGTGATATAGGAACTTGCTAAAGAAAGCCTTTTTTTTTTCCTTGCCAAAATGTGTTCCGTCCCTTCATTTCTGAGAGCTATGACACCTTCCATCATTCCCCTGTAACTGTTTTCTCTGCACAGCCTCAGCGCCCGGTCTCCCAGAGGAGGCAATGCTTCCCACAAGTGCCTGGTAAGGTACAGTAAAACTGCCTCAGTGTTCCAGACATAAATGATGACTTAACCGGAAGCTCCTCCCCGCCTCCCTCCTCAGCATTGTCCTACCACCCAGGTCACGAAGGGTAAGGATTCATGAGTCAGCAAATTTCAGCTTGGAGACCTGCTGCAGTGTTTATTCCTCTCAGTCAAAAGTCTTGAGGTAGAAGAGATCATAGTGGTACAATTATCTGTGCATATGTGGATATATAATGACTTTCAGTGGTGGGTTTATGACTTCAAATAACCCCAGGTTTGAAAAGAGCCACCCGCCTCTTAGAATTCTCTGAATTGGAAACATTCATGTTTAGTGGTTTTTTTCTGACAAGCCTACCACTAATTTGGTCGTCATCATTGATCTATTCATAAGGGAATGAGTGACTTTCAGTTTGACCTGAGAGCCTCAATAGACTATTCCATGTTGTCTATGTGGTCTTTCGTGGAAGAAATCCACTCAAATGATATTCCTTTTCTCCTTAAAACATTCATTCCAGACCACCATGGAATATAGTGTTCTTTTTAGCTTTGGTTATATTGCTTTCAGAAAAAGTAATTGTGAGGAAAATAGCTCACAGGCTAAGGGGGGGGGGGGGCGTGATAGTTTGCCCAGGTTTTTCTTATTAAAAATTATCACACTCGGTCGAGAAGCTGCATTATCAAAGTACCCAGAATCCTTTCCCAGCCCTTTCTATATTCTCAAGTTCATGGTCAGTCATAAAGAATCTTCAGAGACTTTTAGGCCTTCTGGGAATGAAGCAATAATTTGTGCAACCATGACCTATGTCAGCCCCCTCCATGTGAGCTAGGTTATTTTTGATCTTATGGAGGGGCTACGTTCCTTCATTTGACCAGAGTTCTGTCTCTGTTTGGTCCCACATAAGCAGGGAGCCCTTCAGTCTACCCCCAAGTCTCTTCTTGCCATCCACTGCCTGTATTTCTCTTTTGGCCCAGTACGATGGCCCTCACAACAGCAGCAGCCTGGGTCTGCTAGACCATTCCGTGTGGAACGCCTTCTTTACTGTTACACTAACTTCACTCTGAAGGTCCTTGGAAGCTTCAACAGGTCATAGCCCTCACCCTCACCCCATTTTTTCTCCTTTCCCTGGAAAAAGTGCTCTTCAGTGCCCATCTACCAGTTACCTTATCTAGGCTAAAGCAATCTGTGATTTCACCTGAACTCGAGGATGTAACCAGGGGCTTTATCTTAGGAACTTACCCTCGTTGCCATTCTGCCCTGCCAACAGGCTTTTAAGGCAGCTACTCTACTAAAAATTTCTAAGCTCTATTTCCACTTGGGTTTAAGGTGTTATCTTAGAAACTTATCTATAGAAAACTTCTAGAATAGAAATAAAGGAAACCAAACTGCTATCCCACTTCCAGGCTTACACTCAGTTCTCATTTGTGGGGGAGGGTAGAGGAACTGACCTAATCATGGGATACAGGCCCTTCATCAGGACCCTTCACGCTCACTGCTACCCACACTCCACTCTCAATTTGGTGCCCTGTGATCTCTCCAACCACAGTGACCCAATCCAGCAAAAGGTAGTTTGGTTCATTTGTTTGAAGACCTGGCTCACTAAATTGGGTGATAGTTTAGAACATGAACTCAGGGAATGGGTTCAAATTACATCCCCACCCATGACTAACTGTGTCACCTTGGGCAAGTGACTTAGCCTTTCTAAAACTGAATTTGCTCTACAAAGTGAGCCCAATAAAAGCTCTCTCATAGAGTTGTTAAAAAGATTAGAGATACATGTTTAAATTATACATTTAAAGTTATGTTTAAATGTATAGTTGAGATGAAATACATATAACGTGAAATTTACCATCTTAATCATTTTTAAGTGTACCATGTTGAGTATATTCACGTTGTTGTACAATCGATCTTCAGAATTTTTTCCTCTTGTAAAACTGAAACTCTACACCCATTAGATAATAACTCCTACTTCCCTCTGACCCCCAGTCCCTGACAACCACCATTCTACTTTCTGTTTCTATGAGTCTACACTTCATACCTCATATTTGTGAAATCCTACAGTATTTGTCTTTTTCACTAGCTTATTTCATTTAGAATGATGTTCTCAAGGTTCACCCATGTTGTAGCATGTATCACGGTCGCCTTCCTTTTTAAGGCTGAATAACATTCCGTTGTATGTATACACCACATTTTGTTTATCCATGCATCTGTGGTTGGACATTTGGGTTGCTTCCACCTTTTGGCTATTGTGAATAGTGCTGCTATCATCAGGGATGTACAAATCTGTTTGAGAACTTGGTTTCAATTCTTTTAGGTAGATACCCAGAACTGGTATTGCTGATCATATGGTAGCTCTATTTTTAATTTTTTGAGGAGCTGCCATACTGTTTTCCATGGTGGCTACATCATTTTACATTCACACCAGTGGTGCACATGGGTTCCAGTTCCCTACATCTTCACCAACACTTGTTATTTTCTGGTCACTGTTTTTTGTGGTTTTTTGTTTGTTTGTTTGGTTGGTTTTTTTTTTTAAGATAGCAGCTACTCTAATGAGCATGAGATAATATTTCTTTGTGGTTTTGATTTGTGTTTCCCTAATGACGAGTGAGGTTGTCTACCTTTTCATACGCTTGTTGACCATTCATATATCTTCTTTGGAGATATGTCTATTCAAGTTCTTTGCACATTTTTTAAATTGGGTTATTTGGAGTTTTTGTTGAGTTGTAGGAATTCTTCCTATATTCTGGAATTTAACCTCTTATCACATACGTGATTTGCAAATATTTTTCTTCCATTCCATAGGTTGCCTTTTCACTCTGTTGATTGTGTCCTTTGATACCCAGAAATTTTTCATTTTGATAGTGTCCCATTTATCTATGTTTACTTTTGTTGCCAATGTTTTTGGTGTCATATCCAAGAAACCATTGCCAACTCCAACATCATGAAGCTTTTTCTCTGTTTTCTTCTAAGAGTTTTATAGTTTAGGTCCTATGCTTAGGTCTTTGATTGATTTTGAGTTAATTTTTAAAGATGGTATAAGGTTCCAACTTCATTATTTGCATGTGGATATCCAGTTTTCCAAACACCATCTGTTGTAAAGACTGTCCTTTCCCCATTGACTAGGCTTGGGACCCCCGTGGAAATAATTATACATGGGCTTTTGTGAGTATTTGATTCATGTCTGCTCCCCTCACTAACTTATGAGCTCCAAGAGGGTGAGAATCATGTTGATTTTGCTCACTACTGTCTCCTCGGCACTTCGTATGTAATAAAGGCTCAATAAAGTTTAATGAATGAGGAATAAATGCTTGAAAGACACTAAGCACAATGTCTATACCACTAAATAACATTTCAACAAGCAGGAACTGTCATTCTTATTTTATTCAATGCATTGTACCTTTTGCCTGAGGCATACTTTGCTTACTATGAAAGAAATGAAAATAAAAGGTACTGCCTCTGAGGAACACAAGAAAGCCAGTGTCAGAGTGCACAATGATTCAGGCTTTGCAATCTGAAAGACTCTTTCAAACATTGGTCCATCTCTTTCTGGCTGTGTGGTCCTTGGGACATTAGTCAACTTCCCTCCAAGTCTCAGTCTCCTCATCTGTAAAATGAGAGCAGTAATATCTACTTCATAAAGTTGTTATGCGTATTGAATGAAATATGTGTAATGTCTTTGCATAGTGTCTGGCATTTGTAATAAGCCCTCAATAAATAGTCCTTCCATTATTTTTTACAGACCACTACTATCTCTATCTCTTCCTCTTAGATTGATTTTGCTATTGCCTTTTAAAAGGTTACTTTCTTAGCTATTGTCTCCATTACGAGACAATTTAAAATAGATAACAAGGGTAAATAAGCTTGAATGGGAAATATTTGATTAGAATACTTAAGGCAAAATATCATTGAAGAGTTCCTGTCAGATCTGAGAATTACCACAAACAGCCCGTGGAAAATCTAATAGTGATTTTTTTTCCCTTGACCAAAATGGAAAACATCTTATTAGTGCAGATCCTGACACTATAGATGATCTCTATGAGAAAAAAAAGATTTTTCAGGAAAGGAGTCTCCATTTACAAAAGGAAAGTATCATTTATGAAAAAGGATGGTAAGAAGAAAATAGCTCCTTGAGAGTTTTGCAGACTCATACCGCCAGAAAAGACCCCCAGAGAGGATCTCCTCCATCTGTGCCCAGAGGAGGGTAAATGATTAAACCTACCAGTGTCCATAGGCTTGAATTTCATGTTGGTGACTTATTAATCACTTGACCTTTTTCACAGTGCACTTAGCATAGTAAATTGTACTCCTTTCCATTGAGGCCTGGGTGACTTATGTGACTCTTTGCAACTTAGCCAGGGCTGAGCTCAATATGTCACCCATTGGACATTTTGCAGCTGATCATGTGTTTTTACGACATAATATGATAGCTTAGCAGCAACTTGGAAAGAAAGCACCAGGAAATCCACAAGAGGAAATTTAGGAGATACAAATTTAATTTCCTGCTTCACCTTCAAAATCTCTCATAGTGAAGACAGAAGGCAAAATTCCAAATGCTGTGTGAGATTTTAATTTATTTTTCTACACAAAAGAAAGCTAGTAGAACTACTTTCAACAGTAGAAATGAATCCAATGCCCTGTTCTCTTTGATATGTCTTCAGTCCTGATACTGTTGACTCTCCCCTCCTCTACATAAATCTTGCTTCTTCCATTATGCATTTTCTTCCCAGGAATCCAAAACCACTTTAACTGCTTATGTTGGCTCCTCAATCTCTTCCTAATTATGAGTGACTCTAATCCAATTCAAGAAACATAGTCATTTATTTAGTTAAGAAATACTTATGAAGTACTTACTATGTTCTAGATAATTTCTAAGTTCAAGGGTTGAAGAAGAAAGGCTATACACAAAACAAATAAAAGAAAATTCCAGGAAATGATAAGGGCAGTGAAGCCGTCTATTCATGTATTCATCATTCAACAAATAACCTTTCAAATGCCTACTACACACCAGGCACTGTTCTAGATGCTCAGAATTCTCTTTTCATGGGCCCCAACTGGGTCTCCCCATGGATAGGACAAGCCATTGGAGACAGGAGCCTAGTGCGTAAGGTGAGGCAATATCTAAATATGGGTTGATAGGAGAGTGGACTGGGATGGAGACTAAAGAAATGGAAAAGAAGTAGAGAATCTCAAAGAAATTTTGTAAGAACAATCAGCAGGATGTGGTGACTAGTTGAACATGGAGAGAGAAGTGATGTGCTAAGATAAAGCCAATGCCAGCGCTTAGGTAACTAGGAAAACTAGGAAGCCTCCCCACCATTTGTTCTGCCCTTCTCCTGCCCACAGTATCTGATTTTCCTTCAGAGCCTGTTCCTGTTTTTTCTTTATTCTCAACCAAGAGACTGATTCCCATATCTAGCTCAAGAGTGGGCCATGGTTGGCTAAATTATTCAGTGACTCTCATTCCCTGGCTACAGTGAATTGTTCAGGGATGGTCATGTGCCTCAATAGGCCAATGAGGGGAGAGTGAATCCTAAAACATGGGCAGGACCTACCGGATAACACTCCTTTTCACTCCTTTTCTGGATGCTGATGTATAAGGAGGTAAAGTCTGGAACAATGGCAGCTCTTTGGCTTCTTCAAGGGGGAAAGCCTGGAACTCTGGGGGCCACTTTGTGGAACCTACAGATGAAACCAGTACCATAGAATGCACAGTGATAAGACTGGAAGAAATGACACCATTTGAGTCCTGGCTCAGGTCTTACATGAAGCTACCCTACATCTCGATTTTTCAATTATGTGAGCCAAGGGATTATGTTGTTTAAGCCGGTTTGGGTCTTCCATCACTTGCAACCAAAAAACCCTGACCATTGCAAGCCCCACTAGCATGCAACACAATGCTGAGTCTCCAGGAGGCCAGTGAATACTTGTGATCTTAAGTGGCTGACTTTTGAGCTACGACACATTCAGTGTATAGCAGCACTGTGCTGTGTCCAGAGACGATCTTGTTGCCACTGTCGAACAAAACTTCCCAGTGACTTGTCCATTGGTATTAAAGGAAGAAGCGTAGCATGAATCTTTAGACAGAGTTTTGTAGAAGGAAACACATTTGTATTCAGATCCATTTCTGCTCCCTGAAGTGTTCTTTTGCATTTCTTACGGTTTCTCCACCCTAGCGATGAAGTCAGCACCGGCTCCTTTTTTTCACAGAGCTTATTCAGTGGCTGGTGTTAGAGCAGTGTTTCTTAATTTTAGGTGTTTAGGGCACCTGGGTGACTCAGTCATTAAGCATCTGCCTTCGGCTCAGGTCATGATCCCAGGATCCTGGGATCAAGCCCCGCATCGGGCTCCCTGCTCAGCAGGGAGCCTGCTTCTCCCTCTGACTCTGACTCTGACTCTATCTATCTATCTTTCTATCTCTCTCTCTCTCATGAATAAATAAATAAAATCTTTAAAAAAATTTTAGGTGTTTAAGGCTCACTTGGGGGAGCTTATAAAAATACAGATTCCTAGGACATGCTTTAGGACATTCAGATACAGTTAAGTCCTGGGTAGGGCCGGGAATCAACATTTGAAACTATTTTCATAAGCTCCCAGGTGATTCAGAGGTAATTGTCCCTTTGGGAAACACCACCGGCCTAGGTGGGGTCTCCCCAAAGCAGATCTTGATAAGGGGATTCATGAGCAAATGATTTATTAAGGAAGAACTCCCAGGAGAAACCTGTTAGGGAGTGAGAGAAAGAAGTAGTAGGAGAGGGAGGGGGCAGGAGCCAGGGAAAGTCGTGTGTGTCCTGTTCCCAAGGGGAGCTCGGGCTGTAAGTAAACCCGCAAAGTTGTCCCCCGTCCCTCAGGGAAGGTAACTGGGCTTCTACATTCCTGCACTAAATAGCCAGAGAGACCTAAATGCCCAGGCACTTCCATGTGGGGCAAAATGATTTCCAGGAGCTTGTGGGAAGTCCTCCGAAGTCACAGGCATGGGCTTCAGAAGTAAAACCATGCTGAAGCTGGGGGAGGGGCACACATGGAAATAGTAAAAGGGAGCAATGGGGATTTGAGTGGAGTACCTACAGTGTCTGCTCAAATCATTGGAGGGATTTCATATTTACTGCAGGAGTACCTGTATTTTAAAAGTAACTAAGGGAGGGGACAGTGTGCACCAAGCACAGAGAAGAGTTATTTATGTAAAATTCCATTCATGCTTCTACCTTTGGCGGGAGGCTCAGTCTACACATAAGACTCTAGAGCCACTGAAGTGTGCGGTCTTCCAAGGGGTGAGCTCTTTAAGATGGTGTTTGACATCTTCTGCTTTCTGGGCCTTGACTATTTCTCTGACACCTCTGACCTCTTTCTTCCTACACTCTGTGATTCAGCCATGACCTACTTCTCTGAAAGAGCATATTCTTCCTCACCTCCAGGACTCCACAAATGCTGTTCTCTCTACCTATGATCAACTGGCTCCCACTCTCCCCACCCTGTTAATTTCTATTCTTTCTTTAGTCTTAGTTTAAACATTGCCTCAGTTGGCCTTCCCTGACCTATAGGTCCCCTTGCTATTAGCTCTCCATACTTCCCACAACCTAATGACTGTTACTCTTCATTGTGATTACTTGCCTGAAACTTGTTTTCTTTTAGAGCAAAACTCGACAAAGGCAGAGACCATGTCTGCTTTATTTGTAGCTGTAACCTCAGTGGCTAGAGTAGACATTCATGCAAGGAATATAAAATAAATGATTTGCAACATGATATTGAAGATGAATATAAAAGAAATGATTCACAGTGTGATATCAGAGTGTAAGTCTAGTATATGCAGCTTTTTCCAGAGACACCATCAGTGCCTTTCATCTCAGCCTAGAATGGCCTGCTTATATCACAAGGCAATCACTTTATTCCAGTTTAGAAGTGTCAGTCTTAATTTCATTCATTAATTCAGTAATAATACTTTTTGCTTAAACAATCATAGCTACAGAATGAGACTGAACCCCGAATTGCCTAAATTAACCCTATGCCACCCTGACCTCTGTGTTGTTCTCATGCTAATATTTCTCTAGAGTGTGTTACTCCCTTTTGTATCTGTGTCATGTTGAAATTATGCAGGAGCCCAACACCCTGAGAATGTCTAATGCAACTTCGAGGAAGTCCAATGCCTCAAAGTCATTGAAGATTTCCATTGCCATCTGAGAATCAAATTTCTCTAGTACCAACTCCAACCTTGTGGGTTTTTAAATGTTTCTGAATTTTTAAAGTTATTATATATATATATATATATATATCAGTCATGTTCTATCAGTCATACCCTTGAGTTATATCTACATTATGATGAAGATCTAGAATTATTTCATTGATAATTTCCTTAATATTGGAAATACTGCTGATGGGCTGCCAGAGTCCATTCCCCACCTGCTTCTCCCTTGCCCACCTCCAAACAGGAGGCAGGAAAAGTCAGATATCCACGTCACCAGCTTCCCACACAGGCGAGGGTTGCTGTATGACTGTTCTGGCCAGTGATGTGGGAGAGAGAGATTTTCTTTCCTTGCCAAGAGATGGGAGAGGGAGCAAAATGGCCTTGCCTATCCTTGTTGCCTTCCTGAATCCTGCCCCTGAATGCAGTTCGATGCTGGAAATTGCAGTAGCCATCTTGCAATGGTGAAAAACCAAGGCTGAGGATGAGAGGCTAACACGTCCAGGATCACAGAGTGGAGGGAAAGAACCTGGTCACTGATGATCCTGTGGAGTAGCTGATCCAGTGTTAGTAACCACCCACCCCCAGACTTCTGGCTCTGTGAGGAAGATAAGCCCCCATTTGTTTAAACTGCCATTATATTCAGTTATTAACATCTGAGCACAATCTAACTGAAGCACCTAGTTACTTTAACATTTTCTCTGTGAAAACTAGAACAAGGTTATTGACACCTGACCATTTGTACCTGTGCTTATATTTGTTGGAAGAGTATTAGATTTTTGTAAGAAACCCAGAGGAGAATTAACTAATTTAACTTTAAAAGCTTTGGTCATTTTATTTTTTTTTAAGATTTTATGTATTTATTTTAGAGAGAGAGAGAGAAAAAGAGCAGGGGGAGGGACAGAGTGGGGAGGGAGAAGCAGACACCCTGCTGAACACAGAGCTGTACCCCTGATGACACGGAGCCCGACCTGGAGCCCGACCTGGAGTGCAGCCTCGGTCTGGACCCGGGGGCTTGGTCCCAGGACCCTGAGATCATGACCTTAGCCGAAGTCAGATGCTCAACTACTGAGCCACCCGGGTGCCGCTAGAAGCTTTGGTCATTTTAGTTGTAGAAGCAGAGAGGAGCTACCTCCAGCCACAATGCGTGCTACGAATTCTTAGGGATGTGCATTGCAGAGAACTTCTGCATGACTAATACCACGCCGGAGCTGGGAGATCTAGGCTCAGATGAGATGTTCGGTGAAATATGTGACCATGGACATATGTTTGTCTCTGAATTTTTCTCATTTGTTGTACCATTTGTAGGATGCTTTCTCTAAAAGTAACAGGGAAACTCAGCTCAAAATGACTTAAACAATAAGCGAATTCATTGCCCTATATGACCGGAAAGTGTAGAGAGTTGGCCAAACAAGAGATTGATAATGTCACTGAGGACATCACCCTGCTGCCCCTCAAGTCCACCTTCATCTTAGGTCTGACTACCCTCATGGGTACTGATGTCTGATGGCAGCAACTGAGGCTGCATACCTTCTTGTTCAAGGCCAATGTGGTCGTTGGGGGCTGGGGTGGGGAGAAAGAAAGATCATGGGTGGGAGGGAAGTCTTGAGCTTTGTGCTAATTGGAAGACCTTGAACCACTCAAGACCAGCAACCATGGAATGCCAGGAGCTGATTAAGTTAGGCCCATCATTGTGGCAAGAGGGTTGCATTTATTAGTTTAATGAATCAGGACTCACCTCTCCAGGTGAGGTGGTTGCAATCCCAGTCAAACCCAGAACCGCTACCCTACGGTGGAGGGGTGGAATGGCTCCTGAGAGGGCAAGCACCACATCTCCCATATCTGTAAATGACTGAGTTGGAGTGGCTGATGTCTAAGGCTCTTTCCAGATCAAAACTGGCTGTGATTCCATGAGCGGGGTGCAATCCTATCTCTATAATTGTCTTTTTTATTCAACTCCACAATTTTATAATTGTCCTTTTCTACCTCTGAGTATAAGCCCCTGTGGAAGATAACAAGCCCCAAAATGAAGTTGATAACTCTTGGCATAACTCAGACTTGGGCTGGGGAGAGGAAGTGAAGCTGACAAGGTGACTCGTGAGGGTCACTGTGCACCAGGTGGACATGCCAACTTAGGGTGACAGTGACTTGGAACTGCTGGACTTTTAGTGGAGGCAATGTTTCTCAGGCTTGAAATCTCCCTGTCTAGAGAATGCACAAGCTGTTGGGGAAAGGAGAAAGACCTTCTCATACAATTACATTTTCCCTCTGATTTGCATTGCAAAAAAATGTTTAGTACTCAAATCCTTAACACTGGCAAATCTCTCAGTCTCTTGAGGGAGTGGTCAAGGGTTTGCACAAAACGTTTCTGAAGAGAAAATAGGCTGAGTCTCCACTCCCCCCCCCCCACATTTTGGTAAATACTATCTCTTTCTTTTTTATTACTGCACTGAGAATTTTACCAGATGATTTCTAGAAGCTGACTTATGAACTAATTGGGCACTTCTGCTGTGCAGAGGAACAAAGACTTTTTTTATTGGTCCTTAACTGAGGCATATACCTGTCTGATGGCGTTGGCTCGTTTTGCACATGCTCAGTTGAACAGAAATCTTCATATTGAATACAACCTAGCACAGCGGCAACACCCAGAACCTCACTCGCTGGCTGACCCTGTGCATCCACTCCCTCTAGTTGCATTTTTATCCTGACATGTCTAACATTTATAGGGAGTACAGGGAGCAGAGTAGGTACTGAAAGCTTGGCGGTGGGGGGAGGCGACATACAAAGGGTATTAAAGTATCTGTCCCTGCCTTCCTGACCTCTCTCTAGACTGTCTCTACTGAGGGCAAGCGCTGGATAGATATTTGTGGAGTTTGGGGCAGAATGCGGGAGAAGCTGTCGCTATGAATTGTCACTTATTGTTGCACACCTTCCTGGGCAGTTTTTGTCTGGTTCTTCTTGTAGGTGGACGACTCCCCCTTCCCAGCCCTCATTTGAAATAAGTAATGCAGCAGTGGCACTAAAAGCATCCGCCGCCTACCATGGTCTGGGATGTCAGCGTCTCCACCTCTCTTCTTGCTTTTCCCATTCATTAGGACCCTTCCCCAGCCTCTTTCCCCAGCAAAAACTGGGCAAGGCTTCCTGCGGTTACAAAAGGAGAGGGGAGCGACGGGGGTTGGAGCCTCTCGCTGCGGAGAGCCAAGAACGTGCGTTCGGTCGTGGACCTTTTGTCCCAGGGCCCCTTCCGCAGCTCGGTCGCGGAGGCGACGACCCGACCGGCCCCCGCCTGAGCAGCTGCGGCCCGCGCGCCCCTCTGGCCGACCCCCCCACCCCTTCTAGATCCCCGACGCCCGCCCGTTCGCCGTGACGTGGCCCGCGGCGCGCGCATGCGCCGCTCAGCCTGGTTCCCAGTCCCTCGGCCACCGCCTCCCGACGGGCTGGAGTGGGCGGGGCCTGTGGTTCTGGAAGCCGCGCGGCCGTAGAGGGAGGAGGGCGTGTGTGCGCGAGGCGGGTGCGCGGGGCTCGCGAGCTCGTCGGCGGCTGGGGCGGAGGAGGAGGAGCTGAAGGCGGCGGCCGCGACTCCCGCCCGCACAGACAGCCAGTCCCGCGAAGCCCCCTCCCACTCTCAGGCGGGCGGCGGCGGCGGCGGGAGGAGGAGAAGGAGGAGGGAGCGTCTCTGCCGCCGCCTCCTGGTCCCCAGCGCTGATCTGCCGCCGCCACCTCCCTCCGCGGCGATCCTCCCTCCATGGTCCTGCCGCGGCCCCCCTTGTAGCCTGAGCTGCCCCGCGCCGCGCCGGAGCCAGCCTCGGAAGAGGGAGCGGTCGCGGCCTCGCGGCCCGCGCGGGCTGACGAGAGGAGAGCGCGGCGCCGCGCCGTCCCCGAGGATCCGCACGCCGGGCAGCGCGGCCCGAGCAGCGCGAGGAGCAGCGGGCGGGCGGGCGGCGCCGGGCCCGGGCCGCCCTCGCTCCCGCGCCCCGGCCCCGCCGCCCGCGCCGGGGCGGTCGCCCGCAGAGGAAAGCGCCGCAGTCTCCGGGCCTCGGCAGCCCCACTCGGGCGTCCTCAGCACCGAGGGCTCGCGGGTCCTGAGGGGAGGAGGCGAGCCAGGGGCCGGGCACTGAGCTCTTTGGCGCCCCCACCCCCGATTTCGGAGCCCTCCACGCTGCGGCCGCTGTCCCCTCCGGACCATGGCCGACGACGACGTGCTGTTCGAGGATGTGTACGAGCTCTGCGAGGTGATCGGCAAGTGAGTCCCCACGCGAGGGAGCGGGAGTGTGGAAAAATGCATTTCAGTGATGCCCGGGTCCTCCCGCACCGGCACCCGCTCTGGGCCTGCCCCCTGCCCTCCCTTCCCCTCCGCCTCCCTCGTCCTCCTCACCCGGGCGTATTTATAGACGTGTACCTGGACCTCCTGCCGGGCGAGGATCCGGGGGGTTCTCAGCGATCCGTGGAAGCCACCGAGCCGAGGTCGGCCACCCCACGAGGCGTGGGGCCGGCCGAAATCCGCTGTCTGCATTTTATCTGACGGTTGCCCAGGGACGTGGCAGACCCGATTTTATAGTTGCTTCCTGGGAACAGTTGGGGTTATTGTTACCTTGCGTGTACCACAGACCATTAACGAAAAGAGCAGCTTGCATTTTCCTTTGCTTGCATGGAGCGATAGAGAGAGAACGTCCAGGGTTTTTAATTGTGGGGTGTGTGTCTATTGTGCAGGATATTAGATAGATGCCTTTGTGTTCACCCCATGCACGGATTGGAGGGGGTCATTTTCAGACGGGGTGCGTTCAGTTTCAGCAAATTCCTCACCTGGTGTTGACCAGCGTGGAAAGAGTTGGGGGTATCCGAATTTTTAATGCCTCGTTATGCAATGACTGTTAAATCAGTGTTCGAGGCTTCCCTCGACTGTTGTTGGGATGGTGGTGGTTCGTGTGGTAGAGCCGTCTGCTTTGAGTCACCGGGCTGGTCTAGAATATAGAACTGACAGTCCAAATGCTCATCCTTTCATCTGTGTTGTATAATTACACTAGGGAAAAGCAGGGAATCAGATTAATCACAGTGCTGATTGAGAATTAAATCTGCAGTTCCTCATCTAATTGTCCATTCCTTAAATCTGTTTTGAATAGTTTCCTTTTCATTCTTGTCAAACAGTATTCCAAGTGCACAATCCTGCTAATTTGCTTGTGAGGGAAAAGGCTGGCGATCGGAAGTTGATTTCCTAGTTAGGCGTGTATTCTGTGCCTTTAGAAGTTGAGGAGATAAGATTTAAGAGCAATTTTTGCTGCTTTATTAAGGATCGCTAGGTAGCTACCATTGAAATATTTTACCTCTTTTTGGAAGCGGTGCTTTATTGTCTATTTTAAGGTCCGCAGTTGGGAAATGAAACCAAGACCTTAGAGCAGTTGGCTGTATCCCTTTTAAGTTGTCTGCAGTACTGGATTTCAATTTGTTTAAGTGCTGATAACTCATTTTTTTCCTTCTATGCTGAGGTATTACCGTGTTGCCTCACTTGGTGAAATTATGGGTAGAGCTTGCTACACACTTTGCTCAGACCCAACTGATACAAGGACATGTTACTCCTTGCCCCTATTGTTACATGACCAGCCTGTCTAGGAGAGGAAGGATATCCAAATGTGCCCTGTAAAGTGCTTGTGGAAGTGCTCTAGAGCAGCGCTGTCCAAAGATATATAATGCAAGACATACGTGTAATTTTTCTATACACAAATTTTATATATGCAAATTTTGTAATGGCCACATTAAAAAATTAGACGCAAATAGGTGCAATCAATTTTAATAAAATATTTTATTTAACACACTAGATCCAAACTATTAGCATTGCAACACATAATCAGTGCAGAAATTATTAATGAGGTATTTTACATCCTTTCTTTTTGTACTCAGTCTTTGAAATCCAGTGTGTATTTTACACTAAAAACACATCTCAACTGACACTAAGCTAAATTTTCACCGGAAATACTTGATCTGTATTTAGGTTTCATAACCTTTGCATTTGCAAAAGTAGATTCACACACCCAAGTTTTCCCAAACGTATCTAAAAGTTTTCTAATAACCTAATCGATACTTCTTTCTAAATTTAAATTTTGATTAATTAAAATTAAATAAAATTGGAAATTCAGTTTCTCAGTTGGACTAGCCACATTTCAAGTGCTCCACAACCATATGTGGATAGCACTGTTCTGTAGAGACAAACATGTTTAAAAAAAAATCTCCTTGGTTTCTTCATTCTTAGCACCCGGTGAAGGTAAATTAGGGTTTCCCAAAAGCTCCCAAATGATTGTGTGTGTGGGTGAATTATACTTGTTGTGTCTTAGTTATATTTGCTTTAAATGAGCCAGCAAAGTCATAATTGGAAAATGTGAAATTAAAGTGTTAATTATATCGTGATGACGGAATATAGCCATCATTGGATCAATGTTAGTAACCAGTTCTGATTCCTTAAGGTCTGATAGAGTGATGATATGATCTCTTTGGATATCAAAATGAAGTGGTCAGCATCACATTAGCACAGTGTTCTGCTGGCTTGTAATTGATAGAATGTTTTCAGGAAACACCTCTGGTAGAACTCAATTCATCTTTTCTGTCGCTTCAGAGCTGCAAAAGGAGGGAGAGCAAGCTGATTCTGAGGTGATAGGTACCCTATGGCTTCCTTAACTATTGTGAACATGAAATCTCATTCATACCCTACAAAATCTGACTTGGTCAGTGCCATTTATAATGTGTCATTTCGTGAAATAATGAATTCAAGGTAGCCTTCATGGTAAAGAATGTAATGATAGTGGTCCTCACCCTGTGTAAAGGTTGAAGGTTTCTCCGGTAAATTGTCTCAGCATATATTGATCTGGAAATTGAAATTCACTTGAGATTTTCTTGCAGGGACCTTGACAGCATACATTTTAACTTAGCATTTGTTCAACTGTAGCTTTAAACAGAAAGGCCTTGAAGATGTTCACTTGTACTGGAAACCTTTTCGTTGATTTCTATCCAAGTTCTCTAGAATTGTGATTTTCTTGTATACCAAATTAGTATCACAAATTGTTTTTGACCCTTAGGTGTTAATAGGCTTAAATTTCCACTGAGGTACTTCAAAACGGATTTCAGTTTTCAAGATCATTTGACCACCCACTCGCTCCCCTACCTCACTGCTTATCGACTCACTCATTCATCCAGTGTCTGCGAGGGTATCATGAGCCTGATTCATTAGGAATATTGGGAAGATGCCATTTCATTAAAAAAAAAAAAAAACTCTTTCCCCGTGTTTCTTATTTTTGAAAATCTTAACAAAAGCACCTTTGAATGCCCATTGTTTCCATAACATTTTCCTGTGTCACATCTTTCAAGTGACTGAAACAAATCGCCAATAATGGGACCTTATCCTAGTCCCAAAACTTCTCATCCTCTCAAATGTAGCAATTGGGAAAGAAAGATTTTATGCAAATGCAGGCAATTGGCTTATTTTTATGCCGTGATCATTTACTGTATCTTTTGCTTTAGAGGTAAGTGTACAATCAGTAATATTACATGAAGGCAATTTTAAAGATGATTCATCCAAATTAAAGCTTAGAAATGCCTACCTTCATGGTACAGGAGTGTCTGTGAAAGAAAATAGCAAAAGGCACACCGTTTTCACCTTGTATGGGCTGCCTATTTGCCCTGGTATTTAGGATTCTTAGTAACCTGTAACTTCTGACTTTCCTGCTTTGGTAGGACATACACTAAATTTGGAATGATGCAGCATGACCCCTGCTCAAGGATGACATGCAAGTTTGTGAGGCATGCTGAATTTGCTTGTACCTTGAGAGCACTTACCATATTTAATTACAGTTTCTTATTCACGAGTTTCTCTACCTAGCGAATAGGAAGCTTCTTGAGGGCAGGGAACACATATATATCTTTCTCCATTACTTAACACAGGGCCTGCGATGTAACGGTTGCTCATTAGCTATGGAATGAATTGAGTAGTTTTAATAAAATCTCATTAAAAGGCAAAAAGCATGTTTATCAACTTCAGAGCAATTATTGTCCCAAAAGGCTGTATTAGTTTGAAGCAGTGGCTCTCCACCTGGCTGCATATTAGAATCACCAGGGGAGCTTTTAAAAAATATCAATGCCGGGGCCCTGTGTCAGAGCAATAAAATCAGAATCTCTGGGAGTGGGTCCTGGACACTGGTATTTTTTGAAAGCTCTCTAAGTGATTCTAATGTGCAGCTACGATTGAATCATTGGTTTGAAACTTAGGTGATGTCTGTAATATTTTGGGACTGGCTTTTCAGAGGCTTACAGGTTTTGAAAAGTAGAACAAATGCTTTTTGGGAGGTATTGAAGCCAAGAGACGAAAACGGGGATTTCATCTCCTCTATGCTGTGTCTCTGAGCCCTGGTGTGTCAGAATTTTGTTTCAGCCTGTGTGTGGCTTTGATTTCTTGGGTCTTTTAAGATTCACATTGATTTATGATGCTCGTCTGATGCTAACACAGTGACTGATGTTTGGAATAACATGGAACGAGGATTGCTTCAATTAGCAGTTGATGATGGCTGTCCACTACAACGACTTAATTTAATATTAAGAGATTTATCAGTTCAGTATGGATTGTGTTTGCACATATACTCTATTAAGCGTGTGGTTATGTTGCTTATATACTTCAAGTCCACACTTGCAGTTCCGTTAACACCGTTTACCAGAGAATTGAGTTAAATGCAGCCTTTTTGTAAACACTGGATTAATCATTTGTAAAATATGTAATTTAACATGACGAAAAATTCAGCTTTACTCTTTTTACTAATCACCATGGCTTGCACATATATTGGTTCACCCACTGATTTGGATTTCCAGTACCACAGAGGGGAACGTTACAATACGTTGGAACATCTTTCTTGGAAATTGTATCTAGACATTGTAGGCAAATTAGTTTTTAGTGTCTGGAAAAGTATGAGCCCGAAGGAACCAGGAATTTACCAGAAATGCGTAGATGTTTCATGAAAGAAGTGCTTGATCAGGGTGACAGTCATCTAGCAAGGTAGAAGAAACACAGTAACCAGCTAGCCTGTTGGTGGCCCAGAAAGATTCAAGCCAAGGGGGATTAGCTGCAGTTCCACAGAAGAAAAACCTGTTAAACACGGTGTGGAAGCCTGCACGTGGCAGGCCTTTTGGGGAGTAGGTAAGCGGTGTTGATTCCTGATGATGGAGTTGGCTTCTGGGACAATTTGGAGGGAACTGAGCTTTTCTGCATGTGCACGGCTTTCTCGGAGTCTTCCTCATGCCTGCTCTCCACAGACTGCCTTAGCACTTGGAGTTTCTGAAGTGTCGTTGGCCCGTTGTCTTTATAAAGAATTCCTGTGACTCCCTTGCATTCTATGACTGTGACCTGCTTCTATGTCCTTGACGTGCACTTCGCCCCCCTCCATTTTCCCCCTTGAAGCTGCAACATTTCACCTGACGAACTACCTCTCATGTGCCTTAAATTGTGTTCCTGGATATTTCCTTTAAATTGAAAATTCTTTTACCGTCCCCAGCTGTAGCTCCACTCAACAAATTAAAGAAGCAAGTATGTCTTCCTTTTTGAGATTGTTCTTGAATTAGTGCATTTTTGTAAATGTTTTCACATTTTAAATTTGCCAAAAGCACTGTTTAAAAGAACTTTGACATAAGATTGTTTAAAGGTAAAAACAAAAATCTTTTTATCACTTAATTCTTACTTCATAAGGGGAATTGACATTTATGCCCTCTAATGTGAGGCACTTTACATATATTATCTCCTCTAATTATACCTGTTTTTCAGAAAACACTGCGATTCAGAGAGGGGTAACTTGCCCAAGATCACATGGAATTGCAACTGGTTCCAAAGTCCATTCATTTCATGCTGCATTCTGCTGCCGATTCCAGTTGTTAAAAATGCTACATCGGGTTTCTTTAAAGTGAGGCCCATGCTTTCATTTTCAGAGCTTATTTACAGGAAATTTTAATTGTTCGACACCCTAGTTCTATTTTTCACCCCTTCATTAGAGGTTCCATACGACTATTCATTGTTTCACCCATTTCATTTTTCTTTTTGTCTTTCTCGTTAATGAGATATCCACGTTTGTCACCAAACTGATAAGTCTCTGCATTCTTTAGCCATGGAAATAATAGAATCTTGCCCATCCATCCAAAATACAATTTGTTTTGGAACTTTCTCTACGCCTTTTACTCTCCAGGTTTTTCCTTTCCATTCCCCTGCCCCAACAAACAGAATCGTTGATTAATGACTCCTAACTTGCCAAACCAGAAGTAATGAAGTGTCAGAGATAGGTGTCTGTTTGGAGTGGGGTGGGGTGGTTTCCACGGGTGGTTATTCCTATATCCTGTGCTAAAAATCCTGCAGTTGTTCTCACTGACTCTGAAAACCGTGTGCTGAACCGCAGCTGCTGAGTTGTAAGTGTCTCGGCTGTCAGCCAGCACTGCACACCTAAATAGGCAAGTGACTGAGTTACTGCTGCAGAGCAGGTCCCTGACCCCAGCCAACGAGCTGATGGGGTGTGCAGCTCTAGCATTTTGGGTTTTATTTTTTAGTTGCAACTGGCGGTGCAGATTCTAAAACCACCAGATATGGCTCTGAATTCATGCAACAGGGTTCAAGGTGCGACAGGACCTGCTCTCTTCTTTCTCTCCTGGGGTCACCCAGTGTCTGGGTATCCCCACTTTGAACTGAGTGCAATGTAATTACCCTCATGGCCATTATGGTATTCTGGTATGACTGGTCATAGAGCCGAGTCAGTATAGGGAGAGTCTCCCTTCGTCCACACCAGGAAGATTTCGTGTCTGAAGCTAGTTTGGCTTAAAGGAAGTTAATATCTATTTGCAATGTTGAGATTTAATAATTTTCTATTACTTTCTTTATAAATTGACTAGTCATTATAAAATTAATTTTAAGATCTAGACGGTACAGAGGTAAATGCGTCTCTCTCTCCGTTCTCCCACCATCCATGGCCCTATTCTCCAGAGGTAACCGTTGTCCAGTTCTTGTGCATCTTTCTGGAAGGTCTTTGTCTAAAAAACAGAATGGGATATTTGTACACTGCTGAAATATTAATTTTTCATTGAAAAACACTGTCTCTGATGACCTTTCCATATCCATCTATGCCTCTGTCAAACTGTCTCCTCTTAAACCGCTGCCCAGTATTCCATGGTATGGATTGGTTATTGTAGCTTTGAGTTGAGTGCAAGCCATTTGTAAGCAGACATCACTGGAAATGCTGAACTGGAGTTCGGGTGAGAGGTCTGGAATGACAGTGAAGGTGTAGGAAGTGAAACTGAGTGAATGAGTTCTTGACAGGTGACTAAGCTGGAGAGCTGTGGTTTGCTGTGTAATGCACTGAGCTAGAAAAGTCAGGATAGCTGGATGTCACAGAAGTTTTAAAGTGGGGAGGATCAATAATGTAAAATGCCAACACACTGTGATGGACGATCAAAAAAAAAAGTCTTGTTTATAGCAGAGAGGCAATTTAAAACATCTATCAAAATGAATATGTTAAATATCAATTCATGGTGTGACTGAAAAGCAAGGTTCTGTGCATGTTGGCAATGCAGTATTTTTCTGTGAATCCATCTCAACAGCATATTTAGGGTAAAAAAAAAGGAGCTGGTTTCTTTTTCATTATAATTGTGTTTTGTAGATTCTGATGGCTGGCTTTTAGGTAAAACCATTTGGTTTTCCTAAGATTAGGTGTTTTTCATTCCTCAGCTTGGTGCCTAACTTTCAATTAAACGGAAGCCTTTAATGAAATGACATGGTAAATTTTACATTTACTTTAAGTTCTTGATATTAGTCAAACCATTCTTATTTTCTTAAATCCCTTCCCCACAGGGAACTGCATACTTCCTTGTCTCAAGGTTTTGGGTCCCCTTGGGATGAGTGTAGTTAATGTCCTTCTACCCCCCCCCAATTAACTTTGTTCATTGGCTTTTTGTAGTTGTGCACACCCATTCACAATAAGAAATGATTACTTTATTGTACTTAGCCAATTTTTTGGTATGTAAGTGCACATTATTTCATTTTAACATCCGTGTTCAATCACTGAGCTGTTGCTCATTATTTTTTCCAGTCTTTCTTCTTTCTTTTTTTTTTTAAAGATTTTGTTTATTTATTTGACAGAGACACAGCGAGAGAGGGAACACAAGCTGGGGGAGTGGGAGAGGGAGAAGCAGGCTTCCCGCGGAGCAGGGAGCCCAAGATAGGTCTCAACCCCAGGACCCTGGGATCATGACCTGAGCTGAAGGCTGACACTTAACGACTGAGCCACCCAGGCTCCAAGTCTTTATTTCTTTTAATACACATTTTTTTTTTGCTTTGTTACCATTCTTTTGAATATTTGAATCATTTACAGTTTGGAATGGTGACTGTGTTCTCTCTCTGTGTAGTTTAATAATATCCAAACTCTGCTATGTCGAGTCTGTATTTCAGGCTTTTAATTGTAACCCCGAGTTTAGAGTATCTTGATATATTTAAATCTAAGATAGAAATATAACTGCCTAGCTATATGCAGATTCTGATGTTTTATTAAAATACTCTTGATGTTATTAATGCAATTACGAGGTCTCTAGCCCTGCTAAGATGGGCAGGTTACCATTATACCACTGCTGTTTTATGGAATCTAATTTGTGTTTTTAGGAAACATCATAGATTTTCAGCCTTTCTGCTTACCCTTGGTATGTACTTTCCCCCAGACATATGGATCGACATTGTTTTGTAGCTTGTGAGGCAGCCCCCTAAGATGTGATCTGGTAGCCTTTGGGCACAGTGTGGCCATTTTCTTCTTCTTTATAGAAAGAATGATAGCCACTTCACAAGCTATTTGCATGGATTAGTGATTGCAAAGTGCAGCATAAGTATTTTTTATTTCTAGAATGTCTCTGAGATACTCAAATTACTTTTGGCAGCTATATGGATAAGTTTCAACAATTTCCAAATGTGCACTTTCTCAGTGCTAAACACAGGCTCTATTACATAAATAATATGGTGAAATGAACATTCTTTCCTATCATGTGGGTAAAATTGTTAGTGGTGCTAACAGTTTCTTCATTTGTTCATTTATGCGTTCATTTCTAGCTGTGTGGCCCTGGCCAAGTTAGTTAACCTCTCTGAGTCTGTTTCTTTATCTGTAAAATGAGGATGATAGTATATGCCTTGCAGGATTGTTGTGAGGATTAAATAACATGATCTGTGTAAAATGACTAAAGGTAGTTGTTATTTTAATTGCCATTATCATTTTTTAAAATATTTTTAATGTATTTTTAAGTGAACTCTACCCCCAATGTTGGGCTCAAACTCACGACCCTGAGATCAAGTGTCGGGTGCTCCACTGACTGAGCCAGCCAGGTGCCCCGTTATTCACCAAATACTTGAGTTCTATGGCCTCAAGGAGCTCTCTGTCAATGGGAGAAGTTGACAGATTGTTTAAATCTTATGTAACTAGGCATTACCTCCTGTTAAAGCCAAGGTTGCTTCTGACTTGTTGTTAACCTAGTATCCTTCGTGTAACTCGGTAACTGACACACAGTAAGTACTCAGTTGTTGTTGAAGGAGTGTTAAGTAAGCAGTCCAGACTGTGACCTCCTAGTCGTAAAAGGAAGTTGGGGAAATCTTTACAGAGGAGGTCAGGCTTGAATGATTTGTTAGTCTTCTTCTTGGGGAACTCATGTCATCTTTTTATGCCTGTTTCCTCATTTAGAAAACAGAGTAGAGGAATACAGGTTGGGAAAGTTAAATCTTATGAAGCTTAAAAAATGTTTATCCTATTTTTTAAATAACGAACCTTATTTTTTAGAGCAATTTTGGGTTCACAGCTCCTATTTTAGTTTAGTGACACAGATAACATATATAAGAAATTCAAACAATAAGCATAAAATTAAAGTTTTTAGGGATAATGTTAGGAATTTTTTTTTCTTCTTTTGGTTCTCAAATTCTATAGCTTGAGTGTTCATTATGTGCTGGACACAGTGTTAAATTGTTTATATTTTTCTAATTTAATCTTGGCCACCAGCCTTCCCTTTGAGGCAATCACCCTCTCCCCTTTAACCGATGAGGAAGCTGAGCAAGATCAGTAACTTGCCCTGGGCAAAGTGTCAATAATACTAAGCGGCAGCATGGGGATTCACACCTGGTTATATATGACCCATCTAGGCGCCTGCTCTTCAGTACTGTTTTACTGCTTGTCATTTAGTGTGAACAGAGGTTGTCTTTTCAGGGCTAGTCCTAAATATAAGATTCTAACAGTCTGATTTTAGATGTTCCAGCAGGTTAATAGAATGCATTTTTTTGGTAACAACTTTATTGAGATGTGATTCACAAACCATACAATTCACCAATGTAAAGTGTACAATTCAGTGGGATTTAGTATATTCACAGAGTTGTGCAACCGTCACAAGAAATTTCCAAACATTTTCATCACCCCAAAAAGAAACCCTGTATATGTTAGCTCTCAACCCCATCTTTCCCTAACCCTAAGTAACAACCGATCTACCTTCTATCTCTACAGATGTGTCTGTTCTGGACATTGCATATAAATGGAATCATACCATATGTGGTCTTTTGCGACTGCTTCTTTGAGCGTAATGTTTTCAAAGTTTATCCAAGTTGTAGATGTTTTGGTACTTCATCTTTAAGGCCCAGTAATATTCCCTTGTGTGGATATACCGCATTTTGCTGTTCCATTCATCAGTTGATGGGCCATTTGGGTGGTTTTCATCCTTTGGCTATCATAAATAATCCCGCTGTGGACATTGACCTACAAGTTTTTGTGTGGACATACATTTTTATTTCTCTTGGGTATATATGTAGGAGTAGAATTGCTGGGTCAAATGGTAACTCTGTGTTTAACATTTTGAGGAACTGCCAGACTATTTCCCAAAGCTGTCATGCCATTTTACATTCCCGCCAACAGTGTATGAGGGTTAGAATGCTTTTAATCAGGTGAGTAGTATCAGAGTTTGCCTATAGAATCTGTTCAATACACTGTAATATAAATAAAAGTAAATTTTATGGGTTATTAGTTAACCTTTTATCTCATGGACCTGTTTATACTGATTTTCATCAGTTTTAGATATTGTATACCAAGGGTTGGCAAACTCTCTGTAAACTACCAGATAGTAAATATTTTAGGCTTTGTGAGCCATACAGCATCTGTCACAGCTACTCAACTCTACCATTGTAGCGTGAAGACAGCCATACCAAAACAAATGAGTGTGGCTGTATTCCAATAAAACTTTATCTACAAAAATAGGTGGTTAGATTTAGCTCTCAGGCTGTAATTTGCTGTTCCTGTTGTAGATTAAAAATGAAACTGGAGCTTACTGTCCAGTTCCTATTGTTTACCATCAAGGTTGGGATATTCTTCAAGTGGTCTGAGTAGCCTCATAATGAGTAGGTTGTTTCTGAAAAACGTAGACACTGAGGCCAGTTCACTGAACTGTTTTCACCGTTACATGGGGAAATGCTATACATTTAGTTTTTTGTGGGTTTTAAATGTATTTTTATTATTTTTTTACTGCTTTTGGATTTTTTCAATCCTAGGTTAAAGGGAAGAAACCCATCAAAATTTTTTTAAGATTGTCTCACCAGAAGCAATATAAATGTGGAGTTCCTAAAAAAAAAAAAAAAATGATTTCCTTCATGCTTGCTTATTGCCTAGAGAGTGGATGAAAATCGAGTTGAGAATGTACTAGAAATTTTCAGAATATGAAAGATTATTTAAAATACTAGCTTTAATAAAGTTAGGGGGAAAATCACTAGCTTTAGCTAGAGATTTATCTATCCCTAATTGGAGAGTTGTGATGTGCCATCTCTGTATATTTTATTTTATTTTTTATTTTTTAAAGATTTTATTTATTTGAGAGAGAGAGAATGAGAGATAGCACGAGAGGGAAGAAGGTCAGAGGGAGAAACAGACTCCCTGCTGAGCAGGGAGCCCGATGCGGGACTCAATCCCGGGACTCCAGGATCATAACCTGAGCCGAAGGCAGTCGCTTAACCAACTGAGCCACCCAGGTGCCCCATCTCTGTATATTTTAGGACTTCTCAAAGCGCCCCTGATAGAGTCCCTGTTTGGGATTAGGGTGTGTGCGTGTGTGTGTGTGTGTGTGTGATGTAAACAAAACTTCTTCAGGTTCTATTTTGTGTTTGAAACCCATTTTACTCAGTATATTTTGTGGTAGTAGACCTACACTACTTAGAGTGCTTTGTGGCTTAAAAAAACCCTGTCACTGCCTGTTATGTACGTAGGAAAGATAGTGTTGAGCTTAGAGCTTTTTGTAATTTGTTTGCAAGACTGTTCTAGATTATAATTTTGCAGTGTTGTGAAAAGCTCCAAAGACTATGTTAAAAGAGGGAATTTTGTATCACAGCTTTTGTCTTCTCATTTGGGCATTTGACAGATGAATTAATTGTTCATAATGTGAAATTTCAGAAACGAGACAACAAAAATCCAAGAGTATATATTTAGGAAATAGCCATATGCAGGATTTGTGAATATTATAATGTTCTTTTATGTAACTTCCCCAAATTTTATTATGGTAGCAGTGTCCACATTTTAACAGTGAGCAAAATGAGGTAAGAAGATCCTAAAGTTGGCAGTCTCTGACACAGTTGGGCACTGACTCTAAATTCCCTACATTTACAGAGCAGCATTTCATCCACTAGGGCCATATTACATTGTCAGGCAGAAGAATGATCACGTTGGAATCTATTTAGACCACTTACTTTGATGAAAATACCTCTCCAGGTTGGCTTCAGAGGACAGTAGAAGGCAACCTTTCCTGTTATAATCCATAAACAGTATGATTAATATTGCATTATTTAGGTTTGAAGTTTTTGTTGACTTACATCTGAGCCATTATCTCAGAAACAGAATGGTCTACTTTTATTTATATAGAATATTTACTAGTCTTCTTAGGTTTAATATCATCTTAACTGAGTGTCCCAGCAGTAATAAATGGCATTGAATTTGAAATGACCTTTTTAATATCTTTTTCTTTAATTTAGTCACTTGTAAAATAGATACTTGTAAAACAAACAAGAAGGTGTTTTCACTGAGGGCTTTCTTTAATTATGTTTCATGTAAATTAAAAAAAAATGTTCCTGGAGTATTCAGATCGCAGGTTAGAGTGAGAATGTAATTATCTCACATTATAATCAACTTATATAATACTTTTAAAAGCATGCTAATAGGAATGGAAAAAACCTCTACTGACCATATGCATTGTGGGTTTTGCTTCTTTCTTTCCTTCCTTTTTTTCAAACATTTACCTCTTATAATGGATGTGAAACTGATCTGTGTAAATATCTATTCAAATGAATACATTTTCATTATCATGATTGCAGAAAGAACATGGGTATCTGGAGAGGGAGATTCTAGGCTTGCTGCTCTACTTTTTGGATTATCTTCATTAATAGTATTTCTCCCATTGCCGAGTGTTTCTATTGTACTGCTGGAAGGGATCATCATACTTCCATAATCTATGACCCACTTACACTAAAGGTCGAGTGTGCTTTAAATTGCCATCTGATTAAAGTTCAGGCTTCTTGGTTAGATGTGCGGGGAGTGGCTTCAGAATTAGGCCCATGAATGTGAATATGGACTTGAAGATGTTATTAGAATGATGTTTTTCCCCATGAAGACACATTCATAGACATAGTCCTGAAAAGACATGTAAAAGTTGGATTTGATAAATGCGGCTTAAAACTTACCAGGAAAAATAGTATTTTAAGGGTTTTTTTAAAGTAATCGTGACAGATCACCACTTAGTTTGTTTTCCTCAGTTTCATCTTGTAAAAGAAGGATAGTAAAGGCTGTATTATCTAACTCATTAGATTCTTACAATAAAATGACACAATTCTTCAGAAGTCTTAAGCTATCTTACATATATTATTATTTTGATTTTATTGAGATGAAGCACTTCTTAGAAATGGGCTGCATTGAATTTTCTTTTTGATTTTGCAAGAATCATTTACCTTTGTCTTTAATACTGGTTGTATTTTGTTTGATTTCTAGAGCTTAACACTTCTCAGCTCTTTATAGGACTTAGAACATGCTATGTGAAAATGTTGAATAAAGAGATTTGAGGATGAATTATGTGTATTTTACTGGTGGGACAATGTTTACACTGAAGAAAAAAAAAATCCTGGCTAGTATGTTTCCCCTTGCTTCTCTTTGAGTTATTTAATTGTATTTGAGCTTTGAAGTTTGGAACTTACTACAAGTAACAAATTTCTGTGGCCAATCAGATGCGAACTGTGGCAGTTACTTAAAATATTGAACTTCTTGTTTAGTAGTAAGGTCTAGAGCAGGGGCTCTCAAAGTGTGGACTTCATTCTGAGCAGGCGCGGCAGTATCACCTGGGAACTTGTTAGAAATGGGGATTCTCAGGCCCCAGCCCAGCCTTACAGATCAGAAGCAACGGGGTGGAGCCCAGCAATCTCTCTTTTAACAGCCCTTCAAGGGATCCTGAGGTACATTAATGTTAGAGAACCACTGATTTGGAACTCTAGGTCAGGGTTTAGTAAACTTTGGCCCATTGGCCGAATTGGCCCACTGTCTGTTTTTATAAATAAAGTTTTTTGGGAATACAGCCATGCCCACTCATTTAAATATTGTCTGTAGCAGTTTTCACACGACATGTAAGGGTAGAGGTGAGTAGTTGCAGCAGAGACCACATGGCCCGCAAAGCCGAAAATATTTACCTTCTGGCCCTTCACACAAAAAGTTTGCTGATCTTTGCTTGAGTTGAAGCCTTGGTACTGTTTCTTGCCCATTATACTGAACTGCAAATATCTGAAATCAATAGGTTAACGCCTAATTTTTTGTTGCCTTTACACCCTGACCCTCTTATTTATATAAACCCATTCTCCTCTCTGATATCAAACTATAACTCAGTGACTAGAGACCTGTGAATGAAAAAACACAACTGTGTCCTTTCCTTCTATGTTTGTTAAATGCCGGTAGCCTGTTTAACATTTCTGTGACATTTCCTCACTGATTCTGTACTGGCATGTTCTTGGTTCTTCTTGCACTCTGGTCTAGCCTAACTTAATTATCTTTTATAGTCTTCATTTCGCCCAGGTCTTACTGCCTTTTTACTTCATCAAGAGAAAGCCCACCTTACGGCTGCTGAGTTTAGGAATTCATGGGAGCCATTTAGTGTACTCTGAGCCATGGAAATAGTGCCATCCTATATGGAAATGTTTTATCCTTGGCCTGGAGTGCTGTAGTCACTTGTACTTAACAAGGATGTTTGTGAGCCCATAAATACTGAATATTGTGGGTAATCCTAGAATGTTTACCAGACGAGTTTCCATTAGCCTTCCCATAACCGAGGATGGCTATTTCTATCCTTAGTTGGAATATCATCTTCTTTTGTTCTTGCTCTCTGCCTTTAGGGTGATTGGTGGCCAGCGTCATATAAAATGCAAGAATTGAATTTTAATTTTGTTCTTATTGATGCACTTGGAATCTTTCACTCTACCCACTCCACTGAAGGAAGTGTAATAGCTTTTGAAAAGCCTTCTCACCGTCTCCATTAGCTCTAGTAGCAAAAGCACGCAAAAGTATTGCTTTTGCATCTGTGATTCCATGGTTGTTTTAAGTTAAGGAATGTGACTTGGCCAAATGATCCTGAGCTGTATCACTGGTGAGTTTGTTTGGTCCATGATTTCTTTCAGTATATTCGGGTTGAATACTTTGGTCGGGTAAGACACAGGAGATAGTGAGCTTGAAACTGGAAATGATTGAGTGAGACCTTTCATTTAGACTTTCCCAATCAACTTAATTCATACCTTTTGCCCTGCTTACTCATCCCAGAGGCGAGGTACAATGAGAGAGGGTCAGGCAAAGGCCAGTCCTCAGTGTGGTTATTTAGGTCTTTTGCCAAAAGCAACCCACCTACAGGAGAAGTTGAGCTTTACTGTTTTGTACAATACAGCGTGGACATGCAGTGTTTCAAAAAATTAAATTGTTATTTATACCAAAGAATAAAATGTGAACTTTCTAAAAGAGAGGAGTGTTCTGCAGCCTTATTGCCCCAGTCAGCACAGTAGCCACCCACACGAATCATCTGAACAACCTCATCATTTCTGTTTTATCTACCTGAAACAGGGGTCAGAGGTGGGTGGTGATGAAAGCTTGGGAAATCACGCCATGCTCTAGGCAAGAGAAATGCTCTGGTGATTCTTGCTGTGTTGGCCTCCCCTTGTGCGCACAGGAGTCTGGGACAGCCCTGTGGAGATGGAGGTAAGCTTTAATCCCTTTGTTCCTTGGCAGCTGCCGTGCTTGGGAGCTGAGTGCTACTTCCCTAGAAGCAACTCTTATAGATGAGTTCTGCCAAATGCATGGATTTTGAGCCATTTTAAAGGTTATAATGTTCAGACTCAGAATTTCTTAGTAGGCATAGAGTGTCATTTAAGGGTACTTACGCTGCTGGGATAAGGTTCATTATGAAGTAGACACTGCAACAAGGCCTCCATGTGACATAAACTTATTGGAGCTTGTGTATTTTTTAAAACCATGTATTTAATATATATTTTAAGCTTCATTAAGTCAGGATGCATGGCTGTCATAGTCATTGCTGTATCTCTACACCTAGGACAGCATCTGGCTGTCCATAGTAACATAGTTGGTGTTACATAGTTGTTGAACCAATTCAAAGAGGAGAAAGTAGCTGAACACATTGGAAAAGATCAAATTTGGCCCAGAAGGCACAGTCAGAAATTCATATTTTCATTTAGTGCTAATATTTTGCTGCTTCAAAAACCATCTAATTCTCAGACTGTCCCTCGGAGATAGGTTAGTAGATACAGAATTGTACATAGGTGCTGAGCATAGGGTGGAATCCTGAATAACACTTAGCTTCCCTGGTTGAGATCTAGAAGATCATTGCCATAATTAAACTGTATGGAGAAAAGTTTCTAAGGCTTACCTGATCTGGCCAAAACTGCTTCCTCGTTTGTAAAATGGAGACAGTAGAATCTACCTGATGGGATTGTTTTAAGGATTAAATGAGACAGTGGGGATAAAGCACAGTTCCTAGCCCTTTGAAGTGCTCATAAACACCAGTTGCTTCCGTCATCAACAGTGAGTTTTGAGAGCTTCCTAAGTGCCAGGCTCTGTGCCAAGTGCCTCCTCCTTCCAAGTGTTGCACCAGTTTCCCTTTCCCCTTTCCCTTTCCCTGGTTCCATCTGGGGATGTCATGAAGCTGGGATTGACCTTCAGTCACCTAGCCAGCCCCACCTGACCTTGAACAAAGTTAAGCGACCAGCTGCTAAATCCCACCATCTGCCTAATACTGTAGCCACTAGCCAGATGTGGCTATTTAAAGTTAATTAAAATTAAATAAAATTTAAAATCCATTGACTGTTTTCCCAAAGATTTATAAATGGCCAATAAACACATAAAAAGGTTGTCAACATCATTAGTTGTTAGGGAAGTACAAATCAAAACCACAGTGAGATACCACTTCACACACACTAGGATGGCTATAATTGAAAAGACGGATAATAAATGCCAGCAAGGATGTGGGGGAAATTGGATCTCTCTATGCGTTGCTGGTGGGAATGTAATGTGGTGCAAGCACTGTGTAAAACACTCTTGCAGTTCCTCAAAAAGTTAGAGTTTCCATACAACCCAGCAATTCTACTCCTAGATATATACCCAGGAGAACTGAAAACATGTTCACACAAAAACTTGTACATCAGTGTTCATAGCAGCATTATTCACAGTAGCCAAAAGGTGGAAACAATTGAAATGCCCATTTTCTGATGAATGGATAAACAAAATGGGGTAGTCGTGTGCAGTGGAATATTATTCGGCCAGAAAAGAAATGAGGTACTGGTACCCGCTTCCACAAGGATGAACCTCAAAAACGTCATGCTAAGTGAAAGAAGCCAGACACAAAAGACCACATTTATATGAAATGTCCAGAATAGGCAAATCTCTTGAGACAGAAGCTAGATCAGTGGTTGCCAGGGGCTGGGGGAGGGGGAGGGTGGTGCGTAATTGCTGAGGGTATGGGTTTTCTTTCTGAGATTATTTAAAAGTTCTGGAATTAGATAGTGCTTACTGATTGAGACACCTGTTGGTGAATATTACTAAAAACACTGAATTGTGTACTTTAAAAACATGAACTTGATGGTATGTGAATGACATCTCAATGAAGATGTTCTTTTTAAAGCTTCCATTCCTTAGTTGCACCAGCCACATTTCAAGTGCTCAGTAGCTACATGTTGCTAGTGGCTACAAAGTGGATGGTGCAGACTTAGAACATTTCCATCATTACAGAAAGTTCTATTAGTAAGTGATGATCTAGAGGAACTGAGTTTCTCAGTCTGGGACCAAAAGAAAGGCTCAGGGGAATGGGGGGTAGAGAGGAAAAAGCACAGTCTGAAAAATCACAGAGAGAATGGAATGGAAGACAGATTATGTGATTATGCTTTGGAGAAATGTTACTTCTGGGTAATTTTACTCTTTGCTGCTTTCTGACTGTCCCACTGGGCAGCCCCCTAAGTATTTTCATTTAATTCTCAAAACAAACCCAGGAAGTAGGCACTGTTCTCACATTTTACAAATGAATTAATGGAGGCTTTACTGAGTTGAAGAGATTTGCATAGCTAGTCAGGACGCAGCCAAGTTTCTTCCCTAGGTTGGGTTACTTGGAAGGTACTTTGCTTCTGTGCTATATTGTTGCCCTCTCCTTACGGAATTTGTTTTTTTCTTGCCACCCATCCTCCACCCCCACTTTGTTCCCAGCCCAACAGAGAGCTATTCACAGTACCTTAAATGCACAGTGCTTTTTCTGCCTTAGCAGAAGCGGGTCTGTTAGCCAGCCCTCTGTTGTCCTCCTGCCCTCGCCCAGCACTAGGGTATACCTGTGCTCCACTCACCTCAACGCCCTGCTCAGACAGACCTGCCTTTGTGAAGCTTCCCTACGCTTCCAGGCTCAGCAGCCTTTTTCTGTTTCCGCCTCTGTAGTTAGGTTCTAAATAGTCCCAAAGCTAAAAGATACTTATCCACTAAGGAAACAATTAGGTCACGCAGTGTTGGGGGCTGCTGTCTCACCTGGGTGAAGTTGCAGGATGGATTCATGTTTGTGACACCGTAAGACACTGAGCCCTATTTGTAGCTGCTGTGTTGGTGACTGTAATGAGGAAGGAAGTGGTCTTCTTGTCCAGGCCCTTGAATTCAATTTATATACATTACCTCCTTCTTTCCACTCCCAAAGGTCTGCCCTCTCCATCCTCACTGCTACAGTACTTGTCAAGTGCCTCTTACTATAGCTTTCTGCTTAGGCACTTTGAACTCGATAAAAGACTGCCATGTTTTCATATTTTTCTATCTACAAAACTCTTGATGCTAAAAAAAAAAAAAAAGATACCTGATTGAATTCCCGGAGCTCTTTTTATGGCTTTGCCTGGATTCTGAGGTCATCTTGTTCTAACCTTATGCTAACCTCAGTTTATTGTCTAGTTTTGGTAGAGCATATCCTCCAGTAGCTTCTGGAGAAAGATTGAATGGGAAGTAACTTTTTTTTTAAAGATTTTATTTATTTGACAGAGAAGAGACAGCAAGAGCAGGAACACAAGCAGGGGGAGTGGGAGAGGGAGAAGCAGGCTCCCTGCTGAGCAAGGAGACCGATGTGGGGCTCAATCCCAGGACCCTGGGATCATGACCTGAGCCGAAGGCAGACACTTAACAACTGAGCCACCCAGGTGCCCCGGGAAGTAACTTTTGAGACTGTGTATACCATGCTAAATAAGAGCCTACATCCTAATTCCCAGAACCTGTGAATATATTGCCTTACATGGTAAAAAGGTCTTTGCAGATGTCATCAAGGTAAGGATTTTGAGGTGGGGAGATTATCCAGGTGAGCCCCATGGAAATAAGGGTCTTAGTAAGAGGGAGGCAGGTGTGCCCCATGTCAATAAGGGTCCTTGTAAGAGGAAAGCAGGAGGCTGAGTCAGTAGGAGACATGACAACAACTAATTGGGGTGATGTGCTTTGAAGATGGAGAAAGGGGCCACGAGCCAAGGAATACAGCGGCCTCTAAAAGCCAGAAAGGGCAAGGAATCAGATTCTCCCCGATGCTTCCAGAAAGAATGCAGCCGACACCTTGATTTTAGACTACCAACCTCCAGAACTGTAAGAGAAAAAAAATCTGTTCCTTTAAACCACTAAGTTTGTAGTTTTTTACAACAGCAGTAGGAAACTATGAACACACCGTGTATGGAAATGTCATTATTATGCCCTTTGACTTGATTGAGAGTTCATGTAGACATAATTTATATAGCTATTAAGATAGAATTCCAGGCTGGAAATAATTTGCTCTCAGCTTTGAAGGCACTGCTACGTTCTCTCTAAACCTGTGTATCTTTTGTTTTGTTGGTTTTTTTTTTTTTCATTTTATCCTCTACCTGCTTTTTAGACTTTATCCCTGGGGTTCTCAAATATCATGATATATACTCTGGTATGGATGCTCTTATATTCACTTTATGGGGCACTTCGTGGGCCTAGCAACTTGAAGATTCATTTTCTTCAGTTGTGGAAAGTTAGATATTTTGATAATGCTTTCCCTTCTGTTTTTTTCTTCAGAACTCATTTCTTGGATTTTGACCCTCCAGTTTTACATTCTCTCTCATATTTTCTCCATGTATTCTCTTGTTTTACTTTCTGGATGTTCCCTTCAACTTATTTTCCAAGTCTGTAATTCATTTCTAAGAGCTGTTTTTTCACCCTCTGACTTTTTTTTGTTTCTTGGGTGCTAGATCTAATGTCTTCAAAGAGAAAGATCATTACTTTGGCATTTTCTTTCCCCTATATTGTCTGTTTTCCCCATTTCTTTTTCCCTTTCTCAGTCTTGGTACCTGTCTTTCATGTTAGAGGTATTCCTCAAGCATCTTTAGCAGGTTGTTTCTGTTAAGGAACAGTTGATTGGAAACCGTGTTCTTGAGAGGGGCTTGTTGACTCCTGGGTTTGGCTCTGGTGTGACTGGGGGGAAAACCTGGGCATTTATGGGGAACTCTCTATCTGTTGTTTTCTACAGCCAGTTTTTCTATATAGGACTCCTTGAATCTCTTATGGGAGGGAAGTTGGTGGTAATATGCTTACCTCTAGTATTCAGAAGCCCATCCTGAAAGAGCTCGCTCTGTCACCATCGGCCATGAAGACCTACTTCTTCCTCCTCTTTTCAGTAAGGCATCCCATTTCTGTTCCCAGTTATGATTGGAGCTCCTAAGCTCAGGAACGCTTTGGTTCAGTCTTTCCTGAGAGTAACTTCAGTATTGTGTGTGTGTGTGTATGGTTGCGGGGTGGGGAGTGTTTGGGGTGGAAGCAGTTGCCTGCCCTGCTGCTCTGGCTGATGAGAAAACCGAGAGTCTTATTGTTCTTTTAAAGGAATTTTCAGCTGCCCCCCCTTTATTTTTTTGTCCATTTTTTAAAAAGTAGACTCCATACCCAACATGGGGCTTGAACTCACAACCGTGAAATCGAGTCACATGCTCCGCTGACTGAGCCAGCCAGGTGTCCCAAGCTGCCCCCTCCCCCGCCTTTAAAAAAAAAATTCTATTTCCTTTAAGTGTCCCTGGAAACTGCAGTTCTTGGGCTTTTACCTTCTGCTTTTTCCAGGGCCCTCAGGAATGAACTAGCTCACTTGGCTTCAGTTTAGATTCCCCTACTGCCGGTGCTTGGCGGAAAGAAGAAAGCTACAACCAGGCTACTTACCTCTTTTCCAAATGCTTTTTGTTTCTAATTTTGTGGTTGTCCCTCCTTTGCTGTCAGGTTCTCTCTGACTTTCTTGATCTTGTAAGTTCGTATCTTCTCTAATTCCACTCATGGTCTCTAGAGGGAGGTAGATAAATGCTTATATTCAGTCAGCTGTGTTTAATCAAAAGCCCCTCCCTCCCTTGAAACCCTTTTTTTTCCCCTTGGATTTCTAATTATTACTTCAACATCTGGTTCTACCCTTAGAATATGAGCTTCTCAAAGGCAGGAACCAGGGTTTTTACATCTCCAGCACTTGCATAATGTCTGCCATGTAGTAGGCTTATTAAATGAATGAACTTTGAATGTGTGCCCCAACCCACACATTCAGTTCAGGCAGTTTACAAGTCTGCCTTGGCTTTTACTTTCTGCTTGTGAGGAAACTTCAAATCAGCGAAATCTCTCTAGTAGGTAAGTTGGGAAGCTCTCCTCTTTCCTTGATCCTTGCTTATACTTTATCCACAGTTCCCCACATGCATCCAGCCTTCCAGCACACCAAGAACCTGTCATAGCTTGAACCCCCTTCTGGCTGTCTTCATTCCCCAGATCTCCCTTTTGCACGTTTGGCTGAAGTCCTGTTGCCCCAACCAGTACTGCGGGCTTAGGCAGCTGTGATGTTTGTTTGCTAATGATCCCTATTGTTTTCAACAAAGCTGCAGGCCTGGGGCTTTCCCTTGGAGCTCCAAATTAGGTCAGCTCCCTTTAATGGCCCAGTCCAGGGAGCTACAGTGCCATGGAATTGTAATGGGGGGGAATGGAAGCAGCCCCAAGTTAGAAAGCCACGGACACTGTTTGTTTTATCTAGGATTGTTCATGGCTGAGGTCCTCATTCTGCCATTGGAAGTCCTGCCCCCCACCTTACGTTTTTCAGTGTATTTTTTTAATACCATTTATAGTTTGATAGCTTTTCACTTAGAAGTACTTACTCCTGTCCTTGGTATAATTCATTACAAATTCTCATGGCTGTGTATCATCTGATTTGGATGTCTCATAATTTATTTGATATTTCCCCTGTTGGCTTCAGATAATTACTTCTTGCCATTTTATGTAAACTTTTTATGTCAAACAATTAACCTATTAACCTTGTCTTTCAAATATTTTTCAAGTTCACCTTTTGATTCTGTTCCTGATGAGTGTGGATATGCAGAAACTGAAAATCCTACAGAAGTAGCCTCTTCATTGGGTGTAATTAGATCTTTTAGCTGGACTGTTTAACGGGAAGGGGTAGCCTCAGAAAGGTAACCATGTATCTTAAACATTAAAGCTTCAGCATACACATTAAGTAGCTAATACTTTTGTATTCAGCTGCCCTTTCCTTTGAATAGGAGTCTAATTGATTAGAAATATATATGTATATATAGAATATGTCTAATTTACATCTTATCCAAAATGCATCAATGATTTCTAGTTCTGGTCTCTTTAAAGGGGAGTGATACCTTAATGAACTGCAGTCTATCCAGGATCCTTTCAGGTAATTTACAGGGCCCACTGCCCCCCCCCCCAGTCTTTTGCAGATTTGTCACCCACATTTAATTGAAGCATCACCTTTATAACATAACTCTTGGTAAGTAGGCAACTTAATTTGTAGGGCTCATGGACAAGTGCAGTACGTAGTAGTGTTAGCACTAAGCAATGGGCATGCTGTGGGCACTCATTAGGTTTCATTAGTTTCTACACCAGGGCTGGGGATGAGTCAGTCTGTGGAATTGGTTAAGAGGAGTTTGATTAGGAGAGCTTCTACCATAGTCAGATTCTGTCATTACTTCCCTTCATGTCTGTAATTGTTTTGATGCTGAAAGTCCTTCCCTTCCTGGGAGTCCTGTAGAAATTCACCTACATTTGTCTTTGTTTTGATTTCTTACATTTGACTCTCTGATTCATCTGCGAGTTATTGTTGTTCACCATGATGGATCTAAATAGATTTTCCATCCTCAAATGTGCCAGTTTTTCCAGTATAGCAAGTGCTTTCATAAAAGTGACTGATCAAAAGTGTCATTTCTAGTTCTCAACAATTAGTCTAGGCTTGGGAGTGGAAAGTCAGTATTGTCCTTGGGGTTAGGGCAGGGCAGGTAGAGAATAGTGAGAGGTGAGTGTGTGCACGCATGAAAAAGAATTAGGTAAGAATAGAGTTAGCAAGAAGTGGATAATTCTCAAGGAACCTCTTTTAAAACCCAGGCCCTGCCCCGAATGGCCATTTTAAGGGGCAGCTGAGCTCTCTGTTTGTGTAATAGGTAGAGTAGTTTATTAAGCAGCTTAAAAAGCATAAACAGTTTATTTTTTATTTTTTAGAGAGGGGAGGGGGCAGAGGGGGAGAGAGAGAATCCTAAGCTGGTTCCATGCTGTTCGTGGGACTCAGTCTCACAACCCTGAGAATCATGACCTGAGCTGAAATCAAGAGTCAGACCCTTAACCGACTGAGCCACCCAGGCACCCCTTAAATAGCTTATTAATAAAGGGTATGCCAGCAAGGAAGGAATTAAGCAAAGTTCTATGGATACTGTTAAATTTGAAAGCATGATTTACCCTCCTCTGTGTTACCAGTTTCTGATGGGAAATTCTTTATGGTAATTTCATTGAATTATGGTGCATTTCATGTAGGCCTTTCTCTGGAGTAAGTTGACTTCTCAGTGCAAATAATTGCTTTTTCCTGGGCCATAGCGTTAGGTCAGCTAGTGAAATACTGAGTCTAATACTGTTTAAGGCTGTGGACAGCTTCCAAGTATTATATGGAAAATACAGAATTAATATTAAGGAATTGTGAAGCAAATGTTACTAGTGAAATTTTATTATACAGTGGTATTAATGCTGGTTTTATCTTTTAAAGTGTTTACTCTTTAAATGATCACTGTATGAATTTTACTTTCAAAATATTTAGTGTTGATAGGTTCTATCTAAGCTTCCCAACATTTATTTGTATTATAAGTCAATTCAGTGACTCATCAGCATCGTATTAAAGCAAACAACCAACATGGGAGATTTGTTTCAGCTGCAGGACCTTATTATATTTTGAGTATAGTTAACAATGTTACATTAGTTTCAAGTGTAAGACAGTGATTCCACAACTTTATACACTATGCTGTGTTCACCACAAGTGTAGCTACCATGTGGTATTTTTTATTGATTGATTGATTGATGTAGTGTTCCATGGTTCATTGTTTGCATATAACACCCAGTGCTCCATTCAATGTGTGCCCTCTTTAATACCCATCACCGGGCTAACCCATCCCCCCACCCCCCTCCCCTCTAGAACCCTCAGTTTGTTTCTCAGAGTCCATAGTCTCTCATGGTTCATCTCCCTCCTCCGATTCCCCCCCTTCATTTTTCCCTTCCTACTATCTTTTTTTTTTTTTTAACATGTAATGTATTATTTGTTTCAGAGGTACAGGTCTGTGATTCATCAGTCTTATACAATTCATAGCGCTCACCATAGCACATACCCTCCCCAATGTCTATCACCTAGCCACCCCATCCCTCCCACCCCCCACCACTCCAGCAACCCTCAGTTTGTTTCCTGAGATTAAGAATTCCTATCAGTGAGATCATATGATACATGTCTTTCTCTGATTGACTTATTTCACTTAGCATAATACCGTCTAGTTCCATCCATGTTGCAAATGGCAAGATTTCATTTTTTGATGGCTGCATAATATTCCATTGTGTGTGTGTGTGTGTGTGTGTGTGTGTGTGTGTGTGTGTGTACACACACCACATCTTTATCCATTCATGGACGTCTTGGCTCTTTCTGTAGTTTGGCTATTGTGGACATTGCTGCTATAAACATTGGGGTACACATACCCCTTCGATCACTACATTTGTATCTTTGGGGTAAATACCCAGTAGTGCAATTGCTGGGTCGTATGGTAGATCTCTTTTCAATTTTTGAGGCACCTCCATACTGTTTTCCAGAGTGGCTGCACCAGCTTGCATTCCCACCAACAGTGTAGGAGGGTTCCCCTTTCTCCACATCCTTGCCAACATCTGTTGTTTCCTGACTTAATTTTAGCCATTCTGACCAGTGTGAGGTGGTATCTCATTGAGGTTTTGATTTGGATTTCCCTGATACCAAGTGATGTCAAGCACTTTTTCATGTGTCTGTTGGCCATTTGGATGTCTTCTTTGGAAAAGTGTCTGTTCATGTCTTCTGCCCTTGCTTCACTTGCCTTTGGCAGTGTTTCTAGGAAGAAGTTGCTGTGGCTGAGGTCAAAGAAGTTGCTGCCTGTGTTCTCCTCTAGGATTTTGATGGACTCCTGTCTCACATTTAGGTCTTTCAACCATTTGGAGTCTATTTTTGTGGTGGTGTAAGGAAATGGTCCAGTTTCATTCTTCTGCATGTGGCTGTCCAATTTCCCCAACACCATTTGTTGAAGAGACTGTCTTTTTTCCATTGGACATTCTTTCCTGCTTTGTCGAAGATGAGTTGACCATAGAGTTGAGGGTCCATTTCTGGGCTCTCTATTCTGTTTCACTGATCTATGTGTCTGTTTTTGTGCCAGTACCATACTGTCTTGATGATGACAGCTTTGTAATAGAGCTGAAAGTCCAGAATTGTGATGCGAAGGGCTTTGCTTTTCAACATTCCTCTGGCTGTTCGGGGTCTTTTCTGGTTCCATACAAATTTTAGGATTATTTGTTCCATTTCTTTGAAAAAAGTGGATGGTATTTTGATAAGGATTGCATTCAACGTGTAGATTGCTCTAGGTAGCATTGACATCTTCACGATACTTGTTCTTCCAGTCCATGAGCATGGAACGTTTTTCCACTTCTTTGTGTCTTCCTCAATTTCTTTCATGAGTATTTTGTAGTTTTGTGAGTACAGGTTATTTCCTCTTTGGTTAGATTTATTCCTAGTATCTTATGGTTTTGGGTGCAATTGTAAACGGGATCGACTCCTTAATTTCTCTTTCTTCTGTCTTGTTGGCGTATATAAATGCAACTGATTTCTGTGGATTGATTTTTTATATCCTGCCACTTTACTGAATTTCTTTATGAGTTCTAGCAGTTTTGGGGTGGAGTCTTTTGGGTTTTCCACATGAAATGGAAGGAAAACTTCTAAACTCATTTTATGAGGCCAGCATTACCTTGATCCCCAAATCAGACAAAGATCCCATCAAAAAGAATTGCAGACCAATATCCCTGATAAACATGGATGCAAAAAATTCTCACCAAAATACTAGCCAGTAGGAACCATCTGGTATTCTTAATGCTGTCTTCTTTCCTTACTCTGGGAAGTACCAATTGCAAGCCCTTTTCCTCTCTTCCAGTTTTAGGTTATTGGGGGTTCTTGCTAGAAAGCATGGCAGAACACATGCAGCAAGTGTCCCCAAGTTTTTTTTAGACCATCTGGAGCTACCTGTGGCTTTTATATAGTCTAAAATTTCAGATGGCTTGATGATCTATTGGGAGATGGCTAAATTGGAATCCTTGTGTAAGAGCTTTATTTTATCTTTCCATTCCAGGATAGAAAAGTGAAAGAAGACATTGAAGGTTGTGATATTTTCTGTGAATTTGAGAAGTATTGACAGTTCTCAAAATATGGCTATAGATTTGATGTTGTTACTGCTTTGGGGTTTTTCCTTTTAGTGTTACATTTCTTCACCTGGAATTAGCTGAAGAAAGTGGTGTTTGTCATGGATTGATAGTTTCAGTAGATAGGATTTTTGTTTTCAGTGCCTTCAGAGACCTGGCTTAAACTAATTAGAAAGCTATCATTGTTTTGAGTAAGTCTCAAAAGAGTGGTGTTAAGCTTTTAATTCAGTATTTGCTGAGATTGCTGTGCCTGATGCATTAAAATGAAAAGGGTAAAACGGCTCTGATCTCAACCAGTCCCTTGTACCTGCACACCCTGTATTGCTTCCTGCTTCTTTTGACTCCAAGTTAATTCTTCAATGTAATACGTTAAGTTTTGACATTTTCACTGTATGTCTGTCTAGGACATGTCTAGAATATCTGTGAGCATTTATCTTCTAATGTACAGATGTATCCTATACACGGTTTTATTTGCTTAGGTAGCAGATAAAGTCTTCAGAAATATTACATTTGGTTAGAATTTGATACTTGTACAAAAAATGGACTCAGCCTAGAAAAAAAAAATGAATGTATCCTGGTTCCCAAGCCAGGGGTGAAAACTTAGGAGAACCTGGTTTGGGATGTACTTGTGATGAAGAATTTGCCTTCTGTCATAGTCCATTCAGGCTGCTATAATAACAGTATGATAAACTAGGTAGTTTCAACAACCATTTATTTCTCACAGTCTGGAGGCTAGGAAGTCCAAGATCAAGGTGCTGGCAGATTGGGAGTATAGTGAGAGCCTGTGTCCTGTGACTACATTCTCACTGTGTCCTCACAGGACCCATGGGGTGGGGGTGGGGCAACGGAGGCAAGGAGAGATCTCCTTTATAAGGGCACTAATCCCATCCATGAGGGCTCCACCCTCATAAACCAATCCTATCCCAAAGACTCCACCTCCAAATATCATCACATTGGGATTAGGTTTCAACATGTGAATTTTAGGGGGACCTAAACATTTAGCCTATACCAGTCTAATTTCTCTTTCATGTGGTGATCTTGAAGATTAGGCAGTACTTCAGTTTTGTGTTTTGCCACAAATTTTATTTATTCACCATTTTCCTCAGAAGGTGCTACTTTCAGTCTGGCAGAATGTAGTAGAGTTTTTTAGGTAGCAGTATGTGGATAACTTTGTACAGGAGAATATGCAATACATCTTAAATCTTTTGTTTTTGCTTGTGTGATTTCCTAAATCATTCCAGATGGTGCCCACTGTGGATAGTAATAGCAAGGGAGAAAGCTGTTAATATCACAGCTTCTAGCATATGTCTCCTGATTGTGGTGTACATGCCCGGTGTCACAGGTATGCTGCAGCATACCTGTGATGCACAGTGGCTTTTAGAAAGTTACTGAGGCTTTTCCATCTGCATTAGCCAAGTAGGAGGATGGTTTAGACGATGGGGTCTATCTAGTGCTCTTATCTCTAGCCCGTAGCTATGTTTGTTGAAAGAAGCTTTTTCTCATCTAGCCAGAATGTTTTGACTTTGAACTTGAAATTTCTTAACTCTGCTTGCATGTCCTTATTTGTATTTTAAAACTAAGGTCCTCTAACATTTAGACACACTAATTTATATAGCACTTGTAGAATGTTAGTGCTTATCTGCATAGATGCCTTTTATTTTCGGTAGTTGGGATCTAGGTAGTTGGGAACTTCAGCTGGCAATATGTATGTAGCCCCTGTTTTAAAGACCATTTGAGATAGTAATGAGTACTTTTCTTTTTTCTTCTTCTTTTTTTAATGACTAAAGCTTCTCCAAACATTGAAACTTCAATTACATGTTATCCTGGGTACTAAGACTTGGATCTCAGGATTTACTTCACTGCTCTTACTAAAGTTAGGGGTTGTAGATAATTCACTATGGTAATAGCAACAAGTCATCATATTTGGTTGGTAATCAAATATTTGTTGACTTAATTAAATGTGCCCAGTTATTTTTACATTTATTGTGAACTTCAGTCTGTAGAGCTGAAGAGATTTCTCCCCTTTGAGTTAAAAAAAAAAAAACCAACAACACACGTATGATAAACTTGCCCGCCCCCTCCCATAATGAAATTACTTTTTCTGTTTTTAAAAAGATTAACCCAATAGGGTAAAAACTGAATTCTTTCATGAGTGGTAGTGTTATTTCTGCATTGTGGAATTAAGGCTATGAAGATGATTAGAACAGATCTTTGATCTTTCTGTGCTTCCCCCACGCCAGTCCATTGTTTCTTTGGCGTAAAATCAGAATGAACTCTTAGAATTGTCTATACTACCACACAAGAAAATATAACCCTGTTCTTGAAATGAATTTTAAATGTTGAGTATCCCTAGTAGGTAGCAAATTATGCTAGTTGTGAAGAATAAATTACATTTTATAGAATGATTTACGTGTTCATAGTAATTTCACGTTCAAAGTTTTATTGTTACTGTTTTTCACACTAACTTTGTATATGATCCTCACATCAACCCTATGAGGTAAGTAGATTTTCCTATTTTTTTTTTCCATCTCACAAACGAAGGACCCAGTTTTTTGAGAAAATGTGACTGGTCCAGAGTTATAGAATTCAGATTATATAATTTTATCTTAGTTCCTTGGCAGGTGTAGAAATCTTGACACATTTTCTCCGTTATAAGGTCTATAATTTTGTCTTCGAATTCTGGAGCTCAGAGAAACTGAAATTGATACAAATGGAAAATAGGTTCTGTATTGGGTGCCAGGTCAGTTAGATTGAGTTGTAGCTGTTGAGACTTGGAGTTGAAACAGTTTTGTGGGCCTACTTCCAACTTACTGGGGGAGAGTGCCCCTGATTGAACCATATCTGAAGTGGACATGGGGGCAACCTATGCATGGCAAATATGTTGCAGTCATGCTAGCTAAATCTAAGGTACCTAATAGTTTCTCTATAGATTCTATATGGACCTAAATTTGGTTAAATCCTCAGTAAGTTAAAGGATTCTGTGTGTACCAGTTAAGGAATTTAATTTTACTACCTGGAACAGAAAACATAATAGTGGCCTTAAATTTTGAGTTTATTTTTTACTCATGAAATTCCAAAATTCAGCATTCCAGGGCTTGGTACAGGGTCTCCAGGATACCATGAGGGACCCAGTTGCCTTCTAGCCTTCTTCCCAGCCATCTTTAGCATATGCTCATGGTTACAGGGTTATTCCCAAGTCATCCCATCTGTGTTCTAGACAGGCTGGAAAATGGGAAGGAGCAAAATGGTGCCTGCCAGATGCATAAGACCTCTTTAAAGAACTTTCTTGTAAAGCATATCCAGTAAAGTCTGCTTTTAGATCATTGGCCAAACTATATCACATGGTCTCCTCATCTACTAGAAAGCTGGGACATGTTGGGCTTCAATGTGCTTCAGTAAAAATACAACTTTGGGCTTCTGGTAGCAAGAAAAAGAGGGGAGAATGGATATTGGGGGCAGATAATTAACACTCTTTGCTGTAGTATACCCCATTAACTACCCTAATCCTTATTCAGTCTTTTTCCCATACAGAGAACATGCTCCCCCTGTCCTCAATGGAAATACCTCCAAAGTGTTGCCTAGTCATTGTGTCCCTTTTCCCAAGTCAGCTTCTTGGTGATGTGCAGTCTACCCCATTAGGTCTAGGTATGACTTGTCTGGTGTTACAACAAAACTGCCATCTCCCCCATTGTTACATAGGTAGGTAGGAAAAAAAAATGGTAACTATAGTAAAAGTTCCCATGCCAAAAAAGGGGAGGTTGGGAAAGATAGCAGTGACCAAATCCTACTGGGCAAGAAGAGCAAAGACTTCCTGCCCTGCCAGTTGAGAAGGTTCCTTGGATGGCCTATCTGTCAGTCCCTGGTTCTGCTCTCTAGAGGGATTTCCTTTGCCTGGGAAATAAACTTGTGAGGGGAGTGCCAGCATCCTTGAGGAGCTCTAGGATTGCTCCTCCCTATGGGTCAGAAATTATAGTGGGACCTGCTGTCACTGGATGGGCAAACCTAAATACAGGGTGGGTAACTGGATTCTGGGGTGGCAGAGGCCAAGTGGCACTCAGTCCCCAAAGGCAAGGTAGGTGTGGTTAGCTAAATGACAGAGTCAAAGCAGCAATTGGAATAGTCCAAATAATACAGGGGGATTTCCTTTGCACCAGGCCCCTGACTGTTCTCTAGAGATTCTTTATTGTCCATTCTTCTCATGGTCCCATTTCAAGTGCTCGTTGGGCACATACTTTTCTTGGGGAAAGCACAGCTTTCACAGCTAATGTTCTGTTGGTGAGGATTTGGGGCCATGAATTATTTTTAGAGACTTAATACTTGCTGGCTGCTACAGAGCAGTCTTAGAGTTTCTCTGATATTCCCTCAAGAACTAATGGGTGTCTGATATTTTGCTTTCAGTAAGCTCCATGGAGTAGAAGCCACGTCTAGGCATAGTTTCTTAGCTTAAATTCTTCTGCTTACTGTCCTCCATGCTCAGCTCTTGTCTTTTAGCTTTTAAATTAATCGCCAGCTGCCTTGAGGTAGACAACATCCTTAATCTGATGATTGATTGATTGATTGATTGATTGCTGGCTGCTTTTCTTCCTTGTCCTGAAGAGAACTCTTAAAACAGCTTGGGGCTGTGGTCTTACCTCCTGCTAAGACAGCTACTTGTGAGTTACTGCTTATAATCCCCTCAATTTGAGGTACAGAGACTGTTGATATTTACAGCCCTGCAAAGCTTCAAATTATGTAACTCTCAGTCAATCTAGATTGAAGGCTGCAGGCATAGAATGTCTAGCTCTAGTTTGATTTGGTCTCTCCTGGGACTGGACTCAAAAGCTGCAAGAAAAAGCCATCATACACCCGTGTCCTGAAATTTTCCTATAGTTTCCTAAAATATCCTGATTGGGCATGTGATGTTATCAAATGTTTTGCTACCACCTAACAAGAGTAACCAGCTTTAAAGTCACTTTGAATTTGCTAGAGACTGATGGTATTAGTTCTTAAGACAAATTTTCCAAAAAGTCTGTCCTTTACCTTCATATAGGTATATTCTAAGCACTGATGGGCCACTTGGTGTACATCTGCCTTTTAACTCCTAAATTGGGAGAAATTAGGACTAGCAGGGAGTGCTTTTTCTTAAGGACAGGAACACTTGGCAAAGACAAGGAAAAAGTATGAGCCAAGAAATATGTGGACATAATTGCCAAGCAAGAGGTTAATCAGTGATGGGTAAATGGTCAAGAAAAAATAGGTAGTGTGTTCTCTGTATGATTCTGTTAAAGCGGAAGGGCTATTCCACCTGTTTTCTGATTTCAGCCACCAGGTGATGCAGTTTACTCAGGGTCTTGGTTCTTGTCCATGGTGGGAGATTCCTTGTTTAAGCAGAAAGGGAACTTGAAACTGGTTGCTTTTAAGTTCAATATTAGGACCTTGTGGATAGTGTATAATCATTTTCCCCTGTAAATGAAAACTAAATTCTTTTGTGGCTGCTTTATTTGGTACTGTGTGTGTGTGTGTGTGTGTGTGTGTGTGTGTGCGTGCTAAGTATTGACCGTTACATAAATATCCTCAGTCAATCAAAAGACTTTTAAGTCCCATAAACTTTTCCTTTTGGCAGTGTCCTAGACTGAGAGTCCTGAAAGACAAGTTCTAATAAAGAATGCTTTATGCTACTTAACTTGGGTGACCTCTGTACCTTGCTAGTTTTCCTTGATTAGATCTCTTCAAGGTATTCCTTAAAAAAAAAAAAAATTAAAAAATTAACATACAAAGAAGAGGATAAGTAGTACCTGGGTACTAGAATCCCATTTTTCTAAGATTTTAAATTTTCGTATCCTATGAGCTACAGGGGGAAGAGATATTTGAGCACTAGTTGTTGGACCTTATATTAGACATTAGTGCTTAATACTAGTAAATAAGTTTTTGAGTACCTATTAAATACTAGGCACAATGGTAAACATTTTACATCTATTCATTTAATCCTCACAACAATCTATTCTATTAAATTGCCTAGTTAGAGCAAGATGACAGAATAAGAGATCCCCCAGCCCGTATTCCCCCACAGAGACAAATATTTGGCAGCCATGTGTGAACAAAAGTGCCTCTGTAGGAGCTTTGGTATCCAAGCAGGAGGTTGCAAATACCCTGTGGAGCCCAAGACCAAAGGGGGTCACTTTGAGAAGGTAAGCCTGTGCACTAATGGCAGGCCCACCAACTGTGGTCCTGGCTGCAGACCAGAAACAGCCACATTTCCTTGTGTAGTTGGCACTAACCTCACTTGTTTACAGTCCTGCCACCAGCCCCTTCCATCAAGGTACCCTGGAGGAGCCACCTCTTTCCCTGTTCCTGGTAACAGGCCTGCTGACCCTTGAACCCAACTGCAGTCCCATGACCCAAGTCCATCCCCACTCTACTTGTTTCCATAGCAGTCCTGCCCACCTAAGGACTTGGTAGAAACCATACCCTTAGATACCCCTGGTAATAGGCCCATCAACCTTGGATCTGACCATAATACCTGAAGCAGTCTTGTGACCTGGCTGCAGTCCTGCTGTACTGAAGTACGGAAGGTGTCTTTCCAGCCGCCCCACCCAAGCAGCCCAGCACCCCAGTGGAAGCATGCTCAGGGAGGTGGTGGAAGCCACACTTGATTGCAGCTCTGGTAACAGGCCTGTCAACTGTGGTCCCAACTGTGAACCCAGCAACAACCACAAGACCTGGCTCCAAATCTACTCAACTGTAATCCTAGAGGCAGTCTAATCAGTCTTAGGACCTGTCAAGAGCAGGCCTTTACCTCAAAACCAGTCTGTTTCTTCACATGCACAGATACCAACATATGGCTACATGGATCATGAAGGATCAGGCAAATATGATAAATCAAAACTAATAAAGCTCCAGTAACTGACCCTAAAGAAATGGACTAGTTGGGAAAGAATGCAAAATCTTTAAAGAAGCTCCATGGGCTGCAAGAGAACAAAGACACAACTAAGCAAAATCAGGAAAACATAAGGGCAAAAGGAGAATTTTTTTCCAAACAAATAGAAACCATGGAGAACCAAAATGCGGAGCCAAAGAATACAATAACTGAACTGAAAAATGTAGAGAACACTTCAACAGCATACTCAGTCATTCAGAAGAATCTGTGAGCTCCTTGACAGGTCATTTGAAATTATCCAGTTAGAGGAACAAAATCAATGAGGAGTGAAGAAAACCTATATGACTTATGGGGTACCATCAAGAAAATAAATATGCATTATGGGACTCTGAGAAGAAGCAGAAAATGAGAAAGAAGCAGAAAACTTAACAGAAAACTTCCCAAACTCGGGAGGGAAATGTACTTTGGGCATCATGGATCTGGATGTTCACCAAATAGGCTGAACATCAAGAGGTCATCAACAAGACATAATCAAAAAGTCACAAAGAATTTTGAAAGCAGCAAGAAAAAAGCAACTTGTCACATATAAGCCATCTCTACCGCCCCCCCCCCGCCCCAGTCCCCTTCCCGATAACACTGTGCACAGATCCTTGTAGTATAGGAGACAGCGGAATGATACATTCCAAGCGCTGAAGGGGGGAGGAACTGCCAATGAAGAATACTGTATTCAGCATGACTGTACTTAAATTCTGAAATTTCACATTATGAACAATTAATTCATCTGTCAAATGCCCAAATGAGAAGACAAAAGCTGTGATACAAAATTCCCTCTTTTAACATAGTCTTTGGAGCTTTTCACAATGCTGCAAAATTATAATCTAGGACAGTCTTGCAGACGAATTACAAAAAGCTGTAAATTCAACACTATCTTTCTTACGTACATAACAGGCAGTGACAGGGTTTTTTTTTAAGCCACAAAGCACTCTAGTGTAGGTCTACTACCACAAAATATACTGAGTAAAATGGGTTTCAAGCACAAAGTAGAACCTGAAGAAGTTTTGTTTACATCACACACACACACACACACGCACACACACACCCTCATCCCAAACAGTGACTCTATCAGGGGCTCTTTGAGAAGTCCTAAAATATACAGAGATGGCGCATCACAACTCTCCAATTAGGGATAGAGATAAATCTCTAGCTAAAGCTAGTGATTTTCCCCCTAACTTTATTAAAGCTAGTATTTTAAATAATCTTTCATATCTAAAAATTTCTAGTACATTCTCAACTCAATTTTCATCCACTTTCTAGGCAATAAGCATGAAGGAAATCTTTTTTTTTTTTTTTTAGGAACTCCACATTTATATGGCTTCTGGTGAGACAATCTTAAAAGAATTTTGATGGGTTTCTTCCCTTTAACCTAGGATTGAAAAAACCCAAAAGCAGTAAAAAAAAATAAAAATACATTTAAAACCCACAAAAAACTAAATGTATAGCATTTCCCCATGTAACGGTGAAAACAGTTCAGTGAACCGGCCTCAGTGTCTTTACGCTTTTCAGAAACAAACCTACTCATTATGGGGCTACTCAGACCACTGAAAGAATATCCCAACCTTGATAGTAAACAATAGGAACTGGACAGTAAGCTCCAGTTTCATTTTTAATCTACAACAGGAACAGCAAATTACAGCCTGAGAGCTAAATCTAACCACCTATTTTTGTAGATAAAGTTTTATTGGAACGCGGCCACACTCATTTGGTTTTGTATGGCTGTCTTCACGCTACAAAAAAAAAATCACAAAGGAAAACCGCAAGAGAGGAAGAAAACTATAAAAAAGAAGAAAATGACAATAAGTCCTTACCTATTAAAGATTTATTTTAGAGAGCTTGTAGAGCACATGCACATGCTAGTGGGGGGAGGGGCAGAGGGAGAGAATCTTCAAGCAGACTCCCTGCTGAGCGGGAAGCCCCTCACAGGGCTCAATCCCACATGACCCTGAGATCCTGACCTGAGCCAAAACCAAGAGTTAGACACTCAACTGACTGAGTACCTACATGCCCCAAGACCTTACCTATTTTAAATGCAAATGAATTCAATTCTCCAAAAGAGGAGCTTCATGGACTAAAAAAGAAGACTCAACTGTATGCCGTCTATCAGAAACTCACTTTGAATTTCAAGATACAAGCTGAAAGTGAAGGGATAGAAAAAGATATTCCATGCAAATGCTAAAAGAGTAAGGGTGGCTATACTTAGACAAAATAGACTTTAAGTCAAGAGCTGTCACAAAAGACAAAGATGGGCATTATATGATAAAAAGTTCAACCCACCAGGAAGATAAAATATAAATATATAAGCACCCAACATCAGAGCACCTAAATGTATGAAGCAAAGTTGACAGGACTGTAGGGAGAAATAGCAACATGGTAATAGGATACTTTAGTATCCAACTTTCAATAATGGATAGAACATCCAGAGAGAAGATCAGTAAGGAAATACAGGACTTAAATAACATTGTAGGCCAAATGGACCTGACAGACATACAGAACATTCCATCCAACAACAGCTAAAGCCACTTTAAGTACACACAGAATATTTTCCAGGATAGATCCTATGTTAGGCCACAGAGCAAGTCTTTTTTTTTTTTTCCCCCCACAAAACAAATCTTAACATGATTTCAGTCTTCTTAAATTTAAGTATCTTTTCCAACCACAGTGATATGAAACTAGAAATCCATAATGGGAGGAATTTGGGGGAAATTCACAAATGTGGAAATTAACCAATACACTCCTGAACAACCACGGGGTCAAAGAAGAAATCAAAAGGGAAATAAAAAAATCTTGAGAAAAATTATAAAATGGAAACACAACATACTAAAACTTACAGAATGCAGCAAAAGCAGTTCTAAGAGGGAAGTTCATAGTATCACTAATGATCAGAGAAATGAAAATCAAAACCACAGGGAGCTATCACCTCACACCTGTGAGATGAACACAAGTGTTGGCAAGGATGTAGAGAAAAAGGAATCGTTGTACACTGTTCATGGGAATGTAAATGGATAAAGCCATTGTGGAGAACAGTATGGAGGTTGCTCAAAAAATGGAACTACTCTATGATCTAGCAATTCTACTTCTTGGTATATATCCAAAAGAAATGAAATCGGTATCAAAGAGAATCTGCACCTCCTTGTTCATTGCAACATTATTCATTATAGCTAAGATATGGAAACAACCTAAAAGTCAGTGGATGAATGGATAAAGAGAATGTGGTATGCATGTATATGCAAACACAGTGTAATATTGTTCAGCCTTAAGGAAATCCTGCTGTTTGTGACAATATGGATGAATCTGGAGGACATCACGCTATGTGAAGTAAGCTAGACACAGAAAGATAAAATACTGCATGATCTTCTATGTGGAGTTTAAAATCGTCAAACTCCTAGCAGAGAGTATAATGGTGGTTGCTAGGGGCTGGGGAGGTAGGAGAAATGAGATGTTGCTCAAAGTGTACAAAGTTTCAGTTGTGCAGAGTGAATAAGTTCTGAAGAGCTAATGTACAGCATGGTGACTACAGTTAATACTATATTATGTGATTGAAATTTGCTGAGAGAGTAGATCATAAATGTTCTCACCACAAAAAGAAAATGGTAACTGTGTGAGTTGATAGCATGTTAATTGGTAACTTGATTCTGGTAATCATTTCACAATGTATATGTATATCAAATCACCATATTGTATACTTTAAGTATATACAACTTTCATTATACCTCAGTATACCTCAAATATACCTCAATAAAACTGTGTAAAAAAGGGCGCCTGGGTGGCTCAGTCGTTAAGCGTCTGCCTTCGGCTCAGGTCAGGATCCCAGGGTCCTGGGATCGAGCCCCGCATCGGGCTCCCTGCTCGGCGGGAAGCCTGCTTCTCCCTCTCCCACTCCCCCTGCTTGTGTTCCCTCTCTCGCTGTGTCTCTCTCTGTCAAATAAGTAAATAAAATATTAAAAAAAAAAACTGTGTAAAAAAATACAACAATCTCAGGAGGGTAGTTGGTATTATCCTCATTTTACAGCTATATGTAAACGGAGGCTCAGAGAAGTTTAAGTCCCTTGTCCAGGGTTACCAAGCTCTTCAATGGTAAAGCTGGGAACCTAAGGGGGTTTGACTCTATCCTCTGAACGGGTCAGCTATCTTGCTGTAATTGTACACAGTCCCTGCCATTTGGGAACTCAGTAGGGGAAGTAAACATGTAAATAACAAATTGAATTATTTTACTTTGTTCGTAGTTACTGTGATTCTTTCATAATGCCTATAAACATAAGTTGCATATGTGAAGCAGCTGTGGCATGCTAAGTCAGAATATTATTTTTGAAGCAGTAAACCAAGATGGTCTATCAAGTGAACAAAAATGGTATATCAAATGAACCAAAATGGTATGTAGCTTCTTGGAAACATTCATTCAACAAAATGTAGTGAGCTGTTACTATGTTCCACGTTATCTTGAGCCCTGGAGATGTAGTTGTGAAAACCTAGAAGGTGCCCTTTCTGTCATGGAACTTACTAGTCTACAGAGGGAGACCAGTGTTAAATAATTCTACAAGTAATTGTTTAAAAGTCAATTGTGAGTGCTGTGAAGGGAAGCCAAAGGGGTGCTATGACAGAACATAGAAAGGGAGCTCACCCTGCTTCGAGAGTGAGAAATGGGGGAATGCTCCAGCTTCTGGGTAGAGCTTTCAGACTCCACACCATACTTTAATATTTTATCATTAAATTTTGGGACTCTTCGTTGTTCTTCCTGTTGCTATCCTGAAGTCCTGTGCTTTGTGAGCACTGAGGGAGAAGAGAGCTTTACTTGCTCTGAGGGGAATTAAAAACAATTCTTAGATACTGAAGCTAAATCCTGAAGGATTAGTGGAGAGAGATTGGACAAGGGGAAGGGTATTCTAGACAAAGGAAACAGTTTTCAAAAAGTTAGTACAAAGGCATTGGGGGCAGATGAGACTCTCATCTTTTTAAGATGATTGTGGTTAGTATAGGTACATGTAGTATGTGTCTAGGTGGTGTTGAGAGATGAGACGAGAAAGATAAATAGATGTGAAATATCTGTGTAACCAAATTTGGTTTCTGCAGAGTTATTCTACTGACCTTTCCCCATCATTTCAGATAATCTAAGAGCTGTGGGGGAATGGAGTAAGATTCTTTTCTCTTCCACATTTTAATTGTTAACATTTTTAAAGTATAAGGATAGTCTTAAACAATTTAGATAATGAGATATCTTATGGTTAAAAACATAATTGTACACAATGCAATAATTATAAGGGTTGCAGTCAGACTACCAAAGCATGGTTATCAATTAGTGAAATGCATTTGGATCTCCTAGCTAGGATGAGGTTTGGGTGTTGGAGAAATATATATTACTGCATGCATGTAAGATAAGTTGACGGGGCACCTGGGTGGCTCAGTCGTTAAGCGTCTGCCTTTGGCTCAGGCCGTGATCCCAGGGTCTTGGGATTGAGCCCCATATCGGGCTCCCTGCTCCGTGGGAAGCCTGCTTCTCCCTCTCCCACTCCCCCTGCTTGTGTTCCCTCTCTCGCTGTCTCTCTCTCTGTTAAATAAATTAAAAAAAAAATAAAGACTTAAAAAAAAAAAAAGATTAAGTTGACATGAAGAAAGTTTTTTTTAAGATTTATTTGAGAGCGAGCATGAGAGAATGAGTGCGTATTGGGGGGAGGGACAGAGAGAGAGACAAATCCAAGCAGACTCTGTGCTGAGCACGTGAAAAGGTTTTCTAAGCGTGGTGTTCCAGGCATATTCTGATGAGGCAGAATATTTTATTGTTAATGATCGGGAGATTGAGTGGAAGGAAATAACTAACCATGAAAGCAACGTGGCAGCTGGATGTGGAACACGGAAGACTACTAAGGCTTTGCATGGCTTGCATCTGGGCCAGCCTCTACCACTGATCTTCGGCAAGTCACTAGATGTTTCAGAATCTGAGTCTTTAGTTTTTTCCTTTTTTGAACTTTTTACTGAAGTATAACATAACCTACAGAAGAATATACAAACCGTAAGTGTGTGGTGCTTCATGACCTTTTACAAACTGAACGTGCTCCTTTAGCCGGCACCCAAGTCAAAAGACGAGGCCATTACTGGAGCCATCTTTGTGTTTCCTGCACTTCCATTTTTATCTTTAAAATAGGAGTAATACTGTCGTTTTCACTGTTCAGGAGTGTTGAGGAAGGACAAAAAATGTTTTGATCTCTCTGAGATAGTTTTGTGCAAGTGAAGTGAAGTGGCTCTGGCACTGTGTTATACCCAAGGAAGTAGGACGGGTTTCCAAAGTTGTGTAGAGCTTACTTAGAGTATTATTAATAAACCTACTTAACTGGAGGGCAAATGAGCAAGTAAGTCTGAAAGCCACAAAGCAAAGGACAAAACCACTATCTAAAACTAACCATAAAGATGTGTAAGCAGAGTGTGATGCCTTACTGTTAGTTTATACAAGATGTCATTCTTGGGGTACCTGGCTGGCTCAGTCGGTGGACCATGCAACTCTTGACCTCAGAGTCATGAGTTTGGGCCCCACTTTGGGTGTGGAGCCTAATTTAAAAAAAATGTCATTCTTGGGGCTCCTGAGTGGCTCAGATGGTCAAGCATCTGCCTTCAGCTCAGGTCATGATCCCAGGGTCCTGGGATCGAGCCCTGCATCAGGTTCCCTGCTCAGTGGGGAGTCTGCTTCTCTCTCTCCCTCTTCCCTGCTTGTGCTCTCTCTGTGTCTCTCTCTAATGAATAAATAAAATCTTTAAAAAAAATTTTTTTAAATGTCATTCTTGGGATTCAGTAAAGCAACTTGTATATTTTTATATGTTCAACCAATATGAAACCACTCATTGAGAATGTTCAAAGAATGGTAGCTCCCAGAATTAAAAGCAGGTTGCATTTTGAAAATACCCGCAAGTCTTGAATTCACCAAATATTTCTGTTTAGGTTTCAAGAGGTCTGATGTTGAATCTCCTTATATTAACCTGAATGTTAATAAATGATTTTAGGACAAGAAGTCCTCCTTCATGTTCTTAGTACTGTTAGCTGAATAATTGCTTTCTTGCTGAGTAATCATAAATGAAATTACATACTCTTGTAGCACTTTCTGAAAACAAATTTCTAATTTATTTAGTGTGATAAGAGATTGATGCTTACCTTTCCTTTAAATTTTTTATTGTTATGTTAATCACCATACATTACATCATTAGTTTTTGATGTAGTATTCCATGATTCACTGTTTGTGCATAACACCCAGTGCTCCACACAGAACATGCCCTCTTTAATACCCATCACCAGGCTAACCCATCCCCGCACCCCCCTCCCCTCTAGAACCCTCAGTTTGTTTCTCAGAGTCCATCATCTCTCATGGTTCATCTCCCCCTCCGATTCCCCCCCTTCATTCTTCCCCTCCTGCTATCTTCTTTTTTTTTTCTTAACATATATTGCATTATTTGTTTCAGAGGTACAGATCTGTGATTCAACAGTCTTGCACAATTCACAGCGCTCACCATAGCACATACTCTCCCCAATGTCTATCACCCAGCCACCCCATCCCTCCCACCCCACCCCCACTCCAGCAACCCTCAGTTTGTTTCCTGGGATTAAGAATTCCTCATATCAGTGAGATCATATGATACATGTCTTTCTCTGATTGACTTATTTCACTCAGCATAACATCCTCCAGTTCCATCCACGTCGTTGCAAATGGCAAGATCTCATTCCTCTTGATGGCTGCATAATATTCCATTGTGTGTGTGTATATATATATATATATATATATACCACATCTTCTTTATCCATTCATCTGTCAATGGACATCTTGGCTGTTTTGACAGTTTGGCTATTGTGGACATTGCTGCTATAAACATCGGGATGCACGTACCCCTTCGGATCCCTACATTTGTATCTTTGGGGTCAATACCCGGTAGTGCAATTGCTGGATAGTATGGTAGCTCTATTTTCAACTTTTTGAGGAACCTCCATACTGTTTTCCAGAGTGGCTGCACCAGCTTGCATTCCCACCAACAGTGTAGGAGGGTTCCCCTTTCTCCACATCCCCACCAACATCTGTCATTTCCTGACTTGTTAATTTTAGCCATTCTGACTGGTGTGAGGTGGTATCTCATTGAGGTTTTGATTTGGGTTTCCCTGATGCTGAGCGATGTTGAGCGCTTGTTCATGTGTCTGTTGGCCATTTGGATGTCTTCCTTGGAAAAACGTCTGTTCATGTCTTCTGCCCGTTTCTTGATTGGATCATTTGTTCTTTGGGTGTTGAGTTTGATAAGTTCTTTATAGATTTTGGATACTAGCCCTTTATCTGAAATGTCATTTGCAAATATCTTCTCCCATTCTGTCGGTTGTCTTTTGGTTTTGTGGACTGTTTCTTTTGCTGTGCAAAAGCTTTTTATCTTGATGAAATCCCAGTAGTTCATTTTTGCCCTTTCTTCCCTTGCCTTTGGCGATGTTTCTAGGAAGAAGTTGCTGCGACTAAGGTCGAAGAGGTTGCTGCCTGTGTTCTCCTCTAGGATTTTGATGGACTCCTGTCTCACATTTAGGTCTTTCAACCATTTGGAGTCTATTTTTGTGTGTGGTATAAGGAAATGGTCCAGTTTCATTCTTCTGCATGTGGCTGTCCAATTTCCCCAACACCATTTGTTGAAGAGACTGTCTTTTTTCCATTGGACATTCTTTTCTGCTTTGTTGAAGATGAGTTGACCATAGAGTTGAGGGTCCATTTCTGGGCTTTCGCTTCTGTTCCATTGATCTATGTGTCTGTTTTTGTGCCAGTACCATACTGTCTTGATGATGACAGCTTTGTAATAGAGCTGGAAGTCCGGAATTGTGATGTCGCCAGCTTTGCTTTTCTTTTTCAATGTTCCTCTGGCTATTCGGAGTCTTTTCTGGTTCCATACAAATTTTAGGATTATTTTGTTCCATTTCTTTGAAAAAAGTGGATGGTATTTTGATGGGGATTGCATTGAATGTGTAGATTGCTCTAGGTAACATTGACATCTTCACAATATTTGTTCTTCCAGTCCATGAGCGTGGAACGTTTTTCCACTTCTTTGTGTCTTCCTCAATTTCTTTCTTGAGTATTTTATACTTTTCTGAGTACAAATCCTTTGCCTCTTTGGTTAGATTTATTCCTAGGTATCTTACGGTTTTGGGTGCAATTATAAATGGGATCGACTCCTTAATTTCTCTTCCTTCTGTCTTGTTGTTGGTGTATAGGAATGCCATTGATTTCTGTGCATTGATTTTATATCCTGCCACTTTACTGAATTCCTTTATGAGTTCTAGCAGTTTTGGGGTGGAGTCTTTTGGGTTTTCCACGTAAAGTATCATATGCAAACAGTGTTTGACTTCTTTGCCGATTTGGATGCCTTTGATTTCTTTTTGTTGTCTGATTGCTGTGGCTAGGACTTCTAATACTATGTTGAATAGCAGTGGTAATAGTGGACATCCCTGCCGTGTTCCTGAGCTTAGGGGGAAAGCTCTCATTTTTTCCCCATTGAGAATGATATTTGCTGTGGGTTTTTCATAGATGGCTTTTATGATATTGAGGTATGTACCCTCTATCCCTATACTCTGAAGAGTTTTGATCAAGAAAGGATGCTCTACTTTGTCAAATGCTTTTTCTGCATCTTTTGAGAGGATCATATGATTCTTCTTTCTTTTGTTAAAATGTATTGTATCATGTTTATTCATTTGCGGATGTTGAACCAGCCTTGCAGCCCAGGGATAAATCCCACTTGGTCGTGGTGAATAATCCTTTTAATATAGTGTTGGATCCTATTGGCTAGTATTTTGGTGAGAATTTTTGCATCTATATTCATCAAGGATATCGGTCTGTAATTCTCCTTTTTGATGGGGTCTTTGGTTTGGGGATCAAGGTAATGGTGGCCTCATAAAATGAGTTTGGAGGTTTTCCTTCCATTTCTATTTTTTGGAACAGTTTCAGAAGAATAGTTATTAAATCTTCTTTAAATGTTTGGTAGAATTCCCCTGGGAGCCTTCTGGCCCTGGCCTTTTGTTTGTTGGGAGATTTTTGATGACTGCTTCCATTTCCTTAGTGGTTATAGGTCTGTTCAGGTTTTCTATTTCTTCCTGGTTCAGTTTTGGTAGTTGATACATCTCTCGGAATGCATCTGTTTCTTCCAGGTTATCTAATTTGCTGGCGTATAGTTGCTCATAATATGTTCTTATAATTGTTTGTATTTCCTTGGTGTTGGTTGTGATCTCTCCTCTTTCATTCATGATTTTGTTGATTTGGGTCATTTCTCTTTTCTTTTTGTTAAGTCTGGCCAGGGGTTTATCAATCTTGTTAATTCTTTCAGAGAACCAGCTCCTAGTTTCGTTGATCTGTTCTACTGTTCTTTTGGTTTCTAGTTCATTGATTTCTGCTCTGATCTTTATTATTTCTCTTCTCCTGCTGGGTTTAGGCTTTCTTTGTTGTTCTTTCTCCAGCTCCTTTAGGTGTAGGGTTAGGTTGTGTATTTGAGACCTTTCTTGTTTCTTGAGAAAGGCTTGTATTGCTATATACTTTCCTCTTAGGACTGCCTTTGCTGCATCCCAAAGATTCTGAACAGTTGTGTTTTCATTTTCATTTGTTTCCAGGAATTTTTTCAATTCTTCTTTAATTTCCTGGTTGACCCATTCATTCTTTAGTAGGATGCTCTTTAGCCTCCATGTATTTGAGTTCTTTCTGACTTTCCTCTTGTGATTGAGTTCTAGTTTCAAAGCATTGTGGTCTGAAAATATGCAGGGAATGATCCCAGACTTTTGGTACCAGTTGAGACCTGATTTGTGGCCTAGGATGTGATCTATTCTGGAGAATGTTCCATGGGCACTAGAGAAGAATGTCTGTTCCGTTGCTTTGGGATGGAATGTTCTGAATATGTCTGTGAAGTCCGTTTGTTACAGTTTGTCATTTAAAGTCTTTACTTCCTTGTTGATCTTTTGCTTAGATGATCTGTCCATTTCAGTGAGGGGGGTGTTAAAGTCCCCCACTATTATTGTATTGTTCTCAATGTGTTTTTTTGCTTTTGTTATTAATTGCCTTATATAATTGGCTGCTCCCATGTTAGGGGCATAGATATTTAACAATTGTTAGATCTTCTTGTTGGATAGACCCTTTAAGTAGGATATAGTGTCCTTCCTCATCTCTTATTACAGTCTTTGGTTTAAAATCTAATTTGTCTGATACAAGGATTGCCACCCCAGCTTTCTTTTGGTGTCCATTGGCATGGTAAATGGTTTTCCACCCCCTCACTTTCAATCTGGGGGTGTCTTTGGGTCTAAAATGAGTCTCTTACAGACAGCGTATCAATGGGTCTTGTTTTTTCATCCAATCTGAGAGCCTGTGTCTTTTGATGGGGGCATTTAGCCCATTTACATTCAGGGTAACTATTGAAAGATATGAATTTAGTGCCATTGTACTGCCTGTAAGGTGACTGTTACTGTATATTGTCTGTGTTGCTTTCTGGTCTATGCTGTTTATAGGCTCTCTCTTTGCTTAGAGGACCCCTTTCAATATTTCTTGTAGGGCTGGTTTCGTGTTTGCAAATTCCTTTAGTTTTTGTTTGTCCTGGAAGCTTTTTATCTCTCCTATTTTCAGTGTCAGCCTAGCTGGATATAGTATTCTTGGCTGCATATTTTTCTCGTTTAGTGCTCTGAAGATATCATGCCACTCCTTTCTGGTGCCAGGTGTCTGTGGGTAGGTCTGATGCCGGTCTAATGTTTCTACCATTATAGGTTACATATCTGTTCTCCCGAGCTGCTTTCAGGATTTTCTCTTTGTCTCTGAGACTCGTAAGTTTTACTATTAGATGTTGGGGTGTTGACCTATTTTTATTGATTTTGAGAGGGGTTCTCTGTGCCTCCTGGATTTTGATGCCTGTTTCCTTCCCCGCATTAGAGAAGTTCTCTGCTATTATTTGCTCCAATATACCTTCTGCCCCTCTCTCTCTTTCTTCTTCTTCTGGGATCCCAATTATTCTAATGTTGTTTTGTCTTATCGTATCACTTATCTCTCGAATTCTGCCCTCGTGATCCAGTAATTGTTTATCTCACTTTTTCTCAGCTTCTTTATTTTCCATCATTTGTTCTTCTGTATCATTGATTCTCTCTTCTGCCTCATTTATCCTAGCAGTTAGTGCCCCCATTTTTGATTGCACCTCATTAATAGCCATTTTGATTTCGACTTGGTTAGATTTTAGTTCTTTTATTTCTCCAGAAAGGGTTTCTCTAATAACTTCCATGCCTTTTTCAAGCCCAGCTAGTATCTTTTAAAATCATGGTTCTGAACTCTAGGTCCGACATCATACTAATGTCCGTATTGAGTAGGTCCCTGGCAGTCGGTACTACCTCTTGTTCTTTTTGTTGAGGTGATTTTTTTCATCTTGTCATTTTGTCCAGAGGAGAATAGATGAATGAGAGAACAAAATGCTAACAGGGTAACAACGTCCCCAGAAAATATACTCTAAACAAATCAGAAAAGACCTGAAACCAGAGGAAAAGAAAGGGAAAGAAAGAAAAAGAAAAAGATAAAAACAGAACAAAACAGAAAAAAACAGAATACGATCAAATATGATCAGGCTGGTGCATAGATCAGTGCCACATACTAGATTTTGGGTCTACTTTTGTCTGTTAGAAGAAAGTGCCTCCCAAAGTTTTAAAGAAAGAAAAACTTATATATGTACAAAAATAAGGGCTGGTACGATGAAGGGATGGAATATGTAAAGATGAAAATTATAAAAAATTTTATAAAAAGTATTGATAAGTTGTTTGAGAAAAGAAAGAAGAGGATTTAAAAAAAAGGGGGGAGAGAATATGATCAGGCAGGAGACTAGAACAAAGCCATACACTAGAGATTTAGGGTATATTTTGATCTGTTAGAAGAAACTATCTCAAAATTTTAAGGGGAGAACAACTTATATGCCAAAAATAAGGGTAACTACTATGAAGGGATAGAATATGACTCTAAAAATGAAAAATAAAAATGTTTTTTAAAAAGGGGATTGATAAGATGTTGGTTGAAAAAGGGAAAAAGAAAAATTTTAAAAAAGTTAAAAAAAGTTAACTTTGAAAGACTGAAGAATCATGGTAAAAAAGCCATGGATTCTTTGTGCAGTATTCCCCTAGCACTGGAGTTCTGCCGTTCTCATTGATGGGTAAACTTGGTCTTGGCTGGCTGTTCTTGCGGATCTTCTGGGGGAGGGGCCTGTTTTCGTGGTTCCTAAATGTCTTTGCCAGAGGCGGAATTGCCGCGCCCTTGCCGGGTCCGGGCTAAGTAATCTGCTCGGGTTTGCTCTTGGGCGCTTTTGTTCCCTGCAAGCTTTCCCTACAGCTTTGGAGGACAAGAGTGAAAATGGTGGCCTCCCAGACTCCGCCCCAGAGGAGCCGAGAACTCGGGGCCCCACTCCTCAGTGCACCCCCAGAGAAAAGCAGTCAGTCACTCCCGTCTCCCCGGTCTCCGACCGCACTCTGTGCTCACCCGGCCTGTGACCAACCGTTTCTATCTCTGGCACCCGACCCCATGTGGAGTCTCCAAACCCAGCAGATCCCTGCAGTGCGCTCCCACGCTGCTCCTCCCAGGGGAGGAAGGGGAGTCTCCCCGGATCTGCCGCTTGTTGGGTCCCTGCTGGAGGAGCAGTGGCCCCACTGTATTGCCGATCACAGTTTATGGCAACCCCAAGCTGAGAGCCCGCGCTTCGGCTCCGTCTCTGCAGCCAGCTTCCCTGCTCTGATACCCAGGAGCTCTGCCGCACTCAGGCACCCCCGGTCTTTCTGTGACCCCGAGGGTCCTGAGACCACACTGTCCCAGCGAGGGATCCACCCCCTGCTTAGCCACTGGAGCGACATCCCTCAGCGGAGCTGACTTCTAAAAGTTCCGATTTTGTGTTCCACAGCTCTATCACTTGCCAGAAGCGGCTGACGGAGGCCCCCTCCCCCACCATCTGTCCTCCCGAATATTGCCTTGGATTCATTTCCCTGCACGTCCTGCCTTCCAGAAAGTGTTTGCTTTTCCGTTCAGAGAGTTGTTGCTATTCTTTTCTTCCATCTCCTGTTGAGTTTGTAGGTGTTCAGAATGGTTTGATCCCTATCCAGCTGAATTCCTGAGACCAGACGAAATCCAGGTCTCTTACTCGCAAGAGATTGATGCCTACTTTAACAAATCACGCTAGCTCTAGTCACCACAACAATAATTCTGCATTTTTCTGTGGATTCCAAATTCATTTCCCTCTGCAGTATCTTATTGGATCCCCTTAAGACCTAGTCTGAAATTTACCTATAAATGAAAGAGTGAACTATGATTTTTAATTTCTTTAACATAAGACCATTTTCTTTATTTCCTCTTTGATATTTAAAATTATCTTTGGGGTGCCTGGGTGGCTCAGATGGTTAAGCGTCTGCCTTAGGCTCAGGTCATGATCCCAGGGTCCTGGGATCGAGTTCACATCGGGCTCCCTGCTCAGTGGGGAGCCTGCTTCTCCCCCTGCTTCTCTTTCTCTCTCTCCCTCTCTCTGTCTCTTATGAATAAATAAAATCTTCAGAAATAAATAAAATTATCTTTGAGTGCAGAAGGTCAGTAATTCTTTCAATTATTTGGTGATTTACTTGGGAAATTCTTAACATAGGCAATATAGTTCTAAGGAGTAAACAAATAGAACAGCTTTACTTATAATAAACATTTGAGTATTGCCTAGGATTTTCAGATTTTACTTTTATTTTTTTTTAAAGATTTTATTTATTTGACAGAGACACAGCGAGAGAGGGAACACAAGCAGGGGGAGCAGGAGAGGGAGGAGCAGGCTTCCCGTGGAGCCGGGAGCCTGACCTGGGGCTCGATCCCAGGACCCTAAGATCACGACCTGAGCCGAAGGCAGGCGCTTAACGACTGAGCCACCCAGGTGCCCCGGATTTTCAGATTTTAAAATAGAATTTGAAAATGTGAAATTGTATGAAAAATTAGAACCAAATATCATTTGACTCATATTTTCATAGACCTGTTTGGCTTGGGCATTTGAATCATTCTCATTTTGTTCCATGTAGTCAGTGACTTCAGTCCATTCCATCGGGGATGGCCAGCTCTGGGTCTCAAGCATGGCCTGTGACAGAGTAGAGGGGAGTGGATGGACCAAGCATCTGTGCTAATGCTGCCCATAGTATGTGCTTTGGGATGCCGAGTGCCTCGTTTGTCAGGAGAATCAGAATCATGTGATTCTCAGTTCCTTCAGGAACCCAGCTTCTCTTCTCCATCCTCTGGACACAGTTTAGCATGGATAGATGCTCTGAAAGAGGTATGCAGGTGGGTGTGTAAGACAGGTTTGTTTGTTTGTTTGTTTGTTTTCCACATCAAGGAGAAATCTAGTCGCTGGGTAATAAGGCAGAATCTGGTTTATGGTTACAGAGGGTATCTTAAATGTGAATGCAGCATAAGGTAATTTAAACTAGAACACGTCCAGGAAAAGAAACTATCTTAATCCTTCTCAAGTACTTGGCTCAAGTACTCTGGGTGTTTAGCCAGAATTGAAAGGCTACCAGGTGGTCACATGGGCCCATGAGTAAATGTAAACCCCTCCTCATTAGAACAAGGACTCTCCCACACAGCATTAGAGTATGTCTTTCTCAGGCAAGAGGCATACTGTTAAGACAAATCTACTCAATTAGGATAGGAAGGAATTTTTTTTAATTGTCCCTGTCATTTAGTGCGCAATGGAGAATATTTGAAAACATAACTGACGTTCCGTAGTTTGCCATTGTAGTTAGTGCAAGTAGATAGAACATTTCAAAGTACATAAGGTGTATATAATTACATTTTATATCAAATTCCCAAAATCTCATGCCTGGTACAGGAGTTAACAAATTGCTCTCCTGATTGTTTAGCTTCAGTTTCCCAAATTCTCCCTTCAGGTTATCAGAAAACCTATATGATCACTTCAGGTTACCACCAAATCTGTATAATCTTCAACAGAAAGACTGTTCCCCAAAACCATGGGAAGAACACCAATCTTAAGAATATTCGTTCTGTGAGGAGTGGCATGTGTTTAGTCTACCTATAATATGTCACAACCTCTACTTTGAAAATTCTTTGAGTCTATGTAGTAAACGTGTTCCACATCAGAATCTGTGTTTTGCTTTTTTATATTTAAGTGACCTTAAACTCTTATCAAATTTTGAATAAAAATGTTTGTCAGAATTCACTCTTTTACTATAAAGGGTCTATTATCTTTATACATTCTAATACATTTCCCTCCCCTAAAGTCAAATGTATAGTTAGTTGATAGCTGTGTCTTTTGTTGACACTTTATTTGATGTGTTCTGAGTTGAATTCAATCCCACAGACATGTGAATACTTCAGATCTTAAACTGTAGGATAGCATCTCCCAAAATGTTTCTTTTTTTTTAAGATTTTATTTATTTGAGAGAGAGTGAGTGAGAGAGAGAGAGAGAACAAGCCAGGGGGAGAGGCAGAAGGAGAAGCAGACTCCCCACTGAGCAGGGAACCTAATAAGGGGCTTGATCCCAGGATCCTGGTATCATGACCTGAGACAAAGGCAGACACTTAGCTGACTGAGCCACCCAGGCATTCCCCAAAATATGTTTCAAAGAACATTGGTTCCATCTTTTTTCTAAGTATAGTGTGCTCAGAAGTTTAGGAAATGCTAGTTTTAATGAAATTTAACAAGTCTCTTTTCCGTAGGACCTTTCAGAGCCTTAAATTTGCTAATATGCATTGAGATTTTTATTTTTTTTGAAGATTTTATTTATTTGAGAGAGAGAGAGAATGAGAGAGAAAGAGCATGAGAGGGGGGAGGGTCAGAGGGAGAAGCAGACTCTCTGCTGAGCAGGAAGCCCGATGCGGACTCGATCCTGGGACTCCAGGATCATGACCTGAGCCTAAGGCAGTTGCTTAACCAACTGAGCCACCCAGGCACCCAATGCATTGAGATTTTTAATGTTCTAGAATGTCTCCTAAATGTACTTTACTCTAGAATCTTTGAGTAGTAGAGCATTTTGTAAGAATAGTGAACCTCAAAACATACCTTAGGAAATGTGATAGTGATAAAAATGAGTAACTGGGGCGCATGGATGGCTCAGTTGGTTAAGCGTCCAACTCTTGATTTCAGCTCAGGTCATGATCTCAGGGTCATGAGATCAGGCCACCCTGCATCAAGCTCTGCACTCACCAGGGAGTCTGCTTAAGATTTTCTCTCTCTCTGCCCCCCCCCCACACACACACGTGCACGCAGTCTCTCTCTCAAAATAAATAAGTCTTTAAAAAAATGAGTAACCAGGGTGCCTGGGTGGCTCAGTTGGTTCAAAGCGTCTGCCTTTGGCTCAGGTCATGATCCTGGGATCGAGCCCCACATTGGGCTCTCTGCTCAGTGGGGAGCCTGCTTTTCCCTCTCCCCCTCCCCCTGCTCGCTCGCTCTCTCTGTCAAATAAATACATAAAATCTTTTTAAAAATGAGTAACCCAAGTGTTTCATAGGAATTAAAACATTTATTTGGCATTCTTGAGCCATGGTGATTGGAAGGAAGAGAAATGGAGGACAGTATAAAGAGAAAGACTGTTGCACTTTGAGTTTCAGAGTTCAGGTCCTAGGTCTGTCACCACACCTCATATATATTTTTTCAAAGTCCAAATTTAGGTCTTGGCAGAATGGAAGTAGTTACCTACTTCTAACAGTCTCTATGAAAATTAAGGAAACAGGCACGGAGTGACTGTAACTCAAAAATAACCAGTCAGTTGCAAAGCCAGAAGTGGACACCCAAATTTTCTTGACTCTTGCTCTAGTGCTAGGTACTGTGGGAGTGTGACTCCATTAGTTTATTTGCCTACAGAATATTTGGTAGAATTGTCATTGACTTACTCCAGAAGAAATATTGCTTATATTCTAGTTCTGCGTCACCTTCTAACCAACTAAAGATGTTTTTTAGTTCCACTTAATAGTGTAATTATACAGCAGAAAGGAAACTTAAGTCAATATGCAGTATTAATTTCACTGTTTTGTAAGTTTGAAAATTGTTTTTCAAATAAACTTCGAAAATGAAGAGATGCTTTCTACAAAATATGGTATTTTTCTCATATCATAAGTGAATACCTACTATATACTTTCTAAAAAGAAAACCCACAATACTACAGAATAAAATATACAAGGCAACTGAAGTCTGCAAATTTTCCTGATAAATACAACAGGGGAGTTTTTGCCTTTATAAAGGGGATAAAGATTGGATAACTTCAGCAGGGGACCTTGGGCATATGTCTGATACAGGTGTGAGGCAGGGATAACCTGGTGATTAAGAAAAGCATGGACTCTGAATCTAGAATTTCTGGATTTGAATTCTGACTGAACCAGTTGCTAGTTCTGGGGCTAGGCCAAGCTATTTAGCTTCTCTGTACCTCAGTTTCCTCCTCTGTAAAGTGGGAATAAAGACACTGCCTATCCTAGAGTAGTTATGAGAACTTGAGTTAATACCAGCAAGTCTTAGAGAGATGACTAGCATATAGTGCTCAATACCTATAATAGTAATACTATAATATATACTAATACAGTACCTGTCACCAATAATTTTATCATTCTTACTGCCCTTATTGGAAGACTGTGGTAAATGTGATACGTGAATGGGTAATCTTTGATAAGTGCAGGACTTTTGACCTATGGAAGCTTTTCACTACTTGGATGTAAATATAAATATTTTAATCAGAATTAAACCAATATTAATGAATTTTTTTTGTTGAGAAAGTATTTCCCAGCCCAGATGGTTCCACAAAGCCAACTTAATTCCTTGATCACTTTTCTGTACCATACATTTAAACCATTTGTAATTTTTTCTATTTTTATATTTTCCTAGAAGTATTGGGATAAGTTTTTTTCTGTATAAATCCTAAAACCAGGCTTTTAAAAATACCAAATTTTTAAAATAATGGTTTCTAGCATCGTAAGTTTTCTTTTATACATGTTATTTGATCATTTTTACACTAATATACCAACCAGTATGGTCTTTTTTAAGAGGTCTTCCTGATCATTCTTCATTTCACATGCATTCTTGTTTCCCTGGCAGTCCTCTCCACCAGCTTCCCCCGACTTCGATATTGTTAATACTACCCTCTTCAAAACCTCTCAATAACTCGAATCAGCATAAGCAGAGGTAGATTGTGGCTCATTAAGTGACTAGGAGTGAAGGTACCCCCGTAATGAGGTTTCTGATGACAAGGAGAGTAGCATGGCTGAGGCTGAGGGTAAACCAAGATGTTTTCTGTATGAGGAGTCAAAGGTGGGAGCAGGAAGAAGGCTGAACTGGTTTTGCAAATGCCCTAAGGAAACTGCCTCCTCCCGAGCAGGAGCTTTGACAGGACAAGAAGGCTGTAACAGGCCATAAAGAAGGCTCACTGAAATTTAAGGAAGACCCAAGAGGGTTAGTATGATGGTTTTCAGATATGCTTTGTTGCCAATCAGTTCTACTCTAGGCAAAGACAGAAGTACAGAACTTCACTTTTTAAAGAGCACATTACTGAAACTATTCTCTTAGCAATGACTTCCTGGTGTAGGGGCGGAATCTCTCCAAGATTTTTAGAGAAAGCAATAAAAACAGATTCGCTCTGATAGCTTTAGCATTGTGTACGATGGTTGATAATTTAATTCATGTAATGCTTTATTAAGATTGGAAAACACAAAGCATTGTATATTTGAATCAAGTACTCCTCGAAACCAGTAAGCAATCTCTTGCCATCCCTGCTTGTCTCGGTTCTGTGAAAAGCAGCATTACAGCAAAGGCCAAGAGTATCCTTGGCAGTGGTCGAAATAGCAGCCTCTGCTAATTCCACCCATCGGCACAACCATCTTTATTTTTTGATCACCTGAATACATTTTACCGACTAGAGTTAAGGTTTAAGCTGAGTGATCTCTTTCAAAAAGAATGATTAGTCTTGATCAATAGCGTATTACCTGTAGATGAGATATCTAGCCCTAATGTGATTTCCTCAGCTGGTATATTGAGGCCCATTTTATCTGTCCAAGAAATGAAAGCAGCAGATGTATAGTACTCTGGATTGTTTGTATTATGGATCAGCAAAGTATTTGTGGTAAAGCAGAGGTATAAAACAAGCTCAGAAATCCAGTCTATTACATGCAAGTGACAAACTACAATCTCATTAACGACGATAATTCTGCATTTGTGTACTGTGGACATACCAGAATTTTCCGACAAATGGAACGGTAATGGCCTTTTTGATGTGTTCCCTAGAAAGAATTGTGTTCTGTGATTTTTTTTTTTTTTCCCAACTGATAAGCTCTTTGTTATTCGGTGCTTTCAGTGTTATTTACTAATAGTGTTACAGCCAAAATAAAATAGAACCATGCAGTGGAACTCATTTCTTCTCCTCTGTTGTAGCTGGCTCTGTGAAAGATGTTTGGAGGAAACCTTAATTGCCTACAGCCCTGCAATGAATTGCATACCAGATGTACTGTTTTAAAGTCTTGGTTCTTGGTATGCGTTTTTCACCTTCTACTTCAGTATTAGCCTTTTGTTTGGAGCATTTAATGTTAAGCGGTATAAATATGTCCTTCTAGGTGACATAATTGGATTCTCATTTTTCTTCCCAATAAAGAAAGCAAGGTCAGCATAACTTTGCATTTGCTTTTCAGGCTATTCTTTGAGTCGGGTCAGAATTGAGTCAAGGTCAGAAATACTGATTTGTTCTTTTTGCTAAAATTTAGTAGAATGACTAAATATTTTGGATAAAAAGCTTTTCTGAAAACTTGTATTTTAGATACTATTCAAACGGCATGATTTCAGACCTTTTGTTTGTCATTTTTTTTCTGACAAAAGCACTTTTCTGTAAGCTTCTCACTTATTTTACTCTTCAACCACCAAGTATTTGATCATTATGAGGGCACAGGAGGAAATCGAGTGAGCCTCTGATCTCAGCTATTGTGTTAGACATCTTATACAAGATTAGTTCCAGATGAGTTCCGTGGATTTGAACTTTCTTGGTTCTTGGATCCCATTTCTCCTCTTCAGATCTGCCCCTGCTCTGAGTCCTCTGGATCCTGATCTCCAGACTGGTTTAGTCTTCTCCTGGCAGTGGGGATGTAACTGGCCAACAGAGTCTTCTGTGAGAGCATCTGCCACTAACACCTTTCTTTCTGGACTCTCTAAGGGACAGGCCCCCGCCGCCCGCCCAGTCTGCTTGTGTTGTCAGTGATTGCCAGCAGCCAGCACGGAGGAGGAGAGGGCCATTGGCCGGCGCCAAGTGAGGAGAGGGGACCCAGAATGGGAAGAGTCCGTGCCAAAGGCCAACTCTCTCAAATGGCTTGTTTTAGCCCAGGATGAGCTCAGTCTCTGGCCTGAAAAGGATTAGCAAGAGGCTCTTCCACTTACTCAGTTCACTGGTAGCGAATTGTGCTTCAGCAGCCGGCTTGTAGCTAGTAGGTAGATTGGGAGTTTCATGACCTTGGTGTCCTTGTGTTCCAGCCTGATTATCAGAGCCCTGAAGAAGGGTGCCAACCATAGTATTAAGAGGGGATAAGTAACATAACCAACCAAAACTTCTTAGTTGTTTTCTTCACAAAATCTTACCTGACTTCATCTTGCATTTCAGGCAGAGGGAAGGATTTATGAGGTTGTGCGGTGGCTCATCTACTTGTACTAAATGGGATAAAAACAGTAGGATAGGAAAAGTAGACCAGAATCAGTCACATTTTGTTAAGCTTTTTGCTTAAGGAGTACTTACTTGTGGAGATTCTGACTTACTTAATTTGGAAAGTGTAAGATTTCTCCACTCTATGACATGCCTTCAGAAACAATGAATGTTTGTAAGAATTTCCAAAGTACCTGGAATAGAAAAAGTTAAAGTGACACAATTAAAGGTGACAGGCATGGGCAGGAAACAATACATTGAAAATAATGGTCCCCACAATGGCAGGCCCAGAGCTGTGGCTGGAGGTATGTGCCTTTAGGTCAGCTGTAGAGAACGAAGGGGTCTTTTGCTCAGAGGCTACCTTTTTAATGAGGCTTACCCTGACTACCCTGTTCAATAATAAAACCTGTCCCAACCCACCTTAGTGTTCCCAATTCCTGAATGTTACTCTTTTTTCCTGTAGACTTATCCCCTCTTAATATACTTTATAATTTCCTTATTATGTTTATTGTCTGTATATTTTTTTCATGTTCCTAGCACACGGTAGTAATATACTTGAGTTTAAATGTATTTTGTATTTTGTTTGTCCTGCCTGTTCTCTTTCATTTTCTTCTTAGGTGATTATTTTTTGTCACTCTGTTCCCTCCCCCACTTAGTTTAGAATTTAGACACTGTTTCTGTTCTTTCAGTGGTAACCCTTAAAATAACATGTATCTTGCACTTACGGAGTATAATACTGGGAAGTCTTATTACCCTTACCTCAGCCAGTGCAAGGATCTTAGGAAATTTGAACTTTATTCCTTCTTGATTTAATATTTGTCATACATTTTAATTCTCTATATTTGTACACCAACGGGACATTATTGTTTTACACAGTCCGTATTTAGATTTACCCATGTATTTATGTCTTACTTTGCTTTTCATTCTTTGCATCTCCGACCTTCCATCAGGAGTAATTTTCCCTCCCAAAAATTGGCTTAGTGTGGGTCTGCTATGACATACTCTTTCAGTTTGTGTTCGCCTTTGCTTTCATGATGGAATCCCTGGGTATAAAATTGTTTGGATGACACTATTTCATCTCATTGAATTGTTCCATTGTCTTCTGGATTCTGTTGTCAGCTGTCAAATTGTCACTTCTTTGAAGATAATCTTTCTTTAACCTCTGGTTATTTTCTTTGTCTTTGTTTTCCTATGTTGTGTCTAGGTATAGATTTTATTTATTCTGTGATTAACTGGGAGTCTTGAATTTGTGGCTAGACATGTCTGAATATTCTGTGAAAACATTCTATAAAACAGTTCTCCACTGTTTCCTCATATATTGCCTTGACCTCATTGTCTTCTTTCCTGCCGGGACCCCAGTTAACATACATTAAATCTTCTCATTATTTCATCCAAGTCTCTTACCTTGTAATTTGTTTTCTTCTTGTTTTTCTCCATGATGTATTCCAGATCATTTCTTCTGACGTGTATTCCCCTTTACTAATTCTTAACTTCAGCTCCCAGAAATCCATTCATCCTTTGAGTTTTAGATTTGGGCTATTATATTTTTTTTTTCCAGTATCTCATGCTTTGGTCTTTTTCTTTTGTCCCTTATTCCAGTTCTTACTCATACTAAGATGGCAGTGTCTTTCTCAAGACAGGATTTGTCTTGCTAGGATTGTGGGGGAAAGTTCATAGCCAGGAATGCCCTAATCCAACTAAGGTTTGAGATTCTGTGGGCTACCAGATAAGAGGGAGCCATACTCCAAGTTCATGCAAGGCTGTGTTTGCTTTTGGTTCACCTCCACCATAGGCCTAGCTTTTCAGAAGAACCCAGAATAAAGTGGGGATTGGTTTCTCAGGTAAATTGCAAGGCTTCTCTTTACTCGCCCATTCCTACGAGGCCATAGGAATCCTATGAGGCAGCTACTTCTCAGGAGTGGAGAATCGCCCTGTAGACAAAAGAAGCTGTGTGTGGCTGAGCTTACTGCTGTGGGTTCTCTTGTTCTCCTAGGTCTTCAACTGGCAAAATTTAAATATAAGATATTTATACTTTCGAGAAAGAGTGTTGGTGTGCTTCTGGGTTTTAGTTTGTTCTTAAGTAGGAAGGTTGGTCCTGATTACCTGTTTCACTATTAATAGGAACAGAACTCTCCCTGGTATTTTCCTGATTCTTGGTTTTGATAGTGAAATGGCACCTTAGTAGTATGGGAGTTGTCTCCTATTTTGTAGGGGAGGAGGAACAAAGAGATACTTGTCCAGTAACAGATGACCCTCTGAAGAAGTACCCTCTTGTGCATATGTGCCAGGCACAGGCCTCTATGCCTTCTCTTATCTCCTCAGAACTCTTTGAAGTAGCTGTTATCTCTTTTTCGCAGTTTAAAGATTTTTATTTATTTATTTGTCAGAGAGAGAGAGAGAGAGAGAGAGAGCACAAGCAGGGGGAGCAGTAGAGGGAGAGGGAGAAGCAGGCTCCTCACTGAGCAAGGAGCCCGATGTGGGACTCAATCCCAGGACCCCAGGATCATGACCTGAGCCGAAGGCAGACACCTAACGACTGAGCCACCCAGGCCTCCCTCTTTTTTGCAGTTTAAATAAAGTGGAGTCAGAAAGCCTGAATAACCGACCAAATGTCATCATAGTAAGGGGCACATCCAGGATTCAGCCCCAAGTCTTTTGAATTCTGAAGCCCATGCTCTGTTTATGCTGTGATGGTTTTGATTTAAAGAGGAAAAAGTTAAGTCTATCAAGAGGTAAATTGTCTTCTCTTAAAGGGACTTTTCATACTTAAGGGATATTTGTAGCTGGCGTATTTGTACCTCTAGGTTGCTTGGGCATGCTAAAAGGAAGTTGTAAGTTCATTATGCAGTTTTAACGTGCAAGGATTCTTGGCTAGTAGAATAATTTTTTTTCCCTTGGAAATTTCAGTGGTCACTCAGTGAAGCTGCCTAAAAAATTCATATGTCAAAAACATCGTGTTCTTTTATGTGATCTCAACCCATCTGTTTTGTATCTGTGCTAGATATTCTGCATGTTTCATTCCTTATTTTTTCCCTAATGGCTGCTATAAAATAAAGGATTTGGTTAAGGGACACTAAGTAGTAATTGCATATGTATTGATTTTTAATGGATGGATGATTAGTCATTGGTTATAGAATGTTTCTAGTTTTATCATCTCATCCTATGTCTATTTACTGATTTAAGCTTGTGCTTAAGATTTAGTCTTCAATCCAGCATTAATTAGGAACCATGAAGTTTCTTTGTCTTCTGAGTCTTGAGTTTATTTACTTATGATTTCATCAAAAAAGTGATCATATGAATAAAAGAAGTAGTTTATTTCCATTTGGTTATATCTTGTGGTAAACTGTTATTGTGATTGAGGCTCATATTTAATCTTGTCAGTTTATACAAAGTGAAGTTTGTTTTAGTAAACTGTTTAAACATTCAAGTAAACAAAAAGCTTAAATTGATTTTGAGCTAATCATTATCACAGCTCATTTTATAAACTTTCAGGTTGAAAAGCTTTCTGAATTTTAGGAGCTATAGTTGGGTCTCTGCCATTACAAAATACTGCTTTTGTAAAATGCCTCAAGTTTACAAGGCCTGTTTTAAATCATTAAAAGTGTTTAAGAACAGATGTTACTACATGTTAGAAGTAGAAAAGTCTGCTTTTTGAGTTTTAATTACGGTAGCATTAGAAGGATTTTGAATTGGCATGCAACATTTCTAGTAAAACAAAAGAGTGTATTTTTGAAGTATTTAAAAATTAACATGTCATATGATTTTACAACTTTTGCCTGCCTTTCAGTAATGGGCATTGACAAGTTAAAAGTTTTATTTCTACTAGAGAAGTGAAAATCTCCAAGAGATTGAAGAGCTAGAAAGCTATTAACTATAATTTAGATGAAATAAAATACAACTACACGAATGTGTCTCCAAGATGACACCCTTATTTGTGCATCCTAAAATGGATTTATGAGTGCATTTGTCCATCCGGAAAGCATTTGTGTCTCCTCTAGCATAATGTTACCCATAGTTCTATGTACTAGAGAAACAAGGTGGATAAGCAAAAATCCCTGCCCTCAAAGTACTAGTTGAGTCACCCAACAGATCCTTTATTAAGAGCTGATCTTCAGTTATGCATCACCTTCTTTATGTGGATTCGTGTGACCCCTAACTTGCCTTATTTTCTATAATAGGTAAGATCAAATAATGGGATTATTTAAAACACCATTTTCCAACCAATATGCCGTGACTAAAATACACTGAGGAGACTCTGGTATCTCAGATCTCCTTTTAGATTCCAGAAGGCTGCCAGGGTGAGCGAGTGTGCAAGTATGAATGTGTGTGCACACGTGTGTGTGGAGATAACAGAAAGGTACCCCTATTCTAGTATACCTTGTCTAGTTCAGTATTCCTCAAACTGCAGAAGGTTGAGAAACATCAGTTGCTTGCTTGAGACTCAAATTCTGAGCCAGGAGTCATGGAAAACTATAGTATGGATCTGACGAGTTTAATGGCTACTATTTTCAACTGGCTATATTGGACTTAAAAGAACTGTAACTCATTTCCGAATTTTGAATAGAATGGACCCCGAATACTAGCCAGAACACAAGAGGTTGAAAATGCATTGACTTCCATTTCTGGGACAAGGTGGTTTAGACTCCCTTTTTCCTGCCCCTCCCCTATAAATACAACTATAAATGCCTTCGAAATTATTTAACTGACAGCAATAAAAGGAAGGACTCAGAACTGGAAAGAAGGTAGAGTAACAGTACTTGAGGAATGACAATGTGGGGACTTAAGTGGGTTTTCTTTACTTCCCATTTACTCCTGGACTGGGTGCTGGAGAGACCTACTACCCAGATTCACCAAAGGGCATAGAAAACAAAAACAAAAGCCTGTTTTGTCTAGCCCCTTTCCCCAGGCAAGAGGAAGCTCCACAGAGACTTTGTGGGATTCCACACCTGGAGCCCAGTGGGCAGTCTGATCTGCCCACAGCCCCAGCAAGAACGGCAAAGCCTGGAGCCCTGGTGGGCAGTCTGATCTGCCGGCAGCGTCAAAGCCCTGGCTATCTCAGTCCCTCTGCCACAACGTAGGCCCCAGGCTTCTGATCTGCCTACAGTGGCCACAAGAACAAAGGCCAGGCCATGGTAGCAGCAGTCATTTGTTTCCCTGCTGTCCACCCCATGGCAGGAGGAGACCCAGGCCCGGTAGCTTCTGACTGCAGCCTGCGCTCTTTAAGGTTGCCCAGGGAGAGCAAGTGGTCCTGGGAGGCACCCCGCAGATAGCATCAGCACGGTTTGACTGGGAGCCTCCAGCAGCCCTGGAAAGAGGAAGCCGACCAGAACAGCACCGTAAGGGCTCAGAAAACTAAACAACTGTCATTAGAACTGCAGCCCGCAAAAGAACTCAAGAACTTACATACTAAACCTAAACAGGGCGATAGCCTGCTAAAATAGAAGATTTTTTGATCAAGAGTCCAGTAAAGACCACAGCGTCCAAGATATTTATTAAGCACCAGGAAAACCACAATTTGAATGAAAAAAGGCCTTCAGCTGAGGCCAATACCGACTTTGAATCAGATACTGGAATTATTTCATGGGCTTTTGAATTCAGCTGTCATAAAATTGTTCCAGCAGTTGGTTACAAATTTTCTTGAAACAAATGAAAATAAAGATCTCAGCAAAGTAGAGCCAAGAGCATTTCCTAATGAATTGGAATTGGAATATGAAAGAAAGGGATCAAGAATGGCACCATAAGTTTTGGCTAAGCAACTGAAAGGAAATGTGGAGTTGGCCCTCAACTGAGAGCAGGAGAAAGGAGATTGAAAAGCTCAGGAGTTCAGTTTCAGACGCGTTGAGAAATATGCTGGTGCTTTTCTCTTCTTGTCCTCTGTGCTCTATTACATGCCTTATTGATTAAAAGGACGTCCTTATATAAGCACTGAATGATTGATCGATCCCTGGGAAAATAAGCTTTACTGACTTGCATATTCCTTGTTAACATGCAGGGACTGTGCTTTCTTATCTAACTTGAAAAATTCCCCAACTGTTTGAATATTCGATTTTACTGTCTTGCCTAAACAGTTTATATCCATTTATTTTATACTCTTATTTTCTGATTTTTTTCCCCTAAAGCAGTTATTTTCCAGATCATCTCCTTCTTTAGACCTAGAAACTGATTACTACAATTATGATTCAAAACCTATTTTCTGCTGCCCTGCACTGAGCTGGGTAATTAGGTATAAATGCTTATTTCCTTTCTATGCTTTGCCTTTTTGTTAACTGTTTTTTGGTTAAAAGACCAGAGGTTACATTACTGCCTGCTGAATATGCTTATATTAACAATTGTAAAAAGTAAATTACTTTTGGGAGTATTAATAAATAGACATTTAAATTGCATAGTTAAATCTTTTCCATCCTTTACTAAGCAAACAATTGGATTATCTCCCTCTCTGTAAGAATTTAAACAACAATTTGTATGCCCTGTGGGGGTGGGAGAATATTTGTTTCAGAGAAAAGTTTGAAATCTGAATGGCTCACAGCCGTTACAACTTCGTAATCTGCAGTGTGATTATAAATATTAAAATTTAGATCACCAGTCCAACATGCTTTTCAGGGAACACTAATGATTAATAGGTGCAGCAGCGTGGGTGATGGCAGTAGAGGGTGGAGGAGAGAGATGCTGGTTTTCTGACTGCAAAGACTTAGCTGCTGATGCGTAATGTGAATATGGGGCGGGGATGGGGGGGTAAGTATTTTATATGGTGTTTGCCAAACTTGACAGAGAAACTTTTATTCCTTAAGGACTGCACAAGATGCCAATTTGGGAAACCCCAATTTAGAGTGTTAGCTAAATCCATTTTTGTTTCTGTGCTGCTATATAAACTTTGCATAATCCTATCGCAACTAAAATGAATAATAGAGAAAGGAGCGTATTGCTGGCTTTGAGGTTTCTTTCACTAATTTATGTAATTTAAATAAGATAATTTAATTTTATTTAATTCAGAATTAGGCCTAACTTGTTATGGAGATCCATAAAACGTGGTTCTGAGTGGGAAGAGATTAACAGTACTCTACAGAAGTATCACTGAAAAAAAAAATCTATTAATGAAGATAGTAACTTCTGGGCCAAGTAATAGCTAATGGCAGGCAACGTACTGTTACAGGAATAACGGAGCATTTGGAGAGCTATGTTAGTGGCATGTTAACAGAACACACTCCTTTTATAAATATGATTTATAATATAACCTCATTCTGCCAGCCTTCCATAATTTTTAGTTTCAGTTTATAAAGACTATAGAGTATGCATGCGGAATTTGGCAATTGTGATATATTTAGTACTAGTTATAAGTAAGTTCACAAACACTAGTAGAAAGTTAGGAGGCAAGTTTCCAAAAAGTTGTTTCTCTACTAAATATTTTTTTTGGGTCAGTTTCCGATATATAGTCCCACATTTAGAAAATAACAATGAGAATGTGCAGCTCTTAATTTAAAAAGGAAAATTAGGCTTTTCTCGTGCCTGCCTTGAGAGGAATGGGGAGAATCCCTGTGTTCACGCCTAGGGCAGACGCTGCTAAGCACTTGGTCTTTGTGTCTGTATTTCTGTAACATACTATGTTCTAAGAGCTTGCCTTTAGCACTTTTTTTTTTCTTCCTGGGCTTCTTGCAGTCTTTCTGAGGGGATGTTTCCAGCAGTTCCTTTCAGAGAGATGGGATTTGTTCATGTTCTCTGGGGCTCTGTCTTCTGTCCTTTTTGGTCTGTACTCTGAAGTAACCTCATTCACATGAATGACTTAAGTTACCTCCTGTTCGCTCATGCCTCCTTAGGACAGAGATTGAGAACTTAGATCTTGGAGTTCCATATGTCTTGGTTCCAGTCCTGACTCTACCATTCACTGTCTGGCCCTAGACAACCTGTCTTGGCCTCAGTTTTCCTAATCTATAAGATGGGGCTAATAGTTTCTTAGCTGTTATGATAGATAATGTTATACATTACAAGTGAGAGAATCCATGTAAAGTTCTTAGCAGCATGCTTGGCAAATGGTATGCTGTCAATGGTGTTTGGTGTTGTCCTCATCGTCTACATGTTGACCCCTTCCTTGAACTTTATATTCCTAATTGTCCTCAATAGATCTCTGCCTGGATAGTTCATGGAAATCAATATTTTGGAAATCAGTATTTTCAAAACACAACCACGTTTCTCCTTTGTCAGTTTTCTATTAGCTCTTTGTCATGTAGCCCCTCTCATTTGATGGTATCGTTATTTACTCAGTAACTGTTGCCAGAAATCTGTAAGTCATTCTTTCATCTGACCCCCAAGCTGATCATTCACTACACTGTCAATTTTTTAAAAAGGTTGATTTATTTATTTGAGAGAGAGAGAGTGCACATGTGAGCACAGGGGGAGGGGCAATAGGAGAGGGAGAGGGTCCCCAGCAGACTCCGAACAGATCACGGAGCCTGACACAGGGCTCGATCCCACAACCCCAAAATCACCACCTGAGCCAAAACCAAGAGTCGGTCTCTCAACTGCACCACCCAGGCACCCCACTACATTGTCAATTTATTTTATCAGTTACCTCTGCTGTATTGGTTTAGGTATTTGTCACCTCATGCTTGGGCTAATGTTGTAGTAACTTCCTAACTGACCCCCACTCATTCTTCAACCCATCTTCCACTTTTATGCCTTTCTCCCTTTCCATCTACTTCTCACCCTCCGGTTTTTCACACCAACAATACCAAATAGCTTGTAGTATCCAGCACAAACCATGTTTTGACTTGGCTGTAGGCTGTTCCACATGCTCCTACTAATTTCTGGAGTTTTCCCTTTTCCCTTGTTTTGGCCTGAAAAAATGTATTCATCTTTCCAAGCCCTCCTAAGTGTTTCTGTCTCATAGAGGCTTCCTCTGACCACCTTCCTATCCATAGATAATAAATTCTTGGTATTATACTGTTTTAAACTGTTTTTATTCCTTGCTCTATAACATTATACTAAAATCATGTATACATACCTACAGCAGTCTGTTAAGATTAGGTGTTTCCTGAGGACAAGAATTGCTTTATTAATCTTTTGTTTGTTTGTCCTTTGTTTTTGGTGTTTTGTTTTTTTTTTTTGGTCTTACTTCCATGGGGGAAAATGAAGTAAATGAATAAAATGTGCAAATATCAATAGAATTTTTTAATGTCAGTGCTTCAATATCCAGTATCTTGAAAGTTCTTTATATATTTGGCTAAAAAGGCCAAAATATGTACAACCAAGTCAGAATTCTTACAGTGGGGTGTGTTTAGTTTACAGTTCTTCATATGTTTTGTTTTTTTTCTTTCCTTCCTCCTTTGTTCTTCTTCCTGTTTCTTATCTGTTAAAATGTTTTTTCTCCTCTTAGCACATCTCCTTGATACATGCTCCATCATATATGAACTAACAAAGACTGAGAGTCCATATCCTTCTACTATGGCCCTAACCCTAGCCCTTCAAACACATGCGCTCACACACGCACAAAAAAGCATATCAAGTTTTCCAGGACTTTGGATTAGCAGGAATTGCTATGTATACTCTGCAGTCAGCCCTCTCATAAAAGTCGTGAATATATCCTGTGTAGATTCAGACCAGAGAACGGTGTGCTACATAAAAATCTAAAGAAAGGTCTACTAAACTTTTCACTGAACTGTCAGGGTTTGTCAGAGGTACTAATTATGCCAGTATAAGTACTGAGTGAGTAAATGTGAGTTTTAACTCTTTGAATTACTCAGCTTTGACAGTTGAGCTAGATTTGTTCTATTAGCTTATTGGAGATCCACTGCCAAATTTTCAAATAAGCCTCCCCTTTCTATTTTCAAGGAACAATCTGAATTATACTGAGCTTAATTCTTCGAGGTGTCAGGTCTTTGATTGTTAACATTTAGGCAACAGTTCCTGAGACTTTGATTTTAATAATTTTCCACCTCATGTGTGTTTCTTTAATAGTAGCTATGATTAGGCAAGCTTTTTTCCTTTGGTTTAGTCACTGTACCAAAAGTAACCTAGCTTAGTGTGTGTATGTAAGTGTGTGTGTTGGAGGTGGGAGTGGTCCCAGATGTATTAAAGAGAAAAACAAATGTCAGAACAACATTCCTGTCCTGTCACTGCCAGAAAACTACAGGAAGACAGGGAAAGAATTTCTTGATGGAATGATATGTATGAGCTCTTCTTTAGTAGCAATGACTAACAATGTTGAAATAAGAGGAAAAGACTACTGTTACCTTTATTAAGTATTATTTTTATATGTATTTATGTGTCTGTAGAATGTAGTTCTTAAGACTATTCTTACTGCTAATGTCATTATTATTTTTAGTTTGTTTCCTTTTTACCCACCCACCATTTATTTCCCTCAGCTAACATCAGAACTATATAGAAAGTCATAGGAAAATACAGACTTAGTAAATTGGTAGAGAAATAGCTAGAAGTACCATGATTTTTCAATTTTATATACTTGTGTAAAATTGTGTGGTATGATAAATTTATCAGTGGCTTTGCTCATTCCTAGTTTATTTTTGATCCATTGTTCACCAAATACTTATTGAGGGTCTAATATATACCAGGTATTCATTGAGTTTATATTCTAAAACCATGTAACATAATACTACATATTATAAATATACATTACAGAATACAAATACACACATGTGTATATGTGTGTATGCATATGCACACGTGCGCACACACAGGTGATATTCATTATTTGCAGTAGTTATGTTCTATGAAGTTGCCCCAAACACTGAATGAATGCTGAACCATTGCCCCTTAGGGAAATACGGGGTTAGGCTCCTGTGAGCCTTTGGTCACCTATTCAACTAATCAATACATAACCTGTCTTATGTGTATTTTTGTTTGAAGATACCTTATTTCATATATATTGTTGATTAACATTGAATCATGACTAACAGCTCTGTAATTCATTCTTGAATGAAACTTATCTCACACTCCTGTTTTCTCCTTAAGGCATAGCACAGCCTTCTTGCACTTAGGAATTCTAGACAGCCCTTCAGCATTACCCTTGAAGGCCATTTGAAACAGCGAAATGACGAACAAAAAGCACAAAATGTAAAAAATACACTAAATGGCAAAAAGAACACTTGCTTACCGTATGACAGCTGAAACAAGAAGGCTGAGTGTCACCTTGTTCACCCTTAGCTGGTAAATCCACATCAGGCGACTCAAATATTTCACTGTTAGGCATGTGTTTGTAAATGACTGTGAAAGTGCAGTGGGTATTGATTTTGGGTTACAAACAAGTGTTAGTAAGTGACTTCGTAAATACTCTACAAATAATGAAGATTGTATATCAACTGTGTGTCTGTGTGTGTGTGTAAATATATATATATAAAATAGGAATTTGTTCTTGGTCTTCCCTTCCCCCATCCGTTTCTTTCCTTTTGTTAATTGGTGGTTCTTTTTCTTCATGGTTTTCCTGTATCCTTGTGGTACATTGCATAATTTGTTATAAAGCAGTGAAGCTTCTAGGCCTGTGATATGGACAAGAAGTTCGCACTGTTACAAAGAACATAATTCATATTAACTTTATAATGTTTGAGATATAAACGTTGGTTTTTTTCATTTACATGTATCAAGTCACTTAAAACAATTTGTACAGATATGAAAAAAAACTAAGACCTTTGATTAGCAAGATCTTAGGGATGTACCTCTAAGCCATTAAAAACATTTTTTAAACTAGGAAATACATGTATGGAGGATTGTATAAAGTATGTGTGTGTATTAGAGAATAATAGTGAAATGAAAACTCATGAATCCATCATCCAGGTGATGAAATAGAATATTACTAAGTACCTTTAAAAGCCCTTTGTATGCCCCTTTCCCAAAACAACCTCTCCTCTCCCCCCGCCCCCCGACCAACTGCTATCCTGGCTTTTATATTAATCATTCCTTTTTAATCATTCCTTTTGGTTTTCTTTTTAGCTTTACCACCTAGGTATGTATGCCTAAACAGATATCCTTTAGTCTTTAAAAACCCTATGACCCAGCAATTGCACTTCTGGGTATTTATCCCAAAGACACAGATGTAGTGAAAAGAAGGGCCATATGCACCCCAATGTTCATAGCAGCAATGTCCACAATAGCCAAACTGTGGAAAGAGCCGAGATGCCCTTCAACAGATGAATGGATAAAGAAGATGTGGTCCATATATACAATGGAATATTATTCAGCCATCAGAAAGGATGAATACCCAACTTTTACATCAACATGGATGGGACTGGAGCAGATTATGCTAAGTGGAATAAGTCAAGCAGAGAAAGTCAATTATCATATGGCTTCATTTATTTGTGGAACATAAGGAACAACATGGAGGACATTAGGAGAAGGGGAAAATGGCCGGGAGGGAATTGGAGGGAGAGATGAACCATGAGAGAATATGGACTCTGAGAGACAAACAGGGTTTTAGAGGGGAGGGGGGAGGGGGGATTGGTTAGCCCGGTGATGGGTATTAAGGAGGGCACGTACTGCATGGAGCACTGGGTGTTATATGAAAACAATGGATCGTGGATCACATCAAAAACTAATGATGTATTGTTTGGTGACTAACATAACATAATAAAATTAAAAAAAAAAAAAACAGTAGTAAGGACGCACTTAGAAAGGGCAATATTACCAGTATTGTCTGAAGATTCTCAGGAGGAGAAAAGCTGAACAGAACCTCTTGTTCACAGTCTGGCTTCAGATACCCTGAGAGTGTATAGGAACCCCGTCTGGGAAGTCGGTTGGCAAGGTCCCGCATAAATCCCACGATGCGGGGCTCCTCACAGGCAAGACATCAGTGCTATGGTATGGGGGCTGGTTTTCTGTTCTGCAGGGATATGGTCAGGGGGCTTGGGCTGCTCTGCCTTCTCCTGCTTTCTGGTCCGCTGAGACCTGCATCCAGCTCTCAGGAATATGCCGACTACTGTGGAGCAAAATGACAGTCTTCTGCTAATCCAGGCAGCAGAGAAGAGCAGGAATCTTAACAGCCCCTGGTTAGAAAAAGCAAAACAGAAGAATCTGGGCCCAGCCCAGCCACTCCTCCTTGTTTTGAGGTTAGAAAGGGGGTCCATGGCAGTGGGAATCTTTGACAGCTCACAGTCTGCACTGGTTAACCTTTCCTTGACACCTGGCTGACAGCCTGAGGTCTCCCTCCCTTATACTCCTGAGGGCTCTTTCATCCATCTCCTGTATTGGGTCTCCTCTTTGCTGTCTCTTGACATCCTTTTTTAGTGATCTAGTCTCTTGTCCTGGCAAACATACCTTAAAATAATTTCTTCAGAAAGTATGCATTGCAAGTAATTTATTGAGCTCTTTCATGTCTGAAAATGTCTTTGTGATTACTGATTTTTTTCTGGCTGGATATAGAATTAAAAGTTAGAAATTTCCTCCATGATTTTGAAGATGTTGCTCTGTTGTCTTCTTGCTTATAGAGTTGGCATTGAGAAATCAGAAGCCATTCCGCTTCCTGATCTTCCAGTGTGAGCCATATGATCCTCCCCTCCCAGCACACCCTTCCCTCCATTTCTAGAAATGGAAAATCTGGCCCACAGTGCTCTTAAGTTCCACGGTGGCATGTGTGGACATGGGTCTTTGATCTATTTTGTCGAGTATTTGGTGGGTCCTTTTAATTTGGGCAACTCATGATTTAAGTTCTAAGAAATTTTCTTGAATGCTTCTCTTGCGTTCTTCCACTCCATTTCTTTTGTTCCTTTAGCTTTACTTTCTGGGGCATTTCCTCAACATTATCTTCTAGCCCTTTTATTGAGTTTTAAATTTCTTGAGGTATTTCTTTTTCAAGAGCCCTTTTTTAATTTTCTGAAAGTTCTGTTTTTGTTTCATAGTTATAATAGCTTTCTGGAGATATGGTAGTTTGAAGGGTTTGGTTGTTGGTTTTTTTTTTTTCCTTGTTTAGTCTTCTTCCTTTAGGTTGCTCTTTCTGTTTTGTGATCTCTCCCTTCCAAATTACATACTGTTCTCCAGATACCTCGGGAGCTTGGCAGTCTGCTCTTGAGTAGGAATAGAGCAGTGGTTCTCAATTGGAGCCTATTTTGCCCCCCCAGGGGACATATGACAACGTCTGGAGACGTTTTTTGGCTGTCAAAACGGGATCAGGGGTGCTGCCCGGATTGCTGTTAAGCATCCTACAATGCAGAGGACATCCTCACACAACGATGAACTATCCAGGCCAAAATGTCAGTAGTGCTGTGGTTGGAAATCCCGCAGTAGAGGGATTGAAGGCTGATTGAGAGCTCTGAACTTGTGGGCGGAGCTCGTTGAGCAGTTCAAGTCCTTATCTATAGGTCTTTCCTTCTGGCCTGGTCATATACACAACAGAAAATCTCCTGCCTGAAGAATAAAGATCTAGCTTCTAACGTACCCCCAGTTAAGAGGGAAAGGAGTGGGGCTGTCTGTATTCAGTTTTGTGTGTGATCACTCAATCCCCTAGCTTTCCATTTACTAGTACCCACTTCCTCAACTGCCTTGTGCCCCCAGTTCTCAGACCCTATGTTTTACCCTCTCTAGAGCAGATCTGTGATAGAACGACAGTAGGGCAGTTGCACAGTGAGATGGAGTATGGGTGTGGAGGGGACCTAGGACTCTTAACTGCTTCTCTAGAGATTTCATTCAAACCTGCTCTTTTAGCCCCACCCTCTTAACCTCTAGTTCCAGGGTTTTCTGGTGCTGCCAGTTTGAGTGTCTTGAGGATTCTGGAGTGTATATGGGTTTGGTTTATGAACTTTCCTTATTTTCTCTTTGCACTTCAGCTTTCCTGACTCTGGTAAGTCAGTTACCAGTACTCCATCTGCTTTTTTGCTTCCCAAATTTGACTATTACTGTTGTCTCCTCTAGTGTCTCCTAGTCCTTTTTAAAAAGTGATAGCCCCTTTGGTATCGTTGTAGTGGAGTCTGGGGAGGAAAATAAATGAGATGCATTGTGTTAAATCTGTTATCCTGGAAACCAACATACTACTATATTCTAGCCTGATTTCAGCCTTAATTCTAGTCTCCTTTTTTGATATGTTTACTTTTGGTATCAAAATTGTTCATTTCCAGGGCGCCTGGGTGGCTCATTCGGTTAAGCATCCAGACTCTTGATTTCAGCACAGGTCATGATCCTCAGGGCCCTGGGATCCGAGCCCCATGTCAGGCTCCCCACTCAGCAGGGAGTCTGCTTGAGGATTCTGTCCCTCTCTCTCTGCCCCTCCTCTCTTTCTCTCTAAAAGAATAAATAAATAAATAAATATTTTTTTTATTGCTCATTGCCTAGACTTAACCTTTTTCACATAATGAAAACCAGAGGAGGGGACTCTGTGACTGCATAGAGACGCAGCTGCATTTTTTTCAAAACCTTAGGGCGTGGTACAGCAATATTTATTCATTTACAACATATTCTGGTTTCATTGACCTTTTACTTAAAAACAGAATTCTGTGAGCCACCACCTGCCTCAAATGGAACCTTGTGCCACAATCCTAATCAAAATTCATTATTCTAAAAGAGTTGAACAACGAACTTCTATTTTATCAAATCTGAAATGCTATCAATTATCTTATTTCATTTTGATTAACATGCTGGCGAGAATTAGTAGAAATATGAGAAAGATAATAGCTTATGATGATGGCTTACAACTGTCTGTCAATATTTCCCGCCACATAAATACTCAAGAATCAGCTGTACCATAGACTAAAAAAAAAAATGTGAGGATGAAATTTCAAGCATGGAAGAGTTTCGGCCAGATGAATGACCAGACTTAGGCCTCCTGAATTTTTGCTGTTCCTTAAAATATCATTCAAATATAATTAATAAGTATAAAACATTTACTGTATTACACACACTTTATTACACCCTCTTTTTTTTTTAAAGATTTTGTTTATTTGAGAGAGAGAGCACAAGCAGAGGGAAGGGGCAGAGGAGAGGGAGAAGCAGACTCCCCTCTGAGCAGGGAACCCAATGTGGGGCTCAATCCCAGGACCCCGGGATCATGACCTGAGCTGAAGGCAGATGCTTAACCAATTGAGCCACCTAAGTGCCCATATACCCTCTCTTCTTAAGATGGGAAACCAAGCCAGAGTATTTCATTGCCTGCCCATCTTCAACCTATCAACCAAATATAGGTACTCAAATCCTGCTAAAATTACAGACACTCTATAACTGTTCAAATTTTTATCAGTTTCCACTGAGTTTCTGGTTGATGGATTAAATCATAAGAAAAACTTAAAAGTATATTTCAGTGTCTTTTTTGTGTACTAAATTTGATTCACTTCTCCTAACTCCTGGGTGCCATTGAGGGACAGACCCTTGAAATGCTTTACTTTTTGACCTGTCTTCAGGTCATCAGTAGTTCATAAATAAACTCATTTTCCTTGCCTCACATTATAGAATTAGCCTAAAGAATTGAGGATTGGGTTTGATTTTTTATTCATAGACTTAAATGCTTTTTTTCCCCCCTCCAAATTCCCTTTTCTCTCCTTTTTCTGTAGGTGTCTTCATTTTACTATTACTAAAAGGGCAGGGAGAGAAGCTATGCTTTTCTTGCCTACCTTTCATCAAACAGGAAAAAGTAAAAAATTGACTCTGTGGTCCACAAATAATCCCACATACAGATCTTGGAAAATTTCCAAAAAGATATAGTGAATTGAAGCACACTACACAAATGTATATATAAATAGAATCCCAAGGGTTTAAGTGTGGACAAAAACCAGTTACATTAAGCATTTCCTGAAATTGCTTGCTGTTGTCAGGATAAGTAGTCACAACTAAGATATCCAGATTGAGAATGAAAACATTTGTGGGAGTCCTGCCTCACTTTGTTATATTGTCTTCTCTTAGAGCAAAATCTTTGAGCAGTTTGGAGTGGTTATCGAAAAGGTCCTCTTTCTTCAGAGTTCTGAAAGGCACATTATTACCATTTTTTTTCCTTCCAGTTGAGCTTTGTTAGGTTGCTTGAAGAGAGAGATTTGAGGCTGTGGTGTAATTGATGTCCAGAGGATGGCATGGTGAAATCAACTAATTCATATGATGTTAGAGAAATGTTTAAGTCTGGGTTAGATTATATTCTTTGTCCCCTAATTGAGAGAAAGACAAACTTCTTTAAGGCAAGCGGGATCACAGGTGCCCCAATGTAAATGAAGAATTTATCTGCTGATTGACCACGGGCATCCACATGTACTGTTTTTACCTGTAAAAGCTAAATAACGAGGGTGTTATTTTTCCTGAGGGGGGTGGATACACATGTATATACCTGTACATGTATTTAATGACTTAAACTATAATCGCCTTCAGATAAATTGCTATAGTATATTGCTGTTGTATTCTGTATTCAGTAGTCAAATCAAGCATGTACATGTACAAATCAATCTTTGGATTATCTTTGGTTCAGATACTTATAACTATTAATCACAAGGAACTGTGTGTGCCCACGTGTGTGTGTATGTAATGCGTGGGCCCAGGCATTGGTGTTTTATCAATCATCACAGCTGATTCAATTGTATGGCCAATATTGAGAGCCACCAATTTAGGGAGAGAGCTGGATGACTCAAATGAGTACACCAGTGGCTCTCCTGGTAGAAAGTACTTCCTTTCCTACGGCAATTTAGAACAATTCTAATTTGAAGTTTAAGGAAGATAGATTTCTCTGTAACTTCTTGTGAGACCAGAGAGGTTGTTGGAGGCAAAGTCATGCAGGGTTTCTCTTTGTGAAGTGCCTCTTTGAGTCTTTTGGCTAGATTTTACTGGGGTGTATTTTCCTATTTGGGAATTATTTATGTGTTTCAGTTCCTAACCAAATATATGCATTGAAAATACCTTCTTTCTCTGGGATTTTGAACAGAAACATAAGATCAGATTTTCATTTTTAAAACATGACTCCAAGAATGAGTGGGAGAAACAAGTTCTTCAGTAGTCCTGGTAGAAGATGGTAGTAGCTTAGACCTAGGGTATGATACATGGAGAGAGGTGGACAGGATTGAGAGAGATTTGAGAGAAGGTCGGTAGGACTTGTTAGTGAAGATTGGACAGGTGGTGGGTAAGGTGAGAGGGGAAGGGGTCAAGAATGACTTAAGTTTCTGCTTCAAAAGATAAAAGCTACGTGTGTACTACCACTGTGATTTCTTACTTTAAGATGTTGATAATATATGTAGAATATTACAAAAATTATTTGCCTTGAATATAAGAATACTAGTTAGAATTTTCAGAAGTCATTTTGAAATGCAAATTTGTTTTCTCTTCTGGTTTAATAACTTTACCGTACGACTTATTTACCTCATGGATTATAGAAAAATATGTTCAAAATTATAGTACTTAAATTTGATCTTAAACTATAGCCATAGTAGACAATGAAACATCAGTAAGATGTTGATGGGGACGTTAATTAAAAACAATGAATTAAACTTGGCCTTTTTTTTTTTTTTAAAGGGGTCCCTTCAGTGTTGTACGACGATGTATCAACAGAGAAACTGGGCAACAATTTGCTGTAAAAATTGTTGATGTAGCCAAGTTCACATCAAGTCCAGGGTTAAGTACAGAAGGTAAGAGATGGATTTCAAGTAAGTTATTTGATGTCTGGCTTTATTTCATCTCCAAAATCCATTTATCAACCTAACTTTCATCTGGGGATGGGGAAGTGGTGGGTATAATGTAGTGGGAAATGGGTGGAGACAGTTTAAATTCCATTCTAGTTTGTCAATTCTAGAACATGGTATTTGAAAGATAGCTAGAGTAATTTACAGTTACAGAACCACGTGAGATTGCTCTAGGTCTATGGTTTTTGACTAGAAGAAAGTGAAATCTGGATATATATTTTTGTAGGGTCTAATTTTGAGTCCTGTGGTACGGAAGACGGAATGGGATGGGAAGAGAGGGAGGGGAAATAATGGCAAAGATACAGTAATTGCAGGTTCAAAAGAAACTAAGATGAATTCCCTCCAAATCCATAACTTACCACCTTGAAGATTATGGTTAATAGGACTAAAAGACTCCTATATCACATTTGGCTTAAGTCACTTAGAGTGTATATGTGAAAATTTGAAAGATCAGTAGGTTATGACATGCAGGACTTAAGCTTTGGTTTTAAGACCTTGATATGGTTAATCATGTTTATATGTAAACGTTTTTAAACAGTAGGTAAGCATTTTAAAGTTACTTATTTTTTATACAGTTTAACTCCTAGCTTCACATAGCCACAGTTCGCATGTGCTCCTATTTCAGCTGGCACAACTGATTATATTTATTTTTCTAATTCGCCTGTCTTCTAAATTCAGGCTTTTTAACAGTCCAAGAACAATGCAGTTGATAGTTGAAGTTGGAAAAGCTAAGGCAGAGTAGCCGATTTATATTTTATCCAGTTATCCTAACTTTGGAAAGTAGAAACCCACATACCGTGAGCTCCAAGTTAATCTGTTTCTGTAGATCTTTTTTCAGGATCATTGCTTTTAAATACCTTTTTAACCCTTTGAATTATTATAATCCATATACTGATTATAGAAGATTCTTAGAAGCTGTAACTCACAAGAAGCACTAATTTTTTTAAAGTGCTTTAATCCTTAAAATGTTATGGCAAGGGGCGCCTGGGTGGCTCAGTCGTTAAGCGTCTGCCTTTGGCTCAGGTCATGATCCCAGCGTCCTGGGATCGAGCCCCGTGTCGGGCTCCCTGCTCGGCGGGAAGCCTGCTTCTCCCTCTCCTGCTCCCCCTGCTTGTGTTCCCTCTCTCGCTGTCTCTCTCTCTCTGTCAAATAAATAATTAAAATCTTTTAAAAAAATGTTACAGCAAGATTCAGGGGTTTTAGATCTCATGGTTTCATTCTCTGGAATTGGCTGTTATTACTTTTTAATATAAATTATTTTATAAATTTAGCAGAATTTAAAATTTACTTCCAAGCAGACTTTGCAGCTTAATTATGTTTCCTAAAATTTAACTGGATTTAAGTTTAATATACTGTATTTGATTTTCTGTACCTCAGTTGTTAACTAATAAAACCTTCCTGGGTCTTGAACATAGTTTATTAAACCTGTAGATGTGTTGAATCTTTATTTCTCTTAAATGTTCTGTTACTGTTGATGAACTTAGTAAGAGTCTAGTTTAAAATCACAAGTCTAAATCAGTTACTCAGTATACTAATTTTTGTATTGATTTAGCTCATTGTTATACCTAATTCTGAATCTCTCCAGGCTAAAGACATTTTTTTAAATATTTATTTATTTGACAGACAGAGAGACAGTGAGAGAGGGAACACAAGCAGAAGGAGTGGGAGAGGGAGAAGCAGGCCTCCTGCCGAGGAGGGAGCCTGATGTGGGGCTCAATCCCAGGACCCCGGGACCATGACCTGAGCCAAAGGCAGCCACCCAACTGACTGAGCCACCCAGGCGCCCCTAAAGACATTTTTAGGGAGGCAATTGATTACTTTCTCAGTTTGCTGAGGTTGTTTATTGACAGATTTTTTTCAGCAAGGGATCTCTGGCGCTATAGACTCAGACTGCCAGGCTGAACCTCTTTTTTTTTTTTTTTTTTTATTGTCACCTAGTTAGGGAGTCAAATGCCAAACTTAATAAAAAGGAGGTGGGGGGAGATGGGGAGGGTTGGCATGTAGTCCATGTGCCTGAGTTTGTCTTGTCTTTACCTAATATATGGGAGACTGTCACTGAAATTGTAGTTCATTCCTTCATTGTTTTGGCATTGCTTTTGCTATATAAAAGTCTTCAAGTCCTATTCTGAAGACAAGGCCAGGTCATTTCATTTATCCGATATGGTAGGGCCACAACCTATAGATATTAAATGATACCAGTTGAATTCTCTGTATTACTCATGACTTTATCTGGTTTTGATAAGAGTCCATGATTACTCAAATGAAAATGTGCCACTTGTCCTTTATATTTATGGCACCAAAATGTAGTTTTACCATCTTCTTTAAACAGTGACCAAGAAGCAAATTCAAAATTCCATCTCCATTACCCCCCCACCTTTCCTTCCTTCTCCCCTCCCTCCCTTCCCTCCCTCCCCTCCTTTCCTTCCCTTCCTTTCCTTTCCCTTCCTTCATGCCTCCTTCCCTCCCCCTCTCCCTCCCTCCCTTCCTTCCTTCCGATGGTGTTCCCATATCCTCTTATTGCTCATGTTCACACTATCTTACTTTAACTTGGACACATCTTAAGATATATATAATAAATATTTTATTTATATAAAACCTCTGACTAATTTCCCCTTCCCAATGTCTTTTAACTCCTTTCCAGTCACTGAAGGCAAAACATCTTATCCCTTTTGCCCTTCCAGTCCATTTACAAACTGTTAGGGCCCAAAAATGACCTCATTCATGGCTAAGTGTAGGAGATGCTATATTAAGAAGAAACATATTTTGAAGTGAAGTTTAACATAATAAAAAGGAATCCATAAGTTTAAATATCTAGAAATAGCTGTATTTACTGTTACATTCTCTTCTAATTAAGCCTGTCTCTCAAGCAACACATAATATTCTTTATTCTTTTTCCATTTTTTAAAATTTATTTTATTTAAATTTTACTTAACATAGAGTGCAGTATTGGTTTCCGGAGTAGAATTCAGTGATTCATCACTTCCATTTTATTTTTCAATTTTTGTCTTTGTGGTTTGTTTGACCTTGTCATTGCCTCAATATTTTTTCCTGTTTTAGTGCATTTGTATTCAAATACATTATTGAGTAAAACTGGTTTTGTAAAGGGTCACTTGAGGTCCTAACATATGCTCTTTACTTGGACAGATCATTATAATACAAAGACAGACAAAAAGAGCACCTACTTTTAAGAGGTTTACAGTTAGTCTTCAACCATTGTTTCTAACATTGTTTTATAAGAACATGTAATAAATTCTAAATACATAATTTACAGATTAGCTTTTGAAATGAAATACTATATATTAGTTGGAGCCCACTTGTATGTTTTAATATTTTAAATTCTTCATGCTCCACTGAAGATGTAACTATTTGAATATCTGTTTTCTATTTTTCCCATTAAAATCATAATTTTTTTTCAGTAGGCGTTCTTAATTTACAGGTTATGGGGTATCCAAGAACCCCTTAAATTGTAAGCTCAGTTACAGATACATGTTCATTTTCCTAGGAAGAAAGTCCATAGCTTTTATTAGATTCCTAAAAAGGCATATTATCCCTAACTGGTTCAGTTTCTTCTTTCACATGTATGAAAAAATGAAATTGATGCTTGTGAACATGAGATGAATAATGTTTTTATTAAATGAAAGCTGGCTGAATTTATATTAGGATATTACTTCTGATCAGAGGATATTTTCATATGTACATACACAGCCTCCATTAATGAAATTCCTTGATGAATATCTTAAAACTTTTAATTAATACACATTTTATCTCTTATATTTATATCTCTTTATCTCTGCTAAACCACTGATTAAATTTGACCTTTTTTGTTTTGAAAATAGGTATCAAAATTAGGCAAATTGTTACAAGGAAATTTTAAGGAAGGTAAGATATATAGAATTGGAAACTGAATTGACAGTTCTGAGACCTTGAAGGAACTCAGTTGTTTATGGTTCAATTTTAAATGTTCAAAATGGCAGCTTTTATTTTGGAAGAATATTGTCTTCTAGAAAGAATATAGATTGGGTTCCAATTTACCTAGTCTCTAAGAATATCTCATTCTAAAAGTCCCAGATAGCAGATGATGTCAGCAGATTGGAGGAGTAAGGACCTTTGACAATTCTCCTCTCCATAAAAGTGAGGGGAAAACTGGCAAAAACAGAATCAACTTTTTCAGAACTCTGGAAATTAACCAAAGGTTTGCAGTTATGCAGGAAGAATTTATTCAGGAAAAACCACTGATTCTTGCTAAGAACAGTGAGCTTTGTGGCATTTTAACTTGCCCCATTCCCACCCCCCTCTCTCCAGTTCCATGGTAACCTTGAAAACAAAGAGTTCACAATCATGATGAAAACCAGGAGCCTGGCAGCCACCAAAGGAGGCAGAACTGGGATGGAACTCCTTGAAAGCCTCATGCTCATGAAATTGTCATTATCTGACCTGTCTGGTAGTTTCCTGGAAGGGACCCACTTGCAAGGCTTGTCTTTATTTGGTCTGATTCAGAGATTGCCTACTGCAAAATACCTTTTGCCTGGGGGCATTTGTTGAAAATTTTTAGAGGCAGTTTAACTTCACAGCTGCCTGAAGTCGTAGAGTAACAGTTGGGGCAAACAAAAATCTAACCTAAAAGCTTAAAAAGAAAAAGTGGGTAGTGAGAGGTCTATAGGGGCTCTGAAAAAACAACAAACGTTATTTGTGGGAATCAAGAAGGCCATGCACACTCTCAGAAAAGACCTAATGAGACCTTAAGCTCTCAACTCTAGCCAACTTTGAGGCTGTGCCAATAGGAATTGAATGCTAAGGCAGAGTTGTCAACTCCCTGAGTGTTGAAGGTATGCCCCAATACATACACAGCCCCTGCCTGAGCAACAACCAAACTAACCAAGCAGAGACTTAGTGGCCACACTCAACAAAGAATGCAGACTTTACAGAATTCATTCCAAAACCTTATCAAACAAATAAGAACAAAAACTGCCACAGTAACAGCAAACCCTAGAGGAAGGGAGATTCTAACTTCCAGAGTTGTCACATTATTTAAAACATCTAGTTTTCAACAACAACAAAAAAATTGAGACATACAAAGAAACAAAGTGGGGCTTATTAATGGGGAAAAAAGCAATCAATAGAAATTATCCCTGAGCAGACTGAATTGTTGGACTTACTAGAAAAAGTTTATTTTTTTAAAAAAGATTTTATTTATTTGACAGAGAGTGAAAGAGCACAAGCTGGGGAAGCAGCAGAGGGAGAGGGAGAGGGAGAGGGAGAAGCAGGCTCCCCACTGAGCAGGGAGCCAGATGCCAGGCTTGATCCCAGACCCTGGGATCATGACCTGAGCTTACGGCAGACACTTAACCAACTGAGTCATCCAGGCGCCCCTAGAAAAAGAGTTTAAATCAGCTATTTTAAATGTGTTCAAAGAAATAAAACTGTCTAAAAAACTAAAGGAGAATATGAGAATAATCACACCAAATAGAAACTATCAATAAAGAGAAATTATAAAAAGAGAACCAAATAGGAATTCTGGAGTGGGGAAAAGTACAATAAACAAAGACAGTTATACTGGAGGGACTCAATGGAAGATTTGAGCAGACAGCAAAGAGTTAGCAGTCTTGAGGATAGGTCCATTAAGATTATTTAGGTTGAGGAACAGAGAGAAAAAAAGATTGAGCAAAATGAACAGAGCCTCAGAGACCTGTAGGGTACAATCAAGCACATGAACATATGTATAACTAGAGTCCCAGGAGGAGAGAAAGGGATAGAATATTTGAAGAAATAATGGCCAAAAATTTCTCAAATGTGATGAAAAATCTAAATCTACACATCCAAAAAACCCAAGAAAATCCAACTCCAAGTAGGGTGAACTCAAAGTATATTGCAGAATCAAACTGTCAAAAGCGCAGAAGTAACTCATCGTGTACAAGGGAACTTTAATGAGATTAATAGACTTCTTGTCAGAAACCATGGAGACCAGAAGACAAGAGGGTAACTTATTCAAAATGATGAAAGAAAAAGATTGCCTACCAAGAATTCCATATCCAGGAAAATGATACCTCAAAAATGAAGGTTAAAGACCTGAGATAAACAAAACAGAAAATTCATCACTAGCAAACCTGGCCTACAAGAAATAGTAAAAGTAGTCCTTTAGGCTCAAAAGAAAACACTAGATAGTAACAAACTACAAGAAGAAATAGAGCACCAGTGAAGGTAATTGCATATATAAATATGAAAGACAGCACAAATGTATTTTTGATTGCAACTTTTTTCTCTTGATTTAAGAGATAACTGCTTAAAGCAACCAAGAACAAAGTTGGTGGACTGACATTACTCCAGTACTTCATTTAAAGTTACAGTAATCAAGACAGTGTAGTATTTGTGAAAGAAAAAACAAACAGATCAGTAGAAAAGAGAGACCAGAAATCCATCCACACAAATATGGCCAGCTGATCTTTAAGTAGCAAAGGCAATGGAGAAAGGATGGTCTTTTCAACAAGTGGTTCTAGTACAACTGGACATCCACATGCAAAAAAAAAAAAAAATGGATGTAGACATAGACCTTACTTTTTTTTTTTTCCAGAAAAGTTTACTCAAAATGCTTTTCTTCTCAGAATGGGGGAACAAGGCAAGACTATTCATTCTCAACATTCTTATTCCGCCTAGTGTTGGGATCCATCACAATAAGCCAGGGAAAGGAAATATAAGCATATAGGTTGGAAAGGAAGAAATTAAACTTTTTATTTGTAGATGACACAAAAGCCTATTTACAAAATCCCAAGGATCTATAATAACAGAACTTCCAGAACTACTGAGTTCATCAACGATATAAGATGAACATACCAAAACCAATTATATTTCTGTTTTTTCTCTATGCTTGGCAAGGAACACCTGGAAACCACAGTTAAAAACATCACGCTATTTGCAATGGCCCAAAACAAAATGAAATTCTTAGGTATAAATCCCATGAAATATCTATGAGCCTTGTAAAAACTATAAATCTCTGATGAAAGAACTCAACAGTCTAAGTAAATGGAGAGATGTACTCTCTTCATGGATTGGATGACTCAACAAAGTAAAGATGTCATTTTTTTCCCAGATCTATCTTATCGGTTTGCTCCAATTCCAGTTAAATTCCTAGGAAGATTTGTTGTGGGTATGGAAAGCTTATCCTAGATTATATATGGAAAGGCAAAAGAACAAGAATAGAGAAAACAATTTTGAAAAGCTGTAATCAAGTGGGAGAAATCATTCTACCCCATTTGTTAAGATTTATAGGAATTAATACAGTGTGGTACTGGCAGAGGACTAGACCACGATCAGTGGAACAGGTTAGATTGCTCAGAAGTAGCCTTATACAAGGACAGCCAACTGATTTCTGACAAAGCTTCAAATCCAATTCAATGAGGAAAGAAGAATTTTTTTTAAAAACATTTTATTTATTTTAGAGAGCGAGTGGGGCGAGGAGCAGAGGGAAAGGGAGGGGGAAAGAATCTCAAGCAGACTCCCCACTGAGCAGGAGCCCGATGTGGGCCTCAGTCTCACAACCCTGAGATCATGACCTGAACCAAAACCAAGAGTCCAATGCCTAACTGACTGAACCACCCAGGTGCCACAAGAATAGTGTTTTTTAACCAATGGTAATAGAGCAATTGGACATCCATAGGCCAAAAATTGAACCTCGGTCTAAATCTAACATTTTATATAAAAATTACCTCCAAGCATATCATAGATTTGAAGGTAAAACATAAAGCTATGTAACTTTTAAAAGAAAACATACCAGAAAATCATCAGGACCTAGGGTATGGAGTTCTTAGAGGTGACACCAAATGTACAATCTAAAGATAATGAGAGAAAATCCAACAGTAAAATAAATAAGTAAATAAATAAGAGAAAATCCAACAGTAAAATAAATAAATAAATATTTTCTAAAAATCCAGCTACCCAGTGGATAAAAAACATGAACATTTTCCAAAAAAGGATTATACAAGTTTGTACAAAGCATGTGCAAATATTGTTCAACATCCTTAGTTATTAGGGAAATATAAATTTAAACCACAACAAGATATTACTACACAACTATCAGAACAGCTGTAATAAAAAATAACACTTTGTTTTCACAAAAATGTGGAGAAACTGGATCTTTTATACATTGCTGATGGGAATATACAGGATAAAGTCACTCTAGAAAATAGTCTAGCAGTTTCTTTGAAAAACTAAACATAGAGTTGCCAAACAATTCAGCAGTTGTACTCCAGGGAAATGTACATCTCAGAGAAAGGAAAACCTATGTTCACATGAAGACCTGCAAGCAAGTTTTCATAGCAGTTCTATTTGAAATGGGTAAAATTTAGAAAGAACTAAAATGTCCTCCAGTGGATAAATGGTTAAACAAATTGGGTTACATGCATACCATGGAATAACTATGCCGCAAAAAAAAACAAAAAAAAAAAACACAAAACCTGTTGATGCATGCAACTACTTGGGTAGATCTCAAGGGAGTTATGCTATGTTAAAAAAATCTTTCTGAAAGATCATATACCATATGATTTCCTTTATATAAGTTTTAAAGTAATAAAATTATAGAACTGGACAACAGATTAGTGATTGTCAGGTATTAGGGATCACAAAGTTCTTGTGAGGAGCATGAGAGAAGGGGAGGTAGGTATAACTCCAAAGGGATTGTTGTGGGGGATCTTTGTGAACAGTCCTGTACCTATGTTGTGATAGTGACCACATGAACTTATACATGGTGATAAAATTGAATAGCTCTACATACACACAAGTCCATGTGAAACTGGTGAAATCTGAATAAGGTCTGTTGATTGTACCACAGTCTCCTGGCGTTGACCTTGTACTATAGTAAGTTACATAAGGTGTTACCATCAGGGGTCCTGGGGAGGAAAAAATTTCCGATACCCTCAAGATTTCTTCCAGTTGGCCTGAGAATTAAATTGACATGAGACAGATTAACAGGAGAATATCAAATTTAATTATGTATGTACAGGAAATCTACATAAACATGAGATTTCAAAGACAGGCAAAATGAGGTATATATGACATTCTGGACTTAAGGAAAAAGGGGTATGAATCTGGAACTTCAAAGGGAAGGAAGGCAATTTATAGGAAGAATGGAAGGAGTAAATGTTTGGTAAACAAATGTTTGCTGGGCCATCCAGAAACAGTGGAACATAACATAGAGAGGACTTTGATCAAACAGGCTTTGCTAGGTTGCTGTCTACTGCACCTAGTTCATATTATACTGTAGTTATCTATGCTAATAGCTCTCTCCTGGAGCTGGTTCTCTCATTTTTTTTTTTTAGACCATTTAGGGAGAAGGCAAAAAAATAAATAAAACAAACTTGTTAAGTCTTTTGTTTCTTAAAAATAATCAGCCTAGGAGCGCCTGGGTGGCTGAGTCAGTTAAGTGTCTGCCTTCATCTCAGGTCATGATCCCAGGGTCCTGGAATCAAGTCCCACTTCGGGCTCCTTGCTCAGCAGGGAGCCTGCTTCTCCCTCTCCCTGTGCTGCTCCCCCTGCTTGTACTCTCTCTCTCTCTCTGTCAAATAAATTTTTTTAAAGATTTTTTATTTATTTATTTGAGAGAGAGAATGAGAGATAGAGAGCACGAGAGGGAAGAGGGTCAGAGGGAGAAGCAGACTCCCCGCTGAGCAGGGAGCCTGATGTGGGACTCGATCCTGGGACTCCAGGATCATGACCTGAGCTGAAGGCAGTTGCCCAACCAACTGAGCCACCCAGGTGCCCAAATAAATAAATTTTTTTAAAAAGTCTTAGAAAAGGGACGCCTGGGTGGCTCAGTCGGTTAAGCGTCTGCCTTCGGCTTAGGTCATGATCCCAGGGTCCTGGGATGGAGTCCCGCATCAGGCTCCTTGCTCAGCAGGGAGCCTGCTTCTCCCTCTGCCTGCCCCTCCCCCTGCTTGCGCACACTCTCTCTCTCTGACGAATAAATAAAATCCTTTTAAAAAAAGGTAAAAAAAATAACCAGCTTAAGAGAATATAAATGACATAAAATAATCTCCAAACTTTATTGTTATTTACAAGTGCTTTAACCAACTAAGCCATAGAGCTACCTCAACCTTTATTGTTATTTAAATGAAAAAAGAGAAATCACAATATAATATTCTGTATTATGTTAAATAGAAACCTGCACAAAGAACTAGAAGGATCCATATCAATATGCTAAGAGTGGTTACTTCTAGAAACCACCTAAATGTCCAGGGGAAAAATTGATCTCCAGGATATTTTCTTTTTTAAAGCAAGCAGCCTAAAATAATCCACATGCCAAAGAAACACTTTTTGGGGTAGCAAATTTTGCTCCTCTACATGGGAAACTGATTTGAGGGTATGCAGAATCTCTCTGTGCTATTTTTGTACTTTCTGTTAATGTACAATTATTTTAAAATAAATAACTTTTAAAAAATTTCCTCCTAATCCGGGTGCCTGGGTGGCTCAGTCAGTTAAGCATCTGCCTTCAGCTCAAGTCATGATCCCAGGGTCCTGGGATCAAGTCCCACATCGGGCTCCTTGCTCAGCAGGGAGCCTGCTTCTCCCTCTGCCTTCCACTCCCCCTGCTCATGCTCTCTCTCTGTCAAATAAATAAATAAAATCTTTTAAAAAAATTTCCTCCTAATCAGTACACTCATCCACAAAATGGATAATTAGCCCATAAAGATTTGGGCATATAGGCGAAAACATTTTAACTTCAGGTTTTGGTTTCTAAATAATCCAAATTGTTCTGTATAGGCAAACTCTGACTCATGTAACTGATAGCATAATCAAAAACTGTCACTTGTTTTCCTCAGGAAACATGAATATGTAATAGATTTAATTTACATAGTGAATTTATGTTCGTTATGTGGAATAATTACTGGTCTAGTTAATAAATCTTCATCTCTTCCTTTTGCATGCAGAAAGCATTTGCCAAAACCGTTTCTTTGCTGTTGCATTTTCTTTTTTTTTTTTTTTAAAGATTTTATTTATTTATTTGACAGAGAGAGACAGTGAGAGCAGGAACACAAGCAGGGGGAGTGGGAGAGGGAGAAGCAGGCTTCCCGCTGAGCAGGGAACCCAATGTGGGACTCCATCCCAGGACCCTGGGATCATGACCTGAGCCGAAGGCAGACGCTTAACGACTGAGCCACCCAGGCGCCCTGCTGTTGCATTTTCTTAAGGTCACTGTTTCTTCCACTGTGGTTTGCAATTGAAATGGTTAGAAATAGTCTAGCGAATTCCAAGAGATTAAAGCTTATACTTCTGTTTTATTTTGTCATATAAAATACCATAAAATAGGATTCTTGAGCAGTTTGATCATGTGTTTTTAAGTCCTAACCACAGATTTAATATATCAAATTCAATAAATATTTGAAATAAAAAGACCCATTGTTTCAAACATTAATGAATTATCCTTTATGTGCCATGTCATGTACATGTGAAAAATATTAATTTAACTTTGAGTTATCAGATCATCATTTCTGAGCACTGGTATTAATAATCATAGACTCTTATGGTTGATGGAGTCCTTAAACTTGGCTAGTATTTAAAAAATCATATTTGTTAAGAGTGGTTCTGTGGGGAAAATAGGGTTTTTGTATTTCATGGAATAGTTTGAGAAAAACTGCTAGAAACCAGCGTCCACCTAGTGAATAATTTTCAACAGAAGACTCACTTTTCATAACTTCTAACCATAGTAGTCATTTAATTACTATATGGCTCACTAGGTAATATATATTCCTAAAGGGGGTTTTCCCATTAGGATTTTTGTTTATTTTTATTTTTTTTTGGAGATTTATTTATCTGAGAGAGAGCACGTATGTGCACACGTGCGAGTGGGGGGGGAGGGGCAGAGGGAGAGAATCTCCAGCAGACTCCCCACTGAGTGCAGAGCCTGATACAGGGCTCGATCCCATGAACCATGAGATCATGACCAGAGACCAAACCAAGAGTCAGATGTTCAATCGATTGAGCCACCCAGATGCCCCAGGTTTTTATTTTTAAAGAACATACATTTTATATAGAAAATCAAATATTTCTCTATGTCTTAGGCAATAAATTATGAGTGCTCTTTTAGCAAACTGCCTCAGTGGTACGTCTTTGGCTGTTTTCCCTTCTGGCCTTTTTTGTGACTGTATTGAACCTTTTGAGGCTGAAGAGTCAACTTTAAAAATATGTTTTGTGGGGGCGCCTGGGTGGCTCAGTCATTAAGCGTCTGCCTTCGGCTCAGGTCATTATCCCAGGGTCCTGGGATCAAGCCCCACGTCAGGCTCCCTGCTCCACGGGTAGCCTGCTTCTCCGTCTCCCACTCCCCCTGCTTGTGTTCCCTCTCTCGCTGTGTCTCTCTCTGTCAAATAAATAAAATCTTTAAAAAATAATAAAAAAATAAAAACATCTGCTTTTTAATGATTAGATCATTTTGCTATATTGTGGCAAGCATTTCTGGACAATATTTAAAATAAGATAAATTTTACAAATGTCAAGTTTATAATTGAATTGCTAATCAAATCCTTTTGGCAGTTACTGTTCTGTAACTGCTGATGAATCTCTAAAGCTGAGGCAATTTATCATGACTATCGTAAGATCAACTCTGGAAAAAGAAAATCCTGATTTCTTTCATCTTATTGTTTTGCCTTTCAGAAAATGCAGAGAAGACTTACGTTTGCAATCTCTGCTTCTGAAAGTATGTGGGTATTTGTTAAACTTAAATGACTTATACTTGTTCATTATAATTTTAGGTATAAACATGGCTTGATATTACATAAAGTATGTTGGCCATAATCTTTCATATCATTTTACCCCTAAACCTCTCTTAATCTGGATTTCCCATCTCCTATGACTCAGGTATGGCTGTCATGTTTATATACTAGAGCTCTCAAAGCTCTCTGGCTTATATATTCAATTTTATCTTAATATCACATTCAGGAAGGGCGCCTGGGTGGCTCAGTCGTTAAGCATCTGCCTTAGGCTCAGGTCATGATCCCAGGGTCCTGGGATCGAGCCGCACATCGGGCTCCCTGCTCCACGGGAAGTCTGCTTCTCCCTTTCCCACTCCCGCTGCTTGTGTTCCCGCTCTCGCTGTGTCTCTCTCTGTCAAATAAATAAGTAAAGTCTTTTTTAAAAAATCACATTCAGGAAATGTAACACTATGAAAAACTGAGATGAGGGACTGTTCATTTTTTTATTCTGAAATAAGCAGCTTTTTTAGTTTCCCCCCCTTCCACTATATGGACTAAATTATGCTTCATGTTTTAAATCATTTTAGGGTTTTTTTCCCATATAAGTAACTACCTATTTCCTTTCAGATCTGCATTTTGCTAGCTTTTAAATTATGTAATTCATAAAATTTCTCAGGAAGCTGTAGAAATGGAAGTAGATGGTAGCAGATTTGGGGGGTTCAGGAGAAGCATAGTCTTTGATATATGGGAACTAGTAGATGGGACACCCATTCTATATACTAGGTCACAAGAATTTCAGAGTATAGTTACTAAAATTTAAGTGAAGAAGTAGAGGAGGGTAGTTCTTGGATATATTGAATGTCCGAGTTACCATTACACCATCTGTATGAATAAGGCTTGAAAATAGACTAAAACATAAATCTTCTGTGAGTATGGTTATTCTGAAAGAAATTTACATTATATAATGTGTCAAAAACACAAATTCCGAATTAGTAAGGACAAGTCTTTATTTGAAAGGATTCTTTCAAGGAGGAGGAAGGGACTATTGCAGTAGGTATTGGGGTCTATTCAAATAGAATGACCTGACAGATCTACAAGTATCTCACGTAGGGCCAAAAAAAAAGGATTTTCTTTTATTGGGAGGAATAAACAAGGCTACAGAAAGAACTTGAGTGCAAGAAGACAGGAGGACCCGTGCAAAGTAGAGGAGCTTCCCCAAGCTTTAGTTGACAAGCATCTTGTTCTGATTCATAAGTGCAGACAAGCAGTTGGGCTAATCACTTCTGAGACAAAGAATGGACATTTGGAGGGCCTGTCTGGCCTTATCATAGGTAAACAAAGAGCGGAGGGCATCTGTGAATCTTTTTTAAGTCATCTGGGGAAGGTGTTTCCATGCAGCAAGCTGTTTTCTGGAACACAAAGGGTGCTGTTTTCCAGGGTCAGAGGGCTCAACATTTTCCTTTGTGAGGGCTTTGAACAATCATTTGTATTCATTTTCCAGTCCTGTTATTCCTGATGCACTGACTGATTTTCTTTGGCAAGAAGTAGTTTTATTGTTACCGAAATTTTATGCATACTGAAACATTTTAATAAAGTTCATGCTCAATAATACGAGAGGAATAAAAAGAAACCCAAGAGGGAGGCTGTCCCCTTGCAATTTAAAACCTCTTTGGGGGGCGCCTGGGTGGCTCAGTTGGTTAAGCATCCGACTTTTGATCTCAGCTCAGGTCTTGATCTCAGGGTGGTGAGTTCAAGCCCCTCACTGGGCTCCACTCTGGTCATGGAGCCTACTTAAATAAACAAAAAACCTCTTTGGGATAGTATGATAGCTGTAGACTTAAAACAGTAACCGTGTTACCTGCCACCAAATGGAAGTCTGAATTAAGTTGTTGGTGAGAAAAGACACGGGCTGGAGGAAACTTGACATTTGAGTTTTTGCTCCTTAAGGGGCTGTCTTCACACTGGGTACAGGTGCTCCTGGGTGTTAAGAGACTTCTAAGCAATATTAGTCATGGATAGTTGCAAGGGAACCAGTTTCCAAATTCTTCTGTATGTATTCTTTCTAAAGTTGATATGCCCAGGAAAATGCCTGTAATGGACATACAGGTTCTTTCTTGTGTTCCCTTTCACAATTTCTTCTTCTGTCCTTATGTACAATGAGCCTTCTCAGAAATCCAGAATCGTAGCATGGTGTGTTGTAAGATGTGTTGGAATATGTACAGAAACCTCCAACATGCCAAACAACGAAGGAGTTTAAAAATTGGCATCAGTGTTGAGGAAGTAAGTCTCAAAGACCAGGTAACACATACTTTTTCAAGTCAGGTTGATTCTTGCTTTGCTTTTGACAAAATTAATGGAACCTATCAACTTGTTAGCTGATGGATCATTAACAGTAATTTTTAGGTCATTATGCAGTTTGTGGCATGTAACTCAGAAGAACTTTGCTTTAACAAAACCTCATCCATTCCTATCTTCTTGTTTTAATAATAGCTTTATTAGGATATAATTCACACACCACAAAATTTACTCCTTTAAATTGTACAATTCATTGGTTTCTTTATATTCAGAGTTGTGCAAGCACAAACATCACCACTATTTCCAGAACAGTTTCATCATCCCCAAAAGAAACCCCATACCTGTTAGTAGAAACCCACTATTTCCCCCCCCGCAAGCCTCTGGCAACTACTAATCTACATTCTGTCTCTACGGATTTGCCTATTCTGGACATATCATATAAATGGAGTCACGTCGTATGTAACCCTTGTGTCTGGCTTCTTTCACTTAACATGTTTTCAGAGTTCTTCCATGTTGTAGCATATATCCATTTTCATTCCTTTTTATGGCTGAATAATATTCCATTGTGTAGATAGGCCATATTTTATTTATCCATTAGTTGATGACTTTTGGGTTATAACAACTTTTTAGCTGCCATGAACATTCATGTACAGTCTACCCCCACTCATGAATTGTGATTTGAAAATTTGCCTGCTAAAAAAAAAAAGAAAATTTGCCTGCTCACTAAAATTTACTTGTCACCCCAAAACAGATACTCATGGCACTTTTACAATCATTCATAGACCTGTGCAGAGCAGCCAAAAATTTAAATCACTCAGGGCACATATTCCCAGCTGAGGTCAAACCAACTACGCTCTGCCTTTGTATTTTGGCTTGAGTGCCATGTAAACAAGTGTCCTTTTTGCCATCTATTTAGTGCCACAGTTTGGCATTTCTGTGCTTTTTGCTGATGGGTTTGCTGCTTCACATAGCCCCCAGGCATAATGCTGAACTGGTGTTCAACATTCCTAAGCACAGGAAGGCTGTGATGTGCCTTATAGAGAGAAGACATGTGTTAGAGAAGCTTCATTCAGGCATGAGTAAAGGACTCAGCTGTGAGTTTAATGTTGATGGATCGACGATACGTATTAAAGAAGGCATCTTTAAACAGAAATGCACATAAAATAAGGTTATGTATTGATTGGTTGACCAAAATGTGACCAGAGATGCACAGGAACCGAACGCTGGATCTCCTCTTGGAGCAGTGGTTCCATATTCACTCACTCAGTGTTCATGTGACTTTATAGAACATAACTACTGTGCATAATAAACATCGACTGTATGTATTTTTGTGTGGACACATATTTTCATTTCTCTTGGGTATATGCCTAAGAGTAGAATTGCTGGGTCATATGGTAATATCTGCTTGTTTTTGTGAACAAAGTTTGTGTTTACATCCATAAAAATTAGAGAATTTATGCTGAACCCTCTCTTATTCAACCAAGAGCAAGAGGTGAGATCTTTGTTGGGTGGGTGTGGGAACTGCCCTGGCTTAGAAGCCCATGACACAGAGGAGTCAATATCTCCTGTGACACATCCACAGGAATAGCTTCCAAAGGCCCCTCAAGAGGCATGTCCCAACTATAAGAAATCCCCACACTGAGTGGACTCCAAAGCTGTTCATTTACAGTTTTCCTAGAGTGGGTTCTTTCCTCTGTTCATGATACCAGCTTTCCATCATGTCCCACTTGCCCATTGCTCAGTTCTTCATGGTCAATTTATGGGATTGAATCTAGAGAGTTTAAGCCTTACCCACTAGGAAGGAAGTTGAGCCTATAAATGGGTTAAAGCTTAATGCTTTAAAAGTTGATGTTTTCTTATGAACTGTTGCTTTGTATTATCTTAATGCTTTACCTCTCTAGTAACATAAATAATTGACTACATAATTAAAAGATTTTAGTAATAGTACATCAGAAAGAGCAGTATGTATGAACAGAAGCAGTTTTGTGCTTCCTTTTGTAGTAAAGATTTCATCTGTAACCAAATGAAATCAACCTATTCTCCTTTTTAATTGCGGCCATGTACCGATCATCCATTATTTATAATGCCAGGCATTTTCTTTTTTTTTTTTTGAAGATTTTATTTATTTATTTGACAGAGAGAGACACAGCGAGAGAGGGAACACAAGCAGGGGGAGTGGGAGAGGGAGAAGCAGGTTTCCCGTGGAGCAGGGAGCCTGATGCGGGGCTCAATCCCAGGACCCTGGGATCATGACCGGAGCCGAAGGCAGACGCTCAACAACTGAGCCACCCAGGCGCCCTGATGCCAGGCATTTTCTTGGGTGCTGTTTGTATATGTCATCTCATTTAATCCTCAGAGAAATCCTGCAAAAAATATCTACATTTTGCAGAGGGTCTTGAAGATCAGAGAAGTTAAAGAACTTTTCAATTCATGCACAGAAGTAATAGAGCCAGGTGAACCCGTTAGTCTCTCTTTTGGACTCCAGAGCCCTTACCCTTTATATCCTACAACCTAGCTATCTTTGGCTTCATGCACCCCACCCTCCACAAAAAAGGAAAAGAGTGTGTGTGTGTGAATCGGAGGCAGAGATATTTTTGTTTTCTTCACCGCTTTACTCTGAGCGTCTAGAACTCTTTGTACACAAAGTAGTTATTTAGTAAATATTCACTGAGTGAATGAAGGAATGTCAGGTAAGATATGTGAATTTACTGAAGATTCTGGGGAATGGTACCACAAAAGAACAGTGATGAACAGAGGAACGTTTCTTCTCTGGGGGAAAAATTATATCTGTAAAGGGTAAATAGGCTGTTTTACACTTTCACGGTCAGGAGTCCAAAGCTGAGCTATAAACACACAATTCTATGTTTATCCCTTCTTACCTGGTCAGCGCTCTAGTATATCCAAACTGCTTTGCTGTGCAAGCTTGTTCTGTACATTGCTATAGTGAGGTCATGTAATTAGTTGTGGTAGGGGGTGGTGACCCTTCTCCTGTGAGAAAGAAGCCAAGTCTAGGTATCGTCAAGTAGATTCTGCAGTGATCCCAGAGATCAGGAAGTCTCAGGAATGGAGAAAAGACTTGGAAGATATTTCAGGGAAAAAATGTATCCAAGTGTGATTAATAAATGATATATAACTTCATTAGTCATCAGAGACATGCAAATTAAAACCACAGTGTGATACCACTGCATTCCCAACAAAATAGCTAAAAACAGACAATTCCAAGTGTTGATGAAGACAGAGCTGCCAGAACTCTTATTGCTGATAGGAGTGTAAATTAGTTCAGCCACTCTGGTGAACTGGGAATATCTACCAAAGCTGGCATATACATACCTTATGATCTAGCATTTCCACTCCTAGGCATATACCCAACTGAAATGCCTTAACATATGTCCACCAAAAAATACATACAAGAATACTTTTAGCAGAACTGTAATAGCCCTAAATAAGAAACACCCCAAATGTCCAACAACAGTGGAATGGCATAAATTGTAGTGAATTCATAGTGAGGTATTAAAAAGCAATGAGAGTGGATGAACCTTTGCTATACATAAAACACATGAGTCTCTTAAGCAAAATCATGAGTCAAAGAAGCCAGGCATAAAAGAGTACCTACCCTATGATCCCATTAATTAAAATGTAAAAACAGTATAACTGATCTATGACCTTTGAAATTAAAATAGTGGTTACCTCTGGGGGGAGGTAGTGACCGAGACGGGAGCATGATAGGGGCTTCTGAGATGCTGGTCATGTTCTATTTCTTGTTGTAGATGCTAGTTACCTGGATGAGTTCACAGAAAATTCATCAGAGTGTACACTTCTGTTTTATGTAAAAGGCATTGGGTATATGTTGTGTCAAGGGAAAGAGGGTAAAGCAGTTTGATTTTTGCCAGCCCATGTGGTAAGGGGAAAATATCTGTCCCGACTGTATGGATATTTTGCCTTAGTAGGGTATCTGGTTTGCTAGTTCATAGAAGCATTCATTCAGTTGGGGGCCGGGGGAGAGACTCATTAGATACCTATTCTGTGCAGAATGCTAAATGCTAGGGTGGGTATAGATAGGAATAAAATATAGAATAGCTTTAAATCTAGTAATCCAGACTGAAGATTCTCATTCTTTTTTTTTTTAAGATTTTATTTATTTATTTGAAAGAGAGAGAGCACAAACACAAAAGCAGGGGGAGCGGTAGAGGGAGAGGGAGAAGCAGGCTCCCCGCTGATCAGGGAGCCCAACACGGGGCTTGATCCCAGGACCCTGGGATCACGACCTGAGCCAAAGGCAGACACTTAACCATCTGAGCCACCAGGCGCCCCAAGATTCTCATTCCTGATAGTAAATAGTAAGAAGGGAGAGCAACTCAGGATACAGATGAATCTCGTTTTGTTATCCTTACTGGATACTTAAGAAATAATGAGAAATAGTACAGTTTGATGAATTTTCTGTGAACTCATCCAGGTAACTAACACCCGGAGCAATGCATTTGGTTCAAAATGCATCTAAAGTTACGACATGAGAAAGGCCATTTCTGAAATGCTTTTGGGAGAAAATTCCACTAGTCTATTTGAATTGGCCTTGTGTTGTCTGTAGTATTTGCCTTTATCTTGGCTTCTATTTCCTCCCTATCAATGGGGTAGATTTTATCTATTTTGTTTACTCTTCAGAAATAACTGCCAGGAAACGTTAAGACTACTGTTTGAGGAATGATGGCCAAATTGCTCATTTTTTAGTGCAGAGTCAGTAAGCAATACAGGCTTTCTGAAAAGGTTTGCCAATTTGTGTCTCTAATGTGTACCTAGTTGTTTTTTTTTAACACTTCTAATATATGAATGAAAATGTTACCAAGCTTTTCCTTTATCCCCACCTTAATTATTCGTACAATGGCTTTTTTTTTTAACTGAGCTTTGGAAACTAAGCTTTTATCTTTTTAATTTGATCATCTTTTCTCCTGTGTTATTTGAAAACAGTCTCTTTTGCATGAGACTAAGTACTAAGTACAGGACTATCCTGTTGAGTTCTTATTAAATCCAAAGAAAGTTTGAGGTTGTTAAATATTAAGTGAACTATAGCTAAAGGTTTCCCTATGGGTTTTTTTTTCTTTCGGTTTTTTTTTTTTTTTTTTTGGTTTTTTTTTTTTACAGATCCATTGTTGTAGGAAAAGCATGGGAAGAGTTGAAGTCAGACATTTCAAATCTGTCCTGTGTGATGTGTGACCTTGAGTTTCATAAACCTCACCTCTCCTAGGTGTCAGGTGAGGGTGATAATACTGTCCTCCCAGAGCTGGTGCCAAGATTAAGGGTGATGATCCCTGTGAAGCATCTTCAGTCATGATTAGCACTTTGTAGTTGGGCCATAATTTCCCTATCCTCCATTGAGACGACTCCTAGATTCATTCTGGAGTTATCTTCATCTGGCCCACCTCAACTCCATCTCTATAATTTCCCTTTACTTATTTTCATTATCTCATCTTCCTTTTATGTTTTTTTTTTAAATAAAGCTACTGTAAAGTAGTTTCTCTAGGTTCTGTCAACAACTGATTTTTTACTACTTCTAATACCGTTAAACAAAACAAATTTCCGAAATTTTTTTAAAAATAAAAAATGTTGAGGCACCTGGGTGACTCAGTAGGTTAAGCGTCTGCCTTGGGCTCAGGTCATGATCCTAGGGTCCTGGGATCGAGCCCTGTAAGGGGCTCCCTGCTCAGTGGGGAGTCTGCTTCTCCCCTCTGCCCTTCCCTGCCGCTTGTGCTCTCCCTCTCTGTCTTTCAAATAAATAAATAAAAATAAAAAGTGTCAGGGGCGCCCGGCTGGCTCAGTCAGTAGATTATGGGACTCTTGATCTCAGGGTTCTAAGTTTGAGCCCCACCTTATGGGTAGAGATTACTTAAAAATAGAATCTTTTAAAAATAGAAATAAAAAAAGTCAAACATGCTTTTTCATGTCTTGTTTCAAACTCTCTACGCCCAGGGTGGCTGATAAATTTTCCACTCATAAGTCTGAGATGTGTTTAGTAAGGACTGCTGATTTGGTGAGAATGGGCCCATTTATGTTCTAACTTGCTGTATATTGACATCTGGCTAGTTTACTAAATGAAACTGTTCTTTTCCCTAATGTATATTTCTGACTTAGATTTAGTTTGAGGACATTTTTATGTTTGCTTTTTTCTTAAAATTTCTCTCAGGATTATTAACTGAGATCATCAAGTGATTTTTCCTCTCCCATTCAGATTTTAGGTGGTGGCTACTTTCTGTTGGAGTTTTCTCTAAAGTAATCAAAGTAAATGAATTAGTATAATTCTTTTGAAGCGTATTTTTTGTCTTACTATATTGCTAACACTTAAAAGGAACTGATCATGGTTTTACCAATGTACATTTAAAAGGATGGAAATTTATCAGGAAATCCTACTAAGTAATTAATAATTATTAAAATGAAGCCAAGAATAATTAAAGGACTCAAATTACAGTAAAGTGATATATATGTCTTCTTTTAAGTGAAATTTGGCAACTGTTAGGCTAGCCATCCTCAAAATCTGATATTTGAAAACTCATCTCAACCAGAGGCCAGAGTGGTATGGTGACACAGATGTGTGTAATACAGAAAATGTCCCATCATGCTCACAGAATAACTGGCACAGTTTTGTTTCCACCACATTGTACTGATCAGGGAAGTCACAGAGCCCACCTGGATTGAAAGGGGAGGGGATGTAGAACCCACCTTTAAATAGGAGAGATGACAAAAAATTTCTGGCTACCTTTGTTTTTTTCTTTATTATGTTAAGTTAGCCACCATACAGTACATCATTAGTTTTTGATGTAGTGTTCAGTGATTCATTAGTTGCATATAACACTCAGTGCTCATTACAGCATGTGCCCTCCTTAATACCCATCACCCGGGCTCCTCCCATCCCCCTCCCCTCCCCTCCGAAACCCTCAGTTTGTTTCCCCGGAGTCCATAGTCTCTCATGGTTTGTCTCCCTCTCTGATTTCCCCCTCTTCAGTTCTGGCCACCTTTAAGCTGCCACACCAGGAAATTTTTAAACTTTGTTGCCTTAATTTTTTTTTAAAGATTTTATTTATTTATTTGAGGGAGAGAATGAGAGAGAGAGCACATGAGAGAGGGGAGGGTCAGAGGGAGAAGCAGACTCCCCACTGAGCAGGGAGCCCGATGTGGGACTCGATCCCTGGACTCCAGGATCACGACCCGAGCCGAAGGCAGTCGCCCAACCAACTGAGCCACCCAGGCGCCCTGTTGCCTTAATGTTTGAGTGAGTAGCTGGTGCTACTTTATTCCAAAGCAGTACTAAAAATTCTACCATAGGATCAAATGTCCCCAGTTCAGTACCAATTCAGGTTACAAATGACAGCAGTGAATAATTTGTCACTTTGAATAGACTAAAATAAAGACATTCTGTGTTCTGCAATTAGAAACTAAAATCTAGTCTGGCACTGTTTGCTAAAACCAAATTTTAATATTTTTTGTAATCAAAAGATAAATTATTTTAGGCAGGCTGTTTATTGTAATATGGTTTTGACACTCTTCTCAGAAGAATAATAGGAGGAAACAGGTAGTGAATACCTTTTGAACTGTAAAGTGCTTTTCATTTTTAGCGAGAGATTTAGGTCTGTAAACCAATTTGGAAGAACAGTTCACTGTGCTCTCTTGCTGGCGGGACTTGGACATTTGCCCTCTGGAGTCCAGGAGAAGACATCCTTAGGGAGATGCCTCGCTTCTGAACTTGCAGCATGCCGACCAAGAGGGTGCTGGAGAAAGGTGTTTGCAGGAGGCTATCTACCAGTTGCACTCTGCTGCAAAGTTGCCTGGGGGTTCCGTGGGAAGCTGGTTACAGGGAGGGCGCCCTTACCAGTAGCGCTCTGCTGCAAAGCCACCTGCCCGTGGAAAGGTGCCATGTGCTGCTAGCCCCCGGGCACTGTGGATAAACTGCACACACTGCAAAAGCCTGATGAGAAAAACACTGGGACCAAGAGGGCAAGCCTCTTTCTCCTCCAGTGTCCCTCCGTTGCCCTCTACCAAGGAAGTTTCATTTTGTGCCAGCTGGAAAAATATTTATAGAGTCCAGCTCCTATAGTTCAGGGCAGGCAGTGATGGGTGGGTTTGGAGCTGAGAGACAATGGATTTATGACTGGCATGGGGATGGTGTGTGTGGCAGTGAGTATACTTTTGATGAGCCTATTGTATTAAGCAGCACCATCTGTGATACTTGGCAGTGCTTTTATTTTGCTTTTCTTTTTCTCCTGTTCCTTATTCCCCTTAAATGATTACTAACTAAATATTTCAAAGTAGAATTTTTGTATGGTTATCATCACTTCAGCATAATTAAATTTTAAAAATCAACTTCTACCTGAAAAATCATCCACTTAAATAGAATAGACCCATGATTTGATTTTAGATATTAGATTAGTCCATGTTACATATTTGTTCCTATGATATTAGGATTTCACATATGTTACCTAAGTAGATTGTGTAGAATAACATTGAATGTCCAAATGAGTTTTGGTGAAAGCATTATTACTCTGTGTGTTAAAAGTCAGAATGTTGCTCTGAAAATCGAGTTTAAAGTACAATATGGGGAAGGGAGTGTGATCAGATGGGTCTCTTTAGTACTCTGCAGTAGGGCCACTGATCCTTTGTTACCTTATTTTAATAACACGAATCTTATACCTCTCTCTTTTCCATTCCCACTTACCAGTGTCACAACCGCGTCCTAATCTCCTCATTGCCCGACTACTGCAAGAATCTTCTTAGAGGGTTCTCTCCAGTCCCACCCCGTCTCTAGTTTATTCTGCTGACTGCTGGCATTTTTATCTTCCTTAATTACTACTTTCATCATTTTTCCCAATCTTGGGAATGTATAATTAATAATGGTTCTCCCTGTTGCCCTACTGCTTTAGGATTGAATTGAAATTCTGCTGTTTGATTTTCTGGTTTTCGGTTTCTAGATCCACATTACCAGGCCAATCTTACTTCCCATCATGAATCCTTTGTTGGATTTATTTAACAGACTTTTGTTAACTTATTACCATATGTCAGGTACTGAGAAGACAAAAATGAACCTACCCTGAAGAGGTCACAGTGCAGTCAGGGAGGCATGCAAATAAAATGATTGTTGCATTGTATGGAAGGCTAAATAATGTTCCCCCACCCCCAGAAGATGTTCCTGTCCTAATCGCGGAACCTGTGACTATGTTACCTTACATTCAAAAGAGACTTTGTAGATGGGACTGAATTAAGGATCTTGAGATGGGGAGATTATTCTGGATTATCTGGATTATTAATGTAATCACAAGGGTATTTATAAGAGGGAGGCAGAGGGAGATTTAATTATAAGAAAAGGCAGTGTGACCAAAGAAGCTGAGATTGGGGTGACACAACCATGTGCCAAGGAATGTGAGCAGCCTCTAGAAGCTGGAAGAGGCAATGAGCTGATTGTCCCCGCGGAGCCTCCAGGAGGAACCAGCCCTGCTCACACCTTAATTTGGCCCTGAAAGACTCATTGCAGACTTCTGACCTCCAAAACTGTAAATGAATAACTTTGTGGTATTTTAGGCCACAAGGTTTGAGGTAATTTGACAGTAAAAAATTAACACACGGTGTAATAAATAGAAAACTGTAAGCATTCCCAGCTGTAGCAGAGAGAGGAAAGTGACAAATTCTGTTGTGACAAAATGAGGCTATTCACAAATGGACTTAGTGGGGTAGGACATTGAAAGTAAGGGAAAAGTGTGTGTAGAGATGCAGAGCCGTGAATTATTAGCCAGGCAGGCATGTTCAGGAAAGTGCAAGTAGTTTGATTTTGTTGGAGTTGAGGCAGAAGGGAGGGTGAGAGATACACCAGTTAGGGTATGAATGCCTTGTGAGCAGTACTAAGAAGCTTGAACTGTGTTGTCTAGGCACTGGGGAGCCACTGGTAGGCTTTAGGTAGGAGAGTCACTCGGTCAGATATGTATTTTAGGAAGGCCAGTCAGGTAGTACTGTGGAGGAGGCTACCTAAGGAGAGAGGAGTAGCTAGAGAGTTGCAGTAATCAACACAAAGAGGTAGGTACCTGAATTAAAGCTTCGGCAGTAGGGCCAGATTTTGAGACGTTGGATAGCCACGCTCTTTCTTTTATTCAGTTAGACACTGTCCAGTGGTAGGTGGGTCTGAGAGAATACATGAGTCTTGTACATGTTGACTTGGAGGAGCCTTTGAGATCTAAATATTGATGATCAGTAGGCAGTTAGATATTTTAGTCTCAAACTTAGGACCAAGGTCAGAGCAAAAGAGAAAAGACTTGAGAATCATCATCATGTAGGTAAGAGATGAAATTCTAGAAAAATACACGATGCTTAAAGACAACAATGAAAATAAAACACAGTCAAGATTAGGATCCTGAGGAACAGTTACCTTGGAAGAAAGGATGGGCCAAGGCCAAGAAGGAGAAACCAGGATGCGGAGAGAGGTAAGAAAATTATCATTAGAGAATGCGGTCACAGAAGCTGAAAGGGAAGGTTTTCTGTGGTTTCAAATGCTATAAAAAGGCCAAATGATGGAAGAACTGCGATGTCCATGGAATTTGCCAACATAGAAATCAGTTGGAACCTTGGCCAGAGTACTTTCAGTGTTGTAGTGAGGATGGAAGTCAGATTGTAGTAGGCTGAAGAGAAGGACTGGGTAGTGAAAGTGGGGAGAGTAAATGTAGAATAATTTTCAAGAGGCTAGACTAGGAAGAGGAGAGATAGGGGTAGGTAAGGGACATGTGAAATAGGAGTTGAGATTAAGGTGGGAGGGACCTCACCATTTTATGCTAGGGGGAAAGAGCTAATAGAAAGGAAAAGGATGTACCAGTAGAGTGATGTCTTTGATAAGCAGCAGGTGGAGGATGGATCTAAAGCATAGATGAGAGATGGGCTCTTCTTCCACCGAGACAAAAGGAAGTGGAAATACAGATAGAGCTGGGTCTGCAGGCAAGAGGAGGAAGCAGTGGCTGTCCCTCAGCTGATGGCCTGAGTCTCTTGGAAGAAGAGCCACCTGCTGAGAACAGTGGTGATAGAGAGTGGAGAGAGAGAGTTTGTAATAGCACTTTTGAGGAATGGAAGGGAGATATGAGGAGAAATTGCTAGGTTGCCTCGGGCCCAGCTGAGGCTAGATGCAAGAAGTTTGTAGCAGTACCCATCAACATGCTGATAGACTTCCCTCAGCAGCACTGGTCAACCTGCAACCAAGGAGATGAGAATTGTGTAGGTAGATTGCACCAGAGTAGGAGGTATTACACACAGCAGACATGATGGACGAAGGAATCAAGAGAACTAAAAGTAATGGCAAGAAAAAAGACCATAAAGCTGGATGGGGACGTAAGTTTTCAGAGGTGTAACAAAAATATTTTAGTTGGTGAGTCTGTCACCAGTCACAAGCTGTGGTGACACGTGTAAGAGCAACTTTGGTACCATAAGGACAAAGGAGTTAGTTTTAGGAAGCCGGGGTTCAAATTTGACTTTGGGAAAGTCACTTTTAAGCAAGCTTGAATTTTTATACATAATAAGTGTTCAACAGATGTTTTTAAAAATGTGGAATTTAAGAAATAAAACAGATGACCATGGGGGAAGGGAAGGAAAAATAAAATAAGATGAAAATTAAGAGGGAGGCAAATCATGAGACTTTTTTTTTTTTTAAGATTTTACTTATTTATTTGACAGAGAAGAGAGAGCGTGAGCATAAGCAGGGGGAGCAGTGGAGGGAGAGGGAGAAGCAGGCTCCCTGCTGAGCAGGGAGCCCTACGCCAGGCTCGATTCCAGGACCCTGGGATCATGACCTGAGCCGAAGGCAGATGCCCAACCGACTGAGCCACCCAGGCGCCCCCATAAGAGACTCTTAATGAGAGGAAACAAACTGAGGGTTGCTGGAGGGGAGTTGGGTCGGGGGAAGGGATAATTGGGTGATGGACATTAAGGCAGGCACTTGATGGAATGAGCATGGGGTGTTGTATGCAACTGATGAATCAATCACTAAATTCTACCTCTGAAACTAATAAAAAAATTTTAAATAAAGTAAAATGTCAATAAATGGGAAGGTACAGCATGACCCATCATTACACATGTCATTTGAGCACAAACAAAATCAAGAATGCATTTTCATTGAGGGCTAATGGGCCGTTTTGATCAAAACATTTTGCTTCACTACATGGTATCCTGGGTACTATGGCTGCATAACAAATTACCGTAAAACTTGGTGGCATAAAACATCTGTTTAATATGCTCACAATTTCTGGGGGTATCAGTTTGGACAGGGCACAGCAGGAATACAGTTTCTTTCTTCCACAATGTCTGGGGCATAAGCTGGAAAACTTGGAGGCTAGAGACTGGAATAATCTGCAGGCTTATTCATGTAGCTTGCAGTTGATGCTGGCTGTTGACTAGGAGACCTTAATTGGGACTCTTGGTCACTCTTCATATGGCCTCTCCATGTTGAGAAGCAGCTGCCAAGTTCCAAGGGTGAATGTTGAGAGGGAGAAAACACCAAGTTGAAGTGATACCATCCTCAATGACTCGAGAACATGAAATATGCCATGTCTTCTTGGGAAATGGTATGGTTCAGTTTGGTACAGTTTTCAAAAGTGTTGAGGCTGTTTTAGGTCCTTTACATTTCTATTTTAATAATGAGTAATTTTATCTATTTCTGCAAAAAAACCACATAGCATTATGATTGGGGTTACTTTGAATCTGTATAATTTGGAAAGAATGAAAATCTTAATATTATTTGAGTCCATAAACATAGTATATTTCTCCGTTTATACAGCTCTTTACTTTCAGCAACATTTGCATATTTTTAAGAGTAGAGATTTTATGCGTATTTCATCAAATTTATTTCTAGGACCTCATGTTTTTGTAAATGGTACTTTTAATTTTTTATTTAACAGTTGCTGAGAGCATATGGAAAGAAAGACAGTTGATTCTCATATATTGATCTTACATTCATGTCTTGCTAAAATCATTAGTTCTAGTGCTTCCTAAAGATTCCTTAGGATTTTCTGTTTGCACATTGTGTTATGTGCAAATAAAGGCACTTTTTTTTTTTTCTTTCCATTTTGTATGTCTTTTGTTCCTTTTTCTTAACTACCTGGCTAGGACATCCAGTTATGATCTTGGAGGGGAAAGTATTCAGTCTCTCATCATTAAGTATGATATTAGCTATGCGTTTTTTATAAATGCTCTTTATTAGGTTCAGGAATTTTTCTCTTCGTAATTTGTTGAAATTATCATGGACAAGTGTCGAATTTCTTAAAATGCTTTTCTTATGTATTGAGATTTAGTCACATTGATTTTTTTTAATATTAAAACAATCTTCTATTCCTAGGATAAACCTCATTTGGTCAGAATGTATTAGGCTTTTGATATGTTGATAGAGTCCAAAAACTACTATTTTTAAGAAGAAAAGGATTTTTGCATCAATGGTTATGAAAAATTTTGCTTTCTAGTTGTTTTTAAGTTTTTACTGGCTTTGGTATGAGTAGAATCAGGTCATTCTGGTCTTGTATAATGAACTGCTTTATCCTTTTTTTAAGTTTATATTGAGCTGGTATTACTTTTTCTTAATTTATGGTGAAATCCACCAGTGACGCTATTTGGGCCTGAGATTTTCTTTGTGGGGAGATTTAAAATTATATATTAAATTTCTGTAACAGGTTCAGGGCTATTCAGATTATTCTATTCTTTCAGTTTTGGTAATTTGAATATTTTCAGGTATTTGTCAATTTTATTTGTAGGATTTATTAATGTATCTTGTTTATAGTATTTCTTAAGATTTTCCTATCTGACATAGATGTTCTTTTCCTTCCCAGTATTGATAATGTTTTCTTCTCTCTTTTTCCTTGATCAGTTTAGCTAGGGATTTATTATTGATCTTTACAGAGAACAAGCTTTTCGTATCATTGACTTATTTGTTCATTTTGTAGGTCATTAACTTTTTATTGTATTTACTTTGTGTTTAATATGCTGTTTTTCTATCTTAGAATGGAAACGTAAGTCTTTGTTTTTGGGCTTTTTAATCACTTCTAATGTAAGCATTTAAATGTATAAATTTCTGTCTTAAAAATTGTCTTAGCTGCATCCCGCAAGTTTTTTTTTTAAGGTCAAAATATTTTCTAGTTTCCCTTGTGTGATACCTTCTTTGTTCAGTGGGTTATTCTGCAGTGTGTTTTTGAATTTTTGAATAATTGCAGTTCTTCTAACTCTGACAACCACCAGTCTGTTCTCTGTATCTGTGAGTTGTTTTTTTCCCTTAGATTCCACAGATAAGTGAGATCATATGGTATTTGTCTTTCTCTGACTTATGTCGCTTAGCATAGAGCCCTCAAGGTCCATCTGTGTTGTCACAAATGGCAAGATTTTTCTTTTTTGTGGCTGAGTAATATTCCATGTATATTTTCTCTCTATCTCTCTCTCCCCCCTTCACTTTCCATTCATCCGTCAGTGGACACTTAGGTTGTTTCCATATCTTGGCTGTTGTAAATAATACTGCAATGAACATGAGGGTACAGATATCTTTTCAAGTTAGTGTTTTTGTTTTCTTCAGATAAATACCCAGAAGTGGAATTGCTGGCTCATACGGCAATTCTACTTTTAATTTTCTGAGATGTCACCATACTGTTTCCCATCGTGGCTGTACCAATTTACATTACTACCAATAGTGCACGAGGGTTTCCTTTTCTCCACATCCACACTAACACTTGTTATTTCTTGTCTCAAAAAGATGATAGCCATTCTGATAGGCATGAGATGATATCTCATTGCAGTTTTGATTTACATTTTCCTGAATATTAATGCTGTTGAACATCTTTTCATGTACCTATTGGTCATCTGGATGTCTTCTTTGGATAATTGTCTATGACAATCTTCTGCCCATTTTTTATTTTTTTTAAAGATTTTATTTATTTGAGAGCGAGCGAGAGTGTGAGCACAAGCAGCAGAGCGGCAGAGGCAGAGAGAGCCCGACACGGGGCTTGATCCCAGGACCCTGGGATCATGACCCCCAAGCCAAAGGCAGACGCTTAACTGACTGAGTCACCCAGGTGCCCCTTTCTGCCCATTTTTTAATTGGGTTGTTTCTTTTGCTATTGAGTTGTAAGAGTTCTTCATATATTTTGGATATTAACCCCTTATCAGATACATGGTTTGCAAATATTTTCTCCCATTCACTAGGTTGCCTTGTATTATATTTTCTTGATAAATTGATCCTTTTTATCATTATGAGATGCCTTTCTTTGTCCTAACGTCTGCTTTTCCTGGTGTTAATATAGACACTTCAGCTTTTGAGGATTAGTACTTGAACGGTGTATTTTTTTCCATATTTAAGCCTTTAACCTATTTCTTCACATTTAAAAAGTTTCCTATAGAACACATGTTGTTGGGTCTTGCTTTTTAAAAAAAAAAAATCTGCTTTAACAATTTATCTTTTAATTGAAGTATTTAGACCACTTACATATAATGTAACTATTGGTGTGATTGGGTTTGATTTCATTTTTTTAATCTTCTTTTCCTCGTATCTGTTTCATGGTCTTTTCCCCATTATTTCCTACCACCTTTAGATTTGTTGAGTATTTTTTGACATGCTAGTTTATTCTCACTGTTTGCTTCTTGGTAAATTTCTTTTTTATGTGGTTGCTCTAGGGTTTAAAATGTACATCTTTAATTTATCACAGTTTGCATTCAAATAACATTTTACCACTGCACCTATAGTATAAGCTCCTTAGAACATATATCTCCATTTGGCCTCTTCCCATCCTTTACACTATTGTTTTCATAACTTTTGCTTCTATATATGTTAAACATTACATACATTGTTGTTATTTTTACCTTAAAGAATTTTTTGTCTTAGTTTGACAGTTTTATTTCAATATAATTGACCTCCAATAAACTACACATACATAAAGTGTATAGTTTGGTAAGTTTTGACGTACATATAAACCTGCTAAACCATCAATGCAATTAAGATAATGAATATATCCATCAGGACTAAAAGTTTCCCTTATGGACATTTGTAATTTCACCCTCCTTACTTTCCCTGCATTCCCCTGAAACTCCAGCCATTTTCCAGACAACTACTGATTTTGTTTCTGTCACTATAAATTAGCTTATGTTTTCTAGAGTGTCATATAAATGGAATTGTACACTTTGGTTGGGCTGCCGTAGCTTGTATCAATAGTTGATTCTTGTTAATTGCTAGGTAGCATTCCATTATATGGATATACCACAGTTTGCTTATTCGTTGACCTGTTGGTAGACATGTGGGTTGCTTCTGATTTGGGGCTATTGCAAGTAAACTTGCTATGAAATTCAATTATGTATATATCCCTTTATTTCTCTTGGGTAAATGACTGAGTGTAATGGCTGAATCATGGTACATGTATGTTTATCTTTTTTAAGAAACTGCCTGTTTTCTGAAGTGATTGTATCATTTTGCATTTCTACCAGCAGTATATGAGTTCCTCTACATCCTTGACAACACTTGCTCTGATAAGTCTTTTTGATTTTAGCCAAACTACTAAGGATGTATTGGTATCCCTTGTACTACTTATTTGTATTTCCCTAATGACTAATGATGTTGAGCATTATTTCATGTGCTTCTTTTACATCTGCATATCTTCTTTGTTGAGATGTCTGTTCACACATTTTGCCCTTATTGTATTCAGTTGTTTTCTTGTTGAATTATGAGAGTTCTTTATAAATTCTGGATGTAAGGCCTTTATAAGATACCAGATTTGCAAGTATTTTTACCCAGTCAGTGACTTTTAGTTTTCTCAACAGTGTCTTTTGAAGATGCAAAATCATGATGAAGTCCAGTTTGTCAATTTGTTCTTTTATGGGTCACACTTTTGGTTGTTTCTAAGAAATCTTTGCCTAACTGAAGGTCAGTCAGAAAGGTTTCCTCCTATGTTTTTTCCTAGAAGTTTAATAGTTTTAGGTTTTATATTTAGGTCTGTGATCCATTTTGAGTTAGTATTTGTATGTGGTACAAAGTGAGGATACAAATTCTTTTTCTTTTTACATATGAATACACAGTTGTTCCAGAACTCTTTATTGAATAGACTCTTCATTTTCCATTGAACTCTACTTGTAACTTTGTTAAAAGTTGGTGGTACATATAAGTATGGGTCTGTTCTAAAACTCTCTATTCTGGGGGCCCCTGGGTGGCTCAGTCAGTTAAGCAGCTGCCTTCGGCTCAGGTCATGATCCCAGGGTCCTGGGATCAAGCCCCACATCAGGCTCCTTGCTCATTGGGGAGCCTGCTTCTCCCCTGCTTGCCACTCCCCCTGATTGTGCACATGCTCTCTCTCTCAAATAAAATCTTAAAAAAAAATAACTATATTCTGTTCCATTGACCTATTTGTCTGTCTTTAGGGCAATAACATGTTGTCTTGATTATTATAATTTTAAATAAGTCTTGAACTCAGTACATCAACTTTGTTTTACTTTATCAAATTTGTTTATCTTTTTTTATGTCCTTTGCATTTCCATATGAATTTTAGAATTAGTTTGTCAGTTTCTGCCGCAAAAAAGCCTCCTGGGATTTTGATAGGGATTCTGTAGAATACAGGGAGTTCTTATCTTTGCATAGTACTGTGTTAACTGAAACATGGACATATTGGAACGAAGTCCTCACCTTGCAGGGTTCTAACATGAACACTTTTTCATTTAACACAGTACTGTGCAAAGCAGGTACAGACTGTTTATAGAATAATTTGAGAAGAACTGAGTGCTGTGGTCCTAATGTTTGTCCCCTCTCCACCAAATTCATATGTTAAAATTCTAGTGCCCCATGTGATGGTATTAGGAAATGAGACCTTTCAGAAATGATTAGGTCATGAGGATGGGAGTTCTTGTGAATGGGTTCAGTCCTCTTATAAAAGAGGCAACACAGTGCTCCTTAGCCTCCTTCCACCATAAGAGGACATATCAAAAAGGCACTGGCCACAAACCAGGAAGAGGTCTCACCAGAATGCAACTATGCTGGTACCTTAATCTTGGACTTCCCAGCCTCCAGACCTGTGAGAAATAAATTCCTGTTTATAAACTACCCAGTCTGTGGTATTTTGTTATAGCAGCCCAAACAGGCTATTACTAACATGTTAACAATATTGAGTCTTCCAACCCATCAACAGCATATCTCTTTTATTTGTATTTTTAAAAATATCTCTCAGCAGCATTAGTTTTTAATGTAAATGTTTTTCACATATTTTGTAAGATTTATCTCTATGTATTTCCTATATTTGATATGATTGTAAATGGTACTTTTTTAGTTTCATATTTTTGCTGCTAGAATATATAAATCCAGTTGATTTATATATCAGTCTTCTGCAGTCTTGCTAAACTCAGTGAATCTAGTAGCTTTTTTGTAGATTTCTTATGATATTTTACGTGAAAGAGTATGTCAGTTATGTCATCTTTAATATAGTGAACATTACCTCCTTTCCAATCTAGACTTCTCTTGTTTGCTTTTCTTGCCTTATTGCATTGGCTAGAACCTCCAGTATAATGGTGAATAGAAGTCATAAGAGCAGACATTGTCTTATTCCTGATCTTATACCATGAAGTATGATGTTAGCTGTATGTCTTTTGTGGCTAACCATTTTCAAGTTGAAGAAGTTGCCTTCTATTAGATGAGTTTTTTTGTTGGTTTTTTGTTGTTGTTTTTAATCAGGAATGGATGATTTTGTCAGATTATTTTTCTGCATTTATTGAGATAATCATGAGTATTTTTCTTTTTAGTTTATTAGTGTGGTGAATTATATTTTTATAATAATAAACCTATATTCTTGGAAATTGGGTGTTTGTAGTTTTCTCTTTCTTTTGTAGTATCTTTGCCTGGTTTTGGTGTCATGAGACTGCCAACCTCATGGAATGAGTTGGGAAGTGTTCCTGCCTTTTCAGTTTTGGGAGAATGATTTGTGTAATGTTGATATTTATATGTCTGGTAGAATTCATAAGTGAAGCCATCTGGGTCTGAAGTATATTGTTTTTTTTGAGGGATGGGTTTTAACTAAAAAATGTATTTTTAATATAGTATAGGACCATTCAGTTTATTTCTACTTGAGTTTGGAAGTTTGTCTTTCATGGAACCTGTACATTTTATCTAAGTAGGTGAATTTATTGGCATGAAGTTGTTTATAACGTTTATTATCCTTATTATATCCAAAGCCTTCTCTTTGTTCATAGTATTAGTAACTCATACCTCTTTTTCTTTTTGTCTTGATAACTCTGGCCAGAAGTTTATCAATTTCATTGACCTATTTCAAGAATCAGGGATTTTTTTTCTGTTTTTCTATTTCATTTATTCTCACTTTGGGCTTTATTTTTTTCCCCTTTCATAGCCTTATTTTGGTTTCATTTGTTCATCTTTTGCTAATTTCTTAATTTGCAAACTAAAATCATTGAGTTGAGACCTTTTTTTTTTTTTTAGAGGGGGAGGAGGGGCAGAGGGAGAGAGAGAATCTTAAGCAGGCTCCACACCTAGCATGGAGCCCAGTATAGGGCTTTATCACATTGACCCTGAGATCATGACCTGAGCTGAAATAAAGAGTTGGATGCTTAACCTACTGAGCCACCCAGGTGCCCCTGAGACCTTTCTTCTTTACTAATGTAGGTGTTTAATGCTATAAATTTCACCCTAAGTTCTGCTTTAGTGATATTTTATATTTTTATTTAGTTCAGAAAATTTTCAGTTTTCTCTTTTGATTTCTGCTTTGACCCATGGGTTATTTAGAAGTGTGTTATTTAATTTCCAAATATTTAAACTCAAATATCGAGTTCTCATTTCATTATGATCAGAGAACACACTCTGTATGACTTGAATATGAATGAATAAATTTTAAATTTATTGAAACATTTTTTTAGTGGCCCCCAATATGGCCCATTTTGGCAAATGTTCCATGTGCAGTTAAATAGAAGATATAATTTCCTCTTGTGTAGTGTTCTAAGAATATTATTTCAAGTTAACCAATAGGATTGTTCAACTCTTCTATATCCTCATTGATTTTCTGCCTATTTGTTTTATCCATTATAATTGTCTATTTCTTCATGTTCTATCATTTTGGTCTTTCCTGTATTATGAAGCTCTGTGATTAGGTGCACATACTTTTAGGAATGTTATGCCCTCGTGATGACTTGACTGCATTGTTACTATGACCTTTTGTTTGTTTGTTTTTCCTTTTGCACTGTGGTTTTTTTCTTCTGGCTGCTTTTAAAATTTTCTTTTTATCACTGGTTTTATGCAGTTCATTAGTGATGTGCCTTGGTGACTTGTGTGGTTTTGTTTTTGTTTTGTTTCAAACAAAACAAAAACAAAAACAAACTTTTGTATTTTAATCTGCTTAAGGTACTTTGAGTTTCTTGTATTGGTATGCAAATTTGGACATTATTTCTTGAGGGATTTTAATTCTGTTTCTACCTGCCTCTCTTCTCTTTGGGGGCTTTATATGTTAGACCCCTTAATATTGTCCCACATGTCACTGAGCTTCTGTATTTTAATCTCAGTCTTTTTTCTCTTGAGAAATGTGCTTTATATCAGGGCAATTTCTGTGCCATGTCTTTAAGTTCACCATTTCATGCATTGTCTAATCTTCTGTTTAGTTCATCCAGTGAGCTTTTCATTTAAGGTAACGTATTTTCTTCAACTCTAGAAGCTCCTTTGTGTTCTTTTTTATTTTTTCTATTTCTTTCCTCATAATGTTCATGCTTTCTTTTAAATCCTTGAGCATATTCCCAGGATACTTTGAAGTTTCTGCCTTATGTAATGTCTTCATGTCTGCCATTTATAAGGTCCGTTTGTGTTGATTAGCTTTTTTGTTGTTACATTTTACAGTTTGCTGCCTCCTTTGATTAGACCTGATCTAGAGTAGCCTTTATTGTAGGGCTTAATTGAGCTCCATACTTAGATGTGACCTTTCTTAGGTCTCTACTGATTGTCTTTAGAGTTTAGCGAGGCCTCTCTAGAACTGATTAGAACTCCAGTGTCTCTGTGCTCTCTTTGCCCAGTCTCATGGAGTTTCAACCTATGCATGCACAAATTATTATTAAGGTAAAGACGCATAGTGTTCTTTGTGCAGATAGGGAACTTTTTCTGTACTTAGCTTCATTATCTTTGGTATTCTGCCCTGAACATTCCATCTACCTCACAGTTCTTCCTGAACTGTGATCTTTATGTCCTCAACTCAGTGACACTGCCATGCTCTGCTTTGTTTCCCCTTTTGTACTGGGAATTGGGAAATGCTTCCAGAAAGAAGCCAGGCCTGTCATTAAGCATTCACTCCATTCATTTTCCCTCCCATAGGAATCATAATCCTTTACTGCCTGTTGTCCCAATGACTGAAAATATTCAGACTTTTAGTTCAGTGGGAGAAAAAAGTTCTGTTCCAATTAAACTTTCATGATTAGAAGAAGTCATTATCATGGCATTTAATGGGATTTTAAAGAATCTTAATTCTAATGACTTTACTATTGGGTAGAATTTTGTCAAATACAATGGTAGAACTTAGCTTGTTTCCATTAATGCTCTACATTTCTGATGTGGTTAAAAATAGAAGTTTGTGAGGTTGAAATAGAAGGATAGAATTTTACAGTGCGTGAATAAATAGTACAAAAATATACCAACAATAGCTAAAATTTTTTTAGCATTTTAGTGGTGCAAGGCACCTTGCTAAAACATGTCTCAGCTCTCATTACAATCTTATTGTTTAGGTATTGTATTCTCATTTTACAGATGAAGGAATTGAAACTGAAAAGCAGTTAAGTGACATGTTTAAGCTCACATATCAGTTGAGTAAAGGGCAGAGTCCAGATTCTAACTCAGTTCTGTCAAATTCCCAAGGCCCTGTTCATCATCACCATGGCCATGCTGCCTTCAAAAGAAGTATATGGGTGGGGCGCCTGGGTGGCTCAGTCAGTTAAGCGACTGCCTTTCGGCTCAGATCATGATCTCAGGGTCCTGGGATCAAGCCCCACATCGGGCTCCTTGCTCAGTGGGGAGTCTCTTTCTCCCTCTGCCTGCCCCCTGATTGTGTTCTCACTCTCTCACACTCTCTGTCTCTCTCTCTCAAATAAATAAAATCTTTAAAAAAGAAAGTGTATGGGTAGCTGTGACTGTTATGGAATCAGCTTCAGTGCACTGGGAGTCTGGGATGCAATACTTTTGGACCCCATTTCCAGGTTTTTGTACAGCAGTCTTGAGCCAAATTTTTACCTCTTTTTACTTCAAAAGTCAAGTCAGGCATTGTTTAAGTAACACTTAAGGGCTGGTTTCCCATTTGTCAGCGCATGATTAGAAATCTAAGGTGAAGTTGGGTAGTTAGAAACCTTGTCATTGGCCTTCATTTTTATTGTAACTCTATGTTAAGGCACTTTTTTAAAAATGATAAAATACCAGAAAGCAGAATTACATGACTGGAAAATGGTGGCCAAGTATATAAAAGCAAAATATTCAGTGATTTGTTAAGTCTGAAATTATTTTAAAATTAAAAGTTTTTAAAATAAAAGATTTACTTAAAACAATCCTCTTTGGAGTTTTACCACCAACTTGCTATATTATTAAGATTATTTGTTTCATTTTGATTTTTATCTCTACTGTTTTTCTTATTTTGGTTTAATTTTGTATTATAATTATGTAAAACATTTACATGGTTGCAAAGACTAATTTTAAGAAGTGTATCTTCCATCCCTATTACCTTCCTCCTCCATAAGTAATCATTTTCATTAGCTTCTGGTTTATTCTTTGTTGTCTTTTCTTAAAAATCATAAGTAAACACAAACATACTTTGCTCTTTCTTGTGTAAAAGGTGGCATATTCTACACACCGGGTTTTTTGTTTATTTGTTTTTCTTTTTTTTTTTTTTTTTTTTTTTTTTTTTGAGAAACAGCACATGCATGCGAGCAGGGAGCAGGGAGGGCCAGAGGGAGAGGGAGGGAGAATCTCAAGTGTACTCCCCACGGAGTGCAGAGTCCAACACGGGGCTCGATCTCACAACCCCAAGATCGTGACCTGAGCCAAAATCAAGAGTCAGACGCTTAACTGACTGCATCACCTATGCACCCCTTCTGTGTCTTTTTTTTTTCCCACTAATTAATACATACTCTAGAGTTCACTTCTTAACACAATATACAGATTGTCCTTGTTTCCTATCTTTCATTAGGTTCACAGTCTTCAAAATCTTATTTGGTAAATATTTATCATCTACTTTATATGTTATCCATCAAGTGTAGTGCATGGCATTTTGGAGAAAATGGAGATGTGCAATATGCAGTTTTCACCCTTAAGAAACTTACAGAATTTTAAACTACTTTTTAAAATATATACCTCTCCCTGTTGTACAGTAGCTAATCCAGTAATACTTACTTAATTTTTTACCCATCTATTTTTCTAGAAAACACAAGTAGAAGGCTTTTGTCATCTATTACTTTTTCACTCAATGTGATTTCAGTACTATTTGTGAGCATCCTAGCAAAAGCATCCTAACACTGACAATATTTAGATATCTGATCATCAGGTATGTGGTGGAGAAGCAGGTCATGTGACATATAAAAATCCTTTAATTTTAAATATTCCCTATTAATTTCAGTTCCTATGAAGTCAGAATGTACCAGATAGTGTGGATTGTTATAATTGTATTGGTTTTTTTTTTTAAATCCAGCACCCCTTTCTCCTCTATATTACTCTAATTGTTTTCTTTGTACCATGTTCCTGTTCTGCACCTCACCTCTCTGCACTCTTCTCCAATATTCCTTATTTCTTTAAAGGTCCCACCTCATAAGATGCTGGACTTATTTTCCCTTGAAGACTTATGTGGTGGCCATGTGGGAGTATCAGCCCAGATTTTTTTTTTTTTTTTTTTGAAAAGAGAGGGGTGGGGAAACACAAGCGGGGGAGGGGGGAGCAGGAGAGGGAGAAACAGGCTCCCCACTGAGCAGGGAGCCTGACGTGGGGCTCGATCCCAGGAGCCTGAAATCATGACCTGAGCTGAAGGCAGACTCTTAATTGACTGAGCCACCCAGGCGCCCCCAGCCCAAACCTTTGAAAGCAGCTCACCTATGGTACTTTGTCACAGCAGTGGCCATATCTGTGCTAGGCAGGGCCCTTCCAATCTCTGTGTTGGCTGCCTGGAGGCACTGCCTCTGCTCTCCTTCAAGGTCCTGTGTTCCACTTTACATCTTTGAATTTAGTATCTTTCCTCAAAAGCCTATCCATAGTATTTGGCTTCTCCCAGCTCTTTTGTCCTGGACCTGTTCACCTTGTCACTCCTCAACTCTGCATATGATGCCCTCTTCTCCTTCCCCCTCCCTTTTCCCCACATACCCTGTCTGATTCCTGATCTTTTCACTCACAGTACATTGCTTCACTGGAGAGTAACCTTTGTCCCCAAATCCACAGATATAAAGCTAAGAAATGTATCTGTCTAGTCTTCTGAGGAAGGACATTTCTTAAGGTCTTTGTATGCTTCCTCATGCATTGGAGGTTGCGGCAAGGTTAAATGGCTGAAACTAGTCAAGGAACATGTTTCAAGAAAGTTCATATAATTTCATTACATAAATGTGGATTTGGTAACCTGGCACCTACCACAGTAATTAAAGCATTTCCTACAGTGAAGGCTTTTGAGAAAATACTATGCAAGAAGTAGCCCCACAAAAACCTTTTTTAAGTCAGAAAATTGATTCCATGCTCACAAAGTCAGCATTTTCTCTCAGCAGGCACCGCAGCTAATGACATTAATGAGACCAGTGCCATATTTTTAAAAAAAGAAAGAAAGAAAAATTGGCAAAACAGAGAATTTTAAAAGGAAGTTATTTCTAGTGGTCTATTTGAACATTGTAATTAACCAAGAAAAAAACAATTTTAATTGTGGTTTTTAGTACTCTATTACCAATGCATCAAATGACTTTTAAAAGTATTTGATGAGTGCTTATGTTAAAGTATAAAATAAGTATAGTGTAGTATAGAATGAGTGCTTGTGTTAAAGTGGGAGAGCCATCAGTCTACAGGACAAAGCCTCGTATTTAGTTGATAGTATCCAATACCTGAATGAATCTTACCACGGTTTAGATGATGCCTTTTGGATTTGTTACTTTAATAAAAGGTTTTTTTTTTTAATATTACAGAGGAGAACAAACACTAAATTGCCTAATGAATGAAGTTTAAACAATAAATAGCTTGAAATTACTTACTTTTGTTGGTGGTGATATGCTTTGGCAGCCCTAGCACATCTCATCAGCTTTGTTATCCTTTACAAGGAGGCTTATAATTTGTATTATGTAAAATAACAGTTCTCAGAAAAGAGGAGAACCATGACCAATGTTGAACTACTTACAAAGCAAGCTTATCACAAATTGCTGTCACCTTGGTGATTTTAGTTGGAAAGCTGGACTTTCTAAGGACACTGGTTCACAGCTGTGCTTTCTTTTTTCTGTCTTCTATATCAAGTTTTTTTGTTCTGTTGTATTTTAAATGTGGGCAAGTCACATAACCTCTCTCTGTGCCCGTTTCCTCATCTAAAAATTGAGTGTAATAATCTTTCCTACCTCTAGAGTTGTTGAGAAGATTGAGTAACACAAGTAAAGCCTTAGAACAGTGCCTAGCCCTTTTCCCCTTTCTCTGAAAACCTTAATGATACTCTCTTGATTCCAGTATCCTGAAATTTCACGGTGCTATGCTTTAGTGTAGGCCTTTTTAAAAATTATTATGCTGGGTTCCTAGATCTTTTTAAATCTGGAAACTCATTGTTCTTAAGTTCAGAGAAGTTTTTTTTTTTTTAATTTCTTCGATAACTTTCTTCCCTCTAGTTTCTCTATTCTCCCTTTCTGTAGTTGCATGTTATTTGTCATTTAAATAGTATTAGAGCTCACAGGATTGATTTTTATCTCTATAATCTTTTTTTTCCCCATTTCCTTTTTTTTGTTGTTTTTCTGTTCTACTTTGAGATACTTCAATTTGATCTTCTAACCCTCTTATTTGAATCTTCTGTTTTAACTCTCATTTTTAAAATTTTCAAGTCCCTTCATAAATGTCTGTGTTTTAAATTGTTACTATTAAATAGTTTCCTGTTTTTCATAGGTTTCATTCTTTTCTATCTCAAAATACTATATTTTTTTGAAATTTTCTCTGCCTTGTTTATACAGGAAATGGTGTTCTCAGAAATATTTTTTCTATTTTTTTTTAAGTCTCTTTCTTTTTAGAAGCTTTCCCCAAACATCTGGTGATCCTTCGCCGCTCCTTTCATTTTTAAGACGAAAGTATTAACAATTGCCTGGAAACTATATACACAGGTAACTTAATGTAGGTTATCCAACAAGGACTGGACCATTTTTCAAAGCCCCCATGGATATTAGTATCAGTAGGTCTTTTGTTCTTAAGCAGGTCAGTTTGACAGTGAACAATCTTTCAGTCTTCTACTTTGGGATAGGGGTGTGTATATTTGGAGGGTGGGGGGTTGGTGGCTGTACACAGGTCTAAGCCTGTGGTTCTAAGCCACCTTGAGGAAGGAGGGTCTTTATTTTAACATGTTTATTTAACACATAAACTTTACATTTAATCCTCCTGTTTAAGTACGGTGCTTGATTTTGACCTGAGCTATGAGTGTGGTATCCAAAATCTCCAAAGAGTTGGGGGGGGTGGATAATTTTCTTGGTCAAGGATATCTAGGGTCAGACTGCCTCAGCAAAGGTTCATCCATTCCTTTTGTCTGCTCCAGCATACACCCTTGCCTTCAAAGATGTTTCCTTTTCTTAAAATTTTTCCTGGTGTTTCCTTTTCCGAAAACTTTCTTGGGAACACTTTGGTAGGCATATCAGCTTTTTTCTTACTGGCTTGCCTTGTTGCAGGCTTGACGTATCAGTTCAGGTCAAAAAGCAAATACCAGAAAGGATTAGATGTGCAAGAAATTTAGTGGGAAACTACCTCTGAGTGAAAATGCAAGGGGAAGGAGCCAGAGGAGGCTGGGAGAACCATCACAGGTTACACAGTTCTGACTTTTTTGGAGGAGAAAGGGTAAGAAAAATCTTAGACTAAGGTGCAGTTCCAAGAAAGTTTTGATGAGGCCTATTGGGAGTCCTCAAGCCAGTGTTGGCCATCAGAGTCCTGTATCTCATAGAAATGAGCCTGCCTTAGTATTCATACTACTTTTAGTCACTGGCTGAGAGTAGCCTGTGAGAAAAGCATGGTGTTGGTGGGATCACAGTGATAGATTCCTAGTGCTACACTTGGGATTGTCAGTTGTTCACAATTCCCATGGTCTCATCTTAATGGCTCCCACATTTGGATTTCAGCTTTCTCTGACCTGTTAACTTTGCCCATTAATTTCTACCATCCAAGATTTTGTTTCCCTATCTAGTGTACTCCTGCCTCTTCTCATTCTCTTTATCTTTGTGGGTCTATGCCTTTTTAATGCCTTACTGAAGTATTAGTTGGGCTTCAAGAGGTAGCAGAGACATGCATGCGTTTAGACCACCATGTTTAAGTGGAATTACTGATTTACTTATTCACATTTGAACTATGATTCCCTAAACCATATATGCTATATATTTATTTTATGAATTTCTGGTTACCCTCTCCTACAATATAGCCCCTCTCTGGTCACATAATTATCACCATTTGGAATTTTCTGGGAGCAACAGGAGCTAGGATGAAGACTTAAGCAGGGTCCAGTTCACTGTGGATCTCATTCTTCATCATGCAGAAGAATTGTGGGAGAGAGGGTGAGGGTGATGGTTATTAAAAGCACTGATTGATCTTTGGGCCTCTTCCTCAGTCCAATCCAGTAGGCCTGGGGTGTGGGCCAGAAGCCTGTTTTTAAAAATAAGTACTGTAGTGATTCTGAAAAGCTCCAAATGGGCCAGTACGCCACATCTAAGGGGAATAGGGTTTGAGTGTGGGAAAATATAGTCAGTTATGATTGACTTCATTTTAGAAAGAGCTCTTTGACCATAGTTAAGAGGATGAGATTTGAGGGCTTTTGCTGTAATCTAAATAAGATAAGTGATGGCCTCCACTAACTCCCAGGTGACAATTGGAATGGACCAAAAAAAAGAAAGATTCATGAAGTCTTAAAGAACAGAATCAGATAACCTGATTAGTTGGGGCGCCTGGGTGGCTCAGTTGGTTAAGCGACTGCCTTCGGCTCAGGTCATGATCCTGGAGTCCCGGGATCGAGTCCCACATCGGGCTCCCTGCTCAGCAGGGAGTCTGCTTCTCCCTCTGACCCTCTTCCCTCTCGTGCTCTCTATCTCTCATTCTCTCTTTCTCAAATAAATAAATAAAATCTTTAAAGAAAAAAAAAAACAGATAACCTGATTAGTTTTGAATATCTTCTTTGTGGGAGGTTTGTCTGTCTCCTCCCCCCCCCACCCATTTATTTCTATCAGTGTATTTTGTTCAGCTCTTTTTTCTCTTTTATCCTTATGGTACTCCCATTATGCATATGTCAGTGTGTTAATTGGTGTCCCACATTTCTCTGAGACTCTGTTTATGCTTTCTTCTTTTTTCCTCTGTGTTCTTCAGATTGCATAATCCCTGTCAACAGATCTTCAGGTTTGGTGATCCTTCTGCTGGTTCAGTTATACTTCTGAGCCTTTCTAGTGAATTTTTCATCTTGGTTATTGTCCTTTTAACCCCAGAATATACAGTTGGCTCTTTTCTATAATTTCTCTTACTGATACTCTCTTTTTAAGATGTTGTCATACCTTTCTTTAATTCTTTCGGCATGAATCTTCTTTAGTTCTATGAATACATTTATAATAGCTGCTTTAAAGTCTTCCCTGCTAAGTCCAACATCTTGGCCCCCTCAAAGGCAGTTTCTATTTTCTATACTTTTTTAAACCTGTAAAGTATCACACTTTCCTGTTTTTTGAATATCTCCTAACTTTTTGTTATAGCAGCTCTGGATATTGACCCCTCTCCCGCACCCCAGGGCTTGTTCTTGTTTGCTTATTGGTTTAGTGATTTGCTTTACTAGTTCACTGTAACCTCTTATATCTCTCTCCAGCAGACTTGGGCATGACCACAACCTTACTGACCGTCAAGAATGACTGTGGCTCTACCTGAGCTCTTTTTGATGGTCTCTTCTCCTGATTTCCCATTAAGACGATCTACCTCTATTGGTATCACCCGGTACTAATTGCTAGCTGATACTGTTTTTGACAATGCCCTGTGGTATAAATTGCTCCATAGTCTGATGCAGTTCAAGTCTAGCCCCTCGTCAGGGGCAGGGTTTGTTAGTCTCTTAAGCTTGCTGTATTCTCCTCTAAGCAGAATCTCTGTACTGTGGAGCAAGAGCCGGGGGAATGGGGAATTCACTCCTCACTAGTTGCTCCACCCAGATCCTCCCTATAGAGCAGGTCTTTGTGTGTTGGAGGGAGGAAGGCATGAACTGGTGCCCCCTCCCGGCTGCTACTAGCATTCAATATGGATCTTTCACACCCCAGGTCAGGGAGGGATGACATCTGCCACTGTTCACCAGGTGCTAAATGTACTTGGACAAGGTCTTCTGCTGAGGAGGTTGAAAGAGATAGGAGCTACCACTTAGCTGCCAAGGCCGACTCTGTAGCTCTCTTGCAGCACAGAGCAGTGGGACTACACTCTTTACTAGCTGCCCCACCTGGATAATCTATACTTAGCTGAATTTGGGTGTTGGGGAATGGGTGCTGCCGTCTGGCTTCTACCACCCACTCAACATAGGCCTTTCACAGGATGGACCTGTACAAAATGGGATCTCCCAGTGTTCGCCAGCTGCAAAATCCATCCCAAATAGCTCTTCCACCTCAAGTTGCTGATCTGCCACTCAGCTGTTGGGCCCCTCAGAACAGTTCCAACACAAGGCAGAGCTGTGAGGGCACAGGTGCCATCCTTATCCTGAATGTCACAGCTTCCCGTTGTTCTTAGTTTCTGTGGATTTTAGTAAGTGTTTCTCAATTTATTGTAAGCCCTTTGATCAGTCTCCAGAGACAGTGGTTGTTAATTTTGACCAGCTAAATACCTCTCTGTCTGGGGGGAAGATTTCCCTGAACTTACACAGCCATTCCAGCAGCCCTGCCCAATCATTATATTTGTAATGATTCTGCACATAATGGCAAAGTAGTTTTTTTTTTCAAAAATATAATCAGATGACTTGAATTGAAAGGACTAAACTAAGATTTTTTTGAGAAGTATTATGATCTCATTACTGAAATTTGCTGATTGCATTTTACTTTAATCGAGACCTAATATTTCAGTTTTGAGAAATAGCTTACCTATCAAGTTTATCTTCAGAATTGAGTAGTCGTAGACCTAAGAAGCAGTATAGTGGAGTGTGAAGAGCATAGGTACTGGGGCCCGACTGACTGGATTCAAATCCTTGCTCTACAGTTGAGTTCTGGTGGTGAGTTTCTTAACTGCTCTTGCCTCAGCTGCTTCATATGTAAAATGGGTATCATTTGTCTCTTCTGATTGCCGTGAGGATTGAATGAATTGACAGAAATCAAGCCTGACTCAAAGTACTCATCACATGTTTGTTTTGGACAAGTCAAGGGCAAATAATCATCTTATCCTCATATTATCAAGACTAATAATATTTCTGTCTATAGCCAGAGGTCTTGATGATATTAGTTGTCTAAATAGCTTTAAGATGATCTTTAGTGTCGTCTAGTTCCTCTTTTTCCCCACTAGAGGAAAAAATTAGATCTTGTCTTCTCCACTTCTTTTGCAGTTGTGCTCATTTAACCTAATGAAGTTCTAGTACATACACTATGCAGTGACATAGAAATGTTAGGCATATATTACATTTGCGTAAAGCTAGTGCATTTAATAGCGAGAGTACCTTGGAGTTTCCCATTTTAAGTCATGGTAATACAATATGCAGAATAACATTAGCACCCAGTTATCTGCACGTAGATGTCATATCCTTTTTTTTTAAGATTTTATTTATTAGAGAGAGAGAGAATGACAGAGAGAGAGCATGAGACGGGGGGGAGGGTCAGAGGGAGAAGCAGACTCCCTGCTGAGCAGGGAGCCTGATGCGGGACTCGATCCTGGGACTCCAGGATCATGACCTGAGCTGAAGGCAGTCGCTTAACCAGCTGAGCCACCCCGGTGCCCTTTTTTGGTCATATTCTGAAAACACTTCAGTCAGTATGGAGATACTACCCGGAATAGAGTGCCTCAACTTTAGGACATCTTCCAATAAGGTATAGGGCAGCAGAAAGATTGCTTGTTGGGAGCCAGAGGCTGAGTTCATCTTCCAGTTGTGCAGTGAACTAGCTGCATAACTGGGCATGTCAGTTGCTTTTCTAGGAGCTCATTTTTCTTATGAGTAAAATGTGAGCATAGAGAGGAGCACGTGACATTGGTTCTCTTACTGTCCTTCCCATTTCTAACTCTCTCTGGTTCCGTGATACATATACTTTGATGTGAGACAGAAGATGTAATAGACATTGGTTGAGTGGAGTTCTGTGTGCCTGGTGCTGCCATCTAGCAGGGTGGCCAGGAATGAAAATCACCAGCAATAATACAGTTGGGCAAATGATGAGATACTGAGGTCTGTCTGGAGGTGTGGAAGAATGTTGTTAGAGCAGAGCCAGGTATGCCTGTGTCAGCTGGGGAGATTGTCAGGGAGAACACTGAGGCAAAGTGTGAGTGAAATTTTGTTGAGTGAGGCGGGAGTTACAAGCGGAGAAGGAAACACGTGGAGTGTCAAACAGGAAGGAGCATTTTCAAGAGCATAGAGAGCATGGGTGAAGAGGGGAGGGTTGCAGACACTGCAGGTAGTTCAGGATGGGGGTGTCGGGGAAGATGATGGATGAAGCTGGAAAGAAATGTAGTATGTGTGATGTCCCCCTCCAAAAAAAGAAAAGAAAGAAAAAAGCAAACATAACTTACTTGACTTAAGAAGCAAGAATACTTGGTTCCATTTTCAATTATGTTCCTAAATAGCTCTGTGGCCCCAGTTAAGTTGTTGGCCTTAAAATCATTTTTGGAAGGCTTCCAAAGCCAAACTGAGGGATTATAATGTCTTGGTGTAGGGAGTGCAGAGCAATGAAGGTTTTTGGAGTGATGTGATAATACCTGTTTTAGAGTGAAACTGTGATGACAATTTAATGAGTAGAATGAAAAGAAGGAACCAGAGGCAAAGAAACCCATTAAAAGACCCGGACAAGAATCCATGAGGGCTGAAACTAGGGTAAGTTCAGGAAGGGGCAGATCATTTTGACAGGTGTTGCAGAAATAGAATGAACAGGTTTTGGCGGCTGCGCATCGGAAGTGGCTGAGAGGTAGTAGCTGACATGAGGATGAGTCCAAGGGCTGTCTGGAAGAATAATGATGCTGGTAGTCAGTAGGCCGCATACATCTGGCTGTGTGGATTCTGCTTCCCCTTTTTTTTTTTTTTAAACCAGTGTTATCATTAGACATTTTGAATACCTCTATTTTACTTCTTTTCCCAAATAATCCTGTGGTCAAGTTCAGATTCAGTTCTGTATAAGCTATATTACACGATTTTCCCAAAGAATTGTAGATGAAAAACTGCAAAGGAAAAGTAAGTTTAGAACTGTATAGAGGGGGCGCCTAGGTGGCTCAGATGGTTAAGCCTCTGCCTTCGGCTCAGGTCATGATCCCAGGGTCCTGGGATCGAGCCCCACATCAGACTCCTGGCTCAGCAGGGAGCCTGCTTCTCCTTCTGCCCCTGCTCATGCTCGCTCTTTCTCTCTCTCTCTCTCTCTCTCTCTCTCTCTGTGTGTCTTCAAATGAATAAATAAAATCTTAAAAAAAAAGAGAACTGCATAGAGATGTGGTTTAGTAATTGCATGTTCACACTGCCAACTTCTTGTCCTCAAACTTGGTTTGATTGACAAACTTGGTTACCATCGGTAAAGGTAGGAAAGAATTATTTCCACCAAAGATGGTCAAAGGGAAAGGACACAGAACTTACTGTGCACATGCTCTGTGTCACACACCATGGCAAGCACCTCTCCATACTTTATTAACCATCCAGGGCTAACTTAAACTCCATATGAGAGCTATTCTCTTACTCCTTCAATTTTTTTTTAATTTTATTTTATTATGTTATGTTAGTCACCATACAATACATCATTAGTTTTTGATGTAGTGATCCACGATTCATTGTTTTCGTAAAGATGAGGAAACTGATGTTCGGGGTTATGCATCTATTAAGTCATGGAGATAAGACTTAAAGATGGACCTTTTGGGGGCACCTGGGTGGCTTATCAGTTAATCAAGACCAACTCTTGATTTCAGCTTGGGTCATGATCTCAGGGTCGTGAGATTGAGCCCTGCATTGGGCTCTGCGATGGGTGTGAAGCCTGCTTAAGATTCTCTCTCTCCAGGGCGCCTGGGTGGCTCAGTTGGTTAAGCATCTGCCTTCGGCTCTGGTCATGATCCCGGGGTCCTGGGATCGAGCCCCACATCGGGCTCCCTGCCTCTCCCTCTGCCTCTTCCCCCCAGCTTGTGCTTTCTCTCACTCACTATAGTCTCTCTCTCAGTCAAATAAAATCTTTAAAAAAAAAAACTCTTTCCCTCTGCCCCTCCCCCTGCTCGTGTGTGCACACGCGCTCTCTCTCTCTGTCTTTTAAAAAAAAGTTAGGCCTTTTGACTACAAATCTGTTGCTCTGTTGTATCATAACTGCCTCCCTATAGAAGAGTGTTAGCATTTGGAAAGACAAGTGCCAGATCTGTGGAAAGAGGGTGACCAACCATTTCGGTTTGCTTGGGATTGAGGGCAGGTTCTCAGGACACAGAACCTTCAATGTGACAACTGGGAAGTCCCAGGCAAACCAGGATGAGTTGATACCCTTCTGGAAAAGTCAATTCTGTGAAATAAGCCTTTATGTAGAATGACCTAAATAAGATCTTGATTGTTTTTGTTTCCCATAATATTGAGACCTGAATTAGGTCTCTTGTTACTACCAAGTGCCAAATGGATTCTTAAGTGAAGAGGAGGGTTTAAGGCCCTGCCTGACTTCCTTCTACTTGTTCTTACTGGCTCGGAACATCCTCCCTTGCCAGGGTTGCACTCAACTGTGTGTGAATCAGATGCTAGAAGCCTCTGCCTCCATCTGAATTTCTAAGGGGACTTATGTTTTACCCAGTCCAAGATTTGATGAAATGACAAAAGAGCTGTTAAGAAAAAAGCCAAAGAAGGCAGGTTGATTATAAACATACATTCTTTAAAGGGTAAGGAAATACATATCCTGGCATTCAGCCTACAACAAATGGGGAAAACGCTTAGCATAAATAGGTAAAATCTATTTTGTGTGTGTAAACATACTCTAATTAATAAAGAATTTATATTGTTTTGATATCAAGATGGGAAATAGGAAATTGGACCACATGGAATCCAAGGGAACTTTCTGTAAATTTTCATGCATTCCACAGAGTAAAGTGCTAGGTTTGGAGCAGAAGCTAAAATGATATGGGGAATATTACTTATTTTTTTTTATCTAGTAATGGTTATCCTCAAATCATGCCCATTATTATCCCACTAACCTCAGGAGTGCCCATTGTAAGGAGGCACTAGCTTCCATGGCTTTCCAGTTTCACCAGTGCTCTTGTGGCCTCCAGAAGCTGGGCTACATGATTACCTGTCATGATCTTGATCCTTGGACCATCACTATCTAGGTCAATCTCTTAGGCTTTTGTGCTTCCCTTAAATCTTACTGCAGAACCTTTTGGGGCAGAGTATCTGTCACATTAACAGATTTATAAAATGGTCTCTGATCCCAAATTAGTTAAAAATTTCTGATCTAGATAGCTGCCACATTTTCAGCTACTTAAGTATGCTACTTCCTGGTTTTGTAGAAAAGATGAAATGAAGACAGATTGTTCTAAGGGTAAAGCAGTGTATTAATTTACTTAAAGTTTTACTTTAAAAAGGAGAAATACGGCCTTTTCAGAACTCCCTATGTTTCCCTTAGTCCACAATTTCACTGTGTACAAAAAGTATCCTCTACCTGCAGCCACTTTACACAACCGTCAGCAATTCTGCTTTGAAACAAAAAAATTCTACTCTTTGAAGCTTCTTGATTAGTTTTTTTTTTAATTAAAACTATAAGGCAAGCTTCTTATATTACATACACCTATTAGCCATTTGAAGCTATTCATATCAATCTGATTTTGGCAGTGGCCCAACAAAATAAAGAAATCATTTGGTGGTTGAGGCCGCGAGTCTGCAGGGCTCTCCATAATCCCTGATTTCAAGTTGTTATTTATCAAAACAGTTAGCTTACTGTTTTTATTGATCCTTTTCGCAAGGAGTACATACATCAGTACTTAGGTTTTACTATAAATTTGATGTTTTACTATTTTTATGAGATGTGTTGATAAAAGGATTCTGCTGGATGGGGAAACCCATATTTAAAAAAACAAAACTGATAAAACAAATTCACTATGCCACAGAGAATCTTGGCCTCAGTAATTCTTTTATTTATGTATTAGCACAGACTACAAATTGCTTTCTGGGGAAACGTTTGGTCTTGCTGGCGGTGTTTCCTGGGCTGGTCCTGTCCTGGAGGAAGGAGGGGTAGGGGGAAGTCAGTAGTAAGGAAGCCTATCCTGGCCCATATGTTTGTTGAACTCCTCAGCTATCAGTAAGTAAATAAAAATAGAAGGTAATGATAGGTAACATAATTAGTATAAAGTACAGGTATGTGGGTAACAGTTTTTGACTGAGACATATTAGTTGAATTCCTGTCTTATTGCAGGAACTTTCTTTGTAAACTTTATTGAATAAAAATTTACGCACCATAAAATGAACCTATTTAAGTGTTCAGTCCATTGGCTTCTAACAAATATATACACTGTCATTCCATAAAGTTCCTTCATGCTCCTAACGGGTATGTTTTTTTAGCCTCTAATGTTGAAAAGTAAGTGAGGCATAAACTGATATTTGTCTAATTTTCTTTTATAAAATTAGGGGTACCATTTGGAAATAGGTTTCTGATTTTTTATAATAGTAAAGTGCCCCATCTTTCCACCTTTTTGCAAAGCTTTTGGTTTACACTTCCCAAAAGGAAAAACAACAGAGAAATTGCACCTTCTATAAATGTTTAAAATACTGTATTTCTGTCTTTGTAATGTACAAAATATCTTAAGAAGGGTCGTTTATTTACTTGGGAAAATCTCTAATACTGGAGCTTTATTTGGTTTGGATTTCAGTAACCTCTGCCTTTTCCTTTTATCTGTATAATTAACATCTTACTAGTTGAGTGCAAAACAGATTTTCACCAAATCCATGGTTGAGTAACTCCTTGAATAGAAGATTCAGTTATATCTAAGAAACAAATAATTTGGTTTCTGTTTAACCTAATGTTGGCTCTTATCCACAAATGGCTTTTTAAGCAAATGCTCTTCTTTCAGGATTTTAACATCTCAGAAGATAAATATTAGTAAAGATCATTGAATTGGTCACCTATAATCTTTATTAATATCTAATTAGTACTAAAGTTCAGTGATTTATAGTACTTCAGTATTGATTAGGAATGACCTGGAGTTTTTTAAAATATAAGTCCCTAGAAAATAAATGGCACTTTCGATAATTATTTGCCAAACTCATCCTAATGAAGAGTGAGAGGAAAGACAAGTAGTTCTCAGAATAATTGGAGTTATTCAATACTTTACAGCCATTAGTTGTTTATAAATACAGTGTTGAATTGAGTTTAAAGTTGATATTCAACTGGGCAGGCTGCTTTAATGTATTTATCAGAACTGAAAATTCTTTGGGAAATATATTACCAAAACCCCACTGATTTGTAAATGCTTAATGCAGTTAACATTGATTTCTAATACTTTTGCCTATTTAAGAAAAAATTTTATATCAACATTCTCAATAAATGGTATGCTGCTTCCTTTCCTCAAAAAAATATGGGCAAGAATTCAAAGACATTAGAAGCTGCTTGGATTTCTCTTTGTAAAAAAAGATAATAAAATGTATAGGGTGGTAGTAAAATGTGTAAAAGATCAAAGAAATAATGAGTTTGCAGTTCACCCAGATTGGTGTGTGGGCTTGTCTGGGCCTCTGGTCATCCACTGGTTGAGAAGGTCAACTCTCCTGATTTATAGGAAGATAGCCTCATTAAAGCCAGCCTGACCTGTATTACTGCCAAAGGCAGTGGGGATCCTTAGTCTTTGAGTTGATTATTATATAAAGGTGGAACTCAGCAACAGAATTTGACTTTGTTTCTATAATCCTTCCAAGATTCTGCTCGGATTCCCCTTTTGAAATATCATATGGTCATTAATTTTAGTACACCAAGGAAAAAATGTTGAGTCAATAATGACTTTCATTTACTTATTTTGTTATTAATATTAATTCAACTGAACACATTAATTCCTGTCCTAATTATTTCTGTGATTAAATTAGAATATTCTTTATGTGTATTTGGAGCCCGGACTCAGCTCTTAGTAAATTTTGCTAACCATCAAGTTTCTAACACAACCCAGAAATTGGAAATAAATGACAATATTTATGCATTTGTCAGGAAAGGAGCAGTGTCTAGTCTAATCATCGTTGGTGACTGTGCAGGCTGACATAAACTGGTTCCGTAGCAGTCTTGAAGGCTTGTCACCCAAGTTAGTGTTACCTCATTAGCACTGTTGTGGGATTGGATCTCACGTGAAAACTGTACAGCCCCAGGAGCCATTGTGGTGTGATAAAAAGAGCCCTAGACTTCCATTATTAGTCCTGCTTCCTTTATTTACTATTTGTGTGATTTCAGCAACTTCTTCATCTCACTGAACCCTGGACCTCAGTTTCCTCCTCGATAAAATGGGAATAGTATATTTATCTCACAGGACTATTATACTTAAATTAAACAAGGATTTATAGAGGGGCGCTTAAACTCTCAAATGTTGCATTGAATAGTCTAAGGTCATTCAGTAAATTTGGAAGTGTATAAAGGGCAGGAATGTACAGTAGATGTTGACCGCTGTTTTTGTGTTTGGTAGATTAAACAAGATAAAATAATTTAAAACTACCAAATGAAGGACTTAGATTAACAATAGTGAAGGAATTCCAGATTGAAGTTGTTAAGTGAGGGATTTGGATTATTAAAAGTAGAGTTTCCTTCTATGGAAATGTTTTTTTAAAAACACATCTTCTGAGTTTAGAATCTTTTTTGAATGACTGGATGACTTTACAAGTATCTATGTAGGAAATGCAGGAGAACTCACTGCTGAGAGAGGATAAGAATTAAAGTCAATTTAGCTAGAGCTACACCATTCCAGTTTGGTAGCCATTAGCCATGTTGTGGCTATGAGCCTTTGAAATACGGCTGGCCCAAATTTAGGTGTGCCATAAATGTAAAAGATGACCAGATCTCAAAGACTTAGTACAGAAAAGAAACATATTTATAATTTTAATATATGTTAAATATTACTTTGGATTTATTAGATTGCATAAAATATGTTATTAAAATAAGTTTTGCTTATTTCTTTTTACTTTTTATAAATGTGGCTACTGGAAAATTTTAAATTATGTATATGGCTCACGTTATACTTCTGTTGGACAGTGCTGATCTAAAGAATAGCTCTGTGCAAGCTAACTCTTAAATTTAGATCCTTTTAAGTTTGGATATTGAGGTCAAGATTGCTACTCTAATACTAAGAATGTCAGAAGTCGTTTCTTCAATCCTATTTGTAAATACCCAAATTAGTTTTGACCCATGGTCACATTTACTTGTTGCAGAATTGTGGTACTCTGAAAGTGGCATCCAACTTTTAAAAGACGGTGTGAAGATAATATGAGGAATTCTTAATCTCAGGAAACAAACTGAGGGTTGCTGGAGTGGTGGGGGGGTGGGAGGGAGGGGGTGGCTGGGTGATAGACATTGGGGAGGGTATGTGCTATGGGGAGCACTGTGAAGTGTGCAAGACTGTTGAATCACAGATCTGTACTTCTGAAACAAATAATGCAACATATGTTAAGAAAAAAAAAAGAAGAAGATAGCGGGAGGGGAAGAATGAAGGGGAGTAAGTCGGAGGGGGAGACGAACCATGAGAGACGATGGACTCTGAAAAACAAACTGAGGGTTCTAGAGGGGAGGCGGGTGGGGGGATGGGTTAGCCCGGTGATGGGTATTAAAGAGGGCACATTCTGCGTGGAGCACTGGGTGTTATGCACAAACAATGAATCATGGAACGCTACATCAAAAACTAATGATGTAATGTATGGCGATTAACAACAATAAAAAATTATTAAAAAATAAAATAAATAAAAATAAAAGACGGTGTGAAGAATTCTCCTATCACAAGAACAACTAGTAGTAGAATGAATAATACTTTCCAGGAAACTTCTTTTTATTTATTTTTTTAAGATGTTATTTTTAAGTAATCTCTACACCTAACGTGGGGCTTGAACTCATGACCCCAAGATTAAGAGTCCGTCACATGCCTCAACGACTGAGCCAGCCAGACACCCCAGGAAATGTCTTTTTAAAAGACACCACCTGAAATGGTTTCCTTAACTCTTCCTTGCTTGAGGAACAGACTGGAGAGGTCAAGGCTGCAGGGAAGAGTTGCTTTACTGTTGGACGCCCAAGGTTCTTAGGAAACTGGTAGTGGCGGTGGTAGTACTCATATATAGCAGACTGATTTAATTTAAGTGTGTTTCTCCAATCACGGTCAGAAAACTAAATACTATCCATATTATTAGTACCTCTTTTAAAGGGAAATAAATGGACTATTATAGGTACATAGTTAAATATCAGGGCACTAAACATAGAAATAGATTATTTTTTAAACCTTTTAAATGTCAAAGATTACAAATACAAATACAAAATGAAAAGATTTAAGAACTGTGGAGAGAATTACCAGTTACTATGGACAAAGTAGTACCTTAAAACAGCCATGGTAACTCCGTCAGGGCACTCACAGGAATGTTCTGTGCTAGCTGTCTCAGAGCAGTTAATCACAACTTCAAATCATTATCACCTACTTTTGAATTCCTTGCTACTCTGCCTCATGAGTTGATTTGTAGGAAAATGCTATTTTTAGTTTGCTGTATCAGCAAGGACTTAATAGCACTTAATAAATACATCTTTAATTCATATTCACATCTAAAAACAAGCATTCTGAATTTAACGCTCCTGGAATCCATAGTTTGAATGCTTATATAATGCATTTGTGTTTTTCAAACCATGATTTTCCATTTGGGCTATTTAATATGCCCATTTAATCAATATTTGAATTATGGAAAATGGTGCCATAATTATCTGAGATGTAAACCATCTTTTGCATCATTGCCCTTATAATTTCAAATATCTTTTTATGTTGTTAGTTTTGTACTGTTCAGTGCTCTGCTTTTTAGTTCCTGAAATGCCAGATCCAGTGATGTTTAAATTGCTTTAGTCTTTGATGGGAGGGTCTGTAGCAATTCTGCCTTCATTTTGAGGGTGGGTAGATGATGAGAGACTAGGCCAGGAGCATGTTCAGCTGCATACCAAGCAGAAAGGCGCAGGTCTGGTGGGAGGGGTCTTTAGAGCAGCTGCTTCTACTTGCAGTCCTTTGATACAAGAGATGTGGCACATGGCAAAATGAGTGTGGAAGTTGCAACACACTGTAGTTACATGAAAGGGGCAAAATTAAAAATAAACGTTAAAATGGGTAATAAAACTCCTGAGCTTTTCATAAAATCAGGAGGCAGAACATTCTTGAAGGAGGAGAGAAAAAAAAAAAAAACTGCAGGTATCTGATTTATGTCTCCTGGCTTCAGCCTGGCTTTCTAGCACACTTATCAAAAGCCTTCCTCACACTTAGGACTTCTCTGCACAAAATCCACACCTGATTCACACCTCTCCTCTCCTGCAGGACCTTCCCAAGCACTTTTGGAGCTGGAGACCATCTTTCATGTGCCTCTGACCTCTTCCTTTCCCACGAACACTGAGCCACCCTGCCCCTCAGCCCCGCAGTGTTACATTCTGCACACTCCTTCCATGCCCATTTTTTCTTTCTTTTTTTTTTTTTAAGCTTTATTTATTTATTTTAAGGAGAGAGCATGAGCAAATGGGAGGAGGGGCAGAGGGAGAGGGAGAGAGAAAATCTCAAGCAGACTCCCCACTGAGCACAGAGCCTGATGCAGGGCTCCATCTCAGGACCCTGAGATCATGACCTGAGCCGGAAGAGTCACCCAGGCGCCATTCTTGCATGGGAATCTTACCGCTGCCCCCTGAAGGCAATTGAGTAGACTCTGCAGGTCCTCTGCATCATCTATGACGTGCCCCATTTCATCTGCAATAAGGAAGGCATTTGTAGAGGGTAACAGTCAGCTGGCAAGTGAGAGGCCCAGCACCGAGTTTCCAGCTGTAGATCCCATGGGCTTTTCATCACTGCCACTTACACAGTGTTCCCTTTAAAACAGCAAAAACAGAAAAATCAAACCTTCTTTGGCTTTGCTGTTCCTTTCCTACAGCCAGATTCTTCTAATTTGATCATGTCTAAACCTGGCATGGCATTGTGGAAGGACTGATGACTTTGGAGTTGGACAGGCCAGGGCTCAGACCTCCCCATTGTGGTAGCTATGTGATCTTGAACACATTTCTAAGCCTTAGCTTCCTAACCTGTAAAGTATCTACCTCATAGGGTTGTTGGCTCAGCAAGGGTAATGACTCTATTAAGTACTTAGCCCAGTGAGAAACATGATAAATTTTAATCTGTTAGGACATAATTGTCTCCTGCATACCGACTTCAAACCTGACCTCTCCACAGAATTTGATCTTGCCCAGAATGCTAATGGTCTTTTCTGGCTGACTCTTACAGCCTTTTCTTAGCCCTCTCCAACTACTCATGCCTTAATTCCCTCTATTCCGTTGACTTTCTTAATATTGTATTATTGATTCTTCCTTTTCCGGTGGCTTCTCTTTTGTCTAATTTACTGACTTCTTTTCCTCATTCTACCTGTACGTAAGTCTTCCATGGTTCAATCTGCAGTGATTGCTCTTATTGACAAGGCTAAGTTGAATTAATAAATCAGAGAGGAAATAACATTATCTCTTTTGCTTCGTGTATTACATCCTCAGCCTTGGTTCTTCTTCACCTGTTTGCCTTCTACTTCCAGATATAAAAATGTCACATTAGATTTTATTCACCTGCAAACAGGTAAAACTCCAGCACTATTAACACAGGAAGGCTTTAGTTATCTTGTTTCATGTGGACATGGCAAGTGATACCTATGCCCAAAATGTGTTTGTACAATGATGACGATGATATGAACGGTCTTATTTTCCAAATAGTATTCTGTAACTTATGTAATAGTCTTACCTACATTATCTGAATTTGTTCTGCTGAGTTATCAAAGTTTTATAGATGATGTAAAATAAATTTCTGATTTTGATGCTGGTTGGGAGCAGTGCCTTTACTGTTTAAATCGTACTATTTTTTGCCCTTTATTCCATATAATTTCCCTGGTGTGTATCTGTAAATGCTGGATTTTAGGCTAAAGAATAGACAACATATTCTTATCCAATTTAGGGAAAACTAAGAAAATGAGGTACAATTCAAAACAGCAAGTTGAGTTATTATCAGATCAAGAAAGTTATAAATTTTGAGACTTGATTACAAGAGTTTGGGGAAAGTATTTGTGCTATTTACATTTCTTATTAATAAAAGCTGGGGCACCTGGCTGGCTCAGTCGGCAGAGCATGCAACTCTTGATCTCAGGGCCATGAGTTCAAGCGCCACGCTGGGCATAGAGCTTAATTACTTAAATAAATAAAAAGAGCTGACTCTGTAATAGATATAGATAGATTTAGACTAGCAAAAAATGAAAAAGTTATATTGTCAGAGATTTTAAAGGGTAAAAAGTTAAGCTTAGCTTAAATGGGGGATTTCATCTCTTTAGTTAGAGAAGTCTTCATGTTACCATAGATCACATCCATTCATTCATCATTCACTCTGATTGTCTTTTGTTCTTACCTAACAAAGTATGTCCTGTGTTTGTTTTGCAGATCTAAAGCGGGAAGCCAGTATCTGTCATATGCTGAAACATCCCCACATTGTAGAGTTATTGGAGACATATAGCTCAGATGGAATGCTTTACATGGTTTTTGAATTGTGAGTGTACATTTTATTTTCTTAAGGGTTAAAGTTTTAAGCAGTGCTGGTTTGGGATAATGCTAACACTTTTAAAATGTAACAGTAGTTGTGAGCTCATCTGTTTAAGAAAGGTAACAAGAATAAAAGGATTATCTCATCTTAAGGTTCACAATGGCTAAGGAAGCAAAAGTTGGGCATATTTAGTTACCTTCGTTTTTAGTATACTTCAGAGAAGAGGCTGTAGAGAGAAAGAGTCCAGATGAATAACAGGCCCCAAAATATAAAATTCTGACCATAGGCGTCTTATTGAAGAAGACTGGGTTGGGAGTAGAGGTCTCCATGTAGCAAGCCTCTCTGGCAACTAAAAACAAGTAATAACAGACTTGACTTCCTATTTTGGTATAATTACCACATTGGCATATTAAGGAAATTCTGTAGATAACAGTGTGTTTGATTTTAATAAGGCACTTGACATGTTTGCCATATAATTTTTGTCATAAGATGGAGAAATGTGAGCTAAGGATAGTATAACTGGGTAGTTTGTAGCTAATTGGATGATTGTGTCCAAAGAGACTGTATAAAGTCTTATGGGATGGCATCCTATTCTTTCCAAAATTTTCTTCCATGACTTTGATTAGGGTCTCTCACAAGGTGGTAATCAAGGCATTGGCCAGGACTGGAGTCATTTTAAGACTCCACTGGGGATGGATTTGCTTCCAAGCTCACTCACATGGTTGTTGGCAGCAGCCTATTGGACTGAGAGCCTTAGTTCCTCATGAGCCATTGGCCTAGGCTTCCCTGGGTTCCTTGTCACCGGGCCTCTCCATATGGAAGTCAGTCTTGTAACCTAATCTCAGAAATCATACACCATCACTTCTACCATATTCTGTTAGTTAGAAGTAAGTCCCCAGATCCAGCCCACACATAAGGGGAGAGGATTACACAAGGGTGTGAACACCAAGGAGATACTGGTCATCCTTGGGAGCCGTGTAAGATGCTGCCCCCCCCCCCCCGCCATGGAGGGCTAGCTAATACATTGAATATCTAGATCAAATTTTTAAAATATTTTACAAGTTTGTAGCAAAGGAGCTGAAACAAAGATGAAATTTAAGACCAGTGAATACAAACTCCTTCAGTTATATAAGTACAGGATCACTATAAGCTTAGTTGTAACTGCTTATGTGAAAAAGATGTAAATGTTTTGAAAGGTAGTTGCTGCAGCAGCTTTAAATGGAAACTTTGGCTACATTAATTAAAAATATATAGTATTTAGAACCAAGCTGAGACTCCCACCGTATTGTATACTACCCCTTCTCCCTAGAGTGTTCATAGTAAGCAGGACACTGGTACGCTTCCCAAAGGCAATAACCAGAGTGGGAAAGAGCCTGTAAATTTTGCCCTAGAATCACAGCCTTCAAAATTTTTGTTGACATACCTGCTAAAAGAATTTTGAAAACCATGTACCTCCTCACATACTTTTGAGTTGATATATAAAAACTTCTATTGTGAGGCTATCATTTTTAGTGGTCTGTGTATTCTTTTAAATATATTTTCCTCTGAACGGTAGATCAGCACCTTTATCTCATTCAATTTATGGAAAATGTCTGCTATGTGACCTAAATGGCAGAGCTAGTCATCATTGTCAAGCCAGTCAGCCAAATCAGACTCACTGTCAGAGAAAAATCTGCCTTCATTTTTCAAACAAAATTAAAGTGTTAATAGACATCCCTGTGACAGTCATCTTACTATTGATTTTTAATTCTAAAATAGATAAGGCTTTGCCATGCATATATTATCTGGATGAAATAAAGTGGCTCTCCTCTTTCTTTCTGAAGCTCTGTTTTGCTCTCAAGTGTTTCTCTCTCAGGAGCTTTGCATCCCCTAGTTGTCTGAAGCTAGGCAGGCTTTTCAGGACGGGTGAGCAGTTCGTCTTTTGAGATGGGCTCGTATGAGTGGAGATGTAAAAGGAAACTCACTAGACCATAGACTTGTTTTCAAACAGATCAAATTATGGCAAGTGAAGAAATGGACACTGATTGCCTTCAAAAGATCCTAATTCTCCTATCTCCTGGAAGGACTTTGGGTACTCCCAGAGATTCCCCAAGTCCCAGTTTGAAGACCATGGAAGAGGTGTTGAAAAGACTGGGAAGCTTTAGTTACTCAAGAATCCATTGGTTTTCTTTTTCTGCCAAGAGAGTCCTCAGAACAAAGGCTGTGGTAAAACATACCGAAAGTCTTCAGTTATTTAAAAGGGTGTCGTATGTAAGAGGATTATATGTTTGTCCAGTGTAGGGTCAGGGGCTGTAACTGGAATCAACAAGCAGCAGGTAGATTCCACCTCTAAGCAAGGAAAGCCCCTGTAGCGATTAGACTAAGTCAGTGAATGAAACAGGCTGTCTCACAGAGTATGCAGTTCCTCACTAGAAATGCTTGCGCTCAAGCTGGACCCATCCAAGGAGGCTAAAGATAAGGGCTTAATTTTGGACTAGAGAGGGCCTCTAGTGTCCCTTCCAATTTTAAGATGTTATAATTCTTTTTTAATAACTTTCTCTGATTTATAATTTTATTCTTTATTCAAGAAACCTGTTTTCGTCTGTATTTTTATTCACTGAGAAAACAAAAAAAAACACAGTTTTATCATATACTCTCAAGTAATGAGCACAGAAAGCAAAATTTTAAGATTCACCTAAATTTCATCATGTTTGCTATTTGTTTCAAAGGGGTCTAAGTGACAGTACAGTAGAGAGATGATCTTTGGTGTTCTAAAACTTGAGTTACTATCCCAGCTCCATCACTTTTACTGATTATGTGACTTTGGCCATGTCTTCTAGCTTCTCTGAGCCAAGGCTGTTTTTTTTTTTTACCTTTAAAATCTTAATAAGATTATCAGAACTAGATGTGAATTCACTTTGTAAAATGGTGAAGCGCTCTACAACTGGAAGGTATTGTTTCCAGGGGATTTAGCAAGTTAGTTTTAGTCTCTCCTGTTAAATTATATGAGATTTTATAGAGCTAATTTTTTGTATGAGTCATTTGTCATTGAAATAATTCTTCAGTGGCTATATATGGAGATAAGACTTCATTAAAGTTGCATATCTACTGGTCACCTAATCTCAGTGTTAACCCAAATCACAAGAACGTGGCTTTATAATTTAATTTTCTGAACTTTTTGTTTTGGAAAATTTCAGATAAAAAGAGAATAGTGTGAACCTCAGTGCAGCTGTCACTGAACTTCAACAGTTATCAGCATTTTGCCATTCTTGTTCTGTGTGTCCTTTACTGTTACCTTTTCTTTTTTTCCTGGTGATTTCTAAAGCGATACCATTTCACCTATAAATATTCCTGTTTGGGTTTATAAAGAAGGACTTAAGGTATAGATATAGATAGATACCAGTGCATAATAGTATAATCATACCTTGCAAAATCAACAATCATTTAGTATTAGGTCACATTCGGTTGATGTTCAGTTTTTCCCTAATTGAACATGATTGTTGAACATGAATTTTTAAAAGATCTATTTCTAAATTTAGAATTATTTTATTAGCTCTGGGGATCTGGAAGTGGATTATGAATTCACAGTTAAAATAACTTAGTTATTTCTCAAAAGGGCCAGAAACAAAATAGAAATTTAAAATTGTTCTTTTGTATCGTTTTTTATAAATTCACCTCAACAGTTGTCCTTGTTCACTTTTTTGTGTTCTCTTTGATCTCCTGGGTTTAAAACAAATGAATAAACAAAAGACCAATTTACTAGAAGATTTAAGGTCCTATGGCTCAAAGAGCAAAGCAAAGTAAGTTTGTGTGTGCCTCCACCTACTGGCTAGGTAAGAGATTGTCTCTACAGCTGCAATGTAGACAAAGCTGCTCCAGAATTAGTTCCATATTTCTGGCAATAGATGTAATTCAGGGGCTCGTTGCTCAGCTGATGGGTTATCCGGACCCTTTCCACAGTTTTCTGACCTGCCACCAATACAGAGTAGACAAAGGGAAAACAAATAAAATAAGGTCAGTTGACTTTGCAACTTTTGGCTACTTGGAAACAGCTCTGATAATTTTGATGAAGAAAAAGAAATCCATGACTTTCTTAATAGGTATCCACATCTGCCTTTGCCACAGACTGTTATAACCAACTCTCCTTTTTTTCCCCCTAAGCCAGAGTCATGAAATTATATGGCCCGATCAGGTTGCTTATTATGTTAGAAAACCCATCCAACTAGTTGATACCCATTTAATTACAAATAGTTTTAAGTTTAAAGCATATTCAAATACAGACACTCACAGAAGTAGAGTTTTAGAGCCAGAAAAGATTAAAGCAGTAGTTTTCAAAATTTAACATTGAAAAATCCTGAGGAGAGCTTGTCAAACAAGCTTGTACCCAGGCACCACCCCTAGATACTCAGTTTCAACAACTGTGAGTCCCAAAGTGGGACGTCAAGAGATGATTGACCTTTAAAGTAGGGGCATTACTATTTAGAGACTATGTTGTCATTTTCCCCCAACACACACAGTAGTTTGTTAGAAATTTGCATGTGTTTGTACTAGACCCATTGCTTTGGGATCCATTGCTTTGGGATTACACTTAAATTTGGACTTGTGTGCAGTAGTTTGCTGAAACATATTTAAAAATACAGGTTCGGTTTTGAAGATGGAGCTGCGTTGTGTCACCCCCACTTAAATGATTATTTCTAAGTAACACATTCGGGCTTGTCTTTAGTTAAGGCTTGTCTTTAGATACTTGAGTTAAGCTGTAAATCCTAAATTGGCTGGCCAAGGAATTTTAATTACCTTATTATAGAATGATTACATATACCACAGGGAGACTTTTGTAGTAATTAAATATGGATTTAAAATACATCTGACATGAAAACAATAGTTTGTATCTTTTAAAATAATATTAGCAGCTTGTATTTTTGAAGCTCACAAAGAGATAGACTGATAGCTCTTTTATTTTTTTTAATTTTATTTCTTTCTCTTTTTGGTCTGATGTGTAAGCTTGGGGAAGGGAATATTTGTGGAATTCATTTATGCTGATAGAGTAGAATCGATTTCTACTTACTAGCTAACTTGCCAAGGAAAGGAAAGTATATTTGTTTCATATCAAGCAAGAAAAGTCTGGACTGTGGCATTTAAAAATTATATGAAGATCTGTACATATTTTTATAGCTAGTCTGATTTATTTTGATTTTTTGTTTTTATGTGTAATGATAAAAATTGCTATTCATTCATTCATCACATTTATCAAATGCCTACTTAAGTGCTGGATAATAGGAAATGGTTGGAAAATATCGTTTGGTCCGAGTAAACATCAGAAACTTGATACTTAAGGTAATGCAATAAGATACATGAGAGGATGTAGCTGGGTACCTGCAAAGACCTTTGATAAATACTAGTTGAAAGAAAAAAACTTCTATTATCATAAACTTTTTAAAAAAATTAAACATTTCCCTTAGCTAACTTCACTATATTAAATGTTTAGCTTTAAGAACTATGTGTCGGGGGTCCCCAAGATGCACCCCCAGGTTTGATGATTGACTAAGAGGACTCCTAGGACTCAGCATCTAGTTGTAGTCACAACTGTGATTTATTGCAGCTCAAAGATTCTATAAAGCAAAACCAGCGAAGAGAAAAGGTATATGAGTTGAAGTCCACGGGCAGCCAGCCACAAGCTTCCAAGGGTCTTCTGCCAGCAACCAGTTGTGATAACACATGTGAAATGTTGCCAACCAGGGAAGCTCATTAGAGACTCAGCACCCAGGTTATTTATTGGGAGCTGGTCATGTAGGCACCCTCTGCCTGGCACGTACCATCTTCCAGCCTCCCCAAGAGAAAGCAGGTGTTCTGGATAAATCATATTGTTTGCACAAACAGTGTAGACACAGTGAGCCATGCTTTCCAGTTAGGACAGGAGGAACCCGTCCAAGTTGCCAGATGCCAATCAAGAGCAAACTAGGTAGATAGGCCTTCCAAGCCCTTCAAAACCTTAGGCCTGCTATCTTAACTCTTTTTTGCACAAAAAAAGAGATAAATGGAAGGGTTTTAAGTTGATAAACTCCAGGATCTGCAAACAAAATATAATTACCTATAAAGAAAATTGCGGAGTACTTTTAACTGTAATTACTGTATCATTTTGACATCTATTAACAGAAAAATGTAGGTGTCCCAATTTTTGTATAAAACAAACCCTAGATTGAGATGCTACAGTGTAGAATAAATTTTAACCTTTGAATGCTCCATTAGAAAACAAACTACATTCTGATGTATACTTATCTTTGAGATGAATTTGAAGTTGTCACTCTGGTAAATTTTTTTGTATGTAAAGGCTGATCTTCAACCACTAAAATTTTGAAATAAGTTTATATACACACAAAATAAAATTCAGGTAATTTTCCGTTTTTTAAAAGAAGTTTGTTCATTTAAAGATAAAAATTGTAAGTAGTTTCTAGTGTAAATAATCTTCACAGTACACATACTTCATAGAAATTTAGAAATTGTGGAAAATTATAATGACAAAAATCATACCACTTGCAAAAGTTAATCACAGTGAACATTTTCTTCTACTTATATTCATGATCATAATTGCACTCATTTTATATATGCAGTTTTGTTTCCCGATTCTTTTCACTTACTAATTTTAAGCATTTTGCTATACCGTTCAATGTTTTTTAGATACAGTAGTCTAATTAAAATACCTCAACTATATGCATGTGCCATATTTAATGATTTCCTTATAGTTGGACATTTACTCTGTTTTCCCCATTAGAAGTAATGTTATGATTAATAATATTCTTGTACATAATTACTTGTTCACACCCCGTGATCGCTTTATTTCCTCAAAGTAAGTTTTTAGAAATAGGATTACTGGGTGAAAGAGTGCATGAATACAAAGGAACACCTACATCACACATAGATGTAACCTTTTTTTATACAAACTGTTACATTTAGAAAAATTCATACACGGAACTCTACAGCTTCAGGAATTACGGTAAACTGAACAACCATGTACCAACAACCCAGATCAAGAAATATAACCACTGCCTATAATACTCTTAATCACAGTCCCCTTCCTCTCTCAGAATTACCTTTACTCTAGACCTCGCCTCCATGCTTTCATGTCTATACCATCCATACAGTACCCCTGAGTAGTAGAATTTCAGTGTTATCTTTTAAAATCTTTAAATGAAGTCATACAGCATTTACTCCTTTTTGGTCTGTGAGATTGATCCAGGTTGCTTTGTGTTCCTTCATTTTATGGCTGTATAGTATTGCAGCGAACAAACATTCGCAATTTAACTACTCATTTTAATGTGAGTATGTATTTGGGTTGTTTTCAGATTTGGGTTATTTGGAACAGTGCTGTTGTAAACGAGCTTGTACATATATCCTGGGCATAAACCTGGGAGTGGAATTGATAGGTTTTAGAGTTTATACAACTTCAGTTTTCCAAGATCATACCAAGCTTATTTTCTTTTCTTTCCTTTTTTTTTTTTTTAAAGATTTTATTTATTTATTTGACAGAGAGAGACACAGCAAGAGAGGGAACACAAGCAGAGGGAGTGGAAGAGGGAGAAGCAGGCTTCCCGCAGAGCAGGGAGCCCGAGGCGGGGCTCGATCCCAGGACCCTGGGATCATGACCTGAGCCGAAGGCAGATGCTCAACAACTGAGCCACCCAGGCGCCCCCCAAGCTTATTTTCTAAAGTAGATGTATAAACCGACCCTTTACGAATGATATTTGCCTCTCTAAGGTAATTCAAGTCCTGGTTTTCCTGGCACTGCCCCTGTTTAAAAACCTGTTGTTAGTCCTTATTAACAGCACCCTCCTTTTATTCTCATGATTACTTATTGCCTATGCTGCATACCCTTGCTGATACTTGGCATTGTCAGAATTTTTAATTTTTGCCAGTTGGTGTGTAGTAGAATCTCATTGTGATTTCTCCTGATTATTCTTCCCTAATTGCCACTCCGTGACATATCTCTTCATTCTTCCTAGGGTACCTTTAGATTAGCAGAAGTTTGTGATTTTGATACAGTCTAATTTATCAGTTTTTTCTTTTATGGTTACTGTTTTTGGGTTTTGTCTAAGGACTATTTACTACTCTGAGATTATGAAGATATCCTCCTATGCTTTATCATCCATCTGAAATTAATTTGAAGTGTGCTGTGAGGTAGCAGTCCAATTTCATTTCTTTCCATGTAGATATTCAACAATCTCAGCACAATTACTGAAAAGACTGCTCTGCAGTACCACTTTTGCCATAAATCAAGCACCTATATGTGTGTGATTGTTCCCAGGTTCTGTTCTGGTCCAATAGTATATTTGCCTGGCATTGTGCCAAGAGCATGTTGGTTATCTTACTAAGTTCTGGTAACCAGTAGATCAGGGCCTTTTACCTTGTTCTTTTTCAGCCAGTTCTTGAGAGATGTACTTCTCCACATTTTCCATATACATTTTAGAAACAGCTTATCAGTGTACACACACACATACACCCCTGTTGGGATTTTCCCTTCAATTATTGTATCAAATCTTTATAACAGCTTGAGAATAATTGACATGGTTACAATATTGAGTCTTCCAGTTCATGAACATGGTGTCTGTCTTCCCATTTATTTAGATCTTTGATTTCATTCAATAACGTTTTATGCTTTTCTCTGCAGAGGTTGTATACATCTTTCATTAGAATTATTCTTAGGTATTTGTTTTTAAAGGGAGATTTGTCTCTCTCATCTCCTTTCTCTTTCCCTGCTTCCTTGTATTGACTTTATATTCCTTTCTATTCATCAAGCCGTATCAACCCCAGTAATTTATACATAGAATCACTTGGATTTTCTGCATACCTGATCATATCATCTGTGTATGAGGAGGATTTTGTTTATTCCTTTTCCATTCTTATACATATTTCTTTTTCTGGCCTTTACTGCAATGGATTAAACATTCAGAACAATGATGATAGCAGTTATCTTTATTTCTGATCTTAGAGTTTGCTAAGCATGAATGGATGGCGAATTTTATCAAATGCTTTTTTACTGCATATGTCAAAATGATCATATGACTCCTTTGATCTGTTAATGCAGTGAATTTCATTGATTCTTTGGCTAACCAAACTTGGTCGTGATGTATAATCCTTATATTCCCTTTTATGTATTGCTAGATTTGGTTTGTTATGTGTCTTAGACTTTTTGTATCTATATTTATAGAAAGATTATACTATAATTTTCTTATACTGTCCATACCAGGTCTTTGTATCTAGATTGTCCTAACCTCAAAAAATGAGTTGGGGAGTGTTCTCTGGTTTTGCTTGTTTTGTTTTCTTTATGATTGGTAGAACTTACCTATAGACCCGTTCAGGCCAGACTTTTGTGAGAAGAGTTTTCATTTCTGATTGAATTCCTTCAATATTTATAGGAATATTTGGTTTTCTATTTATTACCCTCACTTTGGGTGAATTGTATTTTGCTAGGGATGAGTGCATTTTATTGAAACTTTTTAAGCAGTTTTGGCACAAATTGGTTCATAATATCTCTGCAGGATCTTTTCCATTCTTTCATAATTTGTGCCTTTTCTTTTTCCTTCTCAGCCTTGCTAGATATTTGCCAGTTTTATCGGTCTTTTTTTTTTTTAAGGATTTTATTTATTTATTTGAGAGAGAGAATGAGATAGAGAGAGAGCATGAGAGGGGAGAGGGTCAGAGGGAGAAGCAGACTCCCCGCTGAGCAGGGAGCCCGATGCGGGACTCGATCCCGGGACTCCAGGATCATGACCTGAGCCGAAGGCAGTCGCTTAACCAACTGAGCCACCCAGGCGCCCTTATCGGTCTTTTAAACGATGACTTTTAGCTTTGTTAATCCTTTTCATTGCGTATTTATGTTCTGTTTCAGTAATTTCTGTTTGTTGTTATTTTTGTCCTTCTACTTTGGGTTTAATTTTCTAGGGGTTGTTTCCTCCCTTTTAAGTTTCAACATTTTTGTACCTGTAGGTTTTAGATGTGTCTCTTATTTAAAAGCATATAATTTTTCTTATTCTAGACGCCCTATCTTTGTCTTTTAATTGGAGCATTTAGTACATTGACACTTAATGATATTTGGGGATAGTTGATTTATGTCTGTGGTATTCTTATGTGCTTTCTATTGTACCACCTATTATGTATTTCTTTTCTTTGCCTTCCCTGACTTATTTGGGTCAATTCAATATGTTTTATCATTCTGTTTCTCTCAATTTGGAAATTTAAGTATTCTTTTCTGTTATCTTCGTGTGTACCTCAAGAATTACAGCACAACTCCCTGATGCATCGTGCTCTAATATTGATACCATGATTGTCTTCCTGAATAGTACAAGCACTGTAGAACACATGAATTTGATGTAATGCCCCTCCTTTGACTTACAGGCTGTTGTTTTCATGTATTTACATTGTGTGCCTGAATACGTAAGCTACATGTTTTTACATTACTCCGCACTTGTCCTTTCTTTGTTCATTATTCTTTCAGCATCTCTAAGGTTTTATCTGGATTCATTTTCCCTGTGTCAGTCTGCTGGGTGCAAACTGTCCATTTTTATTAGTTTCAGAATTTCCTTCTATCCCCTTCAGTCTTGAAGGATATTCACTGAGTAGAGAATTCTAGGTCGGCATTTTCTTTCCATTAGATATCATTCTGTCTTCCGGCTTCCATTGATGTTGAGAATTCAGGTAGCAGTCTGTCACTAATCTAAGAATGATCTCTATTTCACAGGTTATTAAAAAATGTTTTCTTTATCTTTCGTTTGTGGATATGTGGGTGGGTGTCTTAGTCCTGCCTTCTCTTGAATCAGTGTACTGATACTATTTGTTGTTATGGAAAATTTTCAGCCATTATCACTTTAAATATTGCCTCTGTCCCTTTCTTCCTCTCATCACCTTTGTGACCCCAGTTAAGCATACACATAGCTGTACCTTCTGGTATGTTCTACATCTTCTCCCTTCTTTTCTGTATTTTGCTTGTTTTTCTTTTGAAAATCTATATTACTTTTCATTATTTTCATTTTCTTGCAAAACAAAAAATTCAAGCTCAGCTTTTATGTTCTGGGACATAATGAGCTTCATTATTTGATAATCTGTGCTGGATAATCTCAACATAAGAAGTCCCTGTGGGTTTGTCTTTATTGTCTATCATTTTTTGCTGGTTCTTCATCGAGATCTCTTACCCTTCATGTACCAGATTCATTTTGACTCTCTGTTGGAAATTATTCCAGAAATTACTGGCCTAGAATGATGCTTTTTTTCCCCCAGAGAGGACTTTCATTTGCTGCTACTAGGCACCTTCAGGCACTAGCACTTTGGAACCATCTTAAGGTTTAAGGCTTAGATTTTTAAAACCACTCGGAGATCAAGCCAGATTGCACGTATGTGAAGGGGCTGATTATTTCTGGTTCACCCCTAGCTCTTCAGGGTTTTAGCTTAAGGTTGAAGAGTAATTTATGAGATTCCTCTGAATTCTGACCTCTTTGCCCTTAAAGATCTTCTGTGTAAATAGATGTCCCCAGGGCAAGAAGGACTATGATTCTTTTTTTTTTTAAGATTTTATTTTATTTGAGAGAGAGAGAATGAGAGATAGAGAGCACGAGAGGGAAGAGGGTCAGAGGGAGAAGGAAGACTCCCCGCTGAGCAGGGAGCCCGATGTGGGACTCGATCCCGGGACTCCAGGATCATGACCCGAGCCGAAGGCAGTCGCTTAACCAACTGAGCCACCCAGGCACCCCAGGACTATGATTCTTGATACCTCTCTTGAGTTCCCATTCTCTCCCAGATTCTAGTCAACATTCCTGACAATTTGATTAGTACTTTGATGCTTCCAGGAAGTTTTTTATCCCACTTTTTTCTTGTCTTCAATGGGAGACATCACCTAGCAAGTGTCAGCAATATAGTTAAAACTTCTTTGACATAGTATCTTATCATTCTCCATACAGATTGCACCTAAAATTTATATTCAAACCAGTGATAGATGACAGCATCCATGTTGACATTTTGATAAGTCAAAATGATGTTTTGGTTTAATTGGCATTTGTTTTGTTACTATTGTGGTCAAATATTTTTTAAAGTATGCTGACCTATTTCTTTTCATCCATTCACTTTCTTTAGTTTTTTGCCATTTTGTAAGAATTCTGGTATTTACTAAGGATATTTACCCTTTTCGTATATTTGCAAATATTTTCCCCATTTAATTTTGCCTGTGGTATTGGATTTTTTGTGTGTTGATTTTTTTAATATGCAGAAATTTACATTCTGTCAGAGAAAGAAGTTACAAATAAGCAAGAGTGAAGATGGATACCTGTGCATGGGTTAGTACACACATGCATTTCCTGGCTCTGTCCCCTGAGAGGGTCTAGAAGTAGTGAAAAGCGCAGTAGTAATGAGCACACCCACACCCAGAACTTCATTTCTTTTTTTTTTTTTAAGATTTTATTTCTTTATTTGAGAGAGAGAGAGATCTTCATTTCTAAATATCATTCTCTGTTAGAAGAGCCAGGGCTCCTTGGAGAAATGATGACTCCTAGGACTGGGGCAGAGAAAATACAAGATGAGCCTGGAGCATTTTATAGTGTCTGAAAGGAAGGAAGGGCTCAAAAAAAAAGTAATGTCAAAGGGTCACAGGAGCCAACCTGAAGGAACTCCCAGTGGCCAAACCTGGAACAATTTGGGCAACAAAATAACATAGTATTGGATTATAACCCAGAGTATAAAATACATATATATCCATACTGATATACATAAATTATTGAATAAATTAACAATGGGAGGGAAGGAACAAATCTTCCTTACAGAATTCCAAACAATGTATGTAGGTACTCCCCCCTCCCCCTCCAGGAGATGAAGATAACCCCCATCCTTCCTTCAGTGTGGGCTGGACTTGGTGACTCACTTTCAAAGAACAGAGGATGGAAAGGAGAACATAGCAGCTTGATAGTGAAGAGAACTGGCTGACCCCCTTCCCCTTATTCAGGGAATCAAGTTAACATCACCAGTGATAAGTCACGTAGATATCACGTGTCCCCTGAGGTGATATGAGGAGAAGGACACTTCGCCTCTCTGATATCCTTCCCCAAAATCTACAACCCCCATCGAAAAATGGAAAAAAAAAAAAAAACAAAAAACCTTAACACAAATCAAAATTGAGGGACATTCTACAAAACACCTGGCCAGTGCCCCCCTTTTTTTAAGCAGTTGAGGTCATGAAAAACAAGAATGAAAAATTGTCACAGACAAGAGAAAAAAACTAAGGAGGCTTAATAACAAAATGCATTGTGCTGTCTGTCCTGCATGGGATCCCAGAACAAAGTACATTAGTCAACAAACTGAAGTCCACCTACAGTTTAGAGTTGAATTGACAATAATGTACCAGTGTTACCCTCTTAGTTTCGGCAAATGTACTATAGTTACCTAAGATGTTATAACATTAGGGGAAGTTGGGTGAGAGGCATACAGGAGCTCTGTACTATCTTTGCCCTTTTTATGTAAATCTTAAAATTACTCTAGGGGCGCCTGGGTGGCTCATTCGGTTAAGTGTCTGCCTTCGGCTCAGGTCATGATCTCAGGATCCTGGAATCCAGCCCCACATTGTGCTCCCTGCTCAGAGGGGAGTCTACTTCTCCCTCTCCCTCTGCCCCTTCCCTAGCTCATGCTCTCTCTCACTCTCTGTCTCAAATAAATAAAATCTTCAAAAAAATCATTCTAAACTAAAAAGTTTTCTTCGATCAAAACTAAACAAAAACAAAACCACAAGTTTATATCATTATTTCCAGTTTAAGGTAATAATTGCAGATTTTTATTTATGAGCCATTTACTAGATATAAGGAATTTTTGCTTTTTAACATAATTTTGTTGCAGTCATTTTACAGCGTCCTTACTTTGTGGAGAAAAGTACTGAAATATTTATGCATAAGGTGATATTAATGTCTGGGATCTGCCTCAGAATCAGGTGAGGGGTGAGCAGTGGGTACTGGGTTTGAAGTATAGGTTAAACAAGATTAGCTAGGAAGTTGTCAGTTGCTGGAGCAGGGTAATGGGTACACAAGGCTTCATTACTCTATACTTTCTCCTTTCAAAAGTTTTCCCAGAATGTAAAGTTGGTTTTTTTTTAAGTGAGAAAGAAAGTAGAGTTTTTACTTAACTTTTTAAATTTTCTTTTTTTTTATTTTTTATTGTTACGTTAATCACCATACATTACATCATTAGTTTTTGATATAGTGTTCCATGATTCATTGTTTGTGCATAACACCCAGTGCTCCACGCAGAACGTGCCCTCTTTAATACCCATCACCAGGCTAACCCATCCCCCCACCCCCCTCCCCTCTAGAACCCTCAGTTTGTTTTTCAGAGCCCATCGTCTCTCATGGTTCGTCTCCCCCTCCGACTTACCCCCCTTCATTTTTCCCCTCCTGCTATCTTCTTCTTCTTTAAATTTTCTATTTGTACATCTTTTCTCTGAAAATCTGGGTTCCTTACCACATTAACATACTTATTTGCTTCATCCTACTGATTTAAAGATACAATAAAAGTAAGACTACTGAATGCAGATAGGATTTCTTTGCCCTTCTTTTCATCCTTATGGCATATCCCACTAGGGGTGCACAATCACAAGCACTGGGGTTTAAAGACATTTAAATAACTCTTTGTGGTTGTGTGACAAGCTGGTTGTAGAGATAGGTTTGTTTATATCAGTTCCGTTTTTTTTAATTAAAGTTTTTATTGAGAGAATTGTAGCTTCACGTGTAGCTATAAGAAATAATGCAGAGAGATCCTTGTAGAGGTTGCCCAGTTTCTCCCAACTTAACATTTTGCAAAACTAGTATAATATCACAACCAGGATATTGACATTGATACACTCTACTGATCTTATTCAGATATCAGCATTAGTTTGTTTTTAATTTTAGGAATTGCCTCTTTTTTTGTCATGATTTAATTTTGTTTTTAGATTATGAAAAACATGTACATGGTTACGAAGTCAAACTTGTGAATAAGGTTCATTCAGAAAGGTCTGGCTTGCATCCCTGTCCCCATTCACTTCCTACCTTCAAGGAAATTATTTCTTAAAATTAAAACGAAGTCATTTTGGTTAGTTTTATTTATCTCTGTTTGAAAATATGAGAAAATACGTATATATTACGTTTTTATACTGCCTCCCCTTCTTACACACTCTCACATATGCTCTTGTAAACCTTGATTATTTTTAATTTAACAATATGAAAACACCAAGGATCTCTCCATAGCAGTATGTAGGCATCTTCATTTCTGTTTATACCTGCTTAATACTCCATTATGGATATAGACTAGTTTCTTAAGCCAGTCCCCTACTAATGGACATTTAGATCATTTCCAGCCGCCTTCTGTTACATTAATAACCTTGTGCGTATGTCATTTCATACTATGGCTAATGTCATATTCCTTCTATAGATGTTGTACTACTTTGCATTCCCACCAGCATTGTATGAGAGTTAGACCTTAATTTTAAATTGTGATCTAAAGAACTAATCTCATCTCTCAGGTATTTACTAACTAATACGACATTTCATTCTAAAACCGTGCATAAATCTGGACCGAGAGAGTTGTAGATAAATTCTCATTTGTTTGTATGGCCCTTTTCCGTATCTGTGGACTTGACCAGAATGCTGTTAACTACAGTGGATTCCATATCATTGTGAGGTGACTGGGCCCAAGGGAATTTGTAATACTCCGTAGTAGACATAAAGTCATTTGCCTTTCCACCAACTGTTGACTTGAGTCATTAGGCAGTGTCTTTGAATATTAGCATTTGTTCTTTTTGCTAGACTCTAGGAAGTATTGCTTGTCTTGAAGATATCCTTCATATTTCTTGTGCACATTATTGAGGGCTCAAGAGGTTCACAGAAATAGGAGCAAAATCTTGATGGGCCTTTTTAAGACGTGGCAAGGATTTTGGATTTTAAAGTTGTGGATGCCATCACAAGCGAACTTATATGATCAGACATCTTTTTTTAAGCATTCTCTGGCTACAGTTGGATTCTCTGCTGTAGGGTTGGATTTGGATGTGGGGAGAACTAGGAGACCATTACAGTGATCTCTCATGAACATTGATGGCTAAGATAGATCAGTGTCAATAGAGATGAAAGAGAATGAATGGAACCTGAAGATATTTAGGAATTAGAATGGACAGGATTTGATGATTGGATAAAGGAAGTAAGGAAGCAGGAGACAAATTTGACTCTGGTTGCTGGCTTGAGCACCTGATATATGATGGTGCCTGGAATTAGATGGTGAAATACATTTTGGACATGTGGAGTTGGAAGTTTCTGTGAGACATCTGAGTGAAGTTGCTAAAGGCCAAGTGGAATGTGTGGTTTAGGAGTACAGAGAGAGATCTGGAGGCTTGGGGATAGTCACTACGTAGATGGGTTAGGAGAGTATAGAGACAGGGAGAAGAAAATAGGACTTGAGGACAGAGGGTCTCCCAAATTTGAAAGTTTGCAGAACAGGAGGAATAGCTAACAAATAAGACAGAGTAGGAATAGCTGAAGAGATGGAAGGAAGGTCATGACAGCAAGGTGTCAGAGAAGCCAGGTAAAGAGACTGTATCAAGAACAATATTGCGGGGAAATGAAGTTTGGGCACATCTTCATCTCGTCCTTCACTAAATTCCCTTATTCCTCAGCCGGTATCCCACACTCCTGCCAGGCAGAGCTCCCGTTCTGGCTCAGTTCTTAGACGTGCTCCCTCTTTGCTCTCTCTCTGTATCTCTTTGCTCCCATTTGGTACATACCTCTACGTGGTAGCTCATCTCCTTAGTGAGGGAGAGAGTGAGTGAAGTGTTACAGGACAAGTGGAGAGGCCTGTACTGTTGTCCTAACTCTGCCACCAACTTTATCCATTTAGTAATTTTGTCCCTTAATGACTACTACCTGTGAGACATAGCTAGAAAAACAGGACAGAGATGGATAAGCATGGAAACAATTATAATGAGAAGGGAGGGAGAGAGGAAGGAAGGGAGAGGGGCCTTCATAGAGGCTTGAAGGATGACCAAGTGGTAATGGCAGGTGTGAAACTAGATGAAAGTATTAAAGATGTCAAGATACAGAAGCCTCATGAACTTTTAAGAAAGAAAACAGAATGCAGCCAAGTTTTCCTAAGAACTAGAAAGAAAGACCTCAGGAACCAAGGTCACTGCTTCCTTCATCCCTTGGGGCTTTGCATCTACTTTACTCAGGAAAGAGCAGCTTTCCCTGTTTATTCAAGGGCTTGCATATAGTCCCCAGACAGGCTCCCCAGTATCCAAATCTGCATGACCTTCAAGTCCAAGTTATTTCTTTCGCTTCTCTTACTTCATTCCAGGCAGACAGACAGACAATGCGAATGAATGAGTGAATGAATTTATCTGATTTTTCTGTCTCCCTCTTTTCTAGAACCCTGAGTATCCTAAGTTGTTGACCTGACCCCTCTATGGATAACCTCCTTTTGTGTGGTTGGGGTTTTTTTTTTTTCAAGATTTTATTTTTAAGTAATCTGTACACCCAACATGAGGCTCAAACTCACCACCCTGAGGTCAAGAGTCATGTGCTCTACCAACCGAGCCAGCCAGGTGCCCCAGATAACCTCCTCTTGAATCAGGGATCTGTTCCATGTCCATCCAGGGGCAAATACAAGCTCACTGCTGTTTCCATGCTTGGGCTGGGATTCTAGGTGGGAGAGCTGAAGAGAGTATGGAAGGCAAATTGACTGTTAGTGGGAAAGGAGGTAAGCATTACAAGCAGGGCAAAGAACATGTGGAATGGCCAGAAATGCATGTCAGTCTGTATGGTTGGGACACTATTAATAATAGTGGGCTGTTACTTTGGAACAAGGAGCAGGATGAGAGAATGACCACAGATAAGTTCAAGCTTGTAACAATAAAAACCACCAGTGATATAACTACATCCCATGTTTTATACTTTTTTATTATCTCTCACTTCCTCTCAATAACCCACTAAAATTAGGCACTATGCCCATTTTATAGATGAGAAAACTGCAGCTTAGGAGGTGGTGACTTGTTCAAGGTCATAAAGCTGCTATGCAGCAGCCAGGATTCCATCCTAGGCTGTTTGGCTCTAGTGCCCTCACTCCTCCTTGCGCTGATACATCTAGGGCTGTTTTTTTGTTGTTGTTGTTTTGTTTTTTTAAGTTTGTTTTGTGTGTTTGTTAATTTAAGTCATCTCTATATCCAACGTGGGGCTCGAACTCACAACCCCGAGATGAAAAGTCACATGCTTTTCCGACTGAGCCAGTCAGGCGCCCCACATCTAGGGCTTTTGATGCCTTGTTAAAGATTTTAATTCTTGCATTCACAAGTATTTATTGAATATCTACAATGTGCCAGACACTGTTCTAGGTGCTCAGGATTTAACCGTGAGTAATTCAAAATCCATGCCTACATAAAACTTAGATTCTAGTGGAAGAGACACACTGACAAATAAAAATGCAGTAACAATAGCAAGTAGTGATGCAAGGGCTGTGAATAACAAGGACCAGATCAGGGATAGAGAGTGCTGAGGACAGGGTGTTCCCAGGAGCCATTTCTGAGGAGGTGATGTTTGACTGGACTTTAAATTTTATTCTATAGGTGATGGAGACAGTGAAGTAATTTTACCAAGGCAATAATATAATCAGATTTGTGCATTAGAGAGAGACCCTTTACACTCGGTACGAAAAATGTAATAGAGGGTCCATAAATAGTTCCAGGCAAGATGGGATTTGGAGTTCAACTTCTTCATTGTAATAGGGACCAAGGGCCCCTGAGGGAAGGGAACTGGAGTCTGGCTCACTGTATGAAATCCAGGGGTGGGACAGAGCCCCTCAGCCTCAAACAGTGGCTGAGAAAAGCTGTAGCCACCATAGAAGGCTAGGTAGCTAGCTAAAGGGGGACAGAAGGAAAAAAAATAACCCAAGAAACCTTCACTTAAGATTAATGTTCAAATGAAAATTTCAAAGCACACAGGGAAAAACATCCTGAAACAAACTCAACAGATAGGAAATTGGGTCTAAAGGAAATGGAAATAATAGAAGAATCTGAAAGGGACTTCAAAGTCCTCAAAAAGATAAAAGGAAGGGGTAACATCCACAGAACAAGAGGCTGTTTGTTCTATTTCGTAAATGTTGTAAAACCCTTAAGAGAGCATGTGTGTGCACTATGTGTCTGTCTTGGGAATCAGCATGGCTAAGTTGAAAGACCGTATTGAGGAACCAGTATAGAACAAAGCACAGTTCGAGATGATAAGTATGAAAGAGAAGCTAAGACTCCTGTAGGCCATAGCGAGAATATGCAATATACATAAACAGGAACTCTGTAGAACATAGAAGGAATGATGAAGAGGAGAGGCCTTACTCAGATAACAGCCCCAAACTTCCACAAGTTGAAGAAAGTCTATTCCCTTCAGATAAACAGAGGTTTGGGGAAGAAAATTACTAATTAACTTTTGGATCATTTGAGTGTGTGGTGATTGTGGGACACCTGCCTGTAGGAGGCCAGTACACAGCTGCCCGTAAGAGTAAGGCCCCCAGGAGAAGAATCTGGGCTAGAGATGGAGTTGAGGGGTCATTACCATCAGGACAGGGCCCACCTCAACGCTTGGCCCCTCAGTTTCAACCTACCAACTTGTGAGAACAAAATGAAATGTGAAAGTACTCTGATAATCAAAGCTCTAGAAAATCTCAACCATTACCTTCACTGTCATAAATTCTATTTATTGTCGAGCCTCGGGATTAGAAGTTAAGAGCTCAGGATTCTGGAGCCAGGTTGCTTAGGTTCAAATCCTGGCTCTGCTACTTTCTAACCATAGGACCTTGGACAAGTTATGTGACATTTGTCTTAAGCCTCAATTTCCTCATCTGCAAAATAGTACCTGTCTCCTTGTGTTGCTATGAGGATTAAATAAGTTATTACATGTAAAGGACTTAAAATAGCACTTGGTGTGCCATTAAATGCTCGGTAAATCTTTGCTATTAACTATTAACATCTCTGTATTTAACAGGAACCTTCAAGATCTTATCCCAGGGGGGTGACTAATGTGAAAATCCTCATCTATGAGGATAATAAATTTAGGTATCTGTGTCTTCCTGTAATACTCAAAGGATCAGTCTAGTTAACTGCTGACTTTTATTTGTCCACATGCAGAGTTTTGTTGCTGTTTGCAAATTGGCCATGATGTTATTTGAACATTCAAGAACTCCCTCTTTTTTTTCTTACCACATTTGAAATTTAGAAATAATTCATGGGCAGATGGAATCTTCTCGTGAGGACACGGTAATGGTTCCATTTTTCTTGCTGAGTTGGAGCAATCCAATCTTGGGCAGATACCCATTCTTATGCCTCTTATACCGCTTTTCATTTATATCTATACATCTGTAGTTTTATAAGTACCAACATTAACATTTTCATGTTAGCTTGGAACTTGCCTAGAAGTAAGAATTAGACCAGCTAGTTTGATTTCAGAGTGCAAATGGCAGTAAAAGGAAAACAAAATCAGTAATTAACCGTGTGATTATTTTTTTTTTTTACTCTGTGGTCTGGTTATTCAAGATGAGATCATTTTCCAAATTAGCCCCCCTTTCTCATCTCCAAGACCAACCACATCAGAGTCTGTCATGATTATATACAGTTCTTTAGGTGTTCTGTGAGGCGGAAACAGAGAACAGGTCAGAAGAAGAACTGTCCAAGAATGACCCTGAATTTTTGAATTCCACAAAAGGCCAGAAGGAACATATTGTGAGCTTCCTATCTCCATCTTTTGAAGGTGTGCTGCCTCCTCTAGGCCAACAGCTTTCCTATCGGGTGGCAGGGTCTGCACTGAGGACCCTGCCTCTGCATGAAGACAAGACTTTGAGGAACGAGAGAGAGAACTGTATTTCTAGAGAGAAGAGGCCAAAAGAAGAACTAGAAAGACTTCAGAAGACTCATACATAGATAGTCACCCACACCAGAGTTATAAGAACTTATGCAGGACCGAAAGTAAACTGATATGAAGATTAGGATTGAGTTGGTTTTGAGTGGCAGGGATACTTTCCCAGCTCTTACTTGCAAAGGTAAGTTAGGACTAGATCGAGGTCTAAGAAACTTTAAAAAAAAAAAAAAAAAAGCAAAACATGTTTAAACAAGCTGAACTAACATCCAGTAGATAAAAAACTACGTGTAAGGTATTTGCAGCAGTAATTATTTTTTTAGAATTAATGAAGTTAACAGATTTGCAGGGGGGAGGGGAGGGTAGAAAAGAGAGTTCAAGGACCTCTTGACCTTTGGATGCTTTGCCCTGTGCAGACATTACTGGGGCCACACAGTAACCAACGTCTTAGGTGAACTCTATAGGCCTTGAGTTGACAACAAAAACAATGCTAGCTTGGAAAGGTAGTTCCTACCTAGCACCATGAAACCCTGTCTCCTGATCACTTGAAAAGAAAGCACAGGAGAGATTCCCTTCACTTGTGAGGATTTGCAGTAATTAAAAAAGCCCCTTGAAGTAATAGCCTATCATTATGCTCTCCACGATGTATGTAAGTCCATGTTAGGGGAAGGGAAAAGTATAACCACCTCCTTCAGAAAGATGAGCAGAAAACATGGAGTTAATACAGGGGGCCAAGAATCAAGAAGCTGAGATTCTAGTCCCAACTGCCGTTAGTTACTGACCTAAAGCAAGTCTTTTCATTAAATTTTCAGTTCCAAAAATTCCCTAATGTGACTCATCATGATTCTGTCTGGAGGCCCCTTCCCCTCCTTTTTTTCCTTTTCTTTCAGAGCCTTAGCTGAAAGAGAAAGTGTGTGTGTGTGTGTGTGTGTGTACGCACGCACGCATGCATGAGAAAGAGAAAATGAATGAATGAATGAGTATATGTATGTTGGAGGTTGGGGAGGTGGGTGTTTAGCTGTGAAGATTAGTGAGAACACTGAGGGCTAACAGTAAAGTTCCTCCTTAGTAAACAGAACAGGGGTTGTTCCCAACTGCCTGCCTGCCTTTTCTGGGAATTTCAGAAAACCGTACAGAGACAGGTTAACATAAACAACTAATCCAGACATCTGCAGTTCTTCCTATCTTAAGAACATTTGCTCTCTCTTGTAGGTGGAGTTTCTTCATCCACTAGGAGGCGCCGTTGTCAAGCAACATTGATTAGGGGTCAGGCGATCTTGGTTGGTCCTTTAAGCCACTGGATAGGAGAAAGGTCTGGCAAAAAGAAAAGAGTGATAAATAGAGGACCCTGGAAATGGTGACAAATCAACCTTTGATGTCTAGACAGGCATTAAAACAACACTTTATAAAATTTGATAAGCAGTATCTTAGACTGCCTTTTAATTTTAGAAGTAGCAAATTCTTTCAAGCCAGTCTGTTTTCAAAGAATCAGAATTCTGTGGGATATCAAGAGACCTTAGAGATTACAAACCAAAGCTCATCATTTTATTGAGGAGTCATTGTCAACCCAGAAAGGTTAAGTGGCATGATCGAGGTCTCCTGGGCAGTTAAAGGTAGGCTTGCAAACAGAACCCATAAGGGGACAGTTCTCATTGTTTTGCCTGTCCAACATCTGAACCCTCTTCCAGTATTTGGAGAATCACCCCTCTTAAGAGTCTTGATGGGGGACAGAGTCCACCTTCTGCTATAGAAGCTAATAATGCCAGATACTTGCTCTCCTTGGCAGTTAAGATATGGGCATACGACGTAGGTTTCATGAGTCAGACACAGCCCCCCGGAATGTAATAGCTAGTGACAAAAAAACAGGGACCATGTGGCACTCTCAGGTGACAGCAGGGATGATTACTGGGCTAGTCATAGCAGTGACAGTCGGGACGGCTTCCGACATCTGCCATTAACGGGCCAGCGGTGCAAGCTCTTGCTGCTGGTGGAGATCAGCTGCTCTGGTGCCTTCATCAGATCAGTTCAGGGCTTTGTGTCTGTGCAAGCACAGTCTTGGTTTGACAGGCCTTCCTATCACTCTGAGCAATCCAGGGTCCCATTAATCCACTCCCGTGCTGCTTAAATCAGCCACAATTGGTTTCTGTTTCTGTAACTCAGAGCCATAACTGACCCAGCATTAAGATACCCGCATCGGTAGAGAAGTGGCAGAAGATGACCCCGCTATCAGGGGAGTCCATGGTCTCTAAAATCTGTGCTTAGACTGGCAGCTCTTGTACCTTGGGATATCAGCCCTGGCCGAAGAAGGCTGTAAGGTGAGGCATGGAGCTGGGAGTGGCAAAAAAAGATACCAGGGGCCAGATACCCCAAGATGCCATGTTCGTGGAGAGGAATTCCGAGGACCCCAACAATTCCTACTAGAACCTAACCATCCAGGTCCTTATGAATCTGTATTTGTCAAGGTCAAAGCTTAGAACATATTTAGCAGTTAGTAAGTTTGTCGTCTAACTTTTGAGCATTTAGGTGTATGGAGCCATGCGCTCACACGTGTACACCTGCCTCAGGCCCTGCAAGTGTTAAGGGTGAGCCTAGACGGAGGGAGGCCTCCTGTGGCATGTGGGCCCAAACAGCTTTGAAGCTGTACCCGACTGGTCCCCAGCAAAGTCGGGAGGTGGCAGGGTTGGACTGATGTGCTCTGCCTTCCCTCTCAGTGACCTTTCCCTTCCTTTGCTCTGTCTCCTTGTGTCTCCACACTCTCTCTTGAAGACCACCTTAGTGCGCTCATTCTCTCCGTGAGCGGTGAGAAATCCACTTCAATCATTAGCTAATCTGGGAGTCTTCTTCTTAGGCACTACTAAGAAACTTTCGGAGCCCCAAAACCACCATAAGCCACACTCGCCAGCAGATCCACCTAGAATGATACAGGCCAGGAAACACTGCTTGCCAGCCGGGCAGCACCAGACATTCCTCCTCAGCAGGACAGGCGCTCAAGTGCAGTAAATACAGTATGGAAAAGAAGGATTTTTTTTTTTTAAATAGTGTTGAGAAAACTAATTAGCAATTCAGAAGTCAATTTAGAAATTCGACCCCCTCTCCAAAAAAGAAAACCACAGATCATAGGAAAGCTAGCAAAAAATAAAATTATTTAACAGATCTTTGGAGAGCTTTCACAACTTCAAAGGACTGGGATTCACAAAGGAAAACAGCAGATTTAAAATTGGAAAAAAAAAAACTGGAAAATTAATCCAATTTAATATTGACATAAAAGGGTTCCATTTTACTGAACATCGACAAGGAGAGCTCACTGCGATTGGAAGGGATGATATTAAGCTTCATATACAAACAGGCAAGGACAGAAGTGGTCAGTTCCCACCAAAAGAAATACACTTGGTACATAGGTGTATGGGGATATGCTCAGTCATTTTAATGCCTTTCACAATATATCAGCATTTGCTTTATTAAGCAATTCTTGTTACGGTGAACCATCCCCTTTCCCCGTTGAGAAGATGAAGGTTTCTGTCTACTTAAATAACAAAGTTAACAGTCCTGTGTCAGTACCTTCTCTGGTTCCTGCCCAAGTTCATACTGCAGGAAGTTGATTGCATACAGTTAACAGTTGAGGTGAGAGGGGAAAGCTCAGCTGAGATCAAATTATAGTCCCTTAAATATTTTCACAATCTACCACAAACCCACCAGCATGTTGACTCATTTCCTAGTGCTCCAGGCCTTACTGTTGTTGACTTGTCAGAAGAAACGCCTTGAGCTGTTGCCCTCTTAATTACCTTGCAGTCCCCACCCTCTCGCTCCCATTCTCCTCTTCTTCCTCTTACCCTGAGTCGTCTCTGGGACCCATCTCAGACGCTGCTTGCTCCCTGTCTGAATCCCTCAGAGATGTACCCTTCCCTTCCATTGAAACTCTAATATGCACTGTTGTGACTTAACTCCTTCCCCAAAATGGAGTAGTTCAGAGTAAGGAAAGGGTAAAGAAAGGTCAAGTGTGCATACCTCCTCTTTCTTTCAGAAATGAATTTACCACCAACAACTATTTGTAAATACTCACCAATACGTGGGATGTTATGCTGACCACAAAAGACCTGTTTATGCCCTCAAGTTGCTCATAGTACGGCTGGGCAGACCACACAGGTGCCTATCCGTGAAATAAATAATAACCGATGGTATAGGTCTAAATGACCCTAGAGAGGCACAGATTCATAGGTCCCTAGGAGATCAGTGGAGGAAACCATTGGGAGCTGCAACGGGCAGGCGTGCAGGCTTGTACAAAGTTGGTGAAGGGCAGCAGTGTCAGTGTAGGAGAGAGACAGGTGGAGAAGTGGAAAGAGGTCATCCCTAGCAGAGGCATAAAGAAAGCCAAAGTATCAGGAAAAGGTGGTGGTTACAGGACATTTGTGAAGACATCAAGACAGTACCACAAGCAAAGCCCCGAATTAGGAGAAAATAAAGGAGAATTTTTTTTTTTTCCTAATCAATACAGATTGATTTGTATATGCCAGGATTAAAGTATTTATTGGCAAACTTATTAAATATAGAGAATTCCTTTAAACCATATCGATAGTACAGCACTCATACATGTATCAATTGGGGACAATGGGGATGGAGGCTCTGCGTTTTGAAGATCTCCCTAGGTGATTCTGGAGCATGGGGCCCTCATAACAGGCATGAAAATGAATTTGTTATACAGAGCCCTCCCTTGTACTGTGGCTTTACCTACTTAGCTGTAATCCCTTTTTTTCTATTAAATAACTCAGAGCCTTGAGCAGAAATTTGAAGCTTCCTTCTTTGTAACCTGAGCATTTTTGCAGGGACAATGCATGGATTCTATCGCCAAACTGCCCGTGTTTGAATCCTGGCTTGGCCACTTACTAGCTGTATGATCTCTTGGGCAAGTTACTTAAACTTTGCTGTTTCTCAGTTTTCTCGTAAGTAAAATAGGGGTAGTAATAACACCGATCGCAGAGACTTCTCAAAACCACTAAATGAATTTATGCATGTAAAGCACTTAGAAAATGCCTGTCACATAGTAAGCACTCAGTAAGTGCTAGCTTTATTACAACAAAATAAGATTATTTCTGTTTTTGAACCATATGTAAAAGAAATCATAGTTTGTGTTCTGCTTTATCTGCTTCTTTCACTCAGTGTTTTATCTTTAGGATTCAGCCAAATTCTTTTGTGTACCTATCGGTAATTTCTTTTCATTGCTGTGTAGTATTGTGTTGTATGACTATACCAATGCTTCATCCATTCTACTACTGATGGACATTTGGGTTGTTGACACTTGGTGCCTATTGTGAACAGGTCTGCTGTGAACCTCCAGGCACATGACTCCTGGTCCACATGACCACATGAGCACATACTTACTTGAAGAGAGTATCCTTGCCCAAAACTCTCCAGTCACCTTTTTGTCATAAATCAAGCATCCATATATGTATGGATCTGTTTCTAGGCTTTCTGTTATGTTCTACTGTCCTGTTTGTCCTACTGTCGATAGCATTGTCTTAATTACTAAGCCTTACATGGTGAAATTTTGAAATCAGGTAGATCCAGTCTTCCCACCTTATTATTCTCCCAAAATATCTTGCATCTTTTTGTCCTTTTACAGTACCATATACGTTTTAGATTCTGCTTCACAGTTTCCACAAAACCTGCTAGGATTTTGATTGGAATTCCGCTGAATTTTTGCTTCAATTTGGGAAAGAATGGCTGTTTACAGTATTGAATTTTCCAGTCTACGAAAAGGATAATTTTCTCTCCATTTATTTTAGTTGTTTAATTTCTCTTAATAAATATCATACTTTTCTCCCTTCAGGTCCTATACATCTTTTTATTAGATTTATTTCTATATTCTTAAAAAACATTTTCTTAAGATTTTATTTATTTATTTGACAGAGAGAGACACAGCGAGAGAGGGAACACAAGCAGGGGGAGTGGGAGAGGGAGAAGCAGGCTCCCCGCCGAGCAGGGAGCCTGATGCGGGGCTCGATCCCAGGACCCTGGGATCATGACCTGAGCCAAAGGCAGATGCCTAATGACTGAGCCACCCAGGCGCCCCTCTTAAAAAAAATTTTTATTAGATTTATTTCTACATTCTTAAAAAAAGTTTATCCCCAAATTTTAAATTTTTTCTTTTGATTTATGAGAATAATTTTGCTAAATTCTGATTAATTCTAATTTTACCTTAGATTATTTTGGATATTCTATATGTGCAGTTTATGCCATCTGCAAATAATGACAGTTTGTTTCTTCTTTTTCAATTCTTACAGATTTTATTTCTTTATCTTGCCCTTACTACACTGCCTGGGACCTCCAGAATAGTGGTGAATATACGTTTTTGGAGTGGGCATTTTCATCTTATTCTTGATCTAAGGGTTTCAGAAAGCTTAAATACATAATTTTATTAAATTTTTGGCATTTATTGAGATTATCCTAATTTTTTCTTCTTTAGTCAGTCTCCGTGTTCAGAATTATATTAATTGAATTCCCAGTGTTAAAACAGTTTTGCATTCCTCTGATAAATCCAACTTGGTCCTGATATAATTTTTATGTATTGCTGGGTTTGATTTGCTGCTGTTTTGTTTGGGTTATTTGCATCTATGTGCACTAGTGAGATTGTCCTCTGATTTTGTCATGCTTTCCTTAATTAGTATCTAGGTTAAGCTAGCTTCATAATATGAACTAGAGACTGTTCCAGCTTCTTACTCATTTTATTTCTCCTCCAAATGTTCAGTAGAACTTGTCAGAAATGCTATCTAAGCCTAGAGTTTTCTATGCCAGAAGGTTTTTTAATTACTGATTCAATTCCGTGAATCAGTAAAGAATTATTCAAGTTTCCTAATTATTTTTGTGTTCACTTTGATGAGTTTTATTTTTCTGGGAAATTTATCAATTTCATATGAATTTTCAAATCTGTGGCATAAAGTTTCAAGTGTCATCTTTTTAATGTCTGCAGGATATGAAATATCTCCTTTTTCATTCTTAATATTGGCAGCTATGTGTGTCCTCTCTTTTTTTTAATCAGTCTTGCCAAAGACTGATCATTTCATAGGGGGCAACTTTTAGCTTTTGCTAATCCTTCTAATATGTTTGTTTTCCATTTCATTAATGTCTATTCTTATTTCCTTCTAATTTGTTTGAGTTTAATTTGATGATCTTTATATAGCTTATGCAGATGGAGCCTGGGTTCATAAATTTTCAGCCTTCTTTCCTAATATATGTATTTACAGCAGTAAATTTCCCTCTAAGCACTACTTTACCTGCATTTTACAAGTTTTGATGTGTTTTATTTTTGTTATTCAGCTTAGGGTGTTATCTTATTTTCTAATGATTTATCCTGAGATCTGTATAATAAAAGTATATTGTTCAGTTTCCAAACATTGGGGATTTTCCAGTTCAGTTTCATTAATCTTTTCAAAGAACCTATTTTTTACTTTGTTCTTGCTCTGTATTGTTTATTTTTACTTCATTAATTTCTTTTTTTCCTTCATTAATTTCTGCTCATTATTTCCTTCTGCCTTCATTGGATTTACTTTACTGTTCTTTTAAAAACTTTATCCTGATAGAATGTCACTTTAACTTTCTTATTTTCTAATATTTTACATCAGTGTTTGTAATATTTCTGTTATATTTCAGTAATTTAAAGTTTAAAAACATACTGTTTTAGCTGCATTCTCGAGGGGTATTTTTGCATTTTTTTTTTAACATTTAGAGCTATTTTTAGTATGCCAAAAATGGTAATACCTGTTTTGTTTTGTTTTTTAAGTAAAGGATAAAACAAAAAATTTTGACTATCCACCTGCTCTTTAACACCCTATTGATACCCAAAAATTTCTCAGTGCATCTGCATACACATATATATGCATATATATATGTTTACACATCTTAATATATTGTGAACATCTTTATTAATAGATACACTTCTACAGCATCATTTTAATGGCAGCATAATATTCTGCCCTGTGGATTTACCACAATTTAACAATTCTCCTATTGTTAGACATTTATTCATATTGTTTCATACTTCTCCCTATTATACGTAGCTATCATAAGCCCCTGGCATTAAAACTTGGCAAATATCCCTGATTATTTCCCTTGGAAGGAAATTATTGGGTCAACGGACATGGCCATTTTTAAGGGTTTTGTCAAGCACTATAAAATTGCCGGGCAGAAAGGTTGTATTGATGTATCAGCAGTGGACTGCTTGATTCAGGAAAAGTTTCTCCAACGCCGAGGGGGTGGGTGTGTGTGGGTGTGTGTGTGTGTGTGTGTGTCCTCTAGCTTCTCCTACTGGAAGATTGGATCTATGCCCCATCTCCTCCTCTCTGCTATTTCTCTATATTTGTGGGTCTAATGATGGCAGCATGCCAGTCTTGAAATGTAATGCCTCAATCCTGCACAATTTTTAGATGTACTTTTAGCATTATTGTTAGAAATATTTTCTAATTTTCAATTTGATTTCTCTTCTGATTCATAGGTTTATTTAGCATACACTTCTCAATTTCCAAGTAAGCATTTGGGGGATTTCCTAGTTACTGTGTTACTTTATTTCTAACATAACTCATTGTGATTATTGTGATTAGGAATCATACTCTGAGTGCTTACAAGCCTTAAAATTTCATTGGCTCTCAGAAAAGCGCTTGTGTGCTTTCTCGAGTTGTAAGCTGAACTAGAGTTTCGTGCATATGTCACATTTGTACTTGAAAGAATGACTAACAGACAAACCACGGTTACTCAAACTTGGGTATGTAGCATACATTTACTCAAAAATGAAGTGAGCCTGCTGCTTCAAGGGAAACCACTCACAGTATTTGTCACCAATGATGAAATTCAGATTTTCAAGGGAAAATTATAATTTGGAAAATTATAATTTTGGAAAACTTGTACCTGCCACCACAAGCTTAACAGCTTCCCAGGACTTAATGTTTCTAATGTAATCAATGGTGATACGAATGAATATGGATTTTTTTTATACCATGTAATGAAATGTGTCAATATTTACAAAATCTGCATGACTCAGTGGACCAGTATTTCTCAGATGACTAATGTGTGATGTTACAAAGTCATGCACAGGTAAAAGAAAGATCCACTCAAAGAACAAGACAGAACAATGGATTATAATTAACACTGTACCAAAAGTTCATTGACACGGTTTCAGAATCCACATTGCAGTTTACCTTTAAGAAACTACCACTTTTTGGGGTGCCCGGATGGTTCAGTTGGTTAAGCATCTGCCTTCAGTTCAGGTCATGATCCCAGGGCCCTGGGATCAAGCCCCATGTCAGGCTGAGCAGGGAGCCTGCTTCTCCTTCTCCACCTGCCTCTCCCCACACTCTGCCCCCATGTGTGCACGTGTGCTCTCTCTCTCTCAAATAAATCTTAGAAAGAAAGAAACTACCACTTTTTGAGTCTTGGGTGCAGTATCAAAGAAGAATATTCTCACATATCTGCAAAGGCTATTAAAATATACCTCCTTCTTCCAATTATATATCTGTGAGGCCAGATTTTCTTCAAACAAATAACATATTGTAACAGATTGAATATAGAAGCAGATACGAGAATCTAGCTGTCTTCTATTAAACCAGAAATCAAAAACGATTTGCAAAGTATCAAACAGTTCTACTCTTCTCACTAAATTTTTGTTTTAGAATAGATACTCTTTTTCATGAAAAAATATTATTTCTGTTAACATGTAATGGGTTTATTGTCATTTTAAAATGTTTTTTACATTTCTGGATTTTAATTTTTAAGGTGGCAAATATTGATAAGACAAAACCTACACAAACACAATATGTTTGGGGTTCTCAATAATCTGTAAGTAGAAAAGAGTCCTGACATCAAAAAGTTAGAGAACTTAGTGGTTGTCCTAGAAATTACAGTATGCCTCCTGACCTCTATGTTATTGTTGTCAAGTATTTTTATTTAAGATCAATCTCTCTTTCTCTCTCTCTCTCTCTCTCTCTCTCTCTCTCACTCTCTCAGAATAGTTATTTTGTTATATGGTCTCGCTGCCTGAAGAGAGAATGAGAAAATAGTTGTTTTGTATAATCATTGTTCGTTTAGATTCACTTACATAGTTACCACATTTTCCGTTTTTCATGCTTCACTGCATCTCTGGAGTTTTCATTCGACTTCATTTTTCCTTCTACCTGAGGAATATTCTTTTGTATTTCCCTTAGGGATAGGTATGCTGCTGGCAAATTCTCTTGGTTTCTTTGCTTATCTGAAAGAAATTTTTTCACCTTTATTCTTTAAGGGGTTTTTTGGTGAGAAGAGAATTTTATTAGGTTGGCAGCTAATTTGATTTAAGATCCCTTTCTACTGTATTCTGGCTTCCACTGTTGCCATTGAGAAGTCAGCCATCAGTCTAATAGTCCATTCTTTTCTTTCACTGTTTTTGAGGTTTTCTATTTTTCTTTGGTTTCCCGCAGTTTTTGCAGATATGTGACTAACTGTGGATTTCTTTACTGCTTGGTGTTTGTTGAGATCTTTAACCATTTCTGGGTTATTAACAGACATTATACTTTCAGTATTGCTTCTGCTCTATTTTCTTTTCACTTTTTTTTATATATTTATCTATCTGTTTATCTATCTATCAGTAATCTGTATACCCATTGTGGGGCTTGAACTCACAACCTAGAGGTCCAGAGTCACATGCTCCACCAAGTGAGCCAGCCAGGTGCCCTTCTTTTCACTTTTGAAACTTCAATAAAAATAGATGCTGCCCTTCTTACTTTTATCCTTTCTTATCCTCACTTTCATATTTTCCATGTTTTGTGTCTCCATGCTTCAATCTGACTACATCTTCTGGTTCACTGATTTTTCTCTTCAACTACCTAATCTGCTTAAGTTCTTAATTTTGGCATTAGATTTTTTTCATTCAGAAATTCCTGTTTGCTTTTTCAAATCTGTGGTGTCACTTTTTATATATATATATATAATTTGTTGATCCTTGCTGACGTTTTTAAGTGGAGCTTTTCACTTCATGGTAGACACTGGGATTTTTCTATGCTACTAATAAGACATACCAGAATATATTCTGTAACCCGCTTTTCAAAATACTACTCTTTATCACCCCAGCGCAGAGCATGGGGTGTCTTATCACGTCCTTAGCCCTTGACAGGCTCCTCTGGGGTAATCCAAAAGAATAGCTCTGTCTCTCCTCTCAAAACACCCTAGCGCAAAAGCAGTTGGACCCTATCAATCTGACATCTCACCCTGTCAGTCTACCTCCCCCATTCTTCAGTTCCCCAAATATGCATCCCGCCCCTTTCGTGGGTGCCTCCTCGTCAGGGCCCGCTGCCTACCCCAAAGGCAGAAGCAGCTCTTGCTCACCTCTTTGAGCTCAAAACCTTTCCCCGTCCTCACTAGATAGTTTTTCACTCACTATACTGTTAATTCTTTGAGCTTTTTAAAAATTTTTTTTTAATTTAATCCAGTTCTGTAGTTGTTTTTGTCACCTTCAGAGGAAATGCTGGTCAGAAAAATTCAGATTTGGTCTGGCCTTTACAGTGTTCCTCAAAGAATAGTTTGCAGATGGGTTCCAATCTACCAACTGTTACCAGTCTATACTGAGGTAAGTACAGAAATTGAGAGCAAACATTTAGAAGCTGTTAGAGCAATTTGACGTTGCTGTGAAATCATAGCATATACTTTTGTATTTTATAAAAGAACCAATTCATAACATACCTGAGGGGGGAAAAAACTGGTCCTTCACCACAGTTAAGTTGAGAAGCACTTCTTCATACAATCAAGTGTGAGTCTGCATACTACAAGCCCCCTCTTTTTCTGCTTTTACTGAAAATACATTGTAGAAGAGGAAAAAACCTTTACCCTCTTTAGGTCAAGTGACTAGGTCTGTGAATTAAACTGACCAACACCAGACTAACAGGAGAAAAGATTTATTTTGTCTGTACACGGCAGGACCAGTGGGGTTGGGGGGCAGCCTCACAGGGAAAAAAAGTGAAAACCACAAAAAGGTAGTTAGACCCAGACATTTAATATACCATTTTAACAAAGAGTAATAAAGTATGAAGAGACTAGACAAGGGAAGAGGGGGGAGTTTGGGTGTCTCAGGTTGGAGCTAAGTTGTGGGAAGGCGACTAAGAAATGTATGGTAAATAAGAGTTGTTTAGTAAAATTTGTTATACAGATCAGAGTAGTTGTCTTCCTAGTATGTGAGAGGGGAACACCTTTACAAAGGGACATTTAAACCCTGTTTTTAGGCAGAGTGGAGGAGAGGAGAGAGTTCTTCCTGTTGTTCCTGTTCCTGCTGTTTTTCAGTTCCCTTCAGCTCAAAATCATCCTATGCCAAAGTAGCATATTTTGGGGTGGCATATTCTGATCCCTTCCACATACGACCAGCCACACATTGTGCCCCAGACCTGTGATCTATTTTATTGGGCATATTTGTTTGGATTTTTTTTAATTATAGAAGTAGTGTATGTTTAAAATTTTTTAAATTCAGACAGACGAAAGGAAGGGACAGCTAAGATCATTCATGATCCCACCACTTTTTACAAGTCAGAGTGAACCTCTCTACATATAGGATAGAAGCGTTCCCCATACCCTTCTAAAGCAGGGTTTCTTCTCCCTCTTATTTTACTCCCTTGGAATATAACCAAGCAAGGAGATTTAGAACACAGTCTTTGAAGCTTTGCAGCCCAAGGCTTAAAACACCTTAAGATGGGAAGGAAAGAGAAAAGCAATAAAAGAAGCCTTACACTTGTTATTAGAAGAATTATCAAATAAAAATTATCAAAGGTTTGTGGCATCAAACTTTTTGTTCAAAGTTGTTATATCCGGATTATATTATGAATATGTATATTTTAAATTTCGGTGATGAGTAAAATGTGTGTGAATAGTATTTTTAGTTTCTCCGTATCTCATAAAATTTAAAACTGATGAATTGCCTCTTTTACTTTAATATCAGTGATAGAAATAACTGATCAAACAGCTTAATAGAAGATTTTTTTCATAGTGATGGCTGACTTTCAGACTAGCTCCTCAAAGAACATGCCTGCATATTTTAAAAAGTTATACAGGTGATTTTGTTTGGTACCTTGGTTATGAACCATTGTATTAAAAAACGTACAGTGGCCAAAAAGATCCCATTTATAAGAGCAACTAAAAGTGTCCTAGGGGAAAAACCCCAGTAATCAATATTTGGAGCCAATATGAAGAAAACCTTAAAACTGCAACTTAGAGACATGAAAGAAAATAGTATATCATGTTCATAGGTGAGAATATGAGAAAAATGTTAATTTCTAGAAGTTAATATATAAATATAATACTGTCTCCACCAAAATATTAAAAATGTTTAGCATTTGACAAACTAATTTTAAAGTTCAGCGGGGAGAAAAAATTCATAAGAAAATATTGACTAAGAATAATAGTGAAATGACTTATTTGTCCAAATATTAAAATACACTATTACAGGGACTCCTGGCTGGCTCAGTCGGTAGAACATGCAACTCTTGATCTCAGGGTCATGTGTTCAAGCCCTGTGTTGGGCGTGGAGCTTACCTAAAAAAAAAATTAAAATAAAAAAACATTACAGTAAAAAAAAAAATGGTATGGTACTAGATACAAGAATAGATGGGTCAGTGGGAAAGAGTAGAAACCTGAAACTACGTGTGTCTGGGCATGTGTAGATACTATCATTTCAAATAGTAGTATTTCAGAGAATGACCAGGGGAAAAAAATGGGCTGATCCATGCTAGTAATTATATTACAGGGCAGTAAGTAATTTCCAGTTGTTTCTCACTGACTGGTTCCTCCTTTAGGCATTGGCCTCTCACCACTTGACTACCTTCTACCCCTAAGACTCCTTTTTTCCCCTCTTACAGGTCCCTCCAAAAAATCTTCCTCCAGCTCTCAGGAGGGCTCCCAGACTCTTACTGCTTGGCGGTACAATCAGTCCACCTCTCCTTTGCCTAACTCTTCTCTCATCTGAGCTGAACAGTGCTCATCCTCACATTTCACAATTAAAAAGGAAACCGCCTAAGCAAAAACTATAATTCCATCACTGTCAGGGGTCTTTTAGTGCTCCTAGATGAAGCAACCAGCTTAAACTGCAGCCTGCTTTAAAAATGGGATTTTTTTCCCCTCCCCCCAGTACAAAGAAATGAAAAGTATTCACCCTCTGGTAATCAAGGAAATGCAAATTAAAGCAATTGTGACTTTTTTCCCCTTCTATCTGGCAAAGATTCAAAAGGAATAGTCATCCTAGTGGAGGTGAGGTGGAGAGGAAAGGACACTTCCACAATTAGTGGGGGCAGGAATACTATGTTAACTTTTCACCAGGAGTGTATCAGAAGTGTTATTGTATGTGCCCCTTGACATATAGGACAAGTACAACTCCGCTTATAGGACTTTTACTCTAACAGGTGATCAGGATTGTTCACGAAATGTGTGAGCATGTTCATTCAGGCTTTATTTCTGATGGTGGAAAATGGTCACCACCATTCTTCAGAGTAGACTAAGCCATCACGAAGATCATTTTATGCAGAAGAATCTTATTTGACATTGGAAGATGTTCATTAGCTGTGAATTGGAAACCAGGCAAATGTTGTAAAGCCTTGTATAAACGTGACAGTATTTTCATTTATCTAAAACCACACCAAGTTTTAAATAATAGTCAATTATTCATTAATATTTACTGTGTGCTTAGTCTTCTGCTGGGTATCGGGTGAGAGTATTTTGAAAGTATAAAACATACTCGTTCTTTAGGGCTCTACACTATTATTGAACTGTTGAGCTTGAATATGTGCATTTGCTCCTTGCACACCCAGCAGGTGTAGCTGTAGATAATGGGAAGAGCATTGAATATAGATACAGATTTGAATCCTGTCCCTGTCACATACTTGTCTACTTAGACAAATTATTTGAGAATGAGAAGGATGCTGACATCATGGGGTGACTGTAAGAATGGAGATATAACAAGGAATGTTTCCCAGTGATGCTTGGTGAATAATATTAGTAATGATGATTTATTACTAATGCCTAATTACTAATTATAGTAATAGTAATGAATAGTTTTTCTACTTTCCCTTCTAGAAGTCTCTATCTTTTCAGGGTAATACCTATAGCAGGTATACTGCAGTGTGAGCTCCTGAATAAGTGAATGAGTAAAATACTGGATTTGAAAACATTTCATAAGCCTGAAAGCATTATGAAGTTGTTGGCTAACTATTAGTATTTGAATAATTTCATTAATAGATATAATCTGGCAAAGTTTTATATATATGTATGTAAATGCTAAATGTGTGTAAGTGCCAAATACTATGATATGGGCATATAGGGTTGTTATAGAATTTAAGCAAATGAAAGCCTTAATGTGGCTGGTAATCCACTGAGGGGACTCTCTGGGAAGGGTGGGATTGGAATGGGACCTTGGATTAAGGTAGGTTTTGAATATGAAGAGCAATATACGAAGAAGCATGTGACAAAAAAGGAAACAGTGTGTTCAGGGAATAGTAATAAGTCTAGCCTGCATAGAGAGTGAGGTATCCTTGAAGAGCCATTAGATAGGATAGGTGGAAGAGGCAAGGTGGGGCCGACACAACAGAGGCCTTACCGATCTGCTGAGAAATAGAAAAGAACTATTTTTAAGTTTGGGGCAAGATAGTACCATTCTGCCACCAACACATCAGGGTGTTAGAATATGTTTGTAGCAATTGACTTTGGTAATTGAAGTGTAAGCAAAAATAAATTATGATTTAGCTACTTTTTTTCCCCTCAACAGTATATAGCCTGAATTCCCATTTAGCAGTGATAAGTATAGTGAAATATTTTAGAATCCTTGTTGGATTCTTAAAATATTACACAACGTGACTAGGTACCGATAATTTTGGAACTTGACTCAAAAATATGCTCACAACCCCCAGCATTGCCCTTTTCTGAGACTTTTTGTTACGATAACTTAAAGGAAATTTATGGTCACTTTTCTACAGCTTACATTATTTGATGCTACCATTTGCTTGTTCTTTGTATTTCTTTCCACGTAGATTTTCGGTGTTCAGATGGTTATAACATTCTTTATAATTTGTCTATTTTTCGTTGAAAGAAAGGAGATTTAAATAACTTATTAGAATCATTAGCTGTAAGCCAACTAATAACTTCATTACAGCGTATTCATTTTCAGTGTTTTCTTCCTGGAATTTCCTCTTAACATTCTTTTTCACGTTTCTCCACAGTATGGATGGAGCAGATCTGTGTTTTGAAATCGTAAAGCGAGCTGACGCTGGTTTTGTATACAGTGAAGCTGTAGCCAGGTACGTCATTCGTATGGACTCCTCAGAGGTCAAGGTGGAAATAAAAGAAGGAAATGACAAATGACACGAAGTGACCTGCCTTTTTGAACTGATGATGAGCATACTGCCACTCTTGCCTACAAGGAGCCATGTCTGTTTTAGTGTGCGTTAGTGGAACCGAAGTAGCGACTGGAAATGCAAGATATGGAACAATGCATTTATCTATTAATACGGGTTTACAGCTTAACATAGTACTGCTGTCTTTCCCATTTCTGATGACTTTTGTTCAAAGAGGAATTTGATAGCTCAAGAACTATGAAGAATCAAATTTGGGGTTTTTTTGTGTGTTCGATCTTTATTTTGGGCAGATGTGTCTTATTAGTTCTTCATTTGCCTTTTAGTGATAGCAAACTGTTATGTGGCCAATTAATCTGACGAAATGCACAGAACAGTAGAAGCACAGTTTTCCTGCTAAATATATTTGCTTCAGGCCAGTGTGTGATTCCCAAGCGAATGGTGGCCATTGTTCTAAGTCAAGTTGTTGTAAGGAACTAATGGCTCAAAATAAGGAGTAAAGTTGAAAAATTACAGGAGCCATGCACAGGCCACTTGCTTATAGATTTAGAGCAATATAGCTTTCTGCTTTGGTGGCATTCAATCGTATCATAAACACCCACTTCAGTGGGTTGCCTTTTTAATACATGGGGTCTCCTCAGTCACCAACCATAATATGTCGAAGGATTCAAACCCGCAACTCTAGTGGGGTTTTTTTTTTTAATCCCATTTTTCTATTAGTTTTGACTTTGTGTTACAATTTAAAATTTTTATTCTGTATTGTGCTTCAGAATTTAAAAGCATTCTTTAATACCAAAATAGTCAATGCTGTCTTGATTTTTCTTATGATACAGTGGTAAACCACTTTATCCAACTAAATTAAACTGTCAGACCCTTGTGCATTTTTGTTCATATTTACTTCTTCAAGAATTTGAGGCTACCTGCCTTTTGAACTTTCCCACATTGATCTCTTTCAACAACATCATCATCAAATAGGGAAAACTAAAAATTCTGGATGTTGATTTTTATAGAACAGTGAAGCTTGAGGAAGGAAGGAGGACTTTTTTCCTTTTGAACCACAATAACGCTTGGGTACTTGGTGCATGTGCTGTTGGGGTTGATGTTAAGCAGTACCACTTTTACTCTGTTCCCCACTTGTCTGTATGGCTTTTCCTCAACTTTGAGCCTGTCTGTGCCACTGGCCTGGGCATCAGGATAGGGAGAATAGTCACATGTAGAGGTGATACCATACAGTGAAACGAAAGAAGCTTTCCAGAATGGTCCAGTAAAGCATAGCCTCAGGACCAGTCGGCAGCACTGCAGAGAGAGAAATTTGGCACAATTTATTAAAGGCCCTTCCTAAAAAATGACAAAATGCAGGGAGGGGCATCCTCAGAAAGTAGTATTAGGTATGTACCTTTTTGCAGAGGATCAGTGACCATACAACAAGGGCATGTAGAGCCTTCCTTGGGCTGTAGAGCATTCAACCAGATGACTTCCAACCTGCCCTCCTCCTCCTCTGATTCTGTGATTCATCGTTGGGAAATTTAGCTTGCATCAGTATTCTAGTGAGATCAACTGCAAGAAGACTCCGAGGCACCAAATAATCAAATTGATAATGTTTTTCTTCAACTAGCTGAGCTTCAAGAGAAGCAGCAAAGCATGGCATAAAATAAAACTGCATACAGTCCTTATAACCCAATTAGTGATTACCTCTGTTCTTTCAGGGGCGATGAGTTGTGGAGTGTGCTAACATACAGAATCAGATTATCAAATCAGACAGTTACAAATCAGAGCGGTCTTCTTACCTATACCAAGCTTTACTAAATAATTACAGGGATACAGGCAATCAAAAGGCTCAGCTGAAACAGAGAAGTCTGGGTTATCAAGGGCAGCTTCCCACATCAGAAATGCTCCTGTGGCCCAGAGTAGATGAGGTCTCTACATGAGGTTTGTGGGATCCCACACACGGAGGGGAGCATTGCAGTTGCAAGATGTCTCCATTGTATGCCTCAAGGAGTTGTATAGCTTCCATGACCTACTCCAGGAAGCCAGCCATACCTCAAAGATCCTAGATTCTATTTACCATAGGTAATTCTTAGCCCAGGACATCTCTTAAGAACATTTCAGAGAAGGTCTCTTCTGCCTAGCAAGAGCGTTAATTTCTTTACCTAGATTCTCCTCCCCTCTTTTCTTCCACCACCCCAGAAATGCAGGCTTCCATAGGAAGTGAATGGATTGCAGGCCTCAGTTCTTTCCTTCCACTGAGTTGTCCTCATTCTTGATCCTTACAGGAGATAGAGACAAACTTATATATTGCAAAGTTTCTCTGAAAGTATAGGCCACCATGATGATTCATGAAAATGAAGTTTTCTAATTAAAGTTTAGGCAGCAATTCTAGGCAGTGTGGGTGGATTTTTGCTCCTCTCTTTGTTCTGCTTGCACACTGTTCCCAGGCACAGCCTCCCAGAGTCATGACTGGGAGGGTGGAGAAAGATCACTTTAAATCTATAATATCTGGGGAGAAAAAAATTATATCCTCACCCGACACACTCGAGAGATTCTGGTATGCATATGTATTTGGGTCAAATAATTGAGTACTCTGATAATTAGATTAAAAATGCCCATTCATTGAGGTTTTTTTTCTTAATGAGGCTTTGAGATAGGAGTTTTCTTCAGGCTAAAGACATGTAAGTGGCTGTCTTAGTACTATGTATCCAAAGCAGTCCATACTGTAGGTATAAGCTATGTCCACGTTACCTAATTTAAACTTACCCACTATTCTGATGTTCATATCTAGATGCACAAATAGGCTGTTCCTAAACCTTTGACTAAACTTAACAATAATAATAACATTGTAATAATAATAACTTACCCTTTGTAGCATGGTTTAGCGTTTACAAAGCACTTTCACATTTGTCTCTGCCATTTCAGGGGGCCACGTAGCCTTCAAAGCCTGATTTGAGCCAGGAAAGGGCCAAGTTAAGATCCCGTAACTTAAACTTAATTATAGGTTGCGCAGGCCCAGGCAAAGAGTATATGACCACAGCCCCTTTTGTGTGCATTTGCAAAGTAAGAAAAAATTGACACGACGACTAAGGACAGCATGAGCCAAGTTCTCTGCTTTAGAGCCCAGGGGTGGGGAGACAATGATAAGTATAGGAACAACATATGGGGTTGATTTGGGTTTTTTTCCTACCTTTCATTTAAGAAATGGAACCTTCTGATCAATTGTAGTACATGAAGTAATGCACATGCCAAGGAGAGGGACATTCATGTGAGTTTTGATAGTAATGTACCCAAGAGGGAACTTGATGGAAATGCGTCTTAGTTGTATCGCAGGAGTGGGGAAATTTTTTTTTCTTTTTTTGAATCACAAGGATACACACAAGGGCATTTGAAAGCACTGGTTTATTTCGTTTTTATTTAAAGTGTAAGGCATAGAAGAGCTAGAAAGATAAAATTCAATAAATACTATACAATAAATAATGTTGCATATGTTGCATTTCTATGTCATGGCTGGTTGGGAGGGAAAAGGGGAAAATGAAAAAGGACGGGGGATCATCGGAAAACAAAGAGATGAAGGGAATAAAATAGAGGGGAAGAGAGGGTAAGACGGCACTCAACAGAGAGAAATAGCAGAATTAGAGGAAGAAGAACTTGAGAATTAACAGACAGAGGGAAGTCAAAGTAAGCTCTGAAGTAATACTGGATACACGTCTCACTCTCGTCACACCCTGTTGCTAGTTGACCCTGTTAGCACTTTTTAAGGACTGTTCTTTAAAATGCTGACTCCTCCTGTGTTTTTCACCTGGACCTGGTTGGGGCGGGGGGTTGCGGGGAGAACCTCTGCAGCCCCCTGCTGGCCACATGATGAGTCCGACTTCCTAGGATTTCCGCCCAGAACAACTCTGCTTTTGTTAAAAGATGCCCCAGCTAAAACTTGATTACATCACAAAAAGAAATTGTACACATAAAGAGGTTCTTTCCTCTTGTTTGTCCTCAAAGCTAAATGGAAATAAGGCAGAGAGCCAGCCTCTGCTGGCAGATAAAAGACTGCCACTCCTTTAGTCAGAATCCATGGTGTCCCTCTGAGCACTGTTCACTTAATAGCAATCCGCGGTAACTAAGTACAGTTAACCGAGGGTCGGAGACTTGCATCCCCCCTTGCCCCCCGCCCCATGTTTTCAGCTTGAATTTTTCATTTGCGGAGCTATTTTACTTATGAACTGTATGAAATTCTTTTGACTGGGTTATCTTAGGAAATATAGAACACATTATTTCTTCATGAAGCTTATAAACTCATGGGTCTGCCAACTTTTTCATTATTAAGCCTCACCATCCACCAGTCTTGTCTACTCAAATGAAGTGTCCATGGGCAGTGAATATGAAGGTGGGAGTTACAAACTAGGGCCACTGTATATAAAGTTTTAAAAATAAAAAGTTTTTATTACAGTTTCACATTTCTTTTGTTTTTCTACAGTCATTACATGAGACAGATACTAGAAGCTCTACGCTATTGTCATGATAATAACATAATTCACAGGGATGTGAAGGTAAGTCATTTTTATCACTAACTTTAATGTTTATGAAGAGAAACTGATGACACGGATAATCAGAAGTTTTTCTTTAATGTTCTTGTAGAGAGCATCTTAAGGTTAACTTTACTTCCAAATAAACATTTATTTAACTACTTTATATTTGAAGAGTCATACTCATTCTTAACAGGAACACTTTTATCATTTCAGTTTCCTTATTATTAAAATGTACATGTATTCTGAAATTCTTTTATTCCTCTTTTGCCATTATGTGTGTAAGAGAGAAATGAAAAAATCCGACAAATAGGAAGAACCAAACAATATCCTAAGTTAATTGTGGGAGAGGGTTGGTTTATATTGGTTATTTGGTTTATATAGTAAAAGTTCGTCATATACTTATATTTTCGTAGTGTTGCAATACAGAATAGTCACCATTTTTTTGCACATAGTTTTTTAACATAGTCTGAAATCATAATTAAAAACGTAATACAGTTTTGCACCCTTAGGAATGTACATATTACCATTATTCAGTCTTTCTGCCTGTTTGCTCCCAGTATCAAGTTCATGAGAACTGTCAGTCCCTGGCTCATAATGGTGTCAGCCGGAACATGGAGGCAGGCCAGAAAGTAAACCAGTGGGCCTTCCTCCTGATGCCCAGCCCCTTCCAAGGCCCCGAATCGCTAAGAGCCCCTGAGGTCTCTTTAGCCCTAGTGTCCACTTTCTCTCTCTGGTATTTTGTTACTGGCCTCTCTCTAACACACAGCATCTACAGACATGGGGCTCTCCTTCCCTCAAAACATACTATCAGTGGCCTGGCTTCTTCACTGTATTTTAATGGTTAAGAAGATGAAGTAGAGTTTAGTTAAATTGTCTAAAACGTTGGGGAAATTTTAACTAAAATTCTTGTGGTTATAAGCTGAGATAAAGCATGAGCAATTCCAAAACAGTCTAGTGGAATGTTACCATAGCAAATGAAAAAAATCATTGGAGAAACATACACAATACACATTAGTTGTAAAATATCTTACTCTTTTCACATGTGCTGATAGGAAAAGGAAATTATTATTATCAATACTCAGCACTGAACAACCCATTGGATACATTAACACTTTTTTATAAAAGTATTTTTCAGTTATGCAAACAAAGAGAATAAGAAGTGTAAGAAAAATTAAAGGGAAACTGTCAATGATAGCAGGCTGTGTTACTCTTCTGCATTTAATTAATTTAAGAAAATGCATATATAAAGTGTAAAGTATATCTCCTTGTATATGTTATAAAATAGATGAGAAAAATGACATTTTGAAAACTTAAAATATATAAACAGATTCTTAGTCCATATAATAGCACTGCGTTAGAAACACTTTTGCTCAAGAGGCAATTTTATTTTGAATTCTGTTCTTTAAGAGTAATTATATCAATATCATATAATACATAATGATTGACAACATACTGTACTATAATACTTTCAATAATACAGTCAGCTTTTGATTAGTCATGGTATTTGATATGATAATCCCAAACCAAATAAAATCACAAAGTAGTTATATTTGAATGTCATGCTTCAGCTTCTCATTTACCTTCTGATTGATTTATTCAACAAATATTCGAGTGCCTACTTCATGCAGAATGTTGTGCTTGGAGCCCTACAGGTATTATGATGGTGTCAGTAGGGGGATGAGGCAGTGTATCTGTTACCGACGGCTGCGGATCAACACACAGCTAAACTTGGTGACTCCAAACAGCAACTGCCGTTTATTTGCTCACAGTTCTGTAGTTTTGGGCAAAGCTTGATGGGGATTGCTTGATTCTGTTTGACAGACTATGGACTGAGGCAACATGGCTAGCACCCACATAGGCTTCCCTCTTGTGGCATGTCTGCTGAAGGGACCAGAACAGCTAGGAGCTTTCTGGGCCCTCTCTGTAGTCTCTCATTCAGGGTGTTTCCCCCTCCCTCCTTCTTCCCTCTCTCTCTGTCTTCGTGGGGCCGCCTCTCCAGCAGGACGGTGTCTCAGGGCTCCAAACAAGCAAAGGTGGAAGTTGCCAGGCCTCTTGAAGCCTAGGCCAGAAGTTGACACTGTCATGTTCTCTGCATTATGTTAGTCAACAGGTTACAAGACTAGCCTGGATTCAAGAGGTGGAAAAATAGATTGTGCCTTCTCGTTGGAGGTGTGTGTGACATATGTGCACAAGGATAAGAACTTGTCTGTGGCCGTCTTTACAGACAAGCAAAACAAATAATTCTTGTCCAAGGTAGAGGGTGGGAAATAGCATTAAAAGACCCAGCCAGAGAAACTTTATGGAGGTCATGTCTGAGCCTGGTCTTGAGTCATGGGGAAGTTACATGAAGACAAGAGGGCATTTCAAGGAAAGGCTCAAAATTAGTTTTGCATTGGATTTTATTAGTTTCTTATCCCTAAGGCACATACCAAATAATTTTGAGGAAACACCCAGAAATGTGTTGAGGAAGGGAAGATAGAAGTAATTCTCAAACTGCAGGTAAGAAGAAACGTCCCGGCAAAGTATCGTCACCCAGTTGGCAAGTGGACTCAACACAGAGCACACATTAATGTTTAACATTCGTTAAATTTCAGTGCCTGAAATCTGTATGTTTTGTATGGGTAAATGGAATACTCACATTTAGCTAATCAGTAATTTTGAATTTGGGTAGATTTTTCTTAAGACATTCATCCAAAACTATGCATCGAGTGCTTCCTGTGTGGGGGGCACTATTTTAAGAACCAGAGCTCTGTCAATGAACAAAACAGACAGAATCACTGCCCCCATGGAGCAAGCTGACTTTCTAGTTCAGGGAGACCAACCCTAACCAAGAGCATAAGTAAGTCAACTATATAGTAGGATAGGAGGTGAAAGGGACTGCAGGTGAAACAGAGCGGCCTACGGGATAGGGACTGCTTAGAGAAGGGGTTGCAGTTTTAAGCAGGGTGGTCAGAGCAGGCCACATTCAGAAGATGACACCTGAGCAAGGACTCACAGGAGGAGAGAAGGTGGGCTGACTGATATCCAAAGGAAGAGTGTTCCAGGTAAAAGGAACAGCCGGTGCAAAGGCACTAAAGCAGGAGCATAACAGACCTATTTGCAGAATAACAAGGAGGCCAGTGTTCCTGGGGTGAATTGAGCCATGAGGAGAGTAGATAGATAGATGAGGTTAGAGAGGAAAGGAGGGGAGGGCCTTTGACTTCTACTCTGAGAGAAATGAGGATTCCCTGGAGGGTTTTGAACAGACTGTGAACCAGGGGCTCACAGGTGGAAGCAGGGAAACAGGAGATGGTCCTGCCTGGCTGGACTTAGAGTGGTAGCAGTGGAGGGAGTAAAACCGTAGATTCCAGATATATTCTGAAGGTTATGTCAACAGGATTTGCTAATATAACTTTAGTAACTCAGGTAACCCCAAGTTGTTTTATTCAGGACCTTGTCACAGGAGTTCTCCAACGTTGTGGTCATTATAAAACTTTAATGACGGTACATCTCACATGGCTAATAATTTCAAATTCCTATTTGACATGTTGTTAATGTTTGCTAATAAAGCAGCCTTTTAGCTTTTCTTCACGTTCAGATAACCTATGTTCAGTGACTGGCCTGTGTGTAGATTTCTGTATAGGTTTTGGTTTCTGTAGTTTGTTTTTGTCAAAGTTTTCTTTCTTTTCACTTAAAGAAAATACAAGAGCATTGCCCTGTTTTATTCATTTTAGAAGAATTTAGATTACTTAATCATCTGTTTCATCTTGCCAAGAATATTCTCATATTCTCTCCCTTTCTTTCTCTCTCAGAATCCTTGGCACCGATCCCAAAGCATTAGATTTTTCCAAAGATCCTGGCATTTTATTGATTAGTAATACTTTTTTCTTAACCTGATAGGCATTTCTTTTTGAAATCATTATAATTGAGTCTAAAAATGTTTGGTTTGAGTATATGGTACCTCATGACCTGCAGTGGGAACTTGCTTTGAAGAAGCATAAATTGCATAAGAGGCAATTGTGTAAACCTTTGAAATTCAGGGAAGCATATCTTCATTAGTACAGGTTTCTCCCAACTCCAAAATGTCCCACACTAGCGACATTTTGGGTCAGGTACTTTGTTGTGGGAGGCTGGCCTGTGTATTATTGCCTCAACTCAGTGCATATCAGTAGTATTTCCCCTTAGCTGTGACAATCAGAAATGTCTCCAGTCATTGCCAAATGTCCCCGGGGGCACAAAAGTCGCCCCTGGTTAAGACCCACTGTAGAATACTACATTTTTCCCACTGCACCTCCCCACAGGCATTAATTAAGGCATGCATGCTCATTTCTTCCCCCTCCTTCCCTTTTATTCCTTTTTCTTGTGAGAGGATGTGAAAACTTTCATTATGTTTCACATCATTCTCTTTTCTTCCTCTCGCCCCGAAATTAAAAGAACTCTAGAAAGAAATAGTACATTTGCCAAGGTAAATACAGAGCCTGGCTCATTGCCTGCCTTCATTGGCGCTATTAAGCATTAAGAGTCAGTGGGTTTTTCTTGTCTCCCCCAACTCCTGGAGACAGCTTTACATTGCATCACCTGGGCGTGGAGAGACGAAGCATTCTTAGACCTTTCTGTGGCTCTGACATACTGACATCCAATTTTAATAGCTGAAGTTGAAGTTACACCGCTTCTCTAAATGCAAATGGCCATGCGCACAGTCACTTTCTGTTCCGAGTGGGACCTGTGCCCAGGAGGTTTGGGGGCTCGGGCTCGGTGTTTAGTTCTCAGAACTGTGTAAAACCCCATAGCCAGACAGTCATAGACACTCAGCCAGAAGCCTCCACCCAAGCATTTCTGCATGCGCTTCCTTGAAATGGTTTTCCTCCTAACTGGTGAACACGCCTGGCTGCTCTTTGGCCCCCTTCTGTTCTCAGTTCCCCTTTCACCTGACTTTATAAACAGGTGTTCATCACATCACACTAGTTGCCATGGCATTATGGATTTCGTACAGTATTTCTTCCCCTATTGCTCTTGGTTGCTGACATTTCTTCTACGTCTCTTACCCCAACTTCCAAGAAGTCCCTCATGTCGTACAAAGAAATTGAAATTCTCATGAAAATGAAAACACGTTTTTTTTATTCTTTATTATAAGGCACACTGATTCATCTTCTGCATTACTTTTGCAAGGTTGAACATAATGCGCATGTTCAGCTTGAATGTGGGGTTTTAATAATTGTACTTAGAAAAATCTCATGAATTCTAAGATCTTAAATTTATCTTGTGTTTCTAACTGCTATGCTTCTCTTCTCCCACCCCACCCTTCCAAAAAAATCAACTCCTTGATTTAGAGAGGAAAGAATGAGGGGCGCCGGGCTGGCTCAGGGGAGCATGCAGCTCTTGATCTTGGGGTCATGAGTTCAAGCCCCATGTTGGGAGTAGAGATTACTTTAAAAAAAAAATAGGAATGCCTGTGTCTTTTGCTTATTAGATGTGAATTCTTTCGCTGATGCTCTCCTTCTGAGCCAGGGCAGCAAACATGTAATGATAATGGCCAAAGCGTTTTCTCCTGTCAGGCATAAAACCTTTCTAGCTGTCGTAACTCTTCCCACCGATATCAATTCAGTTTGAATTTGGGGGCAGTCAGAGGAAGGTCCATGGCATTGGACTGCAGGGTTGAAATGCTTAGCAAATTACCAGCATCCCTCTGTGCTGCTTTTGTGGTTTGCCGAGCCAGATTTCCTTTCAGCTTGTCTTCCCACATTTGTTCCCAACAACCCCCACCCTGCAGCCTGCAAGGCCAGGGATAGGCTGGGAGAGTCCTTACCAAATAAAGGAGATTGACATCTTCCTCTTCCACCCAGGAAGTAGAAGCTCTTCCAGCTTGAGTAGTCTAACCGTAAGTGTGCTTGTCTAGTCTTAATGGTTGTGTTCCTAATTAGTAGTTTGAAAGCCACCTTAATGAGAGTGTGTATATGGAAAGGAGAAAAGGGAAAACAAACATTTGTCGTGCCTCTTTTCTGTACGGAAGATATAATCTTGTTTGTTGGCCAACGAGCCAAAATTTGGGGCTTCTGGAATTGTGTTTGACTGTAACCCACACATTAAAAACATTGTTTTTCTCAAGTGGTTACCAGAGGGCAGGGGAGTGAGGGAATGGGTGAAATAGGTGAAGGGGGTTAAAAGGTACAAACTTCCAGTTATAAAATAAACTAGTCATGGAGATGAAAAGTACAACATAGGGAATACAGCCAATAATATTGTAGTAACGTTGTGTGGTCACAGATGGTGGCTACACTTACCGTGATGAGCACTGAATAATGTATAGAATTGTCAAATCACTATGCTGTGCACCTGAAACTAATCTAACATAAAACATGACATCGTATGCCAACTATTATAATAAAAATTTTTTGAGCACAGTTTTGCTGAAATCTACACTTTATAAAGGTAATTTAGAAAGTAGTATTTCATATAAAATATTTACCGTGATATTAAGTGGCCACTTTGTCAATTACACAAAAAAGTTCAACATGATTTACAATTACCTGTTCAGGAAAGTGCCTGTGGTGTGAAGGTAAACACAGTGATAATAAGCTCAGGACAGAATTAAAATGGGAGTTTTCTGTCAGAATGAGTAACTTAAAGAGAAATTGCATACCTCTTTTCCTGCCTTTTTTAAATGTAGGAAACTCTACTTTGATAATATTTTGTATCTTTTACTTAAAGTTGTGGCAAGGTGAAGTGATGTTTTTAATAATGATTTTTAGAGGATGTGTATATATATATATATGTTATATAGTGAGATTTAATACTGTATCACTTACGTAAAATGAAAGCAGTGATTGGACACCTCTGTTTACAGCCAGCACTTAGGGAATCACCTAGAGTTCCCAGGTCTGCCTTTGTGTCTGCAAATTAATCCGCCAGAGATCAAATCGCTGCTATGAAAGAATAGATGTACACTGTAAACATTTGAAGCCAGTGTGCATTTTCTTCAGACTTTTTTCTGAACATTTTCTTCTCTCAGTTAAGCATTGAACTATTCTTTTTTAATGAAAATTATGCAGATGTGTTAGAAAAACCTCTAGTGGCATTGAACACATGGCTCTTGGGGAATCTGTACAAGTGTGTTGTTTCTACATTTTTAATTTAGGAACAAAACATGCTGTGAGATTAAAGCCTTGGAAGTGCTATGTGAACTTACTTTAAACTTCTTTCCGAGCATCGAAAAAATGACCACGAAGAGAATAAATGAGTCTTTGGGCAGTCTCTAATGAAGTAACAGGTTACCATTAACATTTATTCAGCTTCAGTTTCATTTAACTGTTTTTGTCTGGTTCTTATCTGAGCAGAGAATGCAAGTGCTATGGGTGTAGAAATTGAAAGCAAACTACTGCTCAAAAGGCGCTTATGATCTTTTTGGGAAAATAAAACACATAAAAAATTTTTTTAATTAGACTGTATATAGCACAGAGTATAGTCCCCATCATTTATCTTCCTGACAAGACTACATGAAAGAAAGAAATGACCGAGAAATGCTTACTGTTTAAATATTTATTTAGGTATTGGAGAAAATTGGGGTGACTTAGCTATGCACTTCAGTTTTTTCATCAGCAAATTGGCATGCTTTATGGTGGTGATGATTAAAATACATGCAAAGCATATGAGCAGAGTGCCTGGCACATAACAATGCTTAGTGAATGACAGCTACTCAGAATAGTAACATCATCTGATTTAATAATAGTAGCTATGAACTACGTAGCATTTTTCCATTCTACAAATGATGAAATTAACGCTTTAAGAGGGTAAGTAATTTACTGAGGATTGTCTGGCTAAATAAGAGGTTTAGCTAGGATCGAACCCAGGGAATCTAACTCCAGAGACCAGTCTCTCAACAAAAATACTATTATACTGCCCTTATTATTCATTCATCTGTTTTCACAAAAATTAATTGAACATATCTACATGCCAGGTACTGTTTGTCATTAATCACATTATTTATATTGAGTACAGAGGGAAGTTTACAAGATGTGGTGAAGATAGGCATATAATGACATTGTATTTGCTCTTTATTTTGACCAAGCCTAACCCGAATATTTAAATATATTTATAAAAACACCAGCTTAATAAATACTGGACTCAACGAATATTACTTCTTGAAGTAACATAAGCAGATGATACAAGATAATGCGTTTATAAAACCTTGGATTTTTGCACTCTATTATTCATACATCTAGATAGGACTTAAGCGAGATAATTTCTGATTCACTTTTTTCTTTTACTCATTTTTAAAGTTACCAACAGAACACTAGCCATAGATGGGCCCTTATATTGCACCTACTAGAAAGCAGAAAAGTCATAAACCATTTGCTGCTTTATCCTACAGTCATGACCTGTTGTGTTCTAAATAAAAGCATACACAGTTGAGTTTAAAGAGAAGATGGTCTGTTGCTTTCATATGCAGTGAGATCCCTTTTAACATGCTTGACTTGCCTCTGAGAGTCTCTGCCATCTCAACTTGCAGTATTAGTAGAGCTATAAAGTGAATTTTATGATTATTTCTAAAACCAAAGAGGTTTTCTTTCAAGCTTTCAAGCAAGTTGTGACCCGTTAATCATGTAGTTCAGTATCCCTAGTAGCCATATAAACACTTTTCTATTTGGTGGTGTTTTCTATTCAGAAGTCAACTATAGGCTTGTATATGTGGGGAATCAGATTTTGTAAAGAGATTATATAGTGTCTTTTTGAACGTTTTATCTAAAAAAAGAAATATAATGGGGTCTGTGCTACTTCTGGCTGATGCAAGACAGGTGAGGACATTTTTAATTTCAATTAAATAATTCAGTTGCTGACAGTTACCACTTTGGTGTAGAACATAAAAAATGGGTTTAAAAATGCTATATGGAAGGAAGCAAACTATTAGTAGAACCTGGATGACCAAAAGATGCCTTTTCACAGAACTGTAAATCAGATCTTTCTCCATAATGGATGTACAGGTCCTTATTTTTCTCAGATGGCTAACAAAAGAGTAGTATGATGTTAGTACAACTAAAAATGAAAATCCAATAAATGTGGTTCCAATGAGGCCTGCAGTCTGCGAGGTCACGGCTCCTAGTTCCGTCTGCTGGTTATAGCACACGTTCTCGTCTCCTTCTGTAGCTTCTACAACTGAGTAATATATGATAACCGGAATAATTATGCCTAGTACAACTCCCCATATGTAAACACACAGTTTTCTAGCAAAGTTGGGCTGGCGAAATTTTTTCAGTAAGTGGCCATAAAATACTTTCTCGTAGCACGAAGTGGTCTCTTGTACTGAATCCTTTTTCATTAAAGTAGCATAACGGCTTATGGCAATCCAACTTAAAATTAAGAGGCTGACAAACATACTTACATGCATGGATAGGGTTCCCAAAAAATTGACCACCGTGCATTGTGCGGATCGATATTCCCATTGAACACCTTTCAGGAAATAGATACCCATGAAAGGCATGGCACTGCACACAAGTAAGTTTGCTGTCACAAGATGTGCTAGGTAGATGTGCGTTGATGTTTTCTTGCCTATTTTTGTTAAAAATACCCATTGAGAGAGAGAATTTCCAAAGAGACCAATGATGCAAAGGAAGGCATAAATGATTGGCAAAGCCATGGAAGAGATCCTGGATGGTTGAATACATGTTGAGTTGTTACTCATTTATATCAGATTTTCTTGGAATTTTGTCTCAGGAGCTAGAACAGAATGGCAGATATTTAATATTAAAATTATAGATGGTATTTAGACTGAATAGTTTTTTAAAAGCATTGGATGAAATAAAAGTAATGTAAATGTATTTGAAGGGAGAGGGAGAGTATAGATGCTTTCTCACCTTTTCTAATCACAGTCGTCCAGTGGAAATAAAAGACTTGATTGTGAGTAGTATCTTTGTCTAAAAAACCAGATTTGATACAAATAGTTAAAGGCCTGAGGTTTATCATTCTTTGATTGGTTTTTTTGCCTAGAAAGGTAATAAAAATATTTTAAGGCACATGCCAGCAATACATATTGGCCAAAGGAAAGTGTTGGCATAAGTATTTTGTGGCCACCTTAATAGAAGACTAATTTAAATTATCACCTTAATTGTACATAAACTGTACATAAATACTTTTCAAAATGGTGTCTTTTCATGATGAGGTTAAAGCACCTCTCTATAATCTAGTACCATTAGAATAGTCTCATTTCGTATTTCAGAAGTAAACTTAATCCTATACAAACACTCAGACAAGATCCTGAATCGAACAGAAGGCAAGTATAGTGACCAAGGATAGACACCAAAATCCCAAGATATTTACCAAAAGGCATCAGTAATTTCCTATTTCAAATATTTAATGTTAAACTACCATACTTCAATTTTTTTTAAACGTTTACTTTAAAATTCTATGTCAAAACTGTAGTTGCTATGCTTGTTGGTTAGAGTGCCCTCATGTGTCTTTTTGTATAATTTTAGTACCTTGGTTTTTCAGAGAATATGATTTTTTAGAAGATATTTTAATCACAGCATAAATGCAGGCATGGTTTTTGCTTTTTTATGTCTTATTTTTGTTTTTAAGTTTATTTTTTTGTAGTAATCTCTACACCCAACATGAGGCTCGAACTTAGGACTCTGAGATCAAGCATCACATGTTCTTCCAGCTGAGTCAGCCAGGTGCCCCTATGTCATATTTTTAAATCTTTCCTTTTTTTTTTTATTTTTAATCTTTCTTGCATCAGATGGTACAAGTGTTGAAGAGTCACATACAAACTCTTTTTCATTATTTTGTTCATTCCTTATTTCTTTCAGGTGGGAATAACAAGTTATTGGATTCTGGTCAAGTAAGAATCATGAGCTCTATTCAGAATGTGCCACATTTCTCTGTGTTTATCACCATAGCTTTCTAGGTACCACATTCTCGTTTATAAAAATCTAGAGTGGGGATTCTTTAAATCTTTTTTTAAATCACAGTCTTTCTTTTGATAAACACAAAAATGTTGCTGTGCATCTGCCTTCTGAGATGCCATACACTGCCTTCTTATATGCCCCCAGCCCCTCAGAGCTGTTTCACTCTCTACCCCTCTTCACAGTTGCCATTTTAAGTTTTGCATCATGGATTACAGAAATAGGGAGGGTTTTTTTCCAAATACACTGTTAAAGTTTTTAAATAATTTTTTAAACCAAGCAATCCCCACACAATGACTTTGAAAGCTTGAGGGCTGTACAATGTCTCTAGGTTCCAATACAGAGACCCTTCACTAATGTCTACCAGTGTCTATCATTTTATTTCTTTGCAGTTTTTATTTAGAAAACCGTCCAGATGCTTCAGAGAGAGTTTGTGTCTGAATCCAGTGCAGCCCAGCAAATTGGAATCTGGTTGCAGTTAGTGTACTACCAGTTGTAAATATGTAAATCCTAATCTGTACCTTGACTGATTTAAAAACCAGAGAGTGAAATAAGCCAGTTTATTTCCCACAAAAAATTTATTCAATCCAAGTAGATTTTTATATAAGAAATGGAGCTTCTGGAGTGCCTTTGTGGCTCAATCCATTAAGCATCTGCCTTCAGCTCAGATCATGATCCCAGGGTCCTGGGATCGAGCCCCACGTCGGGCTGCCTGCTCAATGGGGAGCCTGCTTCTTCCTCTCCCTCTGCCCCTGCTTGTGCTCTCTCTCTCTCACTCTCTCTCAAAGAAATAAATAAAATCTTTAAAAAAAAAAAAAAGAAAGAAATGGAGCTTCCTTTTATGGTGCTAGTAAAGAAAAACACTACCCCTGCCTTGTGTAGATAATGCATTATATACTAAAATCTGAAAAGCTAATAGTGCTTCTGTATTCACAGATTGTATTCCCCTAGTTTCAAACTAGCCCACCTCAGACAGCATCTGCCATCACCTATTACTGTCGCCTTGCTTTACTATTTCACACTAGCAAATGCTTCCAAACAAAAAGGAGGGAGAAAGGCTCTGATGATCAGTTTTCAAAATTTAAACATTTTAGTCCTGTTAGAGTTTTTATAGGGTTAACTTTTAAGCTAAAAGTAAGTGATCAGTCTTACCTGTGCAAGTAGTTTACACCAATCAAGGCTCTGTTGTTCAGGGCAGGGATGCTAAATTTCAGACTTAAAATTCTCCGACCATCCAGTATCTTTCAATTCTAGTCAGTGTGATCATGACACCAACTACAGTGGGGGGAAAAAGGAAATTAAACAGAGTATTGAAGAAATTCAATAGTTATGGTAAATGTAGCAACTACCTCTAAAAAACCTCATTTCTCTATTTCTGTGGTGGGAGGAAGTTGGTGGACAATATATATATATTGTACTTCCTTATGATTATTTCATGAACCAGCTCTACCTCAGTAGCTTTATATTAGCATGATTGGCTGAAGTTGAGTTCAAAGGTTTAGTCCCCATAGCTGGTTTTATACATCACAGTGGTAGAGGGAACAACTTCATAGTCACCCAAGAAAATATTGGTACAAACTTGTCTGTAAAATCACTTGTGGATGGTTTATTTGCAGTTCATCTTTATCAAGAATAAAAGGAAACAAAACCCAAAGTTTTCTTACCAGTAACAACTTACTAGAATTAGATACCATAGAGCTGGAATAGAACTTCATGATCATCTATGGGTACAGACCCTTCGTTTTAAGGATAAAGGAGTGAGTGAGACCCAGGGTGCCTGGGGGGCTCAGTCGTTAAGCATCTGCCTTCAGTTCAGGTCATGATCTCAGGGTCCTGGGATCGAGTCCCACATCAGGCTCCATGCTCAGTGGGGAGTCTGCTTCTTCCTCTGCCCCTCCCACCCACTAGTGTTTCCCCCCCGCCCCGCAAAAATAAATAAGTAAAATCTTTAAAAAACAAAACAAAACAAGAAGTGAGACCCAGAGCAGCACACTGTAAGTCAGGGGTTTAGGTCCCAACTTGGTTACTAAGTGAACTAACCCATTCTACTTCCAACTGCCCTGTGAGTCCCCCATTCAGATTCAAAGTAGTGTACATTGTTTGGAGCATTTCATAATGGATTTGGAGAATTCTGAAAAGTGCCAGAATCTGAAGACCAAATATTCCTCGGATAAAATAAATAGTTACATCATGCTATAAAGAATCCAGTTTTATATATAAGATTGTTTAATGAGTCTGAACTGGTAACTAAGTGAAAGCTCAGTGTACAGCTGAGGAGTCAGACTTGTGTCACATGCTACCCTCCCTTGTGTAGTGAAACCACCGGGAGGGGGGGGTCTGAGAATGGGAACAGAAATCTAATTTCATCAAACTTGAGCACTTCAGTTATTAGTAAATCTTCATTTAAGATTAATAGGACCTTGCCATTTCTCATAATCCCCAGTGTGTACCTTCTTTCATGTTGATTGCATAAATCCTCCCTAATGTTTGCTAATTGTTCTCTCTAAAACAAAAGTGAGAACTACCTGAGTGGATTTTGTTCTGCTGCTGTTCATCTTTGTAACGCTTGCCATCATTTCATTAAGAACAGTGACTCGTCTGGGGTTACATGGCCATGGATTGCAGAGTAATTTGGCCTCTCTGGAACTCCTATCATTTTTACTTCAGTAATTTCGCATGTCCCAGGAAGGAATTACTTAGAACAAAAAAACGGTTTGAATTAATTTAGAGAAGAATGGAAATGGAATACTGTTTATAAGTGATTGAGAGATCATTTTAATATTACCACTTTGAGGCTTAAGCACCTTTAGCCAAAAAAAAAAAAAAGAGAGAGAGAGAGAGAGAGAATGCCCTTGCCCTCCACTACCTTTCCTCCATTGTCCCCAGACTCAGTAAATGATACTATCACCTCCTCATTATTCAAGCCAAAAACCTAGGAATTATCCTTGATTCCTCTGTTTCCTTCACATCTCACATCCAGTCAATTCCTGCAGCTTCTCCCACCACCACCAGTAGTACCCACACTTAATGAAAGCTTATTATGTGCCAGGCATCCTGGTCTGTGTTTTATATGTCTTACTTCATCTTCACAATACCCTGTGAAATAAATAGTATGAAATACATTCAATTTAAACGTTAAGGAGAACAACCTCAGAAAGGTCACTTAAGTTGCCTAAGATCATGCAGCCATCTGTCCTCACAACATGGTGACTCGCTTACACACACACACACACACACACACACACACACACACACACACACAGAGAGAGAGAGAGAGAGAGAGAGAGAGAGAGCGCGCAAGTGATTCAAGAAAAAAAGACCATAGCTGCAGTCTTTTTTTTAATGTAGCCTCTGAAGTCAGCACTGTCACTTCTGCTGTGACATTATCTCGGCCACACGGACCCAGCAGTGATTCAGTATGAAGAGGTAAATAGCAGGAGGTGATGATCACTGGGAGCCATCTAAGAAGCTGGCTACCACAGGATGTCAGTCAACCATTGGACCAGGGAAGAGTCAAAAGTACTTCTGAAAATGATTGTCAGGCAGCTGATCATTTATCGAGCAAGAATGCCTGGATGGGTGTACGTTTTGTCATATCTTCCTGTCTCTTGATTTTTAGTGCTCTGTATTAAACGGTGCAATTCATTTAATGAATATTTATTGGAGTTCCTACTATGTTTCTAGTGGTGTGTGGAAGTCACAGAAGTATATTAGCCACAAGCTAACATAGGGTCTCCGGAAATTCAAAAGCGATTCCACAAGCAAGCCGAGAATTCAGATTAATAATGTGTGATGTGTGATACAGACTTTAAATGCTCTACAAATTAGAAAAAGGAGAAAACCATGAATCATAATGGTTCTGGAAGGTCAAGGAACTAGAAGGAAAGAGAACACATGCTAAGCTATAGTTCTGTGCTAGGTAGGAACTGGGCAGGGCATTTTACATATAAGAACTCTTAACAGTGGGTGGTAGAGGTTCCATTTCACATGTGAGGAAATTCAGTTTCAAAGAGGTTAAATAACATGCCCAAGGCAACACAACTAGTAAATTAACTTGAAAGCATGTGTATTTATTTTTTTCAGTCTCATTCTCTGCCTTTGAAAGCAGAAATTATTGGCCTTTCTCAAGGGTCAGTTAGTTGTACCTGGTGGTACTTATGGTAAGTAAACTGGGGTCCAGTTTTGAATACTTTTTACTTTGTTCAAACAGGGTTTCCCGTCCTGTGCTCTGATGTAGCAGAATTGACTATGGGAGGAATCAAGTACAATTTTCTAGTTTTTGAAAGCTTTGGACTTTAAGCTAAGTTGTATCCCATTGATAGCAATATAAATTCTTTTTGATTGAGGTGATTTTTGAATTCCTTAACTGAAATAAAAGGAATTTTCTAATTTATATTTTTCTAAGAAATACTACAACTGGTAGAAAAGCGTAAATGTCAGAGCATACAAAATTAACCAAAATACAACTTGTCAGGTAGACATATTGAAGATTACAAGTGCTGTGTACAAGTGGCCCCTTGGACTTTTCCTCACTCAGGCCACCGGTAGTTCTCTTTGGTTTCTCATTTGTCTTTCCCATCCATGCCCTCTTCAAAGTTCCGCTTCTGTTATCCAAGTGCAAATCCTCTTGTCCAACACTTCTAATTCCTTGCTACATCATCTGCCAAATACTGATCCCCTGGGTGTTCTGCTCTGACCCTTATGATTTATTTCTTGAGGTGTTAGAGTAGTTCCCCCCCCAAAAAAAAATTTAAGCCCTGCCTTGTATTAAGTTTCCTGCTTTGGAGATATTTGTGTGAGTGTCAAGCGAATGTTTCACTCTGGCCCCAGAACCCATTTGGAGTCGTTCAGTAAGAATGGTTCAGAGGGCAGGCATGTGGTGATTTATTTTGACAGCCTATGGGGAGCTGTATACAGCAAGGGTGTACGAGACTTTTCCTGACTCGCAGGGATTATAGAGGTCAGAATTAGGGTCCCTTATCAATTTCCATCAGAGCCAGAACCCAGAGGACACAAGACACATCACTCATGCCTGAACTTTATTGCTTCAACTAGACAGTTATTTTAGGCTGGTGTCTAAGCTGGCTGCAGTTAGCCTTTTTGAGTACTCTTTCTGACCAGTCAGCAGTTCAGGGCATCGGGAGGCCGGTGTGCAGAAAGAGCAGATTGGCCTCACATAGTCTGTTAGAACATCACATTCGAAAGATAAGTGGTTCTCCAAAGGAGCAGGGTCGGGGGGTGGGAGGCAGTGGAAGCCTTTTATCCAGTTCAGTGCACACCCAAGGCAGTGGTTACCTTTAGGAGGAGTGAAACACAGACCTTCTACTCAAAGCTGTGGGTTGTTCAAGGCTCACTGAGCCCCCTGCTCCCTTCAGGATGTGGTGTCTGGCCACAGCCCCATCTCCACTGCACGGCTCGCAGGTCCTTGCTGCTACTGTGAGTAGCAGTACTTACGGCCGTCCCACCCTTAATCAGGGTCTCAAGAACTTCTACTTTGAAGAGCTGATTTCTCAGCAAATCATGGAAGTATCTCCCTCAAGAACTATTTTTAAAACAGCAGAAATTACAGTCCAGAGTTTGAAGGTTTATAATCGTGCAGAAAAGTGATTAGCTTTGTAAGGAAGGTCCAGTGACAAAACATAAAGGGACCTACTAATCGAAGTTTCATTATACTTCACCTTGGGCTTTGTCTTTTTATATAGGTTTCTGTGCACCAGATAGACACGGTCTTCTAGAATTGCACACCCCAATAACACTGTAGCAGTCTTGGCGGCGGTCGTAAGAACTGGAATGCCCTCTGAGGCGGCAGAGGGAAGTAGATGGGAAATTAGGTTTGGGAAAGGGAAGAAACTTCAGCATTGGATTAGATGAGGCAGAAATCTTTTTGAGGACAGTCAGATTTTGAATTTCAACATCTTTGAGTCAGTTAAGTTTAATTCATATCCTGCTTCAGAACCTACCATTCTTTTTTTTTTTTTTAAGGTTCTTTGAGGGGCGCCTGGGTGACTCAGTCAGTTAAGCGTCTGCCTTCGGCTCAGGTCATGATCTCAGGATCCTGGGATAGAGCCCCACATCGGGCTCCTGACTCAGTGGGGAGCCTGCTTCTCCCACTCTCTCTCAAATAAAGCTTTTTTTTTTTTTAAGGTTCTTTGAAAAGCCAAAAGTAGATAGAAAATTTTCTGAAAATGAAACATATGATGATAGAATTCTAAAAATAATTTAGGCCATCATATTGCCCCAGGTAGAAGATACATCCCTACACCTCTGCCCTGGGAAACAACACCTCAGATTGCAGTGAGATTTGGGGAACCGAAAAGGTATCCCACATCAGTTCCCTGGAACTCTCACCACTGTCCCTTTCTTCCCAAGCCCAAGGTTTCCTGGCCAGTTTATTACCAATCATTTCTTTTGGATTTCTAGATACAGTTGTCTTGAGGTTAAGTCCCCTGCTCCATGTCACTTCCTGTCCTTATTCAAGGGGGCAAAAACAGATGTGAAGGGAAGGCAAGGGGCAGTTGGGTACCTGAGGTCTTACCACCTGTACCGTTAGTATCTGGGTTCATTTCCTCTTAAGAGCCCAAAGTACTGAAGTAACAAGCTTTTCTGAGAGCCACTTTTAGGAGGCTTATAAATGGCAGCCACTGAAGTGCTTTTTACATATTTTCGATCAATTTTTAAAATTTCTCTGAGCTAGATACTATTCTATCAGTTACTAGATGAGGAGATTTAGGCCCACAGAAGAGAAATAACTCGCCGATGGTGATAGAACTGCGAAAGCGTAGGGCTTAGACTTGGACCCAGGCAGTGTGACTTCAGAGCCCATATTCTTAGCTGCCGCCAGAATCTGGTTTATTGTGTTGGGTATGGTGACCAAGTATCCCCAGTGACCAAAAATATATCTCACTTATATACCAGTTTGCAGTTTTCAGTCTGGAAGTTTATTAACTCCTGCCAACTCTCCCATTGTAGAGGTACCTTTTTGCCTTTGTAACTGGTAAGTAATCAGAAGGTCCTATTTTGAGAGTATGTTTTGTTTTCCTTTCACTCAGTTGATTTTAGCATTCATTGATGATCCTCGCCTAAATTAGTTCTTACCGTGATGGACGCAGATATATTAGCTTTGAAGTAGTCACTTGAAGGCATCACTCTAAACAAGTCTTGGTGTTGAGATAATTCTCAAAACAGTGCTATCTGTAGCATAGCTTCTAATATTACCATATTTTCTCTTCTTCCCTGTCCTCCATCAAAAACCAGCCTAAAATGTACTGTCTTAATAAACCAACAAATAAATCATCGAGGCCAGGAAACATAAGTTCTCTGGAGTGCCATACCTCCAGAAATATCTGGTAGAGAAAACTGGAAAAAAGAAAAACCACAGTTAAATGTTCGCACCTAAGTCTGCAACGCATGCCTTTGGCAGTGCTTTGGCCAGCAGAGGGCAGTGTATTACCAGCCCTAGTTAAACCTCTCTTGCAATTAAAGGCTGAAGCAGAAGCTGCCCACGTTGCTCTGTTTTCCAGCTAGAAACTCAAAACCATTTAAAAGTTTAGTTTTTTTAAGTTCTAACAGAATGATAAACGTCATTATTTTACTAGCTGAAAAACACGTCAAACGTGATAGAGTAAAAGTAATTGTGTGGACAAGGATTTCTGTCCTTAAGATGAAAACCCATTACCACTCATTCTGCCTTTAACAGGATATGGCCTTTGGGGACTTTTTTGTTTTGTACCGGCGATTATCACAAGAGTCGCCTTTGTAAAACACTCACAACTACAATCATCCTAGCAGTAAAAAATAAAGTCTGACATTTTAGTATGTGAAAGTTGTAATCATATCTTCTAGTTTTATTGAGCTTTTTTTTTTTTTTAATCACAGCAATTCATGGACATAGCTTTAAAAGTCAAAGAATACTGAAAGGCTTGTAGTGAAAACATGTCTATTAATAAATGTAATTTAAAGTACATTTCAGCTAATGAAGAAAGTATAGGCGCTGTTCTCTCCCCTGTAGTCCTTCCTCCTGGCAGCTTAACACACTCTGAAGATCCTTTCATTTAAGAAACCCCCTAATCGGTTGCCTCGTTATTCCCTTCTCTCCATCAGGGGGGAGCTTATGCTTGTTTTTATCTCTGAGAACACATGGTTTGTTTAAGTCTTTAATAACCCTGCCACTCCCCACCCTACAGTGGTTTAGCAAATCAGTATCTCTCTCTCTTCCTCTCACACACAGCTTTCAAGTAAAATAATTCAAGGCATTGTCTCTCTTGTTAATGAATTACTTACTGTATTCACTGTTGCCTTTTTAGAAGTAGTATGCATAATTTTTGTTTATATTTTATATGCATCGTTTATCTCTTGCTGCATACCAGACCACCCCCAGACTTGGTGGCTTAGGACAACCACCATTTGTTCATTCTCAATTCTGTAATTTGTTCTGGGCTCAGCTGGGCAGTTCTTCTGTCAGTCTCACCTGGAGTCATTCATGCAGCTATGTATAGCTTAGTCATCTGGCAGCACAGCTGAGACTGGGCAGTCCAAGATGGCCTCAGTCTTGTGTCTAGAGCCCCAGCTGGGATGGTTGTGCAGGCTGATGATAGTCCGTCTCCATGTGATCTTTCTACTGGGTTTATTTATAATGTGTTGGTCTCAGGCTTCCAAGAGGGCAAAAGTGGAAGCTGCAAGGCCTCTGAAGGTTTTGCTCAGATGTCCTACAACGTCCACCACCTTTTATTGTTCAAAGCAAGTCACATACTTGCCCAGATTCAAGAGGTGGGCAAAAGACTCCACCTCTGAATGGGAGCTGCGGAGAATTTTAATCTACCCTCTTTAATCCACCACATTTTTTAATGTGCTTGCAATGGTAATGTAACGTTTTAACTAGATTTTTATGTCTTTCCCTGAAAATGCATTTGCATTGGCTCTTTCCTTGGGGGTTAATATAGTATGTGTACCTCAGTGTTCATGGCTTCTTGGGCAATATTTCAAAAAGAAAAGTTGAGGTTACTGTCGTTTTGTTTTGATTATTTCTTATATTACAAAGTGCATCAAAAGTGTCATGAATTCATTCTGTTTCCAGAATATTAATCTAGCTTTTCAGTAAAACTAGAAGAAAAGTCTGTTTCTGCTAGTGTGATCCTGAAAGCTGGATAAATTCATTGATCTCTCCAATATGAAAGCCTAGAAGGATGTGGAAAGACAATTAGTCTAGCTCACCCCTTTGGTAGATCCACCACCACCACCACCACCACCACCACGCTGGTTTGTACTCACTACTCAAGATTTCCTTATTTGCAGGATCATAAATGGAAACTATCAGAGCATGAGACCCACATTTACTTACTTAGCTGATCTCTCTCACTAGTTGCCACATATATTTGGACCTCTGTAATCAGCCCCCAACACAAGCTGACCTGTGTGTTCCAGTGTTTTTCAAGACTGGCCACAAAAGGGAACTGAATATGAACATGCATGCAAACCTCATCAGTTCCCTTTGCAACCAGCTGAAAGTTGTTTTTTAATATAGAGGAAACAGGGTTTTTCTTGTGAGTACAAACAGCTTGCAGCATTTCTGCTTCTGACAGATCAGGGGACACACAAGAGAAGACAGCACTAAATTGTGAGAAAGGCAGTTTAAAGAGAAAGTAGGAAAATGGCAAAAATTGAATTGAGGAAGAGAAAGAGGTGCTGCTGTGTACAGGAAAGGAACAAAGCAGAGGTGGGGGACCGGGGTACTAGAAAGTCTTAGTAATAGAACACGAGAAGAGGCAGGAACTGTTAGAAAGGAAATGTCTGTAACAGGAAAGGGCCTATGGCATTATTGCCAGCGGTATTAATGGAAGGCATTAAAATCTCTTGGTCCAGAAGTTTGCCATTGGATAAAATTTGAAAATATAACCCATTAGAGTGATTGCCATTCCCACCTGAGTTCATGCTACTGAGCCTGGTTTATAGCAAAGGTGCCTTGTCCCCATTTCAGAATGCAGTGTGGTGACCCATTTGGGCACTCTGATTACCGAACAAAACCACGGGTCAGTAAGAAAGCAAAGAAACCTAAGCACCTAACATGAATGTCACAAAGCTCCTAGAATCCATCAACTCATTTTAGATCTAGTTTAAACAATCTCTCTAGCAATAAAAATGCCTACTACGTGCTGAGCAAGAGACATAGGTCAAATTCACTACAAAAGAAGATTGAGGGAAACTGCTTGGGGACCAGTGACCATACATCAAGCAGCCCCCCACCATACGCGCACTTGTCTGAGTAGCCCTGAGGGCATTACTGCATTAGCATATGATGGCACAACAGGATTGCAGGTGGCCCCTGCTTGCCAATCATTGAGGCAGTGAATGTTCTGCAAGACCCAAAATTTCTATTCACGGGATCTAAAGAACATCTAATCCAAACTTTATTAAATGCCTGAAATACTTTGCTACTTTCCCAGCCTGCTGGGGATCCATACTATATTGAAACGCTTCGATTAACAAATAACTCACCGGCTTTCTATTTCATTTGAGATCTATAATTATTAGAAAACCCTCTCTTACGATCTGGTGAAACATACCTCTTGCAACTCCCATCCTTCACCGATACTCTTTCAGCTTTTGCTCTCTGAAGCTACACACACACATTTTTGCTGTAATGTCTTTCCTTTAGTCTTCTGCTTTAAGGCTACATCATCTCATTCTCCGTCTGCAAATTCTTTAGCGTGGTCTTTGAGAGCTGTGTATCAGAAGGCCAGGGTTGGGGCACCTGGGTGGCTCAGTTGTTAAGCATCTGCCTTCAGCTCAGGTCATGATCCCAGGGTCCTGGGATCGAGCCCCGCATCAGGCTCCCTGCTCCACGGGAAGCCTGCTTCTCCCTCTCCCACTCCCCCTGCTTGTGTTCCCTCTCTCGCTGTGTCTCTCTCTGTCGAATAAATAAATAAAATCTCTAAAAAAAAAAAAAAAAAAAGAAGGCCAGGGTTTATCTAGATTTTTTTATTAGAAAGTTTCTTTCAAGCGAAAGAGAAAACGTCTTACTTTGCTTGTGGTGTCTGGCAAAAGAAACCATAAGGAAAGGAGAAGGCCCACACCCATACAAGTGATTAACAACCATATAAACAACAAAAGATTAGTATCCAGAATACATGCCATTTCAACAATTTGAAAGAAACGAAAAGAGAGGCAACTAATTAAGGGGGAAGGGGGGAGAGGCCCAGATATGAACAGGCCATTTACCCAAGAAGAAACCTGAATGGGGGCGGGGGGGGGGGGGACAAAACATGAGCCGATGCTCCATTTCAGTTGTAATCAGGGAAGCACAAATTAAAACCACAGGGAGATGCCATTCACACCTACCAGATGGGCAAAAGTTAGTAAATATGACAAAACCAAGTATTGGGAAACAACTCATGTCTCACTAGACTCATGTCTCACTAGTGGGAGAGGTGTATAAATTGGTAAAATCACTTTGGAGAACGGTTTGTCAACAGAGATCAATTGCAGATGCGCATACCCTTATGAGCAAGCATTTCTACTTCTAGGTGTCAACCATAGAGAAATTCCACACATGTGCACAGGGTGTGCAAGAGACCATGGTTTCTAATAGTGAAAAAGTGGAAACCACCTAAGGGCCCACTGTCAGTGAAATGGAGAATTGAGCTATTGTTTGTTCCCACAGTGAAACACTGTGTTATCAGTGCAATGAATGAATGAGACCTACATATATCAATATAAACAGAAATTGAGTGAAAGAGTTACAAAAGGATGTAGTAGTCAGGTACTCTTTATGTCCATTTTAAAAACAAAAACTAATGCATATTGTTATATATACCTGTGTTATAAAAGTATAAAAATGCACATCAGAATGATACTACTAACTTCAGGGAAGAGGATACCTCAGGATGAGCTTTAGTGAATCTAGCTTTGGGGGTTATGTCTGGGTACAAGAGAACAGTTAAGCAAATAGGGCCAAGTGTTAACATCTGTTCAATTTGGGTGATGGGTGCTTGCTGCTTACTGTATCGTGTTTTCCCCCTCTTTTGGATGTTTGAAATGTTTTAGAACTAAAAAAAAGATGATACATGGAATGACCCCACCAGAGTAGAACTATAACAGTTGACTGTATATCCTGCAATAACTGTATGACTTACCAAAGCAAAAAGAGATTCTATGTATCATCCACACCTATATTCAAACTATAATTAGAAACTTCTTCCAAATCTCATCTTAGGATGGTTCTTGATGCATTTCCTTGGCCAGAAGCAAAATTAATAAGGGTGAGGTGCTCTAAAACTATTTTTCCCCCATTCAGCCTGTAGGCTTTTGTACAAGATTACTGTCCATGTTTCAGGCAGAGCTTTCCCGGAATGTGCAAATGTGCCACAGCTAGAAAACCAGTCTTTAAGATTTTGGCTTTTTGACCTCACACAGTTTGGATGAGTGATAAGCAGAATTTTTGTCCCAAATACATAGTTTTTGTTTTTGTTTTTGTTTTTAAGACATCTCAGTAGTTAACCATTGGGCTTGGGCAGAAGGAAATGAAAACAAAAAAGCATTGTCTTAGTGGAGACAATGTCTATGGAGTCAGAGTCTAACTCACATCCCCTCCTGTGTAAAAGGTAGTTTTCCTTATACCACTGCAGTGTAGATTAAATGATGATAATGTGTGTCCAGTGCCTAACAGTGTAAAGGCGCATATAATATCTCTATTTATAATATAAATATCTCTGACTTTGCTTCTCATTTTCTTGCATGTGAACTTGAAAGGGGGGAAATAAGAGGCATAGCAGAAGGTTAGGACAAACCTAGCACTTCCTTTCCAGCTCTGAGTCTGTTGTTACCACCCCCCAGCCAGCCCTCCTGTCTTCATCTGCAAACCAGACTGAAAAAAGACGTGGCCTCAGCCAACGTGAGAGTATGCCTTGGTTTCTATCTCATCTGAGATGACACAATTCAGATTACATTCTGAGTTTCGAATGCTTTCTTCTGATGAAAAATAGAAGTTTCTTGGCAAGTTGTGGCATCTGGAGTTGGTGCCTGACCTAAAAGGCACTCCTCATAGATGTCACGCACGTCTGTTGTGAATGTTTTTCCCACTCTTGCTTTTGCGTTTATGTTTGTGCGTGGTTTTGACAAAAAAAAAAAAAAATAAGCTATGCATTTTCCCTATAGTTATTTCTATTGTTTTATTAGTAGGAAGTTCTTTCCCATATATAGATGAGTTAGTCACCTATTTTTAAATCTTTTCATGGTTCCATTATTTACATTTAACAGTCTAATCCACTTCATAATGTTTTGTGTGTGACAGGTGAGGCTGTAAACTGACTTTTGATTAATAAGCACAGCACTTTTTATTAATCCATCCCTTCCTTCCCCTATGCTTCTCGTGTTGTCTCCCTTTATTTGTAGTGGTTCTTTCTGAGGGAGGGAAGTTTGTCACACTCACTCAGGTTTTCAAAAATCCACTTAACCCCATTTTGCAAGATTCTAACACATCTTGAGTAACAGAATCTTAGGTTTCCCTCTGATTGTTCCTGCCCCTACTCTGTTGAGACACATTAATTATGTCATATTATCTTCTCCTGTATCATTGAGTGTCTGCTTAGAGATGTGTATTCTGTTCCAGTGATAAGCTTATCCTTGTATCTGCTGCACAGAGTTCTCCTTATTGAAAGATAAGAATATATTTTAATATCTGGTAAAATAAGTTTCCATTCATATTTCAAAAACCTAGGGCACCTGGGTGGCTCAGTTGGTTCAATGTCTGCCTTCGGCTCAGGTCATGATCTCAGGATCCTGGAATTGAGCCCCGCATCAGGGAGCCCACTCCTCCCTCTCCCTCTGCCCCTCCTCCTTGCTCATGTCCTCTCTCCTCTCTCTCTCTCTCTCTCTCTCTCTCTCTCACACACACACAAATAAATAAATAAAATCTTTAAAAAAAAAAAAAACCTTAAAAAATAGCCTGTTAATATGTTTCGGCAAAATCCAGGTTGCCTGTTGGGAGAACTCTATTTCATGCTGTTTTTCTCTTGTGGGTAACTTTCAGTAAGACTTTGCTTCAAAGAGTTATAATTTTATTAGTTCTACTTTTATACTGGCAGGACTGAAGAATCCATCTTAAAAAGAAGTTGAAAATAAACCCTTCTGTACTTGAACAAAATTTCCTTTTTCTGTTGACCTGATCCTAGAAAGTTAGCCATCATCAAACCCAGCTCTGCACCGAATACTTTTCCAAAATGAACAGCAATACTCAGCATTGGGTCTCATTCTGGCAGCCAGGCAGTTAATTTTGCCCTTGTTTAGTTTTGCGTATGTGAGATGCTATTTAGAAACTTGTTCTGAGTATCTTTTGCAAGGTGAGGATATGTATATACTTGGGAATTTCCTTTTTCTAAATGCTTCTAGAACTAAACGTCGGGTTGGGGGATGTAGGGACAAGTGTTTCCTGCTTGCAAACACTAACGCTCAGTAAGAAATAAAAGATGATATATAACAAATAGCCTTAAATTCAGTAAGTCAGTAGCATGTTAAAAATTTACAAACATTTGCAGGATTCAGGTTACTCTAAGACACGTTATTAGTGAAACTTCTATCAATAAACAAAATCCATTATAAACTTAAGCTCAGATTGACTTTTATCAAAATTTATTTTACCACAAATATTATACCAAGAATTAATGTACTTTTTAATGTTTTTTTAAAAGAATGCCATTGTGTGGGGCACCTGGCTGGCTCAGTCAGTTAAGAGTCTCTTTTTTTTTTTTTTTTTTTAAGATTTTATCTATTTGTCAGAGAGAGATAAAGCACAAGCAGGGAGAACGGCAGGCAGAGAGAGTAGCAGGCTTCCCCACTGAGCAGGGAGCCCAATGCAGGACTCGATCCCGGGACACTGGAATCATGACCTGCACCAAAGGCAGACGCCCAACTGACTGAGCCACCTAGGCATCCCAAGCGTCTGACTTGATTTCCACTCAGGTCATGATCTCAGGATCGTAGGATCTGCCTGTGTCAGGTTCCGTGGCTTCAGAATTCTTTCCCTCTCCCTCTGCCCCTCCCCCACTCGTGTGCGCACACGCAATGTAATTTAACCATTCAGGCTGTTATGTTTATAGTAGAGACATGTAGGGATATAAAATGCTTACCAGTAATGTAAAAAAAATTTTTTTTACCTTTGAGAACATGAGGGAAAATTTAGTATTGTTATATTTTAAAACCATACAAACAGAAATACCAAATTTCAGTTTGGTGGTATTTGCTAACATTGTCAGTGCAGAGTAATATAAATTTTTTCTGAGCCACTAATTTTTCTGCAAATTTCCATTTTTATCCTCAAATGATTCTTGTTTTTTTTTAATGTAATTCTGCTTTGACCTGGTCTTTATTCAATGAATAGCATGCACTTACTAATATATGGCTGCGCACTAATTGTATACAAGCCAAATCTCATTAAAATAAATTTAACCCTAACAAAATTCTTCATACTCTTTAACATTGATTCCCCAGCCATTGGCCCACCTGAAGTTTGAAGAATTATTCTAACTATAAGAAATTCTCCTACTCTGTGACAAACTTATGAATGGATCCTTGGACTTTGTCATAATAGCTTTTACATATTTACTCAATGGCATTCTGGTTCTGTGTGTGACCAAAAAACTGAATAAATGCTGGACAAACTTTTAAGAACAGTTGCCTTAATTACATCTCCTGATTACAACATATGATGTCCAATGCAGCTATATCGAGATACATTGACTAGGAAAAAATAAAATACACCCAGTTTTTCAATTCTGTTAAGCACCCCCTTCCTCCCTCCCTCCCTCCCTTTCTCACTCATCTCATTCGTTCACTCATTCAGTTATTCAACAGATACCTATTGGTCACCTGTGTGCCTTGCAACACATTAAGTTCCCAGGAGCCCTTGCTAAATACGAGCCCTTTCTCTTAGAGCTTACTCTCCAGTTAATTTTGAGCATACATGAACATTTCAGAATTTGCTCCCTTTAATTCTAATCTGTAACTTTCCTTTATTATAAAATATTTCAAACACTCAGCAGTATACCAAAAATAATAAAGCAAATACCCAAGTACTATCACACAGGTTTAACAGACATTAACATTTTGCAGTGTTTGCTTCAAATCTCTCCAGCTATAACCATTAACTTTAAGTTGGTGTGTTATGCTGTGGATAGTATGCACATTTTATACTTTTATTGCGTATCTATAGATCCATAAAGAATATGGTATTTCATGTGGTTTTGTATTTTACATAAATGATTTCACATGGTGTATACCTTTTTGCAGTTGGGTTTTGGGGGGTATTTTTCTATTCAACATTGTTTTTGATAATTCTCCATGTTGATGCATGCAGGTGTAGTTCATTTCATTGAAGCGCGGTATAATACCCCATTTTGTGAACAGTTTATTTCTCTATGCCTTTGCTGATGGATACCCAACTTAGGTTGTTTCCAATTGTTTGTTATCATGAACCAATAGTTCACTGAGCATCATTATGTATAACTTTTCTTGTAAACATGTTTGAGTGGTTCTGTCAGATGTATACCTAGTATCAGACTTGGTGGCTCATAGGGTGTGCCTGTTTTCAATTTTACTCTATCAGAGCATGGTCCAAGATGGCTGAGTCACTTATAAATCTGTTTTAAGTAAGGTGTGGGTTCAAGTCCTTATTGCTAGGCTATCAAATTCTTAGTTCATCTGTTGTTTGATTTTTACTGTACAGTATTTAAATTCTTTCTATTTGATCTAAAGAGTGATAGATAATGGGTGATTTCATTTTATACTTAGAATTTATTATTTCATCTGTTATAGAGGTTTAGGCATAAATGAATACAGTAGCAAATTATACAGGCTTTTTAAATGAGAAAGAACATGCATTTTCTGACATTTTTGTCAGTCCGCCAGTCATTTAACTTACTTTTTAAATGCACTTTAAATTAGTATTAAGTGCTTGATTTTGAGTAACTACGTTAGTGACTTGAAAAACCATGGCATTTCAATTATTCTGTTGTTAAAACCATAAATTTCAGTTAACTCTGTAATCTATGTTAAGAGTGTTAACAGCATACTTTGAAAAGACTTTACATACAGATTTAAAATCTAGTGATAAGTATAAGCTTTTCTTTCCCTTGAAATAGTTTATAACTAAGCAAATGAAATATCACAAGTAAGCAAAGAGCTTTGAGCAGATCTGAGCTTTGCAAATGCTAGAACTTTGTTTCATAATTTTTAGTTCTTTAAGGAATTAAGAGGTTGTATTTTTTCATCCTTTTTAATGTGTTTACCACAAGTGCTTTAAGAAGTAGACTGAATTTTAGCTGCAGCAGATGTATCATGCAGGGAGTATCCTGGTTTAAATTCTGAAGTGCTTTCACTTCTGCTCGCTTCCCCTTGAAATCGTCTAGAAAGAAGTTGGCACATTATTTTGCGGATGTTACTGGACATCAGGAAATACATGACTGGATCTAAGCAGCTATTGAAAGATGAGAAAACCAACATGATCTCATTGGTTTTGTGAATGATTTCCTTCCAATAGCAAGACGGCCTATTTAGCTGTGAAGATATATAGACAAATCGGAAGGCATGATAGGGAACAAAACATACAGTAAAAATGATAAGTACGATAAAGGAATTTCGGGCTGTTTTGGCATATTTACCAGAGTTGGGAAATTTTGACCTCCTTTTGGAAATCCTCAGTAGATTCTTGCCGATCTTAATATATGAAAGGATTATTAGTAAGAAAATTAGCCAGAACATTACCACAAGAACATAGTTAAAAATTGCTTCTCCTTTGGCATTATGCTTCTCTCTATAATGGAAACACATTGTGGAATTATGATCTTCTTTCTTAAGGGTTAAAGTAATCATAGTTAAAAATACGGCCAGAGCAACTGTCCATACTGTACAGCAAACGTAAATACTTTGTTTGGTTGTTACTGCCCTCCGCTGTTGTATAGACCGATTAATTTTTATGTAGCGATCCAAACTGATAAATCCAAGCAAAATAATGCTAATGTACATGTTCATATAAAATAGTGTTCCCACAACCTTGCAAAGGATCACACCGAGTGTCCACTGGTTCCCGTTAATGTGATACATTATTCGGAAAGGCAGGCAGAAGATTAGTAAGAGATCTGCAATGGCTACGTTCAGTAGGTAAATCTGTATGGAATTTCTTTTGCGGTGGATACCCAGAAATACATAGAGGGCAATTATGTTTCCAACCAGTCCTATGATGAAAATAACAGAGTAGGATATTGTTAACAGGCTAGAAAGTAGTTTCTCATCCATGGAACAGGCAGTAGTAGTATTTGGGTCTCCTGAGGGGTTCAGCAATTGGTTGCTGCGATTAGCCATAAAGCTGCATTTCTGGGAGGAGGAAGGCCAACTGCGGGCTGTAGCATTCAGCATTGTTACCATGTGACTTCTCATTGTCCGGTGTAGGGATCAAAAAGCGGAGGCGCTAAATGACATGTTCCTCGTGTGTAGCTTTTATGTCTTCAGATTTTTCCTACAACAGAATGCAACATCGAGTCATTTGCCTTTCCTATGGCTGCACTATACGTTCAAGGTTTGTTTTATTTAAACTTCCATAGGGAGTTTGTTATAGGAATAGAGATGGAGGTGAAGAGAAATGACAGCTCACACTGCTCAGATAAGGGTCAATTTCCCTAAAGGTAGTTACAGCCATGAGTGAGCTGGGCCCACTGCTGACCCCTGCCCAGCTTCCTGCCTTGACGCCTTCCCTTAGATATGGCAGTCATTCATTTTGACAAGGGCTACCACACGGCATAGGACAGATAAACTGTGTCAGTGTCCCATTCCAGGGTGGGAATAGAGGAAAGAGTCCTCAGTGTCTTCCTTTGCAACCTAAGACCCAGTTGGGTGTATTAAAATCATTTGCCTACAGGGCAGGCGGACAAAGACCAAGAGAGCAGAGCACCTGCCTCCTTAAGCAGACTATTCTAACACTGCAACAGGAGAGCAAAGTAGGCGAACAAAAGCAAGTCAGGTGGCAACGGCCGCCAGTTAGGCCAAGCAGTCTCCTGACCTAGAAACCTAGAGTGATAGTTAGATGGAAAACAGGATGTGCATTCCAGGATTTTGAAATAACTAACTGCAGCTTACTATGCCCTGGGTTAGGTAATTTGCAACTGTTGCTAGAACCTTACAAGAGATAGAGTGTGGATTCCACTTGTTTGTGGCAGCAGAGAATGTTAATAATGCTACCTGTTCTTGGCCCTTTCCTGGGCATTGATTACTATGAAGAACTCAGCCTGGGAGGCCATCATAAGGAGCTAGAAGACAAGGAGAGAAGTTTCCAGGAGGTCTCATCCCTTTCCTTTCTTAGAGCGACTGCCCCTTTTCTCTACAGCAGCATCTTAGCAGAAGTAACATAAAGGTGTTCAGAGCAAGGTTACCAAAATCAGACCTAACTAACTCTGTGACCTTGATCAAACCAATTAATCTTTTCTAAGCCTCAGTTTTCTTATCTGTAGGAATGCACAATGTGTATGAAGAACTTAACCCTAGCACATAAAAGTGCTCCATGAAAATTAGCTTTAAAAAAAAAAAAAACAAACCTTTGGACTAATCTCATTTTAGTAAATATTTCACACCTGGCTAAATACTACATGGAAAACAAAGGTGAACAAGACCAAGATCCTGCTCTCAGTGAATGTTTTTTGTAGGCATGTGCATTCAAATTCTGAATGCTATAATGTAAAGTGGATTTGAATTACAGTAACTTCTTGATGTGGCATGGTACACAGAGAAAAAACATTTGGAAGAACTTAGCCTTTCTTAAACTTCTATCTATAATTTGATCGAGAAGAAACCATGTCACTGAGGATAAAATTCCAGTTTAAAATGTCAAAGGGGGAAAATTGATTCCAGGGAAGAGGAACCAACTGGTGAAGAGGAAGTTATGTAATCCCTGGTAAGAGCCTGTCTGCAGAGTTCGGGTCATTGGGGGAAGGGAGGCAGGAGGACCAAGTCTAGTCTGTCCTGTGTCTCAACTGCAGGAAGACCGATGTCGGCAACGTTTATAGAAACTTACAGGCATGCTTCTGGTGATCTGAGATTCTAAAAGGAAAGGGCCATCTAGGAAGAATGGCAGGCTGCCAAAAAATGAAGCTGATAAATGTGATCTAGATTACCAGGAAGAGGAAAAGGGTGCCTGAAGGAGGAATTTGCATTGTGTGGTTGCGTGGGGAGCTTGCAGAAGCTCAGGTAGAAACTTCTCATAGCCCCCGATGAAAGGGACCTTGATGGCAAGTGATAGGATTTTGAGAGCTCAGGTAGCCAAAACGACTGCAAGGACTCCTCTGTAAGTGGTTCTTTTTTTTTTTTTTCCTTCTCCCATGCTGTATTTTAAACTCCGTTAGGGTTATGAACCAAGTCCTTTTCGTTTGCCTCTGTGTACCAAGTGCTCAGCCCAATAAATCTTACTGAATGAAAGAGGGAAATCAGTAGAAGAGTAGGCGAAGTTCTACATGCGGATCTCAAAATCAGCAGTTCAAGTACAGGAAGGGCTTTAGCTGCAGTAAGAAACGAAATTGCAATGGACTGTGTGGTTGCTGTGTCGGTAGCACGCTGCGGCTGCAGCAAAAACTAACCCCCTTCTTTGGTTAAATTCATAGATAGGGAGTGTCTTAAATGAAGACCGTTACTCCTCATCTGAAGGGTGTTACTGCCAGCTGGGGAGGGCCTCACCTGGAATGCAGTGTTTCATCCCAGCAGCACACTTGGAAACTGCCACAGAACAAAAGGGGACAAAAGCCCAAATCATGTCATAGGAGCAAGCTGAAGGAAACAAGCACCTCACCCTGGAGATGGATTTCACCCTGTGATCCGTGTTTTCAGAAAGCAGAACAAGGACTAGTGAATAGAAACTGCAGAGACAGATGCTGCCTCCTATTAAGGAAATGTTGTTCTAGAATGAAACAGTCTATCCTGGGAGGCAGTAGGGGTCTTAGCACCAGAGATCTCAAGACTACCACTGATGGGTGCTTTGTAGAAAAGATTCTCGCTGCCTCTCACTCCAGGCTGCATATTGGAATCCTTTTGAGGGCTTTTTAAGGATACCAGTGCCTGGCTCCAACCCCAGATCTTCTGATTTAATTGGTCTGGAATGGGCTCCAGGCAATGGTTTCCTTTAAAAGCTCCTCAGGGGATTCTAATAAGCAGCCAGAATTGAACCCTTGAGCTAGATGGCTGGACCATTAACTAATACTTATTTAGCAGTTGCAGTGTACCAGGCACATTTATATTACTTCATTTGCATAATCCTTATTGTAACCTTGTGAGGTCGGTATTACAAAAGAGGTAATGAGGGTTCAAGAGGTTGTGAACTTTACCCATGACCACACAGCTCTTAAATGGCAGTACCCAAGCTGGGACTCAGATCTGCCTAGCTTTTAGGGTCCATGATCCTTTTCGCTAAACCTCACTCCTCCTAATCCCATAGGATCAGCATTTTCTTCTTTAATGCTGAGTTCTGTCAGCAGTATTTAGACATGATTCCTTTAACATTCTCCACATTAGCGGTTTTTTTTTTAGTGATTTTTTAAAAGATTTTATTTTGAAGTAATCTACGCTCAGTGTGGGGCTCGAACTCACAACCTCAAGATCAAGAGTCACATGCTCTACCGACTGAGCCAGCCAGGTGCGCCTCACACCAGCAATTTTAAGAAGAGATTATTATACCTTCTAGCTTTACTTCTTTGTAAAAAGGTATTACTCTTTTCATTTGCTCTGTCCATTTTAATAAGTAAAGAAGTCCAGAGTTTACAGAATCACAATCATTCATCGGAATGTTCAGCCTATCTCCCAGAGCATACCTTTTCAAACTTACTTCTAGGCCTGAGAGCCATCATAAAGATATTTCTAGAAAGCCGTCATCAAGATATTTCTACAAAGCACATATCCTGAAACCATTTGCCCCAGCTCTAATCTGCCAATAAAATAAATTAATAATAGTTGGACAACGTTGCCAGTAAACTTTTCTGGTTTTGCTTTATTTGTAAGCTTAAAGAAAATAAAGCAAAAGCAATGCATTTGTTTAAATACTAATAATGGCCATCATTTAGAGCCATGTATTAGATGGCTAGTGTCCAGTCATTTATTAACAAATTAACAGATTAGATTCTGTTTTACAGTTAATGGCTGATTTTCGCCTTCTTTACAATGTGTCAATCACTCACTGTTCTTAAGGCCATTTATTGATGTTTTAAAAACTACTCATTTGATTTAAGAATGGCCAATGAGAACAAGAAACAAGCCACTGTGTTCGCATAGTGGACTAATTTCCCAGTGGGCATTACTTGTGACTCGTGTGCTATATTGACATGGTCACAATGGTTTTCTGAGAGTAGATGGTAAAGGGTTTTTTTTGAAGGTTGTTACTTGACAAATCCTGAAGTTTGTCCCCCTGTATTAGTACTGCATTGTACCCAGCACCACCACTCCCCGGCCAACAGTTTTCAACTGCCTCATGTCAGAGCTGCTGTACTGGAGGGCAGCACCCAATACTTTCTGCTGTGGCCTCCAGAGAGCCCAAGGTTTCTTAAATGCACTCTGGGTATGTTTGTGAAAACATCACATTGCTATGTGAAAATACATACCTATTTGGCAATGGCAGCAACCTTTCACTGTAATTTGACTTGCTGATGACCGAGTCTTTCAGGCCATGCTTCAAAAATTGCATTAATTGCTGCATACAGAATAAAAATTGGAAGCACGTTACTGTGGAAATAATACTATTAGTAGTTCATTAGGTTTTGTTAAAACTTAATTGTGTCTAAAAAAACATTAAAAAAATTTCAGTTGAATTAACTAACATGTATTTTGCTTTTCCTTTTTTCTGATATTCACCTTATTTACTTCTGAAACACCAAACTTAAAATTTAATTCATCTGGCAATTACCAAAAAATAGTAACAATATAATAAAGTACAACTGGCACAAATAGGGAGGCAACAAAACAATAAAGTTAATAAGTGATAGATCATTTAAAATACATTGGAGATAAAATTTGTTGCATATGAGCATAACTCTTAATGGGTTCAAGTAGCTCTGCAAGTCTTTATGGCAATATACAAGAGACAGTATAACCAACATGACAATATTGATAGGATGAGCTTCGGTACCCACAGTGACCCAAAGTACTTCCAGTCACTAAGAAGACAGCCTTATTTTAAGTCAAATCAAGGCAGAGAGGTATCATTCAAGCAGTTTACTCAGGTCTCTAAAAAGCAAAGCACTGCTAGTCACCATGAAGCAGGTTTCACTTTTAGTATTCAGACAGACAATTAAATTTTAACTGAAATAATGGGTCATTTATAGAGTTGAAATCAAGGAGTACTCACAGGTCAGACTCTCTTGCAGTAAAAGGAGCGGAACCCCAAGCTTCCCTAAACACAGAGACTAGTCTTTGTATGTCAGCTGGGCTCCTCCATCCGGTCGTGGTACAATTGGTTGAGGTTGTCTTTTTTATATATATTTGCATGTGGTAATAAGTTTTTTTTCCCTTTTCTTTTTTCAATATGCCATCCGTCCCAATTCCTTGTGAAAATGTTCAAAAGCTCACCAGCATGCAACTGTTTTATGTGTAAGCTCAGTCAACACTTCACTTTAGAAAATTATTTCTATCTTTTATATGAATACCTTTCACCTTCACGGTTGTGGGAAGTTTGCCCTTATCCCCCCAAATAAAGAAGTTTTATTTTATTTTTTTTTTAAGATTTTATTTATTTATTTGACAGAGAGAGACACAGCGAGAGAGGGAACACAAGCAGGGGGAAGCGGGAGAGGGAGAAGCAGGCTCCTGATGCAGGGCTCGATCCCAGGGCCCTGGGATCATGACCTGAGCCGAAGGCAGACGCTTAACGACTGAGCCAGCGAAGTTTTATAAATTCTAAGCAGAATTATGCATTTTCTATTTTTCCTAAGAAACAAGGCATAGTAAGCACTGAATATCTCTTTCTTTCAGGATTCATTTTAGAAATTAAGTTATTCACATAAAATGGCAGTCCTGTTTTGAACTGTACTAACATCAGTAATGAATTATTTTATTCCTTAGTTTTTTTAAGTTTTATTTGATCTGTACATTATTTTAGTAGATTTTCATGTATCCCTTTAAGACCTTGGATATATTTTCTAAAACAATGCTACATTCTTAGGACTAGATGAGATTTGTGATGGTATTCTCCCCTTTTTATCACTACGATAAACTCTCCCAAGTAAATTGAAATGTCTGTTTTAAAGAAAATAATGAAGGGGGGCGCCTGGGTGGCTCAGTCGGTTAAGTGGCTGCCTTCGGCTCGGGTCATGATCCCAGGGTCCTGGGATTGAGCCCCACATCGGGCTCCCTGCTCAGTGGAGAGCCTGCTTCTCCCTCTCCCTCTGCCTGCCTCTCTGCTTACTTGTGCTCTCTATCTCTCTGTCAAATAAAATTTAAAAATCTTAAAAAAAAAATGAAGGGATTCTACAGTTTTTATTTTGGTCCTCGTCCAGTATTTAATGACTGTCTGTCCGTCTATGTAACTGCTGGCCCTGCAGTTTCATGGCATTTCCCTTTTTTCATTGTCATCTGAAATGAAAGATTAGTTTTTATCCTCCCCATAATTGTTACCCTGCAGCCTTGTTTACCCTAAATAATATTTAACTCATTGGGCTTTATCTAACATTCTAATTATTTCTGGGTACATTTACTCTCCTGAACTCATATTCTCCAGAGTTTTTGGTTTGTTATGAATATGACACATGGGACAGAATATTTTAAAATTGCTGGAATGAAAATATTTCGTAGCTCTTCCCCTTAGGACCCCTGGAAGGAAGAGGATTACTGTGTTGGTCTGGCAGGAATTTTGTGTGTCTGCGGTGTGAGGGGAAAAAAAAAAAAAAGGAAAAAAGAAAGAAAACCCCATAATATTAAACTTGCTTTCTTAACAATTTTTAAACAGTTCGGTAGTATTAAGTATATTTTTATTCTCGTGCGGCACATCTCTGGAACTTTTTCATCATGCAAAACTGAAACTCTGCACTCACTGAACACTCCCTTTCCCTACCCCTTGGCAATTACCTTTCTACTTTATACGATTTGGGCTATTGTAGATAATTCATTTGAGTGCAATCATACTGTACTTGTCCTTTTCTGGCTGGCTTTTTTTCGTTTAGCATAATATCCTCACGGTTCACCCATGTTCTAGCATTTGACAGGACTTCCCTCTTTTTAAGGCTGCATAATGTTTCACTGTATGTGTATATATCACACGTTCTTTCTCCATTCATCTGTCAGTGGGCATTTGGGCTGCTTCCACCTCTTGGCTATTGTTGTGACTAATGCAGTGATATACATGGCTATGCAAATACGTTTTGGTGATCCTGGCAGAGTTTTTTTTTTTATATAACTAAATAGGTATTTTTTTAGCATTCTGTTTCACTAAATCTAATATAAATATTTTTATGTTATACTAGCTATTTTTCCACACCTTAGCCTCCGTTTGCAAAATACTAACTCTGTTTTAATCTTCAGTGCCCTGGTGACCCTACTATGACCAGATTTGAGTACATACAGTCCCCAACTTAACAGTGGTTCATCTTCCAGTTTTTTTACTTTGCAACAGTGTAGAAGCAATGTGCATTCAGTGGAAACCGCACTTCAGATTTTGGTCTTTTCCCAGGCGAGCGATATGTGGCCTGATCCTCTCCCGTGTTGGCTGGGCAGTGGCAGTGAGCTACAGCTCCCAGTCAGCCATGCCGTCACGAGCGTCAGCAAGCACTTTGTCACTCGGAGTATATTATCCAATAAGTTACCTGAGATACTTAGCACTTTATTATAAAATATGCTTTGTGTCAGATGAGTCTGCCTGACTGGAGGCTAATGTAAGTGTTCTGAGCATGTTTAAGGTAGTCTGGGCTAAACTACAAGATTCGCGAGGCTAGGTGTATTAAGTGCATTTTCAACTTACAGTATTTTCAACTTACAGTGGATTTACCGGGACATAACCCCATTGTAGATTGAGGAAGATCTGTAATCTTTTTCTGGTTCTTCCCTCCCATGAGCCTTTTCCGATTCATTCTGAGCTTTCTACTTTCTGTCTCTTCTTAACTCATTCTCATGTATCTTCTCCTCCTTTATTGGTAGCTTAGCTTGTTCTTTATATGAAGATAGAAGTAGAAAAGCATAAATAAATGGATACGTTTGTCTGGCACCATCTGTTACTGATATCACCATCCTCTCTTTATCTGAATTCCAACCCTGGTTAAATTCAGCTCACCACCTACTCCAGACCTGAACCCTGCTGGCTGCAATGAGGGCTACTAGGTACACACCCAGTCGTACTGATTGTTCTCACTTCACATTCATGACCACAAACCTCAAGTGGGCCCCTGTGCTGCCGGCAGTCCTGCTATATTTCCTTAGTCTGTTGGTCCTCAAAGCATGGCTCCCAGACCAGTAGCATCAACGTCACTCAAGAACTTGTTAGAAATGCATGTTCTTGACCTCATCCCAGACCTTGTGAATCAGAAACTCTGGGGGTGGAAGCCAGCAAATCTGTGTGATTCTGAGGCTGAAGTTTGAGAACCACTGCCTTAGTCAATTCATTGTCCCATTGTTTGAAAATCTTTTTTCACACCTTCACACTTCTCAAGTTGCCAACAACCCCCTCTGCTTCCCCACTCCTGCCTGATGATCACTTTTATTTCAACGTAAATAGAAAACAGAAGTACTCAGAAGAGAACTTCCTCATATTCCTGCATCCGCATCTGCTTGCATCTCCAGGTGCTCCCAGACCCTGCCTTCCTCACTGTCGCTGGGGCCAAACCCTCTCCCCGCCTGCACACTATATCCCACCCCTTCTTTCCCCTGGAGGCTGTATAATCCTTTCCACAGGGTCTTTCCCATCAGCACACAAATGTCCCTCTCTCAGACACAAAACAAAAACAAATCTCCCTGAAAATCTCGAGATGCTGCTATGGAGCTGTCAATCATATTGTTATGTGAAACTTTTGAATATTTATATGTATTTTCTTGTTTTCATAAAAGATAACGAAACAATGGAAGGATAAACCAAAAAATAATACAAATACAAAAGAGGAAGGAGAGATTAAGGGAAAGGAGAAGGTACAAAAGCTAGACCTCTCTGAATGGAATTTGTTTACAGTTTCGACTTTGGAATTATGTGCATGTTTTATTTTTTTAAAGATTTTATTTATTTGAGACAGAGCATGAGCGGGGCAGGGGGGTAGGGGCAGAGGGAGAGGGACAAGCAGACTCCCTGCTGAGCAGGGAGCCCAGTGTGAGGCTCGATCCCAGGACTCTGGGATCATGACCTGAGCCGAAGGCAGACATTTAACAGACTGAGCCACCCAGGCGCCCATGTATATGTTTTATATAATCAAAACATCAAATCAAGTCAAAATCTAATTTAAACAAATTGGCCTCACTGGGTAACAAACTGAAAGCATAACCACAAGGAAAATTCTTTTATTTTTTTTTATTTTATTTTATTTTATTATGTTAGTCACCATACAGTACATCATTAGTTTTTGATGTAGTGTTCCATGATTCATTGTTTGCGTATAACACCCAGTGCTCCGTGCAATGTGTGTCCTCCCTAATACTCATCACCGGGTTAACCCATCCCCCACCCCCCTCCCGCTAAAACCCTCAGTTTCTCGGCGAACCATGAGAGACTATGGACTCCGAGAATTCTTTTATAAAATAGGGTGGTTTGGGGGGCGCCTGTGTCGCTCAGTCGGTTAAACGTCCAACTCTTGATTTCACCTCAGGTCATATTCTCAGGGTTGTGAGATAGAGCCCCACATTGGGCTCCACACTCAGCAGGGAGTCTGCTTGAGAGTCTTTCCCTCTCCCTCTACCCCTCCCCCCACTCATGCTCTCTCTCTCTCTCTTTTAAATAAATAGAATCTTTTATAAAAATAGGGTGGGGTTGGGGGGTTTTTTTATATATATATTTTAGACTTGGAGAAAAGTTCTGATAGTAATACAAAGAATTCCCATCACCTTTCACTCAGATTCCCCATGTTAACATTTTTGTACATTTGTTTTATCTTTCTCAGTTTTTCACTCTTCTCTCTCTGTCCATCTATATAGTTCCTAAAAATAAGGAATTCTCTAAATAGCCACAGTAAAATGATCAAAATCAGGGAATTTATATAATCTACAGACCTTGTCCCAATTTCATCAGGTGTCCTAATAATATCCTTTTATAGCAAAAATAAAAACAAGATTATATAGCGCATTTTAGCTGTTCAGTCTCTTCTGTCTCCTTTGATCCCTTTCATCTGAAATAGTATTTGAAGAATATGGGCATGGGCCTGGTACTTTCTAGAATGCCCCTCAGTTTGGGTTGGTCTGATGTTTCCTCATGATTTGATGCAGTCATGTCCTTTGGCACGAATACCACAGAGTGTTGCTGAGTGCTTGTCAGTGAAGAAAGCACAAACTCTTAATTAGTCCCGCTATTAGCAGTAGTAACTTTGATAGGAGTGTCTGCCAGTTTGCTCCTCTGGAAAATTACTATTTTACCTTTTGTAATTAATAAGTATCCTGTGGGGAGCTACTCTGAGATTATACAAATATCTGTCACTCTTCAAACTTTTACCCACTAGGAACTACCTTTTGATGGTTCTCATTTGAATCCGTTATCATGATGATAACTGCCAAATGGTGATTTCTAATGCTAGAATTTCTTCTACATTTATTAATTGATTTTCTACTTACATGAAAGTTTCTCCTTCTCTCTGTTTATTTACTTATTATTTATATCAGCATGGACTCATGAATTCTTACTTCATTCAATAGCAAAACAATAATTTGACTGGACATCCCTGGTAGGATATATCATAAAGAACAAAAAGAACCACAAAAAAATCTTAAACAGCATATGGTGGTTTTGTTGTTACTGGTAATGTGTACTTTTACACACACACCCTAGGGGATAAAGCAAATGAGTAATTGTGTTAATGTCATTAGGTACCAGCATTACTTGACAAAATCAAAGAAGTCAAGTAAAAACTCTATTTTAAAAAAACCTATACAATCAGTAGGAATTGATTTACTTTTCTCCTTCCAAAAAGTACATATTTTTTAGCACTGTCCATTGAAAAGTCAAAGCAGGGATAACCCAGTAATAATAATATACCAAATACCCATATTGTGAATTTAAGTACCATTTCCCACTAAACAGAAATGGGACTGCTTGGAGAAATGGTTGGTTCCAGATCTGGGGCAAGAAATGGACAAGATAAACCTCAGACATCTTCTGCCTGAAAGCAAGGAACTTATCAGACTTTAGAGACTTACAAAAAGGCATAAGAGCTGACTTAAAAGAGCTCCTGCTGGCTAAAAAAAAATGGGATAATTTGAGCATCAAAATGAATAAGGACTGTAATTGGTTTAAATGTATCAAATATATAAAAACCTATAAATTCACAATAATACCCAAAAAACCCTTCATTGATCACCTTTGGGGGTTGCCTGGCAACCAACTTGTTATTCTGGAAATCATTCATAGCAGCTTTATTCATAATATCCCCAAACTAGACACAGCCCAAATGTCCCTCAGTAGGAGAATGGACAAACTGTGGTATATTCATACAAGGGAATATTTACTCAGCAATAAAACAAATGAACCACTGATCACAACAAAATGGATGAATCTCAGAAACATGCTGAGTGAGAGAAGCCTTACATAAAAGAGTACATATTATATGGCTTTGTGTATATGCAGTTCTAGTATAAGCAAAACAAACTTTTTTTTTCAGAATAAGCAATACTTATTCTAAAAAATATCAAAATAGTCATTTGTACTGGAGGTGTAGCAGCAGAGATTAAGTGGTAAGAGGGCGAGGGAGGTTTTTGGAATGATAACGTCTTGATAGGGATATAGGTTACACAGTTCTTTGCAAGCTGTCAAAACTCTCCAGTGGTACTCTTAAGATTTGTGCATTTCACAGCATGTAAATTTTACCTTAAACATAATTTTAAATATTAAACTCAAAGGGTGCCTGGGTGGCTCAGTTGGTTAAGCATCTGACTCTTGATTTTGGCTCAGGTCGTGATTTCAGGGTTGTGAGATTGGGTCCCACATCAGGCTCCACACTTTGTGGAGTCTGCTTAAGATTCTCTCTCTGCCCCTCTGTCCCCACCCTGCACACACGCACGCTTGCTCGCTCGCTCGCTCTCTCAAAAAAAAATATTAAACTCTAATGACGTACTGAATTATAGTGAAAAGATGGAGTGATGATTGGATAGTGGGATGAATAGATATTTGATAAAGCAAATGTAGCAAAATGTTCATTGTAGAATCTGTGTGGTGAGTATGTGGCTATTTACAGTTCTTTCAGTTTTCTCTGTTTTTGATAGTCTTCATAACAAAATACTGGGGAAAACCTCCATTTTGGAACCCCTAATTATGGAGCTGGGCATCACTGGCTGCCAGAATCATGAAAGAAATGTCAATGGTGAACTTTGTAAAAATGGATCAAGGCAGACAATACCTGAACCCACTGACCAATCCTGTTGCTAAAAGTAGGACAACCAGACATTATGTTCTTCCTGATGTGTTACAAAAAACTGAAGTATTAGTGTAAAAAAAACTAAAATTGAACGTGAATCTAATCAAGCTTCTAGATCTAACTACCAATTTACAGAAAACACAGGAACATGTTACAATGACACCATGTAGGTGCTATTAGCCAAGTCCAGATTGTAGGTGATCCCACAGGGGAAGGGGAAATTACCTCCTATCTTAATCAGTGGCATGAACATTTTTTTAAAAGGTAAGAGGAGGATATGGTATAGAGTCAGATATAAGACCTATAACCATCAGATGCAATGTATGGACCTTAAATACCATTTTGAACTAACCAACTGTAAAAAAAAAAAAAAAAAGAAAAAAATCTTTGAGATAGTCAAAGAAAATTGAATGTGGATTGGTATTAGATATTTAAGAATTGTTAATTGTATTGGATGTGGTGATATGGTTATTTTCTTAAGTCGTCTGTTAGAAATACTGAACTAATAATAGGTGAAATGATATTTGTTTTAAAAGACTTCAACAAAGGGGCGCCTGGGTGGCTCGGTTGGGCGACTGCCTTCGGCTCAGGTCATGATCCTGGAGTCCCGGGATCGAGTCCCGCATTGGGCTCCCTGCTCAGTGGGGAGTCTGCTTCTCCCTCTGACCCTCCCCCCTCTCATGCTCTCTCTCTCATTCTCTCTTTCAAATAAATAAAATCTTTTTTGAAAAAAAGAAAAACTTCAACAAAAACAATGGGGATAGGCGAAGCAAGAATAGCAGAATGTCAATAACTGTTAAAGCTGGGAGATGGAAGAGGGGGCACCTGGGTGGCCCAGTTGGTTAAGCAGCTGCCTTCGGCTCAGGTCATGATCCCAGGGTTCTGAGATCGAGCCCCGTGTTGGGCTCTCTGCTCAGCGGGAAGCCTGCTTCTCCCTCTCCCTCTGCTGCTGCTCCCCCTGCCTGAGCACACACACTCTCTCACTCTCTCTCTCTCTCTCTCAAATAAATACATAAAATCTTTTTAAAAGGGTACATGGAGGTTTAATAATCTGCTTTCTCTAATGGCAAATACTAAAAAGTTTTTAAAAAGAAACTTCCTTGGCTTCTCATTCTCTTTTAGCTACATTCTATTCCCATCTCTCTGTTCCTAGTACGGTAAGGTTTTGAAAGATACCTGAATTTACTATCTCCACATCATCTCTTCCCATTTTTCTTGAACCTAATCCAATGGAGATTTTTGTCTATATCATCCCACCAAAACCCCTCTTATCCAGGTCACCAGGGACTTTCAGGTTGCCAGATCTAATGGTCTGTTCTCAGCTCTCATCTTAAATGGCCTCTCACTAGCATTTCAGGACACCATACTGCTCTGATTTCCTGCCTGCTTCGCTGTCTAGGCATTCTCTTTCCTTTGCTAGATTGTTGTCATCTTCCAGACCTCAAACATTGCTGTGCACCAAATCTCATTCCTCCGACCTTTTCTCTTCTCTCTTTTTTTTAAGATTTTTAAAATGTATTCATTTGAGACAGAGAGAGAGAGAAAGAATGAGCAGGGGAGAGAGGCAGAGGGAGAGGGAGAAGCAGAAGTAGACTCCCCACTGAGCCAGGAGCATGACCTGGGGCTCAATCCCAGGACCTACAGATCATGACCTGAGCCAAAGGCAGACGCTTAACCATCTGAGCCACCCAGGCGCCCCACCCACTTCTCCTTCCTACTGGCAGTCCGAGGGCTATAAACACTGTGTGCGGAGTGCCTGGGTGGCTCAGTCATTAAGCATCTGCCTTTGGCTCAGGTCATGATCCCAGGGTCCTGGGATCGAGGCCCACATTGGGCTCCCTGCTCCATGCGGAGCCTGCTTCTCCCTCTCCCACTCCCCCTGCTTGTGTGCCCTCTCTTGGTGTGTCTCTCTGTGTCAAATAAATAAATAAAATCTTTAAAAAAAATTAAAAAAAAAACCACTGTGTGCTTTTGATCCCAAATTTATATCTCTAATTCCGGCCTTCCCTCTCCCATCTTTTAAGATCTCACACTCAATTTGTACAAAACCAAATTCTTGATCCCTCTTATAAACTCTTCCTTCTGTGTTCCCAGTTTTAGTAAACGGCATCTTCATTTTCATTTAGTTGCTCAGAACAGAAACTTAAGTTGTCATACTTACCTCTTTCTCTCACATCCCATATCCAGCAGCAGTGCCTGTCAGCCTAACCTTTAGAACATATCCTGAATTTGACCACTTCTTGCCACCACTGCTTCTGTCACTCTGTAATTCAAATCCCCATCTTCTCTTGCCTGGAGAACCACAGAAGCCTCCTACCTGGTATCTTTTCTTCCACTCTCATGCCCTTGCAATCTCTTCTCCACACAACAGCCCAAGTGATTCTTTCAAAACCTGAAACTGCTCATAATGCTCCCCTGCTCACAACTTTCTAATGGTTTCCCATCTCACTCAGCATAAAACCCAGGGTTCTGGCCATGGCTCCAAGCCCCAGACCATATAGCCTTTGACCATTTGGATCACATTTCCTACCACTCTTCCCCTTGCTCATTTTTTCCCCCCACACACTGGCTTCCTTACTCTTCTCCAAACATACCAACCCTCCTCGTGCTTCTAGGTCTTTGTACTTACTATCCTATTCTACCCTCCTGGAACCTGCTTCCACATGACCCATTCTGCCCCTTCATTCTGGTCTGGGCTCAGATATTACTCTATTAGAGAAGCCTTCTCTGACCCAACCCCCTTACTAAATAGCAGCTCCCTAGTCTCCAAACCTATAACATTGACCTCCACCAGCTTTTACCTAATGCACTTAACACTACCCAGTCTCTTATATTCATTTATATGTATTGGTTTCCTTTGTTTCTGTCCTCCAATTTTATGACTTGAGGATTTATTGAGAATGACAGAATCCACACTCTGATGAGAATTACATAAATCTTAGTGTAACATTAACTTAAGAATAAATATAGTCAACAAATTATAAAGGGTATACTTTGGGATTCTGTTTTAAGCTTCTACTTCTCCTTAATAAGGTGATAGAACTGGCCAGGAGACCCTGTCTAGGTTTAGTTTATAGTTTCTTCTTCTGCATCATGCCCCTCGTTTTCTAGGTTTGTTCATTTATTGCACCCCACACTAGACTCATGCTAGGGCTATCACTTCTTCTGGTCTGTTGTCATCTGTCTCTATTTAAACCAACCGAAAGTTCTTATGAAGAGCAGTCTTTATTGGTTGGTTTCTGCAGAGCTTTGCTTGCTCTCCCATAAACCCTCCTGGCTACTTTGTGTCTTGCTGCAGTACACTCACCATTCATGTACACTTGCCTTCTCTCTCTCTCTCTCTCTCTCTCTCTCTCTCTCTCTCTCTCTCTCATACACACATTTATATTTAAGGGCTCATCTTTCTTTGTGTTAGAGCCTCTATTATAAGGTCTTTAAATGTCTTTGGACAAAAAAAAGTAACTTCCAAAGTAGAACCCTGATGCTTTCATTGAGCAGAGTAAGGAGCCCTCCCACTTTTCTGTATCATTGTCAAACATCTCTCTGGGTACACCAGTTCAGAGTTTTATTGCACAGGATTTTGGGGGACCACTATCATATAGGCTAAACTGAGCTAAAACTGTGTCATGTTATAAATGAGCAAGTATGGGAAAGAACAAAAATACTTTTCTCTTCCATGCCTGAAGAAGCTTGCTTTTTTTCATAACCCATATTTTGAAAGCAGGTCATATGTGACATCAGTCATATTGGGGAGCATAGTATTTGAGCAGAGACCAAAGGTCCACACAGTTAAATGCTTTCCTGAGACCAGGACCTACAGAGAAACTTTCATCGTGACCACGAAGCATATGATTCTTAGGGAGCCCTGGTCACACAGCTACTCCTTGGGAAGGATGTCTTTGCCCTGGACCAGAGGCCAGCCAAGTCGTCTTCTCTCTCCCTTCCCATTCCCACAAAGAGGAAGGGCAGGTCCAGAGAAAAGACATGCCCAGGGAGAACATTGAATTCCCTGGGAGCCAGGTTCAATTAAAGTCATTAAATCTGGCTCTTCTTACTTGGGGATGGAATGAATAAAGTAAAGCAAGAGGATGGTAGGAGGGTGGACAAAGAAAGAGCCATTAGCATCCCCTAAGGACTACGATACAGTGGCTCTGTAGGTAAAGTCAGGGGTTTCAAGAAACATTTTGGCAAGAGGTGTAAAAAATATTTTTCCTTAAATGTAGGCTATCAGAAAAAAAAGAATATTGCATGAAAGGGCAGAAAATACATCCGCCATACTTGAACACGCTTGCTTCCTGAGTAATTCTTAGCACCTACCCTAATCTTAGAAGCAAATAATCCCTGAAAAACGTTTGATAACACAGGTAAGTCTTTGGAGAAATCAACCAGAAGTGAGAATAGGACAAATAATTCGAACATCCAAAATAATTCCAGGAGTTTTTAATGTATTACTATACAGTCATGTTACTCAGTTTTGTGTAAATTGAATTGCTCATCTCCAATTAATCCTTTGGTTTGTTGTTTGTCTGTTTTTCTTTCCAGCCCCACTGTGTTCTCCTCGCCTCAAAGGAAAACTCGGCACCTGTTAAACTTGGGGGCTTTGGGGTAGCTATTCAATTAGGGGAGTCTGGACTTGTAGCTGGAGGTAAGAACACTTTCTTAAAAATTTCCTTCAAGACACTTTCAAACTAAATATTAGCTCATCCTCAGTGTTTCATACCCATTCCACCCCCCACCCCACCCCCAAGAAAGTCTATCATAGTTTTGAATTTAATAACTGTAGTTATAACTAGAATTTTAGTACCTTAAGAATAGACCCTGTGCTTTTACTCTTTGTATTCCCACCACTTGGCAGAGAAGTGACCCTGCGTACAGAGATTAAAACAGTGTTGGAAGAAGGTGTTATCTGGGGAAAAGTGACTTCTAAAGTTGAACTGGCCAGGGACACCTGGCTGGCTCAGTCAGTGAAGTACACAACTCTTGATCTTGGGGTTGTGAGTTCAAGCCCCACATTGGGCATAGAGCTTACTTAAAAATAAATAAATAAAGTTGAACTGGCCAAACGAAGTCCATTCTAAAGCATGTAGATTAACCACTTTCAGGTTTACATTAGTGGCTAATGTTTAATTTCATATTGTTTTCCTCTTCTTATTTGTGAAAGAGTCCTGCTCAAGCCATCAATCTGTGTATTTGGGAAGAGCAAGCAGATGTAAATGCAGACTGATTTTTATTATTAGCCAAAGCAAAACATAATTAGAAAATTCCCATGCCAGAAAAAAAAAGTATGAAATTTAAAAATAGAAATTTTCTCCAGTAGCATGCTGAGGTGGATGCTAATTCTAGATCCAGGAATTTGGGTTTTTTTGTATTCCCTTCAATAGACTCCAGCTCAGAATGCTACCCTGTTTTTAGTTCTCTTCCTTAGCTTTGCAAATGACTTAGTTCTTCACTCTACAGTTTATCAGTCTTCTAGTCAGTGCCTTCGATTTTCCATCTCCAGATGGAAACACAAAGAGGAAAAATATGAAAAATACCAGCAGAACTTTTTTGAACCTGTCATCTTCCATGAATACTTATATTAAGTTCAGATACCTGACAAATGATAAATATCAAAACAATAATCCATTACACAGGATATTTCATTTAATTTAATAGACATATTACTAAACATCAAAGCAGCGTTAACATAGACCATCTTCTGAAAAATGAGCCAGGAGTCATAGTTGTATTCTTTAAATTGTTATTTCATCACATTGCCCTCTAAAATTAAATTATGTCTAGATTTTCTTCTAATTTTGCATTCTCTTCAAGCTAATCATTTCCAATAATATGAAAAATTGCAAGTTGAGTATAGTTTTAAAAACTGATGTTTTTTTCCTAATTCAAAACTTCCATCTGTGATTGGAAGGACTAGTCATAGGATCAGGTAGTAGCACATCATTTAATCATAGACTCATTGAATCTCAGGATTCCAAGGGGGCCTTAACATCTCCAGTCTTATAACCAATGATCGCATTCCTTCATAAAATTCCCAGCGAAAGGTTGAGCTCTAGTTTAATTCCTCACATAGCGAAGAATTCACTGTGTTTCGGGACTGTATTTCCATTTTTAGAAAGCTCCTTGAGTTCTGAAACATTCATCTTCACCTTGAACAGAAATCTGTCTTCTTATCACTTCCACCCAGTGGTGCTAATTGTGACTTTTGGAGCCACACTGAACAATTTTAATTCTGCCACATGATAACCATTCAGATGTTTAAAGACAATATCGTGTACCCCTAAGTCTTATCCAAATTAACTTGCCTAGGTTAATTTAGCCATTCCTCACATAAACTGGTGCAGACTCTCACTCTCACGTGTGCAAAGGATGGAGCCAAAACTGAGCACAACTGTAGGTACAGTCCGGCACACAGGAGCCTGGGACTGTTGCTTCTTTTGCTGTGAGCCTTATATTTCTATCAGCTTCCCCAGATTGCATTAGCTTCTTGGACAGCCACATAATGCCACTGGCTCATACTGATCTTGCAATTAACTACAACTCCCAAGTTGTGTTTAAACAATTGTTGCTATTAAACTAACTCTCTTAAATCTGATATTTTTACATATCACCCCTCTGTAAAGACTACACAATTATAGGGGCGCCTGGGTGGCTCAGTTGGTTAAGCATCTGACACTTGGTTTTGGCTCAGGTCGTGATCTCGGGGTCGTGGGATCGAGCCCCACATCAGGCTCCACACTCACCAGGGAGTCTGCTTGGGATTTTCTGCTTCTCTCTCTCTCTCTCTCAAATGACAATAAATAATCTTTTCTAAAAAAGACTACACAGTTATAACAAGTAACTTCTGATGATTACATCCCCAAGACTGATGGGATGAAATGAAATGACACAAAGTCCTTTTATATGTTCTATACTGGCCACATATAATGGCTTTGTTTCTCTTTGTCTGGATCCATATCCTGTTAGTATTCAGAGTGGTATCAGCTTATATTTTACCATGCATCTTGATTGAAGGGGAAAAACGGATTCGTTGGATTTACCTAGACATCTTCTCCATGTTAATCTACTTTCCTAAAGTCCTTGAGCTTTTCTCCTAAATTGTATGTTTTTAAAGCTGATTTTGAACCTAGAGTGTGTCAGTTGTACAAAATTTATTTTTCTCAGTGCTTCTAGAATTGAAATACTTTCTGATGGTCAGAGTGTCGTTTCTTCACGTATCTTTCCTTCCAGTCTTGAAATAACTACTTGAAGCATTATAGTGTCTTTAAAAATACAACATGTGTAGACAAGGGATAAATGATTTCTCTTAAAGAAAGCTTTCATATTGTTTAAGGTACTTGTGAAATTACAGTAATATTAGCTCATTTGCTAATGCTTATTAACAGAAAGCTATTTTCCTGTCAGTTGGAATCTTTGATTACTCAGTAGAATAGAAATAGAAAAGAATTCTCTCCTTTATATGTTCCATATTGTAGAAACCACTTACATGTATTTGCACTTAACCTACCTGAAATTCCACTATTTGGAAAACTCGTCTATGCAGAAGATAACTAGGATCCTACAAAAAAAAAATTATTTTTGCAGCCAGACATTTCTTGACCTTAACACCCATTCATGGGCCTCTCAAATGGGCATCCTAAGAGCATACTCTTTGAAGCTGGCATGCTGCCATTTTCCATAGTTTTATGGTTTCATGTGCCTTCATACCTGGCACCTGCTACTCCCTCTGGTTGGAATACCTTTTGTCATTTTCAGTATCTATGTAACTCTTACTGCTCCTGAAGGTTGAGAGACTGAGTTGACAAACCTCCCCTCTTAAAAGCAAGCTGATCTTCACCATCCCAAGTTAGGTAACCCTTTCCTTCTCTTCCATATTACCGTAACTATCTGGGCTACATACCTCCATGTAGTATTTGATGCAGGGATTTGTAGTCGTATCAAAGACTGAGCTTTATGAGGACAAGAGGCATCACAGCTTATCCTTCTGTATGTCCACAGCACCTCCCACTGTGTCTAGGACCCAAGCAGGCACTTGGGAAATTGTTTCTAAATGAAAGAACCTGCTTGCTAATCAGTTTCTGGTTAATAGATTTTATGCAACAAATTAGGAGAAGACAGGCTAGAGGAAGCACAGTGAGAGAAAAGACACAAAAGCCTGACAGGAAAAGTATGTTGAGCAGATACCAAAATGTAGAAAGCACAGCCCCCTTTTAATACTGAAGAACTCAACCCTTGCTTACCTCTGAAGTTCCTGAGGGCATTTTCTGTTCTGTAGCATAGTTCTTTCATTGATAGCCACAAGACAGTCATCTTGAGTCATCAAGAAAAGGTTGCATTATGTGCAGCATCTTAGGTAAAAGAAGTCAGAAAATTGTAGAAAGATAACCATCCAAAATTATTTAAAAAGCTTTGGGTGTGTAAAGATTCAAGTCCTAGCTATTCAAAGCCGCTCCTTACCTGAGGTTCTAACCTCAGGTAAGACCTAGGTAGAGAGGTCTTACTATATTATCCCAAAGTCTAACATTTAAATATTTAAGTGTATATCTGAAGTATGTCATACACAGTGACATTTAATATGGTTTGGTAATTGACCACAATATTCTAAGAACAGGAAGTCAAAGTCATAAAAATCAAGTGACCACCAAGAAGAAAAAGTCAAGCTATCACAAACAAGGAGTCCAGGAAGGTTGGTATACATTAAAGGTTAACTCTAGTCCTTTACATTTGACTGATCTGCACAAAATACTGTAAAAAGCTCATTCCTATATATTCTTTCCTCCATCATCCCTGAGCAAATTTTTGAACCATAAGACATGTATGTTCCTTAAGGATTAACACTAATTCTCCAGAATGGAGTAGTCTTCGATACAGATAAATGGAGAGAAGCTCCTTTTTGAGTTGCTTGGCTCGCTCTTGTGTAGGAAGTGATAGGAGTCAAGTTGAGTTGCAAAACATCATCCCACCTATAAGAAGGTACCAGACTGGTGCCATGGTACCCGCACGCTCACCGGTACCTTGATCTCCTGCCGTCAGCACGAGGCGGATTCTCCAGCAGCCCCGCCCTGACAAAGGCTGTTAAATGAAGTACGAGGCTTAGCTCTCATCGTTTGAGCTTCTTTGTGTTACCAGAGGAAGCAAAATGGGGCAATGGGGAATAAAAATCTTCCCTTCTAACCAGTACAGTTTTCACTGCTCTACTGCACATTTTAAATGAAAATATTTTCATTCTCTGAACCCCAAAGTTAACCTCTTCTATTATGTGGGAAGAGAGGAACCATAATGATCCAAAGCAAAGGAATATCCCCAGTACACAAGCTAAGAGCTGCTTTATCCTTCCATCCCAACCGAGTTTTGACAGTCACTAACTGGACCTTATGGTATATTTTCTCTAGCTGGATGAGAAGATCTGTAGGGTCTTTTTTTTTTTTTTTTTTAACTCTAAACCACAATTCTGAGCTCTAGGTAAAGTATTGTGCAGTCTTCAAAGTAACAATTACCTTGGACTCAGTATGATGAGAGAGAAGGGGTAGGGGAAGGAGGAAGAAGGCTGGGGCCTGCCCACAAGACGAGCTGCCGAGTCTGGTGGGCAGTGCCCCTTCCGTGGTTATTTCCCTACAGGGCACAACCTTTCCTTCTACAGTAGAAGAAAAGACTCCCTTAGGGATACTGAGGTAAAGATGATTACCAGTGTGCAAATAACTGCTATCAAACTCTTTCCTGAAAGCCAACATTGTTGGGTGTGGGTGGGAGAAAACTCTTTAAAGAAGATGGAGGCCAAAGGGGATTGAATGAGAGGAGCTTCATGACTTTGCTTTGGTTTATGTCCTGTGTCTGCTGTCGTTCCTGCCAAATGTTAACATTCAGAGAAAGCTTAAAAATCCTATAGAAGAGAATATTACTAAGCATTCTTAATTGCTACAGTCAATTCCTAAAATCAGTTGAACAGGATTTCAGATTCTGAGTCATATCCAAATAAAAGTTCTCCACTTTAGATTTACTTTGAGATTTTCCATTTGGCAGTCAAAAATAGTCTTTTTCTCCATGGATGTCTTCTCCTGCCCTCCCACCCCTGCCCCTACTCTATATTTTTAGTGATTTTCAAACGTGAAAATTAGAAAATTTAAACAACTTCATTAAACAAGAAATAGGTAAGTACCATGCACCCTGCTTAATGAAATAGGCAGTACCAGTATTAGAAAGACAAAGTACCGTGGTGCTTGGCTGGCTCAGTGGTGGAGCATGTGACTCTTAATCTCAGGGTTGTGAGTTCAAGCCCCATGTTGGGTGTAGAAATGACTTAAAAATAAAATCTTTAAATAAAAAAAGAGGAAGAAGACAAAGTATCTATCCTGGGCTCAGTATTTAGAAGAGGTGATTAGATAATTTTTTCCTTCTGCTTTTTTTCCCCCTTTGATTTTATGGAGGAGGGAGGAGGTAGTAAGAGAATCTTTATATTGTTAAACTTTTCCTTCAGACTGTTATTGTTCTATTTTCAGTTTTCAAATGAGAAAAAAAAAAAGGCCATTTTATGTAAACATTTTTCCTTGATGTTGTTGTTTTAAATGTAGGACGTGTTGGAACACCTCATTTTATGGCCCCAGAAGTCGTCAAAAGAGAGCCTTATGGAAAACCTGTAGATGTCTGGGGTTGTGGCGTGATCCTTTTTATCCTGCTAAGTGGTTGCTTGCCTTTTTATGGAACCAAGGAAAGATTGTTTGAAGGCATTATTAAAGGAAAATATAAGGTAATATATTATGAATGTTTTATTTTTACATTGAGATTAAATTACTCTCTGGAAAATATGAAGTTACTATCTGCACTTCCTGATTGTCATGTAGTTACCCAGTCAGAGAAAAGTTCTTTGCTGACACCATTGAACCCCTAGCCTTGGGAGACAGTATGGGCCTCAAGTAAATTTCTGAATCACTATCAGCTGCACTGTCATCTAGGCAGAAGACAGGAGACTGGCTTTATAACAACCAGGGCCTTCCCCCTCCCTCTGTGCTGCGGCCAAACTCTGTCCCACGTGTTTGGAACCCAACCCTGTGTTTAGGCTGAAAAGCAGGGACCCTAGTCCTCTTTGATACCGTATCTGTATGTTCAAGTCAACAGTTCAGGAGTCATGGGCCCTCAGATTCACAAAGCCAGTCCTTTTACCATCAATACATTCTAGCAAAACTGCCCATTTAGCTAGGTCGAAGAAATTGGCTGATGCCCTACTTATTTCAAATAAAATTCTAGTTCAGGGAAAGAATTTGGAATGACCCTTGGAATTTATTATAATAGAATTTGGCCTTTTATTTTACCCTGGGTGAGGTGTTCACAACAGATGTGAGCCCAGGTTTAAAAGTATCCATTCTCTGTGTGGTGACCAAACCTCCTCTTCAGGCTCAGCTGGAAAATAAACTTCTTGGGCCCTTCTTTGTGTAATTTGAGGAAAAGGCTTCATTTTTAAAGCTTTTTGCTTAATTTGTAAAGTGAAAATGGAAATTTCATCCCAGTGATTTAGTAATTCTTTATTTTATAGTTAGTATCTGCCTTTATTTGTTTTGCTTTGCCACACATGTTGTTCAATTTTACGTAGTCGGCGAGCACAGCTGAAACATTTGCCACTTACATTCCAGGATAAACTGAAATGCCAGGATCACAACTGCATCTCATAATATAATTTAGAGCCATTTTGGTGTGACTTAAACATTTCTATTCTTCTTTGGCTACCGTGGATTGGAAACCGCACAGACTATTCACAGACTTGTGATTAGCATATTATTACTTCCCTTATTAAAAAATCAAAAATTCGTCACTGACACTATGAGTGGCTATACCAAAAAGACCTAAGGTATGCTTGCAAATAAATAAGCTTAAGGTCGGTCTCACTGCCCCAGCTCTTACACTCCATGGCCCTATACCATCCCGTATGGCCGAAGAATCAAATGCTGTATATGGGAAACATGGGGGAGTGTGTGTCTGGATACCAGCTCGGCACAGCTTATGTTGGGGAAGTTCTTTTTCCGCCCCATATTACTGAAACCCCTACTTTCTATTCAACAGAAGCACTGTTTCATTTTCAGCCATGCCTGGCAGCATAAAAACCAAACACACAGGTTCGGGTAACACCAGACTCCAAAACTGTGAGACCTGTTAAGTTTTCTTTTCATTTCCTCCCTAATGTTAGAATTTTATATGGGACTTCAAGAAAAGGGAGGGGGTAGAAATGAAAGGTGAAGTAGCTTCGGGGTTGTAGCCTTGTCCTTTGAAACCATAAGTGAAACTTGTCAAGGTGAGCAGGTGAGAATGAGTTATTCTTTCATTTTTAGGCTTGTGCATCACCAGCTTATAAGGGCCTGCAGGTTTACCTCTTATTTTGATTGGACAAACTCTGTTAACAGAGGAAGATGTTTGAAATAGAGGTTTTTCTGCTTCTCTTAGAGTCAGTTGGCCACTGGGGAATAAAATCAATCCTTCCAAGGTAACTAAATATCTCAGGAAACTGCTTGTAAGTAGTCCTCCCCCTCAAATCCCTGGAAGTTTGTGAGTGGCTCTGAGGAATGCATGGCCATGGCTTTCTGGTCGAATTTGGCCAAGTGAAATCACAGATACTTAACATAGGAAAACAAACACAATTAGCCATGCACCAGCATAATAATAATGAGAGCTGCCTCATACATAGCACTTAGTATGTGCCTGGAACTGTGCTAAGCACTCCTGTGAACTCATTTTATCCTCACAGCGACTTCTGACATGGTACCATACATTAAAATCTCCCACCTGCCTTTTGGAGCTATATATTTGCTAATAATAGAATCTTCCTTTGTGTTAGTTCAGTTGCTAACTTCCTGGTTTCCAAGACAATGTGCTTTGTTCCAACAGCCTCTGGTATTTGATTTTCTCTATTTTTAAAGCACTGGATAGTTTTATTTGTTTCCTTGTAAGAAATTTGGACTGTTCACACATGCCAAAAATTAAATGATTTTAAAACCCCCGTTTTTAGTATTATAGTAAGTCAGATGGACGTGACAGCTATATCATCATTTCTGCACCTGGAGGTTTGAAGCTTTGAGGTTAATAACTTATTTACTCTTTTACTTGGCTAGCCTTATCTCTCACTTGGATTCACGGCTTTTTTTTTTTTTTTATACAAAAGCCCCACGTTTTCAGCGGCTTCGTTTGAAGTATAGATCCATCTCTACCATCAATGATAAACCTGGTGGGCCTTACGTGTGTGTGTGTGTGTGTATGTGTGTGTGTGTGTATACATCACACACACACACTGTGCTGTGATTCTGTCAGCGTTTATTTTTACAGTTTTTTGTTACTGAAAATTTCAAACAAACAAAAAGAGTAGAAATAACAGTACAGTGAACCCCCAGCTTCAATACTTAGCTACATCCAGCCAACCTGGTTTTATCTATATTCTACATACTACCAGATTATCTTGAAGCCAACCTCCAAAATATAATTTCATCACCCCAGTGGTTCTTAAGAACTATGAGCAAAATCCTTGATCTCTGGGGGTATTTTCAAGAAAATCTTGATGGCATCTTTTAAAAACTGTCATAGTTTATCAACTACTGCTGGTCTTATGTGATTTTCATTTAACTTTTTATTCTCATTTGCTAGCTTACTTGATCTTTTCAGGTAGATATCTGAGAATACTATTTGCCTGGAATACATGCTAACATTTAATATCAGTGAACTTTCTTATAAAAGACAAAAATATATTTCTCAAAGTATGTACAAGATGCAGTGCCATCTTCTGTCTTTGTTATGCATAGCCAGTTGGTAGCTCCACATCAGGAGTCAAGGCACCCATGGATTTAGTATTCAAAGAAGTGAGAGTGTTCTGTTGTCCTGTTTTGTTCCCCTTATAAACTCAACCTCCCAGATTAATTTCAGCTACTCTTTCAGCCAAAGGAAGAGGAAAAGCCTGGAATCACACTCCCTCATAAATAGGATGAGGGCATATACTTCTCAACCTCTACTCACCTCAGAAATCTTACCACCACTTTCAGATGACCTCTCAGCCCCTTTCCCCAAGGACAGATCATTCCGACTTTAAGGAGCACATCAGCTCCAGGGTGGGGAAGAGGGAGCAAAACTAAGCCTCATCTAATCACCCACATTATTTCAAACAGACTAGTTGATCACAGTTTTAATAGTATGATGGCAGTATGGCACTCACTTTAGTTAAGAGATCTGAGAAGCAGAAGTGACTATTGTTTGGAATTCTTCCTGTTAGGAAAAGAACAAGGAACATAGTTCATTCCCCGTCTACAAGTATAGAGCCTCACAATAGCCAGAGCAAAGTGTCTAATGCTAACCCTTGGCCAACTATAATGATTCCTGTGTACTGATGCCAGCTGTGATTTTATTTGGCTTTAAGTTGTGATGGACTTTATTCTCCATCTTTCTCCCTTAGAAGGTGACCTAGGTCTCCTCTGGCTCAAGCCATGGCATCGCTAGCTCCTGGCACCAGGCAGCTCACATAAATTCACCCAATCATTTGGCTTCTTGATATTAAATAAGGAATGAAACCCTACTCGTCTCTCCCTGCCTGTCCCCGCTGACCTCCCCAACTGCAAACCCTAAGCATCCCTTCCCTTTTTTCTGCTTCCTGGTCTCAAACATTCCCTTTTGCCCAGGAGCCGTCTTACTCTTTTCCTCCCGGATCCACTTTCTCACAAGTCTTATGTCTTTTGAACAACTCATAGTTTTTGTTCATTTGTTTGACTTTAGTCAATTGACCTTGTGACTTGGTTGTCTCATCTCTATAAGAAGAACAAAAGTAACTACACTGAAGACAATATACAAGTGATTTGGCTATTTTGTAGGGCCTATAGTAACAGTATATTTGTTCCTAAATACTGAAATTGATGTACAGTGACCAAAATATCCTACTAAGAACTTTGCATAACTTCATAATTACTGCACATTCCAATTTTTAAAAAGAAAATGTTTTAAAATTTCTTTAAAATTTTTAATTTAAAAATTTAATTTTAGTCCTTTCTTAGAGCAAAGTACTAGTCTCTTCAGCTAAGGTAGAAACTACAGTCATGAGCATTCTATTCAATTATTAAAAATATTATAACTTAGGTGACAGAACATAATGTAAGGGATATTTACTGATGCAAAATCTCATAGAGGGAGCAACAACCACCAAAGACTTTTGCCTTTGTCCTCTTCCTTAGAAAGCAAGCCTTTAGAATCAGATTTCTGTTCTTTGAGAATTTTATTCACATTGAAACAGCATAGGAATGTTACATCGTAGTGAATTTAACTTCTCACTGGACGATAACTATGGAATTTTCCTCTCCTTCTCTTCAGATGAATCCAAGGCAGTGGAGCCATATCTCTGAAAGTGCCAAAGACCTAGTCCGTCGCATGCTGATGCTGGATCCAGCTGAAAGGATCACTGTTTATGAAGCACTGAATCACCCATGGCTTAAGGTACGGGAGCCCACAGGTGGCCATCTACACTTTGTGTGAACGCTTCCAGCGACAGCAGTGTATTGCTCTAGAGGGCGACTCTTGCCACCTCTTTTCTGAGCACTTTTTTTGAGTTTTGTTCATCTTGTTTGCTGTTTCCGGACAGCCTCTGTAAATATCTGAGTAGAGAATATACCATTCTAGTGACATTCAGCCATCAGAGGGAACAGAGGCAGATTAAGGCAGAACATAGCAGGGAGGAAGGCATGTTTGTTCTCCACCGACACATGTCCCAAAGCTGTGCAACAAGAACAAGGGAAGTATTGCTGTGTTTATGACAGAAAGTTGTGATCTTTCCTTGGGATGTGACTGTATGGGTCATAACATTATTTTTATTTCAGTAGATAACTAGATACGGATTTATTGTTTTAGGAAGAAGCTCGATTTTTAAAATTCTTTCTCTCTCCCATCTTGCGAGTGAACATTAAGGAAAATGTAACATGGGACTTGAGCGAAACAGCACTATTTGATTAAGACATTCTGCAGTTCAGTAATTCCAGCAAGTTGTCCGTAGTGCAACCAGGATTTTAATTGAGCCTACCACAATGCTTTCCTTTGCATGTGAGATCCTCTGTCTTTTACTCACTCAAGGACATCACTCCAGCATCTCTTTCCTGCATCATCACTTTTCTGGCTCTGTTGAATCTAATATGCTACCGTTTGTTTTTATTACACACACACACACACACACACACACACACACACACACACACACACACACATACACACTCACTCACTCACACTCTCTCTCTCTCTCTCTCTCTCTCTCTCTCTCTCTCTCTCTCTCTCAGGCCCTTGGAGACCTCATCTAGTTTTAATGGTCTTAAGTGTGATTTGTATTCTGATGAGTCCTGAATTTATATCTTCAGACCAGGCCTCTCCCCAGGGTGATTCATTCTTAGCCCAGTGTGCAGTCTCGCCCCCTAATACGTCTCTGATTTCATCCCCTACTACTCTCCTCTTAGTCTGTTCCCCACATATTGGGCTCATTGTGGTTCCTCAGACAGCCGGCACATTCTGGCTTCAGTGCCTCTGTGTTCGTCATGCTCTTTGCCTAGAACACTCTTCTCCAGGTATAGTCATGGCTTCTTCCTTTACCACCTTCAGATCTTTGCTTAACTGTCAGCTTCTTAGTAAGAGCTTTCCTGTCCACTCAGTTTAAAATTAGGGAGAAGGAGGGGCGCCTGGGTGGCTCAGTCATTAAGCATCTGCCTTCGGCTCCGGTCATGATCCCAGGGTCCTGGGATCGAGACCCACATCGGGCTCCCTGCTCCGCGGAAAGCCTGCTTCTCCCTCTCCCACTCCCCCTGCTTGTGTTCCCTCTCTCACTGTGTCTCTCTCTGTCAAATAAATAAATAAAATCTTTAAAAAAAATAAAATTAGGGAGAAGGAATGCCCCCTGCCACCAGTATTCCCAGTCCCCCTTCCCTGCCTTAGTTTTCTCCATAGCATTTGTCACCATAAGACATACCTATATTTTACTTGTTTGTAGTCTATTTACCCTCTGTAAAATACAAGCTGCAGAAGAGTGGGAATTTGGGGCTGTCAGTTCACTTCCATCCAGCACTCTAGAAAGTGTCCGGCATAGAGTAGGTGCTCAATAAATATTAGTTACTATTTAATGAATTAACAAATGAATGTTCATATTTTACATATATTATGTATTCTATTCTAATCTATAATATATTTACATATATTATGTATATGAATGTTCATATATTACACCATGCTACTTCCCTAGAAATTATGCAAAAATAATAAGGTATATTAAAATGTAGATTAATAATGTATGTTAGTGGCAATGACATGGATGATGATATTAGAGAACAGTTTTGAGATTCCAGTGGATCCTGAGTCTACGTCAAGAATTTTACTTATCAGGGCGCCTGGGTGGTACAGTAAGTTAAGCATCCAGTTCTTGGTTTCGGCTCAGGTCCTGGTCTCAGGGTTGTGAGATCAAGCCCCAAGTCGGACTCTGAGCTTGTGGGACAGTGTGGAGTCTCCTCAAGACTCTTGTCTTCCTCTCCCTCTGCCCCTCCCTCCCTCCCTCTCTCTCAAATAAATAAATCTTTTAAAAAAAAAGAATATTACTTATCAAATCTGCATTCAACCCTCCGATACACAGCTCTAGTTATTCTTGGCTTAAAATATTCAGTTCTAGTTATTCCTGATTTCCCCAGAAAAGAGTAGGTAAGCAATTCTTAGATACATTCTTAGTATTTTTTTCTCCCAGAAATGACCAGTGTAGGGGGGACTCCTATTTCTCCTTTGCCTGTCTCAGTTTCTCCATAATGGGGATCTTTTGTTCATTAGAAGCTAGTTTAAATGCCAAAGGACAATGAAAATGGCAGCCATATTAGTCATTTTTAAGACCCTTTAGAAAACTTGGCTCTCATTACCATGCATATCCTGATTAACATTTATTTTTGGAAACCCTTCTCCCTGCAGTGATTGTAGTTCTCATTCTAAATAATTTGAGCTTAATACATAATAGATTTCTGGCATCAGAAAGATAACAGACAGAAAATGTCAGTAACTTAAGTGAAGAAGTTCCAGAAGGCTATTTGAGCTCAGAATCATGTGCCATGTCTGAACTACAATTTACCTTCACTGCTTAGGTGCCATCTGGAGATGGAAGAATTCCATAAGAATGTTATCTAACTGTTGCACACAGGCTTCTTATAGTTAAATACTTGTCCATGTATACTTATGAATCATTGCTGTGGATGTAATTGGTGTTAATTTTGTAAAGACTAAATTTAAGCTATAGTTTATATATGAAAAACTCCTGCATAACTGCAAAGTGAAGAAATAAGATGGTGAACGTCCTTGTAGTGAGGAGTGCCCAAAGTCATAATACCATGACTGGGTGTCAAAAGAAAAAAAAAAAGATTTATTTCGTTGGTAAAACCACAAGAAAATGTCCTATTCAATCATGTCATATCGAAAAAGAATTTGAGTAAATAGACCAAGTAATATGTGAATGCCTTATGATTGTTAAATTATACTATGTTTAACGCCTTTATCTAAATTTGTGGTGTTTGCTATGAATATTCATTCCAGCAAAAATAAGACCAACTAAAATTGTACTTTCCTTATAGATGACTGAGCTCTTTTCACACCCTTTGTAGCCTTCATATGTAGACCCTAACGTACACTGACTAGAATAAAACATGAAAAGGGTGTTGCTATCAGACTAGTCAATTTGAATTTTGGAAAAATCTATCACACCAAAGAGAGAAAGGCATAGTCAGGCTGCAAAATGGGTTTTCAGATGATACGAATACAACATAAACACCCAGAAAGACAAGCTCAAAGAAGTCACAGAGGAGAAGCATCACATGAACACAGAAGTATGGGCCCAGATCACTGTCATCTGGAGCTCCAGGGAGGTCCAGGGGAACATAGGCAAAGCATCACCAAGTGTTCAGGGCATGTGGGGGTAGGGACAGGAAGCAAACTAGTATAGTACCCTAAATGTTAGCTCTTTGAAGGATTGTGCAGTAGTAGACTGGAAATTCTGGTTTGAGGGAAGAATACCTACAGTCCAGAATGCCAAATTAAGGACTCTAAATATTAGGGTGTAGATGGTAAAAAGCTACTGCAAGCTTTTGAGTGATGATACAGTACAAGCAGTAAGCTCATACAATTCCTTTGGACTCTGTGTGCAGGTAGGTTGTCTGTTGGGGGTACAAGCACTGGGGACAAAGAAAGCCAGTAAAAGCTATGGCTCTCCAGTCAGGAGGTAACAGGGGCCTGCACCCAGGGAGTAAAGGTGGAAGTGGGAAAGAAACAGACTGAGATTTTAAGGAAGGAAAACTGATGAGGCTCAGTGAGTGATTCGAGGTATTTGGAATTAGGAAGCCCCCAGGAGAGTCAAACATGTAGAGTGGAAGTGATTTCTTATAAACTTTTTATTTTGAAATAATTTTAAGACTCACAGAGAAGTGGCAAAACAGGAGCACCTGGCCGGCTCAGTCAGTAGAGCATGCAACACTTGATCTCAGGGTTGTGGGTTTGAGCCCCGTGTTGGGTGTAGAGATTACTTACAAATAAAAATCTTAAAAAATAAAAAATAAAATCTTCAAAAAATTTAGAAAAAGAAATGGCAAAAACAGTACAAAATTCCCATGTACATTTCACCATTCTTTCCCCCAGTGATGATATTGTTATATGACCATAACTAGGAAATTGACGTTGGAACACTTAACTGCAGGCCTTATTCAATTTTCACCAGTTTGTGTGTGTGTGTGCGTGTGTGTTTCTAGGAAATTTTATCACATGTATGGAAGTGTATAAGCACCATAATCAGGATATAGAAGTGCTCTGTCACCCCTCATGCTACTCCTTAATAATCACATCCTCCCTCTAACCCTAACCCCTGAGCCACTGATCCATTCTCCATCACTATAATTCTTGTCCTTTTAAGAGTATTATATAAATGGGATTATACAGTATTTACGTAACTGTTTAGGAGAAACTGACATCTCCAGGGTGTTTCTCTTTCCCTCTCACACAACTGCCACACTCAACAGCACTTCTGACACCAAGTGTGTCTGGGTTTTTTCCCTACACCAAGCAGTTCTCTGACACCAGCTGGGTGTCCTACATTTTAATTCAGTTCTGACACTAACTGAAATTAATGCAGACCCCACAGGTTAAGGCCTTGGTCCCACAAGACTGTCCCCCACTTCAGATGCCAATCACAAGTAGTGGGTCCCCAGGTTACCCATGACTTCTGTCCGACTTGGCTACAAATTAGAGGTTCCCGTAACTCACCCCACCCCAACCTTGGGTTTGATTGTTTGCTAAAACAGTTCACAGAACTGAGGGAAACACTTAATGTGTACCAGTTTATTTTATGATAAAGAGTATGGTAAAGGATACAGATGAAGAGATACATAGAGGAAGGTCTAGAAGGGTCCCAAGCGCAGAAGTTTCTGTTCCCATGGAAGATGGGGTACACCACGCTCCCAACATGTACATGTGTTCATCAACCCAGAAGCTCTCCAAACCCCATACTTTGGGAAATTTTGCAGAGGCTTCATCACGTAGGCATGCATTGATCATTAACTCTATTTCCAGCCCCTCTCCCCTCTCTAGAAAATGGAAGGGTGGGCTGAACATTCCAACCTTGTAATCATGACTTGGTCTTTCTGGTGACCAGCCCCCGCCCAGGAGCCCACCAAGAATCACCTCATTAAAACAGACACTGCTATCACTCAGGAAATGCCAAGCGATTTAGGAACTGTCAGGAACTAGAGTCAAAGACCAAATATTAGAACAGGAGATGCTCCTAGTGCTCTTATCACTTAGGAAATTACAAGGGTTTTAGGAGCTGTGCATCAGGAGCTGGAATCAAAGACTAAATGTTAGAACAAAAGATTCTCCTAGCAGCCCTTTTAATAAAAGGGTTTTAGGGCTCAGTGTCAGGAACCAGGGTCAGAGACCCACATATTTGTTATTACTTCACAAATTAGGTTTTCTTACTCAGCATAATACCCTTGGGGTCCATCCAAGTTGTTGTGTAGATCAATAGTTCATTCCTTTTTATTACTGAATAGTACTCCACTGTGTGGGTGTACAAGACATTGTTGATCCATCCACCTTTTGAAGAGCACTTGGGTTGTTTCCAGTTTTTGGCTAATTCAAACAAGGCTGCTATAAACATCTATATACAGATTTCCATTTCTCCAAAGTAAAAACCTGTGAGTAGGATTGCTTAATCCCATGGTAAGTATATATTCAACTTTATAAAAACTGCCAAATCATTTTCCAGAGTGGCTATACGATTTTTCTTTCCCACCAGCAGGGTACGAGAGAACCAGTCATTCTGTGTCCTTGTTAGCACTTGGTAATGTCAGCATTTTTTTAACCATTCGTAATTGCCTTTAGGAACATGTTTATAGCACCTGCTTAAAAATCCCAGTTGGATGAGTCTTAACATCTGTGCCTTCTCTGTGTTGATATCCGTTGGTTGTCTTTTCTCATTCAGTTTGAGATTTTCCTGGTTCTTGGCATGAAGAGTAATTTTAGTATGCTGGACATTTTTAGTATCATTATATTATGAGACTATGATTCTTATTTAAATCTTCTATTTTAGTAGGCAGCTAACCTGATTAAATTCAGAACACACATCCTGGCCCACTTTTAGGGCTGTAGTTCTAATGCCAATTTCATTTCCAAAGCCTTTGCGGTACTAGTCCGGTCTGCCCCACTTGAGCACTGCTAATCTGAAACCTGGGAGGTATTCCATACCATAGTGTCGTCTTAAAGCTCTTGCTGTGTTGATCCTGGTTGGTTTTATACATGGGTTTATTGCAGATGTGCCAAGGACTTCATACATGATTGTAAGACCCCCTTCCCCAGCTCTCTTCTCTTTGTCATCCTGCTCCTGATCTCTCAGGAGTAGAGTGCCTCCTCCTTGCTGTTGTTTGCATCAGGCAGGACTGGGAGGGTGGAAAGGGCTCTGAGGGGGAACAAGTCGGCTTCTTTCATGGTGTTCCCCTGGAGTAGGGTAGATGCAGTCAAAAGGGTTCTGTCCTGCAGAGCCAACCTCTTCTCCATCCTTGGTTAGAGAGAGTAGGCTTTTCTTAGGATTCATTTATCTGTGTTCTTTGTCCTTGGAGATTCCAGGTTATAGGCCGCTCTCACACCCAAGCGAGGGTATGTTAAGAAGCAAAAAAAAAAAAAAAAAAATCCCAGCAATATCCCCAAAGGATCACCCCTCAAGTCCTGGGCTTCCCTCCCTAGTCTGTCTCTTCAGCTTTCAGAGCCTTCTGGCAGTGATTTAGAAGGGAAAGCAAGTAATTTCTTTGTTATCAAGAACCCTAAAGAATTAAGCTTTGGAAAAAGAAGTGTTTATTCTGTTGAAAAGGGAGCGCTTTAAAATTCTGCACCAGGGGCACCTGGGTGGCTCAGTCGGTTGAGTGTCTGACTCTTGGTTTTGGCTCAGGTCATGATCTCAGGGTTGTGAGTCAAGCCCACATCTGGCTCTGCACTCACAGGGAGTCCGCTTAAGATTCCTCTCCCTCCCTCCCTCTCTCTCTCTCTCTCTCTCTCTCTCTCTCTCTCTCTCCCTCTCCCTCTCCCTCTCCCTCTCCCTCTCCCTCTCCCTCTCCCTCTCCCTCTCCCTCTCCCTCTCCCTCCCTCCCTCTGCCTCTCCCTCTGCCCCTCCCCCTGCTCATGCACGCCTGCATGCGCGTGCTCTCTCTAAAATAAATCTCTTTTTTAAAAAATCTGCACCAATGCCTATGTCTTGCTCTGGAATCCAGGCATGCCACATGTCTTTCAAGCCACTTTCCCTAGGCCCTGTCTTTTCTCTCACATTCAGCATTAGCTAGAAAACCAATCTCCATTGTGCTATCTGCAGAGACTACAAAGGGTCTGAAGACACTTTTTTTTTAATACCATTGGAAATTTTTTCCATTACATATACCTAAAATGTTAAGTAATATCAGTTTAAGCAAAATGCAGACAGATTTTAACCTCAATTCAGCAGTAGTAATAGACTCCCTACCAGCATTGTCCAATAAGAACTTTCTGTCATGAGGGCAGTATTTTATATATGAACTGTCCAGCGTGGTAGCAACTAGCCATATGCTTGAAATGTGTCTAGTACAACTTGAAGAACTGAATTTTTAATTATATTAAATTTTTTTAAGATATACTTATTTGAGAGAGTGCACATGCAGATGGGGGGAGGGGCAGAGAGAGAGAATCTCAAGCAGGCTCCCCACTAAGCATAGAGCCTGTCTCAGGGCTCGATCTCACAACCCATGAGATCACAGCCTGAGCCAAAACCAAGAGTCAGACACTTAACCACCTGAGCCACCCAGGCATCCCTTAATTATATTTAATTTTAATGAATTTAAATTTAGATAGTCTTGCCTAGTGGCTACTGTACTAGACAGAGAAGACTTAGGCTCTTCATTCAAAAACAGGCTGTTACTTGGTTCACCCTTTTTTGGAAACAGTGAATAAATAAAGACAGTTAGAAATGGGTCACAGGTTTGGTCCCCTGTAATGTTTACTATATTTTATTTTTACCTTTTTCTTATGTGATAGGAAAAATATTATCATTTAGAAAACGACCCAACTTATTTAGTAAGCTGTTTGTTGATACATGCATACATACATACTTACAGCACTCCTAAATTACTTTACATCAGAGGTTTGTACATGTTGACTAACAAAAATAATCATTTTTTTACTTTATTTTATTATGTTAATCACCATACAATACATCATTAGTTTTTGATGTGGTGATCCACGATCCATTGTTTGCGTGTAACACCATTAAAGCTGATCGTGTACCCATACAGCATCTCATTTAATCTTAATAAAAATCCTGTAAGATTAGTTTTCCAAAAAAAGCTGAGAGAATGTAAGGTCCTAAATGACCCAGAATTTGAACAGAAGTCTTTCTGACTCCAAAATCACTGTCTTTCTGCTGTATTATACAGCTCCTTTTCATTTGGGTTCTTTTTCTTCTTGTGTTAAAGACCTTCCTGGGTTTGTTTGTTTTCCCCTCTTTTCTATCAAAATGCAAAAACAAGTTTTACTCAAAAAGTAAAACAAAGCCCATTTTGATGTTTGTTTTTCAGTATATGTTGGTTAAATATCAGAAGGCATAACACAACTTAAATTTTTTTTTTTTTACAGTTTTTTAAATTGAAGTTTAGTTGACATATGTTATATTAGTTTCAGGTGTACAAGATAGGAATTCGACAGTTCTGTACATCATGCAGTGCTTGCTACAATAAGTGCAGTTACCATCTGTCACCATACAAAGGAATTATAATGTTATTGACTATATTTCCTACGCTGTACTTTTCATCCCTAAGACTTATTTATTTTATAACTGAAAGTTTGTACTTCTTAATCCCCTTCACCTATTTTTGCCTGTCCCCCCGCCACCACCCTCCACTCTGGCAACTACCAGTTTGTTCTCTGTATTTATGATTCTTTTTCTGGTTTCGTTTGTTCATTTGTTTTGTCTTTTATTTCTTTAAGTAGGCTCCATGTCCAATGTGGGGCTTGAACTCATGACCCTGAGGTTGAGAGACATGTTCTACCAGCTAAGCCAGCCAGGCACCCGTTTTGTCTTTTCAATTCCACATATAAGTGAAATTCTATGGTATTTGCCTTTCTCTGTCTGATTTAATTTAGCATAATACTCTGTAGGTCCATCTGTGTTGTTGTGAATGGCAAGATTTCATTCTTTTTTATGGCTGAGTAATAGTCCATTGTGGTGTGTGTGTGTGTGTGCGCGCACACGCGTACCCCATCTTCCACAGTAACAGCAATCCATTAACAGATTCCATTGCTTGTCATAGAATGCTAATTTTATGCTTGTCTCTGCTAGTTAATTATTCGATAACTTCTTATGTCTTCTATTGGTGAACCTGTTCTGGCTTAGTGCAGGAAAAGGAGAGTAAGTCCCTAAAGATAATAAAATCATTTACAAGATGTTTAGCATATAGAATCTGGCAGATGTACAAATTGTAGTCATTTTGACATCAAGCATTGTATGTGCACTCAAGAAAAATATAATTTTGCTCTCCAGTAGAACTCTTGTTACATTTAGTCATTAATATAGAAAATAAATTTTAAAGTGTTTGTATTCATTCCTGGGGAATTTCAGTGATAATAAGGTGAAATTTTGACAGGATTGACTATAAAATTCTACATTTAAATTCAAAAATAAATTTTGTCAGCATATGATACCAAAACATTAATTTTAGAAGTGACTCACATGCAAACATGAATTTTAGTTATAAAATAATAATGTGATCTTGAACTTAATTTACAAATATTATATAGTATCCAGATTAAGAAAATTAAGAGGTCCACTTCATACTAATTAATCTTCATCAGGTATAATGCATCTCCTTTTTCCCAGCTGCATAATAGGATATAATGTTATGTTCCTACCTTGTTGTGAAGAATAAGTAACATAAACATATAAAGCACTAGAACAATGCCTGGCACATAATAAGCCCCTCGATACATGCTAACTATGATGATGATAGTTATGTCCATTTGAGCCATGACTTTTGAGATAATTAATGTGTAGCATTCTCTCTACTATCTTATATAGTTGTTTTAAAGAATAAATGAGAGGGGCGCCTGGGTGGCTCAGTTGCATAAGCGTCCAGCTCTTGATTTCAAGTCAGGTCATGATCTCAGGGTCTCGAGATTAAATCAAGCCCCGAGTCAGGCTCTATATTCAGCAGAGTCTACTGGAGATTCTCTCTCTCTCTCTCTTTCTGCCCCTCCCCCTGCTCTTGCATGCTCTCTCTCTCAATAAATCTTTTTAATTAAAAAAAACGAAAGAAGAAGAAATGGGATAATGCCTGTGAAAGTCCCAAATTGAGTGGCTGGGACAGAGTTAAATGCCAACTTAATACCTTCTAAATGTTTATGACCCTCCAAAAATTCATTTCCAGCCCAGATTTCTCTCCACTCCAGGCTTGTATGTCCAAGTACCTACTTGAATCTCCACTTTAGATATTTGAAGCATAATCAAAGCTACAGTCCTGATCTCTTCCCCATCTCCATTGGTGTCAGACTCCTAGTTGCTCACGCTGAAAAACTTGGTGTGGTCTTTGACTCCTCTCTTTCTCTCACACCCATCAATCTCTCAGAAAATCCTGCCACTCTCCAAAATATATTCAGAATTAAGAACTTCTGTTCTTGGAAAGACACTGTAAGAAAATGAAAAGCTATGAACTGTGGGAGTATCTGATAAAGGACTTACATATTTAGATTACATAAAGAATCTCTTCTCTTGAACTGTAGTTGACATACAATATTATATCAGTTTCAGGTATACAACATAATAATTCAACATTTATATACATTATGAAGTGACCACCATGATAAAACCTAGCTATCATCTGTCACCATACAGAATTGTTACAATATTATTAACTGTATTCCCTTTGCTGTACGTTACATCTCTGTGTCTTATTTATTTTATAACTAGGAGTTTGTACCTATCAATCCCCTTTCCCTATTCGGGAAGAATTCTTAAAACTCAATAAAACACACAACCCAGTTCAAAATGGGAAAATGTCCGGAACAGGCACTTCTTCTACAAAGAAGATATGTGGATGGCAAATAAGTACATGCAAAGTTGCTCAACATCATTAGTCATCAGAGAAATACAATGTAATGCCACAATGAGATCTCTATATACACATGTATCAGAATGACTAAAATCAAAAAAACTAACCATACCAAGTATTGGCGAGGATGTAGAACAACTGGGAGTGATACATTGCTTTAGAAATGTAAAATACGTTGGAAAACAGGTTGGCAGTTTCTTAAAAAGTTAAACATACTCCTATAATACAACCCAGCCAATCTACTCCTAAGTATTTACCTAAGAGAAATGAAATACATATCCATACAAAGACTTGTACGTTCATGTTCATAGCAGCTTTCTATGTGATAGCCAAAATTTGGAAACAACCCATGGTCAATAAACAGATGAATGGATAAACAAATTGTGGCATATCCTTACAGTGGAATGCCACTCAGCAATAAAAGGGACTGAACTATTGATACTCGCAACTTGATGGATGAAGTTCAAAACCTTTATGCTGAGTGAAACAAGTTGGAAAATGAGTATGTACTGTCTGGTTCCATTTATATAAAATTCTAGAAAATGCAAAACCAATCTACAGTGACAGAAACAGTGGCTGCCTGGGGACTGATAGGGAGAGGACAAAGGGACGTAGGGAAACTTCTGAGAGTGATGGGTATATTCATCATCTTGATCGCGGTGATGCTTTTATGCTTATATACATCAAAACTGATCAAATTATACATTTTAAACATGCAGTTTGTTATATGCTAATTATATCTCAGTAAAACTTCTGCAGAAAACAAAACATATTCAGAATCTATCTCCTTTTCACCTTTTTTATTTTTCCATCTGATTTTTTTTTAAGATTTTATTTATTTATTTCTCAGGGAGAGAGAGAGAACGACCAGGGAGAGCAGCAGGCAGAGGGAGAAGCAGGCTCCCCGCTGAGCAAGGAGCCCGATGTGGGACTGGATCCCAGGACCCTGGGATCATGACCTGAGCCGAAGGCAGATGCCTAACACACTGAGCTACCCAGGCGTCCTCCATCTGATTTCATCTATCATCTCTCCCCTCCCAGATTACTGCAGTTGCCTTCTAACTGGTCTCCCTGCCCCCCCCCCTTTTTTTCCTTAAACGCTTGCTCCCTTCTAATCTGTTCTCAACACAACAACCAAGTGTTCCTTTAAAGTTGTCAGATCATGTCACTTCAGCTCAGAACTCTCCAGTGGCTCCCTCTCCCACTCAGAATAAAAGGCCCTTTATGGCCTACCCCAGCCTTGTCACCTCTCTGATCTGATCTACTATTTGCTGCACACACACGGGTCTCCTTGCTAGTTCTTGAAAATTCCAGGTGCACTCCCTCCTTTGGGCATTTGGATTGGTGGTTCTCCCTGCCTAGACCACTCCCTCACCACTTTTGGGTATCCTCACAGTAAGTGGGCCTCCTTTGGCCATCCTATTTTAAACTGCAGTGTACCCAATCCCTCTTACTCTGCTTTGCTTTTTGCTTTATTCCATAGCACTTTTATCATACTCCATAATTCGCCTTTTTGTATTTTCTTCTCCTATTCGAACATGAGCTACACAAGGGCCTGAATCTTCATTGGTTTTGTTTACTCGTGTATCCCAAGTGCATAGGACAATGCCTGGCACATAGTAGTCTCTCAAGAAATATTTCTGAAATGAATACTTACCCAAACCTGATACATTGACAAATTAGAGTAGAACCAAAGGGGGTGTTAAGAAGAATGACAAGAGGGCGCCTGGGTGGCTCAGTTGGTTAAGCGACTGCCTTCGGCTCAGGTCATGATCTTGGAGTCCCAGGATCGAGTCCCGCATCGGACTCCCTGCTCAGCAGGGAGTCTGCTTCTCCCTCTGACCTTCCTCCCTCTCATGTACTCTCCCTCTCTCATTCTCTCTCTCAAATAAATAAACAAAATCTTTAAAAAAAAAAAAAAAGAAGAAGAAGAATGACAAGAGGGGCGCCTGGGTGGCTCAGTCATTAAGCGTCTGCCTTCGGCTCAGGTCATGATCCCAGAGTCCTGGGATCGAGCCCCGCATTGGGCTTCCTGCTCAGCAGGAAGCCTGCTTCTCCCTCTCCCACTCCCCCTGCTTGTGTTCCTTCTGTCGCTATCTCTCTGTCAAATAAATAAATAAAATCTTTAAAAAAAAAAAAAAGAATGACAAGAGGTTTAAAATATACATGAGGAATAGTTGAGGCAACTGGAGACATCACAGAGAGTAGACTTAGTGAAAGCATCATCCCCCTCTTAGCTACTGAAGGGTTATTACATGGAAGAGGTAGTATGTTTGCTCCATCATGTCGCAGAGGACAGAGCTACCCCAAACAAGCCAGGTACGGGCCCAGGCTAAGTAAAAACATTTTGACTTTCTTAAAATTGTAATAAGCTGCTATAAAATAATGATCACCTACTGGACAAGGTCAAAGAGAATAATCCTGCATCAGGGATTGAAGACAATCCCACATGGGGAAATGGTTGAATTAGATGGCCTTGAAAAGTTTGTTCTAGTTCAAAGATACTGTGATTTTTTTAAATCCAGTTATTCCAGATGACTCCAAATGCTCAATCATTTGTGGAGTTAATTTTTCACATGCTTGTTTTACCTGACAAGATCATATCAAAGGTAACTTCATACTTTCATAATTATGGTTAATTATCTTAGCCATATAGCCATACCTGAAAATTATATAACCCATTATTTTAGCCTTTATTATTGCTGAAAAGATTATTTTACTATCACTTTTGACCTTAATAGCCTTCATTTGAGAATGTTTACCAGTATCATGGAATAAAATCTCCAGTATTCTAGAATTCAATCTAAGTTTCATATTTAAGAAATTTGGGCTTGTTTTTGATTAAGTTTCTTCACTTTTTTAAATGGCTACATATGTTCATTATCTTTCTTTTATAGGAGCGGGATCGTTATGCCTACAAGATTCATCTTCCAGAAACAGTAGAGCAACTGAGGAAATTCAATGCAAGGAGGAAACTAAAGGTAATTAAAGAAGTCAGAAAAAAGCTTTCTTACAGCTAAATTCTCACTTATGAAACTTATTTCAATAAGATTTTGGTTTTTAAATCATTTAAGGTAATATCTAAGTGTGAATCTAAACAAGAGGTTATAATAAATGGAAGATTAACCACATTTTAGATTTGTATTATCCTGAAAATTCATAGCAGAGATATAATTACTTTTTCTAATTTTTTAAAGTATTTATTTATTTATTTATTTGAGAGAGAGAGAGAAAGATAGTGAGAAAGAGCACAAGCAGAGGAGGGAGAGGGAGAAGCAGGCTCCCTGACGGGCAGGGAGCCGAATGCGGGACTTGATCCCAGGACCCTGGGATCACAACCCAAGCTGAAGGCAGACACTTAACCAACTGAGCCACCCAGCCACCCAAATCAAATGGAGATTTGAGAAAAATCTCCATTTTCTCAAATATTTTGACAAAATGTGAGTTCAGCTCAATGGAAACAATACTGGATTAGAATTGGACAACCATCACAAAGTAGTAAAAAATCCCCATTACCTTGGTCTACTAGAAAATATTTTCAAATTACCTTTCTCACCTTTTATTCTTCTTCCTAGGTACCTTTCTCCTTTTACCCCTCTCTCTATCCTCTACCTCACCAAAAAAAAATACGATAATTATCCATATGGGGAGCCCATTTGATTTTAAAAAGTTTTGAAAAACACCAAACAAATAATGGAGTCTTTTAGCACTATTCAAAAAAATTTATTCATTTATTTATTTATTTATTGAGAGAGAGAGAGAGAGAGAGAAGGCAGGGGCAGAGGGAGAGGGAATCTCAAGCAGACTCCACACTGAGCTTGGAGCCCAACACAGGGCTCGATCCCACAACCCTGAGATCATGACCTGAGCCAAAACCATGAGTCGGATGCTTAACCAACTGAGCTACCCAGGCACTCCAGCACTATTCAAAAATTTCATGCGACAGCATTCCCCTCTTCCCCTGCTCTTCCCAACAGAGGAAACTCTATTATATTGTGGTCTTAAAATTAACTTATATTTGAATTATTTTTTATTACTATAAAAAAGTAATTTTTAACTCTCTCCTCTAAGTGATTGGTTAGTAGTCCTCCTTAGCCCGTGACTCCTGCCAACTATAAAACTTTGTAATTTTCAGATATGTCATAAATCACAATAACATTCACTATTCAACCCTGAAATATATGAATAATTGTATACAACTCTAGATTTAGAAGAACATTTATATGAATTTGGGGGAAACTAGGCCACAATATTATGCTGTAGAGCTGAACTGTTGATCGTGATAGCTGGTAGCCACGTGTAGCTATTTAAATTTAAATCAGTGAAAATTAAATAAAACTAAAAGATCAGTTCCCCAGTCACACTAGCACATTTCAAGTGCTTAGTAACCAAATGTGGCTACTGAATCAGACCACACAGATATAGGACATTTCCATCATTGTAAAAAGTCCTATTGGATTGTGCTACTCTACAGCAAGGGAAATTGCAACATGTCATTGTTGGTGATGATGATTCTCAGTTAAGCCTCTGCCCTAATTGTTTTTGCAGTCAGGCATTCAAACTGGCTCTTCTCTGTTTGCTTTAAAAGTCCTTGGCAAAAATAATTATTAATGACATGCCATTATCAAGATGGCGCCCAAAGAAGTTTCCCCATCTTTGATATACACCTGAACCAATATAGCCTACAAGAGAGAAAAAAGAATCTTACTATCCAAAGTGAAATTTGATCAGCTGTTTTTGAAGTTCATTTCCTCCCCCAAAGAAACCATTAATTATCCTTTTTTTTTTCTCAACTCTTCCCTAGCCTTTTTAACTCTACTACTCCTTTGGCCTTTGTGACATTGCCCTGGGGCTGAACCTTTCATTGCCCAAGTACAGGCCTTTTACCATAGCGGCAGGTTTACCCTGTCACAAGAAACCCATGCTGTAGTTCTCCCAGTGCCACAGAATCAGACTCGGGCCTAAAATAGCCAGAGTGGTGACTAAGATTCATTTGGACAGGGCAAAGCTGTTCCAGCAGAGAGGGGTCATATGAACTTACCACATCCCTTTGCAGAGCTATTTAAAGTTTCAAGACCCACCAAACAACCTAGAATTAGGAACATCAGCAGGGTTGTCATTGAGATTTTTTCAGCTTCTGGTAAGGCTTTATTCCTTTGTGTGATTCAGCCATCCTGGGTAAAACATGTTATGCCTACCCTCCTCAAGGAACTCATTATCCTCATTCTGCCTCTTCTGTGAGCTTCTAGAACAGAGATTGCAATTTTGCTAGCTTTTAGAACCCACCACACACCTTTTTTTCAAGTGAACAGCTAGGTACCCATCCTTCTACCCAGACACTGTTTTTAAGCACCTCAAATGTTGCACAACAACCTAATTTTTATGACTCCCTTTGAAATGATTAAAAGGGAAGTTCACAGAAAGCAGTAGAAAATTGCTTTTGTGACTTAGAGGAAGGAAATTTTTATCGTCTGTGGCAAGAAGAAAGAGAAGGAGTACAGCATTATGGGAAAGAGTGGGCTCTAGAGCTACAGTGCCTTGGGGGAATCGTGGCTTTGACACTTACTAGATGTGTGACCTTGAGCAAGTCATTTAAATTCGCTGTGCCTCAGAGCACCTGGGTGGCTCAGTCAGTTGAACATCTAACTCTTGATTTTGGCTCAGGTCATGCTCTTGGGGTTGTGAGATCGAGCCCCACTTTGGGCTCCACTCTCAGCGCAAGTCTCCTTGTCCCTTTCCCTCTGCTCCTCCCCCTTGCTCCTGGGCATGCATGTGCGCTCGCTCGCTCTCAAATGAATAAAATCTTTTAAATAAATAAATTCTCTGTGCCTCAGTTTCCTTATCTACAAGATGGGGATAATGATAATAGCTAATTCATAGGGCTGTAAGAATTCAATGAATTAATATATTATAGCAGTTAGAACAGTATGTGGCTGTCATAAGTGTTCCATACACTTACTCGTTATTAACCTTACCATTGTTGTTACTGTTTTATTATGATTTTTTTTAAAGATTTATTTGAGAGAGAGAGTGCATTCAGGGGGAGGGGCAGAGGGAGAGAGAGAATCTCAAGCAGACTCCACACCCCGTGCAGAACCCAACTCGAGGTTCAATCTCACGAACCTGAGATCATGACCTGAGCAGAAATCAAGAGTTGGTTATTTAACTGACTGAGCCACCCAGTCGCCCCTGTTTTATTATGATTCTAATGTTAATACCGTTGACTTGGTACTCTGTTTATGAATAATTGTAATTCCAAAATGGACACTCCATACCATTTTAGCTTTTCTCTAGTCATTGATGTTAACATTTTGAAGTTTTTTAAAGCCCTTTAAAATATATAGACGGGGCGCCTGGCTGACTCAGTCAGTGGAGCATGCAACTCCTAATCTTGGTCAGGGTCATGAGTTTAAGCTCCACATTGGACACAGAGTTTACAATCCAATCAATCAATCAATAAGTACATATATATGTACATACATACGTACATACATACAATGTATAGAACACCAAAAATCTCACTGGATAATCTCTGTTTATGTATTTCTTCCAAAGTAATTATGCTTAGACTATTCCAATCACTTTATCATTTTCCCTCACAGTATGTAGAGAGGATCTTACACTTGTAGTATATTGGAATATTTACTTCTTTTCCATTACTCGCTTCAAGTGTCATTTCCACTATGAGATACACATTCTTTAAAGCAGTGGTTCTCCAAGTGTGGTCCCCGGACCAGCAGCATCAGTATCACCTTGGAACCTATTAAAAAATACAAATTCTCAAGCTCTAGTACAATTGGGAAATAAAACAAAATAAAAGATAACCAGATTGGAAAGAAAGTAAAACTGTCATTGTTTACAGATGACATGATCCTGTATGTGGAAAATCATAAGAAATCCACAAAAAACTAATAGAAATAACAAACAGGGGTGCCTGAGTGGCTAGTCGGTTAAGTGTCCAGCTCTTGGTTTTGGCTCAGGTCATGATATCGGGCCCCTGGGATCAAGTCCCATATCCGGCTGTGTGCTCAGTGTGGAGTCTGCTGGAGAATATCTCCTTCTCCCTCTGTTCCTCCCCCTGCTTGTGCTCTCTCTCTAACTAAAATAAATAAAATCTTTAAAAAGAAAAAAGAAAGGAATAACAAAGAAGTCCAGCAAGGTCCCAGGATACAAGATCAGTATACAAAATTGAACTGTATTTCTATATATAAGCAATGAATAATCTTAAAATTAAGAAACAATTCCATTCACAGCAGCATCAAAAAGAATTAAATGCTTAAGTATAAATTTGACAAAAGAGGTGCAAGACCTGTAAACTTTTATTGCTGAGAGAAATTGAAAAACTAAATTAATGGAGAGACATTTAATGTTCATGAATTGGAAGATTCAGTATTGTTAAGATGACAGTGTTTCCCAAGTTGATCTATAGATTCAACACAATCTCTTAAGCAGGAATTGACAGATTGATCCTAAAAATTCATATGGAGATGGAAAGGACCAGAATAGCCAAAATAATCTTGAAAAAAGGACCAAGTTGGAGGACTCATACTTTGCACTAACAACTATAAAGCTACAGTTATCAGGATTCTGGTACTAGTATGGGACAGGGGTAGACATGTACATCAGTGGACAGAACTGAGAGTTCAGAAATAAACCCTTATATTTATGGTCTATTGATGTCAATGGAAGTGCCAAGGCAATTCATTGGGGGAATGAGTAGTCTTCTCAACAAATGGTGCTGGGACAACCGGATATACCATGTGCAAAAAGAGACATAAAAGTCCACATATTGGATGATTCCATTTATTTGCAATATCTAGAATAGGTATTGATATCTGTAAATCCATAGAGATTGAAAGTATACTGGTGAATGCCAGGTGCTGGGCAGTGACTGCTTAATGGGTATGGGGATTTGAGGGTGGGGGAGGTGATGATGTTTTGGAACTAAACAGAAATGGTGGGGCTGCACAACATTGTGAATGTACTGAATGCCGTTGAACTGTACACTTTAAAATGGTTAATTTTATGTAAATTTCACATAGCCCACTTTTTTTTAGACCATATGACAAAATACTCTTTTTTTTTTTTTTTTATGATTGTCATGAGAGACAGAGAGAGAGAGAGGCAGAGGGAGAAGCAGGTTCCCAAGGACCTGGGAGCCCGATGCGGGACTCGATCCCAGAACCCTGGGATCATGACCTGAGCCGAAGGCAGACACTTAACCATCTGAGCCACCCAGGCGCCTGACAAAATACTCTTCTTATATACTGATTGCCTCTTCAGTACACTTAAGGGATATGACACATTGCCATAGTAACAGTGGCTCACTGCACCACCCAGCTCACCCAAGGGACCACCCCTCCCTCAGCCCCGGTTATGCTAGAGGTTGGAAGGGCATGTGGTTTATTGAAAAAGCCTCATGGTTGATTGTGATATGTCCACCTTATTGAGAATCCTTACTCTTAAGCACAAACTGTAATGGTTCTAAAAAATTCCATCATATTATATATATATATCATAACTTAATTAACCAGTCATTGGGCACAGAGGTCACTTCCAGTTTTCCACAGCCATAAATACTATTGGATTGTCTGTTATCATTAATAAACCTTTGTATATCTATGATTATAATCTTAGGGTAAGTTCTGTGCTAGTGGAATTGTTGGCATCAAAGTATATACGTGTATTGAAGACTTTTTTTTTTTAAAGACTTTATTTATTTACTCATGAGAGACAGAGAGAGAGAGGCAGAGGGAGAAGCAGGCTCCCAAGGAGCAGGGAGCCCAATGCAGGACTCGATCCCAGGACCCTGAGATCATGACCTGAGCCGAAGGCAGACGCTTAACCATCTGAGCCACCCAGGCGCCCGAAGACTTTTGATCTCTATAAGTAACTTGCCCTCCAAAAGGCTTATGCCTGTTGGAATAAATTTTTATGTATTTTTGGTGGTGAGTTTTACTTTTGAGGTTGAACCTTTTTCTCATTATGAAAGTTTTGTGGAACTTTTTTATGCCAGAATATAAAACAATACTCATTTTACTTTGATGAAATTTCAAGATTATGGCTCATTATTCATTACAGTAATATCGATACTCAACAATCAAAAAGTGTTATTTTCCATATTTATACATTCATTTTGGTATTTAACCTCTCAACAGGCTACAGGAGATGATAAATCCCTAATGAGAAAATTATTTGAACAGTTAGCGTTAACATCATTTTCAGACCATCTTTCACATGTAGATTTAAAAAAAAGTTAATGGAACCCTGCATGTGATTTGAATTATCACACAGTTCTTTTTATTCTCCTCTCTTTCATTATTTTGGTTTACATCTTTGAGTGACAGTGGAAAATTTGTGTTTCTCATTTTGGTTATCAGACATTTCAGATGTTGGGCTTTCTCCCTCTTTTTGTTTTACACTAAGCTCTAGAATTTTAATACTTTCCTTTAAAAAAAAAAAATCCTCTACTGGGGCGCCTGGGTGGCTCAGTCTTTAAGCGTCTTCCTTCAGTTCAGGTCATGATCTCAGGGTCCTGGGATCAAGCCCAGCATTGCGCTATCTGCTCGGCAGGGAAGCCTGCTTCTCCCTCTCCCACTTCCTCTGCTTGTGTTTCCTCTCTCACTGTCTCTTTCTCTGTCAAATAAATAAATAAATCTTCAAAAAAAATTAAAAAACCCGCTACAAACAATACTTCCCTTTAATAAACTCCATAGGCCTCAGTACAAGACTAGATATGAGAATCGTATTTTCTCAAATTGAATATTAGGATGCATGAGACTATGATGTAGGCTGTCTAGAAAATCTGTGCTCTGGGGGGGGGGTGTCTCTTAAGGAGACACACCTGTACTGTAACCCTGGGTGCCGTCTACTTGGGAGTTACTGAGCAAGGAGTCAGGTTTGGGAAGGTGGGTGCTAGGGGAATGTGTGTCAGCATCTGAGCTTTTCTAGGGAAGAGGCTCAAGAAAGAATCTGTTGTGGAAATCATCTCCTTTGCTTCATGAATTATTTCTACCTCTAGAAAACAAATTTCCCTACAGTGAAGCATGTTGAAGAAATTTTGTAAAAAAAAAAAAAAAAAAAAAAACCCAACAACAACCGACTGTGTCTCAGTCGGTTAAGCATCCAACTCTTGATTTCAGCTCAGGTTGTGATCTCAGGGTTGTGAGATCAGGCTCCACACTGGGCATGGAACCTGCTTAAGATTCTCTCTCTCCCTCTGCCCCTTCCTCCCCCAACTCCCCCCCCCACTCACATGCTCGCTCTCTCTCAAAAAAAAAAAAAAAGTAGAAGCAATATAGCCTGTATGCTTCTCTGAATTATCAGTTGGTCCCTCAAATTCCTGAACTTTGCAGAACTAGAAAAAGTTTGTTTGGGAATGCCATTGTCCGGTACTTTACAGACATGTACTATACATGCAATAGCCACTAGCCGTATGTGGTGGTTTTATTTTCAATTAATTAATATCAAAGAAAATTTTACATTTGATTTCTCAGTTGCAGTAGCCACGTATCAAGTGTTCAGTACTACATGTGGCTGATGGCTACTGTATTGAACGATACAGGTATAGAACATTTCCATCATCCCAGAAAGTTCCATCGTATAGCACCATCTGGAATCTTGGAACCTCCAAGAGTAATGCTTGCACCTAAACATCACCTTCTGAGAGGTCAACCAGGAATCTTTAATAGCTGCCTTTGGCAGTCTTCCCTTTTCTGTTAATTCAACAAGAGCTAACTTTGGGATTTCTCGAGGCCCGAGGCCCTTTGCACCCTAATGAAAGCCAGCATTTACATACAGTCCTCTCCTGTAGTGAGGAGGGGTCCAGAGGCAGGAGGTTAGCACAGCAAGTTGTGGGTTCCAGCTACTCAGAGCAGCAAGTCTGCTATCCAAAGGGCACCAATGATTCTGAGAAGTGAAAACTGTTATCCTGGTATGAGCAGTTAAGTAATAATTGAAGTGATTTTGATCTCTTGATTTTACAAAGCAATTCTATTAATTTCTGATTCTGAAATATAGAATGTATTACTTCCTAAGTTAGGCAGTCTAGCTTTTGAAAGTTATCGTGTACATTAAAAGACCGCCTCTATAAAATACTTTTACACAGACCCAAAAGGATTCCTAAGATACCTCTTCTGTGCAGTTGCTCTTAAAGATAGTCATACCGACTACACTTAGAAGTCTCATCATTCAGCTTCTGCAGAGAAGATAGCACAGCCTCCTTTAATCAGATATCCCGACTTAATGTTATAAAATTCCCGGTTTTAGACCTGCATTTGAGTTCCGTTTGAGTACCCTGTGCACCTAGGCTGTGCTGACTAGACCGAATGACAGCGTTGGCCTGTGACTGTAGGGGAGGTACTGGGAGCTCAGACATCATCAGTCATCTCACCCAACAATACCATCATCATTGAGGACCCAATTCTTACATGTAATCAACCCACATCCTTTAACTTTTCTACCTTGAAATGGTTTTCCAGCCTTCTGGTCATCTCTCTTCAGCCTCAGCCTCTCCAAGTTCTTCTTCACCCTTTTTAGGGCTTTGAGTTCAGTGTTCTGAACCCTAATAAGATGATCCTTTTTCAAATCCTTATGTGACGCGAGTATTTGTATAACCCTGTGACGGGTTTTGCCCCCTCGGTATATTACAGTATGACTCTGTTATTTTGCCACTTGGGTGCAAAGGCGATTATTCTACATGTCATCTCAAAACTTTTTTTGGTATTTGGGCTTTTTAAAGTGTACCTCCCTGCTTTTGTGCCTATCAGACTTCATGGTGCTTGTTTCTGAGCTTGGGGCACCAGAAAGGGAGTATTGGCTTTTGGCTGTTGTCTTCAAGTCAGCAGTTCATCTGTATTCACTCTCCTGTTCCTTTCTCTCTCTTTTTTTTAAAGATTTTATTTATTTGAGGGGCACCTGGGTGGCTGAGTTGGTTAAGCATCTGCCTTCAGCTCAGGTCATGATCCCAGGGTCCTGGGATCGAGCCCCACATCAGACTCCCTGCTCAGTGGGGAGTCTGCTTCTCCCTCAGCCTGCATCTCCCTCTGTCTGTATCTCCCTCACCTGCTGCTCCCCCTGCTTGTGCTCTCTCTCTGTCAAATAAATAAAAGAGAGCACAAGCCAAGACTGTTGAATCACAGATCTGTACTTCTGAAACAAATAATGCAAGATATGTTAAGAAAAAAGAAAAAGAAGAAGATAGCAGGAGGGGAAGAATGAAGGGGAGTAAGTCGGAGAGGGGTGACGAACCATGAAAGATGATGGACTCTGAAAAACAAACTGAGGGTTCTAGAGGGGAGGGGGGTGGGGGGATGTGTTAGCCTGGTGATGGGTATTAAGGAGGGCACGTTCTGCGTGGAGCACTGGGTGTTATGCACAAACAATGAATCATGGAACACTACATCAAGAACTAATGATGTAATGTATGGTGATTAACATAACAATAAAAATTTTTAAAAAGAGCACATGCAGGGGGAGCAGCAGAGGGAGAGGGAGAAGCAGTCTCCCCACTGAGCAGGGAGCCCGACACGGGGTTCAGTCCCAGGACCCTGGGATCATGATCCTAGCCAAAAGCAGACGCTTAAGCTGCTGAGCCACCCAGGCACCCCTCTCCTGTTCCTTTCTTGGTAACTCTGTTACCTCCTTAAGTGCATTCAGTAGTTTAACTTAGCAGAAGTCTGAGCTAACCATTTTCTTGTTTTCTACTTCCTTAAATGAGACACAGAATCATCTAGCTGGGAGCATTCCCTTTTGATGTTTGACATTAACAATAGTTAGGATTGAGTTGAGAATTATTACTTATAGTTCTCTCTCTTTTTTAAAAAAGACTTACTTGAGAGAGAGAGAGCAGTGCGGAGCGGCAGAGGGAGAAGGAGAATCTTAAGCAGACACTGTGCTAAGCACGGAGCCCAACATGGGGCTCGATCCCACAACCGTAAGATCACGACCTGAGCCAAAACCAAGAGTCAGCTACTTAACCAACTGCACCACCCAGGGACCCCAGTTCTCTTTTGGTTTGAATTTAGAATCTGCCTAATTTGCTTAGTACAAAATTGTATCTTTAATGTCTTTTATCTGCTGGCAGATTGTGAATAGTCTTCTTAACTCATGATCATTGTATTTCAGGACATACTAAAGTATACCTTCTAAATTAAAGTAGGTAGAAAACTTCTTTGTCAAGGATTTAATAAACTGGGGAGTTTGAAGAACTACCTGTATAAAATCTAGATTGATGGTGTTATACCCACAGTCTCTTTCATAGCAATAGTGTAGTACAAGAGTTGGCACACTATGGCCTGGGCACCAAATCTGGCCCATAGCCTATTTTTATATATAAAGTTTTATTGGAACATAGCAATGTACATATCGTCTGTGGCTGCTTTCATGCCACAGTGGCAGAGGTGAATAGTTGCAACAGAGACCATATTCCCTGCAGGCCTCAAATATTTACCTGGCCCTTTACAGAAAAAGATTTTTGACCCCTGGTATAGTAAAAACCCTTGAACTGGGAGAGTAGTCAGAGGACCTCAATTCTGTCTATGCTTGATTTTATCTCTTAAATTGGCAGCAACCTTAACAGGTTGCTAAACCTCTCCAGACCTCAGTTTCCTCACATACAAAAGGAGACTCTTAGAATGAATCATCCCCTAAGGTTATAATTCTATAAATCGATAAACTGTTTTGGAACCATCTTGCTGTTTTACATAATAGCTTTGCATTGAATATTTGAACCACATGCAGTCACTGAGTTTAGAGAACTAAATAAAGAAAACTGCTAACCATAAGACAGATAAATTAGGAACTTGCTACTATTGTTTTAAAAGAATTTACCTCTCTTAAGACTCTTTTAAATAGTGCTTTCCTGGCATACGTATTTCTAGATCAGGCCCTGAAACATAAACTCAGCATATTAAGAAACTCAGCTGAACTTCATTTGGAAAGAAAAATAAAGCAGCTCTAAAATTTAGTTTCAGTGGGTGGGAAACTTTTGATATATAAAATTCCATTCCCACCCAGCTTTTAGGGAACATGTATGTATGTGAAATGAAATAAGCTTCTACTATAGAAAGAAGAACTCAATATTTAGTGCTTTTTTTCATCATGGTAGCTGACTATAAGATTCCACATAAAGACCTCTCATGCATTAACCCTAGACTTTCAGAAATCTAAAAAGTTGGGGTACCTGACTGGTTCAGTAGAAGAACATGTGACTCTCGATCTCGGGGTTGTGAGTTCAAGTCCCACGTTGGGTGTAGAGATGACTTAAAAATAAAATCTTTAAAAAAAAAAAAAAAGAAATCTAAAAAGTTGCCTGGCATGGTATCACCAAGATCACGTCTCTGTTTTTTTGCCTTTCCCTTTCTGCATTCAATTCAGTTCATTTCAATGTATATTTGTAGAAAGAAACCCTAACATGCCCCCCCAAAAAATGAACCTTGTGGAAACATGTTTCTATTAATGTTTTCATATATTTAATAAATGCCTACACACATAAAAAATTTATCTTTCTCCTCCCCCCCCCCCCCCGTCTCCCTCTCTCTTTCTAAAAAAAAGGTGGGGGATACCACCCGGGTGGCTCAGTTAGGTAAGTCTCTGACTCTTGATTTCGGCTCAGGTCATGATCTCAGGGTTGTGAGATTGAGCTCCGTGTTAGGCTGGAGCCTATGGAGCCTGCTTAAGATTTTCTCTGCCCCCTCCCTCTCTTAAAAAAAATTTTTTTTCTTTCTTTTCAGAAAAATCTGCGAGTTCAATATTTAAAATTTAGACTTAGACTACATAAGTGATTTGATACTTAAACTACCTAAATGAGCAATTCTACTTAGACCAGCAAAAGGCTGTGCTCATGTTCTAGCTATATATTAGTAAGCCTTGTGATGGTTTACACTTACAAAATGGCTTACAGTTCGCAAAGCATTTTCATATATGTTATGACTTTTGAAGATCCTGCAAGCTAAGTTATGTCAGTTTTAATGTTTTCACATTATAGCTGAGAAAGACCTCAACTCAAGTAGTATCAGGCAGCTGGAAAATGGCAGAGCCAAGGAACATACCTAGATATTCTGACCCACGCCTAACAGACTCACAAAATAACTTTTATTGCTGTTCTTGTTACTGACACAGTTCCTCACATTTTTCCATCTAGCAGTCTGAAGGGGTGTCATGCACTTAATATGACAGTAATTCTCAAGTAGGAATCGGGGGAAACTATGTGTGCTGTTTAGAGTCCACCTGTAGTTGGTTCTGCTGTGCGGCCTGATTGAGAATTACTGTACTAGAGTAGCAGATAGTCATTGTTAACAACAAGAGGGGGAAAAGGATTTTAAAAGAGAAAAATGACTCATTCCTACTTCCCAGAGAGAATGCTATTAGCATTTTGATATATGTTCAGTCTTTTATATCTGTATTAATCTTTTGTTCAAAAATGAGATACTATAGATTGTTTTAAAACCTTTTTTATGTAATTCACAAGCATCTTTCTGTTTTATTAAACATCCTTCAGCATCATTTCATATTGACTGCAGAATATTCCATTTTGTGGCATATGTTGAGTTCGAGATGAAAATGGTTTCACGTACTTTCCCAGTCCCCAACAGTGTTCTCCTCATATGTGCATATGTGATTAATTTGAAGGAATCCAAAATCATTTAAAAGCTCCCCCTCTTTTAGCTGTCATCTCCTATAGGTTTGACTTTCTGAATACTCCTTAAGTTTGTTACTGAACTTTTTTGTATTTATGTATTTGTTTTAATTTTTTTCATCTTTTTGTTTTAGGGTGCAGTACTAGCAGCTGTGTCAAGTCACAAATTCAACTCATTCTACGGGGATCCTCCTGAAGAGTTGCCAGATTTTTCCGAAGACCCTACCTCCTCAGGTAATTGGACCATTTTTTCATTCACCAGCGTGAATCATTTGGTGTCTCATCCTTTCTCTTCCATTGTGAATAAACCTTTCTTATGAATCTAGTCAGATCCCCCAAGGAATTCTAAGGAAGTTTGTCAGCAACCAAATCCCATCCACGTGTGTCTAGTTCCTTTTAATTTTACTACTGAAGTTACTTTCCCCTGCTGTTCTAAAACCAACATTTTACTTTTTTCTTTTTACCTCAGAAATTCTTCTTCCGCTTTCCCCACTCCAGACCTGACATTGCACTTCATCCAATCCAACGTTGTGGTCAGTCTTTTTGGATCTTTCTGAGTACCTTATACCTAACAAAAAAAATTCCCCATGTCAGCCATAGCAGATCAGACTTTGGGACAACCCTGCTTGTAATTTTATCTTTCAGTGTAAACTGTCTTGTGACTTATCTCTTGAAACAATTTACAAGTTCTTCTCTTTTTATAAAGTCAGTAACACATGTATACAAGCATTCAGGGGAGAAGAACACAGAAGAAGAGTTACCTATTTGACTGAAATGTATATAGGTACTCCTGGGGGGGGGGGAAGCCACCAGTGTTCACAAAATTATTTTATAAAACACTCGGATTTCCATTTTATTAGTGAGGTATTCTCAAGGATCATTTGTTAAAAATCCACAGTATCCATTTATATGTTTATGTAAATGCATGCATATGTCTGTTATACTCTTTAAATTTCACTGATGTACGTACGTATTTACGTCTGAAACATATGTCCTCTGCCCTCAGCTTTTCTTCCTTCTGACATTAGAGTCACTCAGTATTTGCCGTGTGGTTGACTTTGGGCTGTTGGTTTGATTTTTGTACTTTTGGGGCTGCCCATTCAGTATTCATGTATTACCATTGGGACTCAAGGCCAAAGGGCCCTTCCTAAAGCATGAGTTGTGTATCTTTCACTATTAGCAATCCAGGAAGAATGGATGTGCTAATGCTTCTCTCCTGTTGGAACTGTGAGCATTTGTCAGTGCCTTCTCTCTGTTTATACATGTATGTGCACAAACCTTCACATACACAGTTTCTTACCAATTGGTATGTGCTTATTACACCTGGTGGGAAAGAACAGGATCAAGTTTCCCATTCCAGTAACTGTATAGTTCCTCATTTTGACCTTTACCAATTGGGATGTGAATCTTCCTCTTTTGAGTAAAGGTGATTTCCAAAAACAATCAGAAATGGAAATCTTAGAAAAGAGACTATGAAGAGAAGGTCTTGCTGGTTTCCTCTTACGCTGACTTTGTGATTATCCAGAGCCCTTACCACATGAAAGGCAAGGCTGTAGTTGTGTTTCTAGGTGTGTCCCCCATGCTCCCTGTTGTTTCATGTCTGTCTTTTTCTTTCCCAGTCCATTTTGTTCCCTCCACCTGTAGCCTTTGAGTTGGTGTTAGCTCAAACCTCTCTCTTCTCTCCACACTCGGTTTACAGTAGACCCACCTGGGGGGAGTGGATCCAGAAATGGTTTTATGTCGTACTGTGACTACCTGATACAGTCACAAATTTGGAATAGATTGAGAGATTGTAGGCCAACATCTAATACCATTTTCATCTTTAGAATCGGGACTGGAGAGCCGTGTGGTCCTTGCAATAGCTTCACAGACCTAATCTTTAGTGTTAACCCCTTAATATGTACTTCTGCCTAGCAAGAGTTAAGTGAGCTCTTAAGTGTCCCTTTCTGTTAAAGAATTGGATTTTTCTTTTAGGGAAAGGAATTGTCTATAGTTATAAACATGCTTATTTTCTGTTAAATACATTTTTATCGCCCAGTTTTTTTGTTTTTCAGTACAATCTGTAAATGATATGGTTGAAATAGTCTCTGATTGCAGCATTTGCTTTTTAAACAAAAAAGAAATTTTCCACATTGTCTTGCGGGTAGCCTGCAAGCTCTCGAATCAGTTGTTCACAATTTCACATTCCCTCTTCCCTTTCCTGCAGTCACACCTTCTTTTTCCAAAATTTCTGGATCTTAATGATCTTGTAAGCAGTCTATATCTTCATTTGACATGCACATGACTATCTCTATTTTTAAATAGCAGGATGCTATGAATAAAAGACAAAGGAATCATTATACAGTGTATGTGTCTGATCACCTCCCCTAAATGAAAAGGAAATTTTTTATGTATTCAGAAGTCAAAGACAAAGGAATATTTTGAAGAAAATTCTAATACTTTCATAACTTTCTCACAGCTATCAAGAATTATTCATATGTTCCTAAGATTAATTTTTAATACTAAGCCATTAAAGGGAGGCATTGTACTGTTTTATCAGCATCATTTATGAAATTGCTCTCTACCAGCACACTTCCTTTTCTGCAACCAACAGTAATGGTTCTATGCTTGGTTGCAGAAAGCCTATTATATATTTTGTCTGGACTCACATAAGAGCTTTACACTTTCATAGAGTATTTTCACTTTTCATTTCATTTTTTTAATGTTTTCATTTTCAAGCCTAAATTCTTGTCAATGTAATCCTTAAATTCCTCATCATTTATTTTAAGTTCTGACATTAACCGTTCTGCTATCTTTCTGTTTAAATCTGCATGGGTTTGTTTTACAATACAAAACACAAAGCACCTTCCAGCATTACCTGAAAGTTCTAGCAAGTCCGTGGCAAAAAGAGAAAAATGATGAGCAAGCTTGGGTTTCTTGGGTGGGGGTGAGGGTGCAGGGAAGAGGAGGGGTTAGAGAGAAAACAGTGTAAGGTCACCAACTGCTGTCTGCTGTTTCTTAAGAAGGACAGTCTGTTTTTCATCTTTAGATAATGCCTGTTCTAGTCTTTCTATGAAATAATGATAAGTAGGTCTTTTCTTTAATGACTTTGCTTGACAAAATTAAAATCCTATTTTGGTCCCCCAAAATTCTAAGATCACAATTTAAAAATGAATTTAAAATTAATACCTTTCCCGATCTGTCATCTAAAGAGTCTAACATGTTTAGGTATGCTTTTTACATTGTAAAACAATTTTTATGTAAGAGATTATTTTTTCTATTTTATCAAAATTAGTCCATTACACATTCACTAGAATTTGTTGAGTTTAATCTTATGATGAACAACAGTGTATCGTTCCTTTGTTACTTAACAATCCTTTCTCATATTTTATTCCTTTCTCATATTTCAAATCAAAGAAGTCAGAATCCCAACCCAGTGTTTTAATGACTGAAATCCTTAACAGTCCCAGGGAATATGCTCGTGGAACACAAGGATTCACTTTGGGCTCAGCTGGGGGACTGTGCTTCTTGTGGCTCATCTACTGGGCCCAACTGTAGTTTGATAACCTGCTTGCTCTAAAATCATACTGTTTGTTGTTTGTCCATATGCTGCCTTCCTCCTAGGACTTCTAGCAGCAGAAAGTAGGTATCCCTTATGTTTTCCTCTAAGCTTTATCTTTTATGCAAAAGTGTTTGGCTTTGCATGGTTCATAAGCAGCTTGACTTTCTCCTTGGCTGTTTGTGTTTAGATGTTTGATTATGAATTTTAACACTGCCTGACCATAAAATAAAAATGTGGCTCTATTGATTTCCTGAGGCACTGTCATACAAATAATACTAACTTCTCACTTTTGTAAGAGGAAGATAGGCAGTGTTAAAATTTTAACTGCACTTAATATTATCTCACATCTGAATTTCAAGCACAAATACATTAATTTGGGAGAAAGGGTAACATTTTATTTTATAGTTCACTTTCAAGAAAACTTTCAGGGTAAGTGAATTTTCCTTTGATTACATAATCTATTAAGCGGTTTTTATTACTCTCTATAACTAAATTTTTAGTTAATATGGAGCTGTGGAATGAACTCCTGAATTCATGTGTCTCAGCAACTTTTACCATCAGAAAGATCATTTGTAAAGAATCATATAATGGCTAAATTTTAATTACAAAAGGATGTGATTTGATTATGTGACAAGATTAAAGTAAAAAGTTTGTAAAAAAAAATTAGACACACAAATGAGTACAAGTAAAACTAAGGCAATCTGAATAAGATGGGTGGATTGTATCAATGTCATTATTCTGGGTATGATACTATACTATAGTTCTGTAAAATGTTACCAATGAAGAAACCGAGCAAAGCATACAAGGGATCTCTGTATTATTTCTTACAACTGCATATGAATCTACAATTATTTAAATAATTTCAATTAAGACAATAGAATAAATCTTTACCTCTACATTGTGCTTACTGGGGGGAAGTATATAAGAGACAATGATAAATTAGAAAATCTGGATGCTAATAATTGAATACATTGTCACATTCTCTTGCATTTGTTACTTGTAGCTCCAGTTGCAGCTGATTTAATATAAAAATCTCACAGTATGTTAATTGTCTATTGCTGTGTATTGAATCCCTTCAAAGCAGGATTTATCCTCTCACAGTTTCTGTGGGTCAGGAATCTGGGCATGGCTTAGCTGTGTGCCTCTGGCTTGAGATCTCCCATGAGACTACAGTCAAGCAGTCGTCCAGGGCTGCAGTCTCATCTGAAGGCCCAACTGTGGGCAGTTGGGGGGGAGGAATCCTCTTCCAAACTCCCTGTCGTAGTTGTTGATAGGCTTCAGTTACTTACTAGCTATTGAGCCTCTCCATAGGGCTGCTCACAACACAGAAGTTTGTTTTCCCCAGCATGAATGATCAAAGACAAAGGGCACGGTCTTTATCACCTCATCTCGGAAGTGACATCCTCTCATTTCTGCCCTATTCTCTTCATTACAAGTGAGTTACTAAGTCCAGCCCACACTTCAGGGAAGGGATTTGATTATACAAGGGTGGGAATACCAGGAGGCAGGGACCTTGGGGGCCATCTTAGAGGCTGTCCACCACATACAAGTTAATGACAATTAGAGTGTGAGACACTTCTTTGTACCTGCTTTTGTTTCTCCAGATTGAGCATGCCTCTCTTTTTTTTTTTTTTTTTTTTTTTAAGTAGACCTATCATGTCATTTGGAAATGAAAGCATCTTGGAGGTATCAAGTAGTGCTTTTCCTTAGTTGTAAAGTTTTATATGAATGGGCACTTAACCAGCAGAATGTTATTTAGAGTACTTTGACAAATTTGTGCCCAATGATGCTGCTGTTTGAAAACAGACCATTTTAACAAGCATAACGACATTAGAATTATAGCGTCTGTACTCTGATAGAATCCATTTGCAGAGTTCTTTTAACTAATACTAAATTTTGCAGTGTCTGCATGATACAAAAAGAATCTAAAGGATTTATCACCATGTATAAGTTTTCATAGCTTGAATTGGATACAGTGCAATGCTTAAGTCCAAGATACAATGTCCATTACAGGATTCACTATTGCTTATAAGTTGATTGTTAACCAGAATTTGCTTTGTACAGTGGGAATAAAAGCTGTTTTCCGGGGAGGGGGAAGGGAGGCATTTGATTGCAAAGGGACAAGAGGGAACTTTTTTGGAGAGATGAAAATGTACACTTAAATTGGTGAATTTTAACTTAATAAATTATACTTTAGTAAGCAGATTTTTTTAAAACACTGTTGTGCTTACAGGGTGGGGCTTTGACTGGGTGGGTGATAGGAATGTGTGTGTTGTGGATTCAAGGGTTGTATAAATGGGATTGCTAATACAACAGGAAAGAGGCTATTGGTTAACTCTTCAGAAAAAGCTAGACTAGATGCAGATGCTGAATTTGCTCAGTGATAAATTGGGTTTTATAGCTATACATATAATTTTTAAATATACACGTACAAATTTTTGTTACTGAAATAACTGCATATATGTGTATGCAGTTATCAGATGTATGTAGTATGTACATTTATCAAAATTCATTGAATGGTACACTTAAGAATTGTATATTTCACTCTGTGTATACTTTACCTGAGACAGAAAGAGAAGTATTAAAATCGATGCTGAAGTGTTTAGGGGTGCACTGTAGTAATGTTGAGCACTCTGCTGCTCATTTTGAAACGAATGAAAAATAACATGAGTTGATGTTCACAGTTAAAGTATATGATTATCAACCTAATTTTTAGATAACAAACTTACTTACCAAATGAATTGTGCAGAAATTAAAATAAAATACTATCCTGAAGGCAGGGCTTAGTTACTTTCTAATAAATTTATCATTGTGAAAGTTTGTAGGACCAAGGCCTACAAAAATAAACCTTATATGGGAAATAAAATTGAGATTAAAGAGAAGATAGAAATTGGATATCCTCTCATTACCCAATGCGAATTATTCAGATGTGTTGCTGAGGGTGAAACATGGTTTCCGGAGGAGTCCATCTGTAGTAGAAGGACTCAGTGTTACAGACTTGACTTTGGGGACTTGCTCTTCTGCTCACTGCTGCGGCCCCAGGGTCATTTGACCTTGTGGAGCCTCCAGTTTTCCAACTATAAAAACACTTGCCTACAGGATGGGATTATTGTGGAATCACATAAGGTAATGAATATAAAAGCATTTTGGAAGTTAAAAACTGTCATACAAATAAAAGTATCAAAATAATTTTATTATGACTTTAAGGAAATGGGGCTGTGCAATAAGCTGTTTTCTGTGGTTAACTGTTACATTATAATTCTTCAGAATTTATTCAGAAAAAAATCATTTTACTCAAACACATTTCATTGTGTCCTTCTGTACAAAGCCCCCTAACAAAGTGCAGCCTGGAATACAAAAGTGAATAAAATACCTACAGTCCTGCCCTTAAGCAGATTGCCCTCTGAGGTGAACTCATGTGCTATTTATTGATTGATTTTTTTAAGGCAGTTACAACTTTATTCAAAGGCTTTATAGGGGGAAAAAAACACATCCTTTTCAGTTTTTGAGAAAAGTGAAGAGTTCTTTTGGCTATGACAGTATTAATCCACAAAATAAATGCTAATAGCAGTTAAGAGCCTCTATGTGTGCTGTGCTGTGTTAAGTCGTGTTGTCTTCATTATTACTACTACCTCAGTGTTTAAAACAAATAGCAATGGAAAAGAAGTGTCTTTATGTACATTTATATTTTATACTGAATGGAGAAATTATGGGACTTTTAGATCGGCTTGGTACTGAACTGCAGGTATCAATGATACGTATATATCAGACAAAGAATGTTTTTCTGTCGTTCTCGTCATACCCAAAAAAAGAAAGAACAGAACTAGAAGGGGGGGGGGGTCAATGGAAGGTGTTAAATGATCAAGGGTAAAGAAAGATTTTGAGGTTAGACCAAAACTATGTGTTTTTTCAATGTAAAAGATAAAGGAGAAATGGAAGAAAGCTGTAATTTTCCTCCCTAATTTCAGAAACTTAAAATTTGGAGCACTTTTCAGAAACTGAAATAGGTGGCTCACGTACAGCTATGGAAATACTTCCTCTTATGATTGAAAACCCACAAAGTTAACCACATTTGGGTACAAGATAAGACTATAAATCAGTTCAGAAACCGTGACAAGCTCCAAGGAGGGTCAATAGACCCATTGAGCTGATGGGTCTTTCCTCCTGGAAACACCGGATAACAGATGCCTCTGTGCTTTCCAGCAAAGCATTCACTGCATCCTTCGGAGCAGATGAGGCCACAGGTGGAGGTGTTGAATTCCTGCTCATCCACCTCCTCTCTAAGTTTGTCCCAGCTCCTCACCCAGCAGCCTATTTCTGCGACACTTTGTTTTTTCCTCTTGTATATCATTTACTTCAGGGTATAAGATGTCTGAGAGCCCCTTCCTCAAGGCCAGGGATCATACCTGTTTTCTCAGAAGCCCCTGCCTAGTACCTGGCAAAAAGCAGCAATGTTCAATAAAGATTTTGGTTGTTGTCTGACCCGACAGGAGTCAGGTTCTTTTCTAACCTCCATATCCATGCATAAACCACATGTAGCTTCTTGTCACTCTTTCTCCCATGTTTCCTAGTACAGCCAATTCGCATAGTAAGTCAGGCAGAGCATAGACTTCAGAGCCAGACACGCTGGGCCTGAGTCTTGGTTCTACCATTTCTAGCTGTGACCTTCTTTGAACCTCAGTTCCCTATCTAGAAAGGTCAGGTAACATATCTACCTTACTGCATTGTCCTGAGGATGTTCCTGGCACATAATAAACACTCGAGAACTGGGAGCCCCTGTTGTTATTATTATGTTTCTTTAGAACTTCATTAATTCAGTGCATACTTTGTGGGTGTTCTGAAATAAATCAAATATAGACATGCCATAAGGACCTCATAGCACAGAAGAGTGAACAAGTACACACATAGAGTCACCTGTGGAGTATGCATGCTGCTGGTGGGACAGGAATTGTGTGGAGCTCTGGGGATTCACAGATGAGCAAGTGGTACAGCCAGAATCGCTTCCCAGTGGTTAGACTTGCCATCTTGGTATTCAGTAGGATACAAGGTTGTTTTATTTTCATCCTATAGTATTAATAAACTGCCACCTAGATTATGTATTCACATAAGCAATGCTGGTAGAGACCATAAAAACTAGGTAAGATTCCATTAAGATAATGAAAATGATAATTATGTTTCTGTAGTATCTGTTGGATTTTTTTAATGTACAAATAAAACATTTTGTTGGTATTTCTGTCATTGCAGTTTTAAGTCCAGAAGTTTAGAACTAGCTTTAGTGACTCTATAAACCTGGTATCATTTAACCCTGCTGTTGATGTGCTGGGGTCAGGGGTTCCATGGGACATTTGGAACTAATTTCTTCACATCATCTCTTGTTTTACAGGGCTTTCAGTAAGGGATGATGAGAGAGCTGTCTTTGAACTAATTTCCAGAGTTTTTTTCCCTACTCAGAACAAAGTAAAAGTCACAAGAACAGGTAGAAGGAAGTGGATTTGGTTAATACCTTTTCAGGAACAGCAAGAGAAATGAGGACTGATTTGTGCCTTGTACGTTTTTTTGTCCTACTTAATACCCACTTAATGTTTTCAGTGAAAGAATACCAAGAGCCTGGTAGGCATAATTACTCAAAACTTGAAAGTATCCACAGTCCTTTCAATAGATAAATGGTCAAACTTTGGCACATCCATGCAATGGAATACTACCCAACAATAAAAAGGATTAAGCCATTGATATACACAACAACCTGGATGAATCTCCAGAGAGTTATGCTGGGTCAAAAAAGCCAATCACAAAAGATTACATACCGTATGGTTTCATTTATATAGCATCCTCGAAATGACAAAATTATAGAAATGGAGAACAGATTAGTAGTTGCCAAGGGTTAGGAGGGAAATAGGGTAGGAATAAATGAGGATGGTTATAGAAGGGCCAAATGAAGGATCCTTATGGTAATGGAAATATTCTGTAGCTTGCCTGTGCCAGTGTCAGTCTCCCAGTTGTGATTTTGCGTGAGTTTTGCAAGATGTTACCTTTGAGGGGAACTGGGTAAAGGGCACATGAGATCTCTCTGTATTATTTCTTACAACTTCGTGTGAATCTACAGTTATCTCAAAAAGTCAAATTTGTTAAAAAAAAAAAAAAAAGCCACAGTAATTTCCACATGGACAACCACTTGATTTGTGGCTTACACCCTGAATTGTTAACATAATGAAATCATACTGCAAAAAGCAGTTGCTTATATAGCAACGTTTATTCTATTGTAGAAAACTTGGAACATATGGACAAGAATAGAATGAAGTATAAATAGGAAAGTAAAGATCACTGCTGTTATGCTTTTGGTGTATTTCATTGTTTTTTTCCTGAGTTTGTATATGTATTTTTTTCAGTCATAATTGGGAATATACAGTTTATGTGGTTTTGCATTCCACTTTCTTGAATTTTATATCATGAGGATTTCTCTTTGTCTTTAAAATTTTTTCAAAAGTAATTTCCATTTGGCTATATATTCCATTATATAGGTGTTCTATATTTAATCACTTTCTAAGTATTTGCTATTTTCCCCCATTTTATATGATAAATATCCTCATACATAAGTCTTTTTTGCGTTTCCTAGTTTTTCCTAGTTTTTGTAAATGGAATTACTGAATCAAAGTACAGGAGCATTTTTAAGTCTCTTTGATACATGTTACCAGATTGCATTCTGGGAAAGTGATACTAATTTACATTCTCACCAATAAGTGCACGTGATTGGATGAGGTCCGAGACCAAAAGTAATCAGAAACAGCATAGAGTTCCACAGAGAACAGAAAGATTCAAGATTTTTATCATTATCTAAAGCAGAATTTCTGAACCTCAGCACCATTGACAGTTCGGGCTGCATAATTCTTTCTTGTGAAAGGCTGTCGTGAGCATTGTAGGATGTTTAATAGCATCCCAGGCCTTACGCACTAGATGATAGTAGCACAAACTGTCCCCCCACCACCACCAGTTGGGACAACAGAAAGGTCTCCAGGCTGCCAGATGTCCCCCCCTGGGGGGGCAAAATCGCCACTGGTTGGAAACTATTGATCCAAGACTTACACGTGTAATGAGGCACTTACTATTAGAATTTGTCAAACACTAATGTTCTGAAGCGTAGCCTTTTAGGGTTCTTTCTCTGGAGTATGTATGTGCACGTTGTCTGCAGAGTCAAATAGGCTTATCATTTCTTTAAGGCTGTGTAAGTGACTTTGTTGCTCCCCAGTATATATCTTTCTCTACTAATACCTCTCTGGATTCCTGGTTATAAGAAGAAATTTAAAGAAAGTGATCACACTACCATTTCCTTTGCCCTACAAAAATGAGTTGCCCTAATATTTAATGTGGTATTTGGAAGTGTCAGTCAATACACTCAGCCTTTGTCTTTGTCTTTTGAATAAAAAGGGCCCAATAGATTGAGAACAACTTGATTCCCTTGACTTTGTAAAGGAAGGAGAAAGAATGCATTGGGATCTTTGCTAACTTAAGTTTGAGCCTTAAAAATCCTAAGAAGCTGGGGCACCTGGGTGGTTCAGTCAGTTAAGCGTGCAACTTGATCACAGCTCAGGTCTTAAACTCAGGGTCTTGAGTTCAAGCCCCACATTGGGCTCCATGCTAGGCATGGAGCTTACTTTAAGGAAAAAAAAAATCCTAAGAAGCTTATTTTACTCAGCAGGAGCACCCATCCTTCAAAGGTTTTTCCCTCAAAGCTACAGCTGGCCTTACCTTCAGTTCTTGATGGGATACACTTGTACAAAAGGCTCACCTGTGTTAGTTATGTAATATTTTAAAACATCATGGGGTCATGGAAATGACACACTCTTCCTGATGTATAACTTGCTGCACCCAGATCTTCCAGTAGCTCAGTTATAGTTGACAGATTTCCTTAATTCAAGTAAGACCAGCTGCAGTGTACTCTGAAAAATGAGAAGCACACAAATACATTGTGACAAACAGAAACTCACTGAAAATACTCTATCCTTGAGCGATATGAAGTTCATTTAAGTCTATCCAGTAAAGACATGAACATTTGAAGTTTTATGTTTGTTGGTTCATTGTTCTGAAATGCAAGATTGAGGCTACAAAGGTTAGTTTGACATTGACTTTCTGTACTGGCTGTTTGTTTTCTGTTTGTTCCCCTTAGGAGCAGTCTCACAGGTGCTGGACAGCCTGGAAGAAATTCACGCACTTACAGACTGCAGTGAAAAGGACTTAGATTTTCTACACAGTGTTTTCCAGGATCAGCATCTCCACACGCTACTAGATGTAAGTCTGAGGCTTTTTTATGACTTATTTATTTTTAGTGAATTGAATAGTTAGGGTACCTTTTTTACTTTACATGAATTTCCAGGTGTCCATCATAACAGTCCATTTTCAGTCTTAAGCCTGTGAGAAATGTGGGAAATCATCCATTATAGATTCATAAATGAAATAAAGTATATATAGTACAAAAACAATGTAGTCTAGCAAGTCACTGTAAAAAAAAATTTGTGTGTGTGTGTGTGTTTCTGTTAAAAGAATCCCTCTTCTCTAGAGAAACGCTCCTAAATAGATACAAAGATGCAGGGACGCGAACATTAATCATAGAATGGGCGTAAGAGTGAACATAAGGCAACAGGGAAATAAACAATGGCATATGCACTCCTAATAAGGAATATTAGGCAGCAGGTGAAAAGAATGAAATTGGTGGGGCGCCTGGGTGGCTCAGATGGTTAAGTGTCTGACTTTGGCCCAGGTCGAGATCTCAAGGTCCTGGGATGGAGCCCGTGACTCCCTGCTCAGCGGAGAGCCTGCTTCTCCCTCTGCCCCGGCCCCTCCCCACACTCGTACTGTCTCTCTCTTTCTCTCTCTGTCAAATAAATAAATAAAATCTTTTTTTTTTAAGATTTTATTTATTTGACAGAGAGAGACACAGCAAGAGAGGGAACACAAGCAGGGGGAGTGGGAGAGGGAGAAGCAGGCTTCCCGCCGAGCAGGGAGCCCGATGCGGGGCTCGATCCTGGGATAATGACCTGAGCCGAAGGCAGACACTTAAGGACTGAGCCACCCAGGTGCCCCTAAGTAAATAAAATCTTTAAAAAAAAAAAAAAAAAAACACTGAACCTGAAGCATGAGTATAACAGAGAGAAAAGTAAATAAGATACTGTGCAGTGGACACACACATTTCATAGTTAACAATGCTGGTTTTCATAGACTTTTGTCTTCTTAAAAATAAGAATGTGTAATCATTAAATATGACAGACTCTACTGACAGCAGATTGAGATACAAAGAAAAATCGGAAGCTGAGAATTCGTATCTGCCTTTATTTCAGTCACATTTTAAGTAAGATACTTTTCTTAGGTAACTTGGTTGATTTCAGCAGTGAAAACTTTCTTAGTAGATAGTAATCTGTCAGCACATGTTAGTCTTTTTACAAGAAAAACCTTCCCTTTATAAGAGAATGGTATTTGCTTTGGGGTGCCTAGAACTGTTTGGTTCTAACTCTGATTAATCCACCATAGGACACAGATTACACCAACGCAATGTTCCCCAGAATGTGTTCTGCAGAACATTGCTCTGGGAGATGGTGATGGGTGTTGCCATGAAGGAGGAAGGGAGTAGATCTTAAATATATTCACTAAATAAGTTAGGGAAATGCTACATTCTTTATCCTTTTATACAGATTCACAGTGGATATTAGCATATTAACAGCTCTGAGACATCCCATAGCAAAGAAACCAGATTGACTTTAATAGCATTTCTCAAACTAATTTGGGCACAGAACTTTTATTCACAATCCTGTCCTGTTGATGAGGACCAGTTTGGGAAACGCTAAGCTAAGAGCATTGCATTACGTTTCAACTTCCTACCTACGACTAAGTGCAGTCATAGGTAACCTACAGTTGCATCTTCCATAAATGCAGTCAAATCAAATTATCAGATTTTAAGAATTAGTTTGGCTTTTTTATGTAGTGTCTGTATTAATGAGGCCTGACCAACTGCTATAGCATGCAATCCTAAAATTTGAGGGGCTTAACAGAATAAAAGTTTATTTCTTGCTCACATCACAGTCCAGTGCAGGTAGATGATGTGGGGGGGGGGGGAGGGTCTCTTCCACACAGTCCTTCAGGGGTCAGGCCTCTTCCACTGTATCGTTTGCTCCTAGCAGCAGATGAGAGAAAATGGAGAATTTTGCAGGCTCATAGTAGGAAATAGGCTATATCACTGTGCCCACGTTTCAGTGGCAAATACTAGTTACATGCCTACCTAGCTGCGAGAGAGCTGGGAAACATAGTTTAAAAAATGTGCTGAGTGAAATAAGCCAGACAGGGAAATATAAATACTGCATGGTATCAAAGTCAGACTCCTAGAAACAGTAGAATGGTTGCCCTAGGCCGGGGGTCTGGGAAATGAGGAGAGGTTGGTAGAAGGGTACAGGCTTTCACTTATATGATGAGTAAGGTCTGAGGGTCTAATATATAACATGGTGGCTGTAGTTGATAATTCTGTATTGTATAATGAAAGAGAGAGTAGGACTTAAGTGTTCTCACGGGGCGCCTAGGTGGCTCAGTTTGTTGGGCATCTGACTCTTGATTTTGGCTCAGGTCATTATCTCAGGGTCATGAGATCAAGCCCCATGTTGGGTTCTGCACTGGGAGTGGAGCCTCCTTAAGATTCTCTCTCCCTCCCTCTCTCTCTGCCCCTCCCCCACTACATATGCGCATGCACGCACACACTCTCAAAAAAAAAAAAAGGCGGGAACTGAAGTGTTCTTAGAAAAAAGAAGTTAAATATGTGAGGTGAAGAATGTGTTAATTAACTTGGTTGGGGAACCCTTTCACAATGTACACATTTATCAAATCCTCACATTGTATACTTTACATATATTACAGTTATGTTTATCGGTTGTCCTTCAATAAAGCTAACAAATGCACTCAGGAGGATAAGGAAATGGCTCTTCTCTTTAGTGTAATTTATCTTAAGTAATTTGAGGACATTTTCAGTTAAGTTTAATTTCAAGTAACTGTTACTTTCCTCAGGTACCAGAAAGCCTTTGAAATTCATTCTATTAACATTCCTTCCTCTTCTTTATTCATTGGCTTCTTTATGTTGTCTATCATTGCTTCATAGGATGCGGAAGGTTTTCGCAAATGTGAATTTCCCACACAGGTCCTACCCTTTACTGGAACTAGCAAGTGGGATATTTGAAAGAAGCTGTAGCAGAGCATGGAGATTGGTTTATTTCAGTGTAGTCAGTGGTTAGGTCATTGCTAAGATCTACTGACCTTTTAGATGAAGGACTTTTTGTCATTTAAAGGCTCAGAGAAGCCCAAACTGGTTTTCAAGGTTACATTTTTCTGACAAGTGTAACAAGGTATCTGAGCCCACCCAGCTTGAGACTGCAGGGGAAATGGAAGAACATCGCTAGCTTCTCCAAGGAGGGGCAGGTACTCAGACACAGACTGGACGTTGGAACTGAGCCAGGCGGCAGCTTATTGCCCAATGCTAAGCCCTTCAGACCTCACTGAAAACGTGTGCTTTGAATAACTGCTGCGTTCTTGGGTCAACATTGTCACAACTTCAGAGGAGATTCCTAGGTGTTAGGAAAAACATGCTTAAAGTTCCTTTGGATTCTTATGAGTGATAAACTTAAGAACGTGTCTGCAGTGTCAGCATCTGCCCTATCAGTGCATCTCAATTGGCGTGGACTGAGAAGGCTCTGTGCCCAGGAAAAAGACGCCATGTCTGCAGAATTTTGCAGACAAGTGCTACACGTGAACCCCAGAACCTCCCACCCCCTGAAATGACTGGACCATAAGCTGTCCCCAGGCAGTGCTGGGTTCTGAAGATCCAAACTGACCCATCCTTCAGTGAAAAGCTTAATCATCATGAATGACCTAAGCCGTCATTGGAATGTGCTCTTGTAATCTAGAGCCCATGAATATGGTTCATTAAGCTCTTGTCTCAGAACTAACAGAGTACATTTCAATAATATAATCAATGAAGTATTCAAGTAGCTGCCATATAGAGAAATCTAATGATTAAAACAATTTTTTAATATTTTAAGTGCTTACGTAAAAAGGAACGTGGTATGACCAATTCTGGAGAAAAAGCTTTTAAACTTGGACCATTCGTGTCTCGTCCTTCTAATGTTCCATAGCCCATGCTTGGCTTGGAATTGTTCTGTTTTACAGAATCAACACTGGTTCCTTTTTGAAGAATTCCAGGTAGTGACACCTAGTGGCATAGTTTTGTGGACCATGGAGATTGATTGTCACTTAATCCCACCCAGCCGTTTTGTGAACTATCTTTATTATATTTAAATAATTCCTGTTATTTCAACAACACTCTAAACAGCTAAGTTGGAGGTCATCATTTTTAAGCTGACAAAAAGAAACAGGATTAAGTTCCTACAGGAGACTAAAGATCATCTAGTACTTAATTTTTTCTAGTCATGCCTTCAAAATAATAAGCTGAAAAATGCAAAGAAATATTATTAGAATTTGAAGGAAACCAAACATCTGTTGTGTTGAGAGAATTTACATTAAAACAAAAGGAGAAATACTGTGGTTGCACTGAGAGGGGAAATGCTTTCTGATCTGAATTCTAGTGAAACATGTCTAGCTCAATCTGTAGTGAGAAATTAGAAAGAAAAAAAGGAAACATCCAGAAATTTCTAAGTGTTTGCTCCCCAACCAGTTCTACCTGGCACACACATGTTACTCCTCATTTTGTGGGGAGAAATAAAGAGGCTTGATGAGGAACCATGTTTGGTCCAGCTTGGTCCATATGTCTGTTTTCACAAATAACAAGCACTGGTGCAGAGATGGTCTGTGCATAAAATACACAGATCAGTTTTACTAGTAAAATGCAGTTTGGCATGTGTATGAGTTTGCTGAGGCTGCCACAACAAAGGGTCACAAACTGGGTGGCTTAAAATAACAGAATCTATTCTCTCTCAGTTTGGGAGGCCAGAAGTCCTAAATCAATCTGTCAGCAGGGCCATGCTCCCTCCAAAGGCCCCAGGGAAGATTCCTTCCATGGTTCTTCCAGCTCCTCATAGTTGCCTGCAATCCCTGGGATTCCTTGGCTTATAGATGCATCCCTCCAGTCTCAGACCCGGACTTCACATGGCATTTTTCTCTGGATGGGTGTGACTCTGTGTCTTTACACAGCCTTCTTATAAAGACACACCAGTCATTGAATTTAGGGCCTGCCCTAATCCAATATGACACCATCTTAATTACATCTTCAAAGACCCTATTTCCAAATAAGGTCAGATTCTGAGGCTCCAGGCAGAAATGAATTCTGAGGGAAGAGTATTCAGCCCACTAACACGTGGAAAACTGGTTTTGCCCTGAATTGATTCTTCTAGCGTGAGTGTAAGTTACACAAATTTAATATAAAAATAATGAAACGGTACCCGGTCGCTCGTTAAGCGAGCTTTGTTGGGAATTAGTGTTAAGGTGTACTTAGGTCTTTTAATGATATTTTGAGTTAGTTTTGGGTTGCAACTTGTATGTGATACATTGGATTGTCAGATGACAGATGCATTTTTAGAATGAAAAATCAAGAGGCTTTTTCAGTTAAAAAGCATTTTGCAAATGTTATTCGGTGGTGATTCTCGATCTTCTCAATATCTTGTGGAAATTTTCCTGTTGCAGAATAAATGTTTACTTTGTAAGTCAACAATGTTATAAAACATTGTTAAATGACACATTTCTCTCTCTCTCTCTGCCAAACTTTGACAACTAGTTTTAAACATTCACCCACCATCTGTCATACCTCTGAACAGATGTTAGCATTCATTATAGACTGCTGTTTCCATGGTAAATGTGAATCCCCACCTAATTAAGATTATTTTTGAGGGAAGTCCTAAAATTATGTTTAATTTGTGATTAGATTAATAGAGCAGAAACTCACTGCAGTACAACTTAATACTTTTTATATTGATTTATATGTAGATTTTTATTATAGATTAACTGATATTTTAAAATACTGCATTAGAAATAAATCAGTGTCTGGAATCCTCCATATTTTGTATTACCGACATCTTTATTACAGTTTTTTACTGTTTAGGGAGAGTTAGAGAGTTGTTTTGTTTTTTTTTTTTATCCAGCACTGGAAAACTACAACTCTTGATTTACTATTTTGCTTTTTTGAGATGATATTAAATTAGTAGTCCTATTTGGGAACACAGCATATTTTTAGAACTCAGAAGTTTCCTAAAGGGGGAAAAACTGGAACTTCTGCCATGATTTGATGTTTTCCAGCAGTTTGGGGTTTGAGAAGTAAGTTGATACACTGTTAAGTTTGGATGTTTAAATAGATTACCAGTCAGGAAATGCCGAAGCTAAGTTTCCCATGAATTTGCAGTCCAGTCTTTGTCTAGAATGTTAAGGCCTCAGGACCTTCAGAAGCTGAACTACTGGGACCTTCTCAGGGTCCCTTCTAGCCTTAAGCATGAGCTTCAGCAGATATGAAAAGCCAGCTGGGTAGTGGGCCAGTGGTGTAACCTTTGTGCTACTTCCCTCCTGGGCCTGGAGACTGAAGTGCGCTGCTGCTCGCTGTGGTTTAAGGGGTCTCTCATTTCACTGTTTCTAACTGGATGGGCAGAAACTCCCATATCTCTTTGTATAATCATACCCAAGTATTAGTGTCAGTAGAAAATTACCACAAGACAACAAATTCCTAGGGTAAAGAGAGCTAGAAATAGCATATATCCTGAATATTTTCAAAGTAGTTTTTCTTCATTCTTAATGAAGATATCAACAATCTGAGCAGGGGGGAAAAAAGCTACTAAGTATATGGTCATTCATTAAGCAGCAATAGAAAACAAATACAACCAGAAACAAAGCAAGGATTGTCTACTCTTACCATTTCTATTCAGTATTGTACTGGAGGTTCTGGCCAGTGCAGTAAAGCAAGAAAAAGAAATTCAAGGGCGCCTGGGTGGCTCAGTCGTTAAGCGTCTGCCTTGGGCTCAGGTCATGATCCCGGGGTCCTGGGATCGAGCCCCACATCGGGCTCCCTGCTCCGCGGGAAGCCTGCTTCTCCCTCTCCCACTCCCCCTGCTTGTGTTCCTTCTCTCACTGAGTCTCTCTCTGTCAAATAAATAAAATCTTTAAAAAAAAAAAAAAAAGAAAAAGAAATTCAAGGTTACACAGATAACAAAGGAAGAAGTAAAACCATCTTCTCTCAGAGATATATTCTTGTATGTAGAAAATCCTAAGGAATCTACCAAAAAATCTATTAGAACTAAGAGGCAAGTTTAGCAAGACTACAGGATATAAGATCAATATACAAAAATTAACTGTATTTCTACATACAAAGCAGTAAATCATATGAACATAAAATTAAAGAAATACAATACCATTGAAAAGAATAAAATATTTAGTGAATTGAACAAAAGTATAGGACTCATCACTGAAAACTACAGATGTTGCTGAAAGAAAGTAAAGAAGGTCACAGTAAAAGGAGAAAGAGAGATTGTTGGATTGAAAGACTCAGTATTGTTATGGTGACAATTTTCCCCATATCGACCTATAGATTCAAGACGGTCTTTAGCAACATCTCAGAATTTTTTTTTTTTTGTAGAAGTTGACAAGCTGATCCTAAAATTTATATGGAAATGCAAAAACAATTTTGAAAAAAGAAGATCAAAGTTGGGGGACTGATTTCAAAGCTTTCTACAAAGCTACCATAATGCAAATAGCACGGTATTGGTGTAAAGATAGACATATAGATCAGTGAAGCAGAATACAGTTCAGAAATAAACCTTTCCATTCATGACTCAGTTGATTTTCAGCAAAGGCGCCCAGGCAATTCAGTGGAAAAAGGATAGTGGTGGTGTTTTTTTTAAAACATGGTGCTAGAGCAATTGGATATCCATATGCAAAGAAATTAATTTAGACTCTTACCTCACACCCCACACAAAAAATTTCCACAAGATGGATCATAGATTCATTTTAAGCTTAAAATAATAAAAATTTGTAAAGAAAATATAGGAGTAAATCTTCTTTACCTTGGGTTAGGCAAAAAGTTCTTAGATTCAACACAAGGGAACTCTTGGGGATGAAGGAACTGTTCTAAAACTGGATTGAGATGATGGTTGTACAACTGTGTAAATTTACTCAGCATCTTCAAACTATACAGTTACAGTGGGCAAATTGTATAGTTTATACATGATGCCCCAATAAAGCTTTCAAAAGTGAAAAAATGAGAAGGAATTCCCTTTTACCTTAAAAAAAGTCTATTTTACCCTTTTTGTATTATCTTAAGGTCAAGCACTGTTGGAAGTTCCTTCTGTGTGCTATAGGTTATAGTGTACCCTGGATCCTATAATGTCCTTTGTAATCCATCACTCTGACTACAACAGCACTTTTCAGTCTCCTGGAGTTGTCCCTGTGTCCTGACACCAATCCAGCAAAGCCAAACTGCCTGCCCTCAGCAGTGCCCAAAGCCCACTGTGAAAGGGGTCATCCTAGCAGATTTCACAGGGTCATCACACTGACTTCCTCCTCTCAACGTTTCACATTATGGCTAAGAATTTACCACTTACTGACTTAAAAATGCTAAATGTGTTTTTCTGTCCCAGGAACTGTTTTTATTAACCAGTACATTGTTGTGCCTCATGAAAGAAGTCCAAATTAACTTTTTTTATTTAAAAACATTATGGGGGTGCCTGGGCGGCTCAGTTGTTAAGCGTCTGCCTTAGGCTCAGGTCATGATCCCAGGGTCCTGCGATCAAGCCCCACATCAGGCTCCCTGATCAGCAGGAAGCCTGCTTCTCCCTCTTGTACTCCCCCTGCTTGTGTTCCCTCTCTCGCTGTCTCTCTCTCTCTGTCAAATAAATAAAAATTAAAAAAAATAAAAAAATAAAACATGAATTACATAATTTTATATATTTTTCAATAAGGGGTTGTACCTTCTCAGAGCAACATGTTTTTTGGGGTTTTTTTTTTTAAGATTTTATGTATCCATTTGACAGAGACACAGCAAGAGGGGGAACACAAGCAGGGGGAGTGGGAGAGGGAGAAGCAGGCTTCCCACAGAGCAGGGATCCCGATGTGGCGCTCAATCCCAGGACCCTGGGATCATGACCTGAGCCGAAGGCCGATGCCTGACGACTGAGCCACCCAGGTGCCCCTCAGAGCAACATGTTTTAACTGTTCATTTCTTTTACATGCAAATCCATATTCGTCATTTCCCAAAGTTCACAGCTTTTTAACAGATGTGACCTAATATCAATTTGTCTTTTTCTGTGGTAAAATATACCTAATATAAACATACCATTGTAACCATTTTTAGCATACAATTCAATGACGTTAAGTACATTCACTGTTGTGCAACCATCACCACCATTCATCTCCAGAACTACTTCCAGCTTCCACCACTGAAACCCCCATACCTGTGAAACAGCAACCCACCAGTTCCTTCTCTCCCCAGCCCCTGGTGGCCACCAATTCTACTTTCGGTCTCCATGAATATGACTAGCGTAGATACCTCATGTAAGTGGAATCCTACCATATTTGTTTTTCCGGGACTGACTGGCTTATTTCATCTAATGTAGTATCCTCCGTGTTCATGCTGTAGCACGTATCACAATCTTCTTTTAAAGGCTTCCTTTTAAAGGCTGGAAACTGTTCCATTGTGGGTATACACCACATTTTGTTTATTCAGTCATCCACTATCAGTGCTTTATGATAGACAATTCTATAACAGGAAAAACCAAATTCTCAAAACTAAAGCTGTCCGGTAGTAGGGAATCCAGCCTTCATTCCATCCCCCAGGCAGTTGCTCTATGTGGGCTCCATGTTAGCTCCTGGGTTCTACATCTTTGTGAAAGGAATGTGTGATTTTCACTGAAAGTATGATTAACTACAGGAGTCTCTCTGGTTCCCTTATTTGTTCAGACGAATTACTTCTTAAAAGAGGGACTGGAATTTACTCTGAAATACCAAGAGTAATGAATCAGCTTGTCCCTGGTCCCTTTGTTGGCCACTGAGTACCCCTCTCTTATTATGGCACCACAGTCAACTTTACCAGAAGGCAGAGGAATGTTCAAAAAGCCATCAGAGTGCAACAAGCACTGATTCTTCTTCATGCCCGTTCTCAAGGAAGGGAGGAGTTTTCCCCCAGAAAGGAATGTGATATGCTCACTTGAAGAATATTTGATGGGGTTGGCTTGCAGCATTCATAATCCAAGAACATAGCTGCTTTCTTCTCTTTGTGGCCTAACATTGTCTCGTTAAAACCTCTTCTGCCAAACTGTTTTGTTCTCTTTTAACTTGCCACAATAGAAATTCATTTTTCCTACAGCTACTGGTATAAATGCTTGGTGTTTACCCGTGCAAAGTGAAAGTCCTATCATAAGTTAAACATTATGGTATTACCTCAGGGATTTCATAGTATATGACACACCTGATGTAAATGTTTTCTTTTAACACAGCAAATTAATAATAAGATATTCATTTAGTTAAATATCATTTAACTATTGTAGATGCTTCAGAACAGCACGTTAAGAAATGAGGCTTCTGGGGCACCTGGGTGGCTCAGTCGGTTAAGCGTCTGCCTTCGGCTCAGGTCATGATCCCAGGGTCCTGGGATCGAGCCCCACATCGGGCTCCCTGCTCAGCAGGGAATCTGCTTCTCCCTCTGCCCTCCCCCCTGTTCATACTCTGGCTCTCTTACTCTCTCTCAGATAAATAAATTAAAATCTTTTAAAAGTAAAAAAAAAAAAGGCTTCAACACTTTAATGTTAGTGTTTTAATGGAAGAAAAGAAATTCATATCCTAGTGAAATTTCTCAGGTGGGCAGATGGTTGTATCTGGTATTAGAAAGTTCCTATTTCAGAAGGCTTGAGTAAAAGCAAAACAAAGCCACTTAGATCATCTAACTAGTGGTTTTTCCTTATGGTTTCTTTTCCTTGCTTGAGAATAGGCATTATGATTTGTTTCTTACCGGGCTTAATTTTAGAGTTAATTGCCAACTGAAAAAGGCCAACAGAACAGTCATGTTAGGTCATCTAAGGCCACTGCTTGAGTTTTGCAGGAAGAGCTGCCTACTGCCCAGAATCTGCCACAGTGGCGTATATTGTTAGGCCACCAAAGGGATGTCCTTTTTAATTTTTAGACTGAACTAGGAGGTCAAGCAAGTCTTAATTTCTTGGTTTCAAAAATAAATCCCCATAAGTGCGATGTTCTAATGGTCTTGAAACAAGCAGCTCTGTACACAGACAACTAAAACCTAAACCAAACGAGGGCCTCCTTTGAGGTACTTTAACTGTCAAAATCCACAGGATTTTGCGTCCCTCTCAGGAACTCTTGAACTGGCCCAGATGAACTGATTGTTCAGTTTCCTTTTTGCTGTCAGATAAAACTTCCATGATTGATTTAGTTACAGTAGCATATTACTAAGCCAGCCCCTTCTTAAGACTTCAGGTAAGGACATATACCCCATCATGATTTTTCTAAAGCTTAATTTAAGCTAGCATTTCACTACTATACCATTAAGCTAACGTTTTCCTGGGACATCTAACTCAAGGGCTCCCAGGACCATTCTTATTGGGCATGAAATCAGATACCCATTTCTAACTTTACCCAAAATAACCTGGGCCATAGTAGTGGTAGGCAGGCCTGAACCTTTCTCCAGGGCAAATCTAAATTCCAGGGAGGGACTCTTGCTACTCTATTACAGTCACTAGATTTGTGGATCTGACTTTTTTTTTTTAAGACGAGAAGTTTACTTTAAAATTTAGCTATTTATACGTCTTCTGACTTTTCAGAGGGAAAGTTAGCACAAAGTACAAATTGTGAAGGATAGTGTGCAAATGAAATGAAAGTGTATTCTTCAAACGAATGGAGTGTATTATCTCCACGCAGATGGAGACTCATCTGTGTGACTAATCTTTGAGTGCTTCCTTCAACTATTTTTTAAAAATTAAGTTGATTTTTAGAAGTTTTACAGAATATTAATTTTTAGGAAAAACCATTTTTAGTGCAGAGAGGAAAGGTATTTTTTTTTTAATCCCATAAAAGAAAAATGCCCTGGGTGACTTTAATCTCTTTTTGTAAATCATAATATCTTGATGCATCATCATTCTTAGATTTGTGAGCAGGACAGGTTACAGAAGTTCTTTGCGGAGTTTCATTGTAGCTTCTTAAATTTTTGAAAATCCCATTTTAAATTTTGTAGTGTGTTTCTTTCACACTTATATTTCCCATCACCCAGTCTCTAGACCACTGTTAAATATACTGCTCTCCTCCTAGTTTGGAGTGTCATGTTAATGATGCCAAAGATCTTTGAAAGGGCATTTTCCTATTTCTAACCTAAAGAGAGCAAGTTAATGTATAAATGTGAGCAGGAAAAGTAGATTTTTAGATCTCGGAAGATTTTCTTCAATCTCTGACTTCATAAAATCAGCTCCAGTGCAGTAGTTGAATATCAGTTCCTTACATTTTTGTAGTAAATCACCTTTCCCTCACAATTTGCCAGATTTCAAATGTATTTTTAAAAAATACTGTTGGATATCAATGGCTGACCCCAGGTTCACTGAAAAGAGGTGACGTTGAAACTTGTTTCTAATCACTGAGCTTCTTCAAACAACTCAGAAACTGTAAAGAAAGTTCTAAATAAGATACCCTGTTTCCAGAGCAAGTCATTTCAATTCCCATTATTGTTACACAGTGTAAACTCGTGAACACTGTTATTATCTGTTGTACTAGGATCGCAGACACATTTCATTACATATTTTGCAGCCAAATATTTGACTCTTGAAAACTTGAATTCCTCTCCAGAAGGGAGCTTCTTCAGTCTCTCTGAAGTAAGTGGTAAGAGGGTGGTTGCTAATGAACTTCAACAGAGTTCCCTGCTGAACTTAACGGAGTTCCCTGCAACTCTACAAACCCATTCATTATTTGGCCGATGTCTGCAGTCTAATTGCAAAAGTTACCATCTTATCTCAACCAATATACATTCTGGTCCTGAGATTTGGTTTTCTCTGTGCTAAAGTTAATGGGACATATAACCCAGTGGTAGTAACTTTATGGTTCTCTGCCAACCATTCCATTTTAAATGTCGATCTTGCTAAATGCTGCGTATAAACTGGGAGCAAAACAAAGCCTTCTGTTTGAGGACTAGAAACCAGAAGAGCATGAGATATGGAGGATGGTTTAAAAAAAGGGGGGGGGGACTTGATTTAGTGTGTTGAATGTGAATAAAAAGTAACATCTTAACTGATTTCATCTTTATGTTTGGAAGTACAATCTCAGGAGAGTTGAATTTACTATTACCACCAACTTTAGTCTGCTCTGTTTAAAATAGCCTATCTCAGATACAGAATTGTGGCCTCCTAACAGAACTGTGCTTCTATTTCTTAAGACAGAAAGATTAAGCTTGTCCATATAGCTGTGTGTGGTCATATCTGACCCAGTGCCGGAGACTAGCAGAGAGTGGCCTGAGACAGTATCAGACAGTCTTCCCTTTGCAGCTGCTCACGTTTCCTCATTTTGCCGTGTGTGTGTGTGTGTGTGTGTGTGTGTGTGTGTGTGTGTTTGTGTTTTAATAAAAAGTGCTGAAGTTGGGGAACTTGATGAACCTTAACTTCATCAGAGAGAGAGAACAGATTTGTTCTTGTTTTCTCTCTAGGGATAATTTTTTTTTTCTTAAGATTTTATTTGCTTGAGAGAGCGCGGGAGTGAGCTCGGGGAGGGGCAGAGGGAGAGGGAGAAGCAGACTCCCCGCTGAGCAGCGATTCCCCAGGCCCCTCTCTAGGGATAATTTATTAACACTCTTCCCTCCCTCTGCCTCATCTTCTACACCTCAGCTTTACAAATACACTCGATATCTTCAAACTGAGGGTTACCAGAGGGGAGGTGGGCAGGGGAATGGGTTAAATGTGTGATGGGATTGAGGCAGCCACTCGTGCTGAGCTCTGGGTGATGTATGGAAGTGTTGGATGACTATATGGTACATCTGCAGCCAATATAACACTGTATGTTAACTGGAAGTAAAAACTTAAGAGGCACCTGGGTGGCTCAGTTGGTTAAGCATCGGAGTCCTGATTTCAGCTCAGGTCATGATCTCAGGGTCATGAGATTGAGCCCCACGTCAGGCTCCACAATAGATGTGGAGGCTGCCTAAGATTCTCTATCTCCCTCTCCACTTCCTCCCCTACCCCCACTCCACTCACGCTCACTCACTGTCTCTAAAAAAAAAAAAAAAAAAAAAAAACTTGAAAAAAAGAGTTCAAAAACAAATACACTTGATATCTTCAAATTGCAGGAAAGCAAATAGCAGAAGGAAATATATTTTGCCGTTTCAATCCACCATGAACTTAAGCTTCTTGAGCAGGGGTTGGCAAACTACAGTGCTCAGGCCAAATCCAGCCAGCCACCTATTTTTGTAAATAAAGTTTTATTGGAACACAGTCACGTCCATTCACTTATGGATTGTTAATGGCTGCCTTTGCATAAACAACAAGGCTGAGTGGCTGACAGAGTCCTACTGCCACACAGCCTGAGGTATTTACCATCTGGCCAGGAAATGAATAGAATTCTAGCATTCTTTAACAGGGCAAGGCTTGCAGTTGATTGGCTAATATCTTTCAAATCGTATTTAGTATATTTTTTTCCTACAACCTGTAAGTAGCATTCCATACAGTTCTTTCCCCAAATATTTGCTGAAGGTGTCTCCCTGGCAGAAGACTTTGCGTATTCCTGAATTCTGATATAAGCCAGGGAAATCTGGTATGAGAGAAAGGGTGGTGCATCAGGAGTTCACGGTCCAGTCCCTGCTGCTCTAACCACAGAACCCTGAGCGTGACACTTCACCTCACTGGACCTCAGCTTTCTCCTTAAAATGGTGGAGCTGAAGAAGCAAATTACCTTAAAAAAAAAGTGGAGGAGCTGAACCATGTTGGTCCTCTTCTACCTTGAAAATTTGATGAAGTAAGTCAGCCTTGAACACACTCCAAAAAAGAACTATTGTCAAAATAGATTTCTTAATTTTGAGGGAAAGTTTTTAACTATGCAAGAAGGACCAAAGATAAATGGTATCTGGTTCCTAAAGAAACAAGCTAAGAAAGTATTCCCAGTCTGTTTATTTTTATGTCACTCTGAAATTTTTTTTAAAAAAATCTATTTCCAGTTCCTCTGCACCAGCTCAAATACGCCTTTATTTTTTCAAGAAACATGTATTAAACATCTCCTGGATACTCAGCCCCATGTGAGGTGCTGTTACTGAATGTCAAAGAACTCGAGAGTCTGGTCATGGAAAAGAGAAAGCAGCCCTTAAACAGCATGTTCAGAACCCTGTCTCTCAGGCAGCCAGGGCCCTCTTGGCTGTCGATGCGTTTGATGTGGCAGTCCTCAGATGTTGATTTTGTCCTGGGTTCTGCATCATCATTGGACTCTGGAGCTGGCCTCAGCAGCACCCTCTCCACTCCTGCACCCAGGTGTTATCCCACAGTTACTTACTTCTGGGTCCCTTTGCTCCGTGCAGGCAGCCCTCTTGGACAGGGCTCCATCCAGATGGCTGCAGCCAGATCACACTCTGAGGTAGCTCCTTGACTCATGGGAAACACACATACACTACAAGGGTGGGTTGCCCTACCACTGGCCTCACCCTGCTGGCAAGGGCTGCCCCAGGTAGCCTCCGGCCAGGAAAGAAGCAAGCATCAGTATGTTTCACTTAGGACCACAAACATCACCTGTCAAGCTGCCCCAAGGACTCTCTCTCACAAAGGGCTCCTACCCGGTGCACCGAGATGGGCCTCATAAGTCACTGCGCCTGGGCAAGCATCCCTCCAGGGAGTGAGATAACAAGCCCTCGTTACTGGCACCTCCAGTTTCTGTGCGTGGTTCTCTTGGAGCACCCACCACCCTTCACTGGGCATGAAGAAAAAGGCAGCTCCCTCTGCCCCCCGCCCCCAGGAGGAAGGAAGGGGACATCAAATACTTGCTCTCTTCATCCTGTGATTCCTACAGACACCAGGCTTCTGCCTCTGTAGGCAGAATAGAGCATGACGGTGAGTACGGAAGGACCATTTTGGCTGCCTTTCAGCAAGCCCTGGAGGGATGGTCTCGCAGCACTCTCGCAGGCTTGGTGTTACTTCCTATTGGCCTTAGCTCTGGGCTCCAGCTGAAGGTCCAAGACAACAGGGGAAATCCCAAATCACATCATTCTAGATAGTCTTTATACATGCTGCAGCCTTCATTTGTTCTCAAAACCCAGCCACATCTCACTCCAAAGCCACCTAGACTTGAACTTTGAATCCATAAGAATGAGAAGTTGAAAAGCTACATATTTCTGACTACTGTTTTAAAACACTAATGTTACATTGCATTAAAGCATTCCTCCATGGAGGACTTTCTCTTTACCTGCTTTGCCCCATTTCTCAAATGGTTTGTATTTATTGTGGGTATCACTAAAATATTGTGAGTCCCGAAGGCAAAAAACCCAGTCCCAGAAATTGAAGAGGGAGATGAAGGTTGGCATGTCATGCATGCACATCCAGATCGTCTCCAACTTGGGGGCTCACTCAACTGAGATCCCTTCCAGTTGATAGCACTGGGGGCAAAACAACTCTGAGGTTCTCAACGGGGTCCAGCTGGCATAGGTTTCTGGGCCTTTGGCTGTATGTCTTTGGAATTTGGGAATTCTTTGAGGACAAGAACTGTCCTCTTTTTCATTTCCGTAACCCCAGTAAATAGAACTGCACTGCCCAGTACATAGTAGGAGCTCAGTTGGTGGATGGATGGATGAGTCAACAAGGGCTCACTTCTGCTGGTGACAAAGTGAGCCCCTCCCCTCTCTGCCCCTTCCTGCCGTGGTTCTTACTTGCCCTTCTGCTTCATGAGCAAGCGGTTGAGATTCACCATCTATCCTTAGCTATCCATTGTGTCCAGTGCCTGCCTGGACTGCTCCAGTCCTGGGCTCTTCTAGGAGCTGGAGGGGCAGAGTCCAGTGCCCCCACCTCAGACAGGAGAGCCCTTCTTTTAATTCCTTCTACTGCTTCTGCCTTGATGGGAAGCACCCAACCTCTCCCTCATCCCACCACTAGTCCCACTGCACTTTGGGCAAATATGTGATGAACTATATCAGGCCAGACCAAAGAAGCAGAGGAAAATTTGGTCTGAGCACTTTTTGGGGAGCAGGGCCCTAAAAATGTTGACCCTCCAGGCATCTGTATGCCACCTGTGAAGTGGCTGTAAGGCTAGAACAGTGGGTCTCGCTTTACTACTCTGTGCCTCAGTTTCCTCATCCGTAAAGTGGGAATAATAAGGGTATCAACCTGATAGGGTTGTCTGAGGTTAAACAAGGGACTGTAAAGCATTTTCACTAATAACTAGCATCTAGTAAGTGTTCAATAACAGTAGCAATTCTTACTGTTGGTACAACTACTCTTACTCTCAGAAGTTAGTACTTGTGCATAAGATTTCCAAATACCTAAGGAGTTTATTAGAATACAGATTTCTGGACCCCCTTTGCAAATTCTGATTCAGTAGGTCTGGAGTGGGGCCCAGGACTCTCGATGTTTAACAGCTCCAGCTGGTGCTGCTGCAGGTCCTCAAGAAAACACACTGACATAAGACCTAGGGAATTTTTCAACTTCTGGTTTCTTGCTTTTGGTGGGTTGGTTTTTTTCTTCTATTTTATATTGCATATGTACAGTATTTCATTTATCTCTGTAGGCTAGTCTGGGAACCTAACACTATAGATAACATTATTTCTATGGGAAAATCTATTCGCTAGTTCCAAACTTCAAAATGTACAGTCCTTAGAGGTAGAAGCCATTCAGAGGATGAAGACTGCCCATGTGCATTCTACAGAGATTTGGGTGAACTTTTGTGAGCCAGCCACATATCACTAGTTCCCTAAATGTTAACACAGTTGATCTCTGAACACCACGGAGGTTAGGGGGGCCCACCCCTGCGTAATCAGAAATCCACATATAACTTTGGCTCCCCCCAAAACTTAACTACTAATATCCTAGTGTTGACCAAAAGCCTTAGCAATAACATATAACAGTCGATTAACACATATTTTGTATATGTATTATATACTGAATTCTTACCATTAAGTAAGCTAGAGAAAAGAAAATGGTATTAAGAAAATCATAAGAGGGACACCTGGCTGGCTCAGTCAGTAGAGCATGTGACTCTTGATCTTGAGTTTGAGCCCCACATTGGGCATAGAGTTTACTTTGTAAAGTAAATAAGGAAAAAGACCCCTTCTCATTTTCTAGAGGAGAGGGAACATGGGGGGAATAGAAAACTTGTCTAGAGACTCCTTGCGCTTAACAAGCTGGCAAATGGATATATAACTTTCTATAAAATTGTAATACCTGCTACTGATCTACAGATGAGGGTACAGGGAGATGGGTACTCAGTGCTGATGATATTGTAATTGGGGCAACCTTTAAAAAAAAATAATAAGGAAGATGGGTTCCTGGGTGGCTCAGTTGGTTAAGCGTCTGCCTTCAGCTCGGGTCGTGATCTTAGGGACCTGGGATTGAGCCCTGCATCCGGCTCTCTGCTCAGCAGGGAGTCTGCTTCTCCCTCTATGATCTCTCTCTTTCTCTCTCAAATAAAATCTTTTTAAAAATGACAAGAAAGAGAAAATACATTTAGAGTACTGTACTGTGTTTATTGGGGGAAAAAAACCCGCAGTAAGTAGACCCAGGCAGTTCAGACCCATGCTGTTCAAGGGTCAACTGTATAATATTTTAAACAGCATTTTACTAGCCTATGTACACTGTGCATTTAACCTCTGATTTAGTAGTACTTTCTGAAAGCCCTCGTTTAAAAATGGTCACTGTTCTATCTTCACAATGTTCTCATTGGGCATCTTTGTCATTATGTATTTATCATAAGGCATTTTTATGTATTTATCATAAGACTTTATCTTGCATCAGTATAAATAAATCTAACTGTAACCTGAAGGATGTTTACAGTCAGTATTTGACCTGTACACCAGCATTGTGGCACATGGGAGGAGGGAAAAAAGAACTAAACAAAAACCAATAAAAAAAAAACCCCACCTATTTTAGAGAAGTTAGGAAATAGACATGGCAGACTAGCCAGAATCCATTTTAACTTTTCACTTTTCAAAGCAGACTGTCAAATGAGCCATTTCGTTTGAGGTAGAAATTAATATTTTAATTGCATTTCTACCCTACAGAGACTTTTCCTTAAAGAATTAAATTAATTGTCTTCAGAAAGTCAAATTTTGGATCAGTTAGATTTGTGGCATTTTTGCAATCTATTTAGATTCTTTTCAGTGTCTTCTCATGCTCTGTGAATTTGCAAATTCAAAAGGAAAAAGTTCATGTCCTTGATTTCCTGCTGAAGGATGCCAGCACTGATACTGTTAATAAACAGCCCTAGTAAAACAAGCATAAACCTTTTGTGAGAACATTCCTTCCTAGAAGGAGTTGGGTTTGCCCTTTCCCAAGATTTAGATTTCGGTGAAAATTCTTTGAGATGTGTCTTGGCCAGAAAGCATTCTTTCATTTTGCTCTGTATCCATGTTAGTGACTGTTGCTTCTACCAGAGGCAACAAAATATTGCAATTCTGAAATAGTGATCGATTTTAAATGAGAAAGGAAATTGCCACATTGACAGAACCTTGGACCATCTATTTGAAGATGATTTTCTAAAACGATACGCGTAAGACTCCTTGCAACAAGTTTCACTGAATGAGTAAGAGATTATTAATGGGAGGAGACCACTGAAATCATCAGCCAGCGTTTGTCAGAGGAAGATATTGTTTAGTGAAATAATAAATATGCAGCTCTGAACATTTAGCAAAGAATTATGAGTGTTGATCGGATTGTCTTCTTTGCTTTTAGCTATATGACAAAATTAACACAAAGTCTTCACCACAAATCAGGAATCCTCCGAGTGATGCAGTACAGAGAGCCAAAGAGGTAAGTGATATATTTTGTAAATGTATCTGGGAGTCACAGTTGGACCATTACAGTCAGATTTAGTATTTCTAAGTTTATCACTGAACATTTTACATACAGGAAAGAAAGAAAAGCCTCAGGGACAACAATGCCTCGATTTCTAGTTCTGATTCTGCTATGTAAACTTGAACATGTTAATATATCAGTTGTACTTCTCTCTTTTTTTTTTTAAATAAGTTATTTTACTGCACTTGGTTGGAAATAGGCTATGAAAATTTGAGTTGCTTTTTTTAAGGTGGTAGTGTTTGGAAGTTAATTAAATATCTATAGCAATTAAGTATACTGAGTTTAGAGAAAAGTTGTTTTTATAAATTGTCGGCTAGTGTACATGGCTGTACCTGTTACCAACTTTCTTTTTAATGGTTTTTTTGTTTTGTTTTGTTTTTTTTAAAGTAATCTCAACACCTAACATGGGGCTTGAACTCACAAGCCCGAGATCAAGAATCGCAGGCTCTGCTGACTGAGCCAGCCAGGCATCCCAACTTTTTTATTATAGAGATATGATATTGCAAAAAGTTTGGATAAGTAAAAATCCATCCATAATCCCAGCACCCTAACAGTAATTTTCATTTCTGCGTATACACTTCCAATCACTGCCATTTGCATATAAATTTTATTTTCTATTTTTTTGCATATAAATTTCATGTAGCTGCAATCAAAATGTATCTTTTCTTACTTGATGTTATGTAATCATTTTTCCAATGTTTATACTTGGTCTTCATAAATATAAATTCTAATGAGGGGATAAATCTTTGTTATTACTAAATCATAATGAATTAGCAACTCCATTGTTAGACATGTAGTTTTTTTTCTTTCACTTTTGATGTTATAAAAGTCTTATGCAAATTAATATTTCCCTTTAAAAACAGTTTTTATACAGTGAGACTACTAAGTAAAAAGAGTATGAAAGACAGAATCCCTTCCCTACCAGATTTTAAACACCACGCCTGCACTAGAGAGCATCGCATGTTCACTGAGAAACAAAGACCAAGGGTGCTGCTGGACCTGCCCATGCGGTCAAGGGCACCAGCCAGGAGAGGTTCTCTCTGACTTACTTAGGGGATCACACCTCACTGTTTAAAATCACTGTGAGAGTAGCAGAGGACCAGAGAGAACACAGAGTTTCATCCTTCCATTTCACTGGTAGAGGCACTCAAAGCATAAAATACACGGAGGAGAATTTGCTTAACTTCATTACACAGTATGAATTAACAGCATAACCAGCACTTGTTAAGGGTTCCTTTAGATAAGAAAGAAACCCTGTAGTGTTTGTTTGGTCTTTTTCCTTCTTCCCTGAGGGGGTGATTGAGTAGCACTTAGGTATGCCTGGGAAATCTAAGCCTTAGAGGTCATCTAAATGACCTCTTAATGCTCCTTCTTGCCCCAGTGTTAAGATTCTCCAAGATAAGGCGAGAGATTCCTCTGGGTGGATGACTTGTGTGCCCCTGACACCCAGTCCTGCTGAAGCAATCTTTGATTGGCTCAACTTTAGGAACTGAGTGCAATGTGTTTAACTACTCTGTGAGTCCAACCATCTACGGTTAGAACTACAGCTGTATGTTTACTCTGGGGGGCCGGGGTGGGGGGCGAACAGCAGAGGCTTTCCTCTGGGTCTCCTGTCACATAGTCAAATTTTAAATGGAGAAACTCCATCCTGATAACGGGTAACTTTTAGAGTGGAAAGAGAAGTTTTCAGTGGTTTTTGGTTTTAACTGTTCTCTTGGATTCCCTGGCAGCTGATGCTAGGAACTATTCGCAGAAGCATGATGTCCTCTATGTGAGGAGATGTGTGTGGAGAGTAACACTGACTCTGCCAGGCTGCAGGAAAATTACTGAATTGTTTCTTTTCTTTAAATGGTTCTTTATGTGAGCCCCTGTCATTTTAATCTTTCTAAAAGGAATCGACCGTTTTGTTAATATAAAAAAAGCTATTAACTTTCATTACAGATTCATTTTGAGAGTGAGTTTGGAAAAGATTTGTAGAGATATTTTCCCATTAAGTTAATTAAGTTGCTTACACCTGTAGTAAATATGTATTGTGGACTTGTCATTTTGTTTTGTGTTTTTCAATAACTTTTCGGGTTATAGTTGGGTAATATAGTCAGAGAAATTATAGCAATTTGTTTTATTTTTTTTATTGCCATCAATAAAGTCCCTTTATATTGGTAACCTTTAATAAAGTGATGAATTTTTTCCAAAGTAATTGTTTTGCCTGCTGTAAAAAAATCTCATAATTTTTAATTTAAAAGAATTCTCTATTTTCTGAAGCTGGCATCCTGTTTATCCTATTACACATCTTGCTTATTTTTTAGGTATTGGAAGAAATTTCATGTTACCCTGAGAATAATGATGCAAAGGAACTAAAGCGTATTTTAACACAACCTCATTTCATGGTAAGTACCAATTAAACTTCTATAGAACTAAAATCTCACTTTCAAAAGAAGTTTTTAATAATCCTCGTAAAATGTGGTGGTCTTCATCAGATACGTTGTTACTCATACAATATCAGACTGTTAAGATTACAGTACCACTCTGAAACAAGTAATACATTATATGTTAGAAAGAAGATAGTAGGAAGGAAAAATGAAGGGGGGAAATCGGAGGGGGAGACGAACCATGAGAGACGATGGACTCTGAAAAACCAACTGAGGGTTCTAGAGGGGAGGGGGGTGGGGGGATGGGTTAGCCCGGTGATGGGTATTCAAGAGGGCACGTTCTGCGTGGAGCACTGGGTGTTATACGCAAACAACGAATCATGGAACACTACATCAAAAACTAATGATGTAATGTATGGTGACTAAGATAACGTAATAAAATAAAATTTAAAAAAAAAAAGATTACAGTACCAGGTAATACCAAATACATCAAGATCCTTTTTGTTTACTTTGTGTCATAGTCGTAAAGATGCTATTCCTAAGGTCGCTCTTCAAGGACTGTGTGGTCATCACACAAGGGATGTGCTTCCTGCTAGGATAGTTCTTAAGTCACTGGAACTGTGTATGGTACTTAAACCACAGAGAACTCAAACTGGAGACAGTTTTCACTAAAAAAGAATTCTCTGAACCTTGGTGATTTATGGGAAGAATCCCATCTCTTGACGATGCAGACCTCTTATACTCTCTTCATGCATTTCTATTGTATGGAAAATGGGGACAGCACCTGTAGTTAGCGAGTTTTAACACTAAATGGTTAAACAGAACTCAAAATAGATGAGATACCTTTCTGTGAAAGAAGGTCCAGGATTGTCTACTTAACTGCAATTCAAAAGCATGATTACAAGTGGAAATTCATGTTAAATATAACATTTTTTATTATGTTCAGTTAGCCACTGTGTAGTACATCAGTTTTTGAATATAACATTTTTAAAACATTAGCTACATGGGGGGCCTGGGTGGTTCAGTCAGTTAAGCATCTGACTCTTGATTTCGGCTCAGGTCATGATCTCATGGGTCATGAGATGGAGCCCCGTGTCAGGCTCCATGCTCAATAGGGAATCTTCTCAAGATTCTCTCCCTCTCCCTCTCCCTCTCCCTCTCCCTCTCCCTCTCCCTCTCCCTCTCCCTCTCCCTCTCCCTCTCCCTCTTCCTCTCCCTCTCCCTCTGCCCCTCCACCCATTCGTGCTCGCTCGCTCGCTCTCAAATAAATAAAATCTTTAAAAAAAGGGTAGCGTGGGTGGCTCAGTTGTTAAGCATCTGCCTTCAGCTCAGGTCATGATCCCAGGGTCCTGGGATCGAGCCCCGCATCCGGCTCCCTGCTCAGCGGGAAGTCTGCTTCTCTCTCTTCCACTCCCCCTGCTTGTGTTGCCTCTCTCACTGTGTCTCTCTCTGTCAAATAGATACATAAAATCTTTTTAAAAAATCAAAAAAAAAAAAAAAAAACCTAGGAGAGGTTGGCAGAGGCCAGACCAAGTTGGGTCTTCCAGGCTGTGGTAAGGGGTCTGGATTTTCTCCTGATGGTGGTAGGGCAACACTGAGTGACTGCAAGCAGGAAAATATGATCACATTTGTGCTTGAAAGAGAATGGATTCTGGTAGGGATAAGAATTCGAAGAGGGAGGCCAATTCGGAGGCTGTTGTGAAAGGTGGTAGAGGCTTGGAAAAGGACGGAGCTGGTGGGAAATGGGCAGGCTGCAATTCAGCACTGGAGATGGTTGGACACGACAGGACTTGCTGATGGCTGGGATGTGAGGGAGTGTGGCTAACCCCATTTTACAGTTCAGAGAAGAAACTGCCCTAGGAAGGTAATGAGGCTTGCTAGAGGCCACTCACCTAGTAAGTGGCCTCACTGAGGTTCAAAACCCAGATCTTGCGGGCTCCAATCCCCATGCTCTTAAAAGTTGGTTGACCTATAGTGAGGGTCCATTTTCCTATAAACTTAACTCGAGCTCACTGGTCATTCCCAAATAAGTATATGTTTAAATAATATCCCATGTGGAAAATATACTTCTGAGCTATATATACCATGTCAAATAAGCTTTTAAGTGCTGGAGCTTTTATCTTATAAGCATTTTAAAGTCATGGTTTCAAATTCTTGGTATTTTTAAAGAAATATTAATAGCTTAAAGGGAAATATTATAATGCTTATATTTTTATTATACTGAGGTTTGGGAGTTATTCTTAGCATAATTATCATTTCACACTTAATATCTGGCTTTTTCTTTGCTTTCTGAACATTAAAACATGAGGGTTTAACATTGAATTACCTGACACTTAAAAATATAGATACTTGTGAATATTTACAGTAATTAAAGAATAAAAAGGAATAGATTTAAATTATTTTTTGAAGTCTGTATTCTATCTTTAGAGGTCATGATAAAAAATATTATCACACTAATCCTTTTTTCAATTATTCCATTTGAAAGACTTTTTTTACAAAAGAATAAATAGATCCTTTGCTTATTGCAGTTGTAATAAATAGGATCTAGGAGTGCCTGGCTGGCTCAGTCTGTAAAGCATGCAGCTCTTGATCTCGGGGTCATGAGTCCAGGCCCCACACTGGGCATAGTGCCTACTTAATTTAAAAAAATAAAATGAAAGAAAGGACCTAGAACAGAAGATTGTGAAAGCAAATTTGTATCCTACTTTCTCAAAAAACAAGACGGTTAAAATCACCTTGGGTTATCATGGTATTTTTATTATGTAGTGGTCCATTGTATGATTTATAATTACGAAGCCAGAGAAGCCACTTTTCAAGCGTAAAATTCATATTTTTCCTATTCATTTTAAAATAGATACTTTTTCACTGTAGTCTGAAGTTGTTGTCCACGTCCTCACTAGAGTACAAAAAGTGAAAGTATTTCTTTCCTATTACATGATTCTTATGTAATTAAACCTAATAGCTATTTCAGCTTAGTAACAATTGCTCAGTTATACCTCATAACATATTTGAAGAAAAATATTCAAACTTAGATTTTCCTATTTTTTATTCTGCATATTTTTTTTAGATATTTATTTATTTTAGAGAGAATGCACATGCACGTGCTAGCAGAGGGGAGGGACAGAGGAAGAAGGAGAGAGAGAACGAATCCTCAAGCAGATTCCCCACTGAGCTGAGCATGGAGCCGTTGAGGGGCTCCATCTCATGACCCTGAGGTCATGACCTGAGCTGAAATCAAGAGTTGTACACTTAACCAACTGAGTCACCCAGGGACCACTTGTATATTCTTTTTCACTGGCTTCTGTAAACAATCTATAAGTAGCCCCTTTTTTTCCTGTTTGCATATACATTCGAACTTTAGGGGTAAGTTTTATTTTGGGATAACAGTGGCAAAGCATGGTTAGCATCAAGTATGACATTATTCAGTGACATAATTTGAGTGTTTTTCTGTTAAAGTTCTATGTGGTATTATTTTGTGATTGTTGGGACTTATCCTTCCTTATAAAGAATACACTAAATACAAGTGTTTGCTTATATAATTTAAAAGGGTGACTAGAAATCATTTGCAAAAAACAGCAGAAACACTTTCTCCAACCCATTCTCCAGCCCATTCTCCTGATGAAAGCTTGGTTCTCCACTTGCCAGGCTCTATAGCCTCCAGTCATACAAAGCCTGCTTTTGGAAAATTCCCTGATTATGGAAGCTACATCTATAGTTGGTATGATGAACCTAATAGTAGCTGATGAAGTTTTTCAGTTTGTCTATTATTGATTTTTGCTTTCTGCCCTAAATATCAATCTCTTAAGTAGCCACAATTAACCTGGGAAAAGAGAGATTAACTCACAGAGCACAATCACCACCCTTGGGCCTGGGGTACCAGTGCAGGGTGCAGTCAGGGCAAGGGTCAGGAAGCCAAGGTCCCCAGGGCTTTCGTGGAGCCCTGCTCTCAAGCGGTGCAGTGCTCAGTGCCCCCTCACCCAGACCCAAGTTTAGACCCACCCTCTGTGATCTTGAAACTAGCTGCCATTTGCATGAGAAACCCAAACACATATGTTGCTCCAAGCATATGCTCTACTGATGACAGATCAACACCACCTTCTTTATGACTTTACTGCATTGTTACCTTTTATTTTTGCCTCGTATGCATGCCTTTAAAATTAAAATAACCAAGTCATGACTTTAATAAGCTTTTTAATTAAATGACTTAATTTGAGATGCTAAGGGTTATACTTTTAAAGCAGTTTTAATTGCATTTCATTATTTCTGGATATTTCATTACCACACAGATCACAGATTGAAACAGAACTGAGTTTGTAGTTAGCACGCAAGAAAATATCTGTGCAAAGCTCCAAACATTACTGATATTCGGCCGTAAAATTCTCTTAGAAGTAGAAATGTTCAAATATTCATGGCTATTAAAAAACTTTTTTATGATGACACAAAAAGTACAGTAAATGGGAGAATATCCTTTTTTGGGAAACCAGGGATCTTGATTATCCAGTTTCACCAAGATAACATATGCAGATATCAAGACAAAGAAATCACTTTTTCTTTGTTCACAGGCTTTGCAAAAATATTGATAATAGTAACTATCAAGTTATTTTTCATTTGGGCAAGTGCTCCAAAAAATAAAAATAACAAAAGCATTACATAGATTTAGACTTTGAGCTCATATCGTATGCAATATTTTGGAACATTACATTTTTGGGGGCACACTGGTGTGTGTTTTCATTCCTTTTACTAAGTCATATGTTATAAATTATCTTCATCCTTTGGGTTATATAAAAGAGTTCTTGGAGCACCTGAGTGGCTCAGTCGGTTAGGCATCTGCCTTCCGCTCAGGTCATGATCCCAGCATCCTGGGATGGAGCCCCACATCGGGCTCCCTGCTCAGCAGGAAGCCTGCTTCTTCCTCTCCTACTCCCCCTGCTTGTGTTCCGTCTCTCGCTGTCTCTTTCTCTGTCAAAAAATAAATAAAAATTTTTTTAAAAAAAGTTCTTGGTTAATACTATCCAGAAAGATATTTGCTCAAAACTACAATTATTGCATTGTTTCTTTTTAAATGTGTTCCCATTGTAAGCCCCAGCCCAAATTTGCCACCTCTATTTACAGATGATTCTTTCTACTAAGTTGTTTGAAATTGCATTATGTCTGCCTTTATTTGAAATAACACACTTCTGCTAGAATAGTGCTATTAACAATATTTTTCCTTTCTTCATAAACTACCAGGCCTTACTTCAGACTCACGATGTAGTGGCACATGAAGTTTACAGCGATGAAGCATTGAGGGTCACACCTCCTCCCACCTCTCCCTATTTAAATGGTGATTCTCCAGAAAGCGCCAACGGAGATATGGATATGGAGAATGTGACCAGAGTCCGCCTGGTCCAGTTCCAAAAGAACACAGATGAGCCCATGGTAAGTCTTCTAGACTCTCAAGTCCCAGCCTGAATTAGGGCTCCCAACTTCAGCCTACAATACTAGGGGGTGGGGAGGGAAGGAGGGCACGAGAGTGTTAAAGCGGCCTGTTTCCAGATCCTCCACCACCTCCCAACCCGCACCAGAACTGTTCCAGCTAAGGCCATGCCTGAGGCCTCCTCCCACCTCTCCTTTCCCAAATGCTCTGCAACTTCACCAAAAAAGGACCTACCTGGTACAGTACTCCAGGAAAAACCTTGGGGGCACAATTTGAAATACTGGCATTGAAAAAGCAAATGTCTAATGATATTGTGAAAAACATCCACTTACAAGATCTGTTGCCTTCAACACAACCAGAGGAAGACTAATTTGGAAGGCATCCCAAGAACTGAGCAATGTGGCTAAAATAACATTCCTTCCATTCACATCTACCTCTTTAATACGAATTCATTTTCTCGGGGTGTAGGAATAGCATCGGAATGGAATTGATGCTGAACCTGCCTCATTGTCACAGAATCCTCATAGATGGGGAAAGGCTCCTTGGTGTTAACCGAGCAAAGTGGGGCATGGGGCAGGAGGGCAGAGTGGAGACCATCCAGGCCAACCAAGCGGCATGTGCAGAAGCCCCCTAGTCAGAAAGGCTCTTCGCGTAGTTTCAGAATGGAAAGAAGGCACCACGGCTGCCGTGTAGGAAACGGTGCCTGGCAGGAATGGGACACACGAGTGTTGAAAGAAAGACATGTTAAGGATTCTGTTCTTTGTCTCAAAGACAGTGGGAGGGTCTTAAAGAGTTTCAAGCAGGGAGAGAAGATCAGATTTGCATTTTCAAAAGACACCCTCCAGAGAATGGATTAGAGGAGAACGAGCGAGGTTGTAGGGAGACCAGTGAGGAGGTTATTGCTTCAGGACCGGGGAGAGCGGATGGGACTGGGAGCTAGAGGTGCAGATACCAAATGGAAAGAAGTGAACAGACTTAACAAAAAAGTAAAATCAATAGCCCTGGATAATAGATCGACGGTGGGGACTGAGGGAGAAACAGTTACAAAGGATGTCCCTTAAGCTTTAGACTTTCACAACCAGATGGACAGTGATGCTACCCATTGAGAGAAAGACTATTGGAAAAGTTCCGTATTTGGGGGAGGAATCCTATCTTTAGGGGGAAGAGGGGGAAAAGGCATTCAAACAACGCATTCATATCTTTCCCTCGGAGCATAGAAGAGGGATATTGGGATATGGCAAAACAAATTCCCTTCTTAACAAAGTTGCCCAGTTGCTTTCCAGATTAAAGGGAGAGCTACAGAGCAGTGATTCTCTGACTGTGATTTCCAGAGAGCCCTCAAGCCTAGATGTTTCCAGTTGTAATTCTCACTGATCTCTGCTCAGCACTTGCAGTAGGCAGGGGGCATGTGAATCACTTCACCCCTTTTTGGTGCCATCCAAACAACCCTCTGGCTTAAGAGCACAGGCAGTAACTGCAGCCTTTGGCTGCCTTGGGCAGATCACTTCAAGTCTGCTCATACTTTGTTTAGCAATTATTGCCAGAAGCATACTTGACTAAATGACTCCCAAGATCCCACCTGGCTCTGAAGGTCTAATATGCATTTATTCATATTATCTATTCATTCACTCATTTAGCAAATGTTTGTTAAGTGCCTACTGTGCGCAAATCACTGTGTTGGATGCCAGTGATGTAGCGACAGGTAAGACACGGCCCCTTCCCAGAGCTCACTTTCCCCAGGGCTGCCGGCATCAAATAAGTAGGCAGTTTAGCACAGTTGCTAAACACGAACAGTTACGGTAGAGCTATAAAGGAGAGAAGGCTATGTCCAAGAGGCAAGAAGTGGTGACGTTCAGCCAAGCAAAATAGACAGGAAAGCTGGAGGGGACCACAAGAAGGAGGCCCAGAAGTGTCCTGTGATCATCATATTCTAAAGCAGCCCAATGACATTTGTGTGATCTTTTCTATGGAGGCTCACTACCTAAACACCATAGACTGAGTAAAAGTGTATCCTTCAGTTACTTTTCTCAGAAAGCATAAAATGGCCCTGAGTCTCCCCTAAAAGTCTCCTTAAAAAAATCCCTTCTCTGTTCTGTCTTTGATCCTACTGAAAGTGTGAGTTCTCCCTTTGACTGGTTGCCATAAAAATGGGAATTATTTGATGTAATATAGATATTTTCCATAATGGAATACAGTTCTCTGTTACATTTAATACAGCTTCATTTGCTTGGTTAGCTGTCTTATTAAAAGCATTATATTACTGTGCAGGATATGCCTATATGATCTCTTTTGCTTTTCAGACCTTCTGTAATGTGTCCAACTATGTTAGATCCACCCTACAAGGGTGATACACTCCCATTTACACCCTTGTTTTCCCATTTGCAACTTCACCTTGAAATTACTCTGTTGATTGAGACTCCCTTAGTTGCAAGTGATGAAGACCGGACTTGAACTAGCTTGGACAATAGAGGAAAGGCTTATGTAAACAAGGAAAGGCCAGGAGTCTACCCCAAGCTGGGGGTAGGTTCATGAGTAGGCACCCATCCCAAGCTGGATCAGTCCCTTCCCTGGAATTTGGGGACTTGGGAACAGAGAGAACATGAGTCAGTTCCTCTCTGCAAAGAAATGTTTGGGGCAGACAAAATAATAAATGTTATTAACTCTAGTCGGTTTGAGGTGAACTTCCCTCTAGTCATAAGAGACCCTGTCTGTCTCATCACTGTTGTCTATTCACTAATGAATAGTCTCATTCATTATGTGCCTAGCAGAGTACCTGCCCACATAACAGGATCGCAGTAACATTGGTTGAATGAATACATTAATTTATTAATTTCAAGGATTGAACCCCCATCATACTGTCATTTCCCTTATGAAATTAGATTAAGTTACACATTAATTTATAGCATTTCTCCAGGAACACCTCTCTTGGTAACCTACGTGCTGATTGAATATACAAGTTGGAAATGAAACTTGAACATTACAGTTGAACATTGGGACTAGAAACATTTTGATATACCAGTTTTTCACATTGCTTGCCTACCACTTCTAAGAACTGCAAAATAGGAACCAAGCAAAGTTACATTTTTGTGGAATTGTGCAGATTCAGAGTCTAAATTATAAAGGTTCAAATATTTTCATGAAGCTTTCCAACACAGTATTATTCTCCAATGAAGAAGATAAGACAGTCCCCCTACCCTTATCTCAAATTCAAGACCGGTTTTCACCAAGGGAACTTGTTAAAAATATAGATTTCTGGGCTCCATTCCAGACCTCCTGAATCTAAATCCAAAGAGTGAGTTTAAAAGACGGTATTATTTAAAAGGTCCCCATGTGATTTGTGGGATCAGCCAGGTGTAGTACAAAAAATATGCTTATGAAAGTTTATCTTAGAGAATAACAGGAAAACAAAAAGTAATCTCTATAGACCAGTAGTCTGGCATTAAATATGTGGAGCTTCTACTTCTGGCCAAGATGGAGTAACAAGGACCAGATTCACCCTCTCACCTGAAATAACCAAAGAAAAACGTAAAAGCGAACAAAATTACATGAAAGAACAATTTTCAAGACATTGGACATCAGGCAACAAAGGAAAATGAACCCTAAGAGACAGGAAGCACACAGGGTAAGCCCTATGATTGCCTGACCTTAGTGACTTGAGAGAGTTTCCAGGCCACAGCACAGGAAGGGGGAGCTGAGGCAGAGCAGGCAGACACCCTGACTTGAGGAGACAGAGCTGAGAACCCGAGGAGACCTAGGCACGTCAAGTGCATTGGACAGAGGACTGAAGAAGAGAGAGCTGTGCAGAGAGAGAACCCCAGAGATCTCTAGAGGGTCCCCCTGAAGTAGTCATCTGAGTTATGATCAGTGCATTTATGAGAGGAAACTACCCAGAGCCAAGGAAAGACCATCCAAAAGGATTAGAGGGAACAGTACCCAATACTCACTGCCCATTAGCCACCAGCTGGCCTGGAAAACAAATTCGTGGGGCACTGCAGAGAGTGCACAGGAAGATCTTGTCTCAGTAAGGAGGAATAATTAGCCCTAGGCTCAGAATTGCTCAAGACTTGCCTAACAGATCATGAAAGCAAGACCCAGAGAATCAAACTAATTGACCCAAGTAAGTGAACTATATCCCAGAACAAAGCCTAAGAATATTTATAGGAATAAAAAACTTCTTGGGACGCCTGGGTGGCTCAGTTGGTTAAGCGACTGCCTTCGGCTCAGGTCATGATCCTGGAGTCCCAGAATCGAGTCCTGCATCAGGCTCCCTGCTCGGTGGGGAGTCTGCTTCTCCCTCTGACCCTCCCCCCTCTCATACTCTCTCTCTATCTCATTCTCTCTCAAATAAATAAAATCTTTTTTTAAAAAAGGAATAAAAAAACATCTAGCATGCAGCAAGATGAAATTCACAATGTCTGGCCTTGAATCAAAGATTGCTAGGCATGTAAAGAAGGGGGGAAATGTGACTGAAAATGTGAATAATCAAAACTGACAAAGATATTAGAATTAGCAGAATGGGATTAATGGCAGATCAGACATTTGAGAAGAAAAGATTAGTGAACTCAAAGATACGGCAATAGAAACGACCCAAAATGAAATACAGAAAAAGAATTTTTGAAAAATGAAAAAAGCAGGGGTGCCTAGGTGGCTCAGTCGGTTAAGCATCTGACTCTTGATTTTAGCTCAGGTCATGATCTCAGGGTCATGAGATCGAGCCCCACATCAGGTTCCATGCTGGTTGTGGAGCCTGCTTAAGATTCTCTCTCTCTCCCTTTGCCCCCCCCCCCCCCGCTTGCATTCGCGTGCTCTCTTTCTCTCTCTCTAAAAAAAAGGAAAAAAGCATCACTGAGCTCTGGGACAACTTCAGGCAGCCTAACATATATGGTTAATTGGATTCTATGAAGGAGAAGAGAGTGAAGAAGAGAGAGAAAGGATATTTGAAGAAATAATGGGTGAAAACATTCCAGACTTAATGAAAGCTATAAATCTTCAGGTGTAAGACCACAGTGAACCCCAAACCCAAGAAACATGAAGAAGAAAACACCAGGGTACATCTTAATCAAATGGTTTAGAAACCATGATAAATAGAAGATCTTAAAAACATAAAGAAATGTTACATACAGAGGAACAAAGATAAGAGTGGCATCAGATTTCTTATCAGAAACAGTACAGTTAAGAAGAACAGTGTCTTTAAAGTACTGAAAGAAAAAACAAAACCTTGAGAGGTTTTGTCTTAGAACTCAAAACCAAGCAAAGGTATGTTTCAAAAACTAAAGGCAAAATAGAAACATTTTCAGACATACCAAAACTTAAAGAATTCAGTAGCCCTACAGTATAAGAAATGTTAAAGGACATCCTGATCATTAAAATATCTTTAAAAGATAATTGGCAATTTAAACAAAAATAACAGCAATGTGTTTGAGGGCTTATTACATGTAAAAGTAAAATGTATAACTGTAGCACAAAGGTCAGGAGAAAGGAAGTAGAACTATACTGTTAAAAGGTTCTTTTTTTTAAGATCTTATTTATTTATTTGACAGAGACACAGCAAGAGAGGGAACACAAGCAGAGGGGGAGTGGGAGAGGGAGAAGCAGGCTTCCCGCAGAGCAGGGAGCCTGATGGCGGAGCTCGATCCCAGGAACCTAGGATCATGACCTGAGCCAAAGGCAGACACTTAACGACTGAGCCACCCAGGCACCCCTGTTAAAAGGTTCTTATACTATATGTGACATTGTATAATATCACTTGAAGGTAGACTCTGATAAGTTAAAGATGTATACCATCAGCCCTGAAGCAACCACTGAAACAACAAAACCGAATTATAGCCCATCAGACAACACAGGAGAGAAAATAGAATAAAAATAAGCTAATCCAAAAGAAGGCAGAAAAAGAGGAAAAAAGGGAACATGGAACAGATGGAACAAAAACAAATAGCAACAAGAGGGGCACCTGGGTGGCTCAGTTGTTAAGCGTCTGCCTTCGGCCCGGGTCATGATCCCAGGATCCTGGGATCAAGCCCCACATTGGGCTCCCTGCTCCACGGGAAGCCTGCTTCTCCCTCTCCCACGCCCCCTGCTTGTGTTCCCTCTCTCACTGTGTCTCTCTCTGTCAAATAAATAAATAAAATCTTAAAAAAAGAAAAAATCAGCTAGAATTTGGTATAAATTTATACCTGACTATGTTAATAATCCTGTGAAATGCAAATAGTCTAAATTCCCCAAATTAAGAAGCAGAGATTGTCAGATGGGGGAGGGGAGCAAACCCAACTATATATTGCCTACAAGAATTGCTTTGTACATAGACAAATAGTTTCAAAGTAAAAGGATGGAAGAAGACGTATTATGGCATTAAACAAAAGGAAGCTGGAGTGGCTATATTAATATCAAGGTATAATTCTCAGACCACATTATGATTAAATTGGAGATGAATAACAGAAAGACCTTGGGAAAATTCCCCAAGCATTTGAAAACTAACACAATTCTAAATAACCTGTGGATCAAAGAAGAAATCAAAAGGGAAATTAAAATATTTTGAAGTGAATGAAAATGAAACAACAACATACCAGGATTTCTGGGATGCTGTGAAAGCAGTACTTAGGGAGAAATGCGTAGCACTAAACACCTATATTAGAAAAGAAATATCTTAAATGACCTCAGTTTCTACCTTAAGAAACTAGAACAAAAAAGAGCACATTAGACCCAAAGTGAGTGAAAGAAAAGAAATAATAAAGATCAAAATGGAAATTAATGAAATAGAATAGAGAAAAAAATCAATAAAACAAGCTTTTTCTTTTGAGAAGGTCAGATTGATCAGGAAAAAAAGAAGACACTAATGACCAGTACCCTGCATAAAAGAGTAACACTACTACAGAATCTACAGACATAAAAAATATAAGGAAATCTTATAAACAACTTTATGCCAAGAAATTCAGCAACTTAGATGAAATGGACAAGTTCCCTGAAGACAGAAGCACACCAAAGCTCACTTAAGGAATACACTGAATTGCCCTATACTATTTAAAAATTGAATTTGGAGGAGTAGGAGACCCAGATTTCATCTGGTCCCAGGAATTCAGCCAGATAGTTATCAAACCATTCTGAACACCTACAAACGCAACAGGAGATCGAAGAAAAGAATAGCAGCAACTCTCTGAACAGAAAAGTGACCACTTTCTGGAAGGTAGGACGTGCGGAGAAGTGAATTCGAGGCAATATTCGGGAGGATAGACTGCGGGGGAGGGGGTCTCCGTCAGCTGCTACCGGCAAGTGATAGAGCAGTGGAGCACAAAATTGGAACTTTTAGAAGTCGGCTCCGCTGAGGGACGTCGCTCCAGTGGCTAAGCAGGGGGTGGAACCCTCGTGGGACAGTGTGGTCTCAGGACCCTTGGGGTCACAGAAAGACCAGGGTTGCCTGAGTGCGGCAGAGCTCCCAGGTATCGGAGCGGGGAAGCCGGCTGCAGAGACAGAGCCAAGGCACGGGCTCTCAGCTCGGGGTTGCCATAAACCGTGATCCGCAGCACAGTCGGGCCACTGCTCCTCCAGCAGGGACCCAACAAGCGGCAGAGCCGGGGAGACTCCCCTTCCTTCCCAGGGAGGAGCGGCGCGGGAACGCACCGCAGGAATCTGCTGGGTTTGGAGACTCCACACAGGGTCAGGTGCCAGAGATGGAAATGCTCGGTCACAGGCCGGGTGGGCACAGTGCAGCCAGAGACCGGGGAGACGGGAGTGATTGACTGCTTTTCTCTGGGGGCACACTGAAGAGTGGGGCCCCAAGTTCTTGGCTCCTCCAGGGAGAAGATTGGGAGGCCGCCATTTTCACTCTCGTCCTCCAAAGCTGTATGAAAAGCTTGTAGGGAACAAAAGTTCCTGAGAGCAAACCCGAGCAGATTACTTACCCCGGATCCGGCAAGGGCGGGGCAATTCCGCCTCCGGCAAAGACATTTGGGAAACACGGCAGCTGGCCCTTCCCCCCAGAAGATCAGCAAGAACAGCCAGCTAAGACCAAGTTTACCGATCAATGAGAACGGCAGAACTCCAGCGCTAGGGGAATACTGCACATAGAATTCATGGCTTTTTTACCATTATTCTTTAGTCTTTCAAAGGTAATTTTTTTAATTTTCTTTTATTTTTCTATTTTTTTTAATTTTTCTTTTTCCCTTTCTCAACCAACATCTATCAATCCCTTCTTTAAAAATCTTCTTTATTTTTCATTTTTAGAGTCATAATCTATCCCTTCATAGTAGTTGACCTTATTTTTGGTATTGTTCTCTATTTAAAATTTTTGGGATACGGTTTCTTCTAACAGATGAAAATATACCCTAAATCTCTAGTGTGTGGCGGCTTTGTTCTAGTTTCCTGCCTGATCATATTCTCTCCCCCCTTTTTTTTTTAATTTTTCTTCTTTCTTTTTTCAACCAACTTTTTATCTTATCAATTCCTTTTATAAAATGTTTTATGATTTTCATCTTTACAGTCATATTCCATCCCCTCATTGTATTTACCCTTATTTTTGTACAATTATAAGTTTTTCTTTCTTTAAAATTTTGGGAGGCAGTTTCTTCTAACAGACCAAAATACACCCAAAATGTAGTGTGTGGCTCTGATCTATTCACCAGCCTGATCATATTCTTTTTCTTTTCTTTCTTTCTTTCCCTTTCTTTTCCCCCCGGTTTTGGGTCTCTTCTGATTTGTTTAGTGTATATTTTTCTGGAGTCATTGTTACCCTTTTAGCATTTTGTATTCTCATTCATCTGTTCTCCTCTGGACAAAATGAGAAGACAGAAAAACACCTCAAAAAAAAAGAACAAGAGGCAGTACTGACTGCCAGGGACCTAATCAGTATGGACATTAGTAAGATGTCGGAACTAGAGTTCAGAATGACGATTATAAAGATACTAGCTGGGCTTGAAAAAAGCATGGAAGACACTAGAGAAACCCTTTCTGGAGAAATAAACTAAAATCTAACCAAATTGAAATCAAAAAGGCTATTAATGAAGTGCAATCAAAAATGGAGGCTCTAACTGCTAGGATAAATGAGGCAGAAGAGAGAATTAGTGATATAGAAGACAAACTGTTGGAGAATAAAGAAGCTGAGAAAAAGAAAGATAAATACTGGATAACAAGGGCAGAATTCGAGAGGTAAGTGATACCGTAAGACGAAACAATATTAGAATAATTGGGATCCCAGAAGAAGAAGAAAGAGAGGTGGGCAGAAGGTATATTGGAGCAAATTATAGCAAAGAATTTCCCTAGTTTGGGAACGGAAAGAGGCATCAAAATCCAGGAGGCACATAGAACCCCCCCCTCAAAATCAATAAAAATAGATCAACACCCCGACATCTAATAGTAAAACTTAAAGTCTCAGAGATAAAGAGAAAATCCTGAAAGCAGCTTGGGACAAAAGGTCTGTAACCTGCAACGGTAGAAACATTAGATTGGCAGCAGACCTCTCCACAGAGACCTGGCAGGCCTGAAAGGACTGGCATGATATAATCAGAGAACTAAACGAGAAAAATATGAGCCAAGAATACTATATCCAACTAGGCTGTCATTGAAAATAGAAGGAAAGATAAAAAGCTTCCAGGACAAACAAAAACTAAAAGAATTTGCAAACGCCAAACCAGCCCTACAAGAAATATTGAAAGGGGTCTTCTAAGCGAAGAGAGAGCCTAAAAGTAACATAGACCAGAAAGGAATAGAGACAATATACAGTAACAGCCACCTTACAAGCAATACAGTGGCACTAAATTCCTATCTTTCAATAGTTACCCTGAATGTAAATGGGCTAAATGCCCCAATCAAAAGACATAAGGTATCAGATTGGATAAAAAAACAAGACCCATCGATATGCTGCCTGCAAGAGACTCATTTTAGACCCAAAGACACCTCCAGATTGAAAGTGAGGGGGTGGAAAACCATTTACCATGCTAATATACATCAAAAGAAAGCTGGGGTGGCAATCCTTATATCACACAAATTAGATTTTAAACCAAAAACTGTAATAAGAGATGAGGAAGGACACTATGTCCTACTTAAAGGGTCTATCCAACAAGAAGATCTAACAGTTGTAAATATCTATGCCCCTAACATGAGAGCAGCCAGTTGCATAAGCCAGTAAATAACAAAATCAAAGAAACACATTGACAACAATACAATAATAGTAGGGGACTTTAACACCCCCCTCACTGAAATGGACAGATCATCTAAGCAAAAGGTCAACAAGGAAATAAAGGCTTTTAATGACACACTGGACCAGATGGACTTCACAGATATGTTCAGAACATTCCATCCCAAAGCAACAGAATACACATTCTTCTCTAGTGCCCATGGGACATTCTCCAGAATAGATCACATCTTAGGTCACAAATCAGGTCTCAACCAGTACCAAAAGATTGGGATCATTCCCTGCATATTTTCGGACCACAGTGCTTTGAAACTAGAACTCAATCACAAGAGGAAAGCGGGAGAGAACTCAAATACGTGGAGGCTGAAGAGCATCCTACTAAAGAATGAATGGGTCAGCCAGAAAATTAAAGACGAATTTTAAAAAAAAATTCATGGAAACAAATGAAAATGAAAACACAACTGTTCACAGTCTTTGGAATGCAGCAAAGGCAGTCCTAAGAGGAAAGTATATAGCACTACAAGCCTTTCTCAAGAAACAAAGGTCTCAAATACACAACCTAACCCTACACCTAAAGGAGCTGGAGAAAGAACAGCAAATAAAGCCTAAACCCAGCAGGAGAAGAGAAATAATAAAGATCAGAGCAGAAATCAATGAAATAGAAACCAAAAAAAAAAAAACAAAACAGATCAACGAAACTAGGAGCTGGTTCTTTGAAAGAAGTAATAAGATTGATAAACCCCTGGCCAGACTTATCAAAAAAGAAAAGAGAAACGATCCAAATAAATAAAATCATGAATGAAAGAGGAGAGATCACAACCAACATCAAAGAAATATAAAGACAAGAACGTATTATGAGCAACTGTATGCCAGCAAATTAGACAGTCTGGAAGAAATGGATGCATTCCTAGAGACGTATAAACTACTAAAACTGAACCAGGAAGAAATAGGAAACCTGAACAGACCCATAACCAGCAAGGAAATTGAAGCAGTAATCAAAAATCTCCCAACAAACAAGAGCCCAGGGCCAGATGGCTTCCCAGGGGAATTCTACCAAATATTTTAAAAAGAATTAATACCTATTCTTCTGAAACTGTTTCAAAAAATAGGAATGGAAGGAAAACTTCCAAACTCATTTTATGAGGCCAGCATTACCTTGATCCCAAAACCAAAGACCCTATCAAAAAGGACAACTACAGACCAATATCCCTGATGAACATGGATGCAAAAATTCTCACCAAAATACTAGCCAGTAGGATCCAACAACACATTAAAAGGATTATTCACCACGACCAAGTGGGATTTATTCCTGGGCTGCAAGTTTGGTTCAACATCCGCAAATCAATCAATGGGATACATGACATTAATAAAAGAAAGGACAAGAACCATATGATCCTCTCAATAAATGCAGAAAAAGCATTTGACAAAGTACAGCATTCTTGATCAAAACTCTTCACAGTGTAGGGAGAGAGGGTACATACCTCAATATCATAAAAGCCATCTATGAAAAACCCACAGCGAATATCATTCTCAATGGGGAAAAACTGAGAGCTTTCCCCCTAAGGTCAGGAACGGGGCAGGGATGTCCACTAGTACCACTGCTATTCAACATAGTATTAGAAGTCCTGGCCACAGCAACCAGACAACACAAAGAAATCAAAGGCATCCAAATTGGCAAAGAAAAAGTCAAATTCTCACTCTTTGCAGATGTTATACTTCATGTGGAAAACCCAAAAGACTCCACCCCAAAACTGCTAGAACTCATACAGGAATTCAGTAAAGTGGCAGGATATAAAATCAATGCACAGAAACCAGTGGCATTCCTATACACCAACAACAAGATGGAGAAATTAAGGAGTCGATCCCATTTACAATTGCACCCAAAACCATAAGATACCTAGGAATAAATCTAACCAAAGAGGCAAAGAATCTATACTCAGAAAACTATAGAATACTCATGAAAGAAATTGAGGAAGACACAAAGAAATGGAAAAACGTTCCATGCTCATGGATTGGAAGAACAAATACTGTGAAAATGTCTGTGCTACCCAAAGCAATCTACACATTCAGTGCAATCCCTATCAAAATACCATCAACTTTTTTTCCACAGAAATGGAAGAAATAATCCTAAAATTTGTATGGGACCAGAAAAGACCCTGAATAGCCAGAGGAATGTTGAAAAAGAAAAGCAAGGCGGGTGGCATCACAATTCCAGACTTCAAAGCTGTCACCATCAAGACAGTATGGTACTGGCACAAAAACAGACACATAGATCAATGGAACAGAATAGAGAGCCCAGAAATGGACCCTCAACTCTATGGTCAACTAATCTTCGACAAAGCAGGAAAGGATGTCCAATGGAAAAAAGACAGTCTCTTGAACAAATGATGTTGGGAAAATTGGACAGCCATATGCAGAAAAATGAAACTGGACCATTTCCTTACACCACTCACAAAAATAGACTCAAAATGGATGAAAGACCTAAATGTGAGACAGGAATCCATCAGAATCCTAGAGGAGAACACAGGCAGCAACCTCTTCGACCTCAGCTGCAGCAACTTCTTCCTAGACACATCGCCAAAGGTAAGGGAAGCAAGGGCAAAAATGAACTATTGGGACTTCATTAAGATAAAAAGCTTTTGCACAGCAAAGGAAACAGTCAAGAAAACCAAAAGACAACCAACAGAATGGGAGAAGATATTTGCAAATGACATATCAGATAAAGGGCTAGTATCCAAAATCTATAAAGAACTTATCAAACTCGGGACGCCTGGGTGGCTCAGTCAGTTAAGCGTCTGCCTTCAGCTCAGGCCATGATCCCAGGGTCCTGGGATCGAGTCCCGTATCGGGCTCCTTGCTCAGCAGGGAGCCTGCTCCTCCCTCTGCCACTCCCCCACTTGTGTGCGCTCTCTCTCTCTCCGACGAATAAATAAATAAAATCTTTAAAAAATAAAAAAAAGAACTTATCAAATTCAACACCCAAAGAACAAATAATCCAATCAAGAAATGAGCAGAAGACATGAACAGATATTTCTGCAAAGAAGACATCCACATGGCCAAGAGACACATGAAAAATTGCTCAACATCACTCGGCATCAGGGAAATCCAAATCAAAACCTCAGTGAAATACTACCTCACACCTGTCAGAATGGCTAAAATTAACAAGTCAGGAAACAACAGATGTTGGCGAGGATGTGGAGAAAGGGGAACCCTCCTGCACTGTTGGTGGGAATGCAAGCTGGTGCAGCCAGTCTGGAAAACGGTATGGAGGTTCCTCAAAAAGTTGAAAATAGAGCTACCCTATGACCCAGCAATTGCATTACTGGGTATTTACCCCAAAGATACAAATGTAGTGATCCGAAGAGGTCTCTGCACCCCAATGTTTATAGCAGCAGTGTCCACAATAGCCAAACTGTGGAAAGAGCCAAGATGTCCATCGACAGATGAATGGATAAAGAAGATGTGATGTATATATATACAATGGAATATGATGCAGCCATAAAAAAAAAAAAAAACGAAAACTTGCCATTTGCAACGACTTGGATGGAACTAAAGGGTATTATGCTAAGCGAAATAAGTCAATCAGAGAAAGACAAGTATCATGATCTCGCTGATATGAGGAATTTCAGAAACAAGACAGGAACATAGGGGAAGGGAGGAAAAAATGAAGCAAAACAAAATCAGAGAGGGAGACAAAGCATAAGACACTCTTAATCTCAGGAAACAGTCTGAGGGTTGTTGGAGTGGTGGGGGTTGGGAGGGATGGGGCGGCTGGGTGATGGACATTGGGGAGGATATGTGCTAGGGTGAGCGCTGTGAATTGTGTAAGACTGATGAATCACAGACCTGTACCTGTGAAACAAATAATACATTATATGTTAAAAAGAAAAAAGAGAGAGAGAAGATAATAGGAAGGGAAAAATGAAGGGGGGGAAATCAGAGGGGAAGACGAACCATGAGAGACTACAGACTCTGAAAAACAAACTGAGGGTTTTAGAGGGAGGGGGGTGGGGACTAGGTTAGCCCAGTGATGGGTATTAAGGAGAACATGGATTGCATGGAGCACTGGGTGTTACATGCAAACAATGAATCATGGAACACTACATCAAAAACTAATGATGTAATGTATGATGACTAACACAACATAATAAAATTTTAAAAAAGAATTTGTAGTTAAAAACCATTCCTCAAAGAAAACTCCCAAGATGACATAACTGGTGAAATCTACCAAACATATAATAAAGAAATAATACCAATTCTACACAAACTTTCCCCAAAACATTGAAAAGGAAGGAATTCTTCTCAACATTATTATTATTATTATTATTATTAGGTGTCTAGCATTTTTACCCTGATGCCAAAACCAGATAAAGACAGTACAAGAAAAGAAAACTACGGACTGGTATCCCTATGAATATAGATGCAAAGACTCAAACAAATCCATATCTTAACAAAAGAAGAATACATCATGACCAAGTGGAGACTAATGCAGGAATACAGCTAACTTCTAATAGCCAAAAGCTAGGGGAAAAATTCAGTCCATGAATGGATAAACAAAATGATATATCCATACAGTGGAATACTCAGCAAGGACAAAGAATGAACCATTGATACATACAACAATGTGATTAAACCTAACAGTGTGAATTTTAAAAAAGCAACAAAAAAGAGTACCTACCAAATGAGGGGCCATAGGGTAGGGGAAGGGGGGTGCAGGGATGGGAGTAGATTACCAATGGGCACAAGGAAGTTTTTAGGGGTGATGGATATTTCATGCTCCTCATTATGGTAATGGTTTCATACATGTATACGTATGTCAAACTTACCAAATTGTACACATTAAGGGGCACTAAGGTGTTGGTCAAATGCCCAACTCTTAATTTCAGCTCAGGTCATGATCTCCGGGGTCGTGGGCTCAAGCCCTGCATTGGAGTCAGTGTGGAGTCTGCTTGGGATTCTCTCTCCCTTTCTTCTGCCGCTCCTGCTTGTGTTCTCTCTCTCTCTCTAAAAATAAATCTTTTTTAAAAAAAAACACAATATAGAATGTATGTATTACTATTATTATAGCAATCAAAATACCAAAAATAACATTTTTGTCATGGCATGGTGGAGTAACAGATGGTTTTCCTCCTTCGTTTTCTATATTTTCTTGAATGTTTTCCTAACTTTTGTAAATAAAATTATCTACAGTGAAATCACAAACATAAAAGGGAATAGTAATTCTATTTTACTTAACTTTTTACAGGGAATCACTTTAAAAATGAATGAGCTAAATCACTGTATTGTTGCAAGAATTATGCACGGGGGCATGATTCACAGGCAAGGTAAGTTTCATATGTGATTCTTTCCCTCCTTAACTGTTCCTGTAGCCTAGTGGAGAAAGTATTTTTTATGATCCTTGTAAACAATCTTTAATCTGTGGTCCACATAAATGACCTATTTAAATTATCTGTCTTTGGTTTTAATCACTGTTGGTCTCCATTTGTTCATATTCATCTGTACATGCTCCAGCCTGTGGCTAAGGGAGGGGAGGGTATATTACAGTTCTGTTACTGGAACATCTCTGAATTACTGTTTGGATCCTGACTTACGAAAGACCATGGGGGATAAAGCAAAGTATCATACCTGGCCCCCGGATATATGGAAGGCATCTATTCTGGGACATACATACATACATATGTACATTCATTCATGGATAGAGATATATAATGACAGTTCATGAATTTCTCACTCAGGAATGAGATATACTCTTTGTAAATTAGGAAATTAGAGTTTGATAAATAATATAAAAATTAAACAGTAAAATAAGAGCTATCTAATCTGGATTAAGTTTTTAATACCTACTACAGTTATTGCAGTCATTCTGAGAAGGGACTTCACTAAGGCCTGAAGTAAACAAAGAATGAGTTTTTGAGAAAGGGGAACTTTAATTAACTCTCAGGTGGGCAAGATTTACACATGCAGGCGTAGCCTCCTCTTTGAAAGGGCTGAGTTATAGGTGCTAGTGTTTACAGGCTGATCCAAGAAATGATTCTCCTGTCCGAAAATTAGGCTTCCTTTCTTTCAGATCAGGGTTTTGGGCGGGGGGGTTGTTCTTTTTTTTTTTTTTTTTTCCTTAGCACCCTCTTTACTTTTTCCTTAACCCCAGAGAGCAAGAAGTAAGGAATGGACACAGATGATGTCCAGCATCACTGCTGCCTTCAGGGGAATCTTTATAGGCTGCAGGAGTAGACAGCGCTCACATGGGAGAATTGGTTTTAGACTCCAGGATGAATTTTCTGTTTCTTATTTTAATAATATGCTATAAATTCAGTGAAGTCACAACATCGTTTCTGTAATCTCTTTTTCTTATATTACTGTGTGACTAGGACCTGCCATCTCTGATAGAAGTGGTGTAGTGGACCTCCTCCTCCTAGTCTTGTTTTTGAAAGGTAGCTTTCCCATGATTCCCCACGAAGAATACCATTTACTGTAGAATTTTAGTGAGACGCCTTTTATTAGGGTTGAGGAAGTTCTCTTATATTCTTAGTTGCTGAGCCTTTTAATTATGATTGAGTTTTGAATCTTACCAAATGCTCTTCATCTGCTGAGATGATCATTTGGGGTTTTTTTCCTTTTATCTATTAATGTAATGAATGACTTTTGAAGATTTCCTAATGATAAACCCCTTCTGCATGTCTCAGATAAACCCAGCTTACTCATTGTGTGTGGTTTTTTGGTTGTTTTGTTTTGTTTTGTTTTTTTGTATGTACTGCTGGATTCTGTGTGCTAATATTTTGTTTAGAGTTTTTGTATTTGTAATTATGGGTGAGACTGGCCAGTAGTTAATTTTCCTGTCTTGTCTTTCTCTACTGGATTTTAGTTTCAAAGTTACATTGCCTCATAAAATGATGTGGAGAGCCTTCTCCCTTCATGAGTTCTCTGAAAGACTTTGTAGAATATTGGAATGATTCATACCTTTAAAGTTTAGTAGAACTTGCCTATAACACTGTCAAGGCCTGATGTTTTGGTTTTGATTTTGGGTTTTTTTGAAAAGACTTTTTTTTTTTTTTTTTAAGGAAGCTCTAGACCCACTGTGGGGCTTGAACGCATGACCCTGAGATCAAAAGTTGTATGCTCTACCAACTGAGCCAGCCAGGCACCCCAGGAAAGACTCTTTTTTTAACTGCTTCAATTTCTTTAACATTCATAAGGTTATTCAGGCTTTCTATATCTTGAGTAAATTTGGCAAATTACATTTTCCTTAAAAAACTTAAGTCCTAAAAAATTATTGTAGTAAGCTTCTGCATAGTGTTCTCTTACCTTTTTATTCCCTGCCATCTCTATAATTATGTCCCCTTGTTCATTCTTAAAATTGTTTATCCATGCCTTGTCTTTTTTCTTTTAATCAACTTTGCCAGGGGTTTGTTCAAAAACCCACTTTGGGTTCTCTTAATTCTCTCCGTTGTATGTTTGTTTTCTATTTCATTGTTTTGTGACCTGATTTCTATTATCTCTTTCATTCTACTTCCTATTGGTTTTATCTAACTTTCTTAATTAGACACTTAGTGCATTTATCCCAGTCTTTTTTTTTCTAATATAATGCATCTGAGTCTAAACTCTACCCTAAGTACTCATTTATCTATATCCCACCAGTTTTATTATAAAGCATCTTTATTGTAATTCAGTTCTAAGTACTCTTAAATTCCTATTATGGTATCTTTCATTGACCCACATTTATTTAGAAGTGTTTTTTACATACCACATCTAAGAAGATTTTCTTTGTATCTTTTTATAATTTACTTCTAACTTAATTGCACTGTGGTCAGAGTATGGTCTGTATGCTACAATTTCTTTGAGGTTTGTTGAGACTTGCTTGATGGCATAGGACTTTAATCGGTTTTTTAAATAATCCATGTGTACTTAAGAAGAATGTTTATTCTTTAACTGTTGCATGGAGAGTTCTCTATATGATGATTGGCTTGGGGTTAATTTTTTTGTTCACATCTTCTGTATCTTGACTAATATTTTTGTCTGTCTCACCTATCGGTAATTGCTGAAATATCTCACTATCATAGTAGAGTTTTTCAATTTCTATCTATAGATCTCTCCATTTTGGCTTTATATATTTGAAGCTGTCTAATTAGGTGCCTAGAAATACCTGGTCACCATTTCTATCCTTACTGATACTTTCTATTTAAAACCTATTTATCTAATATTAACATACTTATCCCAACTTTATTTTAGTATCTGCCAGCATGTCTTCTTCCATCCTTTTATTTCCAACCATTCTGTGCTTGTATGCATCAGAATTTTTTAAGCTGAGTTTTTCATTTTTTAATGCACTCTGATGATCACTGTCTTTTAATGGACAAGGTTAGTCCATTAATATTTATTGTGATGATTTCTGTCATCTTTTTAATTTATATTCCATTTTTTTATTGATTTTCTTGTTCATTTTTTTGTTCCATTTTTTTCCCCTGGTAGTCTAGAATTTCAGCACTCTATTTCTGTTTTTAGGTGGTTACCTTGAAATTTTATCCTGCATATTTAACATTATGTATACTAAAGTGAAACAGTATCTTAACCCCACTCCCAAAGAATACAAAGACATTGGAACACTAAATCTGATCACACTCCTGACTTACATATTATTCTTGCCCAGTATTTGAGTTCTGTCCTGTTCTAAATTCACAAATTTGAAATTACTATTAAAATATGACCATTTTTGTTTGGATTTACATAAATGTTTATGATTTTATTTACTCACCATTCCTTCTATCTTATTTCTAGTATAGTTAACATACAAGTGTTTGGTATATTAGTTTCAGGTATAAACTCACTATTCCTTCTTAAATCTCAGACGATCCTTTGGGGAGTATTTTCCTTCTTCCTAAAGTACATCCTTAGAAGTTCCTTTAGTGCTAGTCTCCTGCTAATAAACTCTCAGGTGGTATTTATCTGTAAGTATTTTATTTCAGCCTCAATCTTGAAGATTATTTTTGCTGAGAGCACAATTTTAGGCTAATGGTTACCATTCTGTTGTATTTTGGCATCCATTGTTTGACATTGGGAAGCCTGATGTCACTACAATTGTCCTTGCTTTGTAGGTGATCTCTCCTTTCTCTCTGGTTGTTTTAAGAACTTTGTCTTTAGCGGGGGGGGGAAGATCTTTGTCTTTAGATGTTCTATAGTTTTACTACCTTCCAGCATGGCTTTCTCTTTATTTATCCTGTTTAGGATACATTATTCTTCCTGGATTGCATAAACATGTTTCCATCAGTTCAGTAAAGTTTACAACCATTATTTCCTCAAATATTGCCTCTTCTGCATTCTCCATATTCTCTCCTTCTGAACTCCACTAGACGTGTGTTAGATATTCCCTCTGTATCTCTTAATTTTTTTCCTATTTTTCTTTATTTCTTATTTCCTATTTTCCCTCATTCCTCTGGCCTGCATTCTAGGTAATTTATTTAGTTGTATCTTCCAGTTCGCTGAAACTCTCTTCAGCCATATCTGAATTCCTGTTCAACTCATCCATTCACTGGTTTATATCACCAGTTATATTTTTCTTTTCTAGAAGTACTAGTCACTTGTTCTTACTTTTATTTTCAAATCTATCTGTTCACATCTGATAGTCTCTTGTTGCATTCTCATCCTTGCAATTAGGCCCTTTTTTTTCCTAATATTTAATATGTAGCTTTTTTATATTCTGTATCATATCATTCTAGTATCTGTCCTCCTTGACGATTTAAATTTTTTTTTTTCTGTTTCTGATGACTCACATAGTAGTTTGCCTTATTCTATGTTTGGTGACCTTTGATTGTGAGCTTTTGTTTGTCCTAATTAGTGGAAGTCCTGTAGGCCTAAACTGGGTACACTTTCCTCCAGAGAGAGTTTGTTGCCTCTTCTACTAGTTTCCGTGGAGTGCCACCAATATGGATCTTGCCTCCCTCCAGATTCCTGGGGTCAACTTCTGTCCCTTGCTGTTGGCCCAAGGCTCAGAATCCAGCTAGCAGGCAATGCTACTGTGGCATCTACCCTTTCCACTGTTTCATTCCACCCTTAGTTTGCCACCACTCTGGAGCCAGCTCACGGGTTTTCGTGTGGAGTGGATGGTAGGGATGGAAGTAGGAAGTGCTCTTAGAATTCGTCCTCCTTTTGTGAGACCAGTAACACTTCAAGAGGTGTACCCTAGGTGAGATACAGTTGTGAGAACGTCTTCCAGTGACTGACCAGCCACACTGGAAGCAAAAGTCCCCAGACTTTTATTTTATTATGTTAATTTTCAAACATGAGTAGAGAGAATAGTGCAGTGAGTTCAAGTAGAGAAAAGTGGAAAGAAGAGTGACGCAATCACTCGCGTACCCATTACCCACTAGAGTCACTGTTAATTCATGGCCACACCAGTGTCATCTGTACCTTCCCCTACTGTCCACCCCCATGGATTATTTTGAAGTAAATCTCAGGGGTCTTATTTTCTTTATGTGCATTTTAGTATGTACCTCTAAAAGATGCTGTGAGCTTTTCGTAACAATGTCCAGCCAGTATGTAAACATATGCACAGTTTATAAATAAGGAAGTAAAATTTCACATAACTCTATTTAAGCATCGGTTCTTGGTCACTCTTTCCAATTGAAGTATTAGAGGACCCTGAAATGCCTACCAAATTATTATAAAAGGACTGTGTTTGGTCTAATGTACGTTTAGTGTTATACAGGTATTATCACAATTCTCTGTATCACATTTGGTAGATAATCGTGATGAGAATAGTAGAAAATGATAACAGACGCTTCAGTGGTACTTTACTATGTGCCATGAACACTTCTGATTCTTCTATGTGTATTAAACTAACTTAATCCTCAAGGCAAACATATGAAATAGGTACTATTTTTATCTCCATTTTGTAAATGTTGAAAACTGAGACATGGAACGTTTTGGTAACCTACCCATGATCTTAAAGCTGGTAAGGGATGTAGCTGAAATTTGCCCCCAGACAATCTAGATCTAGAAACTGTCATTTTAAACCATGATACACAGTGCCTCTCTCAGAGAAATAAGCAGATTTCTGCAGCCATCTTTCGAAAGTGTGTCTTCCGTAAGTAGATATATCTGTTTTGGTGAGTTTACCACATGAGCCAAATCTGTACCTGTTTCTGAAACACTGGACTTCAATCGTTAGCTTAATTTTTTTAATTACTTACATTGCTGCCTTTGGATTTTGTTATAAATGATACATATATCAATTCGTGTTTATAATTGTGTCATTTCTTTAGGCACACTTCATGTTGGTGATGAGATTCGAGAAATTAATGGCATCAGTGTGGCTAACCAAACAGTGGAACAGCTGCAGAAAATGCTTGTGAGTACATGCAGGTTTCTCTGTCTTTGTTCCAAGACTGACTTTCAGTTTGTTAGCTTGTTTTTTAATGCACGAATAAGCGGTATTCTTTTGTAATTAGAGTATTTCTGATCCCACCATTGGTGTGGACTTGAATTTCTACAACATTCATAAGAAGTGACAACTGGGAAACTGTTTACGTGCAACAGAGCTTGGAAACCTCTTGCCCATCGAGCAGCGTGGGCCTCGACGCTCTCCTTTCCTCCTTGATCTCCTGTTTCTTACTGAGCAAATGTGTGAAGATAACCTTTCCAGTTGTGCGTATATGTGAACTAGTCTCTCACCGACCTCCATCCTGCTGACATCAGCAACGTCAGGAGCCGTATTCCTGTTTAGCTGAGTCATAGCCAGGTGCATTGGATCTCTCTGCAGCACAGAGGGAAGGAAAGACAGAGTAGACCCAGCTGTTTTTGACCATACATATCCAAAATCTGTGTTCACAATTGGCCTTGCATTAAAAAAGCAGGCTGGCAGCCCCTGGCCTGTGCTCACTGCCGTCCGGAGCAGAGGCAGATGTCTGGGACCTCTGGTCCTGGGCCGTCTTCCTGCTACAACGCAGCGGGCTCCCAAGCCATGGCTATCTCTTAGGTGTGAAATAAGCACACAGACTCATGACAGCAAAAACCGTGAGGCCAACGTTATGAAAGAAAAAGCAAATTGAACGGAGTACACCATCACCACGGAGCAGACCAAATATCATTTTCGTGTAATTACTTATTCTGTTGTCTGGCTCAATCCATGCTCATTTTTGAAAGGCACTTAGAGGTTTCTGCATGTGTGTCTATAAAAAGGGAACCGCCGGAAGTCTGTTCCACTGCTGCTGCGCAAACCAGGCAATCGGCCTTGACTTTGCAGGGTTTCTCCCGAGAACAGTGTCTATTCCTGTGAGCAGCCCCTACCTTCTATGTCCATTTCATTTTAGGCCCCTGCATGCTCAGCTGGCTTGCATTAATTACCACACACACACACACACGCACACATTTCGGGTGGTTTCTCACATGTCTTTGTGTGCAACATTTGTGTGTTAAGAGAGCTCTCCTTTCTTCTGCCTCCAGCGGGAAATGCGGGGGAGTATCACCTTCAAGATCGTGCCAAGTTACCGCACTCAGTCATCATCCTGTGAGGTAATGGCTCTTGCGCAACCCCCGCCACCCCTGTCTCCTCTGGGTTCTTAACTAACTGTCTGCTGATGGCTGAATGTTTTGGCTTTCTGGGAAGTTGTTTCTGCCTGTGCTGTTGATCACTGCACACCAATTTTACAACAAAGATAACGGAACAGAGTAGGTTCCATTCACCTACTCAGCCCTGCTTCCATGGGGATCTCCTCAGCACTTTAACTGTCTGCAGGCTGGGATCGCAGCAAAATCTAGAGGGGCTCCAAGTAATGACAGAAGGCTTAGTAAGAACAAATAGCATCTCTGAGGAAAAAAAGAAAGATAATTGCAATAATATTTCCAGGAAGTACATTCACTTCCCTTATTAAGAAATCACACAGATAGTTCTTCTTTCCAAGAATTTGAGAAGTGATCTGTTAAGATCGGGGTGTTTAAAAAAAAAAAAAAAACAAAACTGTGAGAAGTCCCTGGACAGATGTTAAGTCTGTGAGGAGTTGATAACTGACTTTCCGAGAGTAGAAGTTTTTGCAACCTTCTGTGAAATCGTTTCAATTTGGAACACTATGTGATTGATAAGTAAGTTTTCTAGGGTAATACAACCCCAAAGTTTCTTTCTAACGGTTGGTATATCCTATAGAAATTGTAGCTCTCCACCCTGTATTATTCAGTTTCATGTCAGTCATTAAATGAGATTCCAAAATCTATTCTTTTTATATCTGGAAATACAGACTGGCATGAAGGGTCTGTCATCCTTCAGTCATTGCACATTCAGCTTGAGCTTAATTATTTGAAGCTTGTTCTTTTCGTGTGCATCTTCCAAGTCTGTGTACATCAGTGTGAAGTACACACCTCCTACAGTTAATTTTCAAGACTGACAAATAACTTATTGGAACTTATCTAGAAAATTGAATTTGTACTCTGGAGAAGTCGAGGGAGAAATTACGATGCCTCTTCCAGGCCCCAGGAATGCTGTAGATCTCAGAAGCAAACTCAAGAGGCTTTATGTTTTGTTCTCTAAACCTATCGAAGATATGTCTAAGAATTTGTAGTTTGGTCAAGGATATTTTTTAGTGCACCATGGCAGTTGGGGTTTCCGTTCTATCAGGTTTTGAGCTCCTCTTGGTGGCTTTCTCTGGAACTTCAATTAATAACTGTATTTCAAAAGAAAATGCAGAGCTACTTCTGCTCCAGGAGTCACAGTTTTGAAATTTGTAACCTAGAACACAAACCTTCCGGGGAAGAGGGAATGTCACATACACGCCTCTCATGTGAAACGTTCTAATATTCTAAAATCATAGGTGGTCTTCATACCATTTCTCAGCATTGAGGACATTTAGTGAATACGATTGATCTGTGTCTTTTTAGCTAACTAACTAGGGGATATTGTTAGTTATTAATATACAAGTTTCTCTTGTGTTTTTTAAGTGGTGGAACTAGTTTTACGGTGGGACCAGTATTACACATGTAAATTCTGCACTTGAGTCAGAAGAGCCCTCCCCCTTGCCTTCTTTATCTCTGAAGAGTAGAAAAAATGATACTCCCCTCCTCCCTACCCCCAACCTGTTTGACCCTCCCGTGTTCTGGCAGAATTCAAGCCTGTGGTTGGACTCTTCCCAGCTAGGGCAGTACTTCCCAAAGAAGGGCTCGCTGGCCACCCATATCAGCATCCCCCGGGCAAGAGAGGGGAGACCCCTGCCCTCACGCTGGCTGTGCTGACTTGAGTCTCTGGGGTTGGCACCTAGAAACCAATCTGCTCATGAGCATTTGAGAATGCTTGTCTAAGGAAGCCTATTATTCAAAAAGCTAACAAGCTCCAGAAGTTTTCTGTCTGTCTTCTAGCAAAAACAAGTGTCTTTTGAGCAGACATGTACACTTCAAAGGTTTCAAAGAACTCCACTAAACCAGAAATGCTACAGTGCATATTTTCTTCCTCTCCTCGTGCTCATCATTAAAGCTGATTTGGACAATAAGGGAATGGAGCCCAGAAAGGATTGCAGGTGCCTCACACAGTCTAGAGAGTGTGACCGAGGACCACGGATCTAGGGAGAGTGGCTGTGCCTCCTGGGACCTTTGCCAGAAGTGTAATATTTTTAGAGGCTCAAGGTTATTGTTTTAATCAGTCTCCTAAAATGATCTAAAGAATAAAGGTTTCTTCTCTGGTGGATGTCTATCTTTTACCCTCATTAGTAATACTTGTCCTGGAAAGACTCCAAGGTGATTACAACCTGAGAAGTCTTTTTCTTCTTCTTTTTTTTTTTTTTTTAGATTTGTTTCACTTCAAATGAGTCATTCAGTAATTTGTGACACTGAGGTACCTAAAAACTATTAAGTACTTTTCAAACCTAATTTTGAATAAAAAAATTAGGCAGCTGGGATCTTCAGCACAAGAAGTGTTTAGTAATATTTATCATTTTACAGTCCTCAATAGGATTTTAATATCAATTCCCTCTTCTGGGTCTCACTTAAAATCAGCCAAGGTTATAGAGTGCTGGAGACAGGACAGAAATTCTCATGAATGACACTATCATTGCGTACAATAGGTGAACCCTCCAACTGCAAACATTTTTTCATACTTCCGTGAAATCATGCAAGTAAGTCAGTGTAGGGCCTTTGCAGCGAAACCAAACCCCAGAGGAAACGGTTGTCAGATTGTGGTTGGAACTGTTGATGTGAATATCTCTGTCTGTGCCGCTGTGTTCTGTGTTAATGAACCTTGTGTCTTATTTCAGAGAGAGTCCCCCTCCACTTCCAGGCAGTCCCCAGCTAATGGTCATAGCAGCACTAACAATTCTGTTTCGGTAAGAACTCTAGCTCCACACAGCAAAGTGTGGCAATTCTGTTGGGGCCACCCGCCATGAGTGTTCTAGTTACATGTGTTCAGTGCAAATACTGTCTTCTGCCAACATACAAGGCTACTACAGCTACAATGCAGTTTACTCCTGGAAAATCTTTTCAACATTTTCTTCTCGTGAAAAAAAAAAATCCCTTTGATTAGTTAAATTGGAAGAACTGGCGTTCGAGATCGCTTTGGTCACGCTCAAAATATTTCCGTGTCACCCCACTTAGCATCTCTGACTTGGCTCAGACTTAATGCAAAGGATATATGAAGTGACAATTTGTTGAAATTTCTAAATTTTTTTTTTAATTGGAGAAAGATGAAGAAACAGAAGGATTTTGCAGAGTAGGCATCTGGGTATTCTCGGGCTTTGTAGTTGTCTATTCTGAGTGATATCAGCAACCTGTTGTAGTTTCCGCTATCTACGTTATGAATTGGTGTGCCCTCTGTTATTGTGGTCCGTGCACATATTTTTGTGAATTATAAGCCTTGCCTGGATATGAAAAGCAAAAGGAACTGGCTTCCAACTGCACTTAAGCCACGCTGTTATCACATCTTTAACACAAAGTACTCGATATTTTGACTTGAACTTGGAATTTTACCACTTTTTTTTCAGAACTATTCATTTTGGAATATGAAAAAAATTGTTTTTCATTTACTTAAATGGAAGCACTTAAGGTGCAAGCGTCTGATCTTTTGGGGTAACAAAATCTTAAGTTGCTGATATTGCTGTTGAAACGTACTGCGAGTTTCACTAAATGCAGCAGTATCGCTCGTTTGCTATCCACGTGCCCTTTAAAAACACATCAACTACCTTTAATCAGATAAAATTGTCAGTAATTTAGAGATCATCTCGAATGGAATGATATCAGTAAGAGAAATTATGGAGGAAAATTTCCTAACGACCTTTGTTTTTAACTTCCAAATAGGCTACCAAAGGAATTCGTTTATAATAGTTTAACATGTAATACTTTGAAGATGGTGAAAATCCATATAGCCATTGAATTTCTCAAAACTGAAATGACTGCAGTGACTAAGTTAAAAAGGGCTCTTTTTTGGGGGGTTTTGTTTTTGTTTCTGATAGGGCCGTTTCACTCACAGTGGCTTTTGTGTTGAAGATGCTGAGTTGTTTCTTAAGAACACATTTTCTCTCTTGCTTAAACTTACCTGCTTTCCTCAGCTTGCTGCTAAATGGCCTGGGTTTGATTTTTTTCAATAACTCAACATTTCTGAGAAATGGAATAATGTATATGATCTCTTTACAACTGAAATCTAGCTCATTTTTTAACCATATTGTAACAGAACACACAAATTACCTTGTACTCTCGAAAAGTAAATGAAAATTTTTCTCCTGGGTTGGCTTTATTCTACAGGACTTGCCATCAACTACCCAACCAAAAGGACGACAGGTGAATAGATATCCTCTATAGAAACTTCTCTAAACTGAGCTGCTAATAGCCAATCCTTTATTAACCCTTTCCATCCCATAATGTCTGCATTTTGGACCATAACATTTAAGCATTGAGAGCTTGTACCATTTCATTTTAACACATTACACATGACTAATTTTCTATAAGGATTTTTTTCCTCACATCTTTGTAGCTGTGATGGTTATTGTAATTTCAACCTGATAAACTTGTGCTGATGGTTTAAGAATTCAGCCTTCGGGGGGGTCTTATGGGCCTGCCTGTGGAGTTGGGGGAAAAAATTGTGAAAGGTTGCAAAACTCCTATAATTCTAAGAATAACTAAAATGTATGTGCTGATGACTATGTTTAAGCAGTAATTTTCTGAAATTTTCAAGGCTTTTTCTTAATTTGTATTTGCATGTGGATATCTAAAAGCCCTTTACAATGAAAACTCAGAACATCCTGGCTTTGCATCCCAATGTTCCTCTGTTGGGTCACCCGGGGAAAGTGACGTGCTGCCTGCCACCAGCAAGCAGCTTCCAGTTTGCCAAGCACTTTAAGAGTATTCATTTCAGGTGCAAAGGCAGAGATAGGTTAATTTTACAGGCTGGATTTCTGACAAAACTTGAACAGAATAATCATGCACTAATTCCAAAGCCTTCAGGTTGGTTTTACAGTGACTGAAACATTAATACTCAAATTTAATTTCAAGAGGTAGAATTTTTATGGGGAATTTTCATGGAATTTGGTGTCCAAAGATAATCCGATTTGGGGTTCACGTGTGCGTAAATTGGCACCTGAGAGAATTCACCCATAGTTTATTCTTAAGACTGCATAAGTGATGCAACGTTAGATATCTAGCACCTTATTTTAAAGCATTTGGAAACACAGTGATTCATAAAATGCTGCCATATGATAACCCCTTATGTGCTCATCTGTTTCCTTTTATAATATTTACTAATTACATTGACATATCCTAAAACTCAGAGCCTTGAACTCTGCATATCTTGAAGCTCTGTGCTGCTTTCACGTGGCAAAGCTAGGATTCAAAGTCATTTTTCTTCTCTAGGAAGAGTAAAATACAGATACAAAGCCGAAATCCTTCTTTAAAAACCTAATAACACGATTGATTTTTTTAAATGCTTTAAAAACTGTGTACATTATATTTAAGTTTATCAGCAGTGTGTAGCCACACACGGCTGTCTTGTAGGCATTTTACAGCAAGAGACCGACACAGAGTGCTTGCTGCTTTTGTATCACGTGCTGCTTTGGGGTTAAAGCCTACCCTAAGTGTTTGTGTATATGGTGTAAAGGCTGCCACGTGATCATGACAACGTGCCCATAACGTCAGCTAAATATATGCAGACTTAAAAATGCTAAGCATACCTCTCTGTAATTAGAGACCTAGTCTGTTACAGTAAAAGCAAATGCTAAGTCTTGATCTTTATTAAACAAGTATCAGCAGCGTTCCCTCCAAGTAACAGCAGAGGCTTGAGCCTGCACCCTTCAGAGGTCGTCCATCGTTTCTAGTGGTAGCAGTTCTGTGCCCTATCTCCATGCATCATTTGGCTTCACCATCTAATGTCCTGTTCGTATTGTAAGTGTTGGTGTGTGGTTATTACGTTAGAGCTGTTTGCTTTCACATCGCCAAGGCAGCCCTTCTTACAGACTCCTGTTTTATAGATCTATGTAAGAGCACAATTTGAATATGATCCAGCCAAGGATGACCTCATCCCCTGCAAAGAAGCTGGCATTCGATTCAGAGTTGGTGACATTATCCAGATTATTAGTAAGGACGATCACAACTGGTGGCAGGGTAAACTGGAAAACTCCAAAAATGGAACCGCAGGTCTCATTCCTTCTCCTGAACTTCAGGAATGGTATGTTTTTGTTGTTCCGTTTTGTTTTACAATAAAAACAAAGCCCTGACCATCTGTTTGTCAACCTTCTATTGTGTAAAACCTGTTTGCTCTGCTAGCCAAAGTTCAGATTAGTCATCCAAGAACTCTAAATCCTCAGCATCTAGCAAGTTCCTGCTTAGAGTCAGGTCTTGGTTTTACATAAAAGGAGAGGAAGGTCTAGAGGGAGGTTGAGTGGCTAGCCCTCAGGTCACAGGTCACGGTCACCTCCTGGTCCCTTAGCACAGCCCCCCACTCCCACATGCTGCTTCAATCCTTTTAGAACTGCGTTTTGTTTTGTTTTAAAGATTTTATTTATTTGAGATAGCTCGTGCTCGCGCGCGGGTGGGGGCGGGGGCGGGGGGGGTGGAGGGAGAGGGAGAAGCAGAGGGAGCCTGCCCCCCCCCACCCGGGGCTCGATCCCAGGGTCCTGGGATCATGACCTGAGCTGAAGGCAGACACTTAACAAACTGAGCCACCCAGGCATCCCTGTTTTGTTTGTTTTAAAACAAACCCTCTCCTTGCCCCTCCGCATGCTCCCTCGGTGCTCATTCCAACCCCCCACCCCCCATCAGCAGCAGGGAAAACCTCAGGCTATGATTCAAGGTCATTCAGGGTATTTGAAGGTAAAATGGGTTTCCCCGTTAGGAGAAAAAGGCAGCCAGAAGCTTCATTCTTTACCTTGCTAAGTCTTTAAAAATGCCTATTTTGGGGTGCCTGGGTGGCTCAGTTGGTTAAGCGACTGCCTTTGGCTCAGGTCATGATCCTGGAGTCCTGGGATCGAGTCCCGCATCGGGCTCCCTGCTCAGCAGGGAGTCTGCTTCTCCCTCTGACGCTCCCCCTTCTCATGTGCTCTCTCTTTCTCACTCTCTCTCTCAAATAAATAAAATCTTTAAAAAAAATGCCTATTTTGTTAGAAAGTTCAAGCAGTGGAAACAGGTTAAAGTCAGAGAGCTTTTTGACACCATTTTTAAGTGTGAGAAAAGGAGTCCCAGATTACTGTATATTTTAGTAAAATCTATTTCTGCCATTGTTACTATTTGCTAACTTGAACTGTGTTTTGAAAGATGCTGGTGATTTTGCATTCGTCTGTACTTTAGCAATATATGAGAAATCTAGCAAAGAGAGGACTTTATATCTGAGTTTTGTTTCATGCGACCAAAAAAGCAACCAGTAGGCATTGGGGCAGTTCGTACCCAAATATTTGAAGCTAGCTAAGAGACCCCAGAGGCCCCGAGTCCGCAGATGTTGAGAATTGTTTTCTCCTTTTTCTCACTAGTTACAGGGATTTCTCAGTTAATTTCCTTTGCGTGATTGCCTCCGTCACTATCACATGTTTCCAAAACTATTCTTACATTTAGACTATCGGAGCGGGTAAAAACTTCAGATGGCATCATTTTCCATGGGGACTTGCAGGCCCCGCCAGAGGAAGTGGCAGGCAGCCTTCCATCTGGCCCTGCCTTGCAGCCCCAACTTCAACGAAGAGTTTAAGCATTAGGACGGACGTGATTTCTGAGTCACTTTCATGATGGATGTTATTATGTCATTAGTGACATTTATGCTTGACAAAATGTGTTCTAACTTGCTGCCATTTTTTAAAAGAATTATGTAGATTCCAGAACTCTTCTCCCTAGTCAGATCATCTGTAGAAATCCTGTTTCACAGACACCTAGAACTCTCGAGTCCTCTGGAAGAATCCTGAGAAATGGCAGTGGGAAAAGCAGATTAGTTCCCTGTCTCCTGTAATGGTGGACTAGGTTATCTAAATCAATTCTCCTGCTGAAAAAAAAAATGAAAATGCTGCAGAAAATGTGTTTTTGAATATTACCTTAAAAGCATTAAGTAGCCAAAAAGGCATCGGGCAACTGAGTGACAGGTTTTTATGTGGAAGCCATTAATCGAGTGATAGAAAGTAGAGCAGCATATTGGCCCATTTTGCCAAGAGGACAAGTCTATTACTGAAAACTTTTCTGCCAGACAACCAAGGTTAAGACCTAAGGCCTGTACAAGCAGGGGGATCTATTAGGAGACCCGTCCCCCATTGTTGGGACCGCAGAGGCTCTGCCCTCAGGTTAAGAGCAAGCAGAGAAGTGTGCCCTTGCTGCCCTTCAACAGCTGGGGACTGGAGAGAAGCCTGCCTTGCCACTGAGCAAAGCCAAAGACACGAATAAAAGGAAAACAAAAGTTTCCCTGAAAAAAATCATGGCCACTGGTCTGCCTTGAGTAGCTCTGTACCCAGATACACATAGCCTGGGACGGTCAGGGGACTTCCAGCCTTACACTTGATTTGAGGCCTCTCCTTTACTAATAGTAGTTCCCTGTGTCTGTTACAAATGAAAAGAAAGTCTCCGAAGGAGAACACTTTATGCTAGGCCTCATCCTAGAGCCCTTCCTAACCCCCCACGTAGACTTTTCCTAGGGCAGCGACCGAGTCAAAAAAAAAAAAAAAACCCACAGGCACAAAAGGAAACAAGGAAGACCTGCCTGACAGACCAAACAGAGACCCTACTGAAATGACAGGCAGCAGAAACAAACCCAATCCCACTTGACGCAAGGTTTTTAAACAACTGTGCGTATATTTTAAAATCAATAATCTTGAAAACTATCTTCAGAGAACAGGGAAACTTTTGAAGAAGAACCAGAAGGAACTGCCAAGAACAAAACATGCAGTAACCAAACCTCAGTGGCTACACACCTATTAGAAAGGCTAAAATTTTTTCAAGTTTTTTTTTATTTGAGAGAGCGAGAATGAGAGAGAGAGTACATGAGAGGGGGGAGGGTTAGAGGGAGAAGCAGGCTTCCCGCTGATCAGGAAGCCCAATGTGGGACTCGATCCCAGGACCCTGGGATCATGACCTGAGCCGAAGGCAGATGCTTAACCAACTGAGCCACCCAGGCGCCCCTTTTTTCAAGTTTTCACCATCAGGGAAACAGATGAAGAAAGGATGGCATATCCATACAGTGGGATGCTATGAAGCAATAAAAAGGAATGAATTGGGGGCACCTGGGTGGCTCAGCAAGTTAAGCATCTGCCTTCAGCTCAGGTCATGATCCCGGGGTCCTGGGATCAAGCCCCGCATCAGGCACCCTGCTCAGCGGGGAGCCTGCTTCTCCCTCTCCCTCTGCTGCTCCCTCTGCTTCTGTGCTCTCTGTCTCTCTCTGTCAAATAAATAAAATATTTAAAAAAAGGAATGAACTATTGACACACACAATATGGATAAAACTCAAAATCATTATGCTAAGTTTCCAGACAAAAAAGAGAGAGAGAACATACTATATGATTCTATTTATATGAAATTCCAGAAAACCAAAACGAATCTATAGTGACATCGGTTGCCTGGGGATCCCAGAGGAGAGAGGGAAGAATGTATACATCCAGCAGAACTGATGAAACTCTACACTTCAAATATGTTCGGTTTATTACGAAAAAAATTCGGTGAAGGTGCAAAAACTGTAGGGAGAGAAAGGGATTCTAGCTGGGATGACGAGGAAGAGGCCCACTGGGGCATGTGCCTTGAGGCCTGAGTCAGACACTGAGGTAGAGGAAGGCATTCCCGGCGGCAAGGAAGAGCAGTGCCGCTGGTGGGCAGCTGAGTTGGTGCATAGAATGTAGGTGGGCATTCAGTGTCGGTGAGAAAGGTTTGCAATAATACTGTCAGCCAGACCCAGAATCTTGGTTCATGGGTGTTTCTACCAAGTGACATTTGTCACACCCTGTCGATGAGAAATCAATTGTTTGGGGACCCAGACGCCTTCCCTTCTTTATCCTTGTTAAACTTCATCGTGCTTGACAAGGCACACCAGTCAAGTCCTTTGATATATTTTGAGTCCCTAAATGTGTCATCCCTCCCTTTGCCTACTAGACCCTCATCCAAGTCAGCAATGAAAATGTTACACGTATTTGAAATTTTCCTCCGGGTTGACCTAAATCCTACCACAGTTTGCCTGCACTTACTGAGCTAAAAGAAACAGCACGCACTTCCTGCGTGGCGGGTGAAGACTGGTTTCATTCCTCTGTCATTGTGTCACATAGAGCCACACCACAAATTTTTACTGGGACCTTTTTACTTTTATTCCCTAAGCTTAAAAACATTAGTTATAAGATACTCTATAGACTGTAACATAAGCTTCACAGGGTCAGGATTTTGTCTCTTTTAACCTGTCAAAAATTTCTCGGTTTTGTTTATGCTCCCGAAGCTCATGTGCCTCACAGAAGCCATAGCTATTGCTACAGCACAGATTGGCTTGTACTGGAAGAATCCCCAAAACAAAGGCTTCATCAGCCTCCTCTGTATGCCGCTTAGGTAATACGCGGACATTGACATTGACGCTGTTGATGAGCATTCACAGCATCGCCCAATAAGTGTCCTTCTCCTAACCAAAAAATAAAGGAATAATAAAAAAAAAAACCCTCAATGAACAAGAGAAAATAAGAGACATGGAGGACAGTCTTTTCGAGAAGAATAAAACAGTTCCCAACTCCTTTCATAATGCCAGCATTACCCTGATACCAAAATTCACAAAAGGCAATTCAAGAAAACTACAGATGTGGCTCCCTCATGAACATAGATGTAGAAGTTCTCAACAAAATCCAGCAATATATAATAAGGATAATACATCTTGACCCAGTGGTGTCTGTACTGGGAATGCACAGCTGGTTCAACATTTGAAAACCAGTCAAGCCAATCCACTGTATTAATGGACTAAAGAAAATCCACATAGTCCTATCAGTAGATGCAGGAAAAGCACTTGGTAAAATTTAACATCCCCTCATGATTAAAACCCTCACAAACTGAATCGAAGGGAACTTCCTTAACCTGATTGAGAGCATCTACCATAAACCTACAGCAGACACTACTGGAAAGGAAAAAAATATTGCAGGTGATGTGTTTCTGTGTATAGGAATTCAAAGGAATCTATAGATAAACCATTAGAATTAATAGGAGAGGTCAGCAAGATGGTTGATACAAAATCAGTATACAAAAAGCAATTTCTATTTACCAGCGAAAAAGAGAAAATAAAAAAAAATTTTAAAGACTTACTCATTTGAGAGAGAGAGCATGTACGTGCACAAGCAGGGGGAGAAGAAGAGGGAGAAGCAGACTCCCTGCTGAGCAGGGAGCCCAATGCAGGGTTCGATCCCAGGACCCTGAGATCATGAGCCAAAATCATGAGGGACGCTCAACTGACCAAGTGACCCAGGTGCCCTGAGAAAATAAAAAATCTTTACATACCATACATAACACCACCTGCATCACCTTAATACTATAAAGTATTCTTGCAAAAAAAAAAATAGAAGTTAAATTTGATCAGACCTCTAGATCTAACTACCTATTTGGAGGAAATGCAAAAGACAGGGATTTACTGAAGACACCACAGGGATGAAATCAGAGAAATCCAGACTTGGAAACTATCGGACAAACAACCAGTTTTTGCAACAAATAATTGCAAGAAGGAAAAGGAGAGAGGGAACCTATAGATTTAAAAGGAATTTAAGAATATTTAAGGAGGGAATGATACAAACTTAGATTTGTGTCAGAATAATTTAGGGTGGATAGGTTGTAAATACAACAAGCCAGGAGTTAAGAAATGCTAGAGCTGGGTTGTAGGTATTTGGGGTTCATTACTCTCTACTCTTGTATATGTTTGAAATTTTCTGAATTACAAAATTTTTTTAAATACCATTTGTATAACCTCTTTTAATCAATAAGCTAGGAGCAAATCTAACAAAAATGTTCAAGACACAGGAAAAATTATAACATTGAGACATTAAAGAATACTTAAACAAATGGAGACATACTGTATTCAGGGACTGGAAGACTCAGTGTTGTAAAGGTGTATATTCCTCCCAGATTGATTCATAGATTCCATGCAGTCTTACGTGTTTTTGAAATTGGCAAGCTAATTTTAAAGTTTTCTTGGAAATGCACAGAATCAGGAATAGCCAAGATGTTCTAGAAGAATAAGGAGGGAGGCCTTGCTCCACCAGATACCAATACTTAGTATAAAGCTGTAGTCATTAAGATAATAAGATACAGGCATAAAGATATTCAAATAGACCAATTGAAGAGAATCCCAAAACACTCCCATACATAAATAGTCATTAGTGAGGAATGGATAGTTTTCTCCATAAGTCATGGTGTAACAATTGAGTGTCCATTAGGGAAAAAGAGAAGAAAGAAATCGGGCCCCTAATTTCACACCATATACAAAAATCAGTCCCAGTGTATTAAAGGCCAAAATATGAAAGCCAAAACTATAAACTTGAATAAGATCTTCAGGAACAAGGAAGGATTTCTTAACATATCAAAAATACTTTCCATAAAGGAAAAGATGGCTAAATTTGACTTAAACTAAGTTATCTTCATCAAAAGATACCATAGGAAGAGTAAACAGGCAAGGCACAAAATGGAAGAAGGTATTTGCAACATGTATAACTCACAGAGGTGTAATATCCAGACCACATAGAGAATTCCTACAAATCAATGAGAAAAAGACAACTGGAGGGGCGCCTGGGTGGCTCAGTCGTGAAGCATCTGCCTTCGGCTCAGGTCATGATCCCGGGGTCCTGGGATGGAGCCCCACATCGGGCTCCCTGCTCCGCGGGAAGCCTGCCTCTCCCTCTCCCACTCCCCCTGCTTGTGTTCCCTCTGTCGCTGTGTCTCTCTCTGTCAAATAAATAAATAAAATCTTAAAAAAAGACAACTGGAAAAGGAAAATGGCCGAAAGACTTAAACACTGTACAGAAGAAATCCAATCCAATAAACCTGTGAAAAGGTGTGCAATCTCATTAATAATCCATGAAATGCAAACTCAAAGCACAGCCTGATTCCATTAACTTGCCCACTGTCGTGGCTAAATTAAAGACTGATACGACCAAGTGTTAGCAAGGAAGTGGAACAGCAGGAGCTCTCAGACATTGCTGATGGAATGTAAATCCATACAACCTCATTGGAAAATCACTTGTCATTCTGATGGTGATTTTGGATTCTCCTTATATGTGGCTCACTCGGGGACCCCTGGTTGGCACACAAGCAAACTCATTAAGCAAAACCACCTGTGGCGATATCCTAAAAGGCAAATATTTGCTTAGATTAAACCTAAGGGGACAACTTCTTAATAACATTTGTGCTGAATACTATAATCACATAGAAAATTAAAATTCTCTGTAATTCCAACTGTGGATTTCATTAATGTTTTTTCTTAGACTAGAATTGCCATGTAGTAGTACCATTTATTAAGGATCTACTGTGCCTACCACTGTGCTGAGGACATTCTTTCCATTTTTTTGTTCTGATCCTTTACGACAGCCATCCAGGAGGCTAAGAAACTTGCCAATAGAATGTCCTGGCCAATCATATGGTCTCTGGTGCCAGAGCTCACTCACCCATGTAAGATGCGTGGTTTGGGTCAAATTACTGAACCTCTTAAGTCCTTTGATCCCCTCATCTGTAAAGCAGTGACATGATTTCATGTGTTGTTAGAAAGGTCAAATGAGTTAATACATGTACATTTCCTAGGAAAGCACCTAACACTAAATTGGCACAAGGTCGTGAGTGATAGAGCCGGGAGTCAAACCAGACCTGTCAGAACTCAAAATCCCACACTCTGTCCACCGCATGCCACAGCCGTGAGTTTAGGTTGCTTGGCTGCGTTATCAGTTAGCAGGTGCCCTGGGAATGTGATGTCATTTTATTATAAGCCTGTGTTTTTAAAACATCTCCAGTAAATTGTCGTGAAAACCAAAGAGCAAGCTTTATCTTGAAAAGTCTGTGAGGAGTATGTTCATATAGGCTTGTATCAAGTCTTCAAATGAATGATTTTTGTCAATATACAACTTTACAGGAGATTCTCTCTCTCTCTGCTAGGCGAGTCGCTTGCATCGCCATGGAGAAAACCAAACAGGAGCAGCAGGCCAGCTGTACTTGGTTCGGCAAGAAAAAGAAGCAGTACAAAGATAAATACTTGGCAAAGCACAATGCAGGTAGGGAAACATACAAGTGTGGCTGAGGCCGAGTGAGCACGGCAAAGACAGAGGTAGATCTCACATCTCGGTTCCATCTTCCGAGTCCTCCTCCCAAAAATCCCACCCGATGAGGTCTTCATCAGCCTGCCAAACTTTTAAGAAAGCCCTACCTGCAATTATGATGGTTATTTGCCAGCCATTTTATTGAGCTCTACTTCATAGGACGAAAATGCTGTTTGGAAATAGTCTTCTCTGGAACTAAAAGGACCCAGTACATTCAGTCCTCCCCTGAGAAATGAGAGCTTGAGGGTTTGCGGAGTCACCGGGATCCTTGCCTCCTTGCTGAGATTGATCTTGAGCAAATCTCCTCCCTCCTCACTCCTCTCTGGCCCTTGCATACGGCCCTGTGGCACGTTGCTAAGGGCAGAGGGGCGCTCTTCACAGAGCTGTGGTGCAAAGGGTCTAGCAATGGGGTCGAAAGCACAGATGCCATTGGGTACTAACGGCGTTTGGTGCGTTCCTGGGACTAGTCGTCTCCTCCCCCCACCTCCCACCCCCGTTATTTCCTGGCTCCTAAAAGACCAAGAGCATGATCTCGGCCTTCCCTTCGCGCTGTTTGTCTATACGAAAACTTGCGTTCAGCCTAAGTCAAAATACTCACTTGTTTGCTAAAAACTGAAATGAATGCCAAGCATGATCCGTCCTTGCCGTAGAACTCCCAGAAGACTCACGGGATGTAAGTTAAGCTAAAGGAAATGCATGCTGATATACAGAGTGGGATTTACTTATTTTCAGTAACTTCTCAGTAGGACTCCTTTTTATAAGGGACTTGTTCTGAGGAATTCAAGCCCCAGTACTGGCATTAGATTAGTTCCCAAGGTTTCAGAAATAACTCCAAAAATCAAACATGTGGCCAAAAAAAACCCAAATGAATGCAGTCATGTATACCCAATTTGACAGTATAATATTTCTGAGAAATATGAAATGCACTCTGTAGAATGTTAATGTAGTTAACATCCACCAGGGAAAATTATTTACAAACTCTGAATTGCTCATTTCTTAATCAGCAAGTAAAAGTACGCATTTTGAAATACTGCATCACGTGGGATGAACGTGAGTGGCCACAGGTTCATTTCAAATGATTCAGTTAAATGAGGAGTCATTCCCTTCATGTTGGCCACACTGTACCCCATTTTTAATTCCAATAAAATATATCCTTTCTGATTCTTTACCACCACAGAGCACTAGTCTGACAATGGCGCTTTTTTTTTTTGTCTTATAAAGGGAAGAAATATTTAAGACAGATTAAACATAACTTAGCGACTGTTAATTGTAAATGCTCAAGTAGTACTTTTTGAAGATGTTCACTGTAATGTCAGCAGAATGTCATTTAACACGAAACGTCAGTGGTTACTACCAAGTCATCTTCATTTCCATCAGCTTCTAACGGGCTCACAAGATGTGTTGACATTTTATATATGTACATACATATATAAAACCTTATCGTTTTTATAATTTTAAGTGATGTATAGATATAGCTGGCATTATAATTTGAACCTAGAAAGAAAAGCAAATTGATGGCTGATTAAGGTTATTAATCCATCACTAGCTTTATACTCTCCTAATGGAGGACATGTAGACATAAGTATTCAACATGCCAATATTCTTTAATTCAGCTGTGAGGGAAAATAAGAAGCCAGTTGATTAGAAAACTAGAATCTCTCCATTCTGACAAAGAAATCATTGACTCGTTCACTCAAGAATTTTGTCAGAGAATCAGCATGCAATCTGGTGGCCAATGTTTTCCACAGATCACTTTCTCCATTCTTCCACCACGGCCATGACTGATCTTCCACTGTCCCCGCCCTGCCCGACTCCCTCGTAGGTGGTGCTCAGTGGTCCTGAAAACACACCTGTAAGCCTAACGGGCAACCTGAGTGAGACAGGGTCCGAAATTGGCACCCGAGTGGCCCCACAGCCTGGGCAAATCACTCGGCTCCTGTGGGCCCCGAAACGAGGAGATTGGCTTAGTCAGTGAAAGACATCCTTTTCTAATTCTAAAACTCAGGGCATCTCTGCTGCTTTCCTCACTGGGCCTAACAAATAGGTAGCATTTAATGAAGCCAGGCACTCATTTACTGCCCCTCATCTCAGGCTTGAGCTCTGGCAAACACTGCCTATCAAGTTCGAAGGGTCTCGCCCTTGATAACAGAAGGCAGGAGCCTCCTAGGGATGGAATAGAATTGCTTTTTTCTCTATCATCTTCGGACATTACACCTCCTATGCAAAACCATGGACCTATCCAAGTTCTTGTAAATTTATAACTTAGGGAGGAAGCGGGGAGCCCCACCTCCACCACTGTTTTGTTATCTTCAGCATTTTCCAAAGCAGTGGTCTTCGGGGCCGCCGAGCTGTCCCCATCATGCTTACAGTCCCCTCTGTGTGTCAGTATTTGTCACTGCATGTGGGACCTTCCTTTCACGCCTGTTGATGTGAAGTCTCAATGTCTTATAAGGTCCTTGGAGAGCCACTCACAGTTCCTTGTAGCACTTGTGTTTAGGTGTATTTGTGATGGTCTAGCCAGAATGTCCCTGCTGGGATCCCCTGCCCACTGCCTGCCCCCACCCCCAAATCAAGCCTCATGAGCTCTCCTATTGGTGTTTCTGCTCGGGGAAAAGATGTCCAGCTTTTTTCCTGGACTTCCTGAAGCATGCTGCCTGGCAAGGCCTTTCTGTCACCATCTCTTCAGGCTCCTTCCCCTTCACCCACCAACCCTTCCATTTTGTTCACGACAAAGTCCACAAGAACCATTTACTTAGTGGTCACCTTTGCTTGACAAGAGATGAAGTTGTCAGGAAAGGGAAGTCAGGTATTTTATCAGCTGTTCTGCCTTGAGCCATGATGAAAGGCCATCTGAACATGCGACGAGGCCTACATAAGGACCTGGTGTGAAAGAGAAATATACTACTGAACTCCGTCAGTACGGCGGGTGCTTTGAGAACTTTGAAACATCATATTCTTTAATGCCAAGAACTAGCCAAATGGGCTCATGGGCCACAAATCAAACAGTATTTCCTCTGAAGGATTTTTCTGGCTTTTTCAGAAGTTGATTGTCAAATACAGCGGGTGGGGGGCGGGAATATTCTAGTCCTCGTCCAATCCAAATAAGGGCCGTGTGTCTTATTTCCTGCTTCAAATCTTTGAGAATTCAGCAGATATTGATGGCAAGATCCACACCTTCTCATCAAATTCTGAAGTTGTTTATGTTTGTAGTAAAAATGAAAGATGGGAACTTGGTCAGTGTCTAGAACTGATGGGAACGATGATACTAGAATTGTTCCCATTTCTGTCACAGGGACATCCCAAGTGTCTAGCTATAGCAGAATTCTGTTCAAGCTGTGTCACCTCCATCTCACATAAAATGACAGTCTGTTAGCTGGATATGACTGATAAATTAGTTTTGTTTTCCCCATACACGGTATTTGAAAGAATTGTAACTAGGTATTACATTTGAAAATCGGATATTTAACATAAAAATCTGGGTTTCTGCCTTGCCTTGAAAAAAAAGAGAAATGTGGCGACACTAGGCCCCCTTTCTCCCATAGTGCCACCGGGTTGTCGATGTCCCTTTTGGCTGGACACTCATTCCCTAGGACCCAGTGCTACATTTGTGCACCCGGCCCGCGCACCCAGACGCATTCACTGCCCATCCAGCCGCTGCAGGCAGCTGAGTGCGCGCCCAGCCCGAGTTATCAGTGTGTGAGGCCTTTTCTAATGGGAGGTTTTTACAGTATTTGAATATACTTATACTTTTTCCAAATGAGAAAAGGATTCGATGCTAAAGGCTTATTTATGGAAAAGATTCAACTGGAAAATACCTAAACACATAAAAGTGTCATGAATATTGAGTAGCTTACCAGGAAATCAGGAAAGTATGAGCAGACTATGCCAGACAGTATTTCTGAAGCCTTGGGAATAGATTTGATTGTGATGTGTGTAGTGTTTACAGCAAATACATTTTCTGCAACACGTAAAAGATGTTTAGCCACATAAATTTGATGCAAAAAGCATTGTCAGGCTGCTAGAACTATACTCTTGAGGCACTGAGATTCCTCATCCCTAGGACTTCCAAAATCAGTTTCAAGATCAAGTTACTAACGTAAACTTGAGGGGAAAAAACAGTCTTCATTAATTCATTTTTTTAACTGTTAGAGCCTTGAGCAGTGGTATTTCAATATCCCAAGATAGTCTATTTACATACATACACATGAACCCAGAGGGTTTCTACAATACCATTCATAGGCTTGCTTAAATGATGCTTAATACCACAAATTAGTAATTGAATAGGTTTTTAAAAACTATTACCTTTTTCTCTTCAATACAGAGAACTCTTAAGATAACAAAGAGTGGTCCATCAATCCCACTGCCCTGTTGGCTTTGTTTTTTTTTTAATAAAAGTAATAGGCACCTGTGATTCGAAATTGCAAACAGTACAGGAAGGTACAAACAAAAGCAAAAGGCTTCCACACCTACACTTCCTGAGGAAGGTGTCTCGTAACTATGCCTAGACCAGCTGTCCATGCATATTGCTAGCAAATCAAAACCCACTGGCTTTTATATAAGGATATTGTTGGATTTTTATTAAAATGAGTTTGTTTCTTAATGTGATTTATTTGCCTCGTGTTTAGAATATTGCATGGTAAAGTTTCTTTTGTGCATATTATACTTTTATTTTACTAATATATTAAAAGCCATATTTCAATGACCCCTGTACATTTTTCATGCTGTCTTACTCCCAATGGCCTCTGTGCATGTAAGTAACCTGTTGAGTGACTATGCCTCTTTGTTTTTGATGGTTTCCTTTCATTCAGTCCTTTAAAAAAAAAAAAAATCCACAAACAACATAAAACTTTTAAAAGTTCAGCCTTTAAGTGTTCTCCTTATATTCCTTGTATGTCTTATTTTTAAATACTCTTTTATTGTTTCTCGATCCTATGACCATGTGCTGATTTCACTTAGACCAGAGTAACCTCTTCATGCTACTCGTTTATGGTTAAGATATCGATGTGTAACATATCCGTTCATTTGTCCGTGCTGTTGATTGTTGATCTCTAACTCATTCTTATGTGTGTCTAAAAAAAAATGACCAGTCGTAAGTGGGTAGGATGCCATTCCAAAAGCTTGTGCCATCATCTTGCTCTTTTGTGAGATGCTTGATTATTTTTTTATATTAGAATATATCAGCTTGTTGACGCACCTCTTTCATAGCATCCTTTTTCTCGATGGAAATCTCACTCAGAGGGCAGTGGGTATAAAGAGCAATGCCGTAAGCACTCCTGCTTTTCTTTTTGCAACTCTGACACTCCGTAATCACTGCAGCATGACCAGCCAGCTCGAGCACGCACAGAACTTCATGTTCGTTTTGATTTGGGGAGTCTGCCATTCTAAACACAGAAAGCATTTCTTGGTTTTTAGCTGTTGCTAGAGAATTAAAGACTTTGAGTCAACCTTCCTGGAATCAAGCTATCAAAAGGAAACAAAGGCACAGATAACCCATTAACATGCACTAACCCTTATTTTAACACATTGTATTTCTTTTTTTTTTTTAATAGCCTGGGAATGATACTTTTGTTCGTTTGTTTGTCTCTGATCTGTTGCACTCGAGAATATCCTATTTTGCATTTTAAGGTTCTTTGCTACTGGGAAGATCACAAATGTTAAGGACTGAGCTGAGAGCCAAAAAAGCATTTGGCCATATTGTTTCAGGGAGGAGAAGCTTCTCTTAGTGATTGACTGAAGCATCCCAGATCCCTTTACGGCACCATGGAATCAATCGTATTGAATTTATTTCAACCCTTCTGAAATCTAGAGCTTTACTGAGTCTTCTTAAAAAAAAAGATATTTCAGTGTGTGCCTGGCAACATTTGGGTATTACCACACAGAAAACTATTACAGGAAACATTGACTCATGATTTTAGCCGCCTTGTGAGAATTTTCAAATGGACTACCTTGAACTTCAACAGGAATGGTCATCCTCTCAGGAAGGTTTTTGTAACAGTTTTGTTAAGAGGCAGGTTTCCAAAAACCATTTTTGAAAGCATGTCCTCTCAGTCTGTAATGATCAGAGAACTCCCCTTTTGCAAAGGTTTCCGAGCTCAGACTCTGCTTCATGCTTCTTTCCATTCTGTCCATCCTGACTTATGGCACACAGGCTGACAAAGTTCGGGGCCCAGGGAAGCATGTCCCCCTACTTAAGATACCCAAGACTTTCCATCGAATGGATAGCTGGTTACAGTAAAACTTGTGGGATGCTCGTTTCAAAAGCTTGTGAAATCACAGTTACAGAACTTGACTTTGAAAGAAATCTAGCATGCTACCCTCAGCAACTCTATTGAAAGAAAGAACCATGAAGTCAAAGACCAGCTGTCCATGCGTCTCTCATCCATCCCTAGAGATAATCTAGTGGCCTCTTTCATGGTTAACTTTAGTTGCATTCATGCTATATTCATGTCGGTCACTGTCTGCAGATTTTTTCTTTTTAGTATTGCTGATTTCTTAGAATTGCAAAAATATGAACAGCATGTGGTTTTTGAATGACTTTGTATGACTTGACTTGTTGGATACCGCATGACAAGATATGCAGTATCTCTTAGAATTTGGACTTTTATGCATGTGCTCAACATAATCTTTGGATGCCCCTGGTTCTAAAGTGCATTTTCATGGGCTTAAAACTGAAATTTTCTCCCAAAAGGTTATAGGACTAAAATTACATGTAAGCTACGGATATAAGTTGGACTCGTATTTTTTGAAGACATGGTTTACTATAACTTTAGTTCTGCCAGTAAAATTATAAGTGACACACATGAAATACTCCTTCTGTAAATTTACCTTTCTTCTAACTTTGCATTTTAGTGTTTGATCAATTAGATCTTGTTACATATGAAGAAGTAGTAAAACTGCCAGCATTCAAAAGGAAAACACTAGTCTTGTTAGGTAAGTTTGATTGTACAAGTGGCTTTCTTAGTCTCATCTTCAAAACATCCTGCGAGTATTATTAACAATTGTCAATTTTACCTTTTTAAAAAATGACATAGGTGCGCATGGTGTTGGGAGAAGACACATAAAAAACACCCTCATCACAAAGCACCCAGACCGGTTTGCATACCCTATTCCACGTAAGCAATGTCTCACTCTCCTTTAAGTTTATTTTTCCTGGTACTTTTTTAATATTGTAATTGACATGCTGTTTTCTGTTACTTAAGTAATCACTGCTCATTATGGGAAATTTGCAAGATCCAAAGACAAACAAAGCAGAAACTGAGTTAATAATCCCAACCCCATTCCCCCAGTAATGGTGCTATAAAACATTCTGTTGTAGACTCTCCCAGGCTTCTCTGATTGCAAATGTAGGTCGTGTGTGATTTATTTGTTTGTTGTTTTTTAACAAAATTGGGCTCATCCATCCTATCTGTAACCTGATTTTCCCAGCAGAGTGGCATAAACATGACTCAGATGACTTATTCTTCAGAAGAATTGATCTGAATGATAGGATAGTTTTCTTTGATAGAACAATGTTCTCCTTAAACATACCCAAGTTAATTTGACTTTCATCCCTTTTAAAACCCAGTGTGCTATCAGTTGTTTATTATAAAGAATTTTAAATATGTAACATTTTTATTCCCCTTAGTTCTTCTGTCTTACCCTTAACTTCTTGCCCTCTGTTTCCTCAACTATAAGATGAAGTAATTCCAAGAATGTACAGAGGGCCTGGGATCAGGAAGCACCAGCAAATACCGGATAAATAGCAGCCCTGCTACTGCTGGCATTGTTTTTAGTCTTGTTATTCCAGAGTTTACAATCTGAATCCCAAAAGCTTTCTGATAGGTAGAGTTTTGCTGGAGGTGGGGAGGACTAAAGAAGGAGTTGTAAGAGCAAAGGGAGAAAATGGGAAGATGGACTCCACCCAGTAGGGCCTTCCAGTGCCTTCCAGAAGCCACATCAACACTACTTGCGGGTTCCTTTCCACCCCAGAGAGCCGTGAGGCTTCCTAAGATGACACCCTCCCCTCCAGAACCCTATCTGATTTACAAAAAAAAAAAAAAAAAAAGGAACTTCATCAGATACCATTTCAGTTGGTCAGTAAAACACTTTGAACTGCTCTTTTGATTCTCGTGTCTAGATCTTGAGTACAGCAAGCTCAACTAAGTAACATCTAGTCTCTTCTTGAGCACATAACAATTGAACGTCCATGTTATTAAATGGCCAGTTGGCTGGCTTGGTTTTGAAGCATACCATTGCCAACCTCGCTCATGAAGTCCCTCTCTCAGATATTGGACCCCAGACGTGTACAGAGCATATGTTTACCTCCCGAGATGACTAAGGATAGTACAGCATCAATACACAATGCCATTTCGTCACCTTTTCCTGTGCCTGGAGAAAGAGCTCTTTAAAACCTGAACATCTGGGTGCCCATGAGCACTTGTAGGTTCTAACGGTCTAGCCGGGGCAGGAAGGGGGGAGGTCCCCGTGGGTTTGGATCCATGCACATGGCAAAGAGGAGCAATAATGTGTCCGTGCTCAAGGAAGGAAGTTGAAAGAAAGGGAGGGGGAAGGAAAGAGGAAAGAGAGGGGAAAAGTAGCGGGAGGAAGGAAGATTTAAACCAGTGTTCCTGGCTTGGCTAGAAAAAACGTTTTCTAAACAGTGTTTTGTGGAACACTGGTCCTGTCAGTATCCCCCAGAACTAGGACTTACTGGCCGATATTTTAGGATACATCCCCTTAGGTCAGGGGTCAGCAAACCTTTTCCATAAAGGACTAGATAGTAAATATTTGAGGCTTGGATGGCCATCTGGTCCCTGTCACAACTACTCCAATCTGCCACTGTCGCATGAAAGGAGACACAGTCGGCATGGAAACAAACAGGCATGGATGTTTTCCAATAAAACTTTATTTACAGAAACAGACCCTATTTGGCTCACAGGCCGTAGCTTGCCAACTCATGGCATAGGTCTTTACTAACTGCTGTGGCCACATCTGGCCAAGGTCATTGTATTCTCAATGCAGTACACCTTTTGCTGTATTCTAACAATCTCCTTTAGAACGCTGCCGTAGACCGACACTATCCAATAGAACTTACAGAACTTTCTCTGACAGTGACAGTTTTCAATATCTGCACAGTCCACTACATCAGCCAGTAGCCACACTGAACCCTTGAAATGTGGCTAGTGAGACTGAGGAACTGACGTTTTCATTTTATTTAATTTTAATTTCTTTAAATTTAAATAACTGTGTGGTTTTCCATTTTTTCTTACTGCTTTTTTCCTTCTGCTTAAGACCTAACTGCATTAAGGCATACAGTAAGTTATGTTCATCTTGGGTCATTCGGTGTCTTTCTCCCGTGGTGACCCACAAAGGGATGAACTAAATCTCATCTGAACACCGAAAGATTCACCAAACGAAACAACTAGCCAGCTACTGTGGTCTGATGTCACACAGATGAATACGGTGTCGAGAAGTTAGTTCTACAAAGCTCCTGGGGGTGGGAACAGGGCATGGGACATATACTAAAGAAGCCACAGCTTTTAAGAAGCGATGGGGCTTGGGTAAGTCCATGGGGGAGCGTCAGCTCATGAGCTCAGCCTTTGGAGCCTTTCATGATATGTGACTTTCTTTGCAGATACAACCAGACCTCCAAAGAAAGATGAAGAAAATGGAAAGAATTACTACTTTGTATCTCATGACCAAATGATGCAAGACATCTCGAATAATGAGTACCTGGAGTATGGCAGCCACGAGGATGCGATGTATGGGACAAAACTGGAGACCATCCGGAAGATCCACGAGCAGGGGCTGATCGCAATCCTGGATGTGGAGCCTCAGGTAACACGCAGCCACTCGCAGCCCCCGTCAGCCTGCCTGCATGCTCAGCCAGGCTTCTCACCTCAGAACTGCCCTCAGAAGGGCATGGGCCCCACGCTAACCTCATAAACTACGGGACAGTATCAGCAGCACAGGCCCCGTGGGCTAATGGTCTAGAATACGAACTGGCTGCTCCCTGGGCTCGGTGCACACGCCGAGTAGTTAAGCAGCAACAGTATGCTCTTACAGGATTCATTCTACTCAGAAGCTCCATAAAAGTACCTGACTGGGTCTGTGCCTGCCAAAAACCCAGCATTAACGTGACCTCAGGGTGAGACTGGCCCCCAGTTATCCCAACAGCCACCTTTCCCCCTCGGTACGGCTCACATTGGCCCATCAGAGCCTCTGCCAGCATCTTCTATGGATCAGCAGCAGGGAGCCCGGATCCTGGGGCCTGAGTCTGGTCTGAAACACAGCCCGTGCTTTAGGGAGGCAAGCCTGAGTGAGCCCAGGGGATGCCCGATGGAGCAGGACTGGAGACCCATGGTGGTTCTCAGCCTCTGCCGGCTCTTTAGTGAGAATGATGCCTGACCCCGGGCTAAAACTGGGAAGGATACGGAGAGCTTAGAGGACTCCAAGCCAGACACAGGAATGACTGGATAATCTATAGGGAAGTCCCAGGCTCGAAGTAATAGCAATTATTCAACTCAAAAAGGAGAAAGCCACACCTCAAACATGTAAGAAAGGCCTTGCGTCAAAAATGCTGACAAGCTGGGGCGCCTGGCGGGCTCAGTCAGCAGAGCATCCAACTCTTGATCTCAGGGTCGGTCGTGAGTTTGAGCCCCACATTGGGCGTAGAGAGGACTTTAAAAAATAGCCTGTCAGCTTAGCTTTTTTTGTTTGTTTGTTTAATCTCCGAGGACAAACCAAGCAGAAGGGGGACCTAAAACCCAGAAATGGATGTTGCAGACACCGGGGCGAGTTACAGGACAGGCTCGTGGGTGCCGCTGTGGCTCCTGGGCCTGCCATTTCTAAGACCGGTCTACGTCCCACATCCCTACCCCTTGCAGACAGAATCATCTGCCCAAACGGCAGAGCAGCTCCCCTCAAGCAGGCCTCATTGCACCAGGCTTCCCTTACTGTCCCAAACCCTGTTCAAGGGCCACCCTATGGGACTTGGTCCTCTAGCCATCCCCAAAGGGAGGACGGAAGCTGGGTCAGCAGGGTCCGTGTGACCCGAGGCCTGACAGCTCAGTCACTCGGCTCCAAGATCCTGCTGTCATGGCCAGTGGGCTCCCCTGTTTCCATTTCACAGCACCTGATGGGGTTCTTGAACTTGGAATCTGGTCAAGGCAGTGAACGCCATCCAGTTTACCCGGCAGTTAACTTGGACCCATAGGGAAGTAAATATACAATATGTCATGTAGTGTGATTTCTGTTTAACTCCGAATCCCTCCTTACTAGGGATTGGAAAAATCTCCTGGCCAGGGGTGGCTAGAGGCAGAGTCTCAATCCTGGGCCTGGTCTTCGCCATCCTCCCCTTGGGTTCCACACTGGTCTTCGCCTGAACGTCGTCCTCTGCTGGTAGTAACGTCTAGCAGTATGCTGGCGGCCGGGCCCCACGGCGCCCCTTCACATTACCCAAGTCCACTTTCGAGGGCTTGCTGTCCTCCTGGCGCCCGGCTCTCCCCGCACCCTTGCCCAGGCATGCATCGCTCTGCACTGCTGAGCGGGACACGCTGCACGGCCTTATCAGGACAGCCCCAGCGGTCACTCTGACGAGTGGCACCGGCCACCAGAGCGCCACTCGCCCCAGGCTGGGCACTTTCCCTGCTCCCCTGACTCCTGGCTGAGCTGACCGCATTCCTGTCTCCCAGGGCCCCCCACCCCCGAGGGTAGCAACAGGGATCGCCCAGGTCCTGCTCCTCTCGTTGGTCTGGTGGACCACACTGGCCCCGTCTAGACTCAAGTCTGGTCCCGCTCCCACGCGGACTTGGTGCTCAGATGTGCAGCTCCAGATGCCCATGGGGTCCACACCCCCTAGGCTTTGCCCTCGGGCTGCCCTGCCTTCAGCCCCCTCTCTCCCCCCGGGCTGGACCAAGGCCGGCGCCCTGCCTGCCGGATGCCTGGCTCCAGGAGGCTCTGTCCTTAGGATGCCTTTCTCCTCGCCCTTTCCCACCCCACCTTGTCTGAGTCCCACCCCAGGCCCCCACTGTATCCCATGGACAGCTTGACTCAGCCAGCTTGTATGGAGCACTTACCCTATTCCAAGTGTTTTGTCAGGAGCTTAGAATACAAATAAGAAGCTGGTGAGGATGAAATTCATCCCTCGACGTACATCATCTCCCTAACTGGAGAAATGCCATGTGGCATTCTCAACCCCACTCACGTCTGCCACCGCTGACCTGGGGACCATAGGGAGACCACCCAACACTGGTGTTCGGCTCACTGAGTTTGGATCTGTTATTTCATGCTATCTTAGCTTATTTTAGACAGGTCAGGCCAAATCGAACCCATGTCTAATACTATATGTTAAGACGCTGTGGTCCAACTTTAAACTTAGAGGGCCACAGTAAAGAAGATTAAACTAGACGCAAACTAGTAACCTAGCTTCTTTTAAAATGAGAACAGGATGTGTTCCTACCGTGCTGTGTATTTTGCAAGCACGAGTACTCTTTCCTGACTCCTTGGAACCCTGAGACAGAGGTATCAGTATTGGCTTTCATAGATGAAGAACCAAGGCGTAACAAAACTGTGACTCAAGCAAGGTTTTACAACCACCCAAAAGTGAGGTTAGAACTTGGACAGCGTTGGTCTGGGCTTTGGTTTTCGTACAGTCAGCCCCAGCCTCCTGGAAGAGGTGACCCTGGGAATCCTCAAGCTTGTCCACCTTGTATGTAGTCGTAAGATTTAAATCTTTTTTTTTTTTTAATGTTTAGAAAAATCGATAAGGCAGTCAAACCCGAGGAAGAACTATAGAGCTTCTTTCTCATGGAAATACAGCCCTGACTCTGAAAATAATCTGTGATAGCTCCAGGGTATCACTGAACCTTACTGTGATGGTTTTAGTTTTCAGATTTTAATTTTATTCTGGTTTATCCATTTGCTGCTTTAAAAAGTTCACAGTAGCAAAATATTTGTGGATTTGCTCTTGCCCAGAGAGGGAACGGTCGTCCACAAGGGGTAGCCAGGGTAGCTGCAGTCTTGTTGGGGGATCTACGCTTGGAAACAAGAGCCAGGGTCTGAGCCCGGGGTTGTTTTGTGAAAGCTGATCTCTGGGGTCACTGTGCTCTTCTTTGAACCCTTAACATTTTTGTATAAAACGACTCAGACACTTGCCCTTATGTACTTTATAAGTTTGCAAAACAGATCTGTCTTCAAGATATCTGCATCGTGGATACTTGGTCAAATCTGTTTTCGTTCCTTACAGGGGGGTAACCAGGGATGAACTGTCGGCCATATAGGAGCCATAAAATCAATTTGTCTCCACAGAAGAGAACTAAAGACTTAAAATGTTAAAATGGTGCTTTGGCTGTTTGAATCCATCTTTTCAGCGATCTTTCTAGATTCTCCCTCCTCTCTAGGATTCAGAGACCTTCCCTGTGAATACTGACAGATTTGTGTCTCATCTTCAGTCAGAAAGGAAGAGGGTTTAGAGACCTCTTGAAGTCCCCCATTAACAGCTTGAGGGAAGGGAATCCTTGTGAAGCCATTCTGGTTGCTGTCCTCAAGTGACCCTGGGCCTCAGGCAAGCTGAGACTGCTCCGAAGCCCCCGCTGGAGACCCATAAGTAGAGCAGAGTTTGGGGACACAGCCCTTCAGGAACCACTGAGGAAATGTGTGGTGACTCTGCTGAAGATCTGAGGGCTACCAGACAAGAAAATCTCAGTCCCGATGTGAGGGGTCTTTTCATTTTTGAAAATTTAACAGAAAAAAAAAATGGAACATAGGCTAGAAATCGAAAATCAAAGCCCCGAAAAGGCTCCCGTAGCTACTGTGATCGGCATGTGGGTTGGCTCTGACCCTCCCGGCAGGCAGGATGCCGGGGGGGGGGGGGGGGGGTCGTCCTGGATCTCCTAGAAGTACACCAGTTCTTCCCTTGGAATTAACTGCTACGGGAATAGAACCGGGTTCTTGGACACAAGAGGTACCGGGCAGGGGGACGAGCACAGCCTTCAGTGACCGCTGTGTGCAGTAAGCATGGGATGACCTTCGCATCCAGATGGATGAAGGCGAAGGGCCCGCGTGCTGTGCAGAGAAGGGGAGCGTGCTTTCGGGTGTTGCAGTACGATAGCAGGTTAGAACTTAAGATAATTCGAAGAATTGGGTGGCTGGCAGGCTGGGGCCACTGAGCAGAGAGACGACCACTTCACGCCTGGGGTGTTCTCCTCAACTTCGCCCATGGGTTCCATTCAGCATCGCGGCTGTGCAGACCTCCATCCAGCCCTTGGGTAGTCAGGGACGGAAGCAAGGGGAGGAACTGTGTGCTTGAAAATCCAACCCGCCTAGCTGCCCAGAGGCTGGCTGTGGGTGGATGAGGCTACCTTCTGTCTCCACGGACCCTGTAGCCTCCTGACCAATGAACACAGGAAGGATGGGGGTGGGGCGGGGGGGGGGGAGGCCCAAGATAATACTGACAAAAAGGATTTCTAAAGGAAAATTCCCCGTTAAGCTCAAGCGAGCTATAGATGCACTTTTCCATGGTGTTTTTTGCCTGCTAAAGTCTTCAATCACAGAAGGGTTGGCAAAGAAATTGCCAATTATCTCTGTCAAAAATGAACATAGGCAGGCTTGAAGAGCTTTCTCAGAGGGGAGTATGACGTTCACAACTGAAGCACTGTGATCTGACAGGTGACACGACATGCCAGGCTCCCGTAGCCCCCAAGGAGCGCCTGGATCACGGAGATTGAGAAACCTAATCCCAGCGCACGTGAACCTTGCACTAAACCTTTATCATCCTGATGGTCTCTCCCGAACCTGTATATTCAGAGGCCCAGGAGGCTCCCTTTAGCCACCAAGCCCAGTGCCCAACAGTCGAACATTTTCTGCCAATCATTCGTGCCACTTTTACACTTTCATTTCAGCATAAAGACCGTTTATGTGAGGTGCCGTGTAGGCCACGAGGGAGGCAACCGAACAAGACCCAGCCCCTGCCCTCAAGCTCACCGTCAAGTGTCCGGGCGCTTGCGTGTGTGGCGGGTACCCCAGGGGGAACCGGGAGGGGCTCCTGACCTGGCTCTGAACTCAAAAAGGACTAAGACAAAAGAACACCAGTGCCAAGTGCCGAAGGCTCACTCAGCCAAGCCAAAAGGGAGAATGGGGACAGAGGGTCCAGGCAGAGGGAGTAGTAAGGAAAAAAGCTGGGAAACCAGAGAGAGCATGGCCCTTTCTGGAACTGGAAGTAGTTCAGCAAGGCCAGTCCACAGAGGGGAAGGGGATGAGGTAAGCACAGACCAGTGCAGGAGGGAGGGAGCCAGCATTTATGCTAAGGAGCAGACATTCTATCCCCAGGCTAAGAGGGAACCCTGGAAGGGTTTGGAGCAGAGCAGCAATACGGTGGGATTTGCCTCGCCGAAAGATCAGATTGATCATTCTAGCGGCGGGCTTTAGTACAGAGGCAGAGTGACCCGTCTAATTGCTACCACGGTAAACCAGGCAAAAGAGGGAGGAATAGGGCAAAGCGAACGATGCAGATGACAGAATAGACACTGTACATGCTCATATAAAGGACAGCAAGGCGTCCTTCATCCACCCCACCCCACCCCCCCACCCCCTGCAGACAAATCAGTGACACACCAGTCCCTCGTGAAGTGTGTGCCTGCAGATGCTGGGGTTTTGTCCTATGGCGGGGAGGCCACAAGCCCTGGGAGACTCACATCCTCATGCGGGGAGCTGATGAGTAAGTCCGTACCAGAATCCAGTCCTGGGGCATGGTGCACCAGCTTGGCACCGCGTCCCTGCAGACTGGGAGCTCACGCTGTCCCGGGTGGTCATGCCTGGGAGGGGAACTGAACCGGCTTCCGAGCCCCCTCCTGTGGGCCTGCCAACTACCTGGGGCCTCAGAGCGCCTGTAATGGCTCCAGCCTCCAGCCCTGGACCAGGTCTCCGGGCCACCCCCCACCCCCCTGCAGCCCTTCGGCAGGGGGACTCAGAAGGCCTGGCAGTGCCCAGGGCCAGGGCATGCTAGCCCCGTGAGCAATTTGAACATGAAGCTATGGTGAAGCGGGCTGTAGATGAGGGCAGAGCCAGCTGCTGGCCCGGGTCCACCCGAAGCGCATTTCCTCGACACTCCCGAGGCGGGCTAGCGTTCACAGGCAGGCTTAAATGAACATTAGCCAGCGCAGTCGGTGTTGACCTTTCTGAAGAAAAGGCAATCCGACTGATTCAGGAGACTCATAAATGTCCGGTCTGTCCCCTTTTACTCGCTGGTGGCCGCCCTCCATCCTCGGGAAGGAAAGGAGTCCGAGGGATTACTGAGGCAGCTGGTAAGTGTACGCCTGCCTCGCCAGAAGTGAGTCATGGGTCCTTTCGGGCAGACTCGGTGACAGTCGCACCCGCTCGCTCTGGGTCTCAGTCTCCCGTGTGTTCCATCCGCAGGCGCTCAAGGTCCTGAGAACCGCCGAGTTCGCGCCGTTCGTTGTTTTCATCGCTGCGCCCACCATCACTCCGGGTCTGAACGAGGTAAGGCTCTGCGCGTCCGCCGCCCAGCGCAAGGACCCCCCACCCTTGTACCCTCCGGACCAAAGCGCCGTCCCAGGCAGCCGCCGGATGGAGGGCCAGAGGCCGGCCGGACCCACTCCCTCCCGACGGCACCAGGGAGGAAAGGTGCCACCCCCCAGGCCCGGCTCTAGGCCAAAGAGCGCTTTGCCGGGAGAGAGCTCTAAGGAAGCCAGGACCTTGGCCCGAGGGCCCTGAGGCAGCCTCTGGAGTGGGACCCACGCAGGTCCCCGGAGACGGCCCCACCCAGAGACGAGCTCTGTCCCCTCTCAGGCCAGCTCAGCTCGGCGGCGCAGAGATGGGTACTCGCCAGAGTTGGCGTCACCCTCTAGCACCCACTGACTCCGAGGGCCTGTCGTGGCTGGGCGGACGCTGAGGGAGTTTCGGTGTGTCTGGTAAGAGCGTGGGTGCCCACCTGCCATAGGCTCACTCTTGAGGCTCCTGCGCAGGGTTATCCGTTACTTCGGCTGGGCCGACCCGCCAGCAGAGGGCTCTCGGCTCTGTTCGGTGATCACCCCTCTAAACCCCCCAAGCTAGTGACAGTACAGTCAGGGCTTGGAAATGGCGCTTTGTGTACCTGTAAGGAAGAGTCAGTCTTTACACGTGCAGGTTACTCATCTTTTCAGTGCTTTCATTTGCATGAGCTCTACTTTCCCGTGTTCGTTAATACACCAGCATGCCCGAAGCCCTGCACTGTGCTTAGCGCTTTTCCTTTGGGTGCCGTGTATTTTTCTTGAGTTATCACTGCTTTTTTTGTTTTTGTTTTTTTGCCTATTTTCCCCACCCTTTTACTAACTTTCCACAGCTGCCAAAATGGTGCAGAAAACTGCCCGTAAGTACCAGCTAGGAGGTGATGAAATACGGCCTCGTTTTCTTCCCTAGATTTAGAAGGTAGACCCTCTCTCCCCATAAATCCTGGCTTTGGCTGTTAGAATAGAGGCATTTTGTTTTCACTGAGTTGAACCCTGCTGGTGCATGAGGCAAGCCCCCAGACGGGCTGTTGCCGAGGAGGAAACCCACGAATACAATTTTGTCTTATACGGGCCTTAATAGGAAAGCGCTCTTTTTCCATAAAGAGAATTCCAATAAAAACTGATGCCATCAGCTGTAAATTTTCTTGAATGTTTTCATCAGCCCAGCTCCTGGAGCAAATCATAAACTCTGCTGGTGCTTTCTGAAGCCCGGGCCTGGGTTTCCGTGGAATCCTCTAGCCCAGAGGGTGACGCGCTGGGAACTGTATCTTCTCACATGGGCAAGAAGCGCGCCCGGCCTCAGACGAAGGAGTGTTTCCCAAAACGGGGCTTTTATGTTGTTTGCGGTAAAGTAAAGCGACAGTGAAAATACTATGCTTTTTAGGCGCCAGCGGAGAGTGTGTTGATAGGACCTTAGAAGGTGGTGATTAACTGAGGTCTTATCTACGCCGTAGCCGTTAACAGCCAACATCCAAGCATACGATGCCCTGCTGTGACATCCCAGTAGAAGGCGACCAAACACGGAGGACACTCGTTTCAGAGCGTCCTGACAGAGCAGATGGAGCCCCCAGCTTCCCTGCTGTCCATGCACCCCCGCCGCGGTGCCACCATGGGATCGAGTGACCTCACTTTCGATCCCTCTCCAGAGAGTTGCCCCCACAGACCGGGGCTCTTCAGGAAGGGTTTCTCACAAATAATGGATGGGCCTCAGAGAAGAGGAGGGGTCCTAAGCCAGCTGGGGGCACCATGGCTCCCAAGTTCCTGCAGGCACCACATCCTTTCATTTTTCTGGAGGGGCGTCTGTGTCATCACGGGCCTCCATTTCCTAGTAGCATAGCTTTCTGTCTTGATGGATTTAACGCTCCTCAAACCCTGTCATGGCCAGTGTTAGCCAAGTGCTTGTTCTTTTAAGGAACATCTAGTAAGCGCTTACTGTGTACACGGTGCAATGCCAAGTGCTGGGCACAGCAATGCCAGGGCACACGGGACAAGCTGACGCTCTAGTTGGGGAGAGAGATGCTAATCAGACAAGCAGGTATGAGCCGTATCTCTCCGTATGTGTCTCAGCCCGACATGTGACCCGCCTGGTGCTGGGGGAGAGGGGGGATGTTGACTTAGGAGTTCTCTGGCTTCAAATTTGAATTCGTCCCTTGAAACTTCAGCATAACAGTATCTGCCCCATGAAGACCCAGAGGCCGACTTTCTAGTGGCCCTTAAGGGATCCCAGTCTTGAAAGAACTGCCATCCTGAGGCTAAAAGTGAAACTCATGGGACAAACGAAGGACCCCGCAGGGCCACCTCCTGTGCGCTCAGCCTGGGGAGGGCTCTCCAAATCCACAGCAAGCCGTAGGGGCGGAGGAAAGGCCTTCCCTGCAGCCGAGCGTCCGAGAGCTCTGTAGCTGCTTTTCCCGCAGAGGTTCAGGTCCTCCTACCCAGCGCCCCGTGTCTGGCAGTCTCCAGTGTAGACGGCTGCGAGGGGGTTCCTCAGATGCTCCTTGCCATGGTCGCTGAGAAATGGCCTCATTTCATCCATTATTTGTAACACCCAAAAAGCTTTTGCCTCTGGCAACCGCTGCTGTTGAGCGCCGGCCATTAGATGTAACTGAATTCCTGGAACACGTTGGACCTCGAAGTAGAAAAGGGGAAAATACAACCGAAGTTGTTGGCCAGAGGCAGCGGCTTCTTGGTGCAAACGCAGTGGGGCTCCGGGACCCAGTGCTGGCGCGTGCAGAGGGCCGAGGGAGGTGTGGGGCGCCGGGCTTGGGGGGGGGGTGGCGTCGTGTGTGCCCAAGACAGTCTGGTCTCTCTGGTCCGGGGAGTGGGGGGGGGGGGGTCGGGGGGCCTGGAGCTCCTATTGCAGGGGGAGCCAGCGGGCTGCAGGCCATTCCTCTATAACCCTGCCATCCCGGGGCCCGCTGTCGCCTCGGTCATGAAGCGGACTCGGCCTCGTACCCTGATGCAGCACATCAAGGTCTGGCCTTGACCGTGTCTGCCCCTGGGAAGAGCAGAACTGTGGAAAGAGAATCCGGCTGACTTCTGTCCCCTCTTTGCTCCTCCCTTCCCTCCCCACCCCGCCCTCCGTCCCCTCGCCCTTTAGGATGAGTCTCTCCAGCGCCTGCAGAAGGAGTCCGATATCCTACAGAGAACATACGCACACTACTTCGATCTCACAATTATCAACAATGAAATTGATGAGACAATCAGACATCTGGAGGAAGCCGTTGAGCTCGTGTGCACAGCCCCGCAGTGGGTCCCGGTCTCCTGGGTCTATTAGGCCTCTCCCCAGCTACCTGACGCCTACCCGGGAGCCACCTCATCCGTGGAAAAGCCTCTTTGTTATCGGCCTTGTGTCAGCAGGTCATGGTCCCTAGAGACTACCTAGTTGTAGTGTGACCTCCATTTATAATTATTGTCATGTCCGAATAGATAGGAGGAGAAAAACAATTACACACTAATTTAAAGAGACAGTATCTTTTTTAATCAGTTCTCCTAAACTTTAATAAAATGTATCTTTAAATGTATGTATCATTCAATCCTTTGGAATGTTATATTTTTGGAAATCATAGCTTTTTATTTCCAAGGCCCCTAAAAACTGCACAAAATAGATGCTGCTTTCTATAATCTATTTTAATAATAAACAATGATTCTGTTACCTTGACTGGGGGTGGAACACTACATTCTTTTTAGAGTCTGATTTTATGGATTGGAATAACTTTCTTTCCTTTATTTATTTGAAATAATCAGTCTAGTGATTACAAAACAGTCATAAATTTTTAAAGGCCTTTTTTCTTTTTTTTTCTTAGACTAGTATTTTTTTTTTTAAGTCCTTTATGTAACATCCAGATAATGTGATACTGTCTCTTTGAAGCACCCTGTAAACCTTTTAGAGATTTGAAGTTGGGTCTTGACTCTTAATGCATGTGGACAGTCGCGAGCGTTTATGCCGTCGGTGTGTCTGTGTTGGACAAAACAATCTGTAATCTACAGCAAAGTACATTCCGTTCACGGGGCACACCCAGGGGAATAAGAATAAAATGCTATTATGACTAAGTTGTAAACCTATGCACATCCCTTGCATTTCGGGCAACTTTATAAAAAAAACTGATTTTTATTAATAATCATATAGTGAAATGTGTTTGTAATTTTGTCTCAATTTAATTTGTTGTAAGGTGGGAGGGGGAGTTGCTGGTTTCACCATTTCAGATCTGTGTTGTCTGAGAGTATTAACGTTTTAATTAAGCAAAGAAATGAGGATTTTTAATATGTATGTAATTGTTTTAAAGCACCCATTTTAAGAGAATATACTGTGCAATGAAGAAACCAGTTTAGGCATTTGCTATAAACTGAATTATTCCAAAAGAATATAACAGCCCTGTAAATTCCTTTAAAATGATAACTAACAGGACAGTTTGACCAATTTTTTTTTTAAATATACTTCCTTTTATGTGTTCAATAATTAAATGCCTTTGGGTCCTTCATTTCATTATAGATTTGTTCAGGTTTACAAGCCGATGATCTTTTAGATAATCTTTTAGAAGCTCATTGAACCACAGAAGGCCCAGGAGTGACCCTCAGTTGGCAGGACAACACAACACTCCGCCAGAGCACAGCTTGGACCGCGTCTGGCTCCCAGAGCGCAGTGCGCCCGAGGGCCACCGTGTGCTGGAGGCCATCTGTGGTTGCTCCTTCCTCTTGCTATCTCCCTTGGCACAGGAGAACCATCTGTCCTTGTTGCTTTAGAGACATTAACCATCTCATCGCCCTTCCACGAGGTCCCATTCTTCCACTCCAGGAGATGCAGGCGGGGATTTTCTGACTCTTGGCCGGAGGTCAGTGGAAGATTCTTCATGAGAGTGGCAGGGTGTGAAGTGGTTCCGGTAACCTGGGATCCTTGAGGCAATACCATCCGGGTCGCTTCTTGTCGGTTAGATGGCCTTGTCGCTTTGTGCCTTGGCAGGATGTGCAGGGTGGCTTCTGAGCTGCACAGGTCCTCTTGAAGGACCACACACAGAAGGCAGTTGTAGACTCCTTTTCGGGTGTCCCCCTCCCCTCCCACTGACTCTTCTTAAACGGTGATTTTCTCTCTTTCTCTCTCTTTCTCTTTCTCTCTCTCTCTCTCTCTCTGATGTCGTCCTTTGTCAGTGACCGGATGAGTTTGCAACTTCCCAGGTGTTGCGGGAACGGCTTCTGTAGAGGCCCCCCAGCAGGGGGACCAAACCGCCAAGCGAGACACACCCTGGATGGAGAAGGGAAACCCCCAGAGTTGTTTGGAGCTGTGTTAGGATTGGTTTCAATCTAACCAACGCCAAGGCCAGGCAGTCATTCCCCTGATGGTACTGACCACAATCCGGGCTCTTCTCGGTGTGGAAGCGCCCGCTCTACCTCTCTTCCAATGAAGCACAAAGAAAATTGTAGCTAACACGTAGGGAACACCAACTCCTTCCCTCTGCTAGAAACGCCCACAGCCCCTCTCAGGCCCTTGGAGGCCACATCTCCAGAGATGCTGAGGATGCCCATCTTAAGCCACGATGACAGGTGGATCAAGCAGAAGAAGAGCAAAACAATGCCAGTTTCAATGTCTGTGGTCCCAGGACTGAGAAGCACTTAGCACTCGATCGGAGGCACACAGGCAGGCACCGCGCTCGCCCCGTGTGGGTGGCAAAAGCCCGGCACCCAGAACTCAGCCTGGCCGAACCTCTCAAGGCACTCATCAGCTCCATTCCACTCACACAGGCCCCTCTGGAAAGTAATGTCTTTACGACCCGACAGCAAATACTTAAATTCAGAATAATTCCCAAGCAAAACTGCTGCTGCTACATCACAGTCATCCACTAAGCAAGCAAATTACTAAAAAGCGTCTTCACTGCTTCCATTCCACCAGCAAAATCACTTTCCCCCCGCATTTTAAAGACCAGAGCAAATGATTACAATTATCAAATCTTATCACTGGTCAGTTGAGCCATATGCCGGAGGGTTCCCACCCCCCACAGCAAAAAAGGGGCTGTTTTTAATATGCGGAATCATTCGTTACGAGGAAGGGTCTTGATTTTTGTTAATAAGGTAGTAGTTCCTTTGCACGCACAGCCTATTCAGTTTTAACACTAAAAAGGAAAATGTCACTCATTTCAATTCATCTGGAAGTTGTCTCAGTGTCAAGGTAATATGGTAGCTTTTTAAAAATTAAATGTATCTCCTGTCAGATGAGATGGTTTAAAATATTGGCTCAGAGAAGAAAAGAAATGGGTGACCTACTTCTTGCTACTTGCATTCAGAGCCCATCCTATTGGTGGCGGGTTACCTAAAGAGAATGAAGAGCCTGCGCTGCACGAAGGACCCAGCAGGTGCTCCTCTTCCCCACGTCCAGCCGCAGCTCCCAACGCAGGGCGGCCCATTGGGTGTGGCCTCATTCTCCGCCCCGCCCCCCCGGCAATCTTAGGAAAGACTCTGATCTCATTACTGCAGAGGAGAGTGCTTATTGCTTTTCAAATCATTCCGGGTTACCTGTTCATCAAGGCTTCGAGTTCATTCCTTGAAAAAGTCTAGTCAGTGGAGCCACCCTCGAGGAAATGGGACAGCGGAGATGCCCAGAGGGGACGCAGTCCCTTGGGGACAGGCAGCCCAAAAGCAAACTCTTGTCTCCCACCAATGTGATGTCCTTTTCTTCGTTTCAGGTCAATCTCTTGGGGCAAAGAGAACGTGCTGCTAACGCTAGCGGGAAGATTTTCTCATTAATAAATTCTTAATTATACTGTCTCCCACACAGCCCCCCTTGGAAAGGGAAGGCACCTGGCAATGGGCATTCCAAAACAAGCCGCTTCCGGTTCCCATCCCTCTTCCTCCTTGCTTCCTATCATCAAACGCAAGTGTGTGTGTTGGGGGGCGGGCGAGGAGTCTGTTTTTCCAGAACTGAACACAGCTTCCTAATTCCATCCTCTTCACAAGGGCTTCACATACTGAGGCTGATTACGGCCTGTCATAGACTAAGGGTCCCTGAGCGCCTTTCTCTTGTTCTGCGCCTCTAATTAATTCTCTTTGAAAGGCACTCTGCTTCTTGACGCAGCTTGCAGAAGGGCTACAAGCTTTCATCGTGAATCATTTCCGTTGGTAGAACTCTTCCTTTTCTTACCCCTTTGGAAGTAAGGTTTTCCTCTCCATTTGAGGTCTCCGGTTCAGGGACTGTGCCCATCAGGCCTACTCCATTGGCTTGGCCCCCGCTCACTTACTGTTTGCCTTAAACTTGGAGCTCTCGGAGGTCTCGGGTCTTCGGGCTTCATGAGTGAAGTCTGGCTGCGGCCCATATCCAGGAAGCGGAAGAAAGGGACACGAAGGGTATGTTCACCGGCCCCCATCCCTTTCATCTGCTCCTTTCTCCGCTGCTCTTGGGCCGCAGAAGGTGGGCAGACCGGGGCCCGCGGGGGGGGGGGGGTTCGGGGAGGGGGGCCACGCCACCTCTAGGACAGGCACTGCCGAGTCTTAGCCCTTCGGAGGCAGAGAAAATCCAGAGCGCGCCCCCCCCCCCACCTCTCACCTGACCCTCCATCAACCCTCTTGAACCTGTGCAAATGGACTGAGCAAAAGAAAACGGAGAGAGAGGTTTGTCACCACACAGGAGACCCCGTTTCTGGCCCCAAGCACAACTCCGTAGCGATGTATGCTCAGAGAGCAAGTGTTTGGTCCCTTCCCACCGGCCTGCGGCCAAGGACCCGAGCCTGCGCTCCCCGCAGGAGAGGCCTGGGGCTGACGGGCTCGAGGCGCAGGGGACGTGCAGCCTCTTACAGGGAGTTCTGCTTGGGAGCAGAAAGGTGTGCTCCTCCACAGTGAGGGGCCCCACCTCTTGTTTTCATTTTGAAGAGACCAAGAACTGGGGGAACAGACTTTCCAGTCTCAGCTGTGTCCTGGCATGACACCCGGGCGGGCCGGTGGCGAGGAGGGGGGGGCCGGGGGGGGCAGCGGCCGGACCCACACAGAGGCCACGCCATCGTGTTCAATGGCAATGCAGGTGTGTCACCCTTCAAACTCAGTTCTGGGGTCGTTTTGCATAAAGTTTTGCCAACGTGTTCTTTTCTCTGTACGTATAATTGCCTTTTTATAAAAGGTTTTGAAGTATTGTCTCAGTGATAAAAAGAGAGCGATGTTAACAGTTGTTGTATATTTCACCATTTCCGATTGTAAGTATTTGCAGGGTACAGCAAAGCCTTAGCGCACAAGAGCATTCGTGCAGGAGGGGTCCTTCAACACCCAGGAGGTGAGGGGGTCGGAAAGGTTCGGATTCTCTGTAAATGTCCCGCTTTTCTTTCTGTGTGTATCTATTTACATGCCTTAGCACACGCCCTCCCGCCCTGATCCCTCTGCCCTGTCACCGGAACCACCGGACCGCTGGTGCGCGGCCAGTTACAGTACAGATGGATGGAACCGTCATCGGTTATCTCTTGTGTGACAGGGGAGGAAGAGAAACTCCATAGTATTCTTTGTAGAATATACATACCTGTAGGATGCTGTGTAATGGGAAACCATAGAATTGGGCTTTTGTCATTTCAAAGTTGGAGAAATGTATGAATAAAATGTATAAAACACGAAAAGGCACTGGTCTCCTCAGATTACAGGCCACACAGCTGGGGGGCGGGGGGCACAGAGCACAGGAGGGTTAGAGGGACAAGGAGTTCCTCTCCAGGATTTAGCCTCACAGACCTTCCCACAAATGCACGGGGGCAGGGGGAGAGGAAGGACACCTCGTGGGGGGACGGGGAGCCACCTCCCCCCTCTCTCGGCGGAGCACATCCCCGGCTCGAGGTCCTCCCTGGCAGTCAGGGTCTAAAGCATAGCTGGCCCAGACGGCGTCCTGAGAGCAGTTCAAGTTCAGTCGCTTGTACTTGGATGCGGATTTAAAATAGCTTTGGGTTTAAAAAAGAGAGAGAGGGAAAAAAATCAGCTCCCAGAAATAGAAGTCTAAATTGATCGGGGCGGTGCAGGCGCCCAGCATGGAAAGCACGTCTCTTGTTTGATGTCTGCAGAGAAAGCCTCAGGAGGAAGCCTGCTGCCCTTGGTGTGCAGTGGTTTGCTTAGGTCTCTGGCTGGAGTCTGGGATACGGCCCCTCGCGTGACTCAGTGACCTACTCTCCACCCTCCTTTCCCTGGGCTCTGCCCCAGCAAAGGACCCTGGTGGCTTCAGACAGCCACACTTGCATGTGTCCAAACACGCACACCTCCAGAAATAGCCCAGGCCCAATGTGCTCACGTGGCTCATGCCAAAGAAATGTAAACTAGGAGGGATTGTTTGCTTTTCTCCAGAAAACTTCCCCCTACCAAAAAAAAAAATGTATAGAAGAGTCGAGATCACATTCAGACACAAGAGGCTGAGCCCCTGGCCTTTTGACTCCGGGAAATCCCCAGTCATCTTTCTTCAGATGGCTCGGCTCAATGCACAGAGGACCAAAAGCCTAATACCAGCATCAAGCTGATTTTCTGTACTTGATGGCACTGACAACACATCGAACAGGTCAATACTTAGCTGGCAGAAATGAACAGAAACACGTATTTCTGTATTTTCCCCAGTTTACTGTAACATGATAAGCTGAATAAATAACACCAGGTATCATCCATGAAGGACTGCAGCAGAGGGGGAGGGGCATCTACAAAAACAGGGCAGCCAGACTGGTGCAGGGCAGTAGACCGTGACCTTGTGTTCAAGGTCACTGAAGACAGTGACCTTGAATAGCCTGAGGGTAGCAAGCCCCCTGAAGGACAATGTAGTAGTGCAAGCTAGCAACCCAGCCAAAGGCCAGGGGTGCTCCAGGAGAAAATGTTCCAAAAGGTGGCATCTGACTTACTTTCTCAAGGAATGAGCACACAGGACATGGGCCTGCAGATGAAATCCCACACTTAGGGCAGTGTGGGGGCTCCTGCACCCACCGCACGCACCTGTCCCCCACACCCCATCTTAACCTTTCAGGGAGGGGCGCCCAGAAACAGTTTGGCCACAGACGCCTCCTTAGGCTTGATCACTAAAAGCTTCCAGCTCCTGCCATTTGCCCTCTTCCCGTTTCTGGGGCAGCTTTACCCCCGCCTCCCCGTGGCCAACTGCCTTGCAGAGAATCTGGCTCCTGCTGGGGCCTCACAGGTGGCTCTAGGCCCTCGCCCTCAAGATGTGAAACTAAAGCCAGAGACCAGGAAATCGAGATCGTGCACAAAGCTAGCGGTAAAGGCTCAGCCACACAAATCAACAGCTTACCACAGAACTTCCCCTAGAACCTTCTGGGGTGATGGAAATGTTCCATTTCTTCTTTGGGGTGGTGGTTACATGGGTATATACAATTGTCAAGACACATCAAATTGGGGGCACCTGGGTGGCTCAGTCATTAAGCATCTGCCTTCGGCTCAGGTCAGGATCCCAGGGTCCTGAGATCAAGTCCCGCATTGGGCTCCCTGCTCGGCAGGGAGCCTGCTTCTCCCTCTCCCATTCCCCCTGCTTGTGTTCCCTCTCTCGCTGTCTCTCTGTGTCAAATAAACAAAATCTTTAAAAAAAAAAAAAACACATCAAACTGAACACCTATGATCTGTGCCTTTTATTGTACAGAAGCCAGACCTCAGTTACAAAAAGAAAAGTGAAAAACCGTATGATCATTTCACAGCTGCCAGAAAGACGCGTGACAAAACTCAACACCCGCTTCTACTTTAAAAACAAAAGCTCTTAAAAATCAGACAGAAAACACCCTTAGCAGATAAAGAATAGCTACTGCAACCAGAAGCAACATAAACCACCTACAAGTGCCACGATAAAGGCATTAAATTGCCATTATCTTTTACATGCTCCCTGGAGAATGAGCAGAAAATATGGGTAAACCAGCAGTAGACATTCAACCAGATCCTGCCACTCAGAGTCAACTGCCATTAAGCCTCCCGTGTAGCCCCGTCATACGACCACATGTACACGTACTTGTATCTGCGCCATTCAATGCAGTGAGGGAGTCCTACTCAACACGCTGCTCCCCCACTCATTTCATAGATCCTCCTCCCTCCGTGAGGATTTAAGACTGCTTCCAAAACATTGCTCAGAAACAGAATCAAGAAGTATAAACAGAGGAAAAGAGACAAAACTGTCCATATTTGCTAATAATATCATCGTATACCTTGAAATGCCAAAGAGGACAACTGGACATCCATTCAAGTTAATAAAGAACACATACAGAACACCGAACTCAGTAGTAGTCTTACGCAGTAGCAATAAAGTCAGAAAACACTAATGGGAGGGGCGCCTGGGTGGCTCAGTCGGTTAAGCGTCTGCCTTCAGCTCAGGTCATGGTCCCAGGGTCCTGGGATCGAGCCCCGCATCGGGCTCCCTGCTCGGCGGGGAGCCTGCTTCTCCCTCTCCCTCTGTGATCTCTCTCACTTTCACTCTCTCTCAAATAAATAAAAAAAATCTTAAAAAAAAAAAACTAATAGTAAGAAGATACCATTCTCAATTGCAACAAGATTTTAAAAACCAACAAAATCCATAGGATGTATATGAAAAGAAAAAAAAGCTGCACTGAGAAAAAATAAAAAGCTGCACAAGGGCGCCTGCGTGGCTCAGTCGGTTAAGCGTCCAACCCTTAATTTTGGCTCAGGTCATGATCTCATGGTCATGAGATTGAGCCCCGCACGGGGGCTCCATGCTCAGGAAGGAGTCTGTTTGAGATTCTCTCTCTCTCCTTCTGCCCCTCTCCCTCTCTCGCTCCCATTCTCTTAAAAAAAAAAAAAAAAAAAAAAAGGCTGCACTGAGAATGTAAAAGATTTGAACAAAGAGAAATATTCTTGGATGGAAGAACTAAATATTTCAATGGCATCAGGTTTTTCCAAATTAATGTGTAGGTTTAATATAACACCAAATCAAAATCCAATCACTTTTTGACCTTTACAAAATGAGTATTCATTGACAAGAACAGTGACTTTTTATTGTAATTTTAATTAAAGGAAATACTAAGGAAACAAGAGTAAATGAAGGGTGAGTAGCCCTTCCAGATTTTAATCTATTCTAAAGCTAAGACAAATAAGACATCACACACCAAAATGAGTTTCAGACAAAGAGTTCAATATAAAAATGAAATGACAGGAAATGAAAACACAGAAGTAGTCAATAAAACTCTAGAAGAAAGTAACTTTTTAAGTTTATACAAGAGAGAGAAGTCACAAAGCAACTGAAAGATTTGATCTCATTAAAACATGTTTTTTTTTAAACTACACATCCTTTTTATTGTTAAGTCATAAAGAGGTATCAAAATTAAAAGCAAAAATTACAGGGTAAGACTTAACTACTAGGAGCGTCAAAGGAAGTGAAAATGGGACTAGGCGCAGGGCAGTCTGAACTAACGAACCTGGGAAGGGCAGGGACGGGGAGAAGAGTGAGCATGTGCTGACGAAGATACGAGGGGAGAGAGGATCTGGTGAAACTTTGGATCTTAGACCAGCGCCTAAGAAAAAGTTGTAGACCACAAACTCAGAAAGACATTTTGTAATAAATAGGACATACAAAGAGTTTATTACATAATGAACTTACATAAAATGGTTAAAAATACTAACATCCCAGTATATAACAATGGACATGAACACTTAACCAACTCTAGGGAAAACTACTAGTAAAAAACAAACATTGGGGGGCCTGGGTGACACAGCTGAGCAACCTCAGCTCAGGTCGTGATCTCAGAGTTGTGGGATGGAGACCTGAGTCAGGCTCTGCACTCAGCAGGGAGTCTACTTAAGATCTCTCTCTCTCTCTCCCTCTGCCCGTCCTGCTCATGTGTCCTCTCTCTCTCTCCAAAATAAATAAAATCTTTAATTTTTTTAAAGATTTTATATATGAGAGAGAGAGACAGTGCATGAGAGGTGGCGGGGGGGGAGGGGCAGAAGGAGAGGGAGAAGCTCAGTCCCAGGACCATGACCAGAGCCAAAAGCAGACACTTAACTGACTGAGCCACCCAGGCGCCCCTAAAATAAATAAAATCTTTGGGCGCCTGGGTGGCTCAGTCGTTAGGCGTCTGCCTTTGGCTCCGGTCATGATCCCAGGGCCCTGGGATCGAGCCCCGCATCGGGCTCCCTGCTCAGCGGGAAGCCTGCTTCTCCCTCTCCCGCTCCCCTTGCTTGTGTTCCCTCTCTCGCTGTGTCTCTCTCTGTCAAATAAATAAAATCTTTAAAAATAAATAAATAAATAAAATAAAATCTTTAATAAAAAAGCAAACATTGAAAAATATCTCAATGATCAAGGGAATACAAGTTAAAAAACTTTTAACTCTTGAGATGTTAAATGAGTGCTTAACTATTTGAAGAAAAAAAAAACCTCTTAAGATGTTACAGTTACCTATTAGCAGATTTTAAAAATACAATACCCAAAGCTAGTGTGTATGTTGATGAAACTAGCATTTCCAGCCATTGCTCAGAGCACTGCAAACAATATAGTGACATTTACCAAGGGCCATATAAGTTAAAGTTGATATTTTTCTTACTATTGCATTTCTCTGTAACAGTTTTCATAAAAGAATCTAATAAAGGCAATTGGTGACATTTACTGAGTAGTGACTGTGATGTTCCAAACACTGAGGGCTTTGAACGCCTTATTGCACACCTCCTTCCCTCAGGCATCTGAGAGCTCTTCATCATAAAGAAATATCCCCAATTTCAAACACCAGTGGGATGATGAAGGTAGAACAATAAACGAATTTTTTCTTTATTTTATAATTTTGCTCGATATATAATTTTTTAACAACTCTCAAACTCATTCCCTTGCTCCCTTAGCTCTGGTGATGGTTGGGGCAACACGGCGGGGACAATTCCATGGCTCAGTCTCCATGTCTATACTCTGTGCTCCCCTCCTGCTCCGCACCCCAACCCCAGCGTGGAGTTTTTGCATGGATAAAATACAGAGAAGCATGCCCATCGCTTGCATCATTAAGCGAGGAGCGCACGCACCAGCTGGAGACCTCCTCGGCCACCTCCTTCCTCCCTGAAAGGCTGCCATGGGACCCTTCCTGAACCTCATGACACTTATGCCTACAACATACACGCCTGGTGGTACTCTACCTTTTCAGAGGAACACAGATGACTTGTGTTTCATAGTTCACGCTCATGTATACATGATGGCACAGATAAGCCATCGTTGGACATGGCACGGCGGTGGCTGAAGGCTGGCAAACACTGTGGGCTGATGCCCACAGCCCCCCAAAACCACACTCACCCTCTGCCCGGGCCTGGCTGCCACTGTCGGGCCCTGACTCCTGAAGAGGCTCCTGCCTCGCTGCAAAGGCAGCCTTCTCCAGCCAACAGGCAGAGCTGACGGGGAAGATCACATGGCGGCGAAGAGGGGGAAAGGGGCAGCACCCAAAGGACACCCCAGAATAGGGCACAACATTCAGCCAGAATAATTTATTCCCCTAAGAAGCACTTTGGATTTCTGCCCGAGCACTCAGGCTGCCAGCTTCAGTTCACTGGGCGACACGGGTCATCTGTCTAAACAAACTATAGTAGAACAGTCGTCGCGGGTTGAAAAGAAGAAACATCTTTTTTTTTTTAAGATTTTATTTATTTATTTGACAAAGAGAGACACAGCGAGAGAGGGAACACAAGCAGGGGGAGTGGGAGAGGGAGAAGCAGACTCCCCGCGGAGCAGGGAGCCCGATGCGGGGCTCAATCCCAGGACCCTGGGATCCTGACCTGAGCTGAAGGCAGACGCTTAACGGACTGAGCCACCCAGGCGCCCCAAGAAGAAACATCTTAAGCAGAGAGTTGCCCAACCAGAAAGTAAAACATATTAGAGAGCTTAATTGAAATAATAATGGCAGTGTGCAGAGACAGACAGACAGACACAGGGAACAAAACAGAGAGCTCAGATCCACAAGTATGTAAAAACTTGAGTATGATGCAGAGAGGGCTTTGATGCATGGACTATTCTACTGAATTATCCATATGGCAAAATTTAAGTTAGACCCCTACCTCATCATACATGAACATGTTTGTGTTCAAACAACATGTTTGATGGCTAAATAACCTGTGAAAAGCAAATCTTTAAAATATAATACTATATCGGGGTGCCTGGGTGGCTCAGTCGGTTAAGCATCGGACTTTTTTTTTTTTAAAGATGTTATTTATTTATTTGACAGAGAGAGACACAGCAGGAGAGGGAACACAAGCAGAGGGAGTGGGAGAGGGAACACAAGCAGAGGGAGTGGGAGAGGGAGAAGCAGGCTTCCTGCGGAGCAGGGAGCCCGATAAGCATCGGACTCATGATTTCAGCTCAGGTCATTATCTCAGGGTCATGATATCAAAGCCCTAAGTCAGGCTCTGTGCTCCACTCGGAGTCTGCTGATCCCTCTCCCTCCCCCTCTCTCCTCTCCTGCCCCTCCTCTCATGCTCATGATCGTGCACACACATGCACTCTCTAAAATTATAAAATCTTTTTAAAAAAATACTATATATAAATATATATATAATACATATGTGGTATGTAATAAAATATTTTAGGACCTCAGGTTAAGGAAGGATTCCTTAAAACTCAAAATGTATAAACCATGAAAGAAAAGGATTGATAAAGTTGAATTAATTTAAATTAAAAACTAACAAGTTCTGTCTACAGAAGACATTATCATAAACAATCTAAAAAGATAAGCCACAAACCTGGAGATAATGTCTGGCACATGTAACTGTCAAAAAATTAGCATCCATGGGGCACCTGGGTGGCTCAGTCGTTAAGCGTCTGCCTTCAGCTCAGGTCATGGTCCCAGGATCCTGGGATCGAGCCCCGCATCAGGCTCCCTGCTCAGCGGGAGGCCTGCTTCTCCCTCTCCCACTCCCCCTGCTTGTGTTCCCTCTCTCGCTGTGTCTCTCTCTCTCAGATAAATAAATAAAATCTTCAAAAAAAAATTAGCATCCATGATTTATAAGAAACATCTAAAAAATAATTTCTAACAGGGAATAAATGAACAAAGATATGAACAGGCAATCCACAGAAGATAAAATCTGAAGCTTTTCTTGAAACTCACAAATAATCAGGAAAATCAGAAAGTAAAGTCTTAATAAGGGATTTCACATTCCACTAATAGCAGACTCTGTAATCTGGACCCACCCCCATGCTTAAGACAACTAAATTAGCTGACTCAAGTATTTAAAATATATCTGTTTGGAGATTGTAGCAAACTAACAAAATAATGCAGAATTAGGGGGCCAGGATATGGGAGAAAACGGACTCCCAAGGGAGTGAGCATTTATTTAGGGGCACTTTTCCTCTGGAGACATTTGTTCACTGCAGAAGAACAGGCCAAAAGGCCAAGTAGCCTTGTGACAGCTTCTTGGGGGTTGAGGGGAAGGACCAGAGTCAGGGCATGTCTGGGGGAGGCATGGACGGACTAGTGAACTCACCTCACCTTCGGTGGGGCCCCTGAAAGTGTGTCTCCTTGGAGTAAGGGCGAACCACCCGCAGACAGGCCCTCACACTGACTGCTTCAGCTCTGAACTTCTCAAGCCCGGACATTTGACGGAGGGGATCCCACACTGCTTGCGCCCACATGCCTCGCCCAAGAAAACGTCCTTCATCTCTAGGCAAAGGTCTCATCCTCGGCCTCAAATATTCTTACAAATCATTCAGCAGATACCACGTCTGATGATAAAAAATAGCTGGGCATGTGAGAAAATAGGTAAATAGATGGCTACCCGGGGGACCCACCGTGGGGGCACAGACCCCCGTCACATTTGGATTTCAAACCCAGGGGGGCTTAACTGCGAGAGTTTTTACACTCAGTGGGGCTTAACTAAAAATCAGCAGGCTTAGCTCTGGGAGAACCAGGGTGGGGGGTTGGGGGTGAGAAGAAACTGAGTCCCCACCCTTAAAGAGACAGGACAACACACAGCCCCAATGAGATACAGCACAGAAGCACCTCTCAGGGGACAATGTGGGGAAGGTGCCCTGCAGGTCAGTGTGACCACAGTTCCGGCACATAGACTGAGGGCAGGTATCTGGTCTAACCCAACTCAAGCCCCAGACTGGCCCACTAACACCACACGGACCAAACCCTGCTCACAACAGGCAAAGAGAGCCATTGTAGATGACTGACTGAAGGCAAAAGTGGCTCAGCCACAACAGCAGGGCGCACGCAACACACATGAGAGACCCCTCTGAAGGGCCTGGTTCTGGTGAACAGAAAACAGTGCCCTGCAGGGCACTACGGGACCTCTTCTTCATAAGGCCACTACTTTCAAGAGCAGAAGGTGTAGCTGACTTTCCTAACACATACAGACAGATGCTGAGAGTTACACAAAAGGAGGAGACAGAAGAATATGTCCCCAATAAAAGAACAGGACAAAACCACAACAAAAGGGCTAAATGAAACAGAGATAAGCAGTATGCCTGATAAAGAATTCAAAGTATTGATCATAAAGATACCTACGGGACTTGAGAAAAGAGTGGAGGATCTCAGTGAGGCCCCTAACAAAGAGAAAACAGAAAAAAAAGAACCAGAGATGAAGAACTCAGTAACTAAAATTTAAAATACAGGAGAGGGAATCCGTAGTGGATTAGAGGAGGCAGAAGATGGATCAGCAACCTGGAGGACAGAGTAATGGAAAGCAACCAAGCTAAACAGCAAAAATAAAAAAATAAAAAATGAGAATAGGTTAAGGGAGCTCAGTAACATCATCAAGCATAGTAACATTCACATTATATGGACCCGAAAAGAAGGAGAGAGAGAAAAGGGGGCAGAAAATGTATTTGAAGAAATAATAGCTGAAAACTCCCCTTATCTGGAGAAGCAAACAGACATCCAGATCCAGGATAGAGAGAGAGCCCCCAAGGAGGTCCACACCAAGACACATAATTAAAAAGGCAAAAAAGTAGTGATAAAGAGAGAATGTTTAAAGCAACAAGGAAAAAAAAAAAAAAACAGTTGTATACAAGGAAACCCTCATAAGGCTATCAGCTGATTTTTCAGAAGAAACTTTGCAGGCCACAAGGGACTGGAATGATTTATTCAAATTATTGGAAGGAAAAAAGCTTGCAATCAGGAATACTCTATGCAGCAAGGCTATCATTCAGAATAGAAGAAGAAAGAAAGAGTTTCCCAGACAAACAAAAGTTAAAGAACTTCGTCACCACTAAGCCAACCTTACAAGAAATGTTAAAGGGATCCTCGGAGGGGCACCTGGGGGCTCAGCCATCAGGCGTCTGCCTTTGGCTCAGGGTCCTGGGATCGAGCCCCGCATCGGGCTCCCTGCTCGGCGGGGACCCTGCTTCTCCCTCTTCCTCTGCTCCCATCATGCTCGTGCGCACGCACTCTCTCTCTCTCTCAAATAAGTGAATAAAATCTTTACAAAATAATAAATAAATATAGGGAATCCTGTCAGTGGAAAGAAAAGACCATATTCATGAGTAAGAAAATTAGGAAAGTAAAACATTCCACAGGTAAATACAAACATAATAAAAGTAGCAAGTTCATCACTTACAAAACCAGTCCGTAGATTAAAGTGCAAAAGCAGTAAAATTAATTATATCTATAAAAATTAGCCAAGGTATTCACAAGCTAAAAGGATGTAAATACGACATCATATACATAAAACATAGCAAGGGAGAGTAAAAATTTAGTGCTTTTAGAACGGGTTCAAACTTAAGTGATCATCAACTTAACATAAACTGCTACAAGCATACGATGTTATATACAAACCTAATGTAATCACAAATCAAAAACATACAATAGATATGGAAAAAACAAAGAGGAAGGAATCCAAGTATATCACTAAAGAAAGCCATCAAACCACAAGGGAAGAGAGGAACACAAGAAAAGAACAGAGAAGAACTGCAAAAATAACCACAAGTAAGAAAATGGCAGTAAGTACATACCCATCAATGATTACTTAGAATGTAAATGGACTAAATGCTCCAATGAAAAGACACAGGGTATCAGAATGGAAAAAAGCAGGACCCGCATATATGCTGCCTACAAGAGGCTCACTTGAGACCAAAACACATGCAAGTTGCAGTGAAGGAATGAAAAAGCATTTATCATGCAAACGGACAAAACAGAAAGCTGGGGTAGCAACACTTATATCGGACAAAATAGACTGTAAAACGAAGATTGGAATAAGAGACAAAGAAGGACACTACATCATCATAAAGGGAACAATCCAACAAAAAGATGTACCAATTGTAAATACGTATGCACCCAACACGGGAGCACCCAAATACATAAAGTAACTACCAGCAAACATAAAGGAAGACTCAATAGTAAGACAATAATAATAGTAGGGGACTTTAACACCCCACTTACAACAATGGACAAATCATCCTGACAGAAAATCAACAAGGAAAGGGTGGCTTTGAAGGACACATTGGACCAGATGGATCTAACAGATATATTCAGAACATTCCATCCAAAAACAGCAACATACACATTCTTTTCAAGGGCACATGGAACATGCTCCAGAATAGATCACACATTAGGGCACAAAACAAGTCTCAACAAATTCAAAAAGATCAAAATCAAACCATGCATCTCCTCTGACCACAATGTTATGAAACTAAAAATCAACCACAAGAAAAAAATCTGGAAAGAACACAAATACATGGAGGTTAAATAACATGCTACTAAACAATGAATGGGTCAACCAAGAAATCAAAGAGGAAATTAAAAAATACAAGGAGAAATATGAGAATAAAAACACAACGGTCTAAAATCCTTGGAACGCAGCAAAAGCTGTTCTAAAAGGGAAGAACAGAGGCACCTGGGTGGCTCAACCAGTTAAGCATCTGCCTTTGGCTCTGATCATGATACCAGGGTCCTGGGATCAAGCTCTGCATCAGGCTCGCTGCTCAGTGAGGAGTCTGCTTCTCCCTCTCCCTCTGCAGATCCCCCTGCTTGTGCTCTCTCTCGCACGCACTCTCTCTCTCTCTCAAAGAAATAAATTCTTTAAAAAAAATTAAAAATAGGGGCACCTGGGTGGCTCAGTTGGTTAAGTGTCTGCGTTCAGCTCAGGTCATGATCTCAGAGTCCTGGGATCGAGCCCCACATCGGGCTCCCTGCTCAACAGGGAGTCTGCTTCTCCCTCTCCTCCCTGCTCGTGCTCGCTCTCACTCTCGCTCTGTCTCTCTCAAATAAATAAAATCTTTTAAAAAATAAAATAAAATAATAAAAAACAAAAAATAAATAAAAGGGGGGGTGCCTGGGTGGCTCAGTCATTAAGCGTCTGCCTTCGGCTCAGGTCATGATCCCAGGGTCCTGGGATGGAGCCCCACATCGGGCTCCCTGCTCAGCAGGAAGCCTGCTTCTCCCTCTCCCACTCCCCCTGCTTATGTTCCTTCTCTGTCTCTCTGTCAAATAAATAAATAAATAAATAGGAAGATTATAGCAGTACAGGCCTACCTCAAGAAGCAAGAAAATCTCAAACAACCTAACTACACCTAAAGGAGCTAGAAAAAAGAACAAACAAAACCCAAAGTCACTAGAAGGAAGGAAATAATAAACATTAGAGCAGAAATAAATTAAATAGAAACTAAAAAAAAAAAAAAACCACAATAGAACAGATCAGTGAAACCAGGAGCTGGTTCTTTTTATTTTATTTTTATTTTTTTAAGATTTATTTTTTTGTCAGAGAGAGAGAGAGAGCACAAACAGGGGGAGTGGCAGGCAGAGCAGGCAGAGAGAGAAGCAGGCTTCCCACTGAGCAGGGACCCCAATGCGGGGCTCAATCCCAGGACCCTGGAATCATGACCTGAGCTGAAGGCAGACGCTTAACCGACTGAGCCACGCAGGTGTCCCAGGAGCTGGTTCTTTTTAAAGATCAATAAAACTGATAAACCTTTAGCCAGACTCATGACGAAGAGAGAGAGAGAGAAAAAAAAAAACACTAAATAAAATCAGAAATGGAAGAGAAATAACCAACACCACAAAAATACAAAAGATGATAAGATTATGAAAATTTATATACCAAAAAATGGGACAATCTAAGAGAAATGGATAAATTCTAAGAAACATATAACCTTCCAAAACTGAATCAGGAACAAATACAAAATTTGAATAGACCAATTACCAGCAATGAAATGGAATCAGTAATAAAAAAAACTCTAAACAAAAGTCCAGAATCACATGGCTTCACAGGTTAATTCTACCAAAAATTTAAAGAAGAGTTAATACCTATTCTTCTCAAAGTACTCAAAAAAATAAATAAAAAGAAGGAAAAATTCCAAATTCATTCTACAAGGCCAGCATTACCCTGATACCAAAACCAGATAAAGACAGGCCAGTATCTCTAATGAACATAGATGCAAAAATCCTCAACAAAATACTAGCAAACCGAATTAAACAATGCATTTTTAAAAATCATTCACCATAATCAAGTGGGATTCATTACAGGGATGTAAGAGCGGTTCAATATTTGCAAATCAATCAACAAGACATATCACATTAACAAGAGAAAGGATAAAAAAAAATATATGATCATTTCAACAGAGGCAGAAAAAGCATTTGACAAAGTACAACATCCATTCATGATAAAAACTCTCAAAAAAGTAGGGGTAGAGGGAACATACCTCAACATAATAAAGACCATATATGAGGGGCGCCTGGGTGGCTGAGTTGGTTAAGCAACTGCCTTCGGCTCAGGTCATGATCCTGGAGTCCCGGGATCGAGTCCCGCATCGGGCTCCCTGCTCAGCAGGGAGTCTGCTTCTCCCTCTGACCCTCTTCCCTCTCGTGCTCTCTATCTCTCATTCTCTCTCTCAAATAAATAAATAAAATCTTTAAAAAAAAAAAAGACCATATATGAAAAACCCACAGAGCACATTATACTCAAGAGTGAAACCCCAAGAGCTTTTCCCCTAAGATCAGGAACAAGGCAGGGATGCTCACTCTTACCACTTTATTCAACATCGTACTGGAAGCCCTAGCCACAGCAATCAGACAACAAAAAGAAATAAAAGGTATCCACATTGGTAAAGAAGAAGTAAAACTGTCACTATTTTCCGATGACATGATATTATATATAGAAAACCCTAAAGACTCCACCAAAAAGCTACTAGAACTGATAAATGAATTCAGTAAGGTCACAGGATACAAAACCAATATACAGAAATCTGTTGCATTTCTATACACTAATAATGAAGCAGCAGAAAATGAAATTAAGGAAACAATTTCATGTACAAGTGTACCAAAAACAATAAAATATCTAGGAGTAAACTTAACCAAAGAGGTGAAAGACCTGTACTCTTAAAACTATAAAACACGAATGAAAGAAATTAAAGACAACACAAAGAAACGGAAAGACATCCCATATCATGGGTTGGAAGAACAAATATTGTTAAAATATCTATACTACCTAAAGCAATCTGCATATTTAATGCAATCCCTACCAAGATACCCACAGCACTTTTCATAGAATTAGAATTAACAATCCTAGAATCTGTATGGATTCACAAAAGACCTCGAATAGCGAAAGCAATCTTGAAAAAGAAAAGCAAGGGGTGCCTGGCTGGCTCAGTCAGTAGAGCATGTGACTCTTGATCTTGGGGTTGTACATTCCAGCCCCACATTAGATATAGAGATTACTTAAAAATAAAATCTTGGGGACACCTGGGTGGCTCAGTCAGTTAAGCGTCTGCCTTCAGCTCAGGTCATGATCCCAGGGTCCTGGGATCAAGTCCCACATTGGGCTCCTTGCTCAGCAGGGAGGCTGCTTCTCCCTTTGCCTGCTGCTCCCCCTGCTTGTGCTTGCTCTCTGTCAAATAAACAAAATCGTAAAAAAAAATCAAATCAAATCTTGGGGCACCTGGGTGGCTCAGTCAGTTGGGCATCCAACTCTTGATTTTGGCTTGGGTCATGATCTCAGGGTCGTGGAATCAAGCCCCACATCAGGCTCCACACTGAGGGTGAAGCCTGCTTGAGATTCTCTCTTCCTCTCCTTTTGCCTCTCCCCTGCTGATGCATGCATGCATGTGTGCTGTTTCTAAATAAATAAAATAAAATAAAATCTTATTAAAAAAAGAAAAGCAAAAGGAAGTATCACAAAACTGGAGGTATCACAATTCCAGATTTCAAATTATATTACAAAGTGGTAGTAATTAAAACAATTTGGTACTGGCATTAAAATATCCACATAGATCAACGGACTAGAATAGAAAACCCAGAAATAAGCCCACAATTATATGGTCAATTAATCTATGACAAAGGAGGAATGGATATACAACAGGAAAAAGACGGTCTCTTCAACAAATGGTGTTGGGAAAACTGCACAGCCACATGCCGAAGAATGAAACTGAACCACTTTCTAACGCCACACAGAAAAATAAACTCAAAATGGATGAAAGACCTAAATGAGACCTGAAACCATAAAAATCCTTGAAGAGAGCACAGGCGGTAACGTCTATGACATCAGCTGTAGCAACGTTTTTCTAATGTCTCCTGAGGCAAGGGAAATAAAAGCAAAAATAAGCTATGGGGATTACATCAAAATGAAAAGATTCTGCACAGCAAAGGAAATAATCAACAAAACTAAAAGGTAACCTACAGAATGGGAGAAGATATCTGCACATGACATATCTGATAAAAAGTTAGTATCCAAAGTATATAAAGAACTTATACAACTCAACACCCAAAAAACAAATAATCCAACTTAAAAATGGGCAGGGGCGCCTGGGTGGCTCAGTCAGTTAAGTGACTGACTCTTGATTTTGGCTCAGGTCACAATCTCAGGATCATTAGATCGAGGCCCACACTAGGCTGCATGCATAGTGGGGAGTCTGCTAGAGATATTCTCTCTCTCTCTCTCCCCCCCTGCCTATCCCCCCACTCTTTCTCTAAAATAAATCTTTTTTTTTAAATGGGCAGAAGACATGAACAGACATTTCTCCAAAGAAGATACATACAAATGGCCAATCAACACATGAAAAAATGCTCCACATCACTTGGCATCAGGGAAATACAAATCAAAATCACGATGAGATACCACCTCACACCCGTCAGAATGGCTAAAATTAAAAAGGCAGGAAACAACAGATATTGGTGAGGATGCAGAGAAAGGGGAACCCTCTCACACTGTTGGTGGGAATGCAAGCTGGTGCAGCCACTCTGGAAAACAGTGTGGAGGTTCCTCAAAAAGTTAAAAATAGAACTACCCTATGACCCAGCAATAGCACTACTAGGTATTTATCCAAAAGAAACAAACATAGTGATCGAAAGGGCATATGCACCCTAATGTTTATAACAGCAATGTCCACAATAGCCAAACTATGGGAAGAGGACAGATGTCCATCGACAGATGAATGGATAAAGAAGACATGGTGTGGTATACACACACACACACACACACACACACACACACACACACACACACACACACACACAGGAATATTATGCAGCCATCAAAAAGAATGAAATCTTGCCATTTGCAGTGACGTGGATGGAACTAGAGGGTATTATGCTAAACAAAATAAGTCAGTCATAGAAAGACAAATACCATATGATTTCAATCATATGTGGAATTTAAGAAACAAAACAGATGAACCTAGGGGAAGGGAAGGAAAAATAAAATAAGATGAAAACAGAGAGGGAGGCAAACGATAAGAGACTCTTAACTGTAGGAAACAAACAGGGCTGCTGGAAGGAGGTGGGTGGGGGAAATGGGATAATTGGGTGATGGGCATTAAGGAGGGCACTTGATGTAATGAGCACTGGGTGTTAAATGCAACTGATGAATCACTAAATTCTACCCTTGAAACTAATAATACAGTGTATGCTACCGAAATTGAATTTAAATAAAAAAATTTTTAAAAACAGAGCAAAAAAATTTTTTAATAAAAATTAAAAATAAAATAAAATATAGGACTACTACTGGGTATTTACCCCAAAAATACAAACACACTAATTCAAGGGGATACATGCACCCCCAGGCTTATTGCAGCATTATTTACAATAGCCAAACTATAGAAGCAGCCCAAGTGTCCATCAACTGATGAATGGATAAAGGAGAAGTGGTATATATACACAACAGAATATTACTCAGCCATCAAAAAGACTGAAATCTTGCCATTTGCAACCATGTGGATGGAGGTAGAGAGTATTAAGCTCAGTGAAATAAGTCAGAGAAAGACAGATACCATATGATTTCACTCATATGTGGAATTAAGAAACAAAACAAACAAGCAAAAGGAAAAAATAAGAGAGACACACACATACACATCAAGAAACAAACTCTTGATTATAGAGAACAAACTGACGGTTACCAGGGAAGGGAGGTGGGTGGGGGGATGGGCTAAATAGGTGATGGGGATTGAGGAGGGCACATGTTGTGATGAGCACTGCGTGATGTATGAAAGTGTTGAATCACTATATGGTACACCTGAAACTAATGTAACACTCTGTTAACTAACCGGAATTAAAATAAAAACTTAAAGAGAAAAAAGAACAGTAAGAGTAACTTCCAAGCTAATAGAAAATGGAATAAAAAAATACTAAATCAAGCCAAAAGAAGAGTAATATAGAACAGGTGGGACAAACTGATGGCCCTTAGTAAGAAGATAAATGTAAACCCAAATATATTTTTTAAATTCCGTTACATGCAAACAGACTAAATGCTCCAATTAAAAGGATGGTCAGACTACTTTTGAAAATTTTAGTCTCCAGACTTATGAGACACCTCTTAAGCATAGGATAGAGAAAAGTTAACCTAAAAAAACCAAAAAGATATGAGAACATTAACCAAAAGAAACCAGTGTAGTTATACTAATTTTAGAGAAAATAAACTAAGTTAAAAGCATTACAAAGGGGGTGCCTGGCTGGCCCAGATGGTGGAGCATGCGACTCTTGATCTCAGGGTTGTGAGTTTGAGCCCCATGTTGGACGTAGAGATTATTTAAAAATCTTTAAAAAAAATAAAAACATTACCAGAGATCATTTCATCATGATAAAAAGATTCAATTCAGGGGTGCCTGGGGGCTCTGTTGGGCATCCAACTCTTGGTTTCGGCTCAGGTCATGATCTCAGGATTGTGAGATCAAGCCCCACGTCGGGCTCCATGGTCAGTGGAGAGTCCGCTTGGGATTCTCTCTCTCTCCCTCTGCCCCTCCCCACCACTCTCACACGCACTCACTCTTGCTCTCTCTAGCCTTCTTTCTAAAATAAATAAATCTTTTTTTTAAAAAAAAAAGGTTCAATTCACCAGGAAGATACAGCAATTCTATATTGGTAATCATCTAATAACCTAGCCTCAAAGAAAAAAATTGACAACATCAAGGAGCAATAGACAAATCAATATAATAGAGGTCTATTTTAACATACTTTTCTCAGTAATGATAGACAAGCAAACAAAAAATCGGTAGGAATATACAAGATTTGAACAACATCAAACACCTAGGAATAAGCCTGACAAAAGACACACAAGACTCCTATGTAGTTTATAGTTTATAAAAACATTACTGAAAAACTTGAAAGAAGATCTAAATAAAAGGAGAAAGAGATGATAGCCACGGATGAGACAAGGCAATATTGTAAAGACGTCAGTTCTCCCCAAACTGGTCTATAGATTCAATGCAATCTAATTCAACATTCCAACAAGATTTTCTGAGTTTTGTTTTGTGGAACTCAACAAACGGATTATAAACCAGGGGAGTAAAACAGAAATCCCAGAAACAATCCCAGCATATTTGGACATTGGCAGCTCTGTGGGCAGTGGGGAAAAAGACAGTCTTTTTAACAAATAACATGAGGACAATCAGATAACCACATAAAAAAATAAATAAATCTTCATTTCTACATGACCTCATACATACAAATCAACTCTGGTCAGACTATAGATCTAAATGTGACCAGAAAAATAATAAAGCTTCTACAAAGCAGCCTCCTAGAATATCTTCAGAACGTAGAGTAGGAAAAGAGGTCTGAAACAGGACACAAGGATTACAAACCATAAAGAGACTGATAAATTAGACGCTTAAATTTAGGATAAGAATGAATTAAGACTACTTATCAAAAGATACAATTACAGGTGAAAAGGCAAGCCACAGAGTGGGAGAAAATATTACAAAATAGACGTATCAATGGGCAGTTTCCTATAAACCAGTAAGACAGACAAACCAATGGAAAAATGTACGAGACGGGAACAGGGACTTCACAAACGTGAATATCCAACAAGCCAGTAAACAGATGAAAATATTCTCAACCTCATTAGTCATCAGAGAAATGTATGTTAAAATGTCAGGATACCAGGGGTGCCTGGGTGGCTCAGTCGGTGAAGCGTCTGCCTTTGGCTCAGGTCATGATCCCAGGGTCCTGGGATCGAGCCCCACATGGGGCTCTCTGCTCAGCAGGAAGCCTGCTTCTCCCTCTCCCACTCCCCCACACCTGGCTCGTTCTCTGACTCTCTCTCAAATGAATAAATAAAATCTTTTAAAAAAATGTCAGGATACCAAGATCCACTCAACTGATCACCTAAGACCATACATAGTAAGTGCTGATAAAGACGTGGAACAATGGGGACGTCATACACCAAGAAAGGGAATGTAGGTTGGCCAACAGTCCAGCATTATCACCTAAATTTGAAGATATGACCCAGTTACTCCACTTCGAGGTGTAGATCCAACTTAAATGCAGGCACTTACACACCGAGACATGTACAAGACTATTTTAATAATAGCAGCATTATTCCTAAGATTCCCCAAAGCAGACACAATCCCAATGTCCATCAGCAGAATAAATCAATTGTAGTATATTCATACAATAAACTACCATAGAGCAAGTATGATGGGCAAGCTGTAGCCACAGAGAACACAGATAAATCTCACAAAAATAATGTGTCGTAAAAGAAGCCAGACACAAAGGAATGCAGGATGCTTCCGTGTCTATAAACTTCCAAAACAAGCAAAACCATCGTGTCCAAAGCTGCAGGCTATCAAGAAAAGCTGGGAAGTCATTACCGTAAAAAGCAGGAGGGGGCTTACCTCTGGAGGGGAGAGGGAGAGGGAGAAAGCCTGGGGGAAGCTCTGGGGAGATGGAGGGTTTAGATCTGGGTGGTGAGGGCAGGAGTACTCGCTTGGTGGTAAACTGTGGAGCTGCCCGTCTTTTCTGTGCATTTTATCAACAGGAGGAGACCTCCCACCTTTGGGATGGGGCCAGTTACTCAGTTACTGTCTCTCGGCTCCAAACCCACCCTTCCACACTCTCTGCTTTGTGATCTAGGGCTCAGGGCTCAGCAAACATTTGTTTTGCCAGCTGGTCCTCGGTAAGCTCTGCCAATAGGGGGCACTAGAGGCAGACGGTTAGGCCTGAGGAGGAAAAGGAACGTGCTCGGGCCTGCTGCCCGCTCCTGTGAGCAACGCTCCAGCTCCAGCAACGCTTCTTCCATTGGACAGCCGCGCTTCTCTCTTGTAGTGGCAGCGCAATCCAGTTTGGGGTTTCTCCAACACTTGCAGAACCAGCGTCATCGTGCCCCTCCCTTTGGCAGTCCAGTGGCCCCCCCTGAGAGGTCTAAGTTTCATCCTCATGGGTCCCTCCTCCAAGTTTCTAAATTTTAATGATTCCATCATCTTCCCTTTGCTCCTTTAGCTCAAGGGGTGGGAGCTGCTTCCTGTAGTTGCTACCAATTAGATGTACTAGTGTTCAGTTTTTTTAAAGATTTTAGAGTGCATGCGCGTGCACACACATGCACGCATGAGCGGGGGTGGGGGAGGCAGAGGGAGAGGAATTGAGAAAATCTCAAGCAGACTCAGCCATGAGCACAGAGTCCAAGTCCTTGATCCCAGGACCCAGAGATCTTGACCTGAGTCAAGAGCCCCCCCCCCCGCCCGCCCTCAACCGACTGAGCCACCCAAGCACCCCCATTCATTTTCTTTTAATTAGAAATTCTATTGAGATTATAGATTCGTATGCAGTTATAACAAATAACACATAGAGATCCCTTGTACACTTTGCCCAGTTTCCCCCAATGGCAACATCTTGCAAAACTATAGTGTAATCTCACTGCCAGGAGATCGACATCGATGCAATCCATTCTTACTCCTATTTCCCATTTACTTGTACTCATTCGTGTGTGTTTGTGTGTACCTGGTTCTATGCACTTTTATCAACCGTGCAGGGGGATGTGTATGCACCACAGTCAATATACAGACTAGTTCTATCACCACAAGGATCCCTCCCGATGCCCTTTTAGAATCCCAGCCACCTCTTTGCTCTCGTCCCTACCCACTCCCCATCTCTAACCCTGGGCAATCACGAACCTCTCTGAATTTCTAAAATTTTACCATCTCAAAAATCATATAGTACATAAACCTTAGGAACTGGCTTTTTTCACTCAACATGGCTCCCTGGAGATTTATCCAAGTTGTTGTATCACTAGTTCATTCCTTTTTTATTGCCAAGTAGTATTCCTTGGTGTGGATGTACTAGTCTGCTTAACCACTCACCCACTAAACGATATTGAATGGACTCCAGTTTGGGGCTCTTACAAATAAAGCTGCTATGAACACTTGTGTAAAGGTTTTTGTGTGAACATTAGGTGTTTTTTTTTTTTTACATTATTTTCATTTTTATTTGTTTCTAAGTCTACTATTTAAGTAAACTCTATGCCCAACATGGGGCTTGAACTCAAGTGACCCCGAGATCAAAAGTCATGTGCTCTACCATCTGAGCCAGCCATGCACTCCCCACCAAGTCTAATATTTATTTTCTGAGATTCAAAGTTCCCCATTTAAGTTTTCATTTCTGTGGGATAAATGGCCAAGAGTTCAATAGCTAAAGCATATGGTGGTTGCACGATTAGTCTAAGAAACTGCCAAAGCATTTTCCAGAGTGGCTGTACCATTTTACAGTCTCACCAGCTATGTAGGAGACATCCAGTTTCCCTGTACCCTCACCAGCATTTGGTCTTGTCACTATTTTTTATTTTAGCCAATTCTGAGGGTTGTTTAGTGCTATCTCATGGTTTTACTTTGCATTATTCTAATGGCTAATAATGTTGAACAAGTGTTAACTTTCTAGCTTTTTCAGGTACCTAGTGAACAACTTTATAACTAGTTCACAAATGTCTTAAATGTTCTCTGTTCAAGTCCGTACTAGTAAAAATAAATACATAAATAACTCAGTAGGGGAAAGGGGATACTCTTTTTTTTTAAGATTTTATTCATTTATTTGACAGAGAGAGAGAGAGCACAAGCAGGGGAAGCAGCAGACGGAGAGGGAGAGGCAGGCTCCCCGCTGAGCAGGGAGCCTGATGTGGGGCTCGATCCCAGGACCCTGGGATCATGACCCGAGCTGAAGGCAGATGCTTAACCGACTGAGCCACCCAGGCACCACAAGGGGGATACTCTTTCTTATGGTAGAATTTCAGTTAACAAAAAAAATGATAGAATTAGAAAATCACCATTTGGCAAGCACTATAGTAATAACTATTGCAAGCAAGCAGCATCAATTATGCTAACACTAGTGAGTGAAAGTACAATAATAAGAAATTTGCAGAGACTCAAAGATCTTTAGTACAAAGATACTTATCGATTACAAGGGAAAAATAGACACTTTATAGTGGAGACACCTGTCATACACCACCTTACCTTGACCAAAGTTAATATCACCAGTACAAGACATAGCAACATCAACGTCACATGTCTCCTTAGAAGATGCAATGAGAAGGGCAAAGCCACCACTTCTGTGATATTCTTGCCCAAAATGCATAATCTCAATGTAATCATGAGAAAATATCGGACAAATTGAGAGAACTTTTTTTAAGATTTATTTATTTGAGAGAGAGAGAGTACATGCATGCATGCAGAAGCAGGGGGAGGGGCAGAGGGAGAGACGCAGACTCCCCTACTGAGCAGGGAGCCCGCTGCAGGACTCGATCTCAAGACCCTGAGATCATGACCTGAGCTGAAACCAAGAGTTGGACACTTAAATGACTGAGCCACCCAGGTGCCCCAACTGAAAGATATTCCTGCAAAGTAACTGGACAGTACTCTTCAAAAGTGCCAGGGTCATGAAAGACAAAGGAAACTGAGGAAACAGGAAAACTAAAGGACATGTGGGATCCTGGTTTGGAGCCTGGACCAGAAAAAGGACATTAGTGGGACAAGCAGAGAAATTCCAACCAAGTCTGTAGTGTGGTGAAAACTATTATATCAATGTTCATTTCCTGGTTTAGATCATTATACTGTGGTCATGGGTATATAGGATGTTAATATTGAGGAAATCTGCGTGAAGGGTATATGGGAATTCTCTGGACAAATTCTGAGACTTTTCTGTAAGTCTAACATTATTTCAGAATAAGCTTAGAAAAAGTAAAATCAAACAAGTTCTCTCCAATGACCGCTGTTGTTTCCCGTCTCCTGACTGGGCCCTGACTGACCCAGGAATAGACAGTACAGCTGAGGCAGCTGTAACCTAAATGCCGCATCATCCAAAGAGAGTCTCGGGGCCCACCCAAACCCAGAGGGTCAAATCCATCTATACACACTGTGCTTGCACTTTCTTAAAAATAACGAGCTTGAAATAATCCTATGCCAAAGAGGCATATTGTGAGGTAGTATATTTTGTTCCCTTTCCAACTAAACTGGTAATCTAGTAACTAAATGGTCTTCTGGGGGCACCTGGGTGGCTCCCAGTTGGTTAAGCATCTGCCTTCAGCTCAGGTCATGATCCCAGGGTCCTGGGATCAAGCCCCGCATCGGGCGCCCTGCTCAGTGGGAAGCCTGCTTCTCCTTCTCCCACTCCCCCTGCTTGTGTTCCCTCTCTCACTGTGACTCTCTGTCAAATAAATTTTTTTTTAATTAAAAAAAAAAGCAAGACCCATCGACATGCTGCCTGCAGGACTCATTTTAGACCCAAAGACACCTCCAGATTGAAAGTGAGGGGGTGGAAAACCATTTACCATGCTAATGGACATCAAAAGAAAGCTGGCATGGCAATCCTTGTATCAGACAAATTATATTTTAAACCAAACAATATAATAAGAGATACTGTATCATACTTAAAGGGTCTATCCAACAAGAAGATCTAACAATTATATTTATGCCCCTAACATGGGAGCAGCCAATTATATAAGCCAATTAATAACAAAATCAAAGAATACATCAACAATAATACAATAATAGTATGGGACTTTAACATCCCCCTCACTGCAATGGGCAGATAATCTAAGCAAAAGATCAACAAGGCCATAAGGGCTTGGAATGACACACTGGATGAGATGGACTTCACAGATATATTCAGAACATTCCATCCTGAAGCAACAGAATACACATTCTTCTCTACTGCACATGGAACATTCACCAGAATAGATCACATCCGAGGTCACAAATCAGGTCTCAACCAGTACCAAAAGATTGGGATCATTCCCTGCATATTTTCAGACCACAGTGCTTTGAAACTGGAACTCAGTCACAAGAGGAAAGTTGGAAAGAACTCAAATATGTGGAGGCTAAAGAGCATCCTACTGAAGAATGAATGGGTCAGCCAGAAAATTAAAGAAGAATTTAAAAATTCATGGAAACAAATGAAAAACACAACTGTTCACAATCTTTGGGATGCAGCAAAGGCGGTCTTAAGAGGGAAGTAGATAGCACTACAAACCTTTCTCAAGAAATAAGGTCTCAAATACACAACCTAACCCTACACCTAAAGGAGCTGGAGAAAGAACAGCAAATAAAGCCTAAACCCAGCAGGAGAAGAGAAATAATAAAGATCAGAGCAGAAATCAATGAAATAGAAACCAAAAGAACAGTAGAACAGATCAACGAAACTAGGAGCTGATTCTCTAAAAGAATTAATAAGACTGATAAACCCCTGACCAGACTTATCAAAAAGAAAAGAGAAACGACCCAAATAAATAAAATCATGAATGGAAGAGGAGAGATCACAACCAACACTGAAGAAATACAAACAATTATAAGAACATATTATGAGCAACTATATGCCAGCAAATTAGACAATCTGGAAGAAATGGATGCATTCCTAAAGACATATAAACTACCAAAACTGAACCAGGAAGAAATAGAAAACCTGAACAAACCCATAACCAGCAAGGAAATTGAAGCAGTAATTAAAAATCTCCCAACAAACAAGAGCCCAGGGCCAGATGGCTTCCCAGGGGAATTCTACCAAATATTTAAAGAAGAATTAATATCCATTCTTCTGAAACTGTTCCCAAAAAACAGAAACAGAAGGAAAACCTCCTAACTTATTATGAAGCCAGCATTACCTTGATCCCCAAATCAAAGACCCTACCAAAAAGAATTACAGACAATATCCCTGATGAACATGGATGCAAAAATTCTCACCAAAATACTAGCCAACAGGATCCAATAGTACATTAAAAGGATTATTCACCACAACCAAGGGGAATTTATTCCTGGGCTGCAAGGTTGGTTCAACATCCACAAATCAATCAATGGGATACATGACATTAATAAAAGAAAGGACAAGAACCATATGATCCTCTCAATAAATGCAGAAAAAGCATTTAACAAAGTACAGCATCCTTTCTTGATTAAAACTCTTCACAGTGTAGGGAGAGAGGGTACATACCCCAGTATCATAAAAGCCATCTATGAAAAACCCACAGCAAATATCATTCTCAATGGGGAAAAGCAGAGAGCTTTTCCCCTAAGGTCAGGAACACGGCAGGGATGTCCACTATCACCACTGCTCTTCAACATAGTACTAGAAGTCCTAGCCTCAGCAATCAGACAACAAAAAGAAATAAAAGGCATCCAAATCAGCAAAAAATAAGTCAAACTCTCACTCTTTGCAGATGATATAGTACTTTATGTGGAAAACCCAAAAGACTCCATCCCAAAACTGCTAGAACTCATACAGGAATCCAGTAAAGTGGCAGGATATAAAATCAATGCACAGAAATCACTTGCATTTCTATACAACGAGACAGAAGAAAGAAATTAAGGAGTCGATCCCATTTACATTTGCACCCAAAACCATAAGATACCTAGGAATAAACCTAACCAAGAGGCAAAGGATCTGTACTCAGAAAACTATAGGATGCTCATGAAAGAAATTGAGGAAGACACAAAGAAATGGAAAAATGTTCCATGCTCATGGATTGGAAGAACAAATATTGTTAAAATGTCTATGTTAACCAAAGCAATCTACACATTCAATGCAATCCCTATCAAAATACCATCAACTTTTTTTCCACAGAAATGGAACAAATAATCCTAAAATTTGAATGGAACCAGAAAAGACCCCGAATAGCCAGGGGAATGTTGAAAAAGAAAAGCAAAGCTGGTGGAATCACAATGCCAGACTTCAAGCTCTATTACAAAGCCGTCATCATCAAGACAGTATGGTACTGGCACAAAAACAGACACATAGATCAGTGGAACAGAATAGAGAACTCAGAAATGGACTCTCAACTCTATGGTCAACTCATCTTCGACAAAGCAGGAAAGAATACCAAGTGGTAAAAAGACAGTCTCTTCAAAAAAAAAAAAAAAAAAAAACAGTCTCTTCAACAAATGGTGTTGGGAAAATTGGACAGCCACATGCAGAAGAATGAAACTGGACCATTTCCTTACACCACACACAAAATAGACTCCAAATGGATGGAAGATCCAAATGTGAGACAGGAGTCCATCAAAATCCTGGAGGAGAACACAGGCAGCAACCTCTTCAACCTCAGCCGCAGCAATTTCTTCCTAGACACATCTCCAAAGGCAAGGGAAACAAAGGCAAAAATGAACTATTGGGACTTCATCAAAATAAAAAGCTTCTGCACAGCAAAGGAAACATTCAACAAAACCAAAAGACAACTGACAGAATGGGAGAAGATATTTGCAAATGACATATCAGATAAAGGGCTTGTATCCAAAATCTAGAAAGAACTTATCAAACTCAACACCCAAAGAACAAATAATCCAATCAAGAAATGGGCAGAAGACATGAAGAGACATTTCTACAAAGTAGACATCCAAATGGCCAAAAGACACATGAAAAAGTGCTCGACATCACTTGGCATCAGGGAAATCCAAATCAAAACCTCAATGAGATACCACCTCACACCAGTCAGAATGGCCAAAATTAACAAGTCAGGAAACAACAGATGTTGGCAAGGATGGGGAGAAAAGGGAACCCTCCTACACTATTGGTGGGAATGCAAGCTCGTGCAACCCACTCTGGAAAACAGTATGGAGGTTCCTCAAAAAGTTGAAAATAGAGCTATCCTACAACCCAGCAATGGCACTACTGGGTACTTACCACAAAGATACAAAGGTAGTGATCCGAAGGGGCACCTGTACCCCAGTGTTTATAGCAGCAATGTCCACAATAGCCAAACTATGGAAAGAGCCCAGATGTCCATCGACAGATGAATGGATAAAGATGTGGTATATATACACAATGGAATATTACGCAGCCATCAAAAAAATGACATCTTGCCATTTGCAACAACGTGGATGGAACTAGAGGGTATTATGCTAAGCGAAATAAGTCGATCAGAGAAAGACAATTATCATATGATCTCACTGATATATGGAATTTAAGAAACAAGGCAGAGGATCATAGGAGAAGAGAGGACAAAAATGAAAAAAGTCGAAACCAAAGAGGGAGACAAACCCTAAGAGACTCTTAATCTCAGGAAACAAACTGAGGGTTGCTGGAGTGGAGGGGGTGGGAGGGATGGAGTGGCTGGGGGATGGACACTGCAGAGGGTATGTGTTGTGGTGAGTGCTGGGTATTGTGTAAGACTGATGAATCACAGACCTGTATCCCTGAAACAAATAATACATTATATGTTAATAAAAAAATAAAGATAAAAAACATAATAAAAAATCATTTTTTTTAACTGTCTTCCAGAGCTCCAGGAACTGCTGTAGCAAATTAATCGAACCCAAGGAGGGAGATGTGGGAACTGATCTATAGTCAGTCAGAAGCACAGATGACAGCCTAAACTTACAACTGTTGTCTGAAGGGTGTTAGAAGCCTCATGGCTCAGAGCCCTTACCCTGCGGGATCTGACGCTATCCCCAGGGAGACAGTGTTAGAATTCAGTTAGACTGTAGGATATCCAGTTGGTATCACCTCATTGCATGGGGTGGGAAACATTACCACACATTTGGTGATCAGAAATGAAGTATTAAGTAGAGAAGACACACACAGGACTATATCTTTCCTTGGGGTCGGATGGTGCTCTGACACCCCTCTTCGATCAGAAGACAATGATGAGACTAGAAACCCCTCACCGTGGGCCGACAATATAGGAAGAATCTAAGTCCTTAAGAGCTTGGTGGGGCAGAGCTGCCACGCGTGCTCCAGCCTTTGAAAGGGAGCAGAACATACCAACCCGAAATATGCCTCTTCGACATATGGATTCTTTTGAGAAATAGGAGACACAGGAGAAGCTCTGAAAACAAGCTAACCCTTTTGTGATGACCATTTTCACTACAAGGGAAATCTCCGTCTGTAAAGGTGTCGCTGTCGAGGTACCAGAGGAGGACGACTGAGTCACAAGGAACTCTCACCAGTGGAGAAGGTACAGACTTAAATCTGCATAACAACCTTACCCTGGTTTACCTGTGTTTTCCTGGTCACCCCTCATAACTGCCCCCCCATACACATACAGTAACTTTCATTCCTTTGCCTTTAGCTGAAGATGGCATTTAAACTGGTTAGGCCAGGGGTGCCTGGGTGGCTCAGTCGGTTAAGCATCTGCCTTTGGCTCAGGTCATGATCTCGGGGGTCATGGGATCGAGCCCTGAGTCAGGCTCCACACTCAGCAGGGGAGTCTCCCTCTCCCTCTGCTCCTCCCCTCAGCTTGTGTTTTCTCTCATTCTCTATCTATCTCTATCTCTGTGTGTGTGTCTCACTCTCATCCTCTCTCTCAAATAAAAAAATCTTTTAAAAAAAAACTGGCTAGGCCACCTCAGAGAGTCGCTCAGTTTCCCTGGGTCTCTCTCATGCATACAGGAGACAAACATGCTAATAAACCACTGCTGGGGGGAGCAGGTTTTCTCCTTGTTAGTCTTTTATTGCAGAGCTCTCAGCTAAGAACTTAGAAGGAGAAAAGGAAAATTATTTTTCCTCCCCTACAACTTCCCTTGGACTTGATCATGAGAGAAAAATAAACTTCTACCCTCTTTCAGCCACTGGGATTTGAGGGGGGCGGGGTTTATGTTACTCACAGCTGAGCCCAGTCCTACTTGAGACTCCAGTGGTGACTCACATTTCCTTGGCGGGTACAAAGGGCTTCACAGCTATTTCTAATTTTTGTTCCTCACAATAGCTCTTTGAGGTAAAAAGCATTTTCCTGATGAGCAAATGGAAGCTTCAGCATCCAGTGATGAGGTGAGACAAGTGGTGCTGGTTGGTCTTTTCAGAAGGCTGTTCATGCGGTCACTGTACTAATCACAATGAGTAAGCCGTGTGAGGACAGCCATGTGCCAGGGACACCAGAAGGCACAAGTCGTTCTTTGTCAGCCACAGCCTGAAATTAGTGAGGTGCTGTGGTGGGTTCATCCATCTGGAGGCCAGCGCCTGACCAGAAGATGCTAGTCTACGAGGCCAGAAAAACATGCCAGGGACACACGCAATGCCACTTCTCGGCTTGAGAGACAAATGTCTCAAACCCCCAGGAGAAGCTTTTGATGGTGCTCTGCATAATGGACAGTGTTCTGTTTTGCTGATGAACATATGTTAAAACTAGAGAAAGCAAAAAATGTCAGCAAAGAAAATTACCAGCGGGGAAGACGGGAAAGCCAAAAAAAAAAAAAAATGCAACCACGTTTAATCATGAAGGTGATTTTCCTTCTACGTAAAATTTGTTTCAAAGAGGCAGGAGACAGGACTAGTACCTAAATGATACTGTAGGGGTGGAAACCTTTTCCCTTTTTTCCTTCTAGGTTTTTTTTTTTTTAAGATTTTATTTATTTATTTGACACAGAGAGAACGAGCGGTGGGGAGGGACAGAGGAAGAGAGAGAGAAGCAGACTCCCCACTGAGCAGGGAGCCCAACCCCGGGCTCAATCCCAGGACCTGGGATCATGACCTGAGCCCAAGGCAGACGCTTAAACCAGCTGAGCCACCCAGGCACCCCATCCTTCTAGGTTCTTTGACTAGTCTAAGAAATTAATATAAGATGGATTAACACATGAAAAACAAACACAAGTTTAATAACAGGAACCCCAGGAAAACTGAGTAACTCCCCAAGATGGCCCACGTCATCGCTTTAAATACCATCTCCAACTGTGCCGCCCTGTGGCCATCCCAAGTAACCTCAAGTAGAAACCAAAAACAAGAACCAGAAAACCAGTTGGGGGAGGCATGCTGGCAATACTTTTGAACAATCAGATAGGATAGAAACATACTGTATTAAGATGACCTAATGGTCTTTCACGAGTCTGTGCCCAAATCGATAAACCTTAATGTGTACAACCGAAGAAATTATACCTTTTGAGGTGCAACTATATCTTGCAGAACCGCTGACCAGCACGCACACCCCTTCCCCTTTTTTGCATATAATCTCCTATAAACCAACAAGCTTCAGAGCCGATCTTTCCGAGCAATCTGAAATACTGTCTCCCGGGCTATAGTCCTCAGTGAGATCATGAATAAAGCATTTACTAACCTATTTCGAAGTTGGCTTTTCTTTTTTTTCAGGTGACAATTTGGCGACCACGAAGGGACCTCAGAAGAGATGCCACCTTCTCGTCTGGACTCCACAAGGAACCGGAGCCGTGGTACCAAAACAGGCCCCTTGCGTCCAATCCGCGTCCTCGGATGGAGGACAGACGCCTGGGTGAGTCTTTCCTGGGATCCAGACCTCCCGGTTTAGTGGGTAGAAAGTCCAGAGGCTTCTTCATTGTTGCTTCTGTTCTTGCTCCTGCAAAGTCAGAAAAGGGCGGTATTCTCGGTATGACACAGGTTTCAGGTCTTATCCGTTGTCTCTTTTCTCCTTCATGAGTCAGAAGGGGCGCCATTCTGTAGAGCACCACTTGCAGGTCTATTGGAGAGACGAATCCTCATCCCAGGAATTTAAAATCCTTTGCTATTTTGCCAATTTGAGCGCTAAAACGCTACAATCATATAGACGAGATTCTGAATGAATCAGAGGACAAGGGCCGCTAGCTCCCCTCATTAGAGAGTGACAGAGGTTAACCTCACACCGTGCAGCAGTCCCAGAGGGATTCCAATTCACAATACAAATAATTTAGTTGCTCTGCCGGGGACGCATATAAGAGTTGGCCACTCAGCTTTCCGAGCACTTTCGATTTAGCTAGGCTAAACCAAGAGAAAACCGAGACACAAAATACGATCAATCGGCTCCGGGGTAACACTTAGGAGAGTGAGATTCCTCTAATCAGCACACTGGTCCACAATAAAACTTACTTAGGTGGTGCCAAGCCTTCAAAACCACTAAGATGAGAGATCAACCATCACAATTGGAGAAACGTGATGGAGAACCACTTTCCAAGACTCTGGTGGGATTCATGTTTAAGGCACATGAATCCTATACTTGCAAGTTCCTAAATAAATGAGAAAATTATACTAAGGATGATCATAAACGCTCATCTGGCCTAAACAGGGATCCTTTGGAATAACTAACTAGTTTATCTGCACACCCAACTCAAGAAAGCTGGCTATTGAACTAAACCACCTGAGTGGGATACGTATTTTAATTGGTATTTAAAGGTTCTAAAAGAAACACTGACCGGATACTATCCACGCAAGAGACTAATAAGAAACTTTCTGAAATAGTGACAAAATTGAGCTCAAAATTATCAACTCCTGAAGAACTTCCAACTGTTCCACCTCCTTCTTATCCTTTAAATGAGCTGCCAGGGAACAAGGCATTAAAATCAAAGCCTTCTCCTCACCATGCTAACGCAATTATGGCTCTAGATTCAAGAGTTGGCCAGACTGAAGCTGATATTCAGAGCCTGATAGGAATTTTTTAAGGCCTTCTCCCCTAAGCTAAAATGAGAACTATGTACCCAGAGGGGAAGAAGCAACCAGATGGATAGATCAACCGAGAATGTCATTTAAGTTGCAACCCAATTCCTTGAAGGATTAAAAGCAACTGTCCTTATCTTACAAATCTTAGCAAAACTAGAAATATGGCCCCAGAAACAATTCAAAGTCCTTCAATCTGTCCTTTTTTGCCAATCCCCAGACCTCCCCTATTTATGTCAAAAGTCTTTTTTTTTTAAGATTTTATTTATTTCTTTGACAGGGAGAGAGGGAACACAAGCAGGGGGAGTGGGAGAGGAAGAAGCAGGCTTCCCACTGAGCAGGGAGCCCAACACGGGGCTCCATCCCAGGACCCTGGGATCATGACCTGAGCCGAAGGCAGATGCTTAACGACTGAGCCACCCAAGCGCCCCGTTTTTTTTTTTTAAGTAGGCTCCACAACCAGCATGGAGCCCAACACAGGGCTTGAACTCATGACCCTGACAAGAGTCGGATGTTTAACCAACTGAGTCACCCAGGCACCCCAATGGCAAAAGTCTTATAACCTCTCTGAGAATTCTTATCTAGATCATTTCCTACTTCTAAGACTGAAAAGAAAAAGTAAAGAGAAACCTTTCTTTAAAAAAAATTCAAATGGTTCTAGAAGCACTTTTTTTTTTAAGATTTTATTTATTTATTTGACAGAGAGAGACGCACAGCGAGAGAGGGAACACAAGCAGGGGGAGTGGGAGAGGGAGAAGCAGGCTTCCTGCTGAGCAGGGAGCCTGATGCGGGGCTCAATCCCAGGACCCCGGGATTGTGATGTGAGCCGAAGGCAGACGCTTAACCAACTGAGCCACCCAGGCACCCCTCTAGAAGCACTCTTGACCAACACTTAGCCCACAGCTTCCGTAAGGTTACTTGTCAAGGATAAATACAAATCTTAAGCGTCCTCTCCACAAATGTTAACAGAAAAAAGCTTTGGCCATCTGAACAGGTGACCTTAACTTATTCCATCTGCCAGAAAACCAGTCTGGATCCAACTCTTCTTTTATAAACTAGCGAGTTCTACATTATCATACCTGCCTCATGGCTGAAATTTTTAAAACAATGATTATAAGGTTTTTATTTGTGTCTGTATGTGTTGTAGATATGTGGCATTTTCTACCTCCAGATGGTATTGCCAAAATTAATTTGTAAAAGAGCTCTATTTGATTGGCTTAAAGAAAATTAAGTGCTTATATAAATTAAATTCTCAGAAATAGAACTAACCCAAATAAGCTTCAAGTTCACATGATCTGGAAAAATACTCAGTAATAAAGCCAGTTTAAGTTTGTTGGTCTAATTAAAATCGGCATGTCTTTGGGAGTTATCAATATTGAACACAATACAGATAATCAACTTTTCTAACTCAATTTATTAGTTAAATTCGTGTTGTATCTTGCAGTTTGTCAGAAAAAAATGACTTCAAATGGTTGATTTTGTCTGTTTCATGAAGTTTTCATGGGTAATTCTTCAAAACAAGTAGATTAAATAAGATAAAAAGTTTGTATGTAAACTTAAATAGCTTCTAAAATCTTTGGTGACCTAAAATTTTGAAGTTTTGCTAAGTTAAATGATATACTGGGTTGAATTCATTGGGTATCTAAGTCTTTCCCAAATAAAATCCTGACACGTTGATTACTAAACACAGCTTTATCCCCAGACCTCCCCTATTTATGTCAAAAGTCTTTTTTTTTTTTTAGGATTTTATTTATTTGTTTATTTGACAGAGAGTGAGGGAACACAAGCAGGGGGAGTGGGAGAGGAAGACCGGATTTTACCGGATTTTACCTTATTACAGAGAAAATAAAGATAAATTTGGGTCTGTTGGTAAATATGTTTTATGCTTTACTGAAAGACTGTACCATGGCAAAACACGTTTCTAGAAATTATGAAATGTATTCGTAAGTTTGCCCATCTAGAGAATTCTGATGTAACAGACGGTTCACAATTGCTTACTACTTAGTCTTCTCTAGAAAGTAAGGTTTCTAAGCATTGAGAATTGTAATACATGTAATTAAGACCCCTGAAGGGGCGCCTGGGTGGCTCAGTCGTTGGGCGTCTGCCTTAAGCTCAGGTCATGATCCCATGGTTCTGGGATCGAGTCGCTTTGGGCTCCCTGCTCCGCGGGAAGCCTGCTTCTCCCTCTCCCACTCCCCCTGCTTGTGTTCCCTCTCTCGCTGTGTCTCTCTCTGTCAAATAAATAAATAGAATCTTTAAAAGAAAAAAAAAGGCCACTGAAAATAATAAGGGAAACAACTCTGTATGCAAGGAAAGTAAGATATGGGTTTTTGGTAAAAATGTATGAGGAATGGGAGTACATTTTTGTTGATGAAAGAGAAAGTGCTTTTGTCCTAAAATGAGACTAGTTGTTTGGAGAAGGAAAACTTAGGACAAAATCTAAATAAAAAAGAAAATTGTAAGAGGTTTATGAAGAAGGAATCTTTGGAAAAGAATTTTATGTGTGGTCAAACTAAAATCGGAATAAATGAGTTTTAATATCTAAAGTACACTAGTACAGGATTGGAATTTGGTTTTTCTGTTAAAATACCAAAATTTTCTTAGATTATTGGTCTACTCTTTTGATTCAACAGTTCCATATATTACTCAGTGCTCATGAAGAGAAGGATATACTATTGGTCTACTCTTAATAGGAATTTTAAACAAAGGTTTTTATCTTTCATGTAATCTGCCTAGAAAAACAAGTTTCTGTGTTTTGTCTTTACCAGGCCTTTGATCACTTAGGAAAACTGACTCTTTTCAATATTAAAAGAACTAAGATTTGCTAACAACTATGTAACCTTCCGTATTTGCCTGTAGAATCTATTATCTGTCACCTTGGTTAAATAGATAATTAAATATTAGGTTTTGTAATGATCTGTGATCCCATTTAGGCCTGTGCTTTAAAACCTTCTGATATTTTTAACAAACTTCCCAAAATTCAGATTCTAAAAGAAGTTTTTTTGATTAATCAGGCTTATTTATTTGGTATGTTAAGTTACATGGGAAGCACTGTCAGATAAATGATGAATAACCTTCTTAGGTCCTATTATATGGGTTTGTGCTATAACTGTTCCAGAAATTATATAAAATTCCTAAAGTTTTGATATGTCCTAGTATAATGTCATCACCTGTAATTCTATTATTGAAGTGCTGCATGTCACAGAACATAACCAAATTTCCTTGTCAACTGTATTATAATGAATTCTCATCAGATCTTTAACCATGGCCATTTTTTGGTCTTTTTTTAAAGATTTTATTTATTTATATATTTATTTATTTATCAGAGAGAGAGAGGACAAGCAGGGGGAGCGGCAGGCAAAGGGAAAAGCAAGGACCCCGTTGTGGGACTCGATCCCAGGACCCTGGGATCATGACCTGAGCTGAAAGCAGACGCTTAACTGACTAAGCCACCCAGGTGCCCCCATTTTTTAGTCTTGACATTTACAGTTATTGTTTTATTCTGCTGCTTTTACAAATACGTTTCAGATTCAAAAAGATTCATGGAAAGGACTTTTGATTGATACGGGTTTCTGATACCCCTATGATCATAAAACTAAACAGAGTAAGAATTTCTGGAGCTAATGGAAAAACTGCATCAAAACCGAATAAGAATTAGTAACATGGGACTGAAAGAATTAAGGAAACCTTGCTGGTTCTCTAACGTTTGCTCTTCCGGATTTAAGGAAACATTTATCTTTTTCTCCCTACCTGATCCCTCTAGACTTCAGAAATTCTCAGTGAGCATTCTTACTTTCATGGCAATTAGTTATTTGCATAAGTTTAATAATAAGCTGTTCTTCTTGTAACAGGACACCATCGGAAACATTGGTTATACCACTGGGGCTTTGCCTGGAATGTCATATTTGAGAAAGATTTGCAGAGACTCAGATATGACCAGACAGCTTTAAGGAACTCAGGTTGACTTCATAGAGCCAATGAAGCCCCTTGGAAAAATCATCAGGTGAGTAAGAAAGGTCAGTTCCTGGCAAGCTCAGGAACCTCAGGATATTTTGGGGGACCTCAAGAAGAGAGGAAGTAACCTGAATCTATAGATATTGCATGTGAGTCTGATGGTAAGTATTTGGCTTGGCCTCTTAGCCTCAAGAGGCTGTTAAAAGTTCAATCTGAAATTCCTTATGAAAAGTTCCAGCAGGGGCGCCTGGGTGGCTCAGTGGGTTACATATCTGCCTTTGACTCAGGTCATGATCCCAGAGTCCTGGGATCTAGCCCGGTGTCAGGCTCCCTGCCTGCTTCTCCCTCTCCCTCTGCCTGCCTCTCTGCCTACTTGTGCTCTCTATCTCTCTGTCAAATAAATAAAATCTTTAAAAAAAAAAAAGAAGAAGGAAAAGTTCCAGCAAAGCAGATTTTAAAAAGAACCACTATTCTTGCTGCACATATGTAAAATAATCAGGCCAAGTTGTTGAAACTAGACTTATTTCATTAAACAAATTAGTTTTGATTTGGCTATCTTTGGTGGAAATGAGGGTGATTTTATTTTATTTTTTTTTAAGATTTTTTATTTATTTATTTGACAGAGAGAGAGAGAGAGATAGCGAGAGCAGGAACACAAGCAGGGGGAGTGGGAGAGGGAGAAGCAGGCTTCCCGCCAAGCAGGGAGCCCGATGTGGGACTCGATCCCAGGACCCTGAGATCATGACCTGAGCCGAAGGCAGACGCTTAACGACTGAGCCACCCAGGCGCCCTGGAAATGAGGGTGATTTTAGAGAGAAAAATTATGTTTCAGTAACACACCTCTGTGGATGTTGACTCTAGCTCTGATTCACTATCTTTGAGTGTTTGTTGTTTGCCCACAAAAGTGAACTGAGACTGGAATTCTTTTGATTTCCTCAAATATCTGGCTATGACTCTCCAAACTAAGGTTTCCAATTTTCTCTCATTCTTTTGACTTGGAATCATTGAGAACAAAAACTGCCTTTTTTTTTTCCTGAAGCCCCATGAACTGAAGCTAGACAACTTGAGGTCAACTTCAGAGAAATTGCCACAATGGCCCACGTTGACACAATGTTCATGTCTGTTGCTGTTGGGGCCGCTCAGAAAGATCTCCAGAGACATTCACACTGTAGAGCAGGAAATCCTGTCAGATTGCCACAGCCCGCCCTCACTCCATCTGAAGATGCTTCGAGCCTGGTCTAGCAATATTCTCATGGGCAGCACTCAGGACCCAGACACTGGGTTTTGAATTTGCTCCAAACATTAACTTGTGTTTTTCTTTTCTTTCCATAAGAAATGCTTCTTATTAATTATCTGAACTTTGAGAGCCCACCTGCGGGACCACCTCCCGAAATGAGGCAGCCGTTTAACTGAACTGACCTATTCTCAAGACTAAGACTGGTTCATGGGGGTGCCTGGGTGGCTCAGTCGTTAAGCGTCTGCCTTCAGCTCAGGTTATGATCCCAGGGAAGCCTGCTTCTCCCTCTCCCACTCCCCCTGCTTGTGTTCCCTCTCTCACTGTCTCTCTCTCTCCATCAAAAAAATAAATAAAATCTTAAAAAAAAAGAAAACTAAGATTGGTTCATGAGATATGGAGCAGACTTCTTCCCTAAGGTCCAGAACAGAACAGTTAAACTCCAGCTACTGGGGAACAATGTCAATCTGTGATATTTTACTTAAAAAAAAAAAAAAATAATCTTGTCAAAAGGATAGAATGTTCATTTGTAACCATACCACGAGGACTTTTCAATAAAAAGTTATTCCAGATATGGGACAGATTCATGTGGATGACTCCCAGTTAGAGCAGATTAAGTCAGGGGCCTCCATTATGCTGAGAGCAAGCTAATTATTACCACATATCAGCCTTAAGTGACCCAATACCCAGTCTTGAAGAAATATTAGTTAAATGTTTGGTTCCAAAATTCTTGGCTTAAATCATTCTAATGTTTCTAGCTCTGATATTACCCTTTTTATTGTTAACATGTTTACTTTACAAATTGTTAGCCTCTTGTACGCAATAATCTAGTCAGATTCATACGAAGCTAATGATGGCAAAATGTCTCAATACTATAAACAACATGTACAGTTCTATATAAAGGTTGACGATTTCTACCTAGACATGAGGAGATACCTCAGGCTAAAAATCCTAAACTTGAGCAAATTCAGAAGCTTAGAGATGGTTATCCTTTTGGGGAGGACATGCTTGTCTCATATATATCAGAACTAGGAATGAGCCTTCCTAGCACCATGGAACAAAGAGATACTTGTTCACCATTGTCTCCTATAGGTCACAATTTGCCCCGAAGTGGGGACTGTTCACTAAAACTGCAGTAGGTGACTGATGTCAGCCTCTCGTGACTGTCTCAAGTGACCTCAAGGAGAAACCAAAAACAAAAAGAACCAGAAAACCAGTTAAGTGGAGGCATATAGTCCATATTTTTGAACACTCAGATGTGACTGAAACACCATGGGGGCACCTGGCTGGCAATCAGTAGAGCATGAAACTCTATCTCAGGGTTATAAATTCGAGCCCCACATTGGATGTAGAGATTACTTAAAAATAAAATCTAAAAAAAAAAAAAAAAAAAGAAACAATGTATTAAGATGACCTAAGGCTCTTTCACATGTCTATGTGGAAATCAGAAAACCTTAATTTTCACAACCACATTATACCTTGTGAGGCACGTTTGCATATAATCCCTGGAAACCAACAAGCTTCAGAGCAGATCTTTCAGGGCAATTTAAAATACTGTCTCCCAGGCTACAGTCCTCAATAAGACGATTAAAACATTTACTAACCTACTTTGAGGTTGGCTTTTTTTTTTTTTTCAGTTGACAAGTGAAAGACAAATGAAGATGTTGGGGAGCGGGGAGCCAGTTAAGGAAGGTTACCAGGAAAAGCACGGTAAACAAGGGTAAGGTTATTATGCAGATTTAAGCCTTTGCCTCCTCCATTGATAAGAGTTCCTAGAGACTGAGTCATCCTGTTCCTGGTACAGCAAGGGAGACACCCTGAAAAATGGAGATTTCCATTATACATCTAAATGTCTCTTACTAAAGGGTAACTTCCACTTAGTTTTCAGAGCTTCTCCTGTGTTTGCAGTTTCTTAAAAATAATCAGCCTAAAATAATCTTATACCAAAGAGACATATCTTGGGGTGGAAAATTCTGCTCCCCTACAGTACCATGCCAGAAATGCAAAGAGGTCTGGAAAAACCCTTCACCTTGAAAATCAAGGATCCAAATTTTGGCATCTGTTTTTTTTTTTTAAGATTTTATTTATTTATTTGAGAAAAAGAGTGAGTGCGAGTGAGAGCACAAACGGGGGGAGAGGCAGAGGGAGAAGCAGACTCCCACTGAGCAGGGAGCCCAACGCAGGGCTCCATCCCAGGACCCCGAGATCACGATCTGAGCCAAAGGCAGACATTCAACCGACTGAGCCACCCAGATACCCCGGCATCTTTTTTTTAACTGAAGTCTTTTACTGAGATCATTACAGATTTGCATGCAGTTTTAAGAAATAACACAGAGAGATCCCAGAGTGCTTTTCCTAATTAGCCCCAATGGTAACATTTTACAAAAAGTACAGTGCAATATCACAGCTAGAATACTGACCTTGATATAGTCAACCCCACCAATCTTATTCAGATTTCCCATTTTATTTATATTCCTTTGTGTGTAGTGTATTTAGTTCTATACAATTTTATCACCTGTGTAAGCTCATGTACGCATTACCAGAGAAGATACTGAACAATTCCATCACAAGGATCCCTCCTATTGCCATTTATAACCACACCCACATCTCCCCCAACCCAGTCCCTAACCCCAGGCAACCAGTGATCTGTTCGCCACTTTTTTTTTAGAGAGGGAGAGGGAGAAGGGGAGAGAGAATCCTAAAGCAGACTCCACACTGAGCGGAAAGGCCAATGCGAGGCTTGATCTCACAACCTCAAGATCATGACCTGAGCTGAAATCAAGAGTCAGATGCTTAATTGACTGAGCGACCCAGGCACCCCATTTTCTCTACTTCTAAAATGCTGTCATTTCAAACATCTTATATAAATGGAATCTAACAGCATGTAAACTTTTGAATTTGGCTTTTTTCACTAAGCATAACTCCCTGGAGCTTCATCCAAGTTATTTTGTATATCACTAGTTCATTCCTTTTCACTGCTGAGTAGTATTCCTTGCTATGGATATGCCAAAGTTTGTTTAACCACTCAGCCACTGAAGGACATGTGAGCTGGCTCCAGTTTTTAGCTATTATGAATAGAACTACTATGAACACTCATGTACAGGTTTTTGTGTGAACATAATTTTCACTTACTGGGGTGAATGACCAGGAGTATAACTGCTGAGTTGTATGGTAGCTGAATGTTAATTTTGAAAGAAATTGCCAAACTTTTTCCAGAACGTCTATATCCTTTTATGTTCCTACCAGCTATACATGAGTGACCCAATTTCTCCCCAACCTTGCCAGCGTTGGGTGTTGTCACTATTTTTTATTTTAGTCATTCTTATAGGTGTATGGTGTTATCTCACTGTGGTTTTAATTTGTGTATTTCTGATGGCTATTGATGTTAAACATCTTTTCATGTGCTTATTTGCCATCTGTATATCCTCTCCAGGAAAATGTCTGTTCATGCCTTTCATCTATTTTTTTTTTTTGCCTTTTTTTTTTTTAAATAATCTCTAGGCCCAGCTTGGGGTTCAAACCCACAACACTGAGATCAAGCATCACATGCTCTACTGACTGAGCCAGCCAGGCAGCCCTACCCTTTTTTTTTTTTAAGATTTTATTTATTTATTTGAGAGAAAGAGAGAGAGAACACACAAGCAGGGGGAGCAGCAGATGGGAGAGGGAAAAGCAGGCTCCCCACTGAGCAGGGAGCCTGACGCAGGGCTCGATTCCAGGACCCTGAGATCATGACCTGAGCTGAATGCAGACACTTAACCAGGCGTCCCCTTGCAATACATTATATTAGTTTCAGGTGTACAACATAATTTGATATATTGCAAAATGATCACCACAATAAATCTAGTTAACATCGGTCACCATAATTTTTTTCTTGTGATGAGAATTTTTAAGATTTACTCTCTTAGCAACTTTCGAATATGTGATCCAGTATTAACTATAGTCGTCTTGCTGTAATTACATCCCCAGGACTTATAAATAATTGGAAACTTGTACCTTTGGATTCTCTTCACCCATTTCACCCACCCTACCCCCCACCCCGAGCCTCTGGCAACCACCAATCTGTTCTCTGTATTTATGTGCTTATTTTTTGTTTTTAGATTCCACATAAGTGAGATCATACGGTATTTGTCTTTCTCAGATTTATTTCACTTAGCATCATGTCTTCAAGGTCCATCCGTATTGTCACAAATGGCAAGATTTCATTCTTTTTTATGGCTGAGTAACACTTCTTTCTGTGTGTGTGTATGTACGTATGTATATACAAACATACATACATTTCCTTTATTCATCCATCAGTGAACACTTGGGTTGTTTCCATGTCTTAGCTATTGTAAATAATGCTGCAATGAACATGGAGGTGCAGATATCTTTTCAAGTTAGTGTTTTTGTTTTCTTCAGATAAGTACCCAGAAGTGGACTTGCTGGATCATATGATGGCTCCATTTTTAATTTCTTGAGAAACCTCCATACTGTTTTCCATAAGTGGCTGTACCAATTTATATTCCCAACAGTGCACAAGGGTTCCTTTTTCTCCACATCCTCACCAACACTTGTTTCTTTTTGATAACAGCCATTCCGACAGGTGTGAGGTGATATGGCATTGTGGTTTTGATTTGCATTTCCTTGATCATTAGTGACGTTGAGCATCTTTTCATGTGTCTGTTGGCCATCTATATGCCTTCTTTGGAAAAATCTCTCTTCAGATCCTCTGCCTTTTTAATCAAATTGGGGTTTTTTTCCTGAGTTGTATGAATTCTTTGTATATTTTGGATACTAGCCCCTTATAAGATATATGATTTGCAAATATTTTCTTCCATTTAGTAGGTTGCCTTTTCATTTCATTGATTTCCTTTGCTGTGAAGAGCTTTTCAATTTGATGTAGCCCTACTTGTTTATTTTTGCTTTTGTTGCCTTTGCTTTCATGTCAAATTCAAAAACTCATCACCAAGACCAATGTCAAGGAGCTTACTACCTGCTTTCTTCTAGTTTTATGGTTTGGGGTCTTATATTCAAGTCTCTAATCCATTTTGAGTTGATTTTTGTGTATGGTGTAAGATAGTGGTCTAGTCTCATTCTTTTGCACATGGCTGTGTAGCTTTCCCAGCACCACTTATTAAAGAGACTGTCCTTTCCTCGTTGTATATTCTTGCCTCCTTTGTCCTAAATTCATGGACCATATCTGCGTGGATTTATTTCTGGGATCTCTACTCTGTTCTGCCATTTTCTAATTACACTGTTTATATTTTTACCATCGAGATGTGAAATTCCTTAATAGGATATGTAGTTTGCAAAGATTTTCTCCCAGGCTGTAGGTTGCCTTTTTATCCTCTTCATATAGGCTTTTGCAGAACAAAACTTTTTTAATTTTAATGAGATACAATTTGTCCCTTTTTCCTTCTATTGATTGTCCTTTGGTGTCAAGACTAAGAACTCTTTGCCTAGTCCTAGATTCCAAAGATGTTCTATTTTTCCTCAAGGTTTTATAATTTTATATTTTACATATAATTCCAAGATTCATTTTGAGTTAATTTTTTTATAAAGTGTGAGGGTTAGGTCAAAGCTCATTTTTTTGCCTGTGGATGTCCAATTGCTCCAGAACCATTTGCTGAAAAGATTACCCTTCCTCCACTGAAATGCTTTTGCACGTTTACCAATTATCAGCTAAACCAACTTGTGTGTGGGTCAATCTCCAGGTTCTCTATTCTGTTCATTGATCTATGTTTCAATGTTCCTATCTCTGATAATACCACACTGTCTTGATTACTGTAGCTATATAGTAAGACTTAATATCACATGGATTCTTCCCACTTTATTCTTGTCAAGATGGGTTTTGCTATTCTATGGCCTCTTTTAAGATTTTATTTATTTATTTATTTATTTGACAGAGAGAGAGAGACACACACACAGGGAGAGAGGGAACACAAGCAGGGAGAGTGGGAACACAAGCAGGGAGAGTGGGAGAGGGAGAAGCAGGCTTCCCGCTGAGCAGGGAGCTGGATGCGGGGCTTGATCCCAGGGCCCTGGGATCATGACCTGAGAAGACAGACGCTTAAAGACTAAACCACCCAGGCACCCCTCTATGGCCTCTTTCTGCGTAAGTTCAAGAATATGCTTGTCTGTATCTACAAATAACTGCTGAAATTGTGATAGAAATTACATTACTTCCACAGCTCAATTGGAGAACTAACATCTTTACTATGTTGAGTCTTCCAATCCATAAACACAGTATGTCTCTCCATTTATTTAAATCTTCTTTCTTTCATCAGCATTTCATGGAGATGCTGTACGTGTTTTGTGTGTGTTTTAAGTAGGCTTTATACCCAGTGTGGAGCCCAATACGAGGCTGAACTCATGACCCTGAGATCAAGGCCTGAGCTGAGATCAAGCATTGGATGGTTAACTGACTCAGCCACCCAGGTGCCCCCATATTTTGTTAATATATATGTAAGCATTTCATTTTCTTTTGAGTGATTGTAAATGGTATTATGTTTTTAATTTTAGTTTCCATGTGTTCATTGTTAGTATATAGAAATATAACTGATCTTTTTTAAAGATTTATTTATTTATCTGAGAGAGAAGGGGGGAGAGAGGCAAAGGGAGAGGGAGAGAGAGAATCTCAAGTGGATTCCCAGCTAACGGTAGGGCGCAACACAGGGCTCAATCTCACAACCCGGAGATCATGACCTGAGCCAAAATCAAGAGTCAGACACTTAACCAACTGAGCCACCCAGGCACCCCGAAATAGAATTGATTTTTGTGTATTGATCTTGCATCCTGTGATCTTGCTGAATATTATTATAGGAATTTTTTTGTATATTAATTGGAATTTCCTATGTAGAAAATTATGTCATTTGCAAATAAGGACAATTGTATTTCTTCCTTTCAATTATGTATGTCTTTTATTTCTTCTTCTTGACTCACTGCCCTAGCTAGAACTTCCAGTAGTACACTGAATAAAAGTTGTGAGAGTGGACATCCTCACCTCGTTCCTGATTTTTAGGGGAAAACAATTAGTCCCTCACCAGTAAGTATGATATTAGCTAACAGATTTCTTATAAATGCTTCTTTATCAAGTTCAGTTCATTCCCCCCGTTTCTAACTTGCTGAGCATTTTTTTAAAAGATTTTATTTATTTATTTGACAGAGAGGGACATAGCGAGAGAGGGAACACAAGCAGAAGGAGTGGGAGAGGGAGAAGCAGGCTTCCTGTGGAGCAGGGAGCCGATGCGGGCCTCGATCTCAGGACCCCGAGATCATGACCTGAGCCAAAGGCAGACGCTTAACAACTGAGCCACCCAGGCGCCCCTTGCTGAGCATTTTTAATCATGAATACGTATTATATTTTGTCAAATGCTTTTTCTGCACTAACTGGTATGATTATATGATTCTTTTTTCTTTAGTTTATTGATATAGTAGATTACACTGATTTTCAAATGTTGAAGCAGACTTGCATACCTGGAATAAATCCCGCTTGGTGATGGTGATGATGCACAGTTCATCTGGAATCTTCTTTCAGTCATTTCTTCTGAACTTCAACTGTTAGCTTCAGAAGAGAAAAATTCCCAGAGATGAAAAGTATCACATCACTCTCTAAAAACAGGGAAGTTTCCTCTGGGTCTAGAGCTTTGAAACCGGGATTCAAATCCCAGTTTTGGCATTTACTAGTCCCAGACCTTTGGCAAGTTACTTAATTCTCAAAACCTCAGTTTCGGGCGCCTGGGTGGCTCAGATGGTTAAGCATCTGCCTTCGGCTCAGGTCATGATCCCAGGGTCCTGGAATCGAGTCCCGCATCAGGCTCCCTGCTCAGAAAGGGGCCTGCTTCTTCCTCTCCTTCTGCTGCTCCCTCTGCTTGTGCTCTTTCACTCTGTCAAATAAATAAATAAAATCTTAAAAAAAAAAAAAAACTCAGTTTCCACATCTGTAAAATGGGGGTAAACAATGCCTAAGTGAGAGAATTAGATGATGAGGCACTATCTGGCACATAATAGGTAGTTAATAATGGCTACCATTTGAATTGCAGGGTAACAAGCATTTTAAAGAAGAATGAGAAACATTTCAGAAGGGCTGTTATATATGGTATTAGGAACAGGGCACAGAGGTGACAGCAAAGTTTACCCAAAAAGCTCATACTCTCTGCAATCATTTACCCTTGGGTTTTCTTTTTTTCCTGTTATTAGATGTTTTAATAATAGATACCACCATGAGACACCGAAAGGGTCAAAGATGTTCTCGTTATTAGTTATTAACTTATTAAACGAAGCATCCATTAGTGCTCTACAGGCCTCTACAGAACCTCGCTGCAGGGGCCCCACAGTCATTAGGTGCCTGGTCTGCACACACCACTTCCCCATGCCTCTTCGGGCGATCAAAGAGCACCTTGATTCTAATTGCTCGGGTGCTCTTCAAAACCCCCAATCTTAACTTCTTTTGATCTAACTAGGTTTTTAAATAAGGTATAAATAAGGCAAGTATTTTTTGGTGGTGATGCAAGAAAAGAAATTGGCTGGGAGAATCATCAACAAATGAAACGGAGTCCTGCACGTTACTTTCAACCCCCTCACGCTCTTTGAAAACAATGAGGAATCAAATTGATCTATGACACTGGCTTACAGATATTCATGATCATGACCCACGGGGACAGATACATTTTTTATGTGTGTTTTATGTGTATTTTATTGTGTGTTTATGTGTATTTTATTGTGTTCTGGTGCACGCCCAAACATATAATTCAAGCCAAAGTTTAACGAAATAATACTTTTGTTACCATCAGTGATACATGCCAAAGTTTCCCCATCTACTTTGTCACTATTATTTAATGCTAGTTACCACCACCAATGCCATGACCTGCTGAATGGATCCTGAGTGAGCCATGAGTGGGCCTCAGCCACGAGGCTGTATACGCCCAAAAAGAACTCCTGGTAGGCTGCTGGCAACCACAGAGATCAGCCCTCCAGAGGTCTCCTGGCAGCTTGGTGTCTCAGTCTGACTGAGCAAAAACTCTCCTTTTCTCTTCTCAGGATCACAGATGTAAAAGTCAGCAACGTGTCAAGGAAACTCCCCTGAAAATGGCAAATGTTTGCCTAAGTGCTCCTAAATTTTCTGTGCCTGGAACACAAATAGAAGGAATGTAAGTAACGTTCATTCAGCAGCTCAAGTTGGCCAGGCACAGAGTGGGAGGGTCCATGTTTCCCTGCACCTCAGGCCACAGATGGCACCTCAGATGACAACTTGTTCTTTGAGTCCAGAGGCTGCTCGTGACTCCTTCTCTGATCAGCCCAGCCCCCAGGAGTTGGGGGAAGGAGGGGAGAGATCCAGTTATTACCGCTGCCTAAACCATAAAAATACCACACACACACACACACACACACACACACACACACACACACACACACACACACACGAAGCTTTCGGACTTCTGGAACCCAGAAAAATTTAATGTCACAAGCAGTTTCTGGCCCCTGGAATGGAGGCTTGGGCAGGCCTCTGGGCCAGACTGCCCTCTGCTCTGTGAAGTCATCAGGCCCAGTGCAAACAGAAAGGCAGGGCCCACCCCCTCACTCCTGGGGGGCAAACCTGAACATAATCTCAGAGAGGGACATGAAGAGTCCTATTTCAGAATGGAAAAAGAGTATCTTTCACGATAAAAAAACAAAACACTACATATATATACGTATTAAGTATATATATACTTATACTTAATATATATACTGGTACATATATATAATACTTAAAAAGGAGGGACTCTTGTATCTTTTATCATAGCTGGGTCTCCCAGATGTGGGGGCTTTTTGGAGAGAAATGTTACTTTACCCTGTGCAACTTTAGGTTAACGGTGTCCCCAGAATTATTGTTTGTTCTTTTGGAGCTCTGAGCCACAGTTTCAAGCCACATAGCGCTGGGGTGAAGAAAGGACTGGTGGCAGGTGGGGGGGTGCTGAAGATCTGGACTTGACTAGCCCCTTTAGCTCTGTTGGACCCCACTGTGGAACCGTGTGTGGCATCTTATGGGGAGTGCTGCAGAGGGCGAGGCTGGCCACTCTCTGTAGAGTGGGGAGGTGGGCCTTAAGCTGAGGGACAAGAAAAAAAGAGTCCTCCCTGGGAGTTTGGTCTCAGAAACACAGCAAAGCCTGGGCTTTTCTGGGGGGGGGGGGGGGGTTAAGGGCAGGAATGGGAAGGAATTAAGCCAGCCCAGCCACATGGGCCCCCAAGGGGTTTGATGGCTACCGATTCCGCCAAAGCCACATCCAACACTAGTCAGAGGGGCTACTTACTTCTCTTCCATTACACCCAACCCTTTGGAAAAGCCTCCTTCACTTTTGTGCTGTGAAGGCTTCAGGGGTGGAACCTCAGTTGTCCTGTGGCCAGAGGACTGAAGGGGAGAACAGGGTCCCCTTTCTCCAAGTCAGAGTGAAGGGGCAGAGGGAGCCAATGGCCAAGGGCAGCTGTGCCCAGCAGACAAGTGCCCTCTAGAGGGCAGCATTTTGGGGGCCTGACACAGAGGTGGGTGGATGGGGGTTTTGATCGTCCTCATGAAACGTAGGCAGGGAGACCTCTTAGAAATAGCCAAGGAGCTTGCTGAGAGGGAATTTTCCAAAGATCGAGCTTCCAAAGATTTGAATACTGTAAGCTGAGTGTTTGTGTGGAAAACATTTTTTAAAGGGGAAAATATGAACCTTTTATCTCGACGTCTTCTCTCCCCCCTCTTTTTTTAAGATTTTCTTTATTTGACAGAGAGAGAAAGAGTACAAGCAGGGGGAGCAACAGGGAGAGGGAGAAGCAGGCTCCCGCTGAGCAGAGAGCCCCGACGTGGGGCTCCATCCCAGGAACCCTTGGGATCATGACCTGAGCCGAAGGCAGACGCGTAACAGACTGAGCCACCCAGGCGCCCCAGTGCTTCCCTTCCCTTTCTTGAAAGAACCAATTCAGTAAGCCACAGCCTTCCTACTGGCTAGAGCAAATACTGTCTTCAAAGCCTAGCTGGGATGCCTGGAGGAGAGAAAAGACTGAGGCTACTGGCTCGCCCGCCAGATTTCCCCCTCGAGCCTCTATTTCTCCTGACAGTTCTGAGAAGTCCAGGCTTGACTCTCTCAATCGGTGAGCTGCCTGGAGCTGCTCTGGAGCACCGCTCGTGTTCATCAACATTCCCAGTTCTCCTCTCTCTCCGGACACACAGGAGAACCACACTTCCCTACCTCGGGGAAGTTAAGTGTGGCCGTGTGACATTTTTGGCCAATGAAGGGTGAGAAGCGACACAAGTCACATCTGGGTGGAAGCATCTGAGAGCGATGCATGCTTCTCCCAAGTTTTCCTTCTGTTGCAGCAAACCCTAAAGCTCGTGTTTGGATAACAGTGTCTGAAAACAGCAGATGCTTCATCAGCTTGGGTGCGTGAGCAGAGCGCATCAGCCCGGGTTGGATATGTGCATAAGCGAGAAATAACCTTCAGGAAACCACTGGAGTTTGGGGATTGTTTGTTGTTACCACAGCATAAAATGGTCCATCCAGACAGGTATGCCTCGTTTTCCTGAACAGAATCCATAGCCCCTTAGGATTTCTCAAGGTACTATTAGCCAATGATGGGGTGGGCAACTTAATGAACTCAAAACTGGGAACTCCACTTCCTGTTCTCTCACGAAAGCTCATAATGGCCACACTTCACTGGGAACCTGTTCCAGGAGACTCTGGATCTGTTAGCAGTAACTCACTCCCACGTTCCCAGAATTCTACTGGGCTGGGTAGTTCTATAAAAATTTGTCTCCCCGGAGGCTATTTCAGTGTTGAGACTTGTTCAAAAACATTCACTCAAACAAATGTTCATTAAAAAGCTGGTCATCTAACCACCAGGCAGAACTGGAGCAGCAGAATGGAGACTGACTCTCGGCAACCAGCTCCAAATGAAAGGAAGGACATTCCTCCCGAGGCGGCATCTTGTTCCTCAGTAACACGGGCTGCATGTCTGCCACGGACTTCCATGGTTGCCCAAGCGCGCAGATCTGGTCTCCAGGATTCTCATGATCCTTACCCAGTTACCATGGCCACAACACACGGTTTGAACAAACAACATTTCTGACCTCATCTGGTTCTCGCATTTGAAAAGTAAGGCATTTGGAGAATGAATTCATTTTAAAACATTAAAGTCAATCGGCAGATTTGGAATTTTGAGTATCGCGATCAAAGGAACACAAGAAACCTTTTTTTCCACTCAGAGGAAAAAGAATGGCTGCCTAAAAAATCATTTTGACAACAGCTGAAATTTCAAGACAGAGTAGATTTTCAACAATAGTATTCTATCAGTGATAATGCTCCTGATAGGAAATACATGCTGTGGTTTTAGGGGTGAAGGGCTGTGAAGTTTACAACTAACTCCAACTATATACGGCAAATGCAGTAAAATGTGAACAACCGGGAAAACCGAGGTGAATGGCCAAAGTGTTCACTCTACTATCCTCGCAACTTTCCTGTAGGTTTGAGACTTTTCAAAATAAAGTTTCAAAAAATCATGCATGCTCCAGAAGAGTGACTTTCAAACTTTCTTAACAATAGCCCACAATAAAATATAAATTGTATGCAGTGATCCAGACACAAGATACACACATACACATATCATCTGAACAAATGCATACAAATTCAATAAAGTTTCACAAAACAATACCACGTAAGACTCTGTGACTTTTCTGTTCTATCTTGTTTTTTTAAATGCTGGTTGTGACCCACTGAGATGACTGACCACAAATGGTCACCACCCATTCGAACACTCCTACCGTCAGAGGTGCTTTCTGCAACATTTCTAATACCCAGTATGACCTACAGACAAAGAAGAAGTACTATCACCACGAAGACCTGACAGTTTTGCGCACCCTGAATTATGTGGGCTTTGAAAACCCAGCTCTTCAAACACAGGAATTCAGGACATTAAAACTAGAGATTTCGAGGGCAACCCTGTTGGGAACCCTCTCACTCATGAGAGCTTTTTCTGTATCCTCACTTAAAAAAAAAACCCTATCGCTTTACTCACAAAAAAAAAACAAAAATCTAGGGATTTCGAGCATGTTGACAAATACCGTCATTGTTACTTGTGTGTGGACAGGAGTGTGAGCAAGTATTTTAGTAGACATACAGCTTTTGTTCTGGCTCTCAGGCCTGGGGGCTTACAGTTGGCCAACTCCCACCCTGGGAAATCTCTGTGGTCCCCTTCCCAGCTACTGGCTGCCTCCTTGCCTCCTGGCCATTAGTCAGCCCCAAAGTGTGCTGCCCATAATAATTTCTGCACCTAATGGGATCATCCAAGCTGGAGACTCCCTGCCCTGCATCTCTGTCTTCCCGACACTCTTCCCACAAAACCTAAGAGGATTTTGTGGCCTCCCTGGAGATTCACAATGCATGTTTGCATATGAAAGACTCTAAAAAGTCCTGCAGTACAGAAACTTGTCTAACTTCTTTTTTTAATCTTAGGATTTTACACACTTATTTGTACACGGAAAACCCCATTTCCCCTTTTTTTCTCTACCCTGCCCTAAAGTTGCTTTGTGGCTAAGGCCACCCCTGGGAATAACTGTGGAGTAAGTGAAATGAATCTTTGTTTTCAATGCCTAACACATTCCAGACCCCAGGAACCACTGCCAACCCCTTGGGTCTAAGTTCCTCTCACATCCCCCTTCTCTCCTGTTCTGTCCATCTTCCTGGACTCTAGTGTCCCATGCCCCTGGGTGAGAGGGAGGGCAACTGTGGTAGAAAACAAAGGGACTGGGCTTAATGGGCTGTCCCACCAGGAAAACTGGCACAGTTCTTAGTACTTAGCCACTGGCTTGACTCTAATTCAAGCACTGCAGTCTCGGTTTCCTGGAAGATGGGGGCAAGGGATGGCGGTAGAACCCTGTAGCCCTAAGGGCTTCCGATTCCTAATCTTCTCACTGGAGGGCTCTGGCTTCTCTTCTCCAATTGATGCCCATGTGACATGAGCAGAAATCCATTCCTCTCCCCACCTCCACCCCATCCCCGGCGTGGCGTTGCCCAGGGTTCTCCTCTTCCTAGAGCCATCTCTGAAAGTAAACTGTCCTTTCCATCCTGGGCTGGAATTTTCATCACCTGCCCCCATCCTGTTCCCCTCTCCCCCCACCACACACACCCCGGAGGCCAGTTAACTACACTTTCCCCCACTGGGCACGGCCATCTGGGCTACTCCAGGGAGGCAAGTTAGTCCACCTGTAGGACAAACACCACGCGCTGGGCCGCGCTGAGCAGGAGACCAGAGCCGAGGAGAAACCGGGGGTTGTGGCCCGAGACAACCACCCCAGCGGAGGGAAGGCTGTCGGACAGGGAGGCGTTGAGCGGCCCCTCGGTGGTGTTGGCCACCTCCTCCACTGGGGCCCTCGGGGCCAGCAGCTTGGAGAGGAGGCTGCTGAACCTACTCACGGTGGTGGCCTCTGGCTCTGGGGACGGGCCTGGACTGGATGCGGTGAGGTTCAGCTCCTCGGGGTCCACACACAGGCCATCGGAAGAGCGCCCAAAGGCCACCTGGCTGAGGTCCAGGCCGGCCACGGAGCCCGGGGCGGCGCACGGCACGTCGGACACGCGCCCAGAGCTCTCCATCCAGTCCCGCAGCCACTCCAGGCGGCAGTCACAGCGCCACGGGTTGCGGAAGAGAAAAAGGCGGCCCAGGAAGAAGCCAGGCTGGAAGGCGGCCCAGGCCAGCACAGTGAGATGGTTGCCATTGAGGTGCAGAGTGAGGAGGCCCGAGAGGTTCTGGAAGGCGCCCTCCTCCACGAAGGCGATGCTGTTGCGGTCCAGGTAGAGCAGCTCAAGCTCGGCCAGGTCGGCGAACCAGGCGCGCGCCACAAGGCCCAGCGCGTTGCCGCCCAGGTTGAGCGTGCGCAGGCGGCGCAGGCCTACAAAGGCTTCGGCGGGCAGCTCGGCCAGCAGGTTGTCGTTGAGCAGCAGGTGCTCCAGGGCGCCGCAGTCGCGAAAGGCGCCTGCGTGCACGGCGCGGACGCGGTTGGCCTGCAGGCTGAGCGAGCGCAGGCGCCTCATGCCCTGCAGCGAGCTGGAGGCCACCGCCTCGATGCGGCTGCCCTCCAGGTGCGCATGCGTCAGGTTGGCCAGGCCGCGCAGCGCGCCGGGCACGCGGCGGAAGAGGTTGTCGAAGGCGGTGAGCTCGCGCAGGGCGGGCAGCTCGGCCAGGAGGCGCTCGGGCACGGTGGAGAGGCGGCAGGACGCCAGGTCGAGGCGGCGGAGGCGGCTGAGTGCGGCGAAGGTGCGAGCGTGCAGGTAGCGCAGCTCGCCGTTGTGCGCCAGGCGCAGCTCGGCCAGACGCGGCAGGCCCTTGAAGGCGCCGGGCGTGATGAAGGACAGGTTGTTGTGGCGCAGCGACAGGCGGCGCAGCGACGGCAGCGTGCCAAAGGCCCGCTCGCCCAGGAAGCGCAGGCCGTTCCGGTCCAGGTCGATGGAGGCCGCCTCGCACGGAAACTCGGCCGGCACCCGCAGGAGGCCGGCGCGGTCACAGCGCACGGAGCAGCCGCGCTCGGTACTGCTGCAGGCGCAGGCGGCGGGGCAGGTGCGCGTGCAGGCCTCCTCGGCCCAGGCCCTAGGCAGGCCGAAAACCACCGCTGGGAGGTGGCGGCGGGGGGGGATGGTAGAGAAGACAGAAAAGAAACAACCATCAGCCTAAGGGTCGCCCCAGTAAAGTCCTACCTGTCCACGTGGCAGGGTTCTGCCCTCCACCAAGTTCTCACACCTCCTACATAACCGCGCCCTCCGAATGGCCTCTTTCCAGCTCCCAGACCTTACACACGCAGGTTCCCCACCCACGCCGCCCTCCCCTTTGCTTTCCAGTTATCTTCACCAGCAAAAACCGGCTGGGATTCTGGCATCTGACCCAATTCTAAACCCTCTCCTGACTGTAACAAAACTTGGTGCTCTCCTAGAGTTCAGCCTAGAGGGTTCACTGCATGCACAGGGGGACCTGGAGGGCATCACCGTGGTCTGTGCCCCAGTCCTGTGCTGCCCAATGCTGTAGTCACTAGCTACATGTGGCTACTGAGCATTTGAAATGTGGCTAGCCCGAATTGAGATGTGCTGGAAGTGTAAAATACACACCACGTCTCAAAGACTTAGTACCAAAAAAATATATATATATATATCTCATCAATAATTCTTATACTGATTACATGTTGAAATGAATTTTAGATTTACGGGATTAACTAAAATATTAAAATTAATGTCAACTGTTTCTACATTTTTAATGGGGCTACTTTGAAAATTTAAACATTTGTGGCTTGAATTATATGTTTATTGGTGCTGCTCTCTAGTCCCTCCCGCTATAAGAATTCAATTTCTGAAAACCACCCCACCCCGCATTGAGAAAATTAAGCCTCATGAAGAAGAGTGAATTAGGAAACAGGAGGTTGGGCAAGAAAGAAAACCCTCAGTCTTTTTTTTTTTAACACTACATTTAAGCCATAAGGACAGCATTCTAAATTAACAATGACCTTCTTACACATCTCAAAAAAATAACTGTGGACACTGTGGAGTTAATTTTCATTCACCAGCCCTTGCTCTCTATAGACTTTTACACATAATCACAGGAAAGAATGGTGCTTATAAATTAATTTTGTTCTGAGCATATGAATGGAGAATCAGATAAAGACTTCAAAAGCCTTCCAGGAGGCCTGCCACCTGAAGCAAAACAGAATGGTAGCCAGAGGTCCCAAGCCCTATCTTGAGTTCCAAGGGAAAAGGCAGCATGAAAGATGCCCACAAGTTTTATTTTCTGGCCAGGAGCAGCTCGCAGGTGGAGTGCGCTCGATCTGAAATTCCTGTAGAAGAACAAAGGTACCCAGAGGTAAACCTGACCATGATACTCATAATATCTAGCCCTCCTCAGCAGTACTCCCAAATTCCTAGCAAACAGCCTGACCTACCATTCAGTCCCTCCCACTGTGTACACATCACCCTGCCTTGGAGCCCTTGTAGGAACCTGAAGGCGTGGCCACACAAGGAGTGTGCAGAATATGCTTGCTTCTGCCTCCGTGGCTTTGTTCAGCTTCCAGTGTCTTCGGTACATTTGTTGTGGACACTCCGTGTTTTTTCAGCTGCTAGGAAGGGGTTCAGCTATTTCAGACTTGGCTGGAGAACCCTCAGCCCTTTGAGCAACCCTTCTGTTATAAACTGTAGCTTAACTGTAGTTAAACATTCTGATGTTACAGAGGCTTGACTTAGCTCTAACCTCTCCCTAAGAACTGTGAACTAGATGCCAAACTTCCAGCAAGGTTCTTGGACCCTGTGCTGAGCTTGACTGTAAACAGGGCAGCAGTTGGGCTAGAGAGACACCCTTTTAGAGAGACAGAGCCAAGAATATAACCTTAACTCCAGGCGTCAGCGGGACAGGGGTGGGACCTTTTTCTGTCACAACTCTTCCAACTGGGTCAAGTAGAAGGCATCAGATTTCCTTACAAATAGTCCTTCATTCTACTCTCTTCTTTTTAATTAAGAGAAGTGCACTCTCAACCGTATGACTCATGTTTCTAGTCCACAATAGCTAACATTGTTCCGGGCACACTAAATGTTTGCAGAATTAAATGGAATTGATGCCTTTTTCTGTAATGATTCCTCCTGGAGGATGTCATTTATTAAAAACAAAACAAAACCAAAAAAAAAAAAAAAAAAACTCTTGGCTTTGTCAAGAAATTCCTAGGATTAGTTAATAAAATGGAGCTGCCAATTTTTCTAACACTTGCAACAGGGATGGGAGTGAAACTTTTTATTGTGTATCCTTTTTATCTTTTAAACGTTGAACCATGTGAATCTATTCCCTATTTCAGAAAATAGATTAAGATTTATTTTAAACTTTAAACACTCAAGATGTTGTCACTATTAGCGACCTGTTTTCAACCTCTGACACTTTAAGAGCCATTAGGAATTACTAATTTACTGGATTACTTAGTGAAACTTAAATTAAATCAAGTAAATTCTCAGAACAGACAACCAAAATCCAGTACTGGTTTACCCAATATGAAGACTAAGTATATGGCTAATGATTCAAAAAAGCAGGGCACTAAAACAAAATTTTAAAAAAAAATAACATATTTGGATGAGTTCTACCTACAATAATGGCAGAGTAGCTCGTATCAGACTAACATTCCTGCTGATAGCTAGTGTAAACTCTGAAAAAATATTTAAAGAAAAACCGTTTGAAGGCACTGGACAGCAGCCTAAACAGGCAACCAGAGTAGATACAACCCTTAAAAGAAGAGAGGCTGAGGCACCTCGTGGCTCAGGTGGTTAAACGTCCAACTCTTGATTTCTTCATTTCGGCTCAGTCATGATCTCAGGGTCGTGAGACCAAACCCCCAGGTCGGGCTCTGCACTGGGCGTGGCGTCTGCTTAAGATTCTCAATCTCCTTCTCCCTCTGCCCCTCCCCCTCCTTCCCTCTCTAAAAAAATTTAAAAAAAAAGAAGAGAGGGGCGCCTGGGTGGCTCAGTTGGTTAGGCGACTGCCTTCGGCTCAGGTCATGATCCTGGAGTCCCGGGATCGAGTCCCACATCAGGCTCCCTGCTCAGCGGGGAGTCTGCTTCTCCCTCTGACCCTCCCCCCTCTCATGTGCTCTCATTCTCACTCTCTCAAATAAATAAATAAATAAAATCTTAATAAATAAATAAATAAAAGAAGAGAGGCAAACTAGGTCATGACACATTTATCTGACTTTTCCTCTTATACCTGAATAACACTGTGTGTTAACTATACTGGAATTTAAAAAAAATAATAAATCATAAAAATTAAAATGAAAACTGGCTTTTCCTCTTAGGGCATTTTCAAGTCCATGCTGCAGGTAGGGAGTAGAGCTCAAGGAGAAAGCAAGAGTCTTACCAGGCTGACATGTTAGAAGTCACAGTATTATAGCGGCCACAGTGGCTGGAAATTGAAGAGGGAAAACATGGAAAATTGGCATACAACTCCCCTTAGATCCTTGTTTGAGTCCCAAAGTGCATATATGTGGGGTGACTCCAAGGAGCCAAGAACTGAAGGCCAAAAGAGCTAACCAAAGATTTCAACAATTTCCCAGTAATGGGAGACAGATTAAGAGTTCAAGGTCCACCAAGTTAGAAGGGCTTATAAAATACCTCAGGCTTTCCACTGAAACCCCAGAGGGCCACACCTTAGGAGTGAAGACCATTTCCCAGGACAAAGGGCAAAAACTGAACTAGGCCTACCCTAACAAAGCCTAAAACTAAGCCTCCTCAGTATCAAGGTGACCTGCCAGTAATTTAAGTGAATGCCATACAAAATTCAGTACTCTTCAAAGGAAGATATAGACTCTAGAATTCCTTATAACTACTATCTATGATATCTTGTATACAAATAATACTAGATACGTGAAGAAATAGTAAAACATGACACTTACCGAAAGGAAAAAAAAAAAGTAGTTAACGTTAGAGGCAGACCCAAAGACTGCCCAGAGGTTGGAATTACCAAACAAGGATTAATTATAAATATGTTAAGGAATTTACAGGAAAAGATGGATATAATGGGTGAAGACATGGAGAATTTGAATTTTAGAAGAGATATGGAAACTAAAAATGAACCCAATGGAAATCTTAGTACTGAAATAATACAATATTTGAAATTTTATTTTTTTAAAGATTTATTTATTTTAGAGAGAGAGCATGGTGGGGAAGGGGAGAGAAAGAGAAAGAAAGAATCCTCAAGCAGACTCCCAGCAGAGCACAGAGCCCGATGGAGGGCTCAATCCCACGACCCTGAGATCACGACCTGAGCCAAAATCACCAGTTGGACATCCAACCAACTGAGTCACCCAGTCGCCCCACAGTATTTGAAATTAAAAAAAAAAAAATCATTGAATAAGAAAAACAGATTCGACACATCAGAAGAAAAGATTTCATGAAGAGAGGTCAATAGAGATTACAGAAGCACAGAGGAAAAAAAGGACTGGAAAAAATATGATTGGAACTTCAGTGACCTGTGGGATAATGTCAGGCAATTGGACTAACATGCATGTATTTGGAATCGCAGAGAACAGAAGAGAGAATACAGCAGAAAAATAATTGAAGACAATTTCTAAAATTTGATTAAAACCAAGAAGCCCAGCAAACTCCAACTAACATCACACACACACACACACACACACACACACACACACACACACACACACACACACACACACACATATACTTCCAGACACATCATAGTCAAACTGCTGAAAACCAAAGACAGAAAATTCCTTAAAGCCTCCAAAGAAAAAAGACTATATAGAGTACACAACAATAAAGATGATGACTAACTGCTTATCAGAAACCACAGAGGCTGTAAAACAATAAATCTTTTAAAAAAATTTTTTAAGTAAACTCTATGCCCAATGTGGGGCTCGAACTCACAACCCCGGGATCATGAGTCCCATGCTCTACCAACTGAGCAGCCAGGTGCCCCCTGGAATTGTATCTTTTAAAGTGCTGGAAAAGGGGTGCCTGGCTGGCTCAGTCAGTTAAGCGTCCAATTCTTGATTTCAGCTCAGGTCATGATCTCAGGGTCCTGAGACCGAGCCCCAACTGGGGCTCCGTGCTCAGCGTGGAGTCTGCTTGTCCCTCTCCCTCTGCTCTTTCCCCCACTCTCTCTCTCTCTCTCTCTCTCTCAAATAAATAAAATCTTTTAAAAAAATAAATAAAATGGGGGTGGGAGGGATGGGGTGGCTGGGTGATAGACATTGGGGAGGGTATGTGCTATGGTGAGCGCTGTGAATTGTGCAAGACTGTTGAATCACAGATCTGTACTTCTGAAACAAATAACGCAACATATTTTAAGAAAAAAGAAAAAGAAGAAGATAGCAGGTGAGGAAGAATGAAGAGTAAGTCAGAGGGGGAGACGAACCATGCGAGATGATGGACTCTGAAAAACAAACTGAGGGTTCTAGAGGGGAGGAGGGTGGGGGATGTGTTAGCCTGGTGATGGGTATTAAAGAGGGCACATTCTGCATGGAGTACTGGGTATTATGCACAAACAATGAATCATGGAACACTACATCAAAAACAAATGATGTAATATATGGTGATTAACATAACAATAAAAAAATTTTTAAATAAATAAATAAAATGCTGGAAAAGGGGCACCTGGCTGGCTCAGTCAGTGGAGCATGGGACTCTTGATCTCAGGGTTGTGAGTTTAAGCCCCACACTGGGTATGGAGATTATGTAAATAAAAATTAAAAAATTAAGTGCTGGGAAAAAAGCAAATCTGGCAACCTAGAATTCTATATCCAATAAAAATATCTTCAGAAATGAAGTAAAATAGAGATACTTTCAGGGTAACAAAATCTGTGAAAATTCATCCCTAGCAGATCTTCCACACAACAAGAAATGAAGACATTCTTTAGCCTGAAGGAAAACGATAACTAGAGGAAAATCAGGTCTATGGAAAGGAATGAAGATCAATGGAAATGGCCAATAATGTCACAAAAAGACTACTTTTTTCTCACTTTAATTGCTTAACAGATAAGTGACTGTTTAAAGCCAAAATAACAATGTACTGGGGAGGTTTTAACATATGTAAATGACAAATATGACAACAAAAGCATAAAGGATAAGAAGGGAGGTAAAACTGAATTGTACTCTTACAAGGATCCTACATTATACATGAAGCAGTATAAGATTAATTCAAGGCAGGGCGCCTGGGTGGCTCAGGTGGTTAAGCGACTGCCTTCGGCTCAGGTCATGATCCCAGAGTCCAGGGATCGAGTCCCGCATCGGGCTCCCTGCTCAGCAAAGAGCCTGCTTCTCCCTCTGACCCTCCCCACTCTCATGTACTCTCTCTCTCTTATTCTCGCTCTCTCAAATAAATAAATAAATCTTTAAAAAAAAAGATTAATTCAAGACAGACCATGATAAATTAAAGATGCATATTGCAATCCCTAGAAAATAAAAAAAAAAGAATCTTGACCCCCATCTCACACTATACAAAAAAAAACTCATTTTAGGTGGACCACAGACCTAAATGTAAAAGCTAAAACTATAAAGCTTCTTGAAGACAATATAAGAGAATATCTTTTGTGACCTAGTGGTAAGCTAGGTCTTCTTAGAACCAAAAAGAAAAAAAAAAGGCGCCTGGGTGGCTCAGTTGGTTAAGCGACTGCCTTCGGCTCAGGTCATGATCCTGGAGTCCCGGGATCGAGTCCCACATCGGGCTCCCTGCTCAGCAGGGAGTCTGCTTCTCCCTCTGAACCTCTTCCCTCTCATGCTATCTCTCATTCTCTCTCTCTCAAATAAATAAATAAAATCTTTAAAAAAGAAAAAAAAAACCATAAAAGAAGAAAGTAATAACTTGGACTTTATCAAAATAAAAAAAGTCTGCTCTTTGAAAGACACTGTTAAGAGAATGAAAAGAGGGGTGCCTGGGTGGCTCAGTCAGTTAAGCATCCGACTCTTGATTTCGGCTCAGGTCAGGATCTCAGGATTTCGGTTCAGGTCCTGGGATCAAGCCCCGAGTTGAGCCCCGCATTGAGCCCCACACTGGGCTCCACACTCAGAGAATCCTGCTTTAGGATTCTCCCTCTGCCCCTCCCCTCACTAGCTCCAGCGGGTGCATGCTCTCTCTCTAAAATAAATAAATTTTTTTTTTTTTTAAGAGAGAATGAAGACAGGCCACAGACTGGGAGAAAATAGCTGTTTATTTTCTCTGTATATATCTCATAAAAGACTTGTATCCAAAATATATAAAGAACTCTCAAAACTCAGTGATAAGAAACCAGACAACCTAATTAATAAATGGGCAAAATATGTGAAGAAACACTGGACCAAAAAAAGATACACAGAAGGCAAATAAACATATAAAAATATGGTCAACATCATTCGTTGTTAGGGAAATGCCAATTAGGAATTGCATCCTATTAGAATGACTAAAATTATAAAGACTGACATACCAAGTGTTGGAGAACATACGGAATAACTGGGACCCTCTTACAGGGTTGGTGGGAGTGTAAAATGGTACAACCACACTGGAAACAATGTGGCAGTTTCTTTAAAAGTTAAACATACGCCTACCTTATGATGCCCGCATTCTACTCCTGGGGAAATAAAAGCATATGTCCATACAAAAGACTTGGGCATGACTGTTCACAGCAGATTTATTCATAACCCAGAACTGGAAACAACATAAACACCCACCAAGTCTGAACAGGTAAATTATCATGTATCTACACAGTGGAATACTACTGGGTGATAAAAAGAAATGGACGAATCTCAAGATAATTCTGCTGAGTGAAAGAAGCCCAACAAAAAAAGATACATAGTATCTGATCCCACTTACATAAATTATTTTTCTGTAGTAACAGAAAAATCAGTGGTAGCCCACCGATGGGTGGGGAAGCAGGGAGGGACAGGAAGGAGGGATTATACAGGGGCATGAATCTTGGAGGTAATGGATTTATCTTGATTGTGCTGATGGTTTCACAAGGGTACACTTCAAATATGTTGTTTGTTAAATGTCAATTTTATATTTCAATGAAGTTCTTTTTTTTAAGATTATTTGTTTGAGAGAGAGCACGAGAGAGCATGAGCAAGCATGGGGAGGAGGGCAGAGGGAGAGAGAAATTTAAGCAGACTCCACGCTGAGTGCTGAGCCCATCACAGAGCCCCACGTGAAGCCTCACAATGGAGCCCGACAGGGGTGCTCGATCTCACGACCCTGAGATCACAACCTGGGCTGAAACCAAGAGTCAGACCCTTAACCAACTGCACTACCCAGGTGCCCCAATAAAGCTGTTTTTTAAAAAAAAGATATTAAGTAAAGTAAGGAAGATATACATCATACGTGTATGTGACTTGTATACAGAATATAAAAACAACTACAAATGAATAATGAAAAGACAACTAAATAAATATAAATAAAATAATAAAATAAAATAAACAAATAAATAAAAATGGGTAAAAGAGGGGCGCCTGGGTGGCTCAGTCGTTAAGCGTCTACCTTCAGCTCAGGTCATGATCCCAGGGTCCTGGGATCAAGCCCCGCATCGGGCTCCCTGCTCGGCGGGAAGCCTGCTTCTCCCTCTCCCACTCCCCCTGCTTGTGTTCCCTCTCTCACTGTGTCTCTCTCTGTCAAATAAATAAATAAAATCTTTTTTAAAAAATGGGTAAAAGACTTGAACACTTCACGACAGAATATATTAAGTAGCCATTAAGCACATGAAAAGGTGTTCACCATCGTCAGCCATTAGGGAAGTGCCAATTAAAACGACAATGAGATTTCCCTATACACCCATTAGAATGGTAACAATTCAAAAGACTGACAACCCCAAATGTTGGCGAAGATGTAGACCAACTGGATTCTCTTACATGGTTGGTGGGAGTGGAAAATAGTTCAGTAACTTTGCAAAACTTTGGCAGTATCTATTAAAGCTAAACATATGCCTACCCTATGACTCAGCAATTCCACTCCTAAGTATTTACCCAAGAGAAATAAAAGAAAGGTCCACATAAAGACTGTACAAGAATGCTTATAGTGGCTTATTCATAATAGATAAAAACTGGGAATTACCCAACAGTACAGAAATAAAAGGGAACAAACTATGGATACAAACAACAAAAACATTATGTTGAGCCAAAGAAATTTGACACAAAAGAGTACATACTATAGGATTATACTTCTATGCAGTCCCAGAACAGCTGTTGGCGGTGGCTCTGGGAGCTCAACAGAATAAAGCCTGCAGATGAACTCCATCTCAAAAGACAGCAAATATCTATAACACATAGTTTAGGAATGTTATCTGGGTGATAGGAGCATGTATCATGCAGTTCAAATTAATCAAATTTTATGGGTTTCTTTTTAATTAGTGTTTGCTCAAAGCTAAGCTTGCTACCTTTTTTCATTTCATACAACAATCTGCAAGGTAAGTATTATTCTCTTCCTCTCATGAAGGAGGAAACTGAGGTTCAAGGTGGTTAAATGACATCAACCTTTGGTTTCTGTCTTTCCATTATGCTGTACTCTCCTCCAGCCGACACACCTAGCCTCTCTGAGCTTCCCTCTCTTTAACTGTAAACTGAAGGGCCTGCACTTCCTGCCCTTTGGGGGCCCTTCCGGCTCTCATTTTCCACGGCCAGGCAGCAGCTGTTGCCAACCACCACCTCTAAGAAAAAATACCCCAGTCGGAGCACCATGAGTCTCTGCCGCCTCCTCCCAGACACAGCTGTTTGGACTGCAGATAAACATTTGACCTAAGCAGAGCCAATCAGATTCATTCAACACGACCCACCGGCCGTGAACATGGAATGGGCAGTGAGATCATGTGAGCATCATTCAGTACAGCACTGGGACTAGGGTCTGTACCAGAGCCACGTGCATGTCAGAGTTGTAAGGGAGCAGGACTCAAAGGCAAGATGAGGAAAGACAAAACCCAACGTGAGAATCACCGAGATGGAGATCAGAAAGAGTGGGAAGTTGCTAGCCAGCTCTCTAGTTCCCAGAAGGCCCGGCTATAGCTGTCTCTATGGCATTTCCCCATTTCCATTTTACAAACCCACTCAAACCATCTGCGTGGACAAGTGGATTTCTGTTCCTTGCGACCAAACCATCTCTGATAGTAGTGGACGTTTGATACCTTTTCTGGCTACCCAGCACCTTTTAAGTACTCTTTCTACATTTAGGAAATTTTCTACATTGTAAGTCCTGCCTCCTCAAATTAGAAGCCAGGAATTCTCTTTCCCAAAATCCCTTGCAGTTAGGGTCCAGACACATGACCTAGCTTTGTTGATCAGACACCCCCAGGGACACTTGGATTCAGAAGTAAGTGCCAGGCAGAAACCATTTTCTGGCCAGGATGATGGCAGAGGCATCTGGATTTCAGGCTCCCGGAGTGGAATTTCTGGCACCCAGCACCCAGCATGATGCCCATGATCTGCCAGGTGGGTCCACCAGCGGTGGTGGTCTCAGAGCCTTTGCTGGAGCTGCCCCGCTCCCTGGTTTAGGCATTGCTCTGGGCAGTGGGCCTCCAACCAGGAAGACTGAGAACACCTCACATCCCTGAACAAACCCTTTCTTGGCTTCAACGGTACCTTAAGCAGGCACTGTGGTTTGCAGCAAGAGTCCAAAACACCATCAGAAGAAGAACAGGTCCCCTTAATCTCTCTCGTACCATCTCCTCCTTCTGGCCCCTTCCCCTTTCCCCCAAAGAACCTCGTGAACTCCCCACCTTAAAAGAGAAAGCTACTCAAATTCAGGACCAGGCAGTGCCCCTCAAGCAAAAGGAAGCTCCTTGTTATTCACTGCCACAACATATAGAATATGGAATCAAAATTTGCTTAGTCCCTCCCTGATTTTTCCAAATGCAAATGAAAAGGGCCCTCTCCTGTCGTAAGCAGTGATTATTCCAAAAACAAATCTCCTCGGCTGTCCAGGGCCCAGTTCCATGGGATACTTTGGCCAGAAAAACATTTACCAAATTAAAATAAAGATCACAGTTTGTGAGAAGTGAAGGTTAAACTCCCTGGCAGTTGCTTAGCAATTTCTGTTCACACACCAGTATTTTTGAGAAGGATCTGTGTGGAAATCTGAAAAGGTTTCAGTGCTTTTATTCCCAGCCTGATGTTGGAGAGAGGAAGATGGGAAATTCAGCCAAACTGGCCTAGGCTCAGGACTGGGCTCTGCTCAGCCAGCCTCTCTGTCACAGCTCGGGCGGGACACACATGTGGGGCTTTCCAGAGCATTCAGTCTGGAAACACTCATCCTGAGGGCACGTCCTCTCCAGTTCTCTCATAAACTCTGATGACACTGCCTTTCATCCCTGCCTTCTCATACTGCTTTTTTGGGCTTTTTGTTTTGCTTTAACCTCAGCCAAGCTTTCTGAATCTCAGTTTCCTCCTCTGTAACAGGCAGACCATTATGAGGAACGGATGAGTTGTAAAGCTCGAAACAGCTGTGAAAGCATGGGCTAAAGCTATTAGCAGGCTCCATGAGGCACTGTTGTCACAGGATTAAATCTCACCAAGAGACTAGTACTTCAAGGACCATGTGGAGATCTGCCCCAAAGTGGAAAGCAAGACACCAAGTATGAGAATAGTGAAGTTATTACAAATAGACTACAAGGAAGAGTCTACAATGGTTCTCTACCTGGGCTGCACATTAGAATGACCTGAGGAGCTTTCCAGCCACTCACAATGCTCGGGCCAGACACCATACCAATTAAATCGGAATCTTCAGGGGTGGAACCAAGCACTGTGCTCCGCGGATGATCCCAATACACTGCCCAAGTCAAAAACCAAGGGTCTAGGTGGACAAACTTTATAAAAATGGGATTTATCCATGCGGTATAAAATGTTACAAGGTGTAACCTAGAATTACGATATGCCCCAGCAATTCCACTCCTAGGTATATACCCAAAGGATATGAAAGCAGGTGTTTTAATAAATACTTGTGCATGATTGTTCATAGCAGCATTATTCACAAAAGAGGGAAAAAATTCCCCAAAGAGGGAAACAAATGTCCATTGACAGATGAATGGATAAACAAAATGTGGTCTGTCCACACTGTGAAATATTATTCTGCCATAAAAAGGAATGAAGTAGTGATACACACTACAATGTGGATGAACCTCAAAAACATTATGCTAGGGGTGCCTGGGTGGCACAGTCGGTTAAGCATCCGACTGGGCTCAGGTCGTGATCTCAGGGTCATGAGATCGAGCCCCACGTCGCCCTCCGAGCTCAGCGTGGAGTCTGCTTGATATTCTCTCCCTCTCCCTCCGCCCCTTCCCCCGGTGTTCTCTCTCTCTCAAATAAATAATCTTTAAAAAACAAAAACAAAAAATACATTATGCTAGGTGAAAGCAGCCAGACACAGAGACTACACACTGTATGATTCCATCTACATGAAATACCCAGAATAGGCAAATCCTAGCAGATTAGTGAATGCCAGGGGCTGGGTGTAGTAATAATGGGGAGTGACTGCCTAATGGGTACAGGGTCTCCTTTCAGGGTGATGAAAATGTCTTGGAAATAGAGGTGATGGTTGCACAACATTGTGAATGTGCTAAATGCTGCCAAACCATACACTTTAAAATGGTTCATGGTTTGGGGCACCTGGGTGGCTCAGTCAGTTAAGCGTCCAACTCTTGATCTCAGTTCAGGTCTTGATCTCATGGTCATGAGTTCAAGCCCTGCACTGGGCTCCACGCTAAGTGTGGAGCCTACTTTAAAAAATAAAAAAAAATAAAGAAAGAATTTAAAATGGCTCATGACTGGGGCGCCTGGGTGGCTCAGTCGGTTAAGCGTCCAACTCTTGATTCCTTGATTTCGGCTCAGGTCATGATCTCAGGGTTGTAAGATCCAGCCCCCACGTCGGGCTCCATGCTGGGTGTGGAGTCTGCTTAAGATTCTCTCTCTCCCTCTCTCTCTGCCTCTCCCCCCACCACGCACACAGGCACACTTTCTCTCTCTTAAAAAAAAAATGGTTCATGGTTAATTTTATGTTGCATGAATTTTACTTCGATAAAATAAAATAATAATGAATGTTACAAGGTGTCCTGAATCTGGGCAAATACCAGAAATGGGTCCCTGCTTTTGTTTTCTGGTCTGATGTGCTGGCCAGCCTCCACGCTGCAGGGAGGCATGGAAGGCTGGGCTCAGATGCCCCACAGAATGATGTCTTAATGCAGACCAGTTGAGGAATTTCTCCTTCATAGGTCCTCCGCTTTTCAGATATGTGCTTTTCCCCCTTGAGGTCTGCTAAGGAGAACAGTTACTCATGGACTTTCCAACCACAGGCTGAGTTTGAAGTGTTTCTTTATCCTCATTGTTTTCAAAGAACTTGTGCCTCACGAAACCAAAATAGCAAGGGAAAATATGGTCAATTTTCTGCTTTCAGCAGAATCTATTCAGCCACTTTGGCTCTGGAAGTCATTCTACTCCCACTCCCAGCAAATGCTATCCCAGTTGCTCCTCAGGCCAAGACCCAGTGCTGGATTTTCAAAACGAAATGAGTGGGGGGGCAATGGAGAGGCAGTGGGAGAGACCATCGCATGGCCTCTGACCTCACGATAATCCCGGAACTTCCTCCTCACACCACAAAGGCTACCTTTTGTGACAGTAAAGAAAGAGAGGATGGTGGATTCACCCCTCAGCTTTGCTGATTAATGCGAGTCATGGGGGATGGAGAAACTGGTGTGTCTCAGGAAGGGTGGTCCGCTGACCGCCTCACTGGCCCTGTGGATCTTAGGGTGGAGAGCTGTCCCATCCGAGGAGTAGAACACAAGGCCCCAGGAAGGCCACTGGGCCTAAATATTGATAATCTCCCCAAACTGAAACAAATGCTCAACAATAGGGGGATGAATGGTGAACAAACCAGTAGCCCCCATACAATGAGTACTACTCTGCAATCAAAGCGAACGAGCTACTGGGACACCTGCGTGGCTCAGTCGGTTAATCGTCTGCCTTCGGCTCGGGTCGTGGTCCCAGGGTCCCGGGATCGAGTCCCGCATCGGGCTTTCTGCTCAGTGGGGAGTCTGCTTCTCCCTCTGCCTGCCGCTCCCCTTGCTTGTGCTCACTCTCTCCCTGACAAATAAATGAATAAAATCTTTAAAAAAAAAAAAGTGAACGAGCTACTTATCTATGCAATGATGTCAATGATTCACGCACACATACTGCCCTACACTCCACAGCGCCTGAGTCTCGTTAATAAAGGATTTGTCCTCCTTGGGGTGCAGGTGCTCTCTCCCTACAGACTTCCTTTTCTCTTTTAAGTCAAGTTGATTGAGGTATAATTTACCTACAATAAAATGTACCCATTTTAAGTGTATAACAAATGCAACACACCCATGTAAGCACCACCCTAAAAATGATTTAGAACATTCCTACCATCCAGCAAGTTTCCTCGGGTCCCTTTGACAGCAGTCCCCTCCACATCCGCAGCTCCAGACAACCACTGATATGCTTTCTGAACTAGAGATTCATTTTCCCTGTTTTAGAACTCCATATAAACAGAATCAAATGGTTCTTTCAGTCAACATGATGTTTGTGAGATGCATCTATGTTGTCTGAATGTCAGCTGTTCGTTCATTTTTTAAAGATTTATTTATTTGAGAGAGAAAGAAAGAAAGAGATCGCAGGGAGGGGCAGAAGGAGAGGGAGAGAGAAACCTTTGCAGACTCCTCTCTGAGCTCAGAGCCAGACTCAAGGCTCAATCTCATGACCCTGAGATCATGACCTGAGCCCAAACCAAGAGTCAAACGCTCAACCAACTGAGCCACCCATGGGCCCCAGTTGTTCATTTTTATTGCTGAGCAGTATTCCACTGTATGAATGTACCTCCATTTGCATGTTCAGTCACCTATGGATGGGCATTTGGATTGTTTCCAGTTTTCACCTATTGTGACTAAAGCTGATGGAAGGGTTTGTGGGCAAGTCCTATGTGGACATATGTTTTCATTCGGCATTTACCTAGGAGAGGAATTGCTGGGTCAGATGGTAAGTATCCATCTCAATTGCTCCACATCCACACCAACACATGCTATCGTCTTTTTAACCCTAGCCACCCTAGGTGTGAAGTGGTATCTCCTTGTGGGTTTGATTTGCATCTCCCTGATGACTAATGAGGTAGAGCATCTTTTCATGTGCTTATTAGTCATTTGTATATCTTCTTGGATGAAATAGCTATTCAAAACGTGTTGCCCATATTTTAAAGATGGGTTGTCTTAGGGGCACCTGGCTGGCTCAGTTGGTAGAGCATGTGACTCTTGATTTTGGGGTCATGAATTCGAGCCCCACATTGGGCATAGAGGTTACTCAATAAAAAAAAAATTAATGGGTTATCTTATTATTGAGTTTGAAGAGTTTTTGAACTATCTACAGATTTTTTATTTTTTTTTAAAGATTTTATTTATTTATTTGACAGAGAGAGACACAGCGAGAGAGGGAACACAAGCAGGGGGAGTGGGAGAGGGAGAAGCAGGTTTCCCGCCGAGCAAGGGGCCCAATGCGGGGCTCGATCCCAGGACCCTGAGATCATGACCTGAGCCGAAGGCAGACGCTTAACGACTGAGCCACCCAGGCGCCCCTATCTACAGATTTTTTAGATGCAAGACCTCTATCAGATACTGTAATGGTTCTAATCTGGGCGGCTTCACCCATTCAACAAATCCTTATAGGCACCTACAATGTCTTAGACTCTAGAGACAGCAAGGTGAATAAAACTGAAACCCTGGCCCTCGTTAAAGACTTGTGGTTTACAGCAAGCCCTGGGTGAAGAACCCTGTAAAGCAAGGAATTGGGATATTATGCTGTGGACAGCAGGAAGACCCCGAAGGGACTGTCATAGTGGAGGGGAGAGGAGAGGCACTTCCGGTGAACCCTCCTCCTGTCCAGAGATTTTCTGTTCCAGTTTTGTCCCAGATTTGCCCTGCTGTGAGCCACTTCTGAGTCCCCCACGACCTTGTCTTGTCAGGCTCATTTAATCATTCTTTTTTTCTCTAGCTAAGGAGGTAGAACCCTATCCCTGCTGGCTTCTTGGGAACATGTCGTTCATAATCCTGTGACTTGTAGTCAGAGTAATATTGTCTGTGCTGCTGAGTGTGTTTTAAATTAAAGCGCCAGGGGATGTGGAGACGGTCATTAATTTTAAGTGCATCTATTGTTAGCAAATGATGTCACCGCTAAGCTCTCCAACTTGTCACAAGAAGTCTGGATGTATTTCGGGTTTCTGCAGCAGCAAGAACAGTTCCCGGTTTGCCGTGCGCAGGCTATGAATACTGTCTGCATTCTGTCAGGAATGGGAGAGCTTTGGGTACACATTTAAAATCATATTGGCTCAGAGAAGCAAACATTCTGTCCCAACGAGTCAATCAAACTTCCTGTCCTTTCTAGGTAGGAGAAATGGCAAGGAGCTGGTTGTTCATAATTATATGTCAAACTCTGTCCTTTGGAGGCTCCTCGAGGTAGAAAGTCATGTCCTATTTATCATAATGTTCCCTGCACCTTGTTCCAATTTGTTTTCTCATTTATTTATTGGGTCTCCCATAAAGGAATGCAAGTCTCTCAAGGACAAAAGCTATGCAATTATATCCCTCATAATATCCCTGGAGTGTACTGAAGGTACAGTGTGTATCTGTTGATTCATTGAATAGACCAAGGTCTACTTTTTGAAAAAGTGGAATAAAGGGTAAGAAGATTCTTTTTTTTTTAAAGATTTTATTTATTTATTTGACAGAGAGACACAGAGAGAGAGGGAACACAAGCAGGGGGAGTGGGAGAGGGAGAAGCAGGCTTCCCACGGAGCAGGGAGCCCGATGCGGGGCTCGATCCCAGGACCCCAGGATCATGACCAGAGCTGAAGGCAGATGCTTAACGACTGAGCCACCCAGGTGCCCCAGGGTAAGAAGATTCTAATACTACCATTTTAGAATTATCTGGTAAAATTTTCTCTGCCAGCACTGCACACAGACATCTATCACTTGAGCAGTTATCACCTCAAATAATTACATTCACCCGAGGGTCAGAAAAACAGATTCTTCGTATAGAATCCTTTACTGCAGAATTTACCAAGGGATTTTTTTTTTCCTTGGGCAATCTCAGATTTGAGCAGGTGGGGGTGTAGAGGTGTGGGAAAAAAATTCTGTGATGAGTCTTTTTGTTATATTAAAACCCAAGTAACAATAGGACCAAAAACCTTGGGGAAGAATGTTTCAACATCCATAATGACTCAATTCCAACGTGATATTTTCATTTTTTTTTCCCTCCCTTTAGGAAGAAGGTTTAAGGGATTTTTTTTTTTTTTAACTAAATGAGCTTAAAGTAATATGACCACTGTAGTTTTTGGTGATTACACCATTGAATTCGTATCTGAAATCAGAATAAGAAAATGACGGGGCGCCTGGGTGGCTCAGTCATTAGGTGTTTGCCTTCAGCTCAGGTCATCGTCCCAGGGTCCTGGGATTGAGCCCGGCATCAGGCTCCCTGCTCGGCGGGAAGCCTGCTTCTCCCTCTCCCACTCCCCCTACTTGTGTTCCCTCTCTCGCTGTCTCTCACTCTCTCAAATAAATAAAATCTTTTTTTTAATTAAAAAAAAGAAAATTAATTCATATCTGAAATTAGAATAAGAAAATTGCCAAAAGGTTATTTCACATATTTGGCTCAGGAATTCTGTTTTTCAACAAACCAACCAACCAACCAGACCCACTACCTGTTCTGTTTTATCTCATTCTCCATTCCCTCCCCATGATCACAGTTCAGTGAAACCTAATCATAACTGGTGTCCATGTACGGCTTTCATGGAAGCCACTTGAAGATCAAGCTCCTTGGGTAAAAGCCCTGCGGTTACATGCATCTTCTAGAATCTTCTATGGGCTCCCCAACCCCGCCCCCACTGGCAGCTGTCTGCTGGGGGTCAGAAGGAACAGGCCTTGGAACTCACCATGCAGCAGCAGGACCAGCATCCCGTGGCCTTTCATGCACCTGGTGGCTTAGAACCACCCAGCTGTGGAATCCCTACCTGAGGGGAAACAGCACAGGTCACCGAGCGCCCAGGAGGGGTCCCTGGAGAACCGGGACACACAGGCCCCTCCCCATACCTCCACACTTCCTCCTGAATGCTCTGCCTTTGCCCTCTTCTTCACACTCACTTCTCCCCATTGATCTTGGTCTCAAGAGAAACCAGTGACAATAGTCCATCAGAAGCCCCCCATAAATTGACAGCGTGGCTCTGTTTGGAAACCCTTCATCAGACTAAAACCCTGACAGCAATGCAGATGGACTGACTGACAACCCAGCAAGCAAACGGACAGAGAGGAGACCTCTGCAGAGAAGCACTCATAAATAGTTCCCAAATGTCGCTTACTGTCCTGGGGGTCTGCCTGGTCCTGCTTCTCCTCCGAGGCACCCTTCGGCTCCCCAAGCCCATCCATCTCCCAAGTCTGGCAGCCACAGATGCTAAAAAATGGTCCAGCAGAGAAGTAAAGGGGAGTGGGGGTGGGGGAGATGGTGAGCAGGAGTCCAGGAGAAATAGTTGCTTGTGCAGGTTCGAGTGCTTATTTTTCTTTCTCCAGATTTAATGGCAGGAAAATCCTGTATCAGATGAGGATTACCAGAGATGAAAGAATGTGTCTGCCTTTCGAATCACCAAAGCCGGGGACAGATTTTGCTGACACACCAATCGGCTTTATCTCCAGGCCTTGGCCTCTCCATCTGCCTGGCCCCTTTGTCTCCTTAACCACCCACCCCCCCCGCAGACCCCACCTCCTGCCCTGACCCCAGCCCCAGCCCCCAAGCAATATGCAGCCAGAAACTGGCTTCCTGCCACCCAAACAGCATTATCAGCATTTTCAACAAGGACGAGTTACATAACCTGGAGAGGTGGGGAAGGGACAGGGCAGCTTGAAATAATGATGTTTTCCCAAAATGAGGCTGCTCACTTCCTCTCTTTGGAGTGGCTGACGGCAGATGATCCAAAACCAAGACTGTGGAGACGGTCCTTCACTACAGTAAGGCTAGAATCCTGCCTTTGGAGTTGAGGCTGTGCTAGCCACCACCTAAGGCGGCGGGTCCAGAGGCCATTTCCAGAACCTGGCTGAAGTTTCTCAAACCCATCAGGGCTCAGTTGGACTCACAGCTCCCAGAGTGTCTCCTGGGAACCAGATACCAGGGGCGGCCGGAGCAGCAGTGCGGGCACTGGTTAGGAATGTGGAATCTCAGCGCTCCCACCTCTATCCCAGACCTCTGGAATCAACATCTGCATTTTCACCAGATTCCCATGCTCGGGAAAGCCCTGGTTTAGGGGAGCGGAGGGGGCAGTTCGGGTGCCTCCCCCCCATTCTTCTGGCCCCAGCAGGCTTGGCTGTAGGGTCCGGCCCTCTGCTCTGCTGGGACTGACCTGCCAGGGACCCAGGGCTCAGAGCCACCCAAGGGGAGAGAGCCACATCCTGGCTGGCCCAGCCTTGGTGGCCTTGGCGTGCTAGCGCTGATGGACGGAAGCCTGGAGTTCCTGTCCCACAACCGGGGCTTGGGGTGTGAATCTAGGTGTCTGCAGCCGCTGTGCCTGGAGATTTCTTGTTTTCTTGCACTTGGGCCTTGTAAGCCAATATATGGCTGAACTCCCTGGGGAAGACCTTCTCTACCTAGGAAATCAGACATTTCTCCCGGGGCGGGGGGTAAAGTCAGGAGCAGTCAGAGACCCTCAGCAGGGAGAGGAAGGGACCCAACCACCAGGCCAGCTAGCACCACGGACTCCAGCTGGAGAACGAGCCGCCTTATGATCAAAAACTTGGTTCCCAAGGGGTTAAAAGGAAGGAAGGAGGGGTGGCCACAGGAAGTGCCACCAACTGGCATGTCCTCGAGGAGAAACTTCAAAGATCGAGATAGCCTGACCCCCAGCCACTCCGCTGCACCCGCACCAGCATCCGGGCTAACAATGTTGCAATGCAGTTGGTAGCCGATAAGAAGGGGCAGGAGAAGGGAGGAGTGTGTAAGTAAGCCTGTGAGACAGAAGTAGCCCAGGAAGCAACAGTCAGCCTTTGTAGGTGGCCTTCTGGAAAAAATTCCATCAGCAGAGGAGGAGTGGGAAGCCCTGGTGTTTCTTTGTCATTCCTGCCTCATGGGCTGGGGGGCAGCCTGCAGGGACACAGCTAGGGGCCCCTAGTGAAGGGAAAAGTCAAAATTCCTCCTGTGATTGAGATGTTCGGCCACCTCCTCTGGGCACTCTCAGAGGGGACTTGGATACTAAACCAGATTCTTTCTTTTTCTCTGCCTCCGACCCCTCCTACTTGCACACGCAGACACAAACACCCCACATGGAGACAAGACCATTCCGCGGGGACAGAGGGCATGGCCATGTGAAGCTTGACTCCAAGTGAAACAAAGCAAAGGTGCCCTGTTTCCCCCCCCCGCCGCCTTTTTTTTTTTATTTATGTAATCCCCACACCCAACGTGGGGCTCGAACTCACAACTCCGAGATCAAGAGTCACATGCTCTTCTGACTGAGCCCGCCAGGCGCCCCAAGGTGCCCTGTTTCATGTCATATGAGGCAAATCAGACACACACCCAGTAGAGCCCTGGAAGGAATTGGCAATCGCTTCATTCAATGCCTTTATTTACAGATGAGGAACCTCAGGCCCAACTGCAACATGACATGTCCTCACGTTTGGTTCGGGTTCCCCCAGAAACAGATCCTGAAACAAAGATATAAATACAAGTACAGTCAACTCTCAAAGCACATGGGTGGGAAACATGCAGGTCCACTCACATGAGGATTCATTTCCAACAAATACACTACAGTACTGGAAATGTATTTTCCTTATGATTTTTTAAATATTTTTATTTATTTGAGAGAGAGAGTATGAGAGGGGGGAGGATTAGAGGGAGAAGCAGGCTCCTTGCTGAGCAGGGAGCCCGATGTGGGACTCGATCCCGGGACTCCAGGATCATGACCTGAGCCGAAGGCAGTGGCTCAACCAACTGAGCCACCCAGGCGCCCCTCCTTATGATTTTCTTAACGTTTTCTTCTCTCTAGCTTATATGGCAAAAATACAGTACAGAATGCGTAGCACATAAAAAATAGGTGTTTGCTGACTGTTTATGTTCTTGGGAAGGCTTCTGGTCAACAGTAAGCTACTGGTAGTTAAGTTTGGGGGGAGTCAAAAGTTATTATGTGGATTTTCCGGCTGCCCCTAACCCCCCATGTTGTTCAAGGGTCAAGTGTGCTTGAGGTGGGAGGTGATTCCTGGAAGCACCAGCAAGAGAGTGGAGAAGGTGGAAATCAATGGTGTTAACAGACAAGTTGGCACTGTGGGCAAGCAGAGCCTAATCTACTCAGACAATATAGAGCACATATCTCAGAATTATCCCAACTGCAGGGCAGGGAGCCGGGGCATCTATCCACCAACACCCACCGTCAATAGAGGGCTGCTCCCAGAGGAGATGAGGGACTTCATATTCTCCAGCAGTCTCTGGCTACCAGGCAAAATGATGGAGACGTACTGATTCCTAAAGAAACTTCTGAGCCTGAGTGGCTCAGTCAGTTAAGTGGCTGCCTTCAGCTCATGTCATGATCTGGGTGTCCTGGGATTGAGCCCCACGTCGGGCTCCCCACTCAGCAGGGAGTCTGCTTCTCCCTCTCCCTCTATCCCTCCCCTCACTCGTGCCCTCTCTCTAATAAAATCTTAAAAAAAAAAAAAAAAAAAAAACCTTCTTTCCAGGGTCATCGCTTACAGCAAATCGAGGGGCAGAATTTTCTTTATGAAAGGCGGGAGTAGCTAACCTTCCCAATTTGGAATTGGTAAAATGCCGATTACCAAGGTGGCATGGTGCAGGGAGGCGTGTTGGGATTTTTGCTCAATGCCGAGCTGCCCTGGGATAGGCTACGGGGTCTCCTTCTGTTCTGATGGGTGAGGTCACCTCTCAGGGGCTCCACAGCGGGTGGTCCCACACTCTGTGGTACAGTGATATGGGAGGCTTTGCCTGTTTGGGGGAAGATACAGATTTCACCTCCAGCCTTTCTGCACTGTGGTCACAATTCACAGACACTCTGACCCTGGATGGCCACCACAACCCCCCCCCCTTCCTTTCCTCACTTCTCCACGTGCTGAAATTCCAAGCTTCCTGGCAGGCGTAGCACAACTGCTACTTCCTCTAAGAAATGAGCCCCTTCCTGGCACCCTCCCTTTTATGCCCACAGGCCTTGCCGTTTATAGTGTTTGGTCCAGGGCTGTGCCTGATCCAAGTCGCCCTCCCACAATGCCAAGATCACCCTGACACTGGGCAAGATGGAGGGAGACCCAGGGTGCAGAGTCAGGGGGCCCCAGGACCTCAGAACTCAGTGTCCAACAGACTCTGAACTTACATTCCTTAATCCGTCCTCCTGAGGGTAGACTGTGCCACTACTGGGTATACTCGAGAAGTGGCCTCTTAAGGGGCATCTGTTTGCACATGAGGACATGTGGGGGAAAGGGCCCTCGTGGTGTGGGATGGACCCAGGCTGGGAAGAGAAGGAAGCCACACCACAGGCCCCGAGCTGGCGCCACTCTCTGCCACCACGTTCCAGCTCAGAATGCTGAGGAACATAAGAATTGCAAACTTGAACCTGGCGATTGTTATGGAGATATCTGTCAACACAGGAGGATAGAATATATTTAACAGTTGGTGAGCTGCATTTGTGACTTTGAAATATTTAGACATATGGCTTGTGGTCCTCTGTGTACACCCTTGCCCCAGGTCCCACAAACATCAGGGATCAGCCTCTGTTTGGCACACAGGCAGAGGTACGAAAATGTTTGCCAATGGAGTCCATATGAGAATGTGTGGGGAAGTTATAGAAAGAGCACTGGGGTGATGGCCTTGACCCCTGGTGCTGTCTTTTTCTCTGACTTACTGGGTGGTCTTAGGACAGGCACCCTCACTTCCCATGCCTTACAGTACTGGACACATTCCATAATCTAGTCCAGACCACCATTCTTCAAGGGAGGCCCACAAAGGTTAAATGACCTGCCCCCCAGGGTGACAGGTAGAGGTAAAGCTAGGACCCAGTCCCCTTGCCTCCCAGTCCCTGGGCTTTTCTGGGACCCTAGCAAGACAGGGAAACACAAGATCCCTATCCCCATGGCCACTGCCACTGCCTGCATGAGGAGGAGGAGATAGCCACTCCACTTCTTGCCAGGCACCCCTAACTATCTTGACTGAAATCTATTCCGTGGCTAAGATACCCAACTCCTTTGTTCTCTATTAGCAAATTCCCGTCCTTTCACTTCCAGCCTTCCAGTCGAAACCCCCAGCTCCGTGGTCAGCTTGGGCCTTGTTGCTTAACTGGGGGGGGGGGGAGGGGAGAGGCAGTGAAAACCGTGCCCTCATTCCACAGAGCCCCGGTGGAGTGACGTCGCCCCAACTGCAGGCCCGGCGCAGACTGGCGCCCCTACCCTGCCCCGGGGCGCAGGGCGCGCCACCGCAGCAATGGAGGGGGTTAGCAGGCAGCGAGTCACAGGTCTGGACGTTTCGGCCCAGCCGCTCCGGGCGTCGGGGAACTAGTTCAGCTCGCTAGCCCCGGCTGGCAACCACGCGTCACACAGTGCTTTTTACCCCTTAAGGTCACGTCCTTGCGAAACCTCCGCAGCTTCTGCCTGCGTCCACCCGCCCAGCCCAACCCCGCGGGCGAGGAGGCGGGGCAGCCGGGCGCGGAGCCCCGCCCCCGCCGAGTCCCGCCCCTCCCAGCGTGGCCGCCAGAGGGCGCCCAGGCTCCGGAGCCCCGGCGGGCGGGCGGCTCCCAGCCCCAGCCCCAGACCCCACCTGCTCGCCGCCCCCGACGCGCCGCTCGGAGCAGCAAGGCCGGCGAGGCGGGGGCCCGGGAAAGTCCCAGGGCGCGTCGCTGCCGGAAACGTTAGTCACGCACCTGGAGTCGCAGAATGTCCTGCTGGAAGGGGTGCCAGGGCGAGGGCCTGACTTGCCAAAGGTCACACCCTGGGGATGTTGGTCACACCCTGGGGATGGTCTCCCAGTGCCGTGCCCTCATGTCTCGGCCACGTAGCTCTGATGGTGGCTGATACCCTGTTGGCTCATCTGTGCATGAAGAGCTGGCCCGGGGACCCTTCCTGCCATTTCATTCAACAAACGCTGCCCGCTGCCCAAAGATACACCTCTGTGGAGCCTCTTGAAATCATCGCTCTTTACCGTGCATCAAAAGTAGGTCTCTCTTCATTTCCTAGCCAAAGAAACCAGAGCTCCTCGAAGAAAGGGTTACTTCCATGGCCAGGGGCAGGCAAAGTACGATGTGATTCTGGAACGTCTTATTATTTCAGAAGACAAGCCATCGAAGACACTTGGGTAGAAGGGGAAAGTCAAGTGGTTCCACTGGCCAAAGATGGGACAAGCATCAATAACAATACTGACCGTGGGCGCCTGGGTGGCTCACTTGGTTAAGCGACTGCCTTCGGCTCAGGTCATGATCCCGGAGTCCCAGGATCGAGTCCCGCATCGGACTCCCTGCTCAGCAGGGAGTCTGCTTCTCCCTCTGACCCTACCCCCTCTTGGGCTCTCCCTCTCTCACTCTCTCTCTCTAATAAATAAAATCTTAAAAAAAAAAAAAAGAATACTGACCGTAATGAATTGAAATGCATCAAATAAACTAAATGTTTGTTAAGTCCATGGGTTTATAATGATACTTAAAAACTTCCATCAGTAGACTTTGGAGGTTACTAAAGCATTCTTTTGAAAGATGATAATTAAGGGGAAAGAATCAAGCATTTATTTTGCCTTTCCATATTTATGGACTATATAAGGTAACCAAATGCACTCAGTTGATGAGGGAAAGTTTTTTTTTGTAAAAGAATCACAGCTAATAAATCCAGAAGTGATTGAATGAGGAAACGACTATGTTGCAGCGAAATCATAAACCCTACTGATCATCCTTAACATGCCCCCAAAATGGCACAAGCAGACAGTAGGCGCCTCCTGATGTGACCTAATAGAAAGTACACAGCACTATCACCGAGGTAATCGCGGCTAAAAAAGAAAGAACCTGGAGCTAATCAAGCCTCCAGATCTAGCTACTATTTAAAGAAATATGAAGGATGGAGAAATATGTTGAAAGACACCAAAGATGCAATCAGCTAAATATAGACTGTGGAAAGTTCTACAGGGCAAATAATCCAATTTTTCCAACAAATTAATGGAATAGGGGAGGAGGGGAAAGAAAGGAGATCTGCTAAGTAAAAGAAACAAGACGTCAAACAATGCAATCTTTGGATAATTTCGAAACAATCAGAAACAAAATACAGACTGATTATTAGGTAATATACAGAATTAGTTTTCTGTTGGGTGTGACAATGGTATTATGTCCTATTTTTAAAGTTCTTATGCATTAGGAAAAAATATTGAAGTACTTATGGTGAAATTATATGTCTGGGATTTGCTTTAAAATATTCCCACAAAACAAGTGGCAAGGAAGAACTGAAACAGAAATAGCATGGGGCGGGGGCGCCTGGGTGGCTCAGTCGGTTAAGCATCTGCCTTCGGCTCAGGTCATGATCCCAGGGTCCTGGGATCGAGCCCCACATCGGGCTCCCTGCTCGGCAGGAAGCCTGCTTCTCCCTCTCCCGCTCCCCCTGCTTGTATTCCCTCTCTCGCTGTCTCTCTCTCTGTCAAATAAATAAATAAAATCTTAAAAAAAAAAAAATAGCATGGGGCGGCTGGGTGGCTCAGTGGGTTAAGCCTTTGGCTCAGGTCATGCATGGTGCCAGGGTCCTGGGATGGAGCCTGGCATCGGGCTCCCTGCTCAGTGGGGAGTCTACTTCTCTCTCTCTCCCCCTGCCCCTCGACCCTGCATGTGCTCTCTTTTTCTTTCACTCTCTCTCTCAAATAAATAAATCTTAAAAAAAAAAAATGTTGAGGTGCCTGGGTGGATCAGGTGGTTAAATGTCTACTTTCGGCTCAGGTCATGGTCCCAGAGTGCTGGGATCAAGCCCCACGTCAGGCTCTGCACTTAGCAGGGAGTCTGCTTCTCCCTCTCCCTATGCCCCTCCCCCTGCTCATGCTCTCTCTCTCTCTCTGTGTGTGTCAAATAAATAAAATCTTAAAAAAAAAAAGAAACAAATAGAAAGTTGGGGTGCCTGGGTGGCTCAGTCAGTTGGGCGTCCAACTCTTGATCTCAGCTCAGGTCTTGATCTCAGGGCTATGAGTTCAGGCCCCACGCTGGGCTCCAAATGTGGAGCCTACTTAAAAAAAAAAAATAGCAGAAGGTTGATAACTGTAGAAACTGGTGATGAATACATAAGGTCTCTCTACTTTGGTGTGTGTTTGAAAATTGTTCATAATACCTTTTAAAAAGTATGCTCCTCATTTGACCTCTTTCAGATATATAGCTAAATATATGTGGTGGGTCTCTGTATTTCCTTCCATGCGTTCCTATCAAGTTTTGTACATTTCCTTCATTTGAAAATGAAAATAGGGGTGCCTGGGTGGCTTAGTCGGTTAAGCATCCTTCTCTGCTCGGTAGGAGAGTCTGCTTCTCCCTCTCCCTCTGCCCCTACCCCCAGCTTGTGCGTGCTCTTGCTCACTTGCTCTCTCTCTCTCGTTCTCACTCTATCTCAAATAAAATCTTTAAAAAGAAAATGAAAATAACCTATAAAAAGTGGAATAATTAGCAATCATCCCTTCCTTTTTTGATCTAGAACAGTTTCATAAATAACCCAAAAATCAAAATGGTGAAGGAGGAAACAGAATCAAAACCTCTGAGTTTTATGGCCCATTCGATTTACTGTTTGGGTTTTCTTCTTTGTTGTTTGTGTAGATAACCTTAGGAGATGGCTTATAACAAGCAGTAATTTCCTATAGACCCCCAAATGTGCGGCTTTGGCTCAAGTGTCTAGCATGTCATCATGCTATAAGGTATGATCAAATTTGTGCTCTGCATTTAAAGCCTGTGAATTTCAATTCTTGGTGGAAACAAAGGAGGAAGGCTGAGCTCTTTGTTGAGCTGTAGGGAGGCAGCTTTATTCTACCAAAATCCTTCCCCAAAGAGGACCCCCTTCTCCTTATATTTCACTTAACTCTTTTGTAAAATGGGGCTGTTTTACTTCTTCCTAGTAGAGTTATAAGGGCTAATTTAAGCTTGTGGAAGCACTTTTAAAGAAGAACCTAAGATGTACCATGCCAGGGAAGTGAAAACTATCATTAATATATTTTAATCATCACGTTAAATACCCACATAGATACACCCACCCCTTCTCCATTCAGGCAGATTTTTGCAAAGGGGTAATTAACTGCCATGATGTCATAACCACAGATCCCTGCTTTCATCCTGAAAGCTGCAGTTTCCAAATGCTTACTAAGTCCTCATTAGACTTTTAAAACATATTAACAAAGTACAGATTCTCCCTATCTGAGTGAAAGCACGCTGGAAAGAGAAACCTTTTGCTTTGTAAACAGAGTGAATGGACAGTAAAAAAAAAAAAAAAAAAAGGTAGCCATCTTTTCGGTAAGCCTGCCAAAAACCCAGCGGGCAGCAGTAATAAAACAAAACGCTGAGATTACAGGTTTGGAAAATCAACTCGACTGCTTCCAAAATGACCCCCCAGAAACCTGTACTTGCCTTTTAAGTCCTCACCAGGAGCTACAAGATTCCTGTCTCCTGACACCTAGCAAGGAATGACTGGCAACTTTTCAGCCATTCAATGCCAAGCCCTCTGCGAAATAGCTGACCAGTGAGTGCACTGCTAATGCAGACACCAGCCACAGAAAGGCAGCTCTTTGAAATGTGAATACAATGGTGTCAAATTCCAGGGCAGTGGGAAACCCTGCGTCCTCTCCCAGTATCTGCGGGGGAATCACCGGCTCGTGGGGTGGGGCAGGGGACCCGTGCGGTTCACCTAGTGACTTCCGGTTCTGATTTCCGGCTTGCTCAGAATTCTCTGCCACCCACTTTTCGCCTCTTGTTTGCTCTCCATTCCACGTCAACCCGGATATGTAATAAAGCCCCCTTTCGGCAACCTCCCGAAAACCCTACTCGCCAAGGCTGCTGCGAATGTGTGCAGACTTTTGCTCAGAATTTGAAGGTAGCAATGGGGTGCTACCTCACGGAAGAACAGAGGAGAGTTTTTAGGACGGAATGGTTGATACGCCCCAGCCATACACCTTCCCCTCACCCTGCTCCCCGTTTCCTGCCCAGGACCCTTCCGCTCGCTCGGCTCCACCGCCAGCCACTCTGCGGGGCCATCTCCTTCTCCTTTGTTCCTCTCCCCAGCAAACACCCCAAATCCCCCAAATTCTCATTCTTTTCTTATGCTAAAAAGTCTCTGGCTCTTTGTCTCCCATTCCCAGGTGGCCCCAGCCCTGCTCTCTTTCTACAGTCACAGTGGCCCATCAATCAGTTTGCTTTTCTAAACAAAGACAGTTGAACCCCCAAAGGAATTCTGTTCTGCATCACTCAGGAATGCTTTTCAGAAATTAACAATTTCTGCAGCAACTAACAACAACAAAAAAATCCGCCTAATAATACTTCATATCAGCCACCAAGTTGGATGACGGCGCAGAAAAGCATTGTGATTTTTTAACCATTAAGATGAACATTAAATTGAACATGAAAATCCTTCCTCATATAGATTCTTCCAAGGCCATCTCGAAGGTCATTTTATAAATATCATATCAGAAATGCAGGGTGCCTGGGAGGCTCAGTCGGTTAAGCATCCGCCTTCAGCTCAGATCATGATCCCGGAGGGGATTGAGCCCCACAGAGTCTGCTTCTCCCTCTGACCCTTCCCCCTCTTGTGCTCTCACACTCTCTCTCTCAAATAAGATCTTTAATTAATTAAAGATCTTATTAATTTATTTAATATATAAATTAAATTTATATTTAATTATTAATTTATTTAATATATATATATACACGTCATATCAGAAATGAGTTCTCTGTGGTTTCCTTGGATTTAAGACTTTTGTGGAAACAACAGAACTCCCTATGAAAGATTCCCAGAAAGACTAAAGAGTATTATTTCACTTAAGTGGATTATCAAGCAAAACTATGGTCCCACACAGCTCTAGCAGAGTGGGTGTCCCCAGGTGATGTGCCACAAATTTGTAGGTGCTTAGCCAATCTTTCAGAAAACAGCCATTGAGCAGACCTGGAATATTTACAAATAAGAATATTATTTGTTGTATAAAAAAAGAATTTGTTTTTACTGGAAACGTATCTCATTCCAAAAGAGACTCTAGTAGCATACAACACCAAAAATAACAATAATAAAATATAATACATTGGGTATCTACAGTATGAATTTTTCTAACCAAAGAAGAAAGTAGACAGAAAGGAACACACAACAGGAAAAACAGTATGAAGCTAAGGTTAATACCTAAAATTCATGACGTAAGGTTACTTGTCCAGCTGCCCAAAGATATAAATGCAATCAATTCCAATGTTACTAAGGAAAATTCTCTCCTCTAGGCCTATATACATATAGGCACTGCAATATTTAAAAACAACAACAGGGATGCCTGGGTGGCTCAGTCGGTTAAGCATCTGCCTTTGGCTGGGGTCATGAATCAGGGTCCTGGGATGGAGCCCTGCATTGGGCTCCTTGCTCAGCGGGAAGTCGGCTTCTCCCTCTCCCTCTGCCGCTCCCCCTGCTTGTGCTTGCGCTTATGCACATGCACTCTCTCTCTCTCTCTCTCACTGTGTCAAATAAACAACAACAAAACAGCCTTCAAAACCATCTCTCCGTAATCTCTAATAAATACAGTAAAGAATTAAACACAGCTACTTCTTATTACAGTCTTCAACATGGATGGAGAGCAGAATGCCAAAGCAAATTTCCATAAACGTCATGCTACAAATGCCCACCAGGATGGGACACGGGTACGCAGCTCTTTTTGGATGAAACAGTAAGATGCAAACATGAGCTTAGTACACTCTAACCTCAGCAAAGGACAAGTCTGACGATAAAGGTAAAGTAAAATGAATCAGTAAATATTTTAAGAAACAATTGGTACAGACTGAATTTTAAAAACAATACCTAGTAACTGGGGCGCCTGGGTGGCTCAGTTAAGTGTCTGCCTTCAGCTCAGGTCATGATCCCAGGGTCCTAGGATCGAGACCCACATCGGGTTCCCTGCTCAGCAGAGACCCTGCTTTTCTCTCTCCCTCTGCTGCTCCCCCTGCTTGTGCTCTCTCTCTCTCTGTGTGTGTGTCAAATAAATAAATAAATTCTTAAAAAAAAAAAAAAAAAGAAAAGAAAATCTAACAACCATACATGACTGGGGATGGGAGCCCAGAGAACAAAGTTTCCATACTAGGCTTTTAACATTCCTGTGTGAGAATTCAAAGTATCCCAGTTACTAATAGAAGTAAATGCTAGAACTAGAAAGTTGTGTAAAAACCTAATACATTGAAAATAGTAGAACACAGATGAGTTATATCAGTTATCTTCTGATATAATGCAAAAGGAAACACAAAGTTTAAAGTACCCCATATAGGGGTGCCCAGCTGGCTTAGTCAGTGGAGCCTGCAACTCTTTTTTTTTTTAAGATTTTATTTATTTTTGACAGAGAGACAGCGAAAGAGGGAACACAAGCAGGGGGAGTGGGAGAGGGAGAAGCAGGCCTCCCGCCGAGCAGGGAGCCCGATGTGGGGCTCGATCCCAGGACCCGGGATCATGACCTGAGCTGAAGGCAGACACTTAACTGACTGAGCCACCCACGTACCCCAGAGCCTGCAACTCTTGATCTTGGGGTTTTTGGTTTGGGCCCCACACTGGGTGTAGAGATTACCTAAAAATAAAATCTTTAAAAAACAATAATAAAGAGGAGCACCTAGGTGCTCCTGTGAGCATGCGAGCCCGCATTGGGCTCCCTGCTCTGCAGGAAGCCTGCTTCTCCCTCTCTCACTCCCCCTGCTTGTGTTTCCTCTCTCACTGTCTCTGTCAAATAAAGAAATAAAATCTTCAAAAAAATAAATAAAAAATAAAGTACCCCATATAAAAGTCCATAAATTAAAAAGGAGAAAAGATAAAAATCAAAATAAATTTAAAAGGGAAAAAAATAAATTTAAAAGGAAATAGGATTTGGTAAAATTTCATCAATTAAAGTATTTTTTTAAAAGATGTTATTTATTTATTTGAGAGAGAGAATGAGAGAGAGAGCACGAGAGGGGAGAGGGTCAGAGGGAGAAGCTGACTCCCCACTGAGCAGGGATTCCATCCTGGGACTCCAGGATCATGACCTGAGCCAAAGGCAGTCACCCAACCAACTGAGCCACCCAGGCACCCTCATCAATTAAAGTATTAAATGTAAACAGGCTGAATTCTCCTAGTAAAGGAAGGCAGCTCACTGACTATTAAAAGAACAAAATCTAACCATGTTGCCTTTGAGAGATATATACACCAAAAAAAAAAAAAAATCAACAGAGTAACAGTGTAAGAGGATATTCCTATGAGAACAGAAGAGGGGCAGGGATTACTATCTTGGTAGCAGGTAAAGCAGATATCAAGAGCAAAAGGCAGTACAATAAATAAATAAGGTCATGACCTAATGACCAAACATACATTAAATCATGAAAATCAAGAAATAATGTATATGTTACAAAAGCTACTGCAACAAAGTCTAGGAAAGACAAAGGACAAAAAGGCAAGAAGAAATAAAAACAAGTAACCAAGTATTATTTTCATCGAACGCTCAACATTCCATTTCAGGAAATAACAAAGTATAAATTGGAAATTATTATATGACCGAATAACTCATTTAATAAAAATTGGGAGGGGGTGCTCACTAGATTCCAGGGCCTGTGCTAGAAGACAGCTCCATCAACAGTAATGAGGTTAGCAGACATGTGGAGAAACTTAAGCTGGGACAAGGTAATATACTCCTTTCCAAGCATACAAAGATCATATCATCCGCAAACATGCAAAAAATTACGATCCTATATTGGACCACAAAGACTCATTCTTTCATTATTTTAGCACACATTAAAAATTTGTGCAACTTATTAGATTTGGAATTCACAAAAAGGCAGAAATACCATCTACCAGATGGTCAAACCACAAAGCATTAATGTTTTTTTAATAACAAAAACAAAATGTCGATCACTTAGGAATGTTTTGAAACGTTCAAATGCTCTCTTTGGTAGTGCTTGGGTTACACAGAAAATCCAGAACACATGTAGTGGACATCTGTTGTTTTTGCCAGGTCATCTCTTTCTTTGGGGAACTTCCCCCCCGCCACTCTGCATGACTTTGATGGAACTGTCAACCCCCTGGTTCTGTGATGAGGTGACCCAGGTGGCCAGAGTAACTCATCCTCCTAAAGAGGGTGAATTCTCCCAGATTGGGCATGTAATCCAAGCAGGCCAATCACAGCCCTTTTTGAGGAGTGATATGGACACTGGGGAGAGAGAGTCATGGTAAATTCCCCAGGATTCTGAAGATTAAAGACATAAATCTAACATAAATCTACTGACCCTGGTGACCATCTCAATTGCCCTGTGGAGAGAGTCTACCTGGGATTGAAACCCACACAAAGGAAAGAACTAAGATATGGGAGTGAGCAGGCCAGAGTCCTAATAATATTGCTTGGACCCCTGGATCCAGCTATGCCTGAAGTGAGATCCAATTGCTAGACCCAAGAAATTCTCCCCCCTTCTTTTACAAAATTGTGGTAAAATACATAGAACACAAAATTTACCATTTTATTTCTTTTTAGAGTACAATTCAGTGGCATTAAGTATACCCACATCACTGTATAGCCATTACCACTATCCTTCTCCAGAATTTGTCCATCATCCCAAACTGAAACTCTGTACCCATTAAATAACAATTCCCCTTTCTCTCCTCCCACCAAGAAATTCCCTTGAGGCTTAAAGTGTTTCAGTTTGATTTCTGTACCTCTTAATCAAAAGAGCCAACTAATACAACTTTGTAAAAGAATATTTTTTAAACAATGAAAACATAATATAATACACACAATTATCATATATAATAAGAACTATAAAAGTATTCATACTCTTTGGCACAGTAATTTTATTCTGAGGAATGCAAACCAAAGATCCCACACATATACACACCAAAAAACCCTACTGAATAAAAGCACGCAGGCTATTGGTAATAGTGAAACATAAAAACAATATGATATATGACAATATGGGTGACAACTAAGCAAAAATTTTAATACACAGACCATCTAAAAACATGAAAATGTTCATACAAAATAATACAAAGTATATACAAAATAATACAAAATACAAACAAGCAAGAGAGAGAGTAGGCATGCACTGGTAAGTGTATAGGGATGAAATGTACCAATGTTGGTTCCTTCATTTTGACTAATGTACCATGTACATTATGCAAGATGCTAACATCAGGGGAAGCTGGGTGAGGGGTGCATGAAAACCCTGTAATAGCTCTGCAACTTTTCTGTACAATGAAAGTTACAAAATCAAAAGGTTTTTTTTTAAAGATTTTATTTATTTGACAGAGAAAGCGCCAGAGAGCACAGCGGGGGTGAGGGGCAGAGGGAGAAGCAGACCCCCCGCTGAGCGGGGAGCCTGATGTGGGACTTGATCATGACCTGAGCCGAAGGTGGATACTTAACCAACTGAGCCACCCAGGTGCCCCTATAAAATCAAAAGCTTAAAAAAAAAACTATAGAGTGGGGCACCTGACTGGCTCAAGTTGGTAGAGCATGCGACTCTTGATCCTGGGGTTTTAAGTTCAAGCCCTGTGTTGGGTGTAAAGATTACTTAAAAAATAAACTCTCTGGGGTGCCTGGTTGGTTCAGTCAGGTAAGCGTCCAATTCTTGATTACGGCTCGGGTCATGAGCTCAGGGTCATGAGATTGAGCCCCACGTTGGGCTCTGCACTGAGCAGGGAGCCTGCTTGAGATTCTCTCCCTCTCCCTCTACCCCTCCCCTGCTCCTGCTCACACACACTCTCTAAAAAATATATACATACATACATACATAAAATCTTAAAAAAATTTAAAAAAAAACTACAGAGCTAGCAGTGGTTCACAAATGTTTTAGTCTCAGAAACCCTGTACACTCTTAAAAATTATTGAGGACCCCCAAGGAGCCTTTGTTTATGTGGGTTATAGCAATACTGTATCAGAAATTAAAACTGGTGCCTGGGTGGCTCCATCGGTTGGGCCTCTGCTTTCCGCTCCATGATCCCAGGGTCCTGGGACTGGGGCCCTGCATGGGGCTCCCTGCTCAGTGGGGAGACTCCTTCTCCCTTCGCCCCTCCCCCACCGCTCACGCTCATGCTCTCTTTCTCTTGCAAAAATGGATAAAATCTTCTAAAAAAATTAAAACTGAGAACTTTTTAAAAATATGTATTCATTGATTTATTTAAAATGAGAATAAGAAACCCATTACATATTAACTTAAATCATATACTTTTATGGGGGGGAACCCGCATTTTGCAAAACAAACAAAATAGCCAGAAGATTGGCATTGTTTTACATTTTTGCAAATCTCTCATGTATGGCTTAATAGAAGACAGCTGGATTCTCCAAGTGCTTTGCCCTTCCATCTTTGGTGTTAGCAAACATACACAGTCCTTGGAAAACTCCACTGTACACTTGAGAGAGAATGACAAGGGAAAAAGGCAAACAATGTCTTAGTATTTTATTAAAGTCGTTTTGAACCTGGTGGGAACCCTGAACTGCACCACAGAGGAATGGATTAAACAATAAGATTGTTTTTCATTTGATTCGCTGTTCAATAAAACTGTTTAAATTAGATCATATTTTTATATTAAAAACAAAATCTCCTGCAGGAAGCTAATTAAGCATCGCTGCCAAAGAGGCCAACGGCTCCTGCTCGAGCTTGTGTTGCTGCATCTCTCCCGCAATAGAACAAGACTCGTGCCCTGGTTGCCAAGGATGCCCTGTCCCCACTGGGAAGCCCTGATCACCAGTCAGGCTCCAGCAGATGTCCATGCAGGGTTTTTAAATGCAAGGCTAAGCGGCTGGCGCTGAGGTCATGAAGGGGAAGGGAGGCTCGCCTGCTCGGATTTTATCTGGGGGTTCACACTAGGACACTGAGCTCCCGGAGCTGCAGTGCACCCACGTGCCCAGGCCTGCCTTCAAGGGTTTGCAGCCAACAGGGCACCATGGACTGGGACAGCCTATCGCAGCTCTGCCAAGTACTGCCTTCTTGCTAGTTGTTCATTCTATTTTTCTTTAAGATTTTATTTTTAAGTCATTTCTACACCCAACATGGGGCTCGAGCTCACAACGCCAAGATTGAGAGTCACCTGCTCTACCGACTAAGCCAGCCAGGTGCCCCTATTTGTTTATTCTTTATATCAACTAAATTTGGGTTTGACTTTTTTACTGAAGTGTAGGCTGTATATGGAAAAGTGTACAAATGGTAAGAGAGAGCTCCATGAATTCCCACAAACTGAGCACATCCTTGTAGGCCTTAACCCAGTAGCTCCTGCATGTAGCCCACTTCCAGTCAAAACCCACTCACCCCCTTACATGACCACTAGCCTGACTACTAACACCATAAATTAGCTTTGCCAGTTTCTACACTTTACATAAACGGAATAAACTACACATTCTTTTGAGTGTGGCCACTTTTATTTTATTTTATTTTATTTTATTTATTTTTAGTGTCGTATCTGTATGAGTTTCTACATGGGTAACATTCAACATGATTCATTCATTCGCATTGCTGGATAGTACGTATTCCATTGTATGAATATACCACAATTTGTTTATCCATCCTCCTATAGATGGACATCTGGGCTATTTCCAGTTTGGGCCTACTATGAATAAAGCTGCCATGAATGTTCTTGCAGGAATCTTTTTGTGGAAACATTGGCTGGTTTTAAATTTAAATTTACCATGGTCATGGTGCTTTTTTTTAAACTCCAACTATAATGTGAAATGTTAAAATGTGAAAAACAGAAACTGCCTTCCCCATCTCTGCCTGATTTCAACACCTTTGCTGTAAACCCTATTAAGTTTCTCAGGAATCCTTCCAGAAATTTCTTAAGCATATAAATATACATGCATACAAATGAGATCACTCTTTTTGCACTTAGGTTTTTTTCATATAACAATTATCTTGGAGATCAAATTAGTCAGGATAGGCTAGAATATGCTGAGGTAATGAAAAGCATTCACCACCTCAGTGGTTTTAAATGTTTATTTCCCACCCCTACTAACTCCGATAGTTAAGAGAGCCATGCTCATCACGGTCACTCAGAGACCCAGGACCCACCTCAACCATCTGTGTCCACAATCACAGGGCCAGGAAGAAGGGCATGTCACCTAGCAGCACATAAGGTGTTCACCCAGAAGGGACGTATGTCACTTCTGCTCAGATATCACTGGCCACAACCCATGCGGCCACACCCATCTTTAAAGAGGATGGGAGAGGTGCCTGGGTGGTGCAGTTGGTTAAGCATCCAACTCTTTTCAGCTCAGGTCATGATCTCAGGGTCATGAGATCGAGCTCCACATCAGGTTCCGAGCTCAGCGCACAGTCTGCTTAAGACGCTCTTTCCCTCTCCCTCTGCCCCTCCCCCCATGCTCTCCCTCTCTCTTTTCTAAAATAAATAAATAAATCTTTAAAAAAAAATAAAGAGGGTGGGAAAGTACAACCCTACCCTGTGTGGGGAGGCAGAAGAGAGGCAGAGCATTTGGGAACATCTTTACTAATTACCACAGAGATCTTCACACATCAGCACCCATACACCTACCTCATTCTACCACAGTAAAGATGTATTGCAAATTACTTAACCAATTTGTATCACTGGACAGTACAAGCCACAAGACAATGAACATTCTTTTAGATTTATCTGTACCCACTTGTTTCAGTATATCTGTAGGCTAAATTCTTTGAAGTAGAATTGCTGAGTCAGAGTTTGTGCATTTTTACGCTGTGCTAAATGTTGCCAAATTGCTAGGTACTGCTAAATTGTCTCCTTGAAGGAGTTGCCAATTTGCACATATACCAATAGAGAATGAGAATTTTTATTTCCACCATGTCCTAGTTCTATCAAACTTTTATCTTTGACCATTAGACAGGCTAATATGGTTGTTTTAATTTGCATTTATTTAATTAGAAATTACATTGAGGGTGCCTGGGTGGCTCAGGTGGTTAAGCAACTGCCTTCGGCTCAGGTCATGATCCTGGAGTCCCGGGATCGAGTCCCGCATCAGCTCCCTGCTCAATGGGGAATCTGCTTCTCCCTCTGACCCTACCCCTCTTGGGCTCTCCCTCTCTCACTCTCTCTCTCAAATAAATAAAATCTTAAAAAAAAAAAGAAATTACATAGAGCATCTTATTACATGCTTATCAGCCACTTATATTTCTTTTTCTGTAAACGCTACCTGTTCCTGACCCTTGCCCATTTTCTGTTGGATTACTGGTCCTTTTCTCATTGAGTAGTACAAGCTCTTTGTATATTCAGGAAATTAGCATATAGTCTGTTATGCGTATTTCAAAGATTTGGCGGGGGGGGGGGGTCCTGTGTTTAGCTTTTGTCTTTACTTATGGAATTTTGATTCAAATACACATTCTTTCATATTATATTATCAAAACTACCAGTTTTTTGCTTTGTGGTTTCTGGGTTGTGGACCTGTTTTGTTTTTTAAGATCTTATTTATTTATTTGACAGAGAAGACAGAGAGAGAGCACAAGGAAGGGAAGTGGCAGGCAGAGGGAGAGGGAGAAGCAGGCTCCCCGCCGAGCAGGGAGCCCAATGCGGGGCTCGATCCCAGGACCCTGGGACCATGACTCAAGCCGAAGGCAGCCACTTAACTGACTGAGCCACCTAGGCGCCCCGGTTGTGGACCTGTTTTAAAAGGCTTTTATCCAGGGCATCTGGGTGGCTTAGTCTGTTGAGTGTCCAACACTTGATTTCAGCTAAGGTCATGATCTCAGCGTCATGAGACTGAACCCCACGTCGGGCTCTGTGCTCAGTGTGGAGCCTGCTTGAGATTCTCTCTCTCCTCTGCCCATCCCCCTGCTCGCTCTCTCTAAAAAAAATAAATAAAATATTTTAAAAATAATAAAATAAAAGGCTTTTTCCAACCCAAACATTTTTTTTAATCACCAATGTTTCTCCCTAAAACTTATTTATATCCCTTTATTCCTGGAGGAGTTCCCTCTCTTCACAGGACAGGGCTGATATTACTAAAAATACGTTTCTTACAGAAAGGGGGGTGATATTGAACCAAACTCTCACATTATCTTACATTTCAATGCCACCCCCACCCTCAGACACATGCATGTTGCACTTTAAAACTCTTTTCTTAAATTCACTCAATTCTTTCTCCAGGAAAGTATCATTACTGGCCTAATTACAGATATTTCACTTGGAAAAAATTGGTCTAGGTCAGCAGGACCTGTTTCTACCTCCTTTCCAAGTCTTGTTTCCTGCACACAGACACCATAATTATAGGTAGACTGAGTTGAGCTGATGTAACAACCCAATGGATGCCACAAAACTGGCAAGATAAAAGGAAAAGATCAAAAAAATTGAGGATGGCTACTTTGTACTCCCCTTCTCCTAAGACCAGGAGCTTCCAAAAACCACAAGCTAAAAGCCTATGATATCTAAATTTAAGTAAAGAGGCAAGAGGAGCTGGAAATATATATTCTCACATGTATGTAAAAATGACACCATTTTGGGGGTGCTTGGCTGGCTCAGTTGGTAGAGCATGCAACTCTTGATCTTGGGGTCATGAGTTCAAGCACCACATTGGGCGTGAAGCTTACATTAAAAAAAAAAAAAATCTGGGGCCCCTGGGTGACTTAGTCGGTTAAGCATCTGCCTTCGGCTCAGGTCATGGTCCCAGGGTCCTGGGATTGAGTCTCACGTTGGGCTCCCTGCTCCGTGGGAAGCCTGCTTCTCCCTCTCCCTCTCCCCCTGCTTGTGTTCCCTCTCTCGCTGTGTCTCTGTCAAATAAATGAATAAATTCTTAAAAAAAAAAAAGAAGAGTTGGACACTTAACTGACTGAGCCAGCCAGGTGCCCCTTATCTTTTTATTGAAGTATAGCTGATATACAATGTTAGATTAGTTTCAGGTGTATAGCATTATGATTCAACAATTCTATACATTCCACAACGCTCTCCATGATAAGTACAATTACCATCTGTCACCATACAACGTTATTACAACATTATTGACTGTGTTCTCTATCCTGTACTTTTCATCCCCGTGACTTATTTATTTTATAACTGGAAACTTGTACCGCGTAATCCCTTCACTTATTTTGCCCATCCCCCCGACTCTCCTCCTCTCTGGCAACGACCAGTTCGTTCTCCGTATTTATGAGTCTATCTCTGGCTTTTTCGTTTGTTTGCTAAACCATATTGCTTTAGAATGCAGACACAGGGGCGCCTGGGTGGCTCAGTCGTTGGGCGTCTGCCTTCGGCTCAGGTCACGGTCCCAGGTCCTGGGATCGAGCCCCGCATCGGGCTCCCTGCTCCGCAGGAAGCCCGCTTCTCCCTCTCCCACGCCCCCTGCTTGTGTTCCCTCTCTCGCTGTGTCTCTCTCTCTGTCAAATAAATAAAGAAAATCTTTAGAATGCAGACACAAATAGTCAAAAGGAAAGGAAAAGCAAGGAAATGATTACTATAAAAGTCAGGAGAGAGATTATTTCTTGAGGACAGATGAAAACTATGATTGGCGGGCGCCTGGGTGGCTCAGTTGGTTAAGCGACTTGCCTTCGGCTCAGGTCATGATCCCGGGGTCCTGGGATCGAGTCCCACATCAGGCTCCCGGCTCAGCGGGGACCCTGCTTCTCCCTCTGGCCCTCTCCCCTCTCATGCTGTTTCTCTCTCTCTCTCTCTCTCAAATAAATAAATAAATAAAATCTTAAAAAAAAAAGAAAACTATGATTGGAAGGGATACCTGGGGACTTCAAGAGTGAGAGCAATGTCCTATTTTTGATCTGGGTTTTGCTGATGTGGGTGTTTGCTGTATAAACATTTGTTCAATCATACATGTAAGTTTTAGGCACTTTTTTGTTTTATACTTCACAACGGAAGAGGTTTTTTAAAAAACGATAGCAGGTCAGATAAAGTTGAATTACAATAAAAATTCACAGCAGGTTAGACTGGGTTGTAGGTAAGTCTCCTCCTTACATTTGAGGAATTCAGGTAGGGTTGCCAGATGAAGTAGAGGACGACAACCCAATACATTTAAATTCAGATAAACAACACATAGTTTTTTAGTATATTTCAAATATACTTCATGGAACAGGGTTATCCTAAAAAATTACTGTTTATTTGAAATTCAAATCTAACTTTGCTTTTATATTTTTACTTGCTAAATCTGGCAACCCCAAACTGTCCAGGACAAAAGTACAAAGGGAAGCCCCTATACCATATGTCTAAAGACTAAGTAATACACCAAACTAGCAAACTGTTGAATGAAATATGTTCTACTGTCCTATCTTGACTAATACACTCATACAATGACAAAATTGGTAAGTATATATGTAAAGCTAAGATTTTTTTTATATGACTGAAAGTGAGTAAAATTTAAAGACTACTGGGGCGCTTGGCTGGCTCAGTCGGTAGAGCATGTGACTCTTGATCTCAGGGTTGTGAGTTCAAGCTCCATGTTGGGTGTAGAGATGACTTAAAAATAAAAGCTTAGGGGTGCCTGAGTAGATCTGTTGGTGCCCAGGCGCCCCTAAAAATTTTTTAAATAAAAATAAATTTTAAAAATCTTTAAAAGGCAGGGGGAGGTGCCTGGGTGGCTCAGCTGGTTAAGCATCTGCCTTGGGCTCAGGTCATGATCCCAGGGTCCTGAGATCGAGCCCCACATCAGGCTCCCTGTTTAGTGGGGAGTCTGCTTCTCCCTCTCCCTCTGCCCCCCAGCTCATGCTCTCTCTCTCACTCTCTCAAATAAAATCTTTTTTAAAAATCTTAAAAAATATATTAAAGAATACTGAAGTCAGTTATGTTCGTGCATGTCTGTGTATTCTTTGAGTTTGGATGAGTAATAAAATAAAGATGTACATAATTTATATATTAGCATTGCCTTTATTTTACAAAATCACAAATTATGCTGTTATAATCAAAAAAATTATATAATTTATGTTCTCTTGATAGTAATTAGCTAAAGGATTTTTATTTATTTTTTTAAGATTTTATTTATTCACTTAACAGAGAGAGAGCACAAGTAGGCAGAGCGGCAGGCAAAGGCAGAGGGAGAGGGAGAAGCAGGCTTCCCGCTGAGCAGGGAGCCCGATGCGGGGCTCGACACCAGGACCCTGGGATCATGACCTGAGCCGAAGGCAGACGCTTAACGGCTGAGCCACCCAGGCATCCCTAGCTAAAGGATTTTAACAGAAGATACGTGTTAGGAAAAACTCCATCTCCTCCTACGTATCTCTTTTACTCTCACATGACTACCACACTCACAACACCTGGGACACCCCATGTGTGGGGCTTTCCCTCACCAACAGTCCTCTGTGATACCAGCTGGGTGTCCTATAATTTAATGACTTAAATCTGACACTAGTGTCAGATCCCACAGGTTAAGGACTCAGCCCCACACTACTGCCCCCCACCCCTCTTTCAGATGCCTGTCATGAGTCCAGATTGTCACCTGTTCTTGCCAGATCAGCTATAAATCAGAGGTTGCTATGACCCCCTCCTTGGGTTCAATTAACTTGTTAGAGTGGCTCATAGAACTCAGTAAAAGTTTACTTCCTGTTTACCCATTTATTTTAAAAGGGTATGACAAAGGATACAGATGAATGTCAAATGAAGAGGTGCATAGGGAGCGCCTGGGTGGCTCAGTTGGTTGAGCGTCTGACTCTTGATTTCGGCTCAGGTCGCGATCTCAGCCTCGTGGGATCAAGCCCCATGTCCGGCTCTGTGCTCAGCGTGGAGTCTGCTTGTTCCTCTCCCTCTGCTCCTGCCCCCCACTCGCACTCTCTTTCTCTTGCCCTCAAATACATAAATAAATATCTTTAAAAAAAAAAAAAGAGGTGCATAGGGCAAAGTGTGGGAAAGGGGGTGGAGCTTCCACGCCCTCTCATCCTGTGACACACCCTGGTACCGCCATGTGTTCACCAACCCGGAAACACAGAAGCTCTCTGAACCTTGCACCTGGGGTTTTTATGGAGGCTTCCTCACCTAGGCATGATTGATCACTAACTCCATTTCTAGCCCCTCTCCTCCCTCTGGAGAATGGGGACTGAGGCTAAAAATGCCACCTTCTAATCATGGTTTGGTCTTTCCTGTGACCAGCCCCCATCCAGGAGCCACCAACAACGGTCTCATTAAAACAAAAGACATTGTAGGGGCACCCGGGTGGCTCGGTCGGTTGAGTGTCCAACTCTTGGTTTCAGCTCAGGTGACAATCTCATGGGTTGTGGGATCAAGCCCCACATCACACCGGGCTCCTCGCTCTGTGGGGAGTCTGCTTGAAAGATTCTCTCCCTCTGCCCCCCACCCTGCTCATGCGTGCTCGCTCTCGTGCTCTCTCTCTCGCTCTCTCTCTGTCTCTAAAAATAAATAAATATTATCTTTAAAAAAAAGAAGACATTGCTGTCACCCAGGAAATTACAAAGGACTTAGAACTCTGCATCATGAACCTGAGTCTAAGGCCAATATTAAATCAAAAGATGCAAAAAAGGGGCACCTGGGTGGCTCAGTCGTTAAGCATCTGCCTTCAGCTCAGGTCATGATCCCGGGGTCCTGGGATCGAGCCCCGCATCGGGCTCCCTGCTCGGCGGGAAGCCTGCTTCTCCCTCTCCCACTCCCCCTGCTTGTGTTCCATCGCTGTCTCTCTCTCTCTGTCAATTAAATAAATAAAATCTTTTAAAAAAATGCAAAAAAGATAAAATAAAAGATCCTCCTAGTGCTCTTATCACTTGGAAACTTACAAGGCATTTTAGGAGCTCTGTGCCAGAAACCAGGGACAGAAACCAATGTGTGTATATGTATATATATTTTTTCTATCATCTCACAAGAGGTAATTACAATAAAAGTGTATATGCTTCTAGTATATTTACATCAAATTTTATTTTTCTTTTAAGATTTTATTTATTCATTTGACAGAGAGAGAAAGAGCACAAGTAGGCAGAGCTGCAGGCAGAGGGAGAAGGAGAAGCAGGCTCTCCGCTGAGCAGGGAGCCCAATGCGGGGCTCGATCCCAGGACCCTGGGATCATGACCTGAGCCAAAGGCAGCCGCTTAACCGACTGAGCCACTCAGGAGCCCCTACATCAAATTTTATTTTATTTTTTTTAAAGATTTTATTTATTTATTTGAGAGAGAGAGAATGAGAGATAGAGAGCACGAGAGGGAAGAGGGTCAGAGGGAGAAGCAGACTCCCTGCTGAGCAGGGAGCCCGATGCGGGACTCGATCCCGGGACTCCAGGATCATGACCTGAGCTGAAGGCAGTCGCTTAACCGACTGAGCCACCCAGGCGCCCCTACATCAAATTTTAAAATTAAAGTAGGTAGTAAACACCAAAATATTTAAACATTTTCATATGTTTCAAAAATATTTTTCAAAAAAAATATTTTCCTTCTAAAATATTTAAAATGTTGGGGCGCCTGGGTGGCTCAGTCACTTAAGCATCTGCCTTCAGCCCAGGTCATGATCCCGGGGTCCTGGGATTGAGCCCAGCATCAGGCTCTCTGCTTGGCAGGGAGTCTGCTTCTCCCTCTCCCTCTGCCTCTCCCCTCCACTTGTGCTCTGTCTCACTCTCAAATGAATAAATAAAATATTTTAAAAATAAATAAATAGGGCGCCTGGGTGGCTTAGTTGGTTAAGCAACTGCCTTCGGCTCAGGTCATGATCCTGGAGTCCCGGGATCGAGTCCCGCATCGGGCTCCCTGCTCAGCAGGGAGTCTGCTTCTCCCTCTGACCCTCCCCCCTCTCATGCTCTCTATCTCTCATTCTCTCTCTCAAACAAATAAATAAAATCTTAATAAATAAATAAATAAATAAATAAAATAAAATACTTAAAATGCTGAGGTGCCTGGGTGGCTCAGTTGGTTAAGCATTCAACTTATTTCAGCTCAGGTCGTGATCTCAGGGTTGTGGGACTGAGCCCCACGTTGGGCTCCACTCAACAAGGAGTCTGCTTGAGATTCTTTCTCCCTCTCCCTCTGCACCTCCCCACCTCTCTAAAATAAATAAACAAATCTTTAAAATATTTAAAATGTTGTGTTAAAATTACATGACAGTGGTTGCCAAGGGCTGGAGGAGGGAGGAATGAGGAGTTACTGGTTAATGGGTACAGACTTTCAGTTTTGCAAGAAGAGTTGAGGAGAAGAATGGTGGTAATGGCTACACAACAATATAAATGTACTGGGGGCACCTGGGTGACTCAGTCAGTTAAGCGTCTGCTTTCAGCTCAGGTCATGATCCCAGGGTCCTGGGATCGAGCCCCACATTAGGGTCCCTGCTCAACGGGGAGTCTGCTTCTCCCTCTCCCTCTGTGTGCTCGCTCTCTAATAAATAAATTTTAAAAATATATATATAGGGCGCCTGGGTGGCTCAGTCGTTAAGCATCTGCTGTCGGCTCAGGTCATGATCCCAGGGTCCTGGGATCGAGCCTCACATCGGGCTCCCTGCTCCGAGGGAAGCCTGCTTCTCCCTCTCCCACTCCCCCTGCTTGTGTTCCCTCTGTCACTGTGTCTCTCTCTCTCTCAGATAAATAAAATCTTTAAAATATATATATATAAATATACTTAATACCGCTAAATGATACACTTAAAAATGGTTAAGATGATAAACTTTGTTATATGTATTTTACCACAATAAAAACATTTTTAATTAAGTGGAAAATATAATCAACATATATCAAATTTTTATCTAAGTTCTTTAAATAAGGATGACCTATTAAATTTAAGTTTTTGAAAATTTAATTCTTAAGAAATATTTTGTAATGGTAAAACAATAAAAACTGGTATCACATTGTACATATTAGGTCCAAACCTGCATATATAGCAAATTAAGAGTGATATGGGGTGCCTGGGTGGCTCAGTCAGTTAAGCTTCAACTCAGGTCATGATCTCAGGGTCCTGAGATCGAGCCCCGCATCAGGCTCCCTGCTCGGCGGGGAGCCTGCCTCTTCCTCTCCCTCTCTCTCTGTGTTCTCTCTCTCTCAAATACATAAATAATATCTTTTAAAAAGAGACTAATACAAATTGTTTTTTTATATTGTTAGCTGTTTTTAAATATTGTTTATGTTTTTAAATATGGTTCAAAATTGCTGATGTTCCTCAGCTGCCATGCTGTGAAAATGACTCTCATTCATGAGAACCTCCAGAACTATGAATTGTTCTGAGAGGAAAGAGCTGATGAGCTTCATGATACTGCCTCTTCTCAAACACTTCGGTCCCTCAAACCCTTCTCCTCACACTCCAAAACCCTATCCACCTTTGGCATCTGCAGCACAACTTACAGATCTCCACAGTATATGGCCATGGTCACTTTTTGTTTGAAGTACATAGGCCTACACCTGTAGAGAAGTGTTTCCTGGGGCTTAGACACTGTCAGTAACCAGAGCGGACATTCAAGATCTTGCACTGGGCAGTGCCAATGCCGACTAGCTGATTCTAAGCCAAGAGGTGCCCCTGTGTTTGTTAATAAATGTGTTCTTGCGACCTGTGGGGCTCACTGAAATGCAGGGTCTGGGGCAGAGCTCCCTCTTGCCCAGATCTAAGGATGGTACTGGCTATGAGAACCTGATCATATGAAAACAAATTCAAGAAGCAAGGAATCATCCAGAACTTTGGCAAGCATAAGTTGGACGAGTTTTCCTTCAGTTTGACAAACATGAGGCAACAACAGTGCTAAACAGCTAAAGTTAAATGTCAACCAGGAAATAGCCAGTGCTGGATGGGCCACACCCCAACCAAAGCCTCAGGTAAGTAGCAAGTCCCACTCACTGAGGACTTCCCTGTTTCCTTTGTACCACCAGGTAGAGACAGGGGGCTGCTCTATCTATGGTCCCTAACCCCAGCCTGACTAGGGGGTGCATTTTCCACCCTCCTACAGAAGTGACCTTCTCTCTTCAATTTGGGGCCAATTTATAAAATATTCAAATTTTATTTATTTTTTTTAAAGATTTTATTTATTTATTTGACAGAGAGACACAGGGAGAAAGGGAACACAAGCAGGGGGAGTAGGAGAGGGAGAAGCAGGCTTCCTGCTGAGCAGGGAGCCCGACGCAGGGCTCAATCCCAGGACCCTAGGTTCATGACTTGCACCAAAGGCAGACGCCTAACGACTGAGCCACCCAGGCACCCCTAAAATATTCAAATTTTAAATGCTGAGGCCAGGGGCCTACAGCTGGCCAGGAAGGGGTGTGGGGCGTAGACTGAACTTTGTTCTTCAGACTAGCTAAGTGATCTCCACCCTGCCTTCCCTTTTCAGCTGCGGCAAGTTCCTGCCTTCCTCAGGGTGTGCCTCATCCTTTACCCCCTTCACCCACCCCTGCCCCCATGCTGAGGGGGATTAAAGAACCCTCTCTGCAATTTCTTTGAGCAAGAAGCTGAAATCATTGATCAGGACAAAATCTGCACAGGGCTTCTCACCCCGGAAGGTGACTGCTGGTTTTCTACCCTGTGATTCCATGAAAGAGGCTGATTCCAATTATTATGCATTCTCATTGAGGCTTCTTAAATGTATTTTTAAAGTCTATTTATTTATTTAGTAATCTCTACACCCAATGTGGGGCTCAAACTTACAACCTCAAGATCAAGAGTTGTATGCTCTTCGGACCGACCCAGCCAGGCACCCCTTAAATATATTTATAAACATAAGGGATTCATATGTTACAAAAACCCACCTAGGGCACCTGGGTGGCTCAGCTGGTTAAGCGACTGCCTTCAGCTCAGGTCATGATCCCGGAGTCCCGGGATCGAGTCCCGCATCAGGCTCCCTGCTCAGCAGGGAGTCTGCTTCTCCCTTTGACCCTCTTCCCTCTTGTGCTATCTCTCATTCTCTCTCTCTCAAATAAAATAAAAATAAACAAAATCTTTAAAAAAACAAAACAAAACAAAAAAAACCCACCTAAAAATACTCTATTTCAGGGATGCCTGGGTGGCTTAGTTGGTTAAGTGTCTACCTCCGGCTCAGGTCATGATTCCAGGGTCCTGGGACCGAGTCCCGCATCAGGCTCCCTGCTCAGTGGGGAGTCTGCTTCTCCCTCTCCCTCTACTGCTCCCCCTGCTTATGCTCTCACTCCCTCTGCCAAATAAATAAATAAAATCTTTAAAAATAAATAAATAAATAAATAAACTGTTTCTGTGGTTCAATATTTGCAAATCCATCAATGTGATACATCACATCAGGGACGCCTGGCTGGTTCAGTGGGAGGAGCGTGTGACTCTTGATCTCAGGGTTGAGTTCAAGCCCCATGTTGGCTGTAAAGATTACTTAAAATAACGTCTTTTTTTCAAGAAGATTTTATTTACTTATTTTTAGAGAGAAGAGCAAGAACGGGGAAGGGAGGGGGAGAGAGAGAGAATCTCAAGCAGACTCCCTGCTGAGCGTGGAGCCTGATGCAGGGCTCAATCTCACAACCCTGAGATCATGCCCTGACCCAAAATCAAGAGTCAGATGCTCAACCGACTGAGCCACCCAGGCGCCCCTACTTAAAATCTTAAGAAAAAATGTGATACATCATATCAATAAAAAAAGAATAAGAACCATATGATCATTTCAATAGATACAGAAAAAGCATTTGGCAAAGTGTAACATGCATTCATGATAAAAACTCTCAACAAGTATGTTTGGAAAGAACATACCTCAACATAATAAAGGCCATATATGAAAAACCCACAGCTGACATCATATCCAACATGGGGCTTGAAGTCACAACACAAACTCAAAATGGATTAAAGACATAAATGTGAGACCTGAAATCATAAAATTCTTAGAAGAAAACATAGCAGTAATCTCTTTGACATTAGCCATAGAATCATTTTTCTAGGTATGTCTCCTTTGGCAAGGGAAACAAAAACAAAATTAAACTATTAGGACTACATACAAATAAAAAGCTTTCACACAGTGAAGGAAACCATCAACAAACAAAAAGGCAACCCAATAAATGGGGGACAATATTGGCAAATGACATCCAATAAGGGGTTAATATCCAAAATATATAAAAAACTTATAAAACTCAACACCAAAAAAAATCCAATTTTAAAATGGGCAGAGGACATGAACAGACATTTCTCCAAAGAAGACATACAGATGGCCAACAGATACATGAAAAGATGCTCAATCATCAGGGAAATACAAATCAAAACCACACTGAGATATCACCTCACACCTGTCAGAATGGCTACAACAAGACAAGAAACAACAGGTGTTGGCGGGGATGTGGAGAAAAAGGAACCCTCGTGCACTGTTGGTGGGAATGCAAGCTAGTACAACCACTATGAAAAACAGTATGGTGTTTTCTCAAAAATAATAAAACAGGGGCGCCTGGGTGGCTCAGTCGTTGAGCGTCTGCCTTCGGCTCGGGTCATGATCCCAGGGTCCTGGGATCGAGCCCCGCATCGGGCTCCCTGCTCTGCGGGAAGCCTGCTTCTCCCTCTCCCGCTCCCCCTGCTTGCGTTCCCTCTCTCGCTGTGTCTCTGTCTGTCAAATAAACAAATAAAATAAAATTAATTAATTAAACTAAAAAATAAAATAAATAAAAATCGAATTACCTTATGATCCAGTAATTCCACTAGTGGGTATTTACTCAGAGAAAACAAAAACACTAATTCGAAAGGATATATGCACTCCTATGTTTATTGCAGTATTATTTACAATAGCTAAGATATAAAAGCAACCCCAGGGTCCATCAATAGATGAATGGATAAGGAAGATGTGGTATGCATATGTCCAGTGGAATATTACTCAGTCACAAAAAAAGAATGAAATCTTGTCATTTGCAACAACATGGATGGATCTAGAGGGTATAATGCTAAGTGAAATAAGTCAGCCAGAGGGGGTGCCTGGGTGGCTCAGTTGGTTAAGCAGCTGCCTTCGGCTCAGATCATGACCCCAGGGTCCTGGGATCGAGCCCTGCATGAGGCTCCCTGCTCGGCGGGGAGCCTACTTCTCCCTCTCCCTCTGCTGCTCCCACTGCTTGTGCTCTCCTGCTCTCTCATTCTGTCCAATAAATAAATAAATAAATAACTCTTTAAAAAACAAATAAGTCAGTCAGAGAAAGACAAATACCATATGATTCCATTCATATGTGGAATTTAAGAAACAAAACAATTGAACAAAGAAAAAAGAGACAAACCAAAAAACAGACTCTTGGCTACAGAGAACAAACTGATGGTTACCAGAGGGGAGGTGGGGGGGGGGGAATGGGTAAAATAAGTGAAGGGGATTACAAGTATACTTACCGTGGGGTGCCCAGGTGGCTCAGTCAGTTAAGCATCCAACTCTTGGGCGCCTGGGTGGCTCAGTTGGTTAAGCGACTGCCTTCGGCTCAGGTCATGATCCTGGAGTCCTGGGATCGAGTCCCACATCGGGCTCCCCACTCAGCAGGGAGTCTGCTTCTCCCTCTGACCCTCTTCCTTCTCGTGCTCTCTGGCTCTCATTCTCTCTCTCAAATAAATAAATAAAATCTTAAAAAAAAAAAAGTATCCAACTCTTGATATCAGCTCAGGTCCTCATCTCAGGGTCATGAGTTCAAGCCCCACATTGGGTTCCACACTGGGCATGGAGCCTATTTAAAATTTAAATTATTTTTTTAATTTTTAAAAAAGAGTACACTTATCAGGAACACTGAGTAATGTACAGAATTGTTGAATCACTATATTGTACACCTGAAAGCAATATAACACTGTATGTTAATTATACTGGAGTTTTTTTTTTAAAGATTTTATTTTTACACAATCTCTACACCCAACATGGGGCTCAAACCCACAACCCTGAGATCAAAAGTCTCACACTCCTGATTGAGCCAGCCAGGCACCTCAATACTGGAATTTTTTAAAACAATAAATAAATAAATTTATTCCATTTCATTGGAATAATTACTAATTATCCATTTAAAATAGGGTTTGCAGCATAAGCTTGTATACAGAATACTGACATCATTTCACAGGTGGGGAGACTTTGGTGTGGGACAAAATAAACTAATCCTGAAATCAATTCAGTTAAGTGTATCTGCTG